>NC_139006.1:27147597-28347597 GCF_964374135.1 Grampus griseus | reverse complement strand
CCCTGCCCTCTTCCTCTCCCTGCACCTTAGTTTCAGTCAGATTCTCCTAAACCGGCCCTGGTCCTCCTGCTTTGCCACCTTCTCTGCCTGCCTCTGTCCTGCCCTCCAGGTGGCCTCACCGGCCACAGGTTCTCTGAGGCCCCTGGACGCACCCGTATTTGCGAGATCTCAGATCTCGGTCAGACCTTCCACCTTGCCCCTGGGGTTCCAGGTCCCACCCAGTTTTGCCACAAGTTCCAACAAGCTTCTGGCTGTTCTTCCAACCGAGCACTCCCCCACACGCCTCTGCCTTGTGCTGCCTGGTGATGGGGGCTGAGCCGGTCCCCACCCACAGGGAGCTCACACCAAAATGTCCCATTTCCAGAGCCGGTGTCTTTTCAGGACACTTACCCGTTTTGAATTTTCGTAAATAAAATATTTAAAATGTCCTAGGGTATGTTCTCTAGTTATTTAAAAAAAAAAAAAAAACCTCATCCAGGGGCCACCCTCTGTCTGTGCCCCTGGAATGTGCTCAGGGGCTGGTCTGAATTGGGAGGGGGCGCTTTCTCCATCAGAGACCTGCCTCCAGGACTCCCATGGCTTCTGTCCAAACGCTGCCAGGCGGAGGGTGGCTCAGACAGTTAGCGCTTAGATCCGTCCTGCACGTTCCTTGTGCTGGGGAAAGGAAGGGCTGTCCTTTTAGTAAAATATCCCAGTTAGATAATTAGTCACACTAGGGCTTCACAGAAGATACTTTTTTAAAATTCCATCTTCTTCTTTGAAGTATTATCATAAGGGATATTCCTAATAAATAATAACTTTTTTTGAAGCAATTTTCAACTTACCCCCAAAATGCAAAAGTAGGACAAAGAACTCCCATACCCCGCACCCAGGTTCATCAAGAGGTAACCTCTGGCCACATTTGCTCTCTGGCCCTGTCTATACTAAAACACACCTTTACGAGCCATTTGATAGCTGGTTGCAGCCATCGTGCTCCCCATAAATACTTCAGTGTGTATTTCCTACAAACAAGGCCCTCCGCTTGTATAACCAAAGCACAGTTATCAAAATTAGGGGATTCAGCATTAATACAATGCCTATGCAGATTTCACCAGTTGTCCCAATAATTATAGTGAAATTATAGTAATAATAATAATTCTGTTGGTAAACCTGGCCAATAATCCAATGCAGGGTCTGGTGGCCTTCCCAGTGGTTGGGGACATTAACTCTGGTCACTTAGTGAAGGTGGGGTCTGCCTCTTTCTCCTCTGTAAAGTTACCTCCCCCTCTTGTAACTCATGAGTACGTTTGGGGAATATCCTTTGAGACTGTGTAGACACCCTGTTCTTTTCAAAACTTCCACACTCTCATTTTAGCGCACTAATAAATTTCATCCACAATAAATATTTAAGAGGGAAAGCTGTTGACAATTCTTTCAATTATTTCTAACTCCCATAAAGAGAAGTAAATAGAGTGTGGAGCCTGGTGCTGCCTTGCGTATGATAAAAAGCTTGTCATTCATGCTGTTAACAATCAGAGTTTGTGAGGGTCACTCGGAGCAGCATCCTCTCCTCTATACCCTCACGGCGAGAAATCTGGGCTGAAACCACGAGACACATTTTCCCTAAAGTATTTTTCGTTATAGAAAATACACTCTAAGGGTTACAAAGTAAGGCAACATTTTTTTGAAATTCCTTGGAGAAGATGTCACTGAAACTTTAGATCCTTTGAAAGTGTGAGATTTTTGTTGTCAGGGTTCCCCTCAAATTTGGATGTATTGGAAGTTTGTCATCAGGTTTACCAAAGCCAAGTTCACTTCTGAGGACACTTACACTTTTCAGAAGCATTTGACATTAAAAATACCATAGTAATGGGGCATTTTGTCCTTACCATTGCAGTTTTTTTTAATTTTATTGAAGTATAGTTGACTTACAATGTTGTATTAATTTCTGCTGTACAGCAAAGTGACGCAGTTATGTGTATGTGTATATATATATATATACTCTTTTTCATATTCTTTTCCATTATGGTTTATCCCAGGATATTGAATATAGCTCCCTGTGCTATACAGTAGGACCTTGTTGTTTATCCATTGTATATATAATAGTTTGCGTCTGCTCATCTCAAACCCCCAGTCCTTCTCTCCCCCACCCCACCTTCCCCTTGACAACCACAAGTCTGTTCTCTGTGTCTGTGAGTCTGTTTCTGTCCCGTAGATAAGTTCATGTCGTATTTTAGATTCCACATATAAGTGATATCATATGGTATTTGTCTTTCTCTGTCTGACTTACTTAATATAATAATCTCTAGGTCTATCCATGTTGCTGCAAATGGCATTATTTCATTCCTTTTAAGCCTGCGTAATATTCCTTACCTTTGCAGTTTTATGTAACTCTGAGAGAAAACGTTTTTACCTTTTCATCTATCTCTCCGGAAACGGAGGAAGGAGCAGAATGAGTTGATCTTCTTGTGTCAAATTAAGGCTTGAGTGAGTCAACACACGTGGCTTATGACACAGGTACATGAGGTTTTCAGAAGCAGAAAAATGAAGTTGCTCCTGAGAAGATTCCTTTGAAACACTGACTTTTCAAGTTTTTAGTTTTTCATGAGAATGTCATCCATGAATATGTGGGGTTTTTCTTCACCTCTTAAAATAATCCCACACAGTTTTTATCCTGTCCTTTATTACGGCATATAGATTGAATTAAATCAACTTCACATGTAACGTTCTCACTGCACATAGCAATTTCATGTTTTAAGTTGTATTTGTATTTGTTTGAATAGGAAGTGTCTGTGTGTGGCACAAAATCCAAAAGATAGGAAAGAATGGCAAGTCCTTCCTCACTCCTGCCCCCAGGCACCCACGTGTCGTCCCCAGAGACAGCCAAGGTGACGTAAAATCGACTTAGGGTCCTCGAAGAGCAATCTTTTAAACATATTTTGATCTCATAGCAAATAGTCAGTTATAAAATGTCATTGCAGTTAATCTTATCAGTATGGAGAAAATATCTAGCCTGAATTGCCAAGTAAGCATTTTTTCAAATAACATTTAACATTAAAGTAAATTGTATTGAAACTGTTTTGATGCCGAGACAAAATGCCCGAGTGGATGGTGACGAAAATAAGAGAGGTTTATTAGGCATCCATAAAATACTGAGATTTTAAAGTGCAGAAGCTGCAGGTGTCATCCTTGGAGGGAAACCACAAATGACACAGTTAAGCAGAGCAGGACACGGGAGGCCACTTTACCTCTGGGTTCTGTGTGGTGGGTGACCTCTTCGGTCTGACCCCATCCCACCTTGGCTTTAGGATACACCGTCTCCCCCGACACCCAGCTTCCTTTCACAGACCTCATTGGAAGTTTCTGCCCAAGAGAAAGCCCTAAAAATACGTAAAGGTATTTTCCATGTCCTATTCTTCTGAAAAGGGCAAGTGTCCCCAGGTGCGACGTGCTTTCCTCCATCTGCAGGTCATTCCCCAGCTCTGGCTCTTTCCACCTTGAAAACCCACCTGCTGATTTTTCTTCCTCTATTTGAAAAGCTCAGATTCCCGAGAGCACAGTGTTCACGCTGTATATTTGCCCTTATTTAAATAGTGATTTGCCAGGGTCTGTCCTGAGCACTCAGTAAGCACCCAGTTAATGCTGAGTGATCAGAATAACTAAAGAAACAAGTTATTGGCCGCTTTTAAATCCCTCCAACTAACAAGGCTAGAGTTACTTAGAAAGCAGATTATGTGTCATGATTCCAAATGCTTAACGTTTACGCCTGTCCTTTTATCTGAAGCTCACATCATGACTAGTCATGTTGAGTTTTGCCAGTAAACATGCATTTACGGGGTGTGGGAGTCTCTTCCCCTTGCTTGGCACGGCATGTGGCATATAGTTATACTCTGAAAACGTGCTCGAAAATCACGTGTTTGCCATGTGCTCAGTGCTACACTTAGGACCGTGAGTTACACTAAGAAACTCTGAGTTATGACTTCTCACCTCCAGAAACTTACGACTTAATGAAGAAACAACATGTTCGTAATGTGTAACATCTGTAACATATAATACGTAACATAGAATTAATGAACAATAAAGTATCCTGTAATGTCAGGCTACCTTCTGTGGGGTAGACTGGAAACTCTGTACCCATTCAGGGAAGAAGACCCGTAAGAACCACAGGTGCTCAGACCACAGGCTTGGTGACCATGCCCTGGGGGAGAGGGGCTTCCTGGGCTAGTAATAGTGTCACCAGCAGAGCAGTAAGAACTGAGGGTCGTGGTGGGGAGGACCCAGCACAAGTCAGAGGTGTGTATTGAAGGGAGATGGAGCATTACAGAGGTGGGACATCGACCCCCAAACTACCTGGCACACTCAATCAGATGAGTGTTGGTAGAAGAATGACAATTGGCATTTGAGCTTTCATTTTTATCAGCTACAATGTTAAAGGATTTATGGAGTTATCATCATTTATTCTCATCCACAGTAGTGTGTTCATTACCCAGAAGAACACCTTTTACTACAAGTTGGCTGATTTGAGAAATTACTAGGGGGTTCCTACACCACTTTCCCAAGCCTCTGCTCCTTAGTTTCCCAAACCCTCTCCTGAATTTTAGACATTGTCTAAATGTCCCATTGCTTTACATAGTAAATAATGGCATATCATTTCAAAGTATTCAGTATTAAATTTTTAAGGGTATTTTTAATAGTTCTTAAACCATTGTATTTTGATTTGTTTCTTTGTTAAACTGTGTCATCACCTCCCAAAGAAACTCAAACGGCACCAACTGGCATCTTTAGCTGCTTGAAAGAATTTAGGTGATAAAGACTATCATCCATGTTTCTCATTTCTACGGTTAAAAAATTATAAGTAAGTAGTACATCATATCCATATCATCACATAAATTCCTCTAATTCGCTAGAAGTTAAAATCTTTCAAATCCGCCTGCATCCGTTTTATCTAAAGAGGCATCCTATTTGATTTTTTTTCAGTGATGGCCTGATATGTGTCAGGAACCGTGTTAGGCGTTGGAAGTACCAGTGTGAATGCATACCCGTCTGCGTGTCTGTGAGGAATAACAGGGTGCATGCAGCGTTCAATAAATAATTAGGCAAGGTTCGCACATGGGTGCAGGGGAGGAGGGATTGCTGGTGAGGTTTGGGTGGCTCGGTCCCAGGGGAGCCTGGACTGACTTGTGGACAGGTCCACAGGTCGACCGGGGACAGAGGGCAGTGTGGCCAGAGTGTACAGTGGGGGATGCATCCAAGGGGTCCGTCTCCCAAATCCCTACATCATATGAAGAATTAGAGAGTCTAGCCCTGCAGAAGTACCATGGCCAGATGGTCTTGGAGTCCCAGCCCTCATGAAGCTAATATTTAGGTAATTCAGCTGGAGACTTTTACACTAACTGCAGTGTAACATTTCATAGTATGACTATTATGGTAGAAATAAAAGCACCAGTGCCGGTAGTAGAAAAGAATTCGGAGGCATTTAAATGGTTGTGCCTCAATAGAAAGATTGTCTTACATTGTTCTGGTTGATTGCATGGAGAGTACATTTGAAACTACTTAGTATTCAAGCTAGATTACTAGCCATGCTTCTCTTTGGTTCTCTTTACCAAGAAGTCTGGGAGAGTGAGCGTGTGAGGCTTCTGCCTCTAGCCTTGTTCTGTGCCCCCTGGAGCCCCCAGCGGCGTCAGCGGGTCCTGGGTCGGGCACACCTGGCAGTCCACCTGGTGTCGACCGTGCCCCTTGTCTACACTCTGGCGGCTGCTCCTTGAATCTCGGCCTTTCAGCTGGTCGTGACTTCAGGGTGTCTGGTCCAGGTCTCACTTTGTAGACCGGCACAGAGTCTTGTGGGCGGTGTCACCCAGGCGTGCTGCCCTGGAGGTTGGGTCAGGACAGCGACAGTCTTCGGACCCCCAAAGGCGGTCTGCTCACCATCGTTATCCGTGTGTGGGTCGGACCCACATTTGTACAGAGGAGCTTTATGATCTGTTCAACAGAAACATAAGAAATTGCCCACGTGTGGCCATTTTTGACCTACAACATGGCCGTTTCATAAGGTTCAACCTTGTGGATTTCGTGCCACCTGCCAGCCTCGGTCCCTTCGGTCGCCTGGTCCCTTGCCCTGCATCTGTGTGGCGGGTGCCCCCGAGGGGCCCAGCTCTGTCCTCTCAGTCCTGGGCTCCCTCCTCAGGGCTGCCTTTCACTCTGGTCACTTCCGTCACCCCCACCGCCAACCCCGAGGTGCTTCCCTCCCATCCCAGGTCTCTTCCTGTGTTTGGGCAGAAACCTTCCAACCAGCCCCGTCTCCTGGGAGACCCCCCACCGTGAGATGAGAGGCAGCCCCAGTGTCCCCCCTGAAGCCAGTGTCCCCCCCCGAAGCCATGCGCTCATGTGTCCCACGCCCACTCCCCACCTGGTGCCTCTCATTCCTGCGCCTTCAGTGCTGGCTTAGCCAAAGCCACAAATTTTGGGTAACTAAACATGTAATGTGTTTGCTTATCTACAGTTGTAACAACTACAGGTTCACTCAGTCTGTTTAAAGGATTTTGTGTGAAATCACCCCAAAAGAGCCTCAGTGTATGTTGGGGTGGGAGAGAAACAGGATGCTCTCTGCATAACAAGTCTCTGAAATAATTCCCTTAGTCAGCTCGGTGTCCTTTCTTGAGGCCCTTTTTTGAAAAGAAAGGAAGCAGAGTCGTACCAAAACTCTAATCATAAGAGCTTGACGTATATAATTATATAAAAACCGTTGTATCTGAATCATTCTGGTGGATACAGTAAAAGTTCCTCAACCTTGTGTCTGAGGATGCAGTCTCTGTGGTTCCTGTCCCGTCTCTGCCTCCTCCTGCAATCTTGGGAAAGTTGAGGAGCATCTCTGGGCTCAGTTTTCTCATCTGTAAAATGGGGTCAGTAATAATGATGCCTGTCTCATGAAACTGTGACGGGAATTCAGTACAGTCTGAATGCATCTAAGTGCTCGAGATTGTGTCTGGATGCTGCAAACATCCAACAGACGTCAGCCGTCATCCTGGTTGCCCTTTCATGTGATATTTGTAAATGTATGTACACTGCCTTCTGAGATGTTGCCACGGGCTAAGCTTTGGAAACTTCACTCAGGGATTTTGTCATCAAATCACGCAGAGAACCCTGTTGCTGATGAAAGGAGAGTTGAGACCTTACATCTCTCCTGAGGATGGCAGTGAGCTCTCAGTGTCCCTGCTGGATTCCTGAGACCAGCAGGGCCCTGGGGAGCAGGGAGACGGGAGCCTCCACGAGGCTGGGATGGAGCCCGACCGTCCCCGCTGTTGGATGTCCGAGCTGCACACAGGCTGCCCCGTCTGACGGCACCTCTGGGAGTGGTCCCAGAACAAGCCTGCCTCTGACTAACGGGTCTGGCTGTGGTGTTTGCAGGGGCCTCTCTTCTGTAGCTTTTCCAGGATTGGGTTGCATGGGCAGAGTCAAAAATACTGTACTCTGCAGAAAACGTTTTGATCTGGGATAAATTCATAGTTTAGAATAAAAATGTAAAGAAAAACAAAATTGGGATTTTAAAATACATAAAAGCCTATCAAAAAATTTTTTCTCCCCCTCGGTTTTCATCCTTTTTTGGCGATGTTGGTCAATCAGCTTGATACAAGTGAAAATAAGGCCTCAGCTCCCAAAGCCCTCAGGCCACATCCTGTCCTGAATCCAGTGGTCACAGCATCTCTGTCATCCTCCCTGCATACCTCAGGAGACAGGAGCTCGGAGAAGGCGGTTGACTGGTCCAGGGTCAGAGCTGGGATCTGGGAGCAGGTGGTCGGGGCTGGAGCCCGGTGGTCTGACTCTGGAGCCTGCTGTGTGGCCTTCCTGGGCTCGGGAACTGCTGGTCCATCCTGATCGCTGGGTCAGCCTCATTCCAACTGAGGGTGTAGGGGTGGGGGCTTGGTCAGGCCACGTGCAGCCCCTCGGAGCAGCCTGGAAAGGGGAAGTTTCCTGGAAGAACAGGGTGTTCTCTGGAGTCACTCTGGTCCACCTCTAGTGGTGCTGTAAACAGTCAGCTTTGGTGGCCACTCAGTTCTCTTAGGAGCAAAAATGCAAGTGAATGAAAATGAAAGTTGGAAATTATTGGATCATTCACTCATTCAAGTAGAATTTCCTGAAGGCCTCCTGGGTGAAGGCTAGGGTGACCTGGAAAATGGAACATCCCAGTGACCAAGACACGGTCCTGCCCCGAAGGGCACGTCATTCACCCGACTTTCACTGCAAGTTGGCCATTTCCACGGGCACACTCTTGCAGCTCTGTTCATTCCCTTGCATCATACTGCAAACATTTAGCTGTGCGGTCAATTAATTAATCAAGGTGGAAAGTATCAACCAGGGATTATTTTTCTACTCCCTTGAAGAAGCGTCGTGCAGCTTCCTGAGCTGGTGAAAGACGCCTCTAATAATTTGTTGTTGTTGTTTATGAACTAAATAGGCCATTAGAACGTGGATCATCACCCCATTAGGGCCTCTTCCCGGCTTTTGGTTTATACTCTTCCTTGGGGTCTCAGATGGCTCGTGTTACATTGCTCGGGCATAGTATAAAAATATCTCTGTGATAGGGACCTCCCTGGCAGTCAAGTGGTTAAGACTTCGCTTCCAATGCAGGGGGTGCAGGTTCCATCCCTGGTCAGGGAGCTAAGATCCCACATGCCTTGCAACCAAAAAACCAAAACATAGAACAGAAGCAGTATTGTAACAAATTCAGTAAAGACTTTTAAAATGGTCCACATCAAAAAAATCTAAAATCTCTGTGGTAAGTTTCTATTTTTAACTTTTTAAACTTCTTTTCATACTCTGACACCCGAAATTATTCTATAGGAACTTGAGTCCAGTCCCTAAAGTAGAGGGATTTTTGCATAGTCACGTCCATGCCCTCCTGGCCAGGTATTTATCCTTGTGTGCTGTTGGTACATATTTGAATTCTATTATGTAAGCCCATCTTTTAGAGAAAATATCTAAAAATTTTTATAATGTGCCTGATATTTTAGAAAGGATAAGGTTTTGTCACATTTAAGATGTGCTAACTGTGGAACTTTAAGTATTTTCAGGTCTTCAAAAAAGTCAATGCTTATGGGAGCCTCTTTGGCTCTTTAAAATAAAATATTCCAGCTGTAAGTGGAAGGATGGGGCCTCTCCCCAAACAGTTTTCAGAATTATTCCAACCAGCCCCAGTGAAGTCAGGTGCAGCACGGCGAGCCCAAGATCTAAAGGACTTGAGTCAGTTCTTGGCCAGACACAGTCTCTTAGCCAACTTGCCTTTGAATTTTCCCGTGTGTAAAATGGGGACGGTAATACGTGCTTCATGTCTGAGAATGAATTAGATCTCATGAGAAGGCTCGGTAATTTAAAGAACAGAATAGCCGTGGATCATCATGGTTACTACCGTTGGCCAAGTTGAAATACGAGAACCAGAAAGGGACTTGGAATTACAATAAAAATTAGCAGGAAATCCAATTTGATGTACACACTGCTGCCAACCCCACTCCTCGCCCGTAAGACCTGGGTCACCCCAAGGCCTAAGGGACTGATGACAGGTGTTATCCTCCAGGTGTCTGTCATTTTAACCGACTCAGAGCCTGGGACCGCAGGATGGATATTCTACAAGTTCAATTTTAAATATCAACCAGTGAATGACTAAAACTTCTCAGTGCTTTTTATGGCTGTTTCAAATTAGGGTTTAAGTGTAGGGAAAATATGTTTTCTTTTTCGTTATAGACGTTTCCTCTTATAGGCATCTTTTCAACATGCCACATCCATGGTCGCTGCAAATTAAGCATCCCCTGACCTATACATAAGAAAGTGGACTCAGAAATGCCTAAGCATTGATGTACAGCTCTGAACAACTCTGAAGTTTCCTTTGTGTCACCCAAGCCAGGGAGCCCAAGCCAGAGTTGAGGGAGCCTAACCCAGGATTGAGGGAGCCTTATTACCATACACCTTTAAAAATGTGGAATCTCTGAAATTGCCATGTGTCTTATAATAGCTATGCACATTTACTGTGACAGCATTCTCCTCCCATACACCCCCTCATCCCCCAAAATCTATTATTATAACTGTAGTACATCCAGAATGGAGAAAATACAGCATTTTGTGGGAAATTAAATATCATATTGCTTCGAAAAAAGGAAAAGAACAGTTGTAAACATTTCCTTGGCTAATTACATAATTCTTAAAAAATATATCATTTTACATAATGAACAAATTACTGAGTTCTTTGAAGATAAACCTTGTCCTTTGTGGTATATATGTATATATATATGTATATATAATTAAAGTGACTGAAAGTCTCTATTTGATAAGCAATATGGAAAGGAAATTCTGAGTTGCACATGATAGAATTCCCAAGGTACTGGATGTTTCTTTATTCTGCCATTTTTGAGGAAAACCTAGGAGATTTCTGGCTACTGCAGGGATTACAGTGGATTTCAGAATTAAGTTTGTTTTAATTAATAAGTGTTATCGTGAGGAATGTATAACAGGAAACGTAGTGGCACTGTTCTTAGAACCAAAGGCTGGAACAGCCCATCCCATCCATAGGATAGTGGACACAGACCCTGCGGGGACCAAGGGGGGCGGGTGCAGCAGCAGTGGATCCCACCCGCATCACGACATGGGTGGGTCTCCGTGTCTTTATGGTGAATGAAGAACTGAAGTGATGAAAGGTTATAGAGAATACAGTAGTCTCCTATGAAGTTCAAAAACAAGCAAAACTGGGCTTCCCTGGTGGCGCAGTGGTTGAGAGTCTGCCTGCCGATGCAGGGGATACGGGTTCGTGCCCCGGTCCGGGAAGATCCCACATGCTGCGGAGCGGCTAGGCTCGTGAGCCGTTGCTGCTGAGCCTGCGCGTCCGGAGCCTGTGCTCCGCAACGGGAGAGGCCACAACAGTGAGAGGCCCGCGTACCGCAAAAAAAAAAAAAAAAAAACAAGCAAAACTAAGTACCGTATTGTTTCAACGCACATATATTTGTGATAATTTTTGTAAGAGAGAAGAGAATGAGCATCACAGTACTCGGGGTGGGCGCAAGGAAGCAGGAGAGGGCTGCAGAAGGTGAACATCAGTTATCCATCACGCTGGGTGCGGGGGATGGGAGGGGCTCAGAGTGTTCTCTGTATTATAAACAAATACGTAACAAAACAAAGGCAAAGAGGGCCCTGTGTCATTCCCCAATTCTGCTCACCTGCAGTCCCCATTAAAAAGAAATTGGAGTTTTCTAATTTATTAGCATAGATTCTTCTTTGTGCCCTGTTCCCGCTTAGAGGGAAGTTTACATAGATGAACTCGAAGGGGCTGTGTGAGCACAACATCCAGTAAAGACAATCCTAAATCTCAAGCGTTTTACTGAGGTTTGCATTTCTTGTGATAGAAGATGGTGCTTTAAGATTCGCTGGCACGACGCTGCTGAGGGTATTTCCTCCGTAAGGACAGATTCCAGGGACTTCCCTGGGGAGCAGGGGTTAAGAATCCCCGCCTGCCAATGCAGGGGACACGGGTTTGAGCCCTGGTCCGGGAAGATCCCACATGCCGAGGAGCAACTAAGCCCGTGCGCCACAACTACTGAAGCCTGCGCTCTAGAGCCCAAGAGCCACAACTACTGAGCCCACGTGCCACAACTACTGAGCCGTGCACCTAGAGCCTGGGCTCCACAACAAGAGAAGCCACCACAATGAGAAGCCCGCGCACCACAACAAAGAGTAGCCCCCGCTCGCTGCAACTAGAGAAAGCCCATGTGCAGCAATGAAGACCCAATGCAGCCAAATAAATAAATAAATAAAATTTAAACAGATTCCTATTGTGCAGAAGGCACGGGAAGATCGGTGTTTGTTGAAGTAACTGTCATTCTGGAAACTTCATATCACATCCTGGCAGTAATTCTTACAGTAATTCCAGAGATGGGTGCTGTCCCATTTCTTTTTTATTATGAATGTAAGCCAGGTTATTTTGAAAGTATTCTAAACTTTCAACATTCAAAAGAAATAGGTGTGGGGAGAGGCTGCTGCCTGAGCCTGAGTCCGGCTCTGCCCTTCCTGGCGACCCCACCACCCTGAGCCTCAGTGTGTCCCTCTGTTGAATGGACGTGACAGCAGAACCTCTGCCCCAAGCCCATGAGGATTGAATTGATTGAGTTAATATACGGAAAAGGTTGGCCTCCACCTTTGCTGATCTCGGTATTCCCGATTAGCTATTCAGAAGAAAACCATTTTTAAATCAAATGTTTATGTTGCCTGTTTGCAAAGCCAAGACACTCTGCTGATCTCAAAGCAACTGCATCACTACATGAGACCGTGGCCGGCCCTTCTCAGTGAGCGCGTCCTCCACGCCAGCATGGACCAGATACGGAAAATAGGGGTATAGTGAGAGCCGCAGTTGCAAACCACATGTGTAAATGTACATTTTCTAGTGGCACATATTTTGAAAAATGCAAAGAAACAAGTGAAATTTAATAATATATTTTACTTAACGTGATATATTCTACATATGACTTCAATGTGCAGTTTCTAGAAGTTATTCATGAGATAGTTTGTCATCTTTTTTCTTAATCAATCTTTGGAATCCACTGTGTATTGCGCACGTCAGCACACCTCAAGATGAAGAAGCCACCTGTCAGTGGCGGCTGCCACATCAGACAGACAGGGCTGGACCCGAGGATGGGGCAGAGGACATAGTGATTTCTTCTTAACCAGGCTGAGCGTTGGTGCTAGTGACAGGTGCAGGCCAGTGGCTGTTTGTTGGGCCTCTCTGAGCCCCCACTGGGACCCTGACGTCCACGTGGCCATCCGAGCCCCGGCTGGTGGGCAGGGACACCTTGAGGAGGGGCCCGGCCTGGGCCGGGCAGCGTGTGTCCTCCTCACGGGGCAGGCACACTCGTCTGCCCTCCCGATGGTGATGAAAACCTCCTCCTCCTATAGAACCTTCTCTGCAAGGCTTCTCTGTGTGCAGGTCAGTGGGTGAGGTGCCCACCATTTAGCATGACTCCAGTCCAGCTCCCTGCCTCTCAGCCTCCCGTGTCATTCGCCATGTCCTGACTCTGGGACAGTCAGCCACGTGGCCCTCGTCCGTATCTGTAGGTGGTGTTGCCAGCGGCCGGGCCTCTGTGTGTACAGCAGGTGTACCTCCGAGACCTGCTTCACCACACTCCCCAATGACGCCCCTGTCATGATCGAAAGCTGCCATGAGCCTAGCGCCGTGTGTGTGACACGTACCCTTCTGGGTGCTTTTGCCCAAAAAGGGCCCTGTGGCTCTGGATTGCTTGAACAGAGACAGATTGTGCGATTTTGTTCTTTTCGTTTTCTTTTATGCGTGCACTTTTTTAGGGCATTGAGTAATTCACTGAAAACATACAAATTAGCATTTACTTCTGAGCCCAGCAATTGGCTCTGGTCTATGTGTGTTTAAAAAGACTGTGTTACGAATCTAAATAGGATACATAGGGGGAGAAAAGATTCCTTTTCAGCTCAGTGCGGAGGAAAAAGCCAGAACCCGATTTCTGAGCCTTAAAGGAACTCGCTGTGCGTGTTCTGTCGGATTCTGAGAGCTGGGCGGGCCTGGGTGTCCGTCTTTGAGGGAGTCAGAAAAGTGGGAGGAAATGTGTGATTCATGGTGAGCAGAGAATCCGAGTTTGGAAACAGGGAATGAGCAAGAAGCATTACTCAGTTGCCGCTATTTAAAACTGGGGACCAGAGGACAAGGCGCACAACGGTGTTTGAAGAGAAAAAGTTCCAGATATTGTAACATTTTTAGTCTCTCCGAAGTCTGGAATTGCTGTGATTCATACGTTTTGTCTGTCCCATGCTTAGTTTTTGTCCCCTGTCAGCCATTTGAAAGGAGCACCTTTCTTCCCCAGCTTCAGTCCCCTGAAGACTTCTAGATATTTCTTTTTGCAAGATTTTGCCCCAGTGGCATTTGAAAATCGAGTGTAGACAGGTGAGAGGGGAGAGGGGAGCTGAAGGTTGGGACGAGGCTTGGGTAGGTGGACCTGGATTCTGCCCACTCCCCGGCATCACCCCTGCGGAGGCTCTGCAAAGGTGTGGTGGGCGTCTGTAGGGCAGATGGGCAGTTGGGACGCTCCAGAGCAAGCTGTGTGCCTTGAGCCTCCCAACAAGTAGAACAAATGGACAAGGTAAATTTTAGAGCTCTGACAATTAGAGGAAACAAGGGTGCTGGGCCGCACTTGGAGGTGCCAGCGCTCGTGCCCAGGTGCTGGGGGCTTCCGCCCAGCCCAGCCCAGCAACGCCAGCAAGGACCCGCTGAGAACCCTGGTCCCAGTGAGCTCCCATGCAGCCTTTCCAAGGGTTTTCTTTCTCTCTCTCTCTCTAGCGTACAATTCATCCCATTAGGTAAAAGAAGTCACTGCTGGTGAATTTACAACCGAATTGCATTGTTTCTGGTTTGGTTTTGGTTTTCTGGCAATGTGTCTTTCCTAAATTGGGCTCAAGTCGTTGTATGAGAGGCCATAAAGGGTCATTCTGACCAGAGACCTGGGGTAAGTCCCCCTCCAGCAGAATATCAAATATTCGGAGTCTTGACTCCCAACGGGTTACAGCACCCGCACCTCCTCCGGCTCAGCCCTGTGTCGAGCTGTTATTGAAGTCTTGAAAGATTTCCACCCACCTCCCGCCCACTCTCCTGGCAAGTGAAAGACGTTTGAATTCCTCTCTCAAGGGAGAAAATTATTAAAGTGAAAGAAAATGACTGTTCCCTGTTCTGAAAAGGAGAGAGGAGAAAAGTGGGTTGTGGCCCTCCTTTGCTATTCTGTACCTGTGAGGATGCTGTCATGCCGGCTCCCAGAAATCAGGAGAAGGAAGCTGATCCCAGCTGCCTTGTGTGCCTATTTCAGCTTAGAACCCAGGGTCCTGAAATACGGAGCAGGAGATGCCATGACTGGAAGACCCCAAGTAACTGAATACAGAGAAGAATGTCAAAGGGGAAGGAAAGGAAACTCGGTTTATGTCTCCTACCCCTGGAGCCCTAGAACTGCCACTGAAAATGAGTCCACTTGAGGGTCAGATCTGGATGAGAAGTAATGATTCTTTTACACTTGACTAAAGACTGTAGGGGGATGGATCCTCACACGTCTCCATTTAAATCTTTTTGTATTTTATGAACATCATTTCATAATTTGTTAGTTCAGCTCACCTTTCTACAGCCCAAGCTAATGAAACTGTTCAAGTTATGTTCACAGAGCCCCAGCCATGCTGGAAGCATCAGGTTAGGGGCTCAGACAGGGGTGAGGGGGTGGGGTAAAGATTTTTTAAATAATCCCTGTTCTAGTGCTCGTGGTCTAAGTAGGAAGATAAGACCAACACACGTGAAAAGCTGCAGATCAAGAGATCCTAGAGGGCTTCCCTGGTGGTGCAGTGGTTGAGAATCTGCCTGCCAATGCAGGGGACATGGGTTCGAGCCCTGGTCTGGGAAGATCCCACATGCCACGGAGGAACTAGGCCCGTGAGCCACAACTACTGAGCCTGCGCGTCTGGAGCCTGTGCTCCGCAACAAAAGAGGCTGCGATAGTGAGAGGCCCGTGCACCGCGATGAAGAGAGTGGCCCCCGCTCGCCACAACTAGAGAAAGCCCTCACACAGAAACGAAGACCCAACACAGCCAAAAATAAATTAATTAATTAGTTTTTAAAAAAAAAAAAAGAGATCCTAGGATTCCACTAAACCCTAGTCTAAAACTATCTCTACTTTCCACAAATACAAAAGGAAATAAGAACCTGACAATGGCGAAAGTCTATTCCATACAAATTTCAGAACAATGCCTTCCCCATCCCCCTTCAGATGTAGAAGTATTAGAACTGAAATCTCTGCCGATAACACATCACTTTTCTGGCGACAGCTCTGGTGCCTGGAAGTGACAACACGCTATTCAGTGAGATGGGTGGAAGCCATTCTCGACCTTTGCAGCATCACCTAACTTTGTCATTAGTGACTTTTTGCAACAATGACGTAAAGGATGAATATAGAGCATTTCATACCTTGGCATCATTAGGTAGCATCATTAACTAATAAACGTTAAACCCAGTTGGGTTTTCCTATATTTGAGATCACCTGCCTTGGTCAGTTCTACGTCATGAAGTTTTCATGCATATTTAGGGAGCCAGCTGCGCTGGGCGGGCTCCACAATAAAGGCACAGGGTGGACTTAGGCACCTGTTCTATTGCCGTTGCCAGTTTCCCACTGCCTTCTGCAGACTTTTCTTTTTACTTCCTGCTGCCCCAATAAATAATCCTGATCAAACCCGGAGCCGATCCCATAATCAGGCCTTCGAGATCTGAAGCAGCCTGAGAACTTGGCAGCCACGGGGTCAGTGCATTATTCCCAGATCAGGCCGCACCTCAGAATCGTCTGGGGAGCTTTTAAAGCAAGATCCCAACGCCTGCCCTCGGAGACTTCGAGTAGGAATTCTTGGGGAAGGTTAGAGGAATCTGTGCATTTGAAAAGCTCCCTGAGGCTTCCACTGCACCCCCAGGTTGGGCAGTAATGACCAGACTCCTGGTGTGGTTCTCAGCGCCTGGTGGGGCCGGGTTGCGGCCGTGGACTTGCAGTGACTTCTGGTTATGGGGTGTGGGTTGCCGGACGTATATGTAGCTTCAGTTCAGAATCACAGTGATAATTGCACCTTACTGTAGCCATTTTTGTATTTACAATTCAGGGTAAGTCTTGATTCATTCAAAGTCATCAACAGTATTTTTGCTTAAAAACAGAATGTGTGATACATTAAATGTCAAGGATCGATCGTAAGGAGGGCTTGACACCTGCGCCCCCTCCAGAGGGTCGTCCAGCCCCAGGCAGGGTGGCCTGAGCCTCCTTTGGCCTGTCCTTCTGCTCCCACCCCCACCAGGCCTGCGGGGAAACCGGGGCGGCTGGGGCGGGCTTGCTGGGAAGCTCTCTGCACAGCACAAGTGCTGGGGGGTCGCTTTGGAAGCCGAGAAGGTGGTGGGACAGCCCAGGTGGAGCCGGAGTCCTGAGAATTATGGGCACGTCGTGTTTCAGCGGGAAACGCTGAGGGATTAAAGAGGCTTTGATGGCGTTAGGAGCTGTGCCCCCCGCGCCAGCGCTCCCCACTCCGCCTTGTATGCGAGGTCCTCCAGAGTTGGGGACTGCAGGATGGGGTTGCTCCTTGTCGGCTCAGCATTTTCTCCCCTCGCCTCACCCCCATGTACAGGGAGGGCAGGGCTGTGCACCCAGGAGCGTGTCTGGGGGGAGACCACACAGAGACAGCCAGATTCCCTCGGATCAAATCAGGCAGTTATGCATCTTACGGATGACAAACACAGCCCACATCTCCTTTGTAACGTGGATTTTTAAAATAAAGTTCTCCGTGTTTCTCCTTGTATTCTACTTACATTTTGTGCCCACTTTTTTCTTGTCATTAGCTACCGTAATTTGGAAACAATCTTAAACTGACAGAGTTTTACATGTCATTTACACAAATAATGCTCGTATGATTTTGAGGAGGTATAGGAAGAGTTTAGACCCAGAAGCTATAAAAACACCTTGTTGTTCATGCGTTGTAACAAGATTCAGTCTGCCACCGTCTGTGCTTCTGTGTTTCAGAGTAAAAGTATCCACAAAAATGTTTTGTTTGAAGTTAAAGTAAATATTTTATTGGGAACACATCACAAACCTGATTACATGTATCTTAGATACACGCTTGAAGAAGAGAAGACTCATTTGCGATTATTCAAATAGCGAGTCGGTATGTGTACACCTGAAACTAGTGTAATGTCCTATGTGGATTACACCTCAATAACATGAATAGTAAATAAGTAAATATATAAGGAAGGAAAGACTCAGGTCACTGATGCGAACATGAGAAGAAAATTCTAGGAACCAAGTTCAAGGCTTCAGTTTTCTGGAGATCCCCAAGGGTCCGGGAAAGGTGCTCTTTTCAAAGAATAATGAGATGCCAGATGTATTCAAAGTAAAGATTAAAGTGGTGAATGGCTTTTAATGGTGTGAATAGAATCGCTGAGCTGAGTGTGGGGTCTCTGTGGGGTGGGGTGGAGTGGGGTTGGGACCTCACCCCGCTCACCCAGGCGATGGCTGTCACAGCCTCTGATTCCCGCGCTGACATCACTGAGTCCTCGGAGGGGGCTGTTTACAAGCTGGATCCACCTCACTGTGAGCGCAGATGTTCCAGGAGTTTCTGACACTGTTGTGAATTCTCAGCACCACAGCAGGTCGGGGTTCAAAGGGAGGGGCAGCCTGTTAACATGTTTGACCTTGATCTCTGAGACCCCTGGGCATTTAACATCATGTCAAATTCTGTGGTCTGTAGCCTGTTGCTTTTTCTATCAGAGCTATTTCAGCACTTAATAAAAGAAAGAAAAGGACTGCTTAGAATGTACAGAGCAAGATACCTTGACTTAGGAATGATGCTGTGTCCCTTTAGTGTTGGGAAGGGAAGCTGAGTGTTGAGAAGCTTGTTGGATTCGTGAGACGTGCCTGGGATCCTAACGAAGGTTTCCAGGAAAGCAAGGAAACTCTAAGAGGTTTGCTGGCCACGGTTATCTTCAGATTCCCTGTCCACAGTGTCCCCATTGCCAGCCACCCAAGCGGAGCCAGTGAGGTGTTTTTCTGTAGCCACAGCAGAGCAATAGACACCCAGGTAGGAGGAGAGACCAGAAGAGCCATAAGGGAGCCTATTTGCCTTCTCAACAAAAGGCTCATTATCAAGAGATCACACTTGTTTGTTTGAAATACATGAGCTGATTTCTCTCCTGGGTGCTTTTCTTGGTAAAACATTTTAAAGGCTTTCAAAAAGGAAAAAGAAAACACAAACCTATAACCAACTCCACACGATCTAAATAAGATGCTACGCCTGTATCATATCCCCTCCCCCCACAAGAAAATCAGCAACTAGAGCATGTCTTACCCATTTAGGTAAGACATGGTCAGTAGAGCATAACCAGGTCAGCTTGTAGGTATGTCACCCAGACTTGGGTGGCCCCCTGGTATCACATCTCCCACCCAGTAAGTTAAGCCAGTCTCTTCAAGGCTCCTGGCTGTTACCACCTTCATCACTCATGTCCTGCTGATTCTTTTTTTTTTTTTTTAATACTTTATTTTTGGCTGTGTTGGGTCTACGTTGCTGCGCGTGGGCTTTCTCTAGTTGTGGCGAGCGGGGGCTACTCTTCGTTGCGGTGAGCAGGCTTCTCATTGCGGTGGCTTCTCTTGTTGCAGAGCACGGGCTCTAGGCTCGCGGGCTCAGTAGTTGTGGCTTGTGGGCTCTAGAGCGCAGGCTCAGTAGTCGTGGCGCACGAGCTTAGTTGCTCCGCGGCATGTGGGATCTTCCCCAACCAGGGATCGAACCCATGTCTCCTGCATTGGCAGGCGGATTCTTAACCACTGCGCCACCAGGGAAGTCCCCCCGCTGACTCTTTGAGTTTAACTCTACCTCCTTTGGAGACCTTTCCAGTCTGTTCTGAAATGGGGCGATCTCGCCCTTTCCCGAATTCCCGCAGCTTTCACTTCCTGTGGCTCTCCTAGTTGGCACTCCAGCTTTGGTCATTATATTATATCCAGTACTTATTGCCCTTTAGAGTTGCCTAATTATTTGGTATATCAGAGCTGCAATCTCCTTACTGAAAGTGTTAACTTCTTGAGACCAGGAGTCGTGGCTTATTCTGGGGGTCCCTCTCCCCAGTTCCTCGCCTCATTCTGGGCACATAATCTGCAAAATTTCAAGCTCCTTGAGAACAGGGACCACCTCCTCACTCACTCACCTCACTCTCCCCAGCCCCTAACACAACACCTGCCACAGAGCTGAAACTCAGTAAACATTTGGTGAATGATTGATGGTTGGCACTTAGGCGATACTTGGGCTTTGATGACAAGTTTTGAGGGAGGAGGTCGTCCTTGTTTTAAAATGTCTTTGACAAACTACCATCACGGTGACATGACGATGAAACTTCCGTATGAGATTCTTCGTAGTCCATTTGTGGGAGAGAGAGCACTACAAAAATTTTTAATAAGATTAGGCCTGTTTATGTAGTATGGACTTGTTATAGTATTGATATATGTCATTTTCCAGCAAAAATTCACGTGAATTTGAGAAATAATCTAGATTGAACTAACCCTATAACAACATACATAACCTTACACCATACACAAAAGTTAACCCCAAATGGATCAATGGCCTAAATCTAAGAGTCAAAAGCATAAACTGCTTAGAAGAAAATATAGGGCTAAGTCTTCCTGACCTTGGATTTGACAGTGATTTCTTGGATATGACACCAAAAGCTCAAGCAATGAAAGACGAAATAAATACATTGGACTTGATCAAAATTAAAACGTTTGTGCATCAAAGGACATAATCAAGAAAGTGAAAAGAAACCCATAGAATGGGAGAAATATTTGCAGATCATATATCTGATAAGGGCCCAGTATCCAGAATATATAAAGAACTCTCACAACCCAACAACAAAAAGACAAACAGCTCAATTTAAATATGAGCAAAGGACTTGAATAGACATTTCTCCAAAGAAGATGCACAAATGGCCAATAAGCACAAGAAAAGGTGCTCAACATCATTAGCAAATCAAAGCCACAATGAGATACCATTCCAGACCTGCTAGAATTGCTATAAGGTTTTTGAAAAACTTGAAAATAACAGGTGATGGTGAGCATGTGGAGAAACTAGAACCCTCATATGCTGTGGGTGGGGATGTAAAGTGACGGAAGACAGTTCAGCAGTTTCTTAAAAGGCTAAACGTAGAGCTATCATCATATGACCCAGCAATTCCAAAATAATTGAAAGCAGGGAATTGAGGAGATGTGTAAACTAGTGTCGATAGCAGCGTTATTCAGAATAGCCAAAAAGTGGAAACAAACCAAAAGTTCATCCACAGATGAACTGATGAACACAATGTGGTGGATCCGTACGATGGAATATTACTCAGCTACAAAGGAACGAAGCTGTGACACATGCTGCAGTGTGGATGGGCCTCGAAAACATGCTCAGTGAAGGAAGCCAGACACAGAGGGCCACGTGCTGTGTGATTCCAGCTGTATGAATTCTCCACACTGGGTAGCATCCACAGAGACAGAAGGCAGAAGAGTGGTTGCCTCGTATTGCGTGGAAGAGAGGATGGAGAGTTACTGCTCTGTGGGCAAGGGATTTTCTTTCGGACGATGGAAGTTTTGGGACCTACAAATAGAGGTGATGGTTACACAACATCGTGGTTCTACTAATGCACACTTTAAAATAGTTCACTTTCTATTCTGTGAATTTCACCTCAATTTTCTTAATCTTTTAAAAAGACATGTATAGGCAGGCATCTAACAACGTCTGTGCCTACCGTCAGGAATAATTACCTTTCTTAAATTTCTGTTGAGTGAAAAATAGATTAAATTAACTTATAAATATAGCATTTTGACCGTGTATTATTCATGCTAAGCTACAGATTTGAGGATAGTGACCAAGAGGCAGATGTAATGAAAAGCCTTGTACTGAAAGTGAAATCAGTTTTGTTATGAGGAAAGTCCTGCTCAGGCCAAGAGAAGGGGACTTTCCAGAAAAGCTTATTCACCCAAGCACTCATGACACAAATATTTATTGAGCTCTTACTAAGTGTCAAGGACAAAAAACATGAAGATCCCTGCCTCGTGGGGCTGACAGTGTAGCAGGGGATACAGAGACTAAGTAGGACATAGTGAATGAGTTAATTGCAGGCTTTAGGAAGTGCTTAGCGCTGTGGACACAGGAACAGGCAGTGCAGCGGGGGGGCCTGGGCGTGGAAGACTGAGGATGGTTAGAGAGGGTCTCATTGGGAAGGGGATTGGGGAGGCCCCGAAGGAGAAGAGGCAGCCGCACAGCAGGGCTAAGGCGCTGCCCGGGTGCGAGAGGGAGGCCAGTATGGCTGGAACAGTGACCGAGAGGGAGGGCAGAATGGGGACAAGATGCTGGATAGGCGACAGAAAGGGGGCGCCAGAGAAACAGGGCTGGTGTCACGCAGGGACCCTGAGCGGACAGGCTGTAGGCGGTGAGCACGGCGGTGACCCCAGCTGACTGCTCTGTGCAGCCCCGAAGATGTGGCGGGTGAGAGGCACTTGCAGTAATCAGGTGAGAGAGGCCACTGGTCGGAACCCGGCAAGCGGTGGAGGTGGAGCCGTGGTGATGGATTTCACGTGCCTGAGAGACACAGGAGCATCCAGGTTACTTCAGGGCTCAGTCTGAGCCACCAGAGAGACACAGCCTCCATCCGCCAAGTTGCAGGGCAGGTATGGGGGGTCAGGAGCTCGGCTCCGGCCGTGTCGAGTGTCCAGTGTGCACTGGACACCCGGGGAGAGGCGAGAACTGCTCTTCACCTTCAGGTAACAGGTTCTTCTGAGGAAGTTGCTCATGGTCGCATAGTGAGGAGATGGCGCTCAGATACGTGCTCCCGGGCAGGTCCTCGGAACAGTCACCGCGGTGAGCCGAGCGGTGCAGAATCATCACATGGACCACTCATGACATCAAAGCTTTTTCCAGCGTGGACCTGGTTACCCAATTCCCTGGAAGGTTAGGAACATTTTTCTTGTCTAGCAAGAAAGTGGGTTTCGGGTAGAGATTACAAGAAAAATGTTTCTTCTTCCTACAATTGTCAGATGCCTTCTTTGATTCCCTCTGGACAGTGCACTTGCCAAACAAATATCATTTTCGTGATATTTAGAGTCAAGTTAGCAAAAAACTAATAAAGACCATGCTTCTTATGGGTTTTCCCCCAAGATCCTGTCATCACCACTGAGGTAACTGGCCTAAAAGATTGAGTGAGTAAGAGCAGAAGCCATCCATTTGCAGGGTTTCTTGTGTCACAGACAGCCCCTTGGGCTGCGCTGATCTCTCCTCTTCCAGACCATCGTGGCCAAAGTCAGCTCAGGAGGCAAAGAGTGGGCCCAGGAGGAGGCTTCCTTGTTGTCGGGAATTGTCGGGAGCTCCAGGAATGTCAGGTCCATCTGTGTTCAAGTTTAAATCAGAAACACGTTCAAGGGGCTTCCCTGGTGGCGCAGTGGTTGAGAGTCCACCTGCCGATGCAGGGGACACGGGTTCGTGCCCCGGTCCGGGAAGATCCCACATGCCGCGGAGTGGCTGGGCCAGTGAGCCATGGCCGCTGAGCCTGCGTGCCCGGAGCCTGTGCTCCGCAACGGGAGAGGCCACAACAGTGAGAGGACCGCGTACCACAAAAAAAAAAAAAAAGAAACACGTTCAAGAGCTGGACGAGAGTGACATCTTGTAACACTGGCTGCACTGCCTGCCTCCGTTCGGGTAAAAAAACATTTAATAAAGCTGCTAAATGCTGAGATGAATTAAGCATGATGAATCAGAAATTCCAACTAGTAACTCTTGTAAAATGGTTCCAGATGTTTCTCTTGGGAAAGGAGGCCCTCTCCTAGGTATATACCCAAGATAATTAAAAACCTACATTTACTCGAATACCTGTACACGAATGTTCACAGCAGCACTATTCACAACAGCCAAAAAGTGCAACAACCCAAATGTCCATCGAAGGATGAATGGATGAACCCACGTGGTCCATCGACACAGTGGGATCTTATTTGGCCATAAAAAGAACGAAGCACTGACCCATGTTACACCCTTGGAAACATTATGCTAAATGAAAGCCTGGCACAAAAGGCTACGTATCGTATGAGTCCCTTTTTAATGAAACATCAGAACAGGCAGATCCGTAGAGACAGAAAGTGGACTGGTGTTTGCCAGGGGCAGAGGGAGGTGAGAATAAGGAGTGACTGCTCGTGGGTGCAGGGTTTCTCTGGGGTGATGGACACGTTCTAAAGGTGATCGTGGTGATGGGTGCACAACTTCGTGAATAAACTAAAAACTACTGACTTGTACACTTTAAATGGGTAAACTGTATGGCATATGCATTATAGGTCAATAAAACTGTTCCATTAAAAATAGACAGAGGGAAAATATAAAACTTAAAATCAGAGAGTCCCAGAACTGGAAGAAATCTTAAAGGTGATCTCATACAAACACATGAGTTTAGAATATCAAGGTCTTTGGGTTCTTTGGACAGTTTTCCTTCCCTTTTGTGTCTGGTGCCAGATTCGCAGCTGCTGCAGGTTTGCACAGGAGATCTGCTGCGCCTTTGAAATCTTTTTTCCGTGGAAACGTGAATCCCCTAATCCCTCCAGGAATGCACCGCGGGTGTCGCGTTTCCATTTAACCATTGTTTCCTCTCAGGGAGGCTGCACATTCCCACTGAGGACACCCTCAGCCTGTTGTAGGGTGTCGGGTACACATGCAGCTTAGTTAAGTACTAAGATCCCCCTTAGTAACTGGGGACCGTGGGCCTGCACCCTGGCCCAGCCCACTCCCCTTCCTCCTCCCCGCCCCCCAGCTGCCTACGGGCTGAGGTGGGGCTCTCCAGGGCCCCGGGGACCCCCTCTCGTGTGGGGACTTGGAGGCTCAGCTTCCAGGCGCCCTTCCATGGGACTGCACACGTTCTCCTACAAGGGCTTGGCCCTTGTTTCTAGAAAGCAGCTGCAGTCCTGTTCAGCCAGCCCCACTCCCTCTCCAGCTGTAAGTGCAGGAATCTGGGGGCCTTGTGGCGGGGAGCACGGGGTCTGGGAGCCCAGGCACCAGAAGCTCAGGGTGCAGCTCAGTGCGACAGCAGTGCCCTCGGGGCTCCTGTCCCCGAGGCCCACTCTTGGCCACCATAACCTACCTCTTGCTGGTGATCTGGACGTTCCCTTCTTGTGTTCAGAACCCGTGCCCCCTCCCCAGCGCCTGGTGTGATGCCTCGTGCCCTTGGGTGTCCTGAAGCTGTTTCTGGAATTCAGTCCTCAAGCCTGCACGGCCTTCTCTTCCCTGCCACGTGCTTCTCTGTGAGCCTGTTGGCACCTGGCGGCCTTGTCATGATGCTACCAGATCTGCAGCCCGTGTTCTGGCCCTGTCCTTGTGCCCAAAGCCAAGAACTCCCTGACCCTCCCCCCAGCAGCACTTCACAGGTCAGTCCTCACCTCTTGGCTGTCCTGAGGCCTGGTCTACCCACCCCCTTCTAATTTTGTCTTCCTGCTACCCTCTCACTGCCTCTCTCCTGCCCTGGCCCCTCACGTGCACATCCTCACACCCCTCCTCCACCTGTCGGCTGTGTGCTCATCACTCCAGCTGAAGCTCCAGCCTCTGACCAGAAGGACCCGTTCTGTCCACGGGGAATAGGACATAGTGGTTAGAGTGAAGAAGCTCCCCTGGCTGGGACCTGAACCCAAAATCCATGCTCAACCAGAAATATTGTCTTAGGATTCCTCATTAGGCACCTCTACTATGTTTTACACTAAAATTTTCCCAAAGAAATATGTATCTAATTCTACAGCCATTGTCAGTAGGAATATACCAAACCCACTTCTACAAACATTTGCTTTAAATCTAACCTGTTCCCAAAAAGAGGGTCTTCTCCCTCCATTTTGCCTCTCAGCACGTAAAACAGGACTCAGAGTGACTAAAAGACCAAGAATAATACCTCCAGGTGTTACATAATCAAGCTTGATGCCACGGAGAACTTTTGTCAGACGACTTGACAGAGCCTGTCTGGAAGCAAAGACCAAAGTCGTGATTCTTTGAGTCTCTTATCCCTAATAAAAATACATAATTATTTTATTTCTGTTCCCACACAAATAAGTTTCTCCTGTGAGTCTCTTTGGCATGCTTCAAGTGCACAAGTTTCTCAGAGAATTAGGATTTTAGAGAGAGAATCTTAGGTATAAGAGTGGGAGTATTGTGAAGGAGAAAATCAAAAGCTAAAAAATTAATTTGGTGGGGAAAAAATACTTAAGGAAAATTATATGTTCCCATCACAATGGGGTAGATTTCTTTAACTCTCTACTATGGGTCATGGATCTAATTACTAGAACTTTATACTTATCAGTTGTTTTGTGAGACTATAATTTGGAAATAAAAGATAGAGTCCTTAGACAAATCTTACCATATCTTAAAAAAAAATTTTTTTAAACCAAGTGCAAGAGCAGCAAAACACATGCCACCTGGTCATGGTGGGCAGCAAAGGCCCCTTTGGCTCAGTCCCCCTGAACCTTGGAACCACAGGGAATTCTGATTCTGCCCCAGCCCTTGTGGGTCATGCTTCAGGGAGAAAAGAGACAGGCCAGAGCTTTGTGGGTAACTCTCTGCTCAGCTACACAGGAAGGAAGTGAAAGCCTCTGGAACTAATACATGAAATTAACAAGGCTGCTGGATATAGGATCGAATACAGATGTCAACTGTATTTCTTTGTACTAGCCATGAAAAATTCCAAAAATGAAATTTAAAAAAAAAAATGCACCTTCAAAACAACATCCAAAAAAATTACTTAGGAAAAAAACCCTAACAAATGAAAGATGTATACACTGAAAACTAGGAAACATTATTGAGAGAAAATAAGACACAAACAGATATTACCATGTTCATGGATTAAAAAGCTCATTGTTGTTAAGATGGCACTTCTCCCCAAAGCAACCTAGAGAGGCAGTGCAATTCCAGCCAAATACCAGCAGCTTTTCTATAGAAACTTACAGGCCAGTTCTCAGACATATGTGGAAATTCAGAAGACCAAGAATAGTCAGAATGATGTTGGAAAAGAACAAAGTTGCAGGACTTAACACCTAATTTTAAGACTGACTACAGAGCTACGGTAATCATGATGGATGGAGTTGGCACAAGGATGGACATGTGGGTCGGTGGAACAGAATTAAGTCCAGGAACAGACCCACGTGTGTATGGTCAGTTTCAGCAAAGGTACGAAGGTCAGTTTCAAAAATTCAATGGAGAAAGGGTAGTCTTTTCAGTAAATATGCTGGGGGGGAAGCTGCATATCCGCATGGAAAAAGGTGAAGCCTGACCCTTTCCTCCCACCATATCCCCAAATTAACTCAGATTGTAGACCTAAATCTAAGAGCTAAAAATATTAAACTTCTAGAAGAGATCTTGGAGAAAAAAACTTTACTTTGGGTTAGGCAAAGATTTCTTAGAACACAAAAAGTGAAAAGCAAAAACTGATTAATTAGGCACTTCCCTGGTGGTCCAGTGGCTAAGACTCCACACTCCCAATGCAGGGGGCCCGGGTTCGATCCCTGGTCAGGTAACTAGATCCCACATGCATGCTGCAACTGAGAGTTCTCACACTGCAACTAAAGATCCCGCATGCCGCAACTAAGAACTGGCACAGCCAAATAAATAAATAAACTTAAAAAAAAGATTAATTAGACATCATCAAAATTAAAAGCTTTGCTCATCAAAAGATGCTTAGGAATGGGCTTCCCTGGTGGCGCAGTAGTTGAGAGGCCACCTGCCGATGCAGAGGACACGGGTTCGTGCCCTGGTCTGGGAAGATCCCATATGCCGCAGAGCGACTGGGCCTGTGAGCCATGGACGCTGAGCCTGCGCCTCTGGAGCCTGTGCTCCGCAATGAGAGAGGCCGCAACAGTGAGAGGCCCGCGTACCGCAAAAAAAAAAAAAAAAAGATGCTTAGGAAAATTAAAATGCGAGCCACATTGGGTGAGAAAATGTTGGCGAAACCTGTAGCTAAGAAAAGATTTGAATCCAGGCAATTTTTTAGAATATTTTACTCTTATGAAAAATAAAACAATAATAAGAAGACATACAACCCAATTTTTTAATGGGAAAAATATTTGAACAGACACCTCAAAATGAAGATATGCGAGCAGCCAACGTGAAACTATGTCCATCGTCATTGACCATAAGGGAGATGCAAACTTAAACCACAGCCAGATGCCATTACACACCAGTTAGCATAATTAAAATCAAAAAGACTAACAAAACCAAGTATTGGTGAGGTTTGGAGGAACTCGAACCCCTACCCATCGCTCTTGACAGTGCAAATGGAATGGTCACTTTGGAAAACAATTTAGCCATTTTTTAAAGTTAAACATGCACCTGTCCTATAACCCAGCAATTCCACTCCTGGGTATTAACCCAAAAGGGATGATAATAGAAGTCCATACAAAGCCTGGTACACAGATATTCCTAGCAGCATTCCTCATAACAGTCAAAAACCATAAATAACCCCAATGTCCATCCACTGGTGAGTGAGTAAACAAGCAAAATGTGGTCTTATCCATACAATGGAATAGGACTCAGCAGTTTTTTTTTAAGCTGCTAAAATACATAACAAAATGGGTGAATCTCAGAGAAATCAGGCTAAGTGAAAGAAGCCAGACACAAAAGACTCTATGATTTCATTTATACAAAATTTCTAGAAAAGGCAAAACTATAGAGACCAAAGTAGATTGGCAGTTGTCTGAGACCAGGGAAGGGGGCAGATGGTGGAGGGGTTCTAAGACTTGTCTGTGTTAGTTGGGTGTGTGACCGGATAAGTAAATTGGGTGAATTTTAGGGCGTATAAAGTATACCTCAAGAGGCTGTTAGAAATGATTGTAAGAATAGTTAAAGTTGGCTGTCACAGGGGGAGAAAGACGAGTGTGATGTATATTGTAAATGTGGGTTTGCTCTCACTGGTCTCCAGCCATGAGGAGCTGCTACAGAAGAGAAGGAGGAAGCTGGCCAGGCCCTGAGGCTGCTTCCAGATCCAGACTGATCACGTCCTAGTCAGGGGCTCAGGCAAGTACAAAGGATCCAAGATCATTCCCATTTCGTCATCTGTAAAACGAGAGCTGCATCACCTGCATGGCAGGGTATTTGAGACTCAAGTGAGCCCTCGGCCGAAGACCCTGAGAAGCTTGCCTGGGACCCACGAGGCCCCAGGAAAGGCCAGGGTGACACCACTTTACGTTTGGTTACTTGCTGTGGTTGTCACCCACGGAGGTCGTGCTTCATGCTGGGAAAGACTCGGGCTTGGGGACCCCTGATTACTGTCGACACTTTATTTGGTTTGTTTAGCCTGGTCTCTGAAAGCTGTTTCTAAATAGAATTTGAAGCATCCTGTATTAACTTAGACCTGAGGATGGACAGAGATTATAAATAACCAGGCGTGACGGATCCCACACAGACCTTCAACTTGACATCCACCAGATATCTGAAAAAAGAAATGACAGAAACCTATTAGATCGTCTACTCCCCGAGGGGTACAACTGAGTAGGTGTATTTTAAATGAATCAGACCCAAACTTGAGCTTTAGAAAATTCTACTTAAATGGCTACTCTCCTGACTGTTTCTGAGGCCCATTTGATGGTCATGGTGGCCGTTGTTCACTGCATTACCGTGGAAAGTTCCGGTAATCATTTATCTTTGCTCCAGCGTGTTCCAGAAAGGATTTAGTGCCACTCACAAAGTTATAATACAAGTTAATTTAAAAAAAAACAAAGTATGGCAGAAGGAAGCTAGGAACAGGTGAGTGAGTGATGTGGTAGCAGAGGTGAAGTTGGTACCCAGAGCATAAAGGCAAGGTCTACACACAAGCTGGGACCAACCCCCAAACGGGATTTCTGAGCTTCTTGGCGGTCAATTCAGTGACATAAATGAAAGCAGCAGAAAAGTCACAGGATCCCAGAGGATTAAAAATTAATAATGAAATTGGTAAAGCATTTTCTTGAGAGATGCAAAAAAGTATTACTGACACTAAAATTAAAGAGGAATATTTTCCATAAGTCATCCTAGGAATAACAATTTTCACTCAACCCAGTAAGGGTTTCCACCACCCTCAGGACAGGGCACCACATGTGGGAGCAGCTCCACCTGAGACCTGGGTGCCCTCCAGGCCACTGGACGACATCTCTTTCACCAGATAAGAAATATTATGCTTTTGATGGTTATGTCCAAAACAAAAAGTGAATCTTAAGTGTCAGTGTAACCAAAAGTTGTTTTATTGTATTACATTAGCAGAGAAATCATGCAATAATTTTTTACATTTCTTATTGGCAGACATTTATTTGTTTTAAAGCAGTTACGAAGAATTAAAAAAAATTTTTTTTTTTTTTTTGTGGTACGCGGGCCTCTCACTGTTGTGGCCTCTCCCGTTGCGGAGCACAGGCTCCGGACGCGCAGGCCCAGCGGCCATGGCTCACAGGCCCAGCCTCTCCGCGGCATGTGGGATCTTCCCAGACCGGGGCACTAACCCGCGTCCCCTGCATCGGCAGGCACACTCTCAACCACTGCGCCACCAGGGAAGCCCTAAAGATTTTTTTTTAAATTGTTACCTACCTGAGAATTCCAGGCTAGCTTTGAGTACACTTTATACCTACAGGAAGGCGTAAACAGCAGAACGAGAAGGAAAGTGCTGTAATAGGAAATGGAGGAGTTGGGTATTTAATTTTAGTTTAAATTTTAATTTAAACATCAAAATTATGCTATGAAAATGTAAAGCCTTGCTTTTTAAAAGTAGGTTTAATTTGGTATCATTATCATGTTTATTTTCTATAACACAACTCAAACTCCTTTGAATTAGAATGACATAAATGACCATGTATTTCAGTTGCTAAATATATGAAGATCACAAGGTGATTCTCAAATTCAATAATACAGAAAAAATTAAGAAATGTCATTTAGTAATTTTCTTTTTATGCTCTCAGTGTCTCTCAACTCTCAGATGTCAAAAACAAGTGAGACTTCACTGTGAATCACCTTTTCAGTCACACACACACACACACACACACACCCCACTGAAATTATTTTTATTTAGTATTATTCATCTTAGTTGCTAACGGAGGCATACTAAAAGTATTCCTCATATTTATTTCCCAGTTGTTTTAACAAATGTACAAGAATTCTAGCCAGGCTCTGGACAAATGTTTGAGCACAGCTAAAGAAGCTGCAGTGGTTAATGATTTTACAGAATCATTTCTTTACTGGTTTATGTATTTTTATTTGAGATTGTGGTATTGTGGCTATGACTTCTAAAGATTTATCTTTTAGAAATAATGTTGAAATAAAATAATATGGTGTGAGAGAACTGCTATTAAATAATAAAGGTGAGAGGGAGATGCAAGAGGGAAGAGATATGGGGATATATGTATAACTGATTCACTTTGTTATAAAGCAGAAACTAACACATCATTGTAAAGCAATTATACTCCAAAAAAAAAAAAAAAGGTGGAGAAAAGGGCTGAGATACAGATAAAAGAGAACAGCCACTTGAGTGTGGAATCTGCCTTTGGGTAGTGAGTGCCCAGGGGGCGTTCTCTCTCCTTGTGTAAGTTTGACATTTTCCCTGATAAAAAGGTGAAGGGGCCACAGCAGCAGCAGCCCTGAAATTTTCCACGAAGATCTGAGAACTCCTTAAAGAGTAAACGTAGGGAATCCTGGGGACCTGGCCCTGGTCTAACCCCGCTTCTTGTTTCCCAACAAGGAAGACAAAGCAGCAGATCGAGCCTGTTCTGTCTCCTCCGTGTTGTCCACAGCGCCTGCTGTAAGATCCCGGCACTCACGGTTCCCATCTCACTCTGCTGTCGGCATGTCCCCAGGAACCGTGCATTTTGTTTCTTGGGTCAAGCACCCCTCTGTGACTCTGTCTCAAAGGCTTTTGCTCAGACTATTGAAGAAAAAATGATTCTGACACTTGTTAAAGACAGTAAGGAACTTTCTTCCAGGACCCCTGCACAGGGGTTTGCAGTAGGGGGAAAGTGGGGCTCAAATCCCAATATTACTATGACAGGGGTATAACTGCCCTCCTGGACCGTCCGGATAATAGCACAATAGAGCATTTCTCTTTAGACCTGGGGTGCGTGTGTGTGTGTGTGTGTGTGTGCGTGCGTGTGTGTGTGTGTGTGTGTGTGTGTGTGTGTCTCCTCATTTGACTCTGAAGGAAATTTTTCAAGGAAGCCCACAGACTCCTTCAATGGAGTGATGAGAGCGGCCCTGGAAGATTCCAGAAGGAAGCATCAATCCAGGGAGACAGGATAAACGCTGAGGGTCCAGCTCCTCTCCTTGGCGTGGAGACTGTCCCTTCCTGTCACCTGTGGGCAGTTTGGGTTTGTTGTTGATGAGGACAGACAGGCAGACACGATAGGTACAGAGACGTGCGGCACAAGCTTAAAAGCTGTTCCCGACACTGGGAGTCAGGCTGGGATGGACTAGAACCTGGTGAAGCTGCACTCAGGGCCCCCTGCTCCCCCTTCCAGGTCTTGTACCTGATTTGTACCCATAATTCTGTGTTCCTTTTTTTCAAAGAGGGTCCACAAGTTGTATAAGCATCAGGCCCCTCAATACTTGGATACACCCTTGTATGGAATCGTGAACCAACTCAGGTCTTGTTTCTTCCTGCAAAGAATCTGCGCTGATTCTTAGGGAGAGCAGCCTCGACTGCTTCCTGGCGGGGTCACCCCAGGCCGTCTCCTGCAGAGCAGAGATGGAAATCGGTGCTTCCTTGGTTTGGGAAGGGATATAAATATTCTAACAAAGAGTTTTGTGAAAATTTATGTAACTTATTTTATACTTAGCTGCTAATGTATAGTCATCTGCTTCCATAGCACTGTTCATTTAATTTGGATAATTTTGGAAATACGGATTCATAGAGCCACCTTTACTGAGGTAGACAGGCTGCTATTTCAGAGGCTGCTGGTGCCATAAGGGATGGGCCTGCGCACAGTGTGTGAACCAAAAATCCCAGTTCACGCTTAACTCAGAGTTTCTAAAAAGGTCAAAAAGAGTAAATCACTATCCCCAAAGGGTATAATTTTAAAAGTTTCTTTCTTATGTACCTAATGCTTTGGGGCTGAATTTAACCCGTCTGCTCAACCATGTCTATTCATAATCGTGGCTCACCTAGAAAATTTAAAAGAAGCAGCTAAAACAGAACTTGCCATTGTAACAAGCATGTTTTTTCACGGCTGAAATGGCCATTCTGCTAGTCAGGTCGTTGTGTCCTAAGAACTTTAAATTCTTAGTTGTATTGATAGTTGGTGAATGTCATTAATTTTTGACTTGTCATTTCCACTTTGAAATGAACAATAAGAATGTTTGAGCAGTAGATTGAGTGGTGAGATCTGGGCCTTCCACCCCATGTGTGGAGTCAGCCTCCACGAAGAAAACAATTTATGCACTCCCTGCAAATGTTTTTGGCATTTTCTTTTTACTTTTAACTTTCGGAAGAAGGTAACACATGGGTTTTCTTATCTGTAACTTTTTCAAACTTCAGGAATTCTTTGATCACGTGAAGAAGCTCTGGGATGACGAAGGTGTGAAGGCCTGCTTCGAGAGGTCCAACGAGTACCAGCTCATCGACTGCGCCCAATAGTGAGTCTGTCCGCGAGGACCAATCCGTGCTGCCCTCCCAGAATCTCTGAACTTCCTTAAGTACAAGGAACAAATAATTAACAACTCATTGCAGAAACCAGCTTTTAACATAAGATGAGTTTAGTAGATGCAAAACTGAAAATCCAGCAGGAGGCAGTGTTTCGGGGAAGAACCAGAAGCAGTTATATTCATTTTACCTCGATCTTTGTATTCAGTTCTAGTCATTTTTTGCCTTCTATAGAGTTATAGGCATGTTTATAAATTATAACATACTTAGGTATTCATTACTATATTTTAATTTTGGAGCCAGGGCCCCCAAATTAAAATTTAAATAATCCACATCTGCCGTCAGGCCGAAGCTCTTACTTAAAGTAATGAGATCATCCTACACACATTTGAAGTAGACTAGAACCTCAAGAGTAGATGGTAATTAAAATAATAAGTAAATATATGATGAAAAAAATGTATGAGGAGAAATAAGCAAAGGACTCTGGTGCCAAGGCTGGCTCATTGTTTTTCCCTGAAATTCTCATTTTCCTATTTCCTATCTTTTGCTATTTTAGATTCAGTCTATAACTATTACAGCATAATGGTCCCCAGAAGAAGGTTAATCAATGAGTTTTAGCTGTGTTTGCTCATTTGATAACAAAAACTGTATTTAAAGTTTGTCTTAAATAACCCTTTGGGCAGCAAGAAATAGGCTTTTATACATTTTAAGTCTGTAAACTCTAAAAATCCATACTTGTGGGAAAGGTTCCAGAAGCGTAAAATGGAATTCACAGTATTTGGGACCAAATCTACACTATTGAGAACTACACTGTGAATACTGACTTTAAGGACAGGGAGGTGCGGCCACCCCCGGGCCCTCCCCACCCCTCGGAGCTCAGGCTCCATCACCTGTCACGGGCGAGGGGTGCTGAGCGGGGTGGGCAGGGCCCAGGAGGGGACGCAGGCATGTCCCCAGCACTGACAGGAAGCATTGTGGGTGCCCAGCGGTGATGGAGGTGGCCATGGACAGGCGAGAGGGGTCGAGGGGCCACACCCTCCCAGGCCAGGGAATGTGGATTTTCCTCCGGACGCAGCGAGCGGCCATCGGCTGGAAGAGTGAGGCTGTCAGGTCACTCTGGTGCTGCGTGGAGGGTGAAACGGAGGCGGCAGAGACCCGTGGGTGCACACAGGCAGGTGGTGGCCGTGGAGGTGAGCCTGGGGCCTCAGGGACAGAGCCAGGCACTGGATCAAACAAGGGAGGTGGAGGAAAGGGGGGGGTCAATGAGGATGACCACGGGGCCGTTATTGGGACAGGGACCCAGGAGATGTCGTTTATGGAGGACAGGATGCCATCAAGCTCTGGTTTGGGGAAGTCTAGCTGTGATGCCAGAGGGAATTTCTAGCACAGCTGGAGATAACATTAACATTCATATAGGTTTGCGTTTGAGGTTCTGGGGGAATGTGTCTGACCGTGGTTCCCAGTATTTCTTGAGCGAAGTCGCCTCTGGACCAGAGCGCCCTTCAATGTCACATTAGGAGTTTCTCTTTCTTATAAAAAGAGACAACGCATCACCATAGCAATGGAATTAATGGTTTACTTTAAAATAGAATATGCAAAGTAAATTTGACAAAAAGAAGCCACATGAGCTTTGACAACAGGCAGCGAGGATCCAGATCTTTGCTCTGCTGCCGAGAGCAGAGAGTTTGGGCAGGTTACTTCCATGGGGATAAAATTCTGGGCTGTATTCCTGTACAGTCGTTGTAGGGTTAAGTAGAGACCCGAAACCCCAGAGTGGCACCTGGCACACGTGAGCCCTCCTGAGCTCTTGCTGCTGTGTCTCCAACCTGGGAACCGAGGTCCAGGGGGTAACCTGAGGCCACTGAGATCAGGGTTCCCACCCGGGGGGTGGCGGGGCGGGGAGCCCCCGCCAAGCTCTGCTATTTCTTTCAGTTCCGTACTTTCAAATTACAGGGAGTGAGACTCTGAGGCACGAGGTCAAGACCCCAGGTTCGTCAAAAATAAAACACCAGGGTTCCTGCGGTCTTCACTCTGGGCTCGGCAGAATCACAGAAAGCTGTTCCCCCCTAAACCTCGCTATCTGGGTCAATCATAAGGTCCCAGCTTTGCTTTTTTAATCCATTTTAATATGCATGGGAATCAGGTTAGGTCAGCAACCTTTGTCTCTTAATAACAATCTTGTTTTTCCTCTGCACTCAGATGTTGAGGTTGGGGGTGAGACATTTCAAAAACAAGTAATATTTCAGTAACTCTTGTTAGACCGACACATGGAGACAGATTTTTTTTGTTGTCAAATAAGATATTGAAGGAACATAGCTGCTTCCACCTCCCATCACCTTTGCTCATGAAATAAAGGACAGAAAGGACATTTCAACGTCCAGCCGGGGATGTCCTGGGACCAGGACGCTCATGCCGGCTTGCCCAGCGCCCCGGAGTTCCAATTCCTTGGCGAATGCATGTTCTTCCTCCTCAAAGACCTGGTTCCTTAGTGGGAGTTCTTGCATGAAATCAGGGCTATCGGAAGTAAGCGAATGGGCAGATCGGGAGCCCGGGGCTCGGCGCGGGGCCGATGGGGCACTGAGCTTTGCCCTGGCAGAGTCCAGGGTTCTGACAGGTCTGTTCCTCTCTCTTCTGAATCCTCTGAGAAAATATCTGCCGACATCTCAGTGTGACTCTAAGTCACTATGTTACCTGCTCAGCAGTCTTGTGTTTTGAGCCCAAGTGCTAATTAAGAAGGGATTCATTCTAAGCCCTGTTGAAGTAATTTCTTCCATGGCAGAAACCACGGGACTATTTGGGGGAAGAGGCGCTTCCCAGGGGGGCTGAGCTGCCAGTGAAGAATCCAAGGATGGTCTCGCCATGGTAACTCAAAAGCTTAAACACAGAGGAACCTGGCAGTTTCTCCCCTGGGTATACACCCAAGAGAATTAAAAACATACATCCACATAATAATGTGTACATGAATGTTCACAGCAGCATTATCCACAACAGCCAAAAAGTACAAACAATGCAAATGTCCATGAAAGGATAACTGGATGAACAGCCGTGGTCTGGCCACACAATGGGATCTTATTTAGCCATAAAAGAGAACAAAGCACCAACACGTGGTACAACATGGATGAACCTTGAAAACGTGAGGCTCAGTGAGAGAAGCCAGACATAACACATATTGAATGAGTCCAGTTGTATGAAATGCCCAGAACAGGCAAATTCATAGAGACAGAAAGTAGATTAGTGGTTGCCAGGGGCTGGGGGAGGGGGAAATTGCGAGTGACTGTTAAAGGGTACGGGATTTCTTTTGGGGATAATGAAAATGTTCCGGAACTGAATCGTAGTGATGGTTATAAATATACTAAAACCCGCTGAATCGTGTACTTCAAAATGGTGAGGTTTATGTTATGTGAATTATATCTCAATTTAAAAAAGGAAATATTACAGGGGAGGGAAGGGTCCAGGGCAGGACAAGCAGTGGCACCACCAGTCAGTCTTGGTGAGGACTCGTGAGAGCAGAAATCCTGCCTCCTCTCGGTCCTCTTCCCAACAACAGATTCAAGTCTAAGCAAGCATTTTAAGGGCTGCTTCTTTGTACCCGTCGCCCCCTCTCCAGGCCGCGACACACGGGCGCACGTGGAGCTCCCAAGTTATAGATCACCCTTCATATAAAAATGAGAAAGTCTGCTCGGATCTGTGCGTGCTACCTGGCACGCAAGGCGCGGACACTTGCTAAGGCTCCTTCAGGAAAGGGGGGATTTGTTCTGAGTCTCTCAGAGCCACTGAAGCCCAAGGCATCACAACCTCTCTGTCCCTGTCTGTTGACCCGTGGGGCCATCCCATAACCCTCAGACCAGGGCCCAGAGGAAACAGGGCAGACGGGTTTGCTCCAACCGGGCAGCCTTGTCCCTGTCACCCCGGCCAGCGGCCACCTCTGCGTCCCCAAGCAGGGCTGCGGCAGGCGGGGTGGGCACTACACCATCAAACACCAGGACCAGCCTGGCTGGAGGAGCATGGCAACAATCATTATTATGAACTTCAAGGGTTATACATTTGGTAAAAATGAGTGTCTTTGCAACATGAAGCAAGCTGAGCAAATTAGCAGAGATTATATTTCATACAGAGGTCCCCAATTCCCACTGTGAAAATTAAAAACAATCTCTACTACATTATCCCCCAAAATGCGTTTCCTTTAAGTGCTAATAATAAGTGATTATGTAGCCATGGAAACAGCTATTTTGAGAGAAAGGAAATCAGGGAAAATCTGATTTTTATTTATTTATTTATTTTTGGCTGCGTTGGGTTCTGGGTTGCTGCACGCAGGCTTTCTCTTGTTGGGGAGAGTAAGGGCTACTCTTTGTTGCAGTGCACGGACTTCTCATTGCGGTGGCTTCTCTTTGTTGTGGAGCACAGGCTCTAGGGCGCGTGGGCTTCAGTAGCTATGGCACATGGTCTCAGTAGTTGTGGCTCACGGGCTCAGTAGTTGTGGCTCGTGGGCTTAGTTGCTCTGCAGCATGTGATATACCCGGACCAGGACTCGAACCCGTGTCCCCTGCATTAGCAGGTGGGGATTCTTAACCACTGAGCCACCAGGGAAGTCCCTGGAAAATTGGATCTTTACAACAGGTTTATAAAATCATACTCTGCTTAATCTAACTTGAAACTCTACAACTTGGAGGGTATGTAGGTTCTCACGCTTTGCACACATGTGTTTACGTGATACTCACCTTTCGTATACATCCATTTACATAATTGGTTTTAGAACACTCTGGAAAGGAGAGAATATCCCCCTCAAAAGAAAAGAGCAGTGAGAAAGGTGTAGTGATTTCCCACGTGTGCCCTTTGCCGCCCGGCAGGAGCCCATGGGGGCCCGTTTGTTCCCTCCACACCAGCCTGGATCTCAGGGCTTGCAAGTCCTTGAATGTGAGCTTTCAGGACAATCTGGAAATTATTCACAAAAATGAAGTTTCAACTTCAAAGTGGATTTTTAGGTCATTGTAAAATAAACTATAATTTTAAATATGCATCTTACTATATAGTGTTAACTCACTAAATATCCAGTCAATTATCTGAGTGCTTCTGAACCCTCGATTTGACCTTCATTTCAGCCAAGTTTATTTTCAGATTCATTTTCTAGATCTGTAGCATTGGAAGTGCTCCTGTTTATGGGCAGTAATGTTTTTAAGTATGAAGAATAAATTACATGCAAATATCTCAGTATAAGTGGGTCAGCCTGGTTCTCCTCTGCCGTCTTCGGAAACTTCACCCCGAGAAGCAGCTTCTGAGAGGGTCCTGAGGGTGGGAACCTGCACTTTCCTCGTGGGTCCTCTTTGCTCCCACTGTGACCACACTCACCACACTCTGACACCAGATGTGTTACACCAGCCGGGTGTCCCACCATTTAACTCAGTTCTGACACTCCCTTCCCAGGAGATCCTCAGGCCCCACAGGGTAAGGGCTCAGGCCACGAGACACCCCACTTAAGGTGCCAATCACGACGAGGTCCCCAGGGGACCCCCCACGTCTGTCCCACTTGACTGCAGATCGGAGGTGCCCGTGTCCTCCTCCACCTCGGATTCAGTTTTCTGCTAGAACAGCTCACAGAATTCAGGGAAATGCCTACTTAACGTTTACCGGTTTATTAAAGGATATGATAAAGGACACAGGTGAACATCCAGATGAAGAGGTCCCCAGGGCAAGGCCTGGGAGGGTCCTGAGGGTAGGAGCTTCTGTTCTGTGGAGTTGGGGGTCCCCCCTCCCAGCATGTGGGTGTGTCCACAGCAGGGGAGCTCTCCAGGCCCCATGCTGCTGGGTTTGCTGTGGAGGCTTCCCCATGGGGGCATGATACATCATTAACTCAGTCTGCAGCCCCTCCTCCCTTCCTGGAGGATGCAGGTGGGGCTGAAAATTCCCAGCTTCTAATCACAGGTTGGTCTTTCTGGTGACCAGCCCTCAACCAGGAGCCCACCCAGAGTCACCCCATTAGAACAAAAGATGCTCCTCTCACTTAGGAAATTTCACGGGTTTCAGGAGCCCCGTGTCAGGAACCAGGAACAAAGACTACCTTTTTTTTCCGTGATTTCACACTGTATACATGGATCTTTTTAAACCTCTCAGAAAAACTACTCCCCTGAGCGGAGAATCCTGGGGGATTCCCGTTCCTTGTCTCATGGGTCCTCAGACTTCCTGTAAAGGCGGCAGGACTCCACGTCCTCGCCCCTTCCAGCAGGTGGAATGAGTTTCCTGTTCACTATGTATTGTCAGATTCATTCTGAAGGCTGTGGACATAGGGCCATTGAACCAGATAGTGTTAAGTGCGTGCACACACACACACACACACACACACACACACACACACACGCACACACGTTTTTGCTGCCTTACAACTATTCTTCCTCATGTTCCTTAGAGCTAGACCCTTTGTCAAACAGTATCCCACGTGGGGTGCCAGCGTGCCGAGGGCTCCGCAGGGCTGAGGTGCAGGATGTGTCGCCCTTAGAGCCCCCCCCCAGAGCCTTTGTGGCCACTCAGTTGATGCCAGGAAACCCCAGTCTCCACGGGGCCCAGGTTAAAAATTAGGGCTAGTGTCCAGAATTTGTAGCAGCAGAATGAAATGCATCAAATACCAAACCAAAGTGGTACTTGAGTAGAGTGAAATTTTCAGTATTCACACTGGTAACACTTAACTTACTATATGACCTGTGTAGTGTGGGTATGGATGGCGGCTGGTCTCCTCTGGGCTCAGAGTCCAGGGTCTCCTGCTGGGGGAGGGGTGTGTGGAAATACTCTCGTTTATGTGGTTGAGTAGCTGCAAACGGTAGCAGAAATGGGTTTTTTCGAGTTGGCCTTATAATCAATCACAGGAAACATTTAAGTTAATTATGCAGGAATGTGGAAAGGAGAAATGCAAGAAATTTCCCACCAACTGGAATTCCTAGCAGGCCCTAACCACTCCTCCCATTCCTTAAGGTAAAGTCAGATAGATGCTTAAATGTTTTAATGTGTCACATTTCCAACTGTGGTGACGGGACTCTGACCCTCACATGAGCCCGAGCTTCAGTGGCATCTGAAGAAGTGGGTGCCCTGTCCTCACCTCGAGGTCCTGCAGCTGGATGGGGCTGGTCGTCTAAGCAGTAGATGTCCTTTCTCCCCAAAACTGCACATCTAAAAACATGCGCATAACGTCTTGATAAGAGTTAGCGTTACACAGGTGTATGCATTTGTCAAAACTCAGCAAACGTACACTCACAATTTGGGTTTCTGTGGATCAAAATTTACATCAAAAGAGTGAACTGTGAACAAACATTGATTTTAGCTAATGACCTGGGTGCTGAATCATGTAGGAGGAGGCATTCTGGTGTTTGCAATTTTGTTGAAATTATCAGAAATAAGATGGATAAATGGGGTAGATGTGTGACTTTTTAAAGTACAGTAAAGGACTTCCCTGGTGGCAGGGAAGTGGTTAAGAATCTGCCTACCAATGCAGGGGACACGGGTTCAAGCCCTGGTCCAGGAAGATCCCACATGCCGCGGAGCAACTAAGCCCCTGTGCCACAACTACTGAGCCTGTGCTCTAGAGCCCATGAGCCTAGAGCCCGTGCTGCGCAACAAGAGAAGCCACCGCAAAGAGAAGCCCGCACACCGCAACGAAGAGTAGCCCCTGGGCTTCCCTGGTGGCGCAGTGGTTGAGAGTCCACCTGCCAATGCAGGGGACACGGGTTCATGCCCCGGTCTGGGAAGATCCCACATGCCGCGGAGTGGCTGGGCCCGTGAGCCATGGCCTCTGAGCCTGCGCGTCCGGAGCCCGGGCACAGCAACAAAGACCCAACGCAGCCAAAAATAAATAAAATAAATAAATTAAAAATAAAGTACAGTAAAAATGGTAATGGCAGAATCTAGGTGGTGGGTATTCAAGTATTCACTGTAAAATTATTTCAAGTTTGCTGTGTGTTTGAAATTTTTCATAATAAAATGTAGGGGGAAGAAAAATATACATAAGTATAGATGTGATCAGAAGTCTACAGAAAAATAACATAGCAGCACAGAGTAATGCATTGGTAGTACCCCATGAAGTATATAATATGGCACATAAGACATTTGATGTGGAAGGGTTTTACTACCATTCTTTTAAGTGTTTGTTGAATTATGTGAAACACTTGCAAAGAGCCCAGGGAACTCAGGCTGAAAACCACTCATACTACTAACTATTAATAAGATGTGCAGCTGCAGAGTAATGTTAAGAGACGTGTCCTGTAATTCTCAGCTTCCAAGTGTAGCTGCAGAATAGCCCATTGTTATAGAAACTTACCATGCACATCATATGAGTTAACATATCCATCCTCACACAAACCCAAAGAGTTTATTATCTCCATTCTACAGAGGAGGAAACAAAACTGCCCACGACTACATAGAACTACCAGGCTGTTACTTGATTTAGCCAGGATTTCACATTTTAAACCTAAAGATTGTGAGAGACTATTATGGTTTAAAAGTTTAACAAACATTATGTGAGCATGAAATGCATGCCAGGTGCTGCCACAGAATAAATTTTAAAGATGATGAGGGTGGATCCTAGCTTATAAATAAGTGGATTTTCACAAGGACACCCATTTTCTCAGATTCTGAAGTCACTCTCCTTAACTGTTCATTTTTATCACATTCGTGTATCAAACATAGTTTGCAAATGAAAACCAGGATAGTTGGGGTTTTTTTATAGAGGTCCTCATAGTTCAAGAAATTTAAAGGATAATTCACCGAAAAGAGAAAATATTTGTAAACTATGTATCTGATAAGTTATTTGTATCCAGAATATATAAAGAACTCTTACAACTCAATAACAGAAAGATAAATGGGGCTTCCCTGCTGGCACAGCGGTTAAGAATCCACCTGCCAATGTAGGGGACACGGGTTCGAGCCCTGGTCCTGAAAGATCCCACATGCCGCGGAACAACTAAGCCCATGCGCCACAACTACTGAGCCTGTGCTCTAGAGCCCACGAGCCACAACTACTGAGCCCACATGCCACAACTACTGAAGCCCGTGCTCCTAGAGCCCATGCTCTGCAACAAGAGAAGCCACCTTAATGAGAAGCCCGCATACCACAATGACGAGTAGCCCCTGCTCACCACAACTAGAGAAAGCCCACGCGCAGCAACGAAGACCCAATGCAGCCAAAAATAAATAAATAAAATAAATTTATTTTAAAATAAAGATAAATAACCCAATATTAAAATGAGCAAAGGATCAGAAGAAACATTTCCCCAATAAGATATATAAGTGGCCGGTAAGCTGTGAAAATGTGGTCAACATCATTGGCTCTCAGGGAAATGCAAATTGAAACCATAATGAGACACCACTGTACACCCACTAGGATGGCTAGAATCAAAGAGTCAGATGAAAACTAATGTGGCGAGGATGTGGGGAAATTGGAACCTTCATATTTTTGCTGGTAGAGACGTAAAATAGTGCAGCCGCTTTGGAAAACAGTCTGGCAGTTCCACAAAAAGTTAAACACAGAGTTACCGTATGACCCAGCAATTCCTAGGTATACATCCAAGAGAATTGAAAACATACATCTATACCAAAACTTTAAGACAGGGACTTCCCTGGTGGTCCAGTGGTTAAGACTCTGTGCTCCCAATGCAGGGGCCACGGGTTTGATCCCTGTTGCGGGAACTAAGATCCCGCATGTCACGCAGCACAGCCAAAAAAAAGAAACAATCCAAATCAACTGATGAATGGATAAACAAATTGTGGTCTGTCTATGCAATGGAATATTATTTAGCTGTAAAAAGGAATGAAGCACTGACACACACAGAACAACATGGATGAGCCCTGAAGATGTGATAAGTCAAAGAAGCCAAACACAAAAGGCCACGTACTGTGTGATTCCATTTATATGAAATACCTAGAATAAGTATTTCTGTAGAGACAGGAAGTAGGTTAGGGTTGCATAGGGCTGAGGGGAGTTGAGGGGGCGGATTAGGAGAGAACCTGCTTGATGGGTACCGGGTGCCCTTTTGGAACAATGCAAATTCTAAAAGTGATCGTGGAGCTGGTTGCACAAGTCTGGAAGTACGAAGAAAACCACTGAATTGTGTGCTTTAAATGCACTTTGAGACCCCCTGTTGCAACTGACTTGTTAGATTAATTTGGACACCACAGTAAAATTAATATGGAGACTGCTGATCATTTGAATCTGCCTAATTTCAGGGCGATTCTATTTAATACCAAGGAAAAAGCAAAAAGAGAGACTCCATTCAAAAGCGGTGAACGATTGCTCCACAGAAGTGAATGCTCCTGACCCTATAAAAGGATCTCTGTCTCACCTGTGTGCTTGAACTGGCAGTACAGGTATGCTGCTGAAAGAAAAGGGAAGAGGAGAAATGGAAAAACAAAAATACTGATTCAAAATACAATTCCCATACTGAAAAGATGTCTTGATATCTCTAAAAAATATCTTTATGGAAACTGGCAGGTAATTTTATAAGAAGTTATTTCCATAGGATTTTGAGCTGTTCTTCTCCACACAGTGCCCAACACAGTAACATCTCATTAAATATTTGTTGAATGAATAAGTAAATCTAATCAGGTATTTTAAACTCTCCGTTATGAATGGGTCAGTGGGCCACTGTTGGCTGTTCCCCACCATGCCTGGAACAAAGCCCAGCACATAGTAGGTGTTCAGAAAGCAACTGTTACATGAATGGACTTTTACATTTTAACTGTTCATTCTCATTTGTACAGAATTCATCTTTCTCTAAAACTCAGATAAAGGCACAATATCTTATTATTCAGAATAGCCAGAAAGTGGAAATAACGCAAATGTCCATCGTACGATGAAAGGAGAAACAAATGTGGTCTAATCAGACAATGACTGTTGTTCAGCCTTGACAGGACGAAAGGCTGGTTCCTGTTTTCACATGGCCTCCTTTCGAGCAGAAGCATTCACTTCTGCTCAGAGAAAACGGGCTGCTCTAGTAAATAGTACATTACATAAGGACTTCCCTCCTTCCAGTAAACAGTGAGCATGTGTTCACACTGTCAAGAAATGTAATTACAGCCTTTCAAGTATGATTCAGGGAGTGGAGGAGCTGCCCTTTGGTAATTTCACATCAAAGAAAGCTTTCAAAAAAGGAAGAAAGTAAAACCGTCCTTCTTCCTTACACCAAATTCCATTGATCACATAATAATTAGACTCCATGATACCAACAGAAAGCTACCTTTCAAATACAAGCTTCATTCTGTTCTTATATTAACTTACTAAGCACAGATGGAATTCCCATGTGCTCGCTAACCGTTTTATCCACGTGATCACAATTAAGTGCTTGGTACTCAGTGTTTCCCATCCTGTTCTCCATCGATGTGAACCTCGAGGGCCGGGCATTGTTTCTGAGGAGAAGGAATGAAGGATTCCTCATACCAGCTACGGGGGCTCAGAAGGAAGTCACTTTGCCGTGACTCTCTGCTAAGATGTATGCAGTAACTAAATATATCCTCTTCTTTTTTTATATATAAATTTATTTATTTATTTTATTTTTGTCTGCGTTGGGTCATCGTTGTTGCGCGCAGGCTTTCTCTAGTTGCAGCGAGCAGGGGCTACTCTTCGTTGTGGTGCGCGGGCTTCTCATTGCGGTGGCTTTTCCTTAGTGCGGAGCACGGGCTCTAGGCACGCGGGCTTCAGTAGTTGTGGCACACAGGCTCAGTAGTTGTAGCTCATGCATGGGCTTAGTTGCTCCACGGCATGTGGGATCTTCCCGGACCAGGGATCGAAGCCATGCCCCTGCATTGGCAGGCTGATTCTTAACCACTGCACCACCAGGGAAGTCCCAATATATCCTCTTCTAAAACTGACAAAACTTACATCATTTTTCCAAGAAAGGATACATTTTATTATCCTCAATTGACCATGTTTAACGACATCTCAGATCCCTTCTAAAATAAGAAATTTGGCGTGAAGTGAGCACAGATTGGAGGGCCCGTTTCTCACTGTGGTTCTTCCTCTAATACATGGTGTGCTGGTGTGACACAGTGGTGTATCTGGTCTCTGACGACAGGGCGGCCCTGGGCCTCGAGAAGGCTGTCTGCATTGGGAAGCCTTCAGTTGACCCCCTGCTTCTCAGGCTGGCCTGCCCTCGGTCAGCTGCCTCTCCAGGACCTGGGAGGTGGTGGGACCTGCGTCCCGGGGCTGTGACAGACACACGACACGGTGGACACCACCTGTGCTATTTCCTTGCTTTATTTCATGTGAAAGACATTGAAGAATTTGCAGCATTTCCCCTATTTGTGTAAGCTGAAATTCAGGGAGCTCTGAACTCTCTTTTAACCCCTAAACTGCTCTGAAAATACATTTTCTCTCTCCCGCAGTATGCTAGAGTTTACTGTTAAGTATTGTTTTCCAGATGTTAACCCTGGCTGGGATTTATTATATTTAGGACACAGTTAAACATGCCTCAAGGCAGCCTAGTGGTTCCTGGAATAGAAGTATCTGCTAGAACCTAGCCTCACTGGGCAGATTTATCAGGGAAGCTCCGCCAGCACCTCTGTGCCCCAATTGTGGCGACCCTTCCAAAAAAAGAAATGTGGGGGAAATGCACCCCTCTGCTTTGTGGAACAGTATAAATGCATCACGTGTGTGGATTACTTACCTGTCCCCACCTCCCACCCCCGCCGTACATCCCGAGCCTCGAGCCAGGCAGTACTTGTGGAAACAGCTGTGAGCTGGAAGAGTCTGGCCCAAGTCCACCAAACAGTAGAATAAGAAAGCGTAGCCAGTATATTTGAGTTCAGATACCTTGTATCTGATGACTCAGTTCAAAACCATTTTAAAGCTGACACTGCTTTTAAAAATACCTACCTTTGGCCTCCTTCAGACCACAGGTGTTCACTGCTTCAGAGAAACTGAAGGCTATCGTAGTAATTATAGCAATGTAGAAGTGTTAACAAGTATCTGGCTTTTTTAACAGGATTTTTCACGTTTTAAATAGAAGTTTTAAGTTATCTCTAGTAGGATTCATTGAGTTACGTTATAGTGGAGTTCTCGTCCTGTTTTGCTTCCTAACTGAAGACATCAGCTTAAATTAACAAAAGCTTTACATTTTGGCTCAAAAGCTTGATTGCAGCTCCTCCTTGAACAAAAGAAATTGCGAGCTTGGGCACTAATGGCCCGGGACTCCTTCTTTTATGTGGACGGTGTGGGTTAGACTAGACCTGAAGGGACTTTAAGTGGTTCTCAGAGTACATGGCTGTCAGCACTGTCCTCTGTTCTGTGGCCATGGGTATTTTAAATCACATGACCCACTTAAGCTTAATTTAACTGTGACAGGATGCTACTTAAAAGCTGTGTCTCGGGATGGGTCAGATACAGCACCGATAAAGGATGTGGGTGTATCAGCTGCACACACCGGTACCGGGAGCAGCAATGAGGGGCCCAGGGTTGGGTCCTGACACTCAACCCCACCAAGCCCTGAGGACGCTCTGCTTCTAATGTTTCCATTATTCCCAGAAGGAGCTGCCAGAGCAGGCCTAGACAGGGCTGTGATGTGTAGCAGATTTACTGCCCAGGGTGCACAGTAGCTGTTTTTAACGTACGGCTTGTAAGCTGAATGTTCAAGTTTAAGGGAAAAAAAACTTGTGTGAGAACCGTCAGCCTCCAGGTTCCTGGAGAGCGGTCCCCTCTGCAGCCCGGCTGGACCGGCGAGCAGTCCTGTCCACCTGCCCCGGAGCTGTGGTCCTGAAATCCCTTCTGACCCAGAGCAGTGGCCGCAAGATGACCTACTTCCCATCAGGCAGCCAGGCAGCTGTTAGGTACTGCAACATCTTTCTATGCAGGAAATAAGCTTTTCTTAAAATTAAAGAAAAAGTAGCAGAATAAAGATTCCCAGTGACGAATGGAAAGAGTGATGGGAAGAGGCGTGCAGGCACATGTCGCAGACCGTGAAATATTTCAGGTCTTTGTTTTCCGACCACAGTTCCTTACTCTCTGCTTATGTTCATCTGTCCCTTTGAGGCAGGAGGAGGAGATTTTCTCACCAAAGGAGGAGATTTTCTTCCTACAAACTTTTGTATGTGGAGGAGTAACATAAAGATAGACACAGTCCGCCTTCTCCTTTTTGCTGAATCTTCTCTGTGCGTTCCACACGAGATCTGGCAACACCATCACAATTGCCGGGAGAAAAGCAATTTAAACAGCACATTTTTTTCTCTAAGTAAATCTTAAAACGAATCTCTACAGATTGTTTTAGGGACTTTTTTAATGGAATTATGCCATGTATACCATTTTGGTCTGTTCCTTTTGCTCCAGTTAAGTTTTTAGGATGTATTCATGCTTTGAGTATGGGTATAGCTATTTATTTTCATTGCTATGCAGTATTCGATTGTAAAAATCTGCCACAATTCATATCTCTGTTCTGTTCACAGTTACGTTGTTTCTAGGTTTAGGTCATGACGTCTTGTTTTGTACCTGGGGCACACATGCAAGCGTTTCTCTGGGGTGGGTCATTGCAAGCAGAACTGGTGCTCATGGGGGTGCACTTTTTAACTTTATTAGATAAAAAAAAGAGAGGTTATATCTACTGACACTCCCACCAGTAGTGTATGAGAGTCTTCACTGTTTCACATCTTGGCCAAAGCACACTATTTTGAGACTTTGCCTGAATTATTTGAATTCAGGGATTTTTTTTTTAATTTAATAGTTTTAAGCAGCCTCCCCCGGTTCCAGGACCTGATGAAGACATGACTGTTAGATCCTAGGTCCTCCTTTTCCAGTTTTACAATTGAGGAAACTGAGGCCCGTAGAAGTGAGCTGGTCTACACCAGATCACACGAGGAATCACCCAGCTTTACCAGAAGGGACCAGCGCCCGGTGCCCTGACTCCCAGTCAAGGTCACACCCAGGCCTCCCCCTCCTGCTTTCACATTGCTTCTTTTGTTGGGAAAGTCCAAAATCGTCCTAAAATAAGACCAAACTGAAGAGAATCTGGAGTTATGTTTCAACAAAACTCAAGGGGGGAAATTAATATTTAGAGTCTTAAAAAAAAAAAGGAATTACTGCTATTGCTGTTTTCTGAATCAAATTGTTCTTTATTGCAAAGAGGATCGGGAAGGGGTGGGGAGGCTCCTTCTGTGAACGGCTGGGTGCAGTAGGGATTGCTTTCCTCTGCACCAAGGGAAATCCCGGAAGTCTTTAGAGCCCAGAGTGTTGAGGTTTCATTTTCAGCCTGTCGTCAGATCAGTAAGGTGTTCAGCATAGAGCAGGAGAATCCCTGTGTCCGTGTGATTAGACCATCAGGACAGGGGGACTCGGGCTGTGCTGCCACCGTGAGAACCACTGACCGGGCGTTTCCCAGCTGCCCCTGTGCGGAGCATCGTGGCAGTCCACTCAGGGGCGACTTTTCTGTTTCCTTCTAACGCTTTCTTGTTTTCATTTTTCAACCTGGACATCATGTTAATATAATTTGAAGGATAATGGCTTTGCGATTTCCCAAGGTTTGAGGAGTCTCGGAGTCTCACATTATGGCTGTGTTCCTAAATGAATAGAGAGGAAAATTATATATATAATAGGTGCAGTGGTGTATGTCATGCACTCCTGGAAATGGTCACCAAGGGGGTATGTGCCCAGTGCCGGGTCCTTCGCCTGCAGTCATATGTTCAGCAGAAACACACTGAGCTTCCGTGTGTCCCCGAGGGTGACTGGTACCTGGTGCCAAGCAGTGAACTTTCAAAAGCGGGTGGTTCCAGATGATTCCTAAGAATCTGACCTGAATAGCTGGGTGCATGGAATGCCCTTTAGCAGAAGGAGCAGGTTTGGGGGGAAGGACCGAGCAGTCAGTGGGAGGACTTGGCAACGGCCTTGCACCCCCAGCTCTCCAGGGTCAGCAGGTCGTTGGGACATTGGGCTCAGAAGGAAGCTGACTCTCGGAAAGTGACCATGAGAGCTTCAGCCTGGGTCATACTGAGCACGGTGGGGTGGCTGAGGTGTCAGAGAAGAAAGCAGAGGGCCAGGCCTGGGAAGCAGGCCCACGGCAAGGTCAGCCTCCCCTCGGCGTCCAGTCTGCCCGGGCCTCTGGAGTCCTCAGCTGGAGTCTGGAGTCCAGGCTGTCCAGCAGCCAGAGGAGACCCGCCTCGGTCAGCAAGCGTAGCCTCGGGGGCTGTCACCTTCTCTGAGCAGCCTTCCTTAGCTCCTGTTAACCTCGCAGTCAATCCAGTCCTCAGCTGTCTCAAAACAACTCCTGCTGCATCAACCTCTTCCTTTAAGTAGAAATGATAACTCCACTGGATCCCATGTTAACTTACTGCATCCCCCATTGTTTCTTACTTGTCCCACCGCAGCCCTGGAATCCCATTCCTCACGCTTAGCAGCTGTGGACCCAGCCAGTGGCTTAGCGTGCTGTGCTCCAGTTCCCTGGCCCGTAGGATGGAGGTGTTAACAGCGTCTACCTCCTAGGGTTTGTGAGGATGACATGGGTCAGTTCATGCAAAGTGGCCAGAACAACCCAGCACATCAGGACTTAATATGTTAGTTGTCATTATCCTCATAATCTGTCAAGGTTTCTCATGCTTATATTCCAAACCCTGTCACGTAATGGAACAGGCCATGGGTAACGGTCAAGGAACTGGCTTGCTGACTGCAAGGGACCCAAAAGAAAGGGCGGGGGGGGGGACAGTGGGTGAGCAGTGAAGGGGGTGGGGCCCTCTAAGCCCCACTTTAAACAGATTTCTTCCCTTTATTGGTCTTTTATATTCTGTTTCTAGGAATGTCTCACGTGAAGAAAGAGTTCTGCTTTAGGGAAAAAAAGTAATCTTGGCTAAGCTGCTGACGAGGGTAACGTCCTAGCCCCTCTCAGCCACAGTTCAACTCAGCAAAACCTTACTGGGTTCAGTGCCTGCTGTTTGCAGAGCGTGTGCTGGGTTCCACGGGGGGGGAAAGGAATAAGACTGTTCTCTGCCTCCACGCAGTTCGTAATATAATAGGTACCCGGACCCCATGCCAGGCAGTCTGACATGTGTGCTGTGCGGGGTAAGGGGACAGCACAGAGCGGGGGTCCTGGAGAAGCAGCTTTGAGCAGGGGCAGGATCACAATAGGCAGAGATGCGACAGCTAGAAGCCCAGGCAGTGGGGACAGTGTCCGGAGGACCATCCCTCCTCATCCACACTGACCAAGTGACACAAATGGTGTTCGGCCTCCAAGCTCAGTCTGGCTTGACTGGGTGAGGAGGGAAAGAAAAGGGAGGGTGGGGACCGTGTTCGCCGCGTGCCTTTCTGCTCAGGTTTTGGAGCAAGAGAGTGATATAACCAGAGCTGCGTTTTAGGAAAATGCATGTGCAACAGCACCACTGGCAAACTATCACACGAGGCCCAAAGGGATGGTGAGACTTTGGATTAAAACTTTCTCAAACAGAATTACTCTCAGAGTTCATTTTCAGCCTAGCTCCTTAGGGCAGGTTGGGCCCTGCTATGTTGTTATTGCTGTACGGGAGGAATCTTCCTAAAAGAAAAAAGCCACAGCACAGTCTGCTGCCATCTGAAAGCCTGCACTTCTAAAGGGTATAATACATAGTGACAGTTTTGATCTACGCCAGTGGGTGTGGGTCCCAGTACTTCACCATCCTCTGCCTGCATAATTTAAAATGACAGTTTCGTGTCAAAATGAAATGTGAGTGAAGTTCCTTGGATATTTATAAAATATCAAACAGAATCATGTCAGCAAAAGATGGGTCTTTTATTACTAAACCACACAAGGATTTTTGTATGTTTGGAGTTGCTGGCAACTCATCTACAAGCTGACCTTCAGCCACAGCATAGACGAGGTGGTCCGCGGACCAGAAGGTATTTTCACCCGCTGCAGTAAAAGGATGTCACAGTCTGCAACCAGATTGTCCTCAAAGACCGAGGCGCAGGTCAGTGATACAACTTTTTCTGTTTCGTACTTTTAATTATTAACGGTCCACGTTCCCCTGAGAAAGTGGAATTTGCCAGAGCAGATGGAGAAGGCTGTGGTCTGCTAACCTCAGGACAGCTTCCTGGTTTCCAGCCTCTGGCCGGACACCTCAGGCCACCAAGTTTGGACAGTTTTTACGTGCAGCTCCAGACAATCCTGTCCGTGCCTACGAAAGTGTGTGGACACGCATCTCCGTTAATTTACTAATGCTTCAGTTCTTTAACAACTGGTGCGGGGGGCGGGGGGGACTCGGTGCAGACGGCGAGCGCGGGGGTCAGAGGGGCCGCGGTAAGCGCTGCAACATCTGGCCGCCTGGGGCCAGGTGCGCCTCGTCCAGGTCCGGGAGCCCCGCCCCCTACGCCGTGCGCCCCGCCTGCCCCGCTCCCGGCGCCGAGCGATGACGTCACGGTCTGCGCCGCGTGCTGCAGAAACGGGAAGTGGGACCAAAACAAAGGAGCGGCGGCCGGGAGCGGTCTTTCTTTTCCTACCTCCTCCGGCTTCCGCCTCGGCCCCGGCCGCCGACCCCCGGGAGCCGTCCGATCATGTCCAACATGGAGAAACACCTGTTCAACCTAAAGTTCGCGGCCAAAGAACTGGGCAGGAGTGCCAAAAAATGCGACAAGGAGGAAAAGGCCGAAAAGGCCAAGATTAAAAAGGCCATTCAGAAGGGCAACATGGAAGTTGCGAGGATTCACGCCGAGAACGCGATTCGCCAGAAGAACCAGGCGGTGAATTTCCTGAGGATGAGCGCGCGGGTGGACGCGGTGGCCGCCAGGGTCCAGACGGCCGTGACGATGGGCAAGGTGACCAAGTCGATGGCCGGTGTGGTTAAGTCGATGGACGCGACGTTGAAGACCATGAATCTCGAGAAGATCTCCGCCCTGATGGACAAGTTCGAGCACCAGTTCGAGACGCTGGACGTGCAGACGCAGCAGATGGAGGACACGATGAGCAGCACGACGACGCTGACCACTCCCCAGGGCCAGGTGGATATGCTGCTGCAGGAAATGGCAGACGAGGCCGGCCTCGACCTCAACATGGAGCTGCCGCAGGGCCAGACCGGCTCCGTGGGCACGAGCGTGGCCTCGGCCGAGCAGGACGAACTGTCCCAGAGGCTGGCCCGCCTGCGGGACCAAGTGTGACCGCGGAACCCGCTCTCGGGCGTCCCGGCCGCAGCCACCTTCGAAGACGGATACTCTACGCTAGAAACTCGCAACCGGCCGGAATGCTGAACTGCTCTTCCTCAAGATGCTTCTACCTTTGGGTTTTACAGTGCTCTCCAGATACACGAAGACGTCCCAGGCCTTCTCCACTCTTAAATGGATTTGAAAGTTCTGTATAGCTTGTTATCATGTGTATTTTTATAGCTGCCTTTTAACAGATCTGGTTAATTTGGCGTATATGAATCTTTCTTAAAAATTTGGTCAAAACTCTAGTTCCTGTGTATTCAGTATTCTGCCCGAATTACCAGAATTGAAGGTTTTCTTTTTAATTTTGTGTAATCGATAATATCTAGAGTTGACGGGAGGTGATTACTTAGGTTGATTACAGCGCTATCAACACCTCATTAAGAGATTTATTTCATGGGCAGTGCTATTCTGTGTATCCTTTGTTTATTGTAATCAGATCCAGACTAAAGGTGACTATTCATCTGTTCTCATAACTTACACTAAAATTACTTTACGATTTTCCTGCATAATGTTCAGTTACTGTTTACGTCCTATAAATTTTTCTTATGGTAGTTGTCTTTATAACTGGAAATGCCACGTAACTTCCATTTATCATAAGAGAAAAGTGTTCATTTATGGGTTTAAGATTTACAAGGTTTAACGTTAGTATGACAGTTTTTTCCAAGTGAACTTCTCTCTTATGTTTCTAGTTATTTTCCTATTTAATTAGACTTTTTTTAAAGTATGGCAATTAGCATGACAGTCACATTACTCTGACGTTGCCAAAGAACCGTTGATTGGTTTGAGAAAGCCCTGGGACTGTGTGTGTGTAGGTTTTGTTTTGATTTTAATCAGAAATAGAAATAAAATTAGAACTGCATTTTAGGTTCTAATTATTTGCATTTATTATCTTGTCTTAAAAGCAACAGCTCTTTTAAAACCTCGAAAATACAAGTTGGAGTGTTTGGCTTAGCCATGCAAATCCCTTACACATACATGCAGCCACATGGAAGTCTGGGAAGGACAGATGCAGGGTCAGACAGTAGGCTCGACCCTCTCAGGCCAGAGCCCAGATGTGCTGCCTTCCATCTTTCTGGAATGGTGGTGTGTAAAGTGAAAGTGAAAAAGCAGAGCCTGTAGCTACCACTTTCTCAGAGCCGCAAAACATGGAGAACAGCAACTTGCTTTTGCCTTGGCGAGCATATTAATCTAAGTTAAACACTTAAGGATGTTTTAAATTCCCTCTTCCCTTCACTGGAGAGAATTCCAGTATTTCAGAAAATAATTAAACGGACTCTTCCAAGCCCTTTGAAAGATTGAGAACCAAGTATTCACTGTTACAATATGTCCTACTGTATGAATGTGTGTGTATTAAGGGGGGAAAAAAAATGAAGAGTTGTGTGCAGATGAGGACTGGCCCTCGTATATAAGTGTCATTATGTCTGACTGGATGTTGTTCCAAAGTCTTCTGTAAGGGACATCTGCCAGTCGTCTGCCCCAAATCCTCTTTCTAGAACTTGTCCCTTTTGGTGTCACCTTTCATCCACAAGGTTGCCCAGAGGCAGCTGTTGGTGAGCACAGCATGAGTCCTAACCCCTCTTTAGACTGAAAACATCATTACAACTTAAATAATAGCTTGGTGTTGATCCTTTGGTAAATTGAGGACCCTTTTATAGTGCAGATAATTCCCAACAAAACTAATATATTTTGTGAGATTAAACAATGCTTATATATGCTTGAACTTTCTTAAAATATGTTCATTTCAAACTATATGAATGTACATTTTTATGAAACATAAATATTTTCAAAAGCATACCAGGCCCATGAATTATTTCCTCAGTTTTGCAGTTGATGAAATGCTGGAATATGAACCACAGAAGTTTGTCAAATAAATCATTTTAAACTTCATGTTATTGCATACTTACTGTACATCCTGTTTACAAAGCTATTTAAGGAAAAAGAATTCAGAGGTTGATTTGGTTCAGAAAGCATAGTATTTTTCCAGACTCACCTTTAGCACCTGAATTTCTGTTTGCATGAATATTTCTAGAAGCCCAAGTTGTTATTTCTTTACTGTAATAGTTTCTTCGTGGCAACAAGGTTCTTCCTCATACTGAAACTTGCCTAGGCTCAAAGGAGAATTTCCAAAAGGATCCAGCTCAAACATACCGAGGAAATGGTTCATCTTCCATGCAACTACTAGTATAATTTTTGCTCTTATTTCTCCTTTGTATTTTTCTGCCTTCAAATTCACAGTTTCCAAATGGATTTAGAATAAACTTTTAAGTTTACTTTAGGAACTATTTAGTTTATTTCAGTTCAGATGATAACTGCACTGTTGGAGACGTTTCTTACTACAGATGCTTCTTCCTGAAGGAGACTTAATGTGTGTGTGCCTTTCAGATGAGGGTGCCGTGTGCCCACCCTGCTGTCTTCGATTTGAAAGGGTGCCGCCTAAAGTAAGCACCCATCTGACAACCTTATTCACTGAACGTGATCTCAGGGTCAGCCAGACAACCTCACCTCATTGAGCAGAAGTGAGGCACCTCATGTTCTAGATTCCTCCTCTGCAACAGGCATGACACCCTCTTGGAAGCGTTTCCATAGCCAAAATCCAAAGCTCAGGACCTCAGGTGCTGTTGGCAAAAAGCTGTGAGCCTGTGGTCATTGAACAAACTGATGCGCAGGCCCCCATCTCTTTTTTTTCTTTTAATCAACTGGTTGGAATGAGACAGTGCCTGCCTGGTGTACCGGGGTTTGTTTTCCTACAACCAGATAGTAGGTTCCATGTGGGGCAGGACCAGTGCATCTCAGTCATGGTTCCTGGGCATCAGGTGGTATACCCAGCTCAGTAGGTGTGAATGCAGATCTCCCTTGGGTGCTGTCACTCGTGACCACGCCCAGAGCTCCCCGGTGACAGCATCACAGTGGGTGCAGGGGCCCTCAGCAGAGCCCAGATGTACCCTCAGGACCACCCTGTCCTCTTCCTTCATCGTGTTTCTCCAAATTGAGGTATTTGCTCCTGCTCTTTAGGGTTTGTACATCCTCCATCCCTCCTGAACGGTGTCAGGACAAACAATTCAGCAGTGTTTGTTGAGAACAACTGAATACAGTAAAAGATTTGGACTGAGGTGTGTCAGATGCTGGCTGTCTGGGGCTTCTTTCTAGAAATAAAGACATGCTTCTGCCTTAAACAGTCTTCAGTGGAGTTAGGTAGATAAGGCACAAGCAAAAAGAGGAAAATACACAAGTGTACACAGGTGTGATAGAGTCATCAAGATGAGTAATGTCAGTGCTCTTTGCACACCGTTTTATACCTCAGCTTATACAAGGGGGGAAATCACGATGTAAGGTGTGCTCCGAGCTAATCAAATCATGAAACAAACTACACGGAGGATGGGATTATAGTGTCCTAAAACTGGTTTCTTTTTTCTTTTCTTCCTTTTTTTTTTTGAAGTAGCACTGCCTTATGACACATAAGTTTCATGTTTACAACATTCTACTTCTGTACACACTACAGCAAGCTTGCCACCAAAAATTTCGTTTCCAGCCATCACCTCACAGTCGATCCCCTTCACCCATTTCCCCCTCCCCCTGCCTCTCCCCCTCTGGTAACCACTACTCAGTTCTCTGTATCTGTGTGTTTGTTTTTATTTGGTTTGGCTTGTTCATTTATTTGGGGGTTTTGTTTGTTTTTTTATAGTCCACGCATGAATGAAATCATACTGTATTTTCTTTCACCATCTGCCTTACTTCACTTAGCATAATACCCTCAAGGTCCATCTGTGTTGTCACAAATGGCAAGATTTCCTTCTTTGTGTGGTTGAGTAATATTCCTTTGTGTGTGTGTGTATATATAATCTTCTTTATCCATTCATCTGTCGATGGACACTTAAGGTGGTTTCCATATCTCAGCTATTGTAAGTAATACTGCTATGAACATTAGGGTGCAGATATTTTCTGGAATTAGTGTTTTTATTTTCTTTGGATAAATACCCAGGAGTGGAATTGCCGGTCCATAAGTAGTTGTTCTGTTTTTAATTTTTTGAGGAGTATCCATACTGTTTTCCACAGTGGCTGCACCAATTTACATTCCCATCAACAGTGTACAAGGGCTCCCTTTTCTCCACATCCTCACCAACACTTGTTATTTCTTGCCTTTGATAACAGCCATCCTAACAGGTGTGAGGTGGTATCTCATTGTGGTTTTTGTTTGCATTTCTCTGATGGTTAGCAGTGGTGAGCATCTTTTCATGTGCCTGTTGGCCACCTGTATGTCTTCTTTGGAAAAATGTCTCTTTGGCACTTCTGCCCATTTTTAAATCATGTTGTTTGTTTTTTTGTTATTGAGTCATGTGAGTTCTTTATATAGTGTGGATATTAACCCCTTATCAGATATATGATTTACAATTACCTTCTCCCATTTGGCATGTTGTCTTCTTGTTTTGTTGCTGGTTTCCTTTGCTGTGCAGAATCTTTTTAGCTTGATGCAGTCCCACTTGTTTATTTTTGCTTTTGTTTCCCTTGCCCGAGGAGACATATCTAGAAAGATACTGCTAGGACGAATGTCAAGGAGCATACTGCCTACGTTTTCTTCTAGGAATTCTGTGGTTTCAGGTCTTGCGTTCAAGTCTTTAATCCATTTTGAGTTTGATTTTTATGTAGGGTGTGAGGTAATGGTCCAGTGTGATTATTTTCCATGTAGCTGTCCAGCTTCCCCAACACCAGTTATGGAAGAGGCTATCCTTTCTCCACCGTATGTTCTTTGCTCCTTTGTCATACATCAGTTGTCCGTATGTGTGTGGGTTTGTTTCTGGGCTCTCAATTCTGTTCCGTGGAATTGGCTTCTTAGAAGAGGTTGGGTTCAATCTGAGGCTTCAAAGAAAAAAAAGTGGGGATTACACAAAGGTCTGAAAAGCGAAAACTACGTGGGGATTTGACTGGAGTGGAGGGTTTGACATCAAGAAGAACAAGGAAGAGATGGGACGCATTGCAAAGGGCTCGGAGGCCAGATTCAGGGTTGACTGAGGGCGGGAACAGGATGTGAGTCATCAGGTGTGCCATCCAGGTGACGGGAGAGGACAGGCCAGGGCAGGGGAGGAAAAGGCATGATGCTTCTGAGACATCCAAGGGCACGTGGGTCACTCATCCACCCCGGCTCTGGCTCAGCCGCAATCCCGATGCCCAGGCTCTGGTCCGAGGACCACCTCTGACGTGGCCTGGATCTCAGCCCTGCTGCACCTTAGATCAGGCTGATGCTCTGTCACTACTGCTAACGTTTTCCTCCAGTATTTTTTACATCAAATTTTTTACATCATCATGAAGTGAATTTCAGTAAGACACTGAGAAAAGGGTTTTTACTTGTGTCGATTTTAAAAATGCACGTGAGAGTTGCGAGTTGTTTTATTTGGGGCAAAATGAGGACTACAGCCCGGGAGACAGCATCCCAGATAGCTCTGAGAAACTGCTCCAAAGAGGCAGCAGGGGAAGGTCAGTATATATGTGATTTTGGTGAAGGGAGAGTACATGCAACTGAGCACATACTATTTTGCAGAAGGTTTCTGCTAGTCACGAGGAGCAGTCGTCACCATGAAGGATTTTAGTGCTTTTCTAGATATGAACAGATAGAAGAATTGGGCTCATAAAATCAGCTTCTGAAAACATCCAACTCTCTGAAGACCTGTTCTGCCAGTTTTTCCTGGAGCACAGAGTGCCTTGTTTTTGCTGTCCACTTGAACTCCTTTCAGGGGGTGTTGACAGTCAGCAGCTGCAGCAGCACAAGAGTTAATCCTTGTAGAGGTAGATGGCAAGGGCCAATGGAAAATGCCAGTTTGTAGTTGACACTTGGCTTGACACAGCTCCGACTTGCTGCATTTTTCATAAAAGAAATCATTTTAAGTACATTTTAATTAAACGTCGTTGGTGCCTTTCCTGAGATCCAGTTGTTCAAAGGCACTTAACAGGATAGCTTCATCTTTTCACCATCCCCCCCTCAACCCCCGCCCCCGGCCCACAAGAACCCAAGTTACTGGGGTGGCAGACAGATGAGAAATGAAGAGTGAATTGCTGTTTCGTGCCCATGTCGAGCAGAAGGGGATCCCAGTGGCCAAAATAAAAACACTTCTGTAAACACAAATATCCTCAGCTGTAGCAGGAAACAGTGAAGAGAAATCAAAGTAAATTGCCTTTTAACTGCTTTTCTTAAAGTGACCATAAGGGTGGGGGTGGGGTGACATTTCTTTTTAATATTTACTTATTTACTTACTTATTTGGCTGCACCGGGTCTTACTTGCGGCATGTGGGCTCTAGTTCCCCAACCAGGGATCGAACCCAGGCCCCTGCATTGGGAGCACGGAGTCTTAACCACTGGACCACCGGCGAAGTCCGGGGGGTGACTTTCTGTAATTGTATTTTGTTATTGTCCTGCGACTCTTTATCTAGTGGGAGTGAATGGTCTACAAGTGGAATTCTTAGATCTTGTTAATTTTATGGCATAACAGGCAGTGGTATATTTAGGGACAAAACCTTTTAAATTTTAGTCATACAAAATTCTGTGCATGATTTGGAAGATCCTTTTACAACTCCTCTCTCTATTTATTATCTTAAGAGCCCCAGTTTGAAGAAGTCCTACTACAACGTGTGGGAAATACACCAACTGAACCAAAGATTAAGTCAAAAGTCTGGCAGAAATCAACTGCTAGCCTTTACTCCTTAGAGAGGCTCTCAAATGTCCAGGGAAACATTCACATCCGGGGAATTTTCACATTTTACTTCCATTGCACAAACTTGAAATCCATGAATTCAGAGGACTATTCACCATCAGTAACAATTCAGAAGATGCTCTGGGAAATGTTCACTGATGCCGGTCAGGTCTCAGGTGGTTAAGTACCAGAGCTGGAAGGAACCCTGGACACTCACCCCGGGCTCAGGGGTGGGGACAGATGGTATATCTTTCCTTAGTCGCGGTTAGGAAGTGGTCAGGAAGGTACTCCCACGTGTCCTCGGGAAGGCGGTCTCTGATCTTTCAACAACTTCTGATGTCTTTTTTGTTAACCACACGTCATTGTTTCTACTTAACCCGTTATTACCATCTGAATAGATTCACCCACCCCCTCCACCCTGTCTGCATCGTGTTTGAAATCGGGCGCCTCCTACCCTCTAACCAGGGCTGAAGGCTTCGTATTTGGTTTGATTTTCAGTTCCTTCCAGCCCTTTCGATCGGAGATGATCTGTATCACCTTCTCATATTAGATGTCCCTGCCGAGAGGACAGACCACTTCTGCTTCAACTTATTACATCCATACACAGGGAAGGGGGGTGGCTCATCTCCCCACCGAAGCCCCCAGGTTTCTGGGCTATAGTCTAGAGTCCCTCCCCACCTCGGCAGACACCCCTCCCCCTTCATCACAGACTCAAGTCTTCTTGCCCCTTTCCTGTCCTGCTAGATGGTCGGGATGGACTTTGAGGTGCCCTCCACTCCACCAAATGCAAGGCCGGCAAGGACTGGGCCAGAGTGCACTGTGGTTTTCAAACCAGACTCAGCTCTCAGGGGTCCCCTCCTGTGGCTCCTCCGGGGTCTTCTGCACTCCCACCTCCTCCTGTGAGCAGCTCAAGGGCCTGCAGTGCTGGCTGGGGAGGGGGACTGCGTGGAGGTGGGGAGGTGCTCCCCGCTCTGTGCAGAAGCTCACAGGCACACAGGCTGGGAGAAAGGCCCACCATGACTTTACTCCAGATACGGAACAGTGGACCCCGAGCTGTCCAGGCAGGGACTCCGGCCGAGTCTCCCTGATCCAGGTCACATCCACTCTCCCCAGGGCTGGAGCCCCACCTCAGCCACAGGGACCCCCCACCAGGAGAGCCCCACTGGGGCACTCAGAGCCCCGCCCGCTCATCACACACTCTGCTGCCCCCACACCTCGAGAAGTGGTCCTTTGCTCACTGGTTAACCAGCGCTGTGTCTTCCTGTGTCGGTTGCAGGCTGGGCCTCACAGCCCCCTGCTCACTTCATCCCACAAATATGCAGGGGCTGGGCTGCCCCACAGGCGCTGGGGAAACCCGGCCAACAAGCCAGATCTGCCCTGTGGGTCCCACATTTGGAGGGAGAGACAGACAATAAACAGAAAGACAAATACATGTCAAACCTGTCAAGGGAGGGCAGAGGCCTGGACCCCCACTCCCCCACCGTGACGGATCAGGACCCTCAGGACTCTGACCTGCTGGGGAGACATGTGTCCAGGAAGAACGCAGGAAGCTGCTGGCCCGTGGCTGCCCCGTCCCCCTGGGCTCGTGCAGGCCCTGCACACCTGCCCCCCAGCCCAGAGGCGTCCCCAGAGCAGTCCCAAGCACGTCTGGCTTTCTTTTCAGCTTCCTGGAGAGAATTGACAGCGTCAGCCTGGTGGACTACACGCCCACAGACCAGGTAGGTGGGGTTGGGCCGCGACCACCGCCCGAACCGGGGGACACTGTACCCTCGGGGCCCAGCCATGCCCCTCCAGGAGGCTCCCTGCGCCCCCTACCCCTGAGGTCTGAGCTCCTGGTCGTCCCCTGGAGTCCATCCCTCTACGAGGCCGACCCTGGGAGCTCAGTTACCCTGGCCTTGAGCCTGCCCCTCGAGTCTGTCCTCACACTTCTCATCGGGCTCACAGGGGCCACCGCCCTCCACTTCCAGAGTCACTGCGGTGGCCAGTTTACATCCTAATGGATCTGGTGACCAGGAAAGAAACCCTGACACCTGACAGGCCAGCAGAGGTGTCAGCCTTGTGAAACTGTACGGCTTTCTCATCATCTTTTACCTTAGAGACTAGAACTGTGAGAAGAGAGAGAGTGAGTCTGATCCGGAGCGGCAGCTGGCGGGACGGGCGCCTCTCCCCAGACACTGGCGGGCTGTTGGGGACATGGTGTCAGTCGGGAAAACTCAGGAGTGATTAAAAGAAGCTTCTGAAGCAAATAAAAGCAGAGCCATCAAGTCTCCAAGACCAAACCAGTACATTAACTGTGACTTTCTCCGGGGAGCGAGACCAAGAAAGAGCATTTGTCTCTTGGTCTCTTAAGTCCTGTTTCTTTTCCGATGGAGAGAATTGCTGTTTGGGACACTCGCAGCCTGTGGCTGCCCCGGGCTGTCCTCCTGAGGACAGGGGTCACTTGTTTGCTTCTCTCTTCTCTGCCCCCAGGACCTCCTCAGGTGCAGAGTTCTGACGTCAGGGATTTTCGAGACACGATTCCAAGTGGACAAGGTCAACTTCCAGTAAGTGTGTGGACAGGACCCTCCCGCGGGGCCCCCAGGCCTGGGGTCGGGGAAGCGGCCTGGATACCGGGCGACCCCGGGCCTGCAGTGCTGCAAACCCGTGTGCGCGCCCGCAAGCCCAGGTGTCGGTGCAGGGAAGGGAGGCACTCGAGCCCGGTGGCCTCAGTCAGGTGCAGAGGAGGAGGACTCAGGCAAGGGGCTGCCCAGGGGGAAAGAGAGCCAAGCAGCCACTGATCACAGGGCTAAGGGCCGGGATCAGAGAAATACCGGGGTGTGGACACCCATCTGGGCCCGACTGGGGAGGCCCCGCTGGGCCCGTCTGCAAGGTCACCTGGGGAGCAGAGCCACGGGCCAGGGGGAGGGAGAGAGCAAAGGACAGATGTCCTCCCGCCCCCGGCTAACGGCACCCCCCAACCCATGTTCTCCCCCAGCATGTTTGACGTCGGAGGCCAGAGGGACGAGAGAAGAAAATGGATCCAGTGCTTCAACGGTGATTTCTCCCTCTCTCAAGAAAATGGGGACAAACCCACATTCCCTCCTGCTGCTGTGTTTCAGTAGCTTTCAATCCACTCACCTATCAAGTGTCTTAGTCCCATGAATATGGAAGTTAAGCATCCTGGGGTCACACTGTCTCTGCTAGTTTGGGGGCCCCGGGTCAATTCTGCGATCACAAGGGAGCTCTCCCCGGACATGGGTGGCTGTAACTGCTCTAAATAACCAAGGTGCCTCCCCCACTCCTCCCACCCAGACGTCACCGCCATCATCTACGTGGCCGCCTGCAGCAGCTACAACATGGTGATCCGGGAAGATAACAATACCAACCGCCTGCGGGAGTCCCTGGACCTTTTCGAGAGCATCTGGAACAACAGGTGACAAGACAGTAAACTCGGTCTCCCGCTGCGTTTAAAATGCCTCTCGGCTTGCTTTCATCTTTGTTCTCTGATGGAGTCCTTCCTTGTGATAAATCTTCTAAAACCTTAAGACGCTTCTTTCAGTCCATTTAATGTAGAGACTTACTTAAGATGGGGGTGTGAAGCTGATGGGACTTTGTCACGAAAATCCAGAACTCTGATTTGGAAGCCTAAGGTTATATACGGTTCAAAATTGGTTTCGTTTGGTTTTTAAAATGCAAAAAGCGCCCATTTAAAACATCCGCTCATGACTTGATGACCCCTGAGCCCCTCCCTCGACTTGTCAGCGAAGTGACAGGTCCCCACCCAGACCCTCAACACCCAGCTCCTCGCCCAAGAGCCGCAGATGCCCTGCGTGACCATCTCTTCTGTGTCTGTTGTTGTGAGAGCTTTAACTTCTCCCGCTTTTCTGACCCTTTACTAGTAAATTACACCACACAAATCCGAGCGTATTTATTCCTGACGTGAACCTTGGCTTTGGCGCCAGTACAGCCCTGTGGAGCTGAATCCTCCTCCTGAGAGTTTATCCTCATGAGGGAGTCTTGTGTGCAGATGGAGTGGGGGCTGAGGTTCTGGGGCACCAAATAATCCCAAGCCCGGCGCCTCGTCCGGAGGGCAGCACGTTGTCCTCTCCATGGATAATGCCTGCGACAGAGGTGCCTGCTCAGGCAGTGGACCCACACCTGTGTGTGTTTCCTGCTCCTTTCCAGGTGGTTACGGACCATTTCCATCATCTTGTTCTTGAACAAACAGGATATGCTGGCAGAAAAAGTGTTGGCAGGGAAATCAAAGATTGAAGACTATTTCCCAGAGTACGCAAATTATACTGTTCCTGAAGACGGTAAGATTCCAAAATAAGTATCTTGTGATTAAGGGAAAGAATTGTTCTTTCCATAGCCCTGTAACTGTAATTCCGACGGTTCTGATGAATCTAGGAAACTCAGTTAATTTAGATCAATCTTCTTGACTCCTGCCCCACCCTTAGCTTCTAGAGTATTAAAATGTCCTTAGGGTCCCATTTGTAAAATTTTCAGAGTTCAGCTTGGTCCACGCTGAGCAGGAGGAGGAAGGGCAGCTTGACGTGAATGCGGGGTTTGCAGGGAAGCTCTGCCTCCCGGGGCCCCGTGTCGGTCGGTCCGCCTGGACCTGCCTGCTGACCCCGCACAGTGACTGACCGGGAAGTCGCTGTCTGAGTCACTCCGGCCAGGCCCGCAGGGACGGGGCAGCAGTGACTTCTGTCCCGAGCTGCCCGCTGCCGACCACCGTGTTGAGGCCTCTGTCCCCAGCGATGACTTTGGCCACAGCATGGTGACTTCATCGGGTGACCAGCCGTCCCGGGAGGCTGTGAGGCTCCTGGGACGTGGGAATTTCAGTGCTGAAGCCGGGAAGGTCCCGTCTGGCAAACCTGGAGGAGTCGGGACCCATTTCCAGTGGCTGCTCTTGGGTTTTGAGTTTCCTGGGCCACCAGAGTCTCCAAGGAGGGATTTGCTTATGGCAAAATAACCCCACTCCTCAAGGTTTAATCCCAAACTGGATAAAGCAGGATGAAGGGGGCTCTCCCAGAAACTTCAGTTAGAAGTTAAGAAACCTATCGCGGTCTTTGCACCAACTTCAGCCAGCTGGCGGGGTGCTTCCTGGGCCCGGGTAGTAGCCGCCGTCTGGGAGCACCCCAGCCCCCATGCCACCCACCCCGCAGCAGCCGGGCCTGCTCTGACCTTTCCTGGGAACCAGCCCCTCGCTCCCCTTACCCTGTCTGGTCAGCATTTTTCCTGGGAAGTCTCAGGATGAGCTGGCAGCCCTCCCTGCAGGACGGTTCACCAGGTGCAGGCGACTGGGGGCCGGCTCACCAGTCAGTGAGACGCTTCATCTGACTTGAGTAGAAGCTGTTCACCCGGCACCAAACAAAAACCACTGTTGAAGTCAAAGTGACCTGGGAGGAGGAAAGGGACGAAGGTCACGTTTCAGTCTTTGGCTGCATGGCCCGTGTGCTTCCGTGCTCTGTGTGCACAGCCTCCATCCAGCTGTATCTGTGTGTCATGTCATTTAAATAAAATTCCCTTTGATTTTCTACAGCGACACCAGATGCGGGAGAAGATCCCAAAGTCACAAGAGCTAAGTTCTTCATCCGGGATCTGTTCTTGGTGAGCATTTTCCTTGCCCTTTGCTGTCCTGCCACCTTAGGGTGACCCCGCTCTTTGCACTTAGTCTCTCACGAGCTTATTTAATCTCCCCCAAACAATGAGGGATGGGAAGGTGTCGTTCCTCATCTCATAGCTGAGCACACAGAGGCTCAGAGAGGTCGGACTTCCGGCCTCAGGTCACACAACTTCCCAGCAGGAACGGGCAGGGTACAGGCCCCGGGGCAGCACTGAGATGACCGACCCCGCTGGCATGTTGCCTTTCAGTGGGATGTGGGGTGTGGCCTCTCCTCAGCTCAAGGGTCACATGGAAACGGACCTGCTCAGGTTCAGATGTTCCCTTTTTGAAAAAACTCTGTATTTTGAGATGATTTCAAGCTTACATAAAAAGTGAGAAATGGGGGGCTCAGCCCTGACACAGACGCCCCCACCCCCGGCCCTCGGTCCCCCGGAGCTGACGGGCTGCATCTCCGCAGCGCATCAGCACGGCCACGGGCGACGGCAAGCACTACTGCTACCCGCACTTCACGTGTGCCGTGGACACAGAGAACATCCGCCGCGTCTTCAACGACTGCAGGGACATCATCCAGCGGATGCACCTCAAGCAGTACGAGCTCCTGTGAGCCCCCCAGCCCCGCCCCGCGCCCCAGGGCCACCGGCACAGAGCAGCGAGTCCCCGTCCATTGTGCGGGCTCGCGTGACCTCCGGGCCCCCGGCCACCTCTGCCCCCACCACCCCGCCCCGGTCTGTGTGGGGGTGAGGGGGCCCCGACTCGTGGAGAACTTGGCGGATGGGGAGACGCACTGGCCCAAGCGTGATGGGGCGTCGCCCTTCTGACCCCATGGGCCCACGACTCAGAGGAGCCCCAAGCCGCAGTGGGGACAGAACCCCCTTCAGTCCTGTCTCCAGGGGCGGCTGGCCTCAGCCTCTGTGTCAGAGCCCCTCTGACCATCCACACATCAGCAGAAACCCCCCCCTCGCTCTGGCCACACGTGTCCCATCCACGATGGTCCCCAGACTCACGCTGCTCAGGCAACGGCCTCCTTTCATAGGTTCTTTTTGTTGTTTTACTGCTGGTTTATTACACTGTACAGACCACGAAATGTAATATTATTTTGTATAACTACTCAAGGAGAATCCCTGTAGATCTCCGTGCCTTGACTATGGCTGTCCCTGTAAAAGAAACGTGTTTCTGTTGTGCTGAACAGCTGTCATCATACTGCCGCTTGCTCTGAGAAAGGGAGTGAATGGTGTATAGAGTTTAGGGTATTTTATCAGGTTGGTACTTTTTAACAATACTCCTTGATAAATATATATATATATATAAATTTATATAAATATAAATGATACACGTTAATCATCCACATTTCACAAAATGCCACACCCACATCACAAGCTTCTTTCGGGGAACCAAGGATGTTTTTTTCTCTCCAGAAAACATGTTTCTCAATTATCTGGCAATTTAAAGACTTTTCCAAGGTCACCCATTCCCTTAGTCAAAGTTTTTGAACCACTTAACTTGACCACAGGTCTCATCGTAAACGAAGAGTGAGAAAAAGACAAGGGTTCCAGGCTTGTGTCTGGCCTTGGAGAATCAAAGGATAGAATGTGATTTGCCTTTTGAAGAAGGAACATTACAAAGCCTTTATTTGAAATACAAAGTCAAAATACATGGCTGTTTCTCAACCTTGAAAGACTTGCAAATGCAGCCTCATGAGTTACATCCAGCTCAAGACCTAGAAAGCCATTCTCGTCTATCCACGGCCTTGAGGGCGGTTTTCAAAGACAATCTTTTAAATTGTCCAAGCTTATATTTCAGCGACACAAATGCAGAGATGGGGCAGCCTAGCCTGCGTTACTGCATTAACTTCCATTTCGTCTTTTAGTCTTTAATATTTTTAAGTTTACTCTATAAAGCAGCATCTTATAATCCTTTGTAAACTCATCCACATTTAAATACTGCTCTTCCATGAAATAAAGGATGACAACTTTACAGACAATGCACCATCACTTTTTTTTATTTCATTATCATCAAATTCCTGTTCCTGTCATCCTTGATTATTTCATAAAACTGTCAGTTGAACTGAGACATATAAAGTGGAAATGATTTTCAGTTTCCATTGCATTTTCAAAGTAAAACATGAAAACCTGAAGAGCTACAGCCCCACACATACACCCCAAAAAATGAAATTGTATATTTTTACATGCATTATTATTCAACAATTCCGCTGTAACTAAACTTCCTATTTAAAAGTCTGATTGAAGAGCCAGACTCTTAGGGAAAAAAACACAAAAAGAATACATTTTATCCGGTTTAAAATTACCACGGCATATTTATTTTTAAATACAAAAAGCCTCTTCCTGGTCCATTTTTCAAGTTTCTTTTGATCACTGACAGGCATTCAATTCAAATTTAACAACTTGGTCTGCTGGAGAGAAAATTACACTCATCTAAAAATCTGATTCCAGGGACTTCCCTGGCGGTACAGTGGTCAAGACTGTGCTTCCACTGCAGGGGGCACAGGTTTGATCCCTGGTCAGGGAACTAAGATCCTGCATGCCGCGTGGTGCAGCCAAAAAAAATTAATTAATTAATAAAAATCTGACTCCATTAATTTAGCACAGAAATACAAAAGCCTTGAGAACAATGTATTCCTGCTTGTAGCATCTGTATTTTATTTTAAGTATACAGCTTTATAAAATATAAGAACTTGAGAACTACTCATAGGAGGACAGAAGCAAACCCAGCATTTGTGAACAGCTAACCCTCCGTCTTGGGGAAGGAAGGCTGTCTAGTGCATGCAAGTGATGACATTCATAGCTTTTACACACTGTACAGACACAATCTTTGATTACACATATATTTGATAAAACGAGAAGACAGACCAGCTGTAGAGACAAGTCCCATTTTCACAGCGTGAGAACAGCACAATCAACTATTGATTCTGCAGTACTCTGCACCAGCAACCCAGATCCTACGAGCTGTGCCCATGGCCCACTTTGGTCTCGCCCTCCGTAAGCACTGCCCGAAGTTCAGTTTCGTTGGCTTCGGGACTTACTACTAAGTGCAGAACGTCTCCTGCTACTCACGTGGTCTTAAATTTTCTGAGCATGTTCCAACCGAAATGAAAAGGTGAGGCTACAAGCCCAGCGTGGACTAACGTGAGGAGCACAAGGCCCCCGGCCGCCGTGCAGTACGTGGTCAGAACCATGTCCTCGCAGGGCAGGTAGCACTTGGCAAGGGCGTACTCTGTGGCCGTGACGCTGCCCTGGAGAGTAAGCGAGACCGTTAGCTGCCGTGACAGCGCCAACCCACAGACCCAACCGAGGAAAGGCAGCCGCTGGGCGTGAGGCACCTGAGACCGAGGGCACAGCCTTTAGCCACCCCCCGCCCCCAAGCACTGGGTCCCAGTGTGCCGAGTGCACACGACCTGGAGCTGACCTCCACTGAATCTAGCCCCTGGCACGGGGGGTTCCTCTAAAACCCGGGGGGGCACATGGCAGAGGGGTTCAGAGAGGCCTGGAGACTTAGCATCAGTGGTCATCCAGGAACAAGCAGGACACGGCTGTTGTTCACGCCACTTGATGCTGAAATAAGCAACTGTTACCAGAAATACGTGTGCTGGGGGCATCTCAGTGGGCTTTTGTTTTCTTTTTTTTTTTTTGGTAGATGTTTTTGCTATGTGGAATGACAGTGGGGAACGTTCATTTACTTTGAATTTGAAAACAGGAGGTTTTCCCCATCTTGTTATGAAGTAAAAGCCCCTGACATGAAAGCACTGTGACCTGGATGCTGGACTCATGGGTCAAAGAGAGGAGCTGAAGCTTCAGGTCATCACTAATTAACATCTTTAATAAACGTGCAAGAGCTGTAGCATTTTTCTGTCAGAACAAATGGGCGTGTTTGGAAAATAACACAAGATGACCCTGCTTCCTTAGAAAACGGAATAGGCAGAGCTGGTACCCAAGGGCACTGCAGGGACGCAGGATGAGACGCCTCGAGGTGTCCCTGCGCAGCCGCAACTGTCCCCTGAGAGGTGTTCCTGCTGGTACGCCTGGGGGGTGGTGTTTACAGCTTCTGTGTATTTTCACAGATTGCAGCAATTCAGTAGTTGATCACTGTGTTGATTTAAATACGTATGAAAGCTTTGAGACGAAAATAAAGGTTCACGTACCATGATGAAACTGGGGTTGTTTCTGTTCCTCCAACTGAAAGATGGCACGCTGACCTCCAGGACGTCGGCCCCGTGCAGGACCTCGCAGGCGCTGTGCGTGTGGCCACTGAGGACCAGGCGCGGCCGGAGCCACCACAGCAGCTGCAGTGACAGCAGAGGTGGGGAGAGTGCAGCCAGGGCCCAGGGCCACCGCCACAGACACCACCCCGCGGCCACTGCCCCGTGGCTACCATGAAGCCCCCGCAGGTGGGCGGGCCCGCTTCCCTCGGCCCTGAAAACCCTTTGGGCTGTTTAGACTCCACCAAAAGTTGAGCTCAGGCTCTTAGGGAGAATCTATTCTTCTCATCCCAGATTTCATATTTTCAATTATATTTTCTCTTTATAAATATTTTTATAAATCTACTTCATAAATGTACTTGCTTTGCATATTACATACACCATATAGTATATCAATATTCGTGTGAATATATACATACAGATACACACACTTAAGAAAGCACATTCTAATTAAGTCCCTAAAAACTTAACTCTAAGTGTCATTCACCTTCCCAAATACGTGGTGATAGGAAAACAGAATAAAGAATAGCTGAGAACGTTATTAACTAGATCTTAGGGAACAGAAGTGGGTTTCCTGGGGAGGGGGCGGGGGGGCGGGAGGATGAAACAGCTGTGCAGGCACTGCCTGTCCCACCCCGCGTCCCTGTGTCCCCAACGTCCCTGCGTCCCAGAGGCAGCAAACCTTCCTCGAGGCCTCCTGGGAGAGCGCGTCATAGCGCTCCTTGAAGGGGGTGTACTTCTCGTCGGGGGATGCCGCGTCCTCCCCGGAGCAGTTGGCGTCATTTCTCCGGTAAAGCGGGAAGTGCTGTTCAGGGTCAGAGAGGAGTCAGGGGACCATAAGACCCTGGACGCTTCCTCCAAACACGGGCGGGGACCCCCTCACCTGCAGGAGGATGGGGGCCGAGGTCGGCAGCCGCTGCCTGTCTCCACACTCTTGGGGGCGATGCTCCTGCTGGTCAGAGGTCAGGCCCTTAACTCACACCCCCGCCTTCACTGGACGGTGGACAGTGGGGAGGGAAGGCAGGGAGGCCATGCCCTGGGGGTGGGAGGGTGTGGGGTCCTACCTCCCGGGAGCAGTTCAGCCGGTGAGAGATTTCCAGGAGCTCAGCCTCTGCTCCAGAGCAGATATCACAGCTGTCCCCTTCCAGTGCAACGCTGTTAACCATCACGAAACTGAGGCAAGGGCAGGAGATCAGCCATGGGCCACCTGTGCTGTCCACTGGCGACTGTGTCCCTGGGACACAGAAGCTACACACCCACGGGGAAGAAACCCCAGCACAGCTGTAAGTCTCAGCCTGGCTGTGCTGTGTCTGCAGGTGCAGACGATGCTAAGAGGACAAAACAGCATCTCTGGGCGAGTCCAAGACGCGGTAAAGGCTTTTCCACCCTGAACGTGTGAAAGGTCCCAGGTGACCGCCATGCTGAGCGTCTGACCTTGTATGCCTGGATCTCGGCTGTAAAATGGGGAGACGAAGACCCACCCACACACCCTGGCTCCCTTTGGAGATGACGTGAAATAAGACAACAGAGCAAAGCCTAAAATCCGGCGCGGGTAGGGGTGCTGCAGAGCTAGCTGGGCCAGAGGAGCCCAAACTGGGATTGACAACAAGGCCAGCTGTGGTTCCCTGGGCCCCCTTCCCTCTAGTGCACTGTCAGAGACGCCCACTACATATGCCTTCCTCTCCCACATGCACGTCCACCGGGCACGAAGAAGATGCCTGACACTTAAAGAATTTAGAGATAAGAAGCCGATTAATCCAATGATCTGGGACATGACCATCGTGTTTAAACTTTCTTAAGGAAATTCAAGTTCTAGGGGTCTTCATAAGAATTCCCAGATGATACTCACTTAATTCCTTTCCAAGAAAACAGCCTTTCAGGGTTGAAAACTTTCTCAAATCGTTTTATTTTGTATGTGTTCATCCTATGTTCAATTGTAAAAAGAAACAGTTTTCAGAACGAGCCATTTTAAGACATCTTAAGAAGATCATGAACACAGAAAGTAACTTCCGGGACCTGAGGGCCTGACCAGCACCCTTCGTTCTGAGCTCCCATGGGCCCCAGGTGGGCGAGGTGCCACCCCCACTGCCCCACCACTGACCAGCCCAGGGCCTGGAGCCTGGGGCTAGCGGCTTCGTCCCCAGGGCCCCAGCTTCCTCACTGGTACAGTGGGTACAGTAATAAAAAATACTAGGTAAAGTAAGAGATTAAATGTACAGAAGTACAGTGCTTCTAACAGGCTGGCGCATCAGAAGCACCGTGTGAACATTAGCTAGTAAAGCCCAAATCGTCGTTTTCTGAGTCCCGGAAGAAAACTGGCCACGAAATGTAAGTTTCAAGTTAGAATCACTCCAAGGCACATACAGATCAGCCGTGGGGCAAGCGTATGATGTGCAGGACAGCAGTCCCGCCCATGTGGAGCCCTGCCACCTGACCGCACAGGTAAGGCCCCCCAGGCTGGGCAGGCAGGAAGGCACAGCCGTGCGCAGGGGCCTCCTCTGACCACTCACTGGTAGTGGAAGCCGATGTCATGGTTACCGGCCACGGCCCTCAACTGCACATGGGGCGGGTGTCGGAAGATCTTCCAGAAGCGCCCCACGTCGTCCGCCCAGGCCTGTGGGGAGAAGCACCACCGCTGTGGCCCGGGAGCCTTCCCTGCCCTGTTTTGAGGGTGAGGAGGTCACTCCCGCCCAGATCAGACGTTCATAAAGCCATCGTGTGGAATTTCTAACATTCTTTTCCCAAAACTAACTTAATATTTTAACTATTTAATTTGATGCCAAATTTTAATGAAATGGTGTTATCTCCCCAAACCACCTGCTTCATACACCACTTCAAGGTCACCTGACGGCCACGCACAGACCCCAGGCTGAGTGAGGATGCCCGCAGATCTGAGCATGTCCTAAGAACGGGCTCTGCAGAAACGTCAAGTACACTGTGTGTCCCCCCAGGATGAGGACCTCTCTCTCGAGACTTCTCTGACTTTAACTGTTAAAGCTTGAGAATGATGCTTGTTTAGTTCTTATTTTTATTAAGCCTAAAAACATAAACTGGACAAACACTCCAGGCTGGACAATACCTAGTTGAATAGTAGTCAACTTTATCCTAAAAGTTTTAAATTTGGCCCAACCAAGGGAAATAAGCTGGATAGAGATTCCTTCAATACATTTACAAAGACTTTAACAAATAATACTTAAGGTTAGAATAACATAAAATTAGAAAAAGATAAAATGTTCCCTTTGACTTGCAAAACCAACATCTATATCCAACCTCATTTTATAACTAGCTGCTTTTTACATACAGCATTTCCATTGTTTCATAATTAGTTCTGCACTAGATCACAACAAACACTGCAACCCTATGAACACTAGGTTTCTGTCATACCTGGATCAAGACTTTCTTTGTACAGCTTAGGACCGTCCTGCGAAATTTCAATGAATTTTTTAAAATACCTTCCAGGGGACTTCCCTGGTGGTCCAGTTGGTTAAGACTGCACTCCCAATGCAGGGGGCACGGGTTCGATCTCTGGTTGGGGAACTAAGATCCCACATGCTGCACGGCGCAGCCAAAAAAAAAAAATCTTCCAAAACCATTAGTGACAGAACATTTTTAACTAAGCAGCGAGAACAGCTTTTTTTTTTTTTCCCCATTAATCCCAGGAATGTAGTAGGCAAAGCATTCTGACAGCCAAGGTGAGAAGGGCCTTTCTCTCTGGTTTGTGGAAAGGTTCACATCACCCGGTCTCGGGCCCGAGGGCAAAGGAAACTCCCACCAGGGCCTGGCTCTCCCCACCTTCCTCAGAGGAAGGAAAATGAGAGGAAAGCAAGTAACCTGTACATAGCACAATCTCATGATGTAGCCATTCTATTTTAAGAGCCTAAAGTCAAGCTACGTTTCAGCATGTACTCTGTAACTCCGGGGACAACTGAAACGCTTCCCTCTTGCTTACTTTTCCCCTTCCGAGAGCTTCGTGGGAAGCGTCTGGCTAACCCAGGTGTCTCCTACACAGGCAAACCTAAGATAAGCCGACCTAACTCACAACTGTCATTGACACAGAGCCCAAAGACCTCAGGACAGGCCACACACTGTTCATGCTGGAACCTCCGACCCACGGCCAGGGCTCCACGACTCCCTGGGCTTCCTATGCTGGACCTCAGCACAGGACCAGGGTGCCAGGGTTGCAGGGTCCCACCTGGGAGGAGCTCCACTTCCCTTCGTCAAAGACGTCTCCCAGGATGAAGACGACTTCAGGCTGCAGCAGCCACAGTGCCGTCTGGAAGGCTCGCTCCATCTGCCACTCCCTGGAGGCCAAGAGAAAAAGAAGGGTCAATCCACTTCTCGGGCAGAGCTACATCCAGCGGACGGTCTGACAGGCCATTTAAAATGTGAACTAAAAGGTCCCCGCTCCTTCTTCCATGGCCCCCCTTGCTTGGAAGAGCCAGGGTCCCCACCTGCTTCACTGAGGGGGCAAAGGCACCAGGGGACCATCAGGCTGCCCCTCCCACCACCGCAGGGACTGCCTCCCTGGATGGGACCCTCAGACCAGCCCCACCCTGCACGTGAAGCTGTCCCTCCTTCACCAGAGCCCAGGGGCCTGGGAGGCCTGGATGCAGCTTCCAAAGATGCCAATGCCAACGGACACACAGAGGAGATGCAGCACAGGGCTTATTGGGGGAGACGAGAGACACAGCCCAGCATCAGAACTCCCGGAGGAAGATGATCGCTCAGAGCCTCGGGTCTGCAGCCCATCAGGCCACAGCCCAACACAGCGCCCCCCAGCAACCCGTGGTCGCCTCGCCAACGCTGCGTACTGCCTTTGATTCCTGGTTTCTCTGTGGTCAACGAGACAGTGAAACCTGCTTTCACGGATAGTCACTGGATGAAGCGAGCGGGCACGGTGCCCACACTGGTGGGGCTTCAAATCGGCAGCGCCTGCCCCGCCTCCAGCTCCCTGGCCAACTCCGACTCCACCACTGTCCTGTGATCCCAGCTCCTCTCCCCTCCCAAAGCGGGCGTTACGTCTGGTGCACAATAGAGGGGACGGTAACTGTCCGTCAGGGGAGACTGAGGCCAAGAAACCTCTCTGCGTGGCCACTGCTTCATCCAGAACGCCTCACAAATACACACCTTGGTTTGCCCTGATTTACTGTTATTCACCCTGGCGAGGAAAGCGTGTAGAAGCAGCAGAAGGAGGACACGGCAGGCTGCTCGTGGGACTGCTCATAAACAAGCCTCCCTAGGTGAGGCCCAAACAGAGAACCTGGGCCTCACCCTAGCCCTGGTCTAGCTCATGCCTCCTGGGGTTTAAAACTCTGAGGAAGAAGGTACAGCAGCCCCGCCGTCCATCCCGCCTCCTTCGCCCACCCTGGGGACATCCCAAGCACTGGAGGACATTCCCACCTACAGGAGTAAAGGCCTGTCCAAGGAGGCACAAATGAAGCCATGGTGACGAAAAGGTGCCAGGGACAGGGCCACCAAGCCAGGAATTGCCTTCATGCCATCAAGCACAAAGGCCAAAGGGTGGAAGCAACCCAGTGTCCAGGAACAGATGACAAATAAACAGAATGTGGTCCGTCTAGACAGCAGAGTAAAACTCAGCCTCAAAAAGGAAGGAGATCCTGCTACCTGCCACCACACAGATGGACCTGGAGGACGTTCCACTCAGTGAATCAAGTCAGACACAAAAGGACAAACACTCACTGTGGGACCCACTTACTGAGGGACACAGAGCAGTCAAGTTGCTGGAGACAGAAGTAGATGGTGGGGGATCAGGGCCTGGGGGAGGGAAGGGGAAGTCAGTGTTCAGTGGGGACAGTGTCTCAGCTGGGGAAGATGATGAGGTTCTGGGCATGGATGGGGTGACAGGTGGACAGTGCTGTGAATGTGCTTAATGCCACCAAGCTGTGCACTTAAAAATGGTTAAGATGGTAAGTTTTACATTATTTGCATTTTACCACAGTTAAAAATAACATTTTTAGGAACTTCTCTGGTGGCGCAATGGTTAAGAATCTGCCTCCCAATGCAGGGGACGCGGGTTTGATCCCTGGTCAGGGAACTAGATCCCACATGCATGCCGCAACTAAGAGTTCACATGCCACAACTAAGGAGCCTGTGAGCTGCAACTAAGGAGCTGGTGAGCCACAACTAAGGAGGCCACGAGCCGCAACTAAGGAGCACACATGTTGCAACTAAAGGAGCCCACGAGCTGCAACTAAGGAACCCACCTGCCACAACTAAGACCCAGCGCAACCAAAAATAATTAATTTTTTAAAAAATTTTTTAAATAACATTTTAAAAAGCCTTCCAATGAGAAAACAAACTAAGCCAAGCAGGTCTAAGCTGTCCCCAGGGAAACAACCACAATCTGCTCCTCCTCCAGTCTCCCAGAGGGGCAAACCCAAGGGCTCAAAATTTCACACCAGAGAGGTGAGGGGGAGAGGAAGACCCCTCCGCGGACCTCGTCCACATGGCCTGTGAGGTTTCCCGTATGAATCCACTTGCAGACAGGGAGACAAAGGAGCTCAGAGGCCTGATAACTATTTCAGAGCCACAGGACCCAGACCCACACCCGACTCACAATCCTGGGTCCTTGTACGTAACAGACACTCAGTGAATAGTAAGTTAAAGGAAAAGCCAAATGCCCCAAACGTCCTTCTTTGAGGAGAAAATAACGAACGCGTCCGTGAAGCCGTGAGGCCCAACCCGTGGGGAGAGGCCGACAAGCCTCCAGCCTACGGACCCACAGAAAACCCTCCGTAATTTGTCCAGCCCCTACCTCCGTAATTTGTCCAGCCAGTGGCCTCTCACAGCCCCGAGCAGGTGGGTGTCAGCCAAGAACATGGCCCTGAGCACAGGCTCAGGGGTCCCGAGTCCACCGGCATCCGCGGGAGTTTTCACCGCAGGCCAACTGCACCGGAAGATCACTAGGTAATAGATTAGAAATTCACAAAAGACAAGCACAGCAAAGACGATGGCCGTGAGTCTCAGCAGCACCAAGCCCCTCCTCTTCAGTGGACGGAGGTGCTGCCTCCCGGCCCCCAGCCGGGTCGAGGCCATGTCCTCTGCAGCCATGTCAAATCCACGAGACTTCCCCCAAGGAAACTAGACTCCTGGCCAGGGGCAGCTGGCGCTGGTGTCTTAGCCGAGTACCTGCAGGGAAAGGAAGAGGACCGGGTGATGTGTGTCCCTTAACAAGCCACTGTCACTAGCCCTCCATTAAGAACTAGCAAGTTCCAGAACCCTATCACCTTCCCAGATAAACAGGACTGTCCTGTACTTTCACCAGGACGACCCACCACAGGACTTACAGATAAGGGAAAACAGTGGCTTCCTAGGCGGTCTCTACACCTCCACATGACAGGATAGCGCTACTAGAATGATCTTCCCACCAAGATGACAAAGTTTTTTTACTACTTTAGAAATCATGAGATGGAGGGAGTCTAGGGAAGGATGTTTAAGGTGCAAGACATAACAGGAAAAGTCAACAATTAGCAAACAGGTGCCAGTTGGTTCCCAAAAGGATGCCCACCTACCTCCTCAAAAATCAACAGGCCGTAGCCCCATGTAACAGTGTTGCCTTTGGTGTGAATTCTCCACTTTTCTACACGGCTCTTCCACAGAAGAAGTAGACATTCACAGACAAGGTGTTTCCTCGCTGGCTCAGGGTTGGGGTCTGATGCAGCCACAGCCATGAACACCGCGTTGGGTTACACACATTCCCACAAACATGGGTTTTCACCTGCACATCAGCCTTAAACTCTAGATGGCCTTCCTTTATAAGACATTTATGTGCGGTTGTCTCTCTTCGGGAACCTTTCAAATGTTCACGGGTTCATCTGAATCATAGATGAACTTTGCATCCATTTTTGACACATCTGACGAGAATGTTGATGAAAGAGTGGCCTGAGGTGGGTTTTGAGAGGTGGCCTTCCACTTTAGGTTCCTCCACTAGTGCTCAAGACCAGGATTCTACAACAGGCGGTGACCTGGAGGCCACAGAGAGCTCAGACTCGGGAGAAGCCCCAGAAGGCAGGGGGAGCTGTGGAGACACCCACCATGGATCTTAACTGAGCCAATAAATACAGAGTCCTTTCCAGGGGGGTGATTTTCTAGGATGGATCTAGGAACCTTCATATGGTTGACAACCAAAGGGACAAGGACACTCATTCTTTTAGAGCTTAAAACAATCGCCGCAAAGTCCGGCTTCCAGAATGTTCGCACCTGCACCTGTACAAGCCCAGCCTACTCCACAGTGGGGTTTATAACACGCAACTCCTAAGACGTGGAAAAACAGCAAAACCTCACCTAAAAACAAACACGGGCAAACGTGTATGCTGAGCCATTAAACAAAAGCTTAAAACACAACCCAGTGTTGAAAATACCAGAAACAAATCAATGAGGAAGCCGGCTTGCGACGACTGAAATCATGCTGACGGCTGTGGGGCTGCACTGCTCAGGACTCACCTCCACAGGCGGCTTTTTAGAAACGAGGAAATGACGGGCAGGTGCTTCCCACCTCCCCATCCTGTCCCGTGTCTGCCCGCGAACCGCATTGTTTATAGTAAGTACCCGATGGGAGAGGGAGCAGGGCTCAAAGGCTAGATTTTAAACACGTCCCTTGGGACACAGAGGTCACAGGCAGCCGCGCATGTGACCTGGGATCACGGAAGATGCACAACGCACGACACACGACAGCTTTACCCCCAGGTCTGGGCCGTCAGTGATGGGAGCCAGCCCTTCCCCTCTGACCTGGACTGTCCTCCCCACCTGTTTTCTCTAAGGAGAGTGCAGAGTGGCTCTGAGGGTGGTAGCGCCGCCTCGTGACGTGTGGTCACCCGACGTGAACCTCTGCCCACATGGCCAGCGCTTCCTCGGATGGCACGAGGAGGAGGAGCAAGTCCTTTTTGCTGCCATGCACTCGTCACGGTCACACCTCGGGTGTGGACAACCGTCAGTGTGACTCGGGGCACGGACTCTCTGCTCGCTGATAAAAGAGGGAAAAGCGAAGGGACTCGAAGGAGTAACGAACCCTCTCAACACCATCAGCCTCAGCCTGGACTCATTCAAATGGACCAAAACCACTTGCTCTCACTGTCCCATTTCCTTTCAAAGTCCTAGAATCTCCTAAAATCCTAAAAGCCAAGGCCAAAACAGCAGCTGAAACTTGCTAGACCCTAATGTCCCCAACCACGAGGATGAGAGGGAGGGAGCCCCAGCCCTGGGGCTGGTCTGGAGCCTTCCGTCAGCAGCCTTTGCTCTGTGGGTCCCAGTTTCCCAAGAGAAAACCCTAAGGACAAAGTTAAATGGCTCCTCCACACCCACTGCTCCGTCAGAGAACCTTGTTCCCCACGGCATGGTGACAGAGACCTGGGAGCACAGGGAGGTCACACCCCGGGGGGAGGACACAAGAGCACGAGGACAAGAAGAGACACGGTGGGTTTGCACCGTGGGCACGGGGGACCCCTCCCAGCCCGCCCTATGCCCCACAGCTGTCAGCTTAGATAAGGGCCCAGGCAAACGGGTCAGAGGGCACAAGCCGAGCCCTGGCCCTTCCTCAGGCTTCCGTGTTCTTTCTGCCATAAACAAACAAACCACAGGACTTAGAAGGAAGGGGGGGGAAGGGGAAGAAAGGAAAGAAGGGGGGCAGCAGGCCAGCCAGAGGCTGTTGAGACACATTTTCTGGAGAAAACCCCAATACCACGTGAACCTGGTATAATGTGATCATTAAAAAAAATAGAACTCACCATCAGAGTGAAAACCATATTTGACAGCTTCTTACACCAAATCTTTCAAACAGAGTTCCTTTTTCTCAAAGCTTGGAAACTGCTTTTCTTCCTCTTTCCAAAACTCACTGTACCATCCATCAAAGTCGTGTTCCTAACGCTGTCTGCAACGTCATGGCCACAGCCCACCCCCTTGACCTTCTGAAGTGAAGGCAGTGTTTAGGGCTGACACGGTGGGGGAACCAGGCCAGGCGTGGCTCTGAGCCCCACGCCAGGGGCCCAGACGTCACTTCCACCACGGCTGCTTTCTACGGCCCTCTGCTGGCTCCTAGCCTGCGGCCGGCCTCAGGGACCTGGCTGCTGCTCACTTCCGGGCCCGGCTCGAGGGAACCTGCAGCCATGGGCAACCAATCACTACCCTGCGGCCGGCGGGGCAGGGAAGAGCGAGACGGAGCAGCCCTGGCTCTTCTTCCGGTGTTGCATCCTCCGTCAGATCTGTGAGAATCGACCGCAGCTCTGCTGGGGGACCTCAGCAAGTCCCCGACCCTCCCTGGGCCTCACGGGGTCACAGCACCTGCCCCCACTGCACCCGTGGAGATTAACAGAAATGTTCACAAAAGTGCTTTTTTTTTTTTTTAAAGTAAGTCTTTCTATTGTTGACAGTAAAATTAACCAACAGTCGATCTAAGGAAAAAATGGAAAATTTTATTCAAGCCAACCTGGGAGATGCTCTTTTGTTTCTGAGACAAAGAGTCACACATCAAATGTATCACTGACAGTTTACACAATCCAGACCTGCATGTACAAGCAGTGAGTGGTGGGCCGTCACGGTCCCTTACAAGTTGAAGAAGGAAGGTCACCCCATAAGGAGCTGTGACCCTTGATGAGATGAAGAAGGAAGGCCCTCTCTAAGTTAGGAGGGCTGGTCAGTGCAGGTGCACAGCACACACTAAATGGGGGATGAGGCCCAAATGGGCAGAGAAAAATTTTGTATCTAAGGTTTTCTCGCCTTACCATAAAATATGAATTATATTTCATCCCTATGAGGCAGGCTACTCAGGACAAGATTAGCGTCAAGCTCACACCCTGAGGGATTCCCGCAGGCTCGGTCAGTGGAACCCAGCAGGTCCAGGGAAGGAGGGCCAGTGACCGGAGGGTCTGGGAGCCATGGCCGCCAGGCTGACCCTGCTTCTCCATTCATTCACTACGTGGTGCTTCTAACGCTTCACACCTGAAGCCCCCAGACCCTTGCCTCACTAAAAGTAAACCTTATGTTTTATCTCAACCATAATAAAAACCAGTGACTTAAGATCCCCACAGCTGTTAGGGAACCACTGACTGAAACCGCCCACCTTGCCCAGGGAGGATAATGACCGCTTGCATGATTTATCTTACAACAGGAGGTCCTGATAAGGAACACAGACTGACAAACAAGCTACCAACAGCCAGAAGAATTAGGGAGAGCCCAAAAGAAGGCAGGAGACGCCAGTGTACAATATGTCCTGCCAACCTCTCAGAAACCCTCACGCTGGAAACCATCTTGACTGAGATGCCTGCACTGCCAGGAATTGGACCAAATACAAGCACAAGCAAAATGACTGGCCATAGAGGACCTGGGGAGCTAAACCCATTACCATAAACCCTGAGACTACAAGCATGTGGCAGAGCAGGTCTCCTGGGTTCCCTTACCCTGCTGCTCTCCACCTGGGTGCCCCTTCCCACTAAAGTCAAGTCTTCTGCTTCATCAGTACATGTGTCTCCTTGGACAATTCATTTCTGAGTATTAAAGACCCCACCCTTGGGCCCTGGAAGGGGTTCCCCTTCCGGTAACACAGCCACAGCTTGAACCACCAAATGCTACTGTCCCTTTCATGTCCAGGCTCTCACAAGTGAATGGAGAGAAAACGTGTCCTTTCCTAGACTAAGCGACAGGGGGTCTGGTCCCTCCCAGGCGCAGATGCCACTGTCCCCTCCTGCCTGATCAATAAACACACGAAAAAGATGTGTTTATCCATCTGTATCACCAGCCTGTAAGAGGAGGAAGTGGGAGGTTATGATAAAGACTATATTCTGTGTGTTGTCTTCTTGGGATTAATGATGAATAATTCTGTCCATATTAGAAGCTTTCCTCTGCGTTAGCGGTTTGGGCTCAAAAGGCAAAATTAATAAAATGTTATTGTTTTCACTCCCCAAGTTCAATTTGTCAGTTTTATTAAGCTCAACAAATTTAACCCATCAGGGCTTCCCTGGTGGTGCAGTGGTTGAGAGTCCGCCTGCCGATGCAGGGGACACGGGTTTGGGACACGGGTTTGTGCCCCGGTCCGGGAAGATCCCACGTGCCGCGGAGCGGCTGGGCGCGTGAGCCATGGCCGCTGAGCCTGCGCGTCCAGAGCCTGTGCTCCGCAAAGGGAGAGGCCACAGCAGTGAGAGGCCTGCGTACCGCAAAAAAAAAAAAAAAAAAATTTAACCCAGCAGGAAAGCCATACAGGCTCCCGACACAGCTCAGTGTGGCCTCGGATGAAGGGGCAGACTCACAGGTCTAGGACCCCTCCTGGCTTATCTACATGTAAGAGGCCCTGCTGACCCCTACAGGGCTGAATCTTGGTATTTTGATTTCTACTACACACACACTTCTTATTCCTGACAACACAGACGACAACAGTATAAAAACAGCTCAGTAACATCTACTGAAATGGAGCAGGACCCTATGGGGCCCACTCCGGTACAAGGCCTTTCTGTGTGCCCCGTTTCTCGTTTGTAGGAAACAGGCTTCACTCAACCTCCTTGACCTTTCCTGAGTCCCAAAGGGCAGATTCAAACAGTTACTAATCAGGAAAGGGAAGGAATGCAGAGACAAGGAAGTAACAGTCTAGAAACAATAGTGCAGCCTTGGGGCAGGGTCCTCAAGACGCAATAATGACTTTGAGCTCTTTTGCAGAACTAAGGCTCCCACACAGGTGGAGGAAGGCAACTTCAGGCTGAGCACAAGATCCCTGGAGCCCCACCCTGCTACCTCCCCACCCACCAAACAGAAGAAAGCCACACACCCTGCACCCTCCCCCCAAATGTTGCCTATAAAAACTTTTCTCTGAAGAACCATGGGGAGTTTGGGGTTGTAGAGCAGGAGCCACTTGTCCTCCTTGTACTGGCGCCTTTCCAATAAATACCCCATTTTCCTTCACCACAATCTGGTGTCAGTAGATTAGACCCAAGTTTGGTTCGATAACACTACTATCCCAGAATTTTTCAAAAAGCTAGAAGAGACTCATCACTGGTTTATAAAATCAGTTTGGTGGTTTCTGACCCAAATTTTTAAAAATAAAATAGAATAAAACAACACAGAAAAGACAAGCCTGTAGGGCACACTGTGGAGGAAAGGCAGAGTAAAGCTTTGAGCTCCGTTTTTCTGTACACGTGCCTGTGTGCACTGGCCATGACATCAACAATACTTCCTACTGCACTAGGCTCTCGGCTCCCTGCACAGGAACCCAGCCCATTTATCTTCATGTCCCCCCCTCTCACGCCCACTTGGTGCCTGCAAACAGTAGGTGCTCAATTAATGTGTGTGGACTTAATGGCTTACATTTAGTTTTATTTATTTTCCCGGGCATTTTAGAATTACAAACACACAGCATGGCTGTTTCAGTCCATCATCTCTCTTTAAATGCACAACAGTCTACCCTCATCACAGACACAAGAGGGAAAAGGACAGAGGCTGTTCCTGCTCCTCTGAGTGGGAGCCAGGCAGGAACGTAAAGACTGGCAAATGCGTGCCCAGAACCATCCTCTCACCAGCCCCAGTGTGGGACTCAAACAGAGGAAGAGCCCGGGCAGCTCTCTGGTTGGTAGGAAGTGATGACAGTCTTCCCCAGCCTCTTTGGAGTAAACACTTTCTTCTAAAAGGGAAGGACACAGAAGTGCTTGGAGCTCCTGGGGTCTCCCCTAAAGTCTGGGGCCCGGGTGATCCCAACAGCCGGGGAAGCCCACACCCCAGTGTGTTATTTCCCAGCAAGTGATCTCACGCAAGTCACTCAAAACAAAACAAATAAAAAAGGAACAGGATGGTTATTATCAAAAACAAAACAAACAGAAAATAACAAGTGCTGACAAGGATGTGGAGCAATTGGAATCCTTGTGCACTATTGGTGGGAATGTAAAATGGTGCAGCCAATGTGGAAAACAGTACAGTGGTTCCCCCCCCAAATTACACATAGAACTATATGATCCAGCAATCCCACTTCTGGGTACATACCCAAACGTATTGAAAGAACAGACTCAGATATTTGTACACTAATTTCACTGCAGTACGTTTCACAACGGCCAAAAGGTGGAAGCAACCCAAGTGTCCACTGATGGATGAATCATGAATAAACAAAATGTTGCATGAACATCTAATTACAATGGAATATTATTCAACCCTTAAAAAAGGAAAGAAATTCTGATACAGGCCACAACATGGATGAACCCTGAGGACAGTATGCTGAGTGAAATAAGCCAGACACACAACAACAAATACTGTACGATCTCACTTATATGAGGGCCCTTGGACTTCCCTGGTGGCTGGCTCAGTGGTTAAGAATCTGCCTGCCAGTGCAAGGGACATGGGTTTGAGCCCTGGTCCGGGAAGATCCCACATGCCATGGAGCAACTAAGCCCGTGTACCACAACTACTGAGCCTGGGCTCTGGAGCCCACGAGGCACAACTACTGAGCTCACATGCCACAACTACTGAAGCCCACGTGCCTAGAGCCCAGGCTCCGCAAAAAAGAAGCCACTGCAATAAGAAGCCCACCCACCGCAGCGAAGAGTAGCCCCCGCTCAACGCAATTAGAGAAAGCCTGTGCGCAGCAACAAAGACCCAACGCAGCCAAAAATAAATAAATTTATATATGAGGGCCCTACAGAAGTCAATTCCATAGAGACAGAAGTGGGATGGTGGGTGCCAAGGCCTGGGGTGGGGGTAATGGAGAGTTATTATTTAATGGATGTTGAGTTTCCATTTGGGAAGAGGAAACAGCTCTGAAAATGGATGGTGGTGATGGTTGCAGAACAATGTCAATGTACTTAATGCCACTGCACTGTGCATTTAAAAACGGTAAAATTTATGTTATGTAGGTTTTGCCACAATTTTTTTAAAAAAGAAGACACGCACACAGAAGACCCTATAAGTTAACAATGTCCTATAACAAGGGCTTCCTTTTAGATTTAAATTCACTACTTTTATATTTAAAAAAAGAAGAAAAAGTGTTGGGAGCTTGGATTCAGGGGAATATCACTGGGTCATCTTCTCACCTTTTAATGACAGAGACCGGTATGAAGGTTGGCTTGTGCTCCCCAAAATCAGAGCGCCTCTACCTGAAATAAAAGACAAACTGTGTGCTTTGCGGCAGAATAATCTTTCATTCATTAACTATCGTTAAAGCGGAAAATGCATCACCTCCTAGACGGCACAGTGGCTGCTGCCTCCTGCCCACAAGGAACCCGAGCCACGCTGAAAGTAAAAGACAGCGAGCACCACAGAGCTAACGACCTAACGACCGACATTAGTTACTGGCCAAGAACAGTTCTTTTAAGTTGTAGTATAAATACTTACACATAAAACACGTATACAAGATCGCTCTGTATGGCCCAACACACAACAATAGCAGCTGCAGTCCATCACTGGGAGCAAAATATTTCATCCATTGACTGATTTTTAACTTCAAAGCTATCACTGAATAGCTAACTTCCCTCCCCCCAAAAATTAGCATTAAAACATGTTTAATACTTGTCCACTAATGTTAAATTCATTATTACCACAATGTCATCAGTGGCTGTTTGCATGTTAAATTTTCCATCTTAAATTACATTTTAAATTAAGACGGGTTTTTAAAAATCTACAGCAGCAAACTAGGAAGGGAGCAGCCCCTACGATTTAATACATGGGCCTTAGGTAATGGTAATTTTCCAGCAAATAAATAATTTCCAGTATACGGTTTTCTCAAGAGGTAAACCTGCGTTCCTAAAAGGGCAAGGGGGCTGCAGCTCGCAGGGCCGGTAACAGCAACGAACGGAAGCACCGACGCCTCAGCGCGAAGGTGACACGGAGCCCAGCTGCCTGGCCCCCACCTGCCTGCGCAGCCGCCTGCTCCTGTCCCGGAGGCCCAGACCCGCGCCGGCCTCTGGCCGCGGACTCCCACCGCCGGTCCGCAAGGCGCGCCCCGTGCGTTCCCGCACCAGTCTCAGTGCGCCGGACGTCCCGAACCTGCCAGCGGCGCGACGCTTGCTCCGCAGCGGACCCAGCGGGCTGCGGGCGACGAGCGCGTGGGTCGGGGCCCGAGCGCCGTTGGGGCGCGGGGGGCGGGGCGTAGAGGCTCCGGAGTGGAAGCGCAGGGGCGGGGCGCACTGGGGGCGGGGAGTGGGGCGTAGAGGTGCAGGGGCTGGGGGCGGGGCGCGCAGGCGGAGGGGCGGGGCGCGCAGGCGGAGGGGCGGGGCGCGCAGGCGGAGGGGCGGGGTGCACTGGAGGCGGGGGCCGGCGCACTGGAGGCGGGGGCCGGGGTACTGGGGCAGGGCGCGGGCCTGGGTGGGGCGCGGGGAGGGGACGCACACGGGGTGCTGGGCGGGGGCGCCTGTGGCTGGAGACGGTAGGGGCGCTGGGCAGGGGCGCGCACGGCGAGGCGCACGGCGCCGGGCCGGCTCTGGGCCCTTCCCCGGGCTCCCGCGGAGGGTGGCTGTGCGGCCGCTCACCTGCGTCCCCGCCTCTCCGGCTGCTGCGCGCCGGCACCGGGCCGCTTTCATCCTCTTCTGCGGGGCCTGGCTTAGCGCCTTCAAGAAACGGGTGCGGAATAAGTGAGACAGACATCACAGTAACTGTTTATTTTGGATTTTCTTTAAAAAAATTTTTTATAACACTATAGCAGGGCGTGTTCTACTTTTCAATATGCTTTCATATCATTGCTTCAAATAATCCTCAAAATAACCACGTATATCAAAAGCAAGAATCACTATGTCAAAAAAACAAACTGAAGCTCGGAGCAGTGGTTCAGAGTCTTCCAAACAACCAAGTCCGGTCCGTTTTTCAAATCTATGAGTACAGTGAATGTACTGAGATGTAATATAAGAAGTCGCATAGAAAACAATTAGCAAAATTCCTGGTATATGTAAGTAAGCAGTAAGTGGTAATTATTATTATTAATTAAAATATTTGAATATTTTCAAATATGCCCAGATAAACAATTTTAACATCACCAAAACCGGCACAACTGGACTCTGTATGAACAGTGATATGATGCAACAGGAGGTAAGCATCACCTCCAAAGTATTCTCACTAACCGGAAAAGTAAAGGAAAAAAAATGAAATCCGGTTACGCCTAGAACTACAAGCTTAAGGAAATACAGGGACCAAAGGAACATGTTATGCTACACCAGCAGGAGGCGGTCAGCCGAACCCAGAATGTGGGGAGTCTACAGACCAAATGACCCAATTTATTTATTCAACAAGTAGCATCACGACAAAAGGGAGGAGGGCAGGAGGAGGATCTGTTGTTGCAAATCAGACGGGAAACAAGGCAGCCAAATGCAGTTCCTGGCCTGGGTTGGGTCATGATTGGGACAAACTAACTTCAAAAAAAACACCAAAAACACTTTTTAAAAGATTGGGAAACTTGGACATGGAATGAATGTTAGGTGTTACTAAAGAGTTATTGGTAATTTTGCTATGATAATGCTCTTGGGGTTTTTTGTTTGGTTGGTGGGTTGGTTGGTTTTGGGTTTTTTGTTTTGTTTGGCTGCCCCACGTGGCATGTGGGATCTTAATTCCCCAACCAGGGATCAAACCCATGCCCCCTGCAGTGGAAGCTTGGAGTCCTAACTACTGGACCACCAGGGAATTCCCCTATAGTTTTTTAAGATTAGAGAATCATACTAAAATACTTATAGGTAAATTATATGATTTCTGGAATTTTCTTTAATACTCCAGAAAAAAATTTTACGGTAGGGAAATAGGAGAATAACCGCTATTGGCAAAATGTTGCTAATGCTGAAGCAAGGAGATGGGTGTATGGCACAGTGTTTGGCAGAATAATGGCCCCCAAAGATGTCCGTTCCACGTCTCCCAACCTGTGAACAGGTTTCCTTACGTGGCAAAAGAGACTTCACAGATGTGTTGAAGGTTAAAGGGCCATTTATCCATTAGGTGCTGTGAACTGAGTGAGTAGGTACCAGATCCAAAACCCATAGACGATGCTTAGGGCAAAACGATCTGACGAGTTATTCCCACAAACCCCCCAAATGTCAGGGGAGTGAGGATGAACCAGAGATCACTACAAGACCGGGTGACATCAGTGTAGATGCAGGTAGAAACAGGAACAGTAAAGAATCTAATGGACCTGATGACAGGGAACCCCAAATAGCATCAGGTTCCGCAGGAAGCATGGAGAGGAGAGCAGCTGAAAACAGGAAGGATTTTTCTTCGTCCAGCAGCAAGGGGCCCACGGATGGGCCTGAGGGGCTGGAGAAATTCTTCTTCTGGAAGAAGACCCCACATGGAGGGGGACTCCCAGGGTGGGATGAGAATTTTCAGGACATGGACGAGAGACATGGAGGAAAGAAGTGCAGATAAAACTGGGAAAGAGGGAATTGCAGAAGGCAAGCTCTCACACGTTAGCCCGCCGATGACAGCAACAGAAGGTGTTGCGAAAGCTCTCTGAACGCTGCTCCTTTTGGATGTTCAGAAGTAAATTCAGGAATGAGCATTAGGGAAGAAGTGAGGTCAAAAGTTAGCAAAGTTATCATCAGAAAAAAGAGAACAACAAATAGTATAACATTCCTGAAGACGATGAAAGCATGCCACAGAAACATACCCACAAAACAGACCAAAACTGTCACCTACTATTTCAGAACAAACTAAAGACATTCAGAGAATGAGAGACAATGTAAATCAGAATCAGGAGAAATTAGAAATAAAAGAAAAAATTAAGAAATAAAGACTGAACTAAAGGAATGAAAGGAACTTAACAAACAGCACCTTAAGAGAAATGGAAAGTGAAAAGGAGAAAATCTTTATAAATTTAAAAAAAATGAAGAAAGACAAATGAGTGTAAGAGAGGCTGACAAATATTGAGGACAGCCAAGAGCAACCAACAGATAACAGGAGTCCCAGAAGATAAAAGCAACGTGAGAGAACAGTTCTAAAACCTGCAATTCAAGGAAACGTTCCTGAAATTAAAAATAGGCATACTTGAAACATATCGAAGGCAAACACTACGTACCTGAGGCTATGAATTCAGAATGTTCATCACCAAGACATATTCTAGTAAAATTATTGGGTTCTCAATAAAAATGAAAAAATATCTTTGGGCATCCAGGCAAAAACAGCAAGTGAGGGAATAGGATTTAGGTTATCATCAAACTCTGACAGTGTGCTTTATGCCACAAGAGACCAAAGTACATGTACTTAAGATTTTGTAAGGAAAGAAAATGTGAGCCATGAATTTCAAGTATTAAGGTCATAGACCACTGTTATCAACATGCAGGAATTCAGAGAATTCAGTTCCTGTGATTTCTCCCAGAAAACAATCTTCAGACCATCAGAATGACTAGGGAGAGACATTGCTGTAAAGACCGGAGGTGAACATCAAAGTCACAGTGTCATTTGAACTAAGACCAAGTTAGGGTTAAGAGAGAGAGTGGTATGTAATAGCTATACGCTCTGACAAGATAGATGTACAGCTTTTTTTTTAATGGCGGAAGAATGGAGAACACAAATGCAGAGACAAATTCTTGTTTTCAGTAAGCATTATTGGTAGCAATATTATTTGTAGTGTCCTTCTAACACTCTTGCATGTATAAGAGGGGATAAAGCAGATTAGTAACTATGGGATATTCTATCAGTGCCTGATGAAAAATGATTATGATTCTTTCATGACTTTTGCTCAGGATATTATTGGTTCTTTAATGTTTTCGAGATTCAGGGAAACTTTTTCTCTCTTAAGCTATCTATAATCTATCCAACTTGGTATATTATACTTTTATAAAGAGAAACAAAACAATCCAGAAGTAGACCCAGAGCTTCTAGGATTGGTTCATTGCGTTTCCAGTTCATATTAGACACAGCGATTTTCTTAAATCCCTGCAGGTAGAACTAGCCGGAGCCATCGGTGTAGAAACACTGTCGTCACAAGCAGAGGAGAGCAAGGATTAAAGTACCCACAGTTGAAGCAGCTGCATGGAGCTTGGAAGAGCAACCAGTTGGAACCAAGCCGAGAAAGCAGTGGACCCCGCATCTACAGGGAAGGCCAGGTCGCGAAGGCCAGTGTCCACACCGCCACAGGGGGGTGCTCCCAGGACAGTGGAGAGGTCAGGGGCTCAGCACCTCTGCAGGCTGGATAGTGGTAAGAGAAACAACTGATATGGGCAACGAGACCAGGGCCAAGTTTTGAACCCCAAAGGCCAGGTCCCAGACTGCACCCTTGCTGTCCCTCTAGGCTGCAGAGGCCCCACCAGATAGGCTAGTGACAGGGTGTTCCCAGCCTAGCACTCAAGAACCACAAGGGCCCTGAGTTCCCGGACAGATGTCTTTCCTCAGAGCACATCACCGTCCTCTGCCACGACTGGAGGTGGGGAGTTTGCCAACAGAAGGATATTCGTAGAGCTGTTTCACTCATGCTCTTTCTTCTGGACACACATCAGATTCTCCAGAAATGGTTTTTGTTAATTAGAAAAGGAGAGGGAAAGACAGACAGACAGAGAGAGGAGGAGGAGGGGGAGGAGAAGGAAAAGAAAGGAGGAGAAGGAGGAGTAAGAGTGGAAGGATTAAAGGAAGGGAAAAGGGAAAGAACTGAGAGACAGAAAACTGAAAAAAAAAGAAAGAAATGGAGGAAGGAGGAAAGGGAGGGAGGGACATCATTCTGGTGGGAACACGTGCGCGCACACACACCCACCCCCACCCCCACTGTGATCAGCCTAAAGAAATCCGCTATTTTCAAACTACACCTATTATCTTAGCCCTTCCTAGAGCATCCTTTAGGGTAAGAGCAGATAATGGCTGGGATAACTGCATGTTTTGGTTTAAATTATTTTTATCTCTAGGGTCAACTATACTTTGCTTTTCCCTGAAACATAATCTAAAAGACAGAGGGTCTCAAGGCAAATAATTGTCGGTCAGAAAAAAAAAAAAATTGTCCGTCAGAAGTAGTAAAGGCGATCAGGTCGTGAACTAACTAGCTTACAGCCAATTACTTCATGACCGGATGGAAGGACTATTAATGTCCCCAGCAGATGGCGCGAGCTGCCCTCTGCCGAATGAGACTTCGCACCCTGGGCTCCATTTAGTGTCAAAATAGGTTTCCTCTTCACGTGATGGTCAAAACAGTAGCCCCTAACCAGGTAAGTTTGGGTTAGGAAATAAATCGTTCAGCAGAATTCCAGGGGAAGCTGAGTAGGGAAGACAAAATCTGGAGGCTTTTACATTTGTTTCTCATGTTAAACTGTTTAAAAACACGCACTGACCTCACCGATAATACTGTTTCATTCACATCATCTGGGGCTCTGAAAAAGTTAAGAATTCTTCCAAGACAGAGTTTTAAATTAAGTCACAAAGGACAACAAAGTACTAAGAATTAGGACATCTGAAAGTATTGTTATCTGGTAGGATAATTGGTGAAGAGCTCATAAATGAGGAAAGCTTTGCTGTAACAAATGAAAGATAAACCAATTCTGAAGGAAACCTCAGGACAGGGAACGTTGACTAGGGATTACTGGGATAAATCAATGTTTCTGCTGCTTCGCTGGTTACTTACATTCTGACCTCTGGGCTGTGCGTTTTTCAACGAGCGAGCACACAGCAGAATGGAAAGCATTTACATCTCTGGACAAGAGGCAGGGAACATAACATGTTTTCTTTGGAATCATCCTCAAATATGGGACAGAAAGTAGAGCTTTATTAATCAAGTTCTTAAACATCTGTCTTCACAAGTTTCCAGAGAAAGAGTTTGGAAGTTCAAGTCTATGACTAATTTCCAGTGAACAGTGGAGCCCCCAGCCCCTGCAGCCTCCCTTCCCGCCCATCCACCGATATTTTAACTCTCTGCAGCTGCTTTTGCTGTCAGCCCGCCACGAAAACTTTACTTTCCAAAGACATTTTAAATGTAAAAGTAATATGTTAACTGCAAGACGTTTGAAAACACTGAAAGATGTAGAGGAGAAATTACCCACAATTGAGTAGACATTGGCTTGTATCCAGTTGTGGCAGCAAGATTTCGAGTCACGTGCTGTGTTATGTCTGCTTCAACTGCTCTTAGTCTGTTTGATGGGGTCAGGGCGCCTGATTTGCTGGGATTGGAAGTCTGATGCATCAGGTGGATAAGAACACGGACGTGTGCAGGGGGAATCTGCCCTCAAGGATTATAAACGTGCCCTGTGGAAGTGTTTGAAAGAAGCAGATACTCCATTCATAATTACAGCTTGAATTATCTACCGTAACTTGGTCAAGTTTAGAAATGCTGTTGTTTGGGGGAATTTAATCTGTCAAATGTATATACAAGCTGAGCATTGATTACAGAACTGTCTTCGGACTTGCTGACATTATCAGGCCATTGACTAGATTAGCAAGACTCATAAACTGAACATAAAGCTTGAAGAACATTTGGTTTTGATTTTATAATTTTAGTTCATTAAGGACTGGTAAAAAAAACACCAGCTTCTTTTCTTTTCTGAGCATAACACCCCCTCCCCACCAAACACTCAATGGACAGGCCTCTGGCCACAGTTTCGAAAAGCAAAGGACATGCAGCTGCTCAAACTGCAGAAAAGGCCAAAGCTCTTTCGTCCTAAAGACTGTAGGATTTTTTTCTGATTAATACAATTTTTGGAATATTTATGTAACAGTAGTGTTTTCCAATGGGTGTTTTTCCACCCAAAAGGGCGTTTTGGGAGAGAGCGAGCATTCCCTATTCAGTTCCTGGAACAGCTCAGCGAGTTCTGCAGATTCTCACCAGCTTGTTTTTCTCTTCTCATCAGGCAAGGATGCAGTGTGCCCTCCCTGGACCCCTCTGATTCTTCCCATCCGGTTAAGGAAAGACTGATGACAGGGCCCCGGGGACAAGCCGTTTCCATGGTTCCCAGACTTCTGGATTCCAGACGCCAATGACAGCTCAAAAAAAAAAATTTTTTTTGGGGTGACCTACATAGATTTGTCAACCATTTATGTGGCCAAGTGAGAGGGAAAAGCAAAACAAAACCTGCCATCTCCCATCAGAATCATTTTATTACAGAAACCTTTTTTCACCCAAATACAGAAAGGACATTACCTCAGCTAAAGACAATGTTTTGCATGGAATATGCTTAGCTGGGTGGACATCTCCCGGGCTTGGCCGTATTACTGTCGTGTGGGTGTGACCATCTCTGTGGGCAAACTAGTGCCCAGCTTGGAATTTCGGACCCAAGATCCAGCTGCACGTGGCCAGCCCTGCCCCGGTCACACCCGCTTGGGGCTGGGCAACCTGTGCTCACATGGCCCAGCTCATCGCCCACTGCCTGTCACCCACGCCCAGCTCTGCTCCCGCTGTGGCCTCCCCCGGGCCAGCCTGGCTGCCTGGTCTCCTTGCCTGAGTCGGCAGAAGCATCAGCCTCATTCTCCTTAAAGCATCTGTGCCCCTTGATTAATGTGCCTTTCAAATGATTACTAAGTCAGCATTATTTTAGCCTCCACAGTTGTCACTGGGCCAGTCCTGAGCCCAGAGATATCACTTGAGCCCTTCCATTCTCCAGGGAGCAGAAAAAAGAAGGTCCTGCGTTTCCTGGGAGGAAACTTAGTAGGATTGTGCTGTTTCTACCATCTTTCCCAAAGAAAATGTGAAATAAAGACTTCCACCCTATATAGAAGCACCTCCTAGTCTCAGACCACAAGCGTTTTCCATGTGTTAATCATCTCATGCAGCGGTGGAGGCTTTTAGACACCCAGATATTCAAGCTTTCTGAAGAGCTACCCAATGCATTCGATGACTAAATGGAAGTTATATTAGTTTTCTATAGACTGGGAAAGATTTTTTTTTTAATTTGAGTCCAATATCCTTTACCTTCCTTTAAAGGCTTTCAATTTGTATGTGAATGTTTCATAGGACCTCTGATGATTAGAATATTGATAACCATAATTGGGCAAATACTTAAGACATATTCATTCATTCAACAAATGTTCTTAAAGCACCTACTACGTGCCAACCACAGCACTGGCTTTGGAGATACAATAATGAAAACCCATTCTTTTCCTCAAGGGCTTAGGAATTTTAGTCCGGGGAACAGACATGTCAACATAAAGAGAAGTGCTCAGGGCTTTCCTGGTTCCCTGGGCAGGTCCAGAGCAGCGTAAGGGAGCGGGCATCACCAGTTCCACCTGAGTGATGGGGAGCAGCTTCCCAGGGGCAGCAGACACTGGGGTGGGGGGGTTGCGGATGGTGAGGGCCGTGGGGGCCACCCGAGGAGTCTGGGCATCCTCAGGGAAGGAGGGCAGGGAGGCTGTGCTGCTTACTGGTCTCCCAGCTCAGAGCCATCTTCTCAGCTCTGCATTTTGACGCGGGGCTAAGACTATGCAGGTCCCTTTGCCAGCTGGCTCCCTGCTAGGCTCCACCAGCGAGAGGCCTGGAGGAGCTGGGCAGCTGGAGGAGGGAGCAGGGCCTGCTCGCCTACTGGTCTTGACAGCACTGCACCCTGAACCAGCCTGCCCGCACCTGGCAGAGGTGGCAGCTCCCACAGGCAGCAGTCTTGCCCCCAGCGCCTCTTGGCCGCAGCCCCTGGCACCCCTCCCTCCCAGCAGGTTCTGGCAACCCCAGCTCTGAGGCTGGGAGCTGCTTCCTGCCTTACTATCTCTGAGGCCTCAGTTCTCTTTTTTTGCCTTTTTACCTGCTTATCCAATTTCTTTTATTCAGTTCTCTCTGTTGAAATACCCAGTGTTGTTTCTGTTGTCCTGACCGACCATGATTGATGTCATGCTGGGAGTGATGGTCCAAGAAAGCAGACTCACAGGTCAGGCCACGGGACTGATGTGGGCAGGGCAGGCCTTGAATGCAGTGCCAGGCTCCTTGCTGATGAGAAGCGGCCCATGGTGGCCGCGCATCACTATCAGTCAGATGATCACCCGTGGTTCGTTGTGATGAAGCATTGACTGGCCTGTCTCAAGGACCAAGAGGCTGTGGCCCTTGACCATTAGGGCAGCAACGAACATTCCTGGGTGGTAGCTGGGGGGGCCTGCAGCCGTGTTTAAGAAGGAAGCCAGCATGTGAGGGCATGCCTACAGGAGTGGAGATTCGGACTCTCCTGCAAACTAAACTCAGTAACTTCTTGGTTTGAATATGTGTGAGAAAGCTCATTCTGAAATGCCCTTATTCACGTGTTAAAGTAAATAACTTTTGGAGCATGTCGAGAACTAAACAAGATACCCCAGGACGACCCGCCAGAGCACAGTTGGACGCTAACCTAAGCAGCTTTAAGTATCAGGGAATCATAACACCTGCTCCTCAGTCCAGGCACCTGCTCCACACTCGCAGTTACTCTCTGAGAGCAAAACGGAGGGGTTTACTTTGACCCCAGTCACATTTCCCTTTGCCAAGCCGTCCACAAAAGTCCCTGAGGCCTTATTCTGTTATCTACTGTGAGTTACCTCTTTGGTTTGTCAGCTCAAAACTGACACATGCTTCTGTTCGTTCAGTTCTAAAAGCAAGTGCCTACTAGATTCAAAGACAAAGAAAAGCAAATAATTGCATAATGTGTCTAGGTCTGCAGCCAGTTGGGGAGTTGCCGGGACCTAGGGGCCTGGGAGGGGCCTGGGGAGGCCTAGGAGTGGAAAATTACTGATTCTGAGTCAGAGGAGAGGCAAGGTCTTCAAGGCCCCCAGACAAGGTGGTCTTGGCAGAGACCCTGAGAAAGGGGATGGAGGTGCCTGGGCCAGGCTCACAGATGTGCCCAAAAGCACGGCTGGGGAAGTGGGTGGGGAGGCTTCTGAGTCTTGGGCTGAACTCCCTCCAGAAAATGGCAGCACGCTGGCCGAGTCCCAAGTCCAGTGCAGGGAGGGCAGACCCCACCCCTGTGAGACCTGCCAGGTAAAACTCTGTAGTTGCCTATGGTCAGGTCTGAAAAATCACACATGTAATTTTGACCTGGAGCCAGACTCTTCGGAATAAAGTTAAAGTAGGAAATGATTTCTCAACCCCAGGGTTATTATCCTTTTGCGCTGAACAATCTTTTGCTCTGGTGTGTGTGGCGGGGGGAGAGTTGTCCTCTGCACTGGGGGATGTTTGACAGTTTCCCTGGCCTCCATCCACTAGGATCGTCTCGTGCGTCTCGGCACACGGTCAGCGTGGAGGAGGGTGGATCCAGATGACGGGGGTTGTGGGGGGTGTGGGGGCCCACCTGAGGTTAAGAATGGCCAGACGTCATACTGGGATTCAGATGAGATGAAACAAACAACAAACTCATCAAATGTCCAAACCAGCCGTCGTGGCCCTGGGAAATAAGATCAAAGTAACTTGGGGAGGTAGAGAAGTAGGTAGAAGAAAAGAAAACTTGGACATTTTATTTATTTAGACTTTGCTTTGTCCCAGAAAAGACAGGAGGGAAGGGACTCCCAGATTAATAAGGACAGAGGGGGAGGCATAAAGGAGACAGTCTCTCCTGAATGCCCTCCCACCTCTCACCGCACCCCCGCCTTTGGCCCAGCTTGGGCACCTTGCATGCCACCTCCTGATAACCAGAGCATCCACCTAGGCTGCACCCTCAGGTGGGGGTGGGAAGGGGCAGTTAGGAAATCGTTTTCCAGGGCGGAGCCCGGTACTCTAGGGGCTACCAAAGTTACTGTGGTTCCCCAGGGCCCCTGGAAGAGGCAGCGAGCAGACTGGCTTACAGGGCATGATGGTGAAGGAGCATTTCACGTTTCCACAGCGAATCACCATTAAAGCACGGGAAACTTGGATAATCCATTAGAAAAGGCTGATTTCAGTATTCAATGATTAGCATATTTATTAAGCACCCATTATAGCTAAGCAGTATGGTGATCACCTTAGGGTACATTGGTGAACAAGTCTTTAATAACAGAGGTGCCAAATATTCACAACAGCCAAGCCATGGAAACAACCTAAGTGTCCATCAACAGAGGAATGGATAAAGAAGATGTGGTACATATGTACAATGGAATATTACTCAGTCATAAAAGAGAATGAAATAATGCCATTTTCAGCTACATGGATGGACCTAGAGATGATCATACTAAGTGAAGTAAGTCAGAAAGAGAAAGACAAATACCATGTGATATCACTTATATGTGGAATCTAAAATATGACACAAATGATCATATCTACAAAACAGAAACAGACTCACGGACATAGAGAACAGACTTGTGGTTGCCAATGGGGAGGGGGCTGGGGGAGGGAAGAACTGGGAGTTTGGAGTTAGCAGATGCAAACTATTTTATATAGAATGGATAAACAAGGTTTTACTGTATAGCACAGGGAACTATATTCAATATCCTGTGGTAAACCATAATGGAAAAGACTATATATGTATAGCTGAGTCACTTTGCTGTACACAACACTGTAAATCAACTATACTTCAATGAAATTAAAAAAAAAACAAGAAGTACCAAGCACATGTATGTTAACCCGTATAATACTTACCAAAAATATTTTACAGTTGAGGAAACTGAGTCAAAAGAGGTTATTTGTAACTTGCTCAAATGCACACAGCAAGGAAGGAATGAGGCCAATACTTAAAGGACTTAGGAAACCTGGGGGCACCAAACTTCACACTAGTTAAAACCACATGATTCTGCCTTAAGATTTTTGGAAGTTAGGCAAGGAAGTTACGGTCTTTTTCTCTAGATGTGTGATAGGCTGGACTCCATGTGAGTTTATCTGAGCCCCAGGTTGGTCCGGGCCGGGGTTGGGAGTGGGGGTGTGTTCAGAAAGGGTAGCTGAGAAGAGGCCAAAGAGAAATGTCCTAACTTCCTAATTTTGCTTTGTGCTGGGAGTAATCTCTAATGAAAACCTGCCATGAGGATCAGCAACTGAATACACTTAATTTTAAAATGAAGCATCCGAAGCGCAGTCTTAAGTATTTTCGGAAACCAACTCCCTATTTGACAATCATGAAAAATATGAACAAGAAAGATGGAGCGGAGCCTGCCCTCGGCTGCCCCAGTGTGGCCGGGCGGAGCGGGCAATTCTCCGCCAGTTTCCCCACGTGTAGGGCGAGGTGGCCGGGCGACCCTAACACACTCCGTTTCCTGATTCCTCCTTGTTGTTTGTATTTCCACCAGTCTCTCGTTCCTACACCTAAAGCCTCTCTACCAGGTGTCCAACGCACGGCGGGCACAGACGAAGGCTGACAGTGTGAACAGGGTCCCGTCGGGGTGAAAGCGGTCAGCACTTGTTACAGGGCGGGCCGGGCAGCTCCTGAGCTCCTGAGCTCCAACTGCAGGAGGACCGCCGCCCGGTACTCGCGGTGAGCGGTACCCGCGGCCAGCGGCGCCCAAGGTGCTGCCCGGCCGGGTCCGCGCGGGGTACGCTCCTCGCTCGCGGCCACACCCTCGGGAAAGGCTCTGAGCTCCGCGAGGGTCCGAGCCGGGCCCCTCTCCCGCCACGCGGCCCTCAGCTTCCCACAAGCTGGACCCAGCTTCAGCGGGGAGTCGGAGAGGCGGGGCCCGGCACTGTGGGGGCGGGGCTCATCGCCGGTCGCGCAGGGAGAGGGACCCAGGGAGGAAAGGAGCGGGGCTCGGCGCGGGGCGGGGTTTGCGCAGGAGGGCGGGTCAGGGAGGGGCGAGGGGCGGGACGGGACGCTGGGCGCTGCTCCAGGGCCAGGGGCAGCTCCAGGTCCGCTCGCCGCCAGCTCCCGGTCCCTCGCAAGTCCTCACGGGCGGGCGAGCGCGGCCCAGGCGCGGAGCGGCGGGAGGCACCGGCGGGCCCGCAGGCCGCGATGAAGCCGAGCAGCGAGGACGGGGCGGCGCAGGCCGGGGGCCCGTGGGAGGAGTGCTTCGAGGCAGCGGCGCAGCTGGCGCTGCGGGCTGGACAGGTGAGCGCGGCCCCGGGCGCACGGCAGGCGCACTCGGACTTGGGGCAGAGCGGACGCAGGGCGTTGGGCGGACGGAGACCTAGAGGGCCGGGCCGGGACCTGGGGGCGCGAGCCGCGGAGGAGGTCCGCGGAGCCTACCGCACACTGTGCACCTGCCACGCCTGCGCCGGGACGGGCGCCCTGGATCCCGCGGCCCGGAGGCGCGGGCCGGGCTCGGGGCGCAGGGCGGCCTGGCGGGAGCGGGCGGGTCAGGGCGCGCGGACTGCCTCGGATTTGACCCAGTGGGCGGGACACGGTGCGGTTGCCCCGGGTTAGAACCCCTACGCGTGGAGGTCGGGCGGACAGCCTGTCCTCGCGCATCCGGAGTCTAGAGGGTTCCACTCTGCGTTTGGAGGAACTGCTACCCGCACCGGAAGGGTGACGGTCAAGCAGCGGAGCTGAAGAAAGCTTCAGAGGGCAGCCCCTCTCTTCGCACTTTCCTGTGTGTTTTGTTCCCCCATTTCCTCGGTGCTTCATGCCTGGGGTTCCTCAGGCCACGTGCGGCGGCGAATGGGGGGCGCGGGGGGAGGCAGGGCGCAGGGACCACTCGCTCCCTGCTCGCGCGTCAAGGCGCTCGTCTGCGTTCCTGCGAGCGGAGCGGGAGGGTGGACAGAGGAGGAGCCCTGCCCGCAGACGGATTTTCTGTTCCCAGCGGCAGTTCCTTTTCGGTCTGAAAGTGCCCCACGGGCTAAAGTCAGGCTGTCGCCAGTCCTGCATTTGAAGTGAGTCCTTAACGTGAACAGTCACAGTGCGGTCCCTTGGTCCCCTAAAAGTTAAGTTTCAACACTAGTGGACCCTCCCTCTGTGAGACTTGATCCTTGGGGAAAAGGAGGACCCCAGCCTTACCTGCTGCATTGATGGAGCTCATGGCTTCAGGGCAAACGTTCTTCCTGGAAAGCCGGTCCACTGTGTGAGTGGCGCGCTTGACCTCCCCCCTCCCGAGACCCTCACTTCCTCTCCAGAGTGAGCGTCCTCAGGATATTTGGTAACTTTCAGGTTCCCCCATACAACTTTTCTTCTTTCAGCTTTGAGAAGAAGCCAGTTTAGAATTCAGACACCACTGTGTAAACCCTGGTGAGTTGTTACAGGTTTCTGTGGTTTTTCAAATTTAGATCCTTGAGGAAACAGAAGGGTTTTTGAAACCCCCCCCCTTTTTTTAAACAAATTTACAAATGCTTACACAGAACTTGCAATATAGCAGGCACCGTTCTAAGGGTCCTGGGAACTTCAACTCATTTAAGAGATAGCTTCTGCTTTTGCAACTTGCCAAGAACAACAGAAAAAGCTTTTTTTGACAGTGGGAGAAGGATGCAATAAGGATTCTGCCATTGGAAGTCTGATCAGGGGGCCCAGCACTCTGGGCTCCCTCCCTCCTGGGCATTATGCTGAGGCTTCCTGCCTGCCAGGCAGTGGCGGGGAGAGTGGCCGAATTGTCTGTGGCTGGGAGGGACAGAAGCCACACAGGGTCATCCTAACCCGTGTAAAGAGGAACAGACTGTCTTAGTAATGTTCTGACAGTAACAAGGTGCTGATTGGAGAAAACCTGGCCTGTAGCCCAAGAGGCATGAAGGGTGGTTAGTGGTGACTCTTGGGAGTCCTCCTTAGCCAGAGGCACATTTGGTACAGGTTCTGTGGCCTTGTGGCCCAACGTGCCCACCCTCTCACGTTCTGCTGTTTTATTAAGTCTGCTACTCCCGAGACAGCTCTGTGTGCTCCACTGAGTCTGGGTTCTCTACATTCAGAGGGAGTGCCCTCCCTCCCAGGAGACAATGTCTGTCGTCCATGTTTCAGACATTGGTTCAGGGCAGCCCTGGACGATTTGCTGCCACCTCCCCTCTGCCGCATCCTGAGAGGCCTCCCAGACCCCTCCTTCCTTGTCTCTCCACCACCCATCCCTGTGGCGCCCCTGAGAAGCATCCCTTCCAGTCCCAACCACCGTACCACTGCAGAAGCCCCTCCCTGGCTGTTGGGCTTTGGGGAAGGGGGTGACGTCAGCCCCACACCATCACCACCACGAGTACACAGAGTGATATTCATCGAAATGGGTATTTATCATCTTTTAGGTGATGTGTGAGCAAAAGTATTTTAGGGCTTCCCTGGTGGCGCAGTGGTTGAGAGTCCGCCTGCCGATGCAGGGGACACGGGTTCGTGCCCTGGTCTGGGAAGATCCCACATGCCACAGAGCGGCTGGGCCCGTGAGCCGTGGCCGCTGAGCCTGCGCGTCCGCAGCCTGTGCTCTGCAACGGGAGAGGCCACAGCGGTGAGAGGCCCACGTACTGCAAAAAAAAAAAAAAAAAAGTGTCTTAGAAAACTATGCTTTTTAAGTTGTCCTACAGGGATAGATCCAGGTTTTCTTGAACCTGAAGTTTAGACAATTTACAGGACCTCTTTAAGAAAAAAAATACAAAATTACAAATTCAAAATTAGATATAAAAGTTTATTTAGAATAAGAAAGATCACAACAGCATAAATTTTAAGATGCTAACAAATATAACAAAATACATAAGAATAATTTTTTAACTGCTTCTCAATCTTCTGTAATACTCTTTTCCCATTTTTGGCTTTATATTCTTTACATCTTTGAATGACAACGATTTTGTAGTACTTTCTATGGAGAGACTAGAAAGGTAAATTCAGGCTTTCCTGTAGGATGGCTCATTGAAATTGATTACTATGGTTTAGAAAAGTTTAATTAGGCTTCAAACTTGTTATTGGTAGGGTCATATAAATGTTTAGGATTGCCATCAAATTTGAGAATCCTGTCAGTTTTATTTTACATATTAGTTGTGAGACAGGGAAGAATTTTCCAGTGTGCTCTGAGGGAATGCCCTATGTCCACCTCCAACTGCCCAGAGCAGAGGGGCACAGCGGGGGCTCTGACCCAATATCCCTATTTGTCTAGCTTGCATTGCCACAGGTGTTTTTGTTTGTTTGTTTCTGTTTTTGTGTGTGTGGCTGCATTGGGTCTTCATTGCTGTGCATGGGCTTTCTCCCTAGTTGCGGCCAGCATGGGCTACTCTTCCTTGTGGTGAGTGGGCTTCTCATTGTGATGGCTTCTCTTGTTGGGGAGCACAAGCTCTAGGTGCACGGGCTTCAGTAGTTGCAGCACATGGGCTCAGTAGTTGCAGCACAGGAGCTCAGTAGTTTGTGGCTTGCAGTCTTTAGAGCACAGGCTCAGTAGTTGTGGCGCACGGGCTTAGTTGCTCCACAGCATGTGGGATCTTCCCAGACCAGGGCTTGAACCCATGTCCCCTGCATTGGCAGGTGTACTCTTAACCACTGCACCACCAGGGAAGTCCCCACAGGTGTTGTCTTGATTTGTGATTTTATTTTTATCAGTTATTCACACAGGGAGTTTAAAAAGTGAAATACTACTGAAGGGACTGTCATGGAACCAGCAGTGTCCTGTCCCGTGTCATCCTCATCCTTTTCCCCAGAACTCACTGTTTTCAGTTTTCTGGTAGTTACACCCGTTTTCTAAATAGTAGCTCTTTTTTTGCGTCATCCGCATTAGACACTGTTATGTCCTGTGGCTGCGTTACCTGTTGGTTCCATTGGTGCCTGTGCTCACGTGCTATGACCACATGTAGCACACGGTCAAGCTGGGTAGCATGGTTGTATTACATATTCTTTTCTTTCTTATGCAGCTTGTGTTTTCCTTAAGGTCAAAAAAACATATTTTTTTAGCTTAGTTTTCTACACACCTACCAACAGCCATCTTCTGACTTCCCAACAGAATTTTTGATGATCTCCTTGGTATAGACACTCATGGGTCTCGCTGCTGGGAACATGTGGTCCTCACACCTTCATGTGCATCAGAAGCACCTGGAGGGCCTCCGCAGCAGGCTGCGTCCACCACAGGGTTCCTACTCACCGGGTCTGGATTGGGGCCGAGAATGAGCACTTCCACCAAAACCCCAGCTGATGCTGTCCGGCTGGGGATGGCACTTTGAGAAACACTGCTGTATGTAGTATTTTGTTACGTGACTATATGACAGTTTATTATTAGGAATTAGGATTAATATTAGGAATAATTTATATTTTATATATATTTATATTTTATATAATTTATATATATGACAGTTTAATATTAGGAATTATTAGGCATAATGTTGCTCATTCAGCACTCTCGCATGTGTCTTTTGATTACCTCCATATGCATTTCTGCTGGGGTTAGATTAACAATAGGAGTGAAATTGCTGTGTCATCGTGTATGAAATTCTGCCAGGTGGTTTTCCAAGGCGGATGCAGGGATTCATGATTCCCCAGCAGGAGGTGAGGTTTCCTGTTGCCTCATCTCTCAGACGACACTTGGTATTGTCTGTCTTTCCATTTTAGCCCTTGTGACCAGTTTGAGGTGGTGTTTTGCGGTGGTTTTAATTTGCATGTCCTGTATGAATAATGAACTTAAGTGCCTTTTTATGTGTTTACTGGCCTCTGTTTTTAAAATGGTGGTGCTAAAACAGGTTAGAAATGTATTCATTCACACAACAACTATTTGAGTAACTCTGGAAAGAACTTTAACCTTACTCTGAGTGCGATTGAGGTTCGGGGTAGAGTCCCATGTGGAGCCCTGCAGGGTGATGGGGAGACACCCTGGCTGCTGCTGGGGTGGGGGTGAGGCTGCAACGCCACAGGGGGTGGGGCAGAACCAGATCTCCGATGGACCGAGTGAAGGATGAGGGTGGATCTGACTGGGGGTGGTGAAGAAGGTGGTAAACAAATGTATTTCGAAGGCAGAGCTGCCAGGTTTCCTGCCAGATCGGAAGCGGGTGTGAGAGGAGCCAGGGGTGCCTGCAGGGTTCGGGTCTGAAGAACTGTCCAGTGAATTTGCAGGAACTGTAGGGGGAGCAGGTTTGGAGGTGGAGGTCAGGTCCTGTGTTCCACGAGCTGTGAGCTGTTGACCTTGAAATGCCGGTGAATCTCTACGTGGGGGCCTATGGGTGGAGAGTTCACGTGAGAGGCTGAGGGTGGAGGTGCCAGTTTGGGAGCCGTCAGTCATCCTGGGCTGATGTCTCAGGCTGGGTCCCGCCCGGGACGGGGACAAGCAGGCTTGTCTGCCCTGGGCTCTCCGTAGGCGGATCCCATGTCGAGCTACCGGCATTTCCTCTGGGAGATCGCAACCTGGCGGGACGTGGAGGTGGAGGTCCCCCTGCTATCCTGGCTGAGGCTGGAGAGGGCAGCTGGTGACCTCACCATTTCCACTGTCAGTCCTGGCCTTGTCAGCCCCACCTGCACCCGTGCCCCAAGCTTCCGCAGAGTGGGGTCACCCATGATGACATTTGTAACACTTTCACCCACATTTGAAGCCTCAGCCAAGATGGAACTTTTGAGATAGCAACTGGCAGTTGGAGCAGCAGCCCCACTGGCACACATGGGCTGAGGGTCCAGGGACAGTCTATGGAGAGCTCTCTAACGCAGAGAAGGGTTTGTGTTTTCTGTCTGTTCTGGCCTTCAGCTGATGGGGCCAGGCCCACCCACATTCCAAAGGGCAATCTGCTTTACTGATTAATATGTTCATCTCATCCAAAAACGTCCTTGCAGAGACACCCAGAATAACATTCAACGCAGTATTTTGGTACCCCACGGCCCAGTCAAGTTGACACATAAGATTAACCATCACATCACATTCATAAGTCTGAAACCTGAAACGTGGTAGTACCGCCAGGCCCACATCTGCAGGGGAAAGATGTTGCCTGTTGAAACCCCACTTCCGCAGAGTTCTCCGTGTGCATTCCATGGGTCCTCGAGCTCACACACGTTGCACCATAGGGATGGGTGATAATCGTATGGTCGACTTGGGGACAGTAGCATACAACCGAGATGGTTCACAGACAAGAAAGAGGCATTTGGATGTGTCTCTGAATGACACCTCAGACGCTGGAGCTGATAGGGTTTGAAATTCAGGCTTCAGTGACTTAAGTCCCATATTTTATATATTAAACATTAACAGAATGTTATTTTGAGGGAGAGATCCAGGCCAGGAGGTCTATGAAGTGCAGGCTTTGTTAGTGAGTAGCTGAAAAACATTAATTAAAAAACAGCCACACTAACTTATTGCTGGCAAAATGAGAATGTTTAAAATCCCAAGACTGAGAGAAAACAGTTGTGGTAAAGGGTTTTAGCAGGTAACTCACCCGGAACCCCACAGGCCTTTCCCCTGAGGATGCGACTGTGGTTAAAAGGCAGGGCTGATTGAGTCTCATAATGATTTGTTTAAAAACAAGACACTGGGCTTCCCTGGTGGCGCAGTGGTTGAGAGTCCGCCTGCCGAAGCAGGGGACACGGGTTCGTGCCCCGGTCCGGGAAGATCCCACATGCCACGGAGCGGCTAGGCTCGTGAGCCGTGGTCGCTGAGCCTGCGCGTCCGGAGCCTGTGCTCCACAACGGGAGAGGCCACAACAGTGAGAGGCCCGCATACAGCAAAACAAAAAACAAAAACAAAACAAGACACTATCCCCACCTTTCCTCTCAGTGTGGGAAATTGTCTGAATTGAACTTTTCTTAACCTAGTACTGAGATTTGTATTGTGTATGTGGTAGGTTTGGGGGGTTTTGTCGTAAGGCATTAAGTGTTTTGAGGCCCTGGCCCCCTCAGATGGATGGATGGGCCTTCAGAGGAGTGGACGGGAGAGTGTCTGGGGCCAGGATGGCTGGCTCATCTGAAGGGCAGTGTAGTCTGGGACGATAATTCAGAAATGGGATCTAAATATCTGGGAGTGCAACCGGATGAGAGGGAGGAGTCGGGAATGGTCTGCAGGTCCCTCCCAGGCGTCCAAGGCCGGAAGGAGCAGCAGCTGGTGAAGAGGGCCGGCCATGGCAGCACTGCAGGTGGCTGGGAATGCGGGTGTGGCCTGCCCTGCGCTGAGGGACACAGGCCCACAAGGAAAGGATCATCACACAGCCATAATAAACACTAATAGAAACGGAAAAGAAATCCTTATAAAAGAACACGCTCTAGCATCCTCCTCCTGGATCCGTAATTTCCGTCCTTTGCGTGATCTGTGGCTGGGGGCCTGGCTCCCCTGGGAAGGAGCCCAGATGACATCAGGACTCCCCCACTGCCCCTGGGCATGTCTCCTCTCCGTTGGATCCAGAGGATGGAGAGGCCAGGACGCTCAGATGAGGCTTCATGAGAACACTTGCCCGACTTAGTTACCTGACCCCGTGTGCACCCAGCAGGTGTCCTCTGAGACCTCACCATGTGTCAGGCTGCAGAGCCCGCCTGGGGGGTGGGTTCAGACACAGGGCAGACGAGGGTCCTAACCCGGGAGCCAGGAGCGAACTTGCAGGGTGAGCGCCGGCTCTGCGGGGAAGTGACATCCCAGTCACAAAGGAGGAGTGCTGGGGCCAGAGGAACCTGGCGTCCAGTGGGAAGGGGGCGGGAGGGTGAGTGACGGTTCGGTGCAGCAGGAGGGGCAGGGTATGCGGGGGCGCAGAGGTGGGCCGATGGGCTGGCTCCTTTAGAGTCGGGGACAGAGGCAGGGGGTCCTTTCTCCCCACCCCTCCCAAGTCCAGTTAGAGTCTGGGAGGCAGGCTTTGCTTCCCGAGTCACCCAGGGGCCCGTCCCTTCCCGCCACTGCTCTGACCCCGCTGATCTGACCCCGGCGACCACGCCCAAGTCACAGCAGAGGGAGTGGAAGGGCAGGAGGAAGTGCCGTGCCAACAATGGCCCTTTGAGGACGTGACTTGGGAGTCACACGCATCGCTTCCCCTCGCGTCCTCGGGGCCGACCTTGGTCCCAGGGCACACCTGCCTGCACAGGAGGCTGCGATGCGGGCTGCCATGTGGCTTGGTGCCCTGCTAACCTTGGGCTTTTTTCCTAGAAGGGAGAGGGCCGGCTACTCGTGTCCAGTTGTGTCTGCTCCAGGCCAGCCCACGGAGGCCACTGTGAGCTACGTCGGGGGTGACTTCATCCTTGGAGAGATGGGGCCATTAGGTGCTTTATGCGGGCCCAGGCTTAGCGAGCCCTTCTGGCTGCACTGCAGGGAGTGGACGTGCGGGGGGCGGGGGGGGGGGCCAGGAGGCAGGACAGGATGGAAGCCAGAGGGTGATGGGCTTCGAGGGCAACAAGAGGCGAAACAAGACAGATCAAGGGGTCAGTGTTCCACAAGCGCATGAGGTCCGGCTGGAAAAAACGGTGTTGAGTCTGTTTAAGCAGCCTGAGGTATAATGTACTGGTGACTTGAAGGGTTTTGCGCCTCGGCTGTGTGCCGGGCATGACCCTAGACACCAGGCGCGCAGCAGGGAGCGGAGAGCAAGCCAGGTTTTCTGTTAGAAACCATTACAACCAATCTGTTATCTTTGCAACCAAGCTCAGAAAACCAAACAACTGTCTGGGCTTGGTGCTGGGATGAGGACCACCCCTGTCTAGGGGGTCCTGCTTATTCTGTGAAATCCTGCGTGAGCACCCCTATCTGCAGGCTTCCTGGAGGCATCTTCCTGGCCTCCTCCTCTTCAGCGAATGGGTACATGGGATGTGGGTGCAGGGTATGTGTACAGGGCATGTGTGTACACAGCATGTGAGTACATGGGATGTGGGTACAGGGCATGTGTGTGCACGGCATGTGGGTACAGGGCATGTGGGTACATGGGATATGGGTATAGGGTATGTGTGTACATGGTGTGTGGGTACAGGGCATGTGTGTACACGGCATGTGGGTACAGGACAGGTGGGTACAGGGCATGTGTGTACACGGCAAGTGGATACAGGGCATTGTGTACACGGCATGTGGGTGCAGGGCATGTGTACAAGGCATGTATGTACATGGCATGTGTGTACACGATATGTGTGTACAGGGCATGGGATACACCCACCTAAGGTTGAAGAGTAAGTATCACGGGGTTGGCGGTGTGGATGTCAGGTGGCGGCTGAACGAGGGGGTCCATGGAAGGAGGTGAGGGACCCTGGGTGCAGCGGGTCTTGGAGGAGAGGTCAGAGGTCGCTTCAGGGTCCTGATGTCACCGTGGTTGGGGACTCGAGCTGTGACTCGGGCAGAGATGACAGGATAGGCCCTAGCTGCAGTGGGGCTGTTTCCTGATTAATACCCTCAACGACTTCCTGTGTGGGTCCCCGGGGAGGCCTTGGAGCTCAGCCCTCCGTCCCGGGTGTAGGCGAAGCGCTGGCAGCTCCTGGGAGACCAAACCACTCGGTCCTGTGACCTGATGCACCCAGCCCCCGGGGCGTGAGGCCAGGGCCTGCCTTCCAGTTCTCTGCATGCGTTTTCACTTTCCCGGGTTTGGTTTCGGCTGGACCGTTTGGGCTCCCGATCCAGGGGCACGTTCGTGTGACGGGTAAAGTGAATGAGGAGAAGCGGTTCCTACACTGAAATCTCCCGAGTTCAAGCTCGGGGGGCTCCATGGGGCTCCGTGGCTGAAGCTTCACGTCCTTAGAACCGCGTTTCTTTCCTCCAAAGAAAGACTGTTCCACCCATGACTGCCTTTCTCGCGAGAAGAGTAGGCGGCAGTGAAGGTTCCCAGGAGCCCCACAGAGAGCCGGGCGCCACCCTCCGCAGTGGGGGAGGGGGCCCAGCTCTGGTGCAGGACCGCCCCCAGCGTAGGGGGTGCTGGCCAGCATCACCCACCTCCCGACTTGCATTGCAGATCATCAGGAAAGCCCTTTCTGAGGAAAAACGTGTCTCAACAAAAACGTCGGCCGCGGACCTGGTGACAGAAACAGATCACATGGTGGAGGCTCTGATCCTGCAGGAGCTGCAGCAGCGCTTTCCCTCCCACAGGTGGGTGCGCTGGGGCCTCGCTGACTCCCGCCCCCGGCCGCGTGTCCCCCCACTCCCCGCCCCGCCGCGGATCCTGGCAGGGAGTCCCCTCTGCTGTGCCCTGTCAGCCCAGGGCCACGCGGACTTTCCCAGGACGCATCCCCGCATGTGGCCGTCCCCAGGGCCGCCCGCCCCTCCTGCCAAGCCCACACCAAGCCCTCAGGGCCACCCCCCTCCAGAGCAGGTGTCCCTGACCTTTTGGGTCACTGTGTGGAGAATCCGATGCAACAATTAATCTTTTCCTTGAAAAAGGCCAGCATTTGCCCAGCGCTGTGTGTCTAGTTCCAAGGGGGCCCAGAGCCCCAGGGGCAGACGCTCTGAGCTCAGGGAGGGGGCTCCTTGGGCACAAGTGTCCCTTTCCTTCCTTAGGGAGCTGCTCACCCTGGAGCCCAATCGCTGGATTCCCAGGTGTAGACGACATGTCTGTCCGGCCCCACGTCCATGTGGACCAGTGAGGGGCTCCCTCCTGCCGTGTGACGCCCTGCGAGTGACTGGGGGGTAGGGGACAGGCCGTACACACTCGCACCTTCTCCCCGCTCCTTCCTTCTAACCCGCATCACCTGGGGGGTCACGTGTGTGTATATGTGTGCATGTGTGTGTGCAGGCGTGTTGACGGCAGCCCTTGTGTTTCAGCGTCTCTCCCTTTTTCCTTGTTTGGCGTAAAGTCAGGACCCTAGCATCTATTATAATGGTTACAGGCTCTGCACTGTTTATGATTTCTTAACTTTCAAAAATCTAAATTAAATGGCAACGTCCAAAGAATCAGAGCTGACCTTTGAACAGCATGGGTTTGAGCCACACAGGTCCACGCAGACGTGGCTGCAGACGCAGGGCAGGGTGGGCGGGGGCTGGCTGGCAGGGTCAGTGCCCCTGGCCCCACCGTGTTCAAGGCAGTTGGATTCCCTGAGAGGTGACGGCTCAGGAACCACCACTGGTTCTGGCTCAGGAGCTCTTTCTGTCCCTGTATCGTCTGGTGGCTCCAGCAGCAGTGAGGCAGCTGGACTGTGGGGCCCTGGGGTCCAGGGTCCAGGTAAAGGCTCTGGTCACTGCAGGGGTCTGCGTGGTGGTGGTCCCAGGCCTCCTGGCGCTTTGCAGTCAGATCACTCTGACAGACCGAATCCTGAAAGTGCTGGCCGGTTGCTGGTGCTTTGGATGCACTGTTGTGTCGATATGGGGCCTGGTGTCTGTTTGCACAGTGTGAATTTACACACTCCTTGACAAGTATCACAGGACAGAAGACAGTGTGTCACACGGGGGGCCTCAGGCTCCGAAGCCCCTCAGGAAGACTGTCTGGGTCCGCCCAGAGCAGCAGTCCCCACCCTGGGTGGGTGTCAGGCCCCCTGGAGCCTCTCCAACTGTGCCTGCCAGCCCACCTGACAAAGCCCTGGGCAGTGCAGGTACCCCCCAACCCCTAACAAGAGGCAGCGGTCCCCAAGCTGCAGGCTGCGAGGCAGGGACTGGCTGCCCATGACAGCCTGGCTCTGCTCCCTCTCCCCTCTTGGCTCTGAGAGCAAAGCCAGGATGCTACTCTCTGCTCTGTTGCCTAGAAAATTCAGATAGGTGAAATCATTTTTCAGCATACCTAAGTCAGGTTTGTTTTTTTCCCCAATGATTAAGATTTAAAAGAAAGTACCAGAATTTGGGGACATTTAATTGTATTTTAGATCAGAGACAAATTGAGAAACTTGTGATGAGGAAAAAAATTGCATGCATATTATAAGACAAAATAGTATATTGTTATTTTTCTGCATTCAGAGTATTTAAATATATCCCTTAAACAACAAGTTGGTATAAGGCTGTCACCCTTTCTTAAGAAGTCTGAACTTATGCTCTTCCTCATTTTTAGTCTTTCACAAAACAGTATTAAAGATAGATTGCATGGGACTTCCCTGGTGGTGCAGTGGTTAAAGAATCCGCCTGCAACGCAAGGGACACGGGTTCAATCCCTGGTCCGGGAAGATCCCACATGCCGCGGAGCAACTAAGCCCGTGCGCCACAACTACTGAGCCTGTGCTCTAGAGCCCATGAGCCACAACTACTGAGCCTGTGTGCCACAACTACTGAAGCCTGCGCACCCTAGAGCCCATGCTCCTCAACAAGAGAAGCCACCGCAATGAGAAGCCCACACACTGCAACGAAGAGTAGCCCCCGCTCGCCACAACTAGAGAAAGCCCGTGAGCAGCAACAAAGACCAAACGCAGCCAAAAAAAAAAAAAAAAAATTAAAAGACAAGATAGAATGTAGCTGTTTTGACTTTGATAAAATAAGAAACAACCTGACTGTGGGCTCCCTGGTTTTGCTATTTTATTTTACTCACTGGTGAAATCCAAAGCCTGGGAGATGGGTGTGGACGGAAACTGCACTCGCTTCTGCCCTCGGCTGGGCAGTTGCTCCACCCCCAGGGATGGGAATCTGACCACAGTGTCACCCAGCACTGACACTGCCGCAGAGGAGGTAACACAAGGAACCAGGTCAGTGCCGCATTCCCGAAGCACTGTGTTGGCGCCGAAGGCATGAGCTCAGTCTGCGTCCGGGCCGCCTCTGTGGGTGCCGAAACCTGTTCCAGCTGTGCTCCCAAGTGAGATCCAAGTGGGGCGACTTTGAAGACATGCAGTAGCATCGCTAAGCCTGTCCGCGTCTCCTTGTCTGGGAGGCACAGGCCGGGGGAGGAGGACGGCTGGTGCTCTCTCGCCTCTGCCCGGGCTGGGCCCCTGGTGGGACGTGGCCGCACTGTTGTGCTGACCGGCCCCTGTGCCCTGTGGGGTGCGTGCACTCGGGGATAAGGCGTTCCTGGCCACCACCACCTGAATGCCTGCCTGCATTGTCTCCCCGCTGCATTTCACGCTGTGTCCTCGGGCAGCAGAGCCTGGGCCGAAGCCTGAGCGATGAGGCCAGGGACATTAGCTGGCTCCCTAGTGGACTGAAGGTGACCCTGACCTTGTCACAGAGTCAACAAACTGGCCAAAGAGAAGGCCTGGGTGCTCCTGGCCATCAAAATCATAAGGAGGGTTTGTTATGACTCTTAGTAAGAAGTAATAAAGCAGAACGTATTGGCCTAACTTGTTTCTAGGCTCTGAACCTTGTGCCTGGTGCTCTTTTCCTCTGTACATTCGATAGGCCTGTGAAATGGCCCCATGCTCAGTCACATGTGTTTTTTCTGTTTACATTGTGGGTTTTTCGTGGACGGTCCAGCGCTCTTGTTGAGGTGTCTGTTACTCTCTCACACGCCATCTGAGTCCATGTACCCCGGCCTCTGCAGGAATTACCTTCCCACACGGAGAAAATCAGGGTCCACAGGCTGGGGAGGTATTCTGGTGCCTTAGAAGAGTGAACGTGTCTGAGGCCCTGCCCCCAGGACCACCCACGGGCACGAGGCAAGTGGGGAGGTGACCAGTGCTCTCCTCGCCTGGGCTTGTGGTCCAGAGGAGGGTGCCCTCGGCCTGAACAGTCGACGCCCAGAAAGGCCAGGCCTTGGAGTGGCTGCTTGGAGTGACTCCCACCAGAAATGCCCCACAGGACAAAAGCTGTGTCTGCAGATGCATCATGGGGGCTGCTCCGGGAGCCCAGAGACCGCGTACACACATTTGCTGATGGACTGACGGCCAGCCACAGGCTGTGGTCCAGCTATCTGAGCTGTCGGCCCCTCCTCCTCCTCCAGGACCCCAGCGACTCCTGCCAACCCCCCTAGTAGGTACCAGCTTCTCGCTTAAAATCAGGTTAGAAAAGGAAGAAGATTCCACATTCCTCCCAGGTTCCTGGGATCATCTTTGTTGTGAGTCATTTCTATTCTTGACCTTAGTGACGTATTCTCACTGCTTCCTGGACCTTGTGCCCAGTTCAAGCCTGGGACTTTGTCTTCATGTGTGTGTGTTTCGGGTACGGCCCCCTTTCTTTAAGAACATAATCACAAACTGTTGCAGGAAAATCACGTAGCTGCAGAAAGCACTGAAGACGGATTTAATACCTTACGTCTTTGACTCAGAAAACCTCAGAGCTAATTGCGGCATAGGATCGCCCCCTTGTTTCTGCCAGGTTAGCGGTCGGGGAGTCACCCTGCCTGGCCGCACCCCGCCCAGCCTCCTCTGACTTGATGGTCACCACGACCTTGTTCATCTAGACCCGCCTACCTGGGTCACATGATCCGAATGATCCAAATTCCCAGGGGGGGAGGATGGCAGGGAGGCTGCCCAGCAGGAGGAGGGACAAAAGCCAGGAGCTTCCTGGATGCATGTGGTCTGCCCTCTGGGCTGTAAGCTCCTGGGGGCAGCTGTAGGCTTTCTCCACTCACACGAATTTTCTAGGTTCCTCATCCCTGCCCCCAGTCCGGTGCTTTGCTTGCTCACAGGTGGGTTTTTCCAGGGACAGCGTGGGCAGGCTGGGAACAGCAACCTGAAAATGATGATGTAGCCTCGTCGTGTACACGGACAAGCTTCAGGTGGTTTGTCTGTGTCTGGATGACTCTGCACATAGAACGTGAGTTTCATAATCTTTGGGACAGAAATGCTGCCAGAGTTGAGGGGGACCAGCTGAGTGACAGTGCAGGTGACGGCACTGTGTCAGTTGAAGTGACACCAGAATGAAGGGCACCTTCACAGTGTTAGGACCGTGACATGCCAGCCTGGAGAGCTTCCTGCGGTGACAGAGGTGTTCTGTCTGCACGTCCAGTGTGGTGGCCTCTGACCCGTGTGACTAGTGAGACTAAGGCGCCAACGCTAACTTTTTTTTTTTAATTTTTATTTATTTTATTTATTTATTTTTGGCTGCGTTGGGTCTTCATTGCTGTGCGTGGGCTTTCTCTAGTTGCGGCAAGCTGGGGCTACTCTTCGTTGTTACAGTGGCTTCTCTTGTTGCAGAGCACAGGCACTAGGCGCACGGGATCCAGTAGTTGTGGCACGCAGGCTCAGTAGTTACGGCTCGTGGGCTCTAGAGCACAGGCTCAGTAGTTGTGGCACACGGGCCTAGTTGCTCCGCAGCACGTGGGATCTTCCTGGGCCAGGGCTCGAACCCGTGTCCCCTGTATTGGCAGGCAGATTCTTAACCACTGTGCCACCAGGAAAGTCCCCAACTCTAACTTTTAAATTCTATTTAAAAAGAGCTTCCCGGGCTTCCCTGGTGGTGCAGTGCTTGAGAGTCCGCCTGCCGATGCAGGGGACACGGGTTCCTGCCCCGGTCCGGGAAGATCCCACATGCCACGGAGCAGCTGGGCCCGTGAGCCATGGCCGCTGAGCCTGCGCGTCCGGAGCCTGTGCTCCGCAATGGGAGAGGCCACAACAGTGAGAGGCCCGCGTAACGCAAAAAAATAAAAAAGAGCTTCCCGACGACTACAACTGGGGTGTGCAAAATGCCAGCAGTAGGACACCAAGCATTTCTTGTTTTTCACTCGTTTTTCCTTCTTGGTAGAGGTGTGCTGTGGTCAGGGCCCCTTTTGCTCTAGGACAGACATGCGTGTGAGGACCTAGTGGGAAGCCCTTGGCAGGACAAGGTGAACCTGATCTGTTGGGGACGGTCGGAAACCTGTGTCGGGCGCCGTCCTGGGGGTTTAGGTGGAGTTTGTTCTTTCCTCCCAGGAGGCAGGGATGCAGACACTTCGGGGGACCCTCCAGCATGAGCCAGCATGGTGCGGGGGGACAAGAAGGAGGGGTAGGGGAGCCATCCCTGGTTTCCGGCCTAGGCGGCTGGCTCCTGGCGGCCCCCGTTGCTGAGACAGACCAAGTGGATTCTGCCTTGTTGCCATCTAGTTCAGGTTCCCAACAGGGCATGGACGGCCTTACGGTGGGGCTTGTGTTCAGAGGACTCGTCACAGAGGACGGGCGGGGACAGGGGACCGGGGTGCGTGGCCTGCGTACTCCTGCAGGATGGGGTCCAGAGGGGAGCCCAGGGTGGGTGGGGCCTCCCAGGAGCAATGTCAGCTCCTGTCTCCCGCATGCGGGACGGATGCCATGTCAGCACCTGCGGTTCGGGGAGGCTGGGCTGGGTACAGATGGAGTGTCAGCTGTGATGCAGCCTGCCCCCCCAGCATCCTCAGGCCCCTGGCTGGCTCTCTTCTCGGCCTTATCCCTGCAGAGTCAAGTCAGCGCAGAGCTCAGCTTCTCGCCGGCAGCTCTTCCCACATCCATCCTCGGACCCCCGCCTGGCCCACTGCACCCCCTGGTGCTTTAACAGAAGGTGTCACCTTGTGTATCTGGGCCCCACCAAGTGACAGATTAGCAGAGGGCAAAATGCAGAAAGTCTTTCCCGGACGCTGCCCCTGTTTGACCAGAGAGGCCGGGTGAGATCTCCTCACCCTGCCTGCTGGTCTCCGGGGCCGGGGCTCGAAACGCTGAGTCTCAAGTTCCTGGCCTTTTCTCAGGCTGAGCTCTGTCCACTGCAGGTTCATCGCGGAGGAGGCTGCAGCCGCTGGGGCCAAGTGTGTGCTCACCCCCAGCCCCACCTGGATCGTTGACCCCATTGATGGTACCTGCAACTTCGTGCACAGGTGAGCGCAGGCACACCCCGGCTTTTTCGAAGCAGCACGTCAGCAAACCTCTAGCGGGTTTGTGGTCTCACTTACAAGTCATGATACTTTAAAATAAAGTTTCCCATTTGTGAGATACGTTCAGAGCATGTAGGAGATCTTCACTTGTTTAAAAACTATTGCATTTGTCACATTTAAACGTTGGGTTGAATTAAGAAGGACCCTTAAGGAGGCCCCTGGAGAGATGGGCAGGGATGTAAATAACACAGGGTGTCTGGTCCAGCAGCCTTGGGAGCACGTGTATGGATGGTGGCCTGGGGGGTTGAGGAGCCACCGGCTGCCGGCCTAATCTGGACAGATGTCAGCCCAGAGCAGCAGGTTTTCGGGAGGTCAGAGGCATATGATGGCAGTGACCTGCCCAGCCCCAGAAGCGCTGACGGGGGGTGGGGTGGGGGGCTGTCAAAGCCTCCGACGAGGACACTCGTGCAGCCCCAGAGCTGGTTGGCCCGGGCTCCTGCCCCATCCCGGGTCCCCGTCAGCGGTTGGGGGGCCTGTGGACCTGCAGCCCCCACCAGCAGGACCCGTGGGGAGGGCCCCTCCCATAGGTGAGCCAGCCACCCGCTTCCTTCCTTACAGTGAGAGGGGCCGGGGTGTGGGGTCCTCAAATGGAGCATTTATGTGTAAGTGTGGAAAGTGATTCAGCGCGTCACAGGTGGCCCTTTAGAGACGGTGGAACAGAGCCATCTGGTGACAGCAACAGTGTCATCAGACTCTAACTAGAGCATGACACCCCTGGGGAGTCCTGTGGGACCACAGGGCTCCCCTCCGGGTGTGTATCTCTGAGTGGGGCTCCTGTTCCTGTCCCACTGTGTGAGGGTGGTAGGCACAGAACGAGCCAAGCCCTACCATGGACAAAGGCCACATGTCCACCCCAGGACCAGAGAGAGAACCTGGACGAGAGTGTCATTTGGGAAACAAGCTGTGAGGCTGACCCTTACACTCCAGACACAGTCCAGGGCCGTCCAGGGCTGTGGTGACCCTTGAAGCCTAAAGGCATTTGGGGGCCTCTGGCCACTGCACCTCGGACAGGACCTGTCCTGCTTGTGTCCAGCAGCACTGGGACTAGAGCAAGTGGGAAAAGCCTTCTGAGGGTGGGAACCAGAGCCAGGCCCGGCCGTGGCGTGTCAAGAGCCTCCCCATGGAGACAGCAGGGGACATCACAGCGCAGCCTGGGCAAGGCTGGGTCCCGAGTCTCCTGGGTTAGAAGCAGCCCTTCCTTGTTCCTACTCGTTAAGCCCTAACGATCCTCACATAAAGGAGAAATCGTTCTGGAGACGTAACCTGTAAACCCGCAGGCAGGATGCGAGATCACCGCCTGCCTTCCACGCAGTGGCCACGCCTGCTGTCCTGCACGAGGCTCACCCAGGGGTCACGGCAGGAGGGACGCGATTGTCTTGGACCCAGCCCCTCGATGGACGCAGGAGCCAGGCCCCTCCGTCCCTTCAGCCTCTGAGAACCAGAAAGCTGATTATTAACAACTCTCCACCGGGTCCTCCGTGGTCACTGTTGAGTCACGTCCGTCCTGACGATGGCCAGCACTGTTGTCTGTCAAGGTCGCTGTCCTACATGTCAGCTCGGCCTGCTTGTCCTTGAAGCGCTCAGTGAAATTGTGGGAGGTACTTTTTGACAAAACAAACCCAGCCACGCTGTAGAAGGGTCCTCTGCGCCTCCAGCCATATAGAGGCTCCTGAGTTTGCGCGCGTCCGTGTGTGTCACCATGTAAACCATCTGTCTTCTCTGCAGGTTCCCGACAGTGGCAGTGAGCATTGGGTTTGCTGTGAACCAGGAGGTACGTGATGAGTGGGGCCCGGCCACGCGGCCCCTTGGGTGTTGTTTATTCATCTTGCTTCTTGGTTCCAACCTCAGTTTTCCTCTCCTTGTCCTCGGCCTTCATCATGATGAGTAAATCCAAGCATGTGTTTTCAAATCCAAGAAAGTAAACAAATGCAAACCGGTTTGGGGTGTGTGAGTTTGGGGCTCCAGCCAGCCCTCCCCCTCGGTGGCCATTTAGCGATGCCGCGTGGAGGGGACGTTCTGGACAGATGTTCCCAGTTAGTCTCCATCTGACCCCTGGGGCGTGGGATCGAGTCACACACAAAAGAAACTCCTATTTTTGGAGGACATTTCTAATCCCAGTGTTCTATTAGTTCTTCATTCTCCTCTAGCTGTTGGGTGAGAACATGGCTGTTGCGTGGTTCCCATATACCCTCGGAACTGGGCCATATCTTGGGATCTGCAGAAAAGGCTGGATCCAGGCTTAAGCTTTATTATCCAGTTTCAGCGATTACACTTAGGAAAAGCCTTACCTTCGTTGCAGTTGCTACAGTTACACTTGAATAGGGCAGGGGGCCAGACTTTGCGGAGGGAGCCCTCATTAGGGCACCCTCAGGGTTAGCGCAGATTCTGGGGCAGCAGAGGAGTCATACCCGTGAGAAAGAACTTAACTTTTGAGGTGAAGATAAGCAAGAGCCTTAATGTTGAGATCTGGTGAGGGAGTCAGTTACTCACTTGTTTCTCTGTTAAATGTGGTCATTGAGATGAGCAAGTGAAGCAGGAAGCTCGGGGCCCAGGGGCTGTTCATCCTGACGGCAGGGTCTCTGACTGGCCAGACCGAGGCCTGTGACGGTCTGGGGTGTGCGCTGGGTACACGTGTTCTGGCCTCGTCGTGGAGGCCCTGGCTGCCTGCCTCAGTGTCTCAGAGGCCGGCCGGTTCCAGGACTGACCTGGGCTTGAGAAGGGGGGCGGTCACGTGCTGACTGGAGGGGGCGCAGGATCTGGGTGTGTGCTGACTGGAGGGTCTTCCCAGAAGTGAGCCCTTCTCCTGCCTGCCCAGACTTCCCTTGGGCGTTTGCGGGGCTTCTCCTCGTTTTCTCTGTCAGTTGGCAGCCCCACAGGCCAGGCACGCGTGCTATTCTTAGCCCAGGACGGCAGGGAGTCCGGGAGGAGAGGCAGACGGGCTCCGGGTGTAGGGAGGCCTTTTCCCAGCTCCCCTCCTCTCGGCACTGGCTTGTGGGGACTGAGGCCACAGCCCCGTGATGTGTGCGGCGAGGGAGGGATCAGCCCCTCTGGTGAATCACGTCTCTTCCTGGGCCGCCCCAGACTCTGTGATGCTCTTGGATCTCCAGATGCATTCTGAATTCTTCACACGTCAGCAATTTTGAGGGTTTCTTGTGGGGTTTGATTGGAGTCACAAGAGCCTTTTTCCCCTCCCAGAGAAAACAAAAGAGGCCTTTTTGAAGAAGGAAGCTTTTTCAGTAATTTTCAGTTACTAATGCTTGATTATGATGTCAGTTTAAAATATAGTTTTATTTGTTTAAATATATCTTTAAATATAGTTATTTAAGAAAAGAACATTTGCTTTCATGTCCAGGTCTAGGTTTGAATCCAGATGCTGATTTTTTGAGTTCCCTTTCGAAAGCTAATTTCCATCCACGGTCCTTGTGTTAGTGGTCACAGCTAGAGCTGCATGGCCTTCGGTCCCTGTGTCACATCCTGTATCTGTTTTCTGTCCTGCCCACCCCACAGCTGGAGTTCGGGGTGATTTACCACTGCACAGAGGAGCGGCTGTACACGGGCCGGAGGGGCCGGGGCGCCTTCTGCAACGGCCAGCGACTGCGCGTTTCCAGGGAGACAGGTGGGCCCCGCTCGTGTCACGCATTCCGCGAGGCAGTGGTGGGGATCTCCTACCGAGGTCCAGTCTCTTCGGGGACAGCGCGCCCCTGGTGGGCTGGACGTCGAGCCAGTCTGTGTCTCAGTGTGGATGTGGATGTGGCCGGGAGCCTTCAATGGGCCCTTTCTGTTCTGCTCTCACCTTTCATCCCTAATGTGAGAAGGAACCTGGCAACTAGTTCCCGCGTGGTCCCAGTGGGCCTGGGCGAGCTGGCCAGGCCAAGAGCAGGGTCAGAGGCATACTCTGGCCCTCGGAGCCTCTTGGTGACCCGGTTCCCCAAGTGCGGGCTGTGGCTCCCTGGATGTGGACCCACTGCCGTTGGCTTCAGTCCCTGCGAGAACACGGACGGCCGCAGGGGAGCCGTGTCCATGAGCCGTGGTGTATGCACCACAGATGCTCCCTGCCCTTGTCATTGCTGGAGCAGGACCCAAGGACACCGGTGGCTTTTACAAAGGGCTGCTGTTACACTCAGACTGCCTGTAACATACAGAGTTGACAGTATGTGTCTAGTTGGCCTGAGAGGTGGTGAGAGGGGTCAGGAGTGTCCCTGCCCCCGAGCTGCCTACAACCAGTGAGGAGACGGGCCTTCCAGCCCAGGTCAGGTCCGCTGAGGTCCGGTGAGAGCAGCGCCGTCTGGATCCCTGGCCGGGGTGACTGTGAGCCGTGGATCTGCCAGGGAGATGATCGCCCCGTGAAGGACGGGCGAGGCAGGAGGCCCAGGCCTCACGAGTGTTGGGGGGGAGGTGGGCAGGAAGTAATATCGCAGGAGCTCCAGAGGGAGGGGCCCGGCAGGACCACGGACCGGCCTCTGCCACTGCCCAGCCCAGGCTCCTGCCCGGGGACTGTTTGGTTTGGCCACGTAGACAGCAGTGTTGATTACAGCTGCGCCTGCCAGGAGTTGGCCTGCCAGCCAGTTGTGTAACTCGGGGGTGAGGGAGCGAGTTGTCAAAGGCCCTGGTGAACTTTGCTCCACATTCATTTGCTGTGACTCGAGGCTCGGTGCCCACGCTCACACCCATCCCAGGCCCTCCGCCCATGGGCCTCCTTGCTCAAACACGCTGTCCACCCCCCTCTGCAACACGGAACCCCAAGTCCGTCGGTGCTCGTGTCCCAAAGCTCACTTGGGATTTTTAAAAAATTCTGACTCATAAAGTCCAGGGTGATGTTTTCAGCCCTGGTTGTCTTCTATTTGCCGGGTGATGAGGTTTCTACAGGAGGTGACGGAAAGCTCTCCTCAGCAGCATGGTCCTTAGGTGTTGTACAGACCTGGCTTCAAAGCCTGATTCTGACACCTTCCACATGTGACTTGTCAGCTCTGCTCCTGGAACCTCAGTGTTCACGTGGGCGGGAGGTGACGCTGATGACAGCTGTGAGGATCAAATTAAATCCTACCCACAGGGCACTCAGGAACGGCCTGGCGCTGGTGCCCAAAATGAGAGTCATTATCAGAGAAGGAATTTGAATCTTCGCACGAGATCAACCAGCTATTAATTCTGGGATGCGTTTCTGGAGGAAGCGGTCGCTAAAACAACCACCACTCATCTCCCTGCTTTCCTTGCCTTCTCTTTCCTGTGCTCCTTTCTGCAATGTTTTCAACTCACAAAAACAAAGCAAAGACCACACTGCATAGCGGTAAAGGATTAGATGAGGCCAGAATTTCTTTGGTAGCTTTTTCTCAAAATTCTACCTTGCAGAACTGCAAACACATACAAAGGAGACAGAAAAAGTACAGTGAACCCACATGACCCATCACAGCCTGCTGTCACCCCTCTGCCCTTCCCCCGCGGCCAACCCTGCTTCCTCCAAGCTGCCTGCCCCCACCACCCCAAACAACTCCTTGCCACAAACCCCAGACATAATGGCGCTTTCTAGCCAGCATTTCAGTACGTATCTCTCTGTCACTTTCTCTTAAATCTTTTCCACCTTTTTCACTGATTTTTTAATTTTTAAAAATTTCAGAAAAAATTTCCTCCTTTTCACCTTCCATGTCTTGTAAAGCATAATCTATTGTGTTTATTTATTCTCGTTCCTTTAGCTTGACCTTCTTTTCTGAACTGTTTCCTTTCCTAATTCTTTCCTAGGTTCTCTCCCCTCTACTTTTGAGTGATGTTCTTCTTCCGTGGATTCTCCGTTTCTTTCTCTTGCAGCTACTTCTGTTTTGTGGACAGGTCTTTCTGGAAATCTCTGATCGACTGGAGAGATGTTATTCTGCTCCCTATTCTCTTTTTTCTTATGATAATTGTGTATGGGATTCAAACATCATTCTTTTACATTCTTTCTAATTGAAAGAGCTCTGGAGGCCAGTGGTGTGATGGGGTGGGGGGGTGAACACTTTCCATCGTCTCGTGGCTCTAGGGCTCCCTCTTCTGCTGTGTTTGTGAAGTGCCTGCAAAGTTGGCCTCTTCCTTGGACGGTTGGCTCTGCCCCTCCCGCAGTGCTACCTGTATCATCTTCCTCCTTTGCCTCTGATTCCCGTCCAGTGAATTTGGGGTTCACTCCCATGCGTTTCTGCTCAGTGGGTCCTGCCCTGAGAGTCCCTGGAAGGTCGGTTACGAGAGGTCGTAGTAGCTGTCAGGGGTTTGCCCGCCCACTTGCCCTCTGGGGCCTGGATACGCCCTTGTGGATGTAGGTTTTTGTAGATGATTTTTGTCTGTGGTTTGTGTTTTGCTCTCCCAGCTGCTCTGTTTTCTTGTCAGAGGGGATTTGGAAGAGGTTACATAGGTTTCCAGGGCAGTCTTCTCCAGGATTCTGAACAATACTTTTTTTTTTTCCAATTATTTATTTTTGAACATAATGTATTGAGGTGAAGGTCGCGTAACATGAAATTAGCTGTTGTAAAGTGAATAATTCAGTGGCGTTACATTCCTGGTGCCCCGTGTTTGGGTGGCTCCGGGGTAACCCCTTCCCGTTGGTCACTCTCTGCCTCTCCCTCACAGCCCCCAGCCAACTTTCTGTCTAGTTCTGGGGTTTTCAGTGAAGTACAGCTAATACTACTTTTCGTGTGAGGAGCTCACGGTCTGCAAGGATCTGGAAGCCCAAGCACGTGTGTCACACATGCTGGTCCGAGGCCATCACGGGAGCTGCACGACCTGCGCTCATGCCCACACTTCAAGGCACAGTCACCTCTTTCCTGTAAGGACGTATTTCAGGGCAGACAGAGGACTTGCTTCTCTCACCTCTAAGTTGTAAAATCTCTCTCAAGACAACAGTGCTCTGATCCTCAACCAGAAAAAGGGTTTTCAAACTGTTGGAAGTCATGGACTATTTTTTCACCCTAAAATTTGTTTATTGAAAGAGGATGCATAGATGCCCTGCTTCAAAATCTATTTGATTTTTTTTATAGTGGTAAAATATATATAACATAATAATTGCCGTTCTAACCATTTTTAAGTGTACAATTCAGTGGCATTAATTACATTCACGATCTTGTGCATCCATTTCCTCTATTTCCAAATTATTTATCGCTGCAAATAGAAACTCTGAACCCATTAAGCAATAGGTCCCCGTGCCCCCCCCACACACACCCATGAAGTCACAGAATATTTTAAATTATATATATATATTAGTATTTGGTTAAGAGCTAAACTATTATGATAAAAATAGTTTGAAAGGTAATAAAAGTCATAGTAAGTCATAGTAATTGTGGAGAGCTAGTCAGAATTAATCATAGTATAAGACAATATTAAGTAGAGGGGATTGCCATTTTTACCTTTGTTTCATTATCTGGGCAAAAGAAAACAGTAGAAAGTATTTTGCCTCAGGTGGCAGAGTTCAGATGACTTCTTAATTGTCTGGGTTTCATTTAAAAACACCACTGTGCAAGCATGAGGAAGAGTGGATACACTGCAGCTGGGGGGCGGGGGACACTGGGCACAGAGGTGTCTTCTCACAGATGAAAAACTACGGGAAGAAACCCTTTCTTTGGCATCATCACCAGACAAGCTTGAGTCAAGGTCTGGGCCTCACGACCTCCTGCAGGTCACCCACTGTGCCTGGCCCTGTTGAGGTCTTTTTCTTCAAAACAAGTCTTTTTTCCGTGGGAAGGTGCCCTCTCAGCTTGCAGCCCAGTGAGGGTGGGGTCGGGAGGTGAGCTCTGGAGGGCAGACTGGGTCCTGTCCCCGGAGATCCTGGAGCCACCGCCCTGTGCCCCTCGTGTGGGTAGAGCCCGAGCCGCCACCAGACACATGGCAGGGCTGGTCACTGGCCCAGCTGTGGTGCCAGGTCTCAGGAAGTCTTTACAATATAAAATGAGAGCCTCCAGTGTGAGAAAAGGGGAAATGGTACAGACTCAGTGTCTTCTCCCAGTGGTCTGTCCCTGGTGGGAGGTGACTTTATGGGAGTCAGGGGGGATTGGACCCCAGGGAGTGAGGTTACCTATGGGCGTGGTTTTCCTCCACTTCACGGAGAGGATTTGTTCTCTCAACTGAACACACGGGAGTGGCTGATCCTGCCTGAACGGCAAGGCCTGACGAGACAGGACACTAGATCTAGATGTGATTGTGTGTGTGGCCAAGAGGGACAGTGCTATGACCCCCGCAATGAGTCAGGCCCGGCCCGCCTGCAGCCACTTTCCTGTGTCTGATGGCCACAGCATCTACCCCCGATGCTGGAGGGTTACTCCCGAGGACCCCTTTCCAAAGACGTTGCTTAGCAGTCACTTCCTCCACAGGGATGATGTTTCCATCTTTGTCATCACGGCAGCTAGCGAAAAGCTTTTATTATTATTATTTTTAAAATTTATTTTTGGCTGTGTTGGGTCTCCATTGCTGTCCACGCGGGCTTTCTCTAGTTGCGGCGAGCGGGGGCTACTCTTCGTTGCGGTGCGCGGGCTTCTCATTGCAGTGGCTTCTCTTGTTGCAGAGCACGGGCTCTAGGCACGGGCTCAGTAGTTGTGGCTCGTGGGCTTTAGGGCGCAGGCTCAGTAGTTTTGGTGCACAGGCTTAGTTGCCCTGCAGCCTGTGGAATCTTTGTTCCCTGACCGGGGATCGAACCCATGTCCCCTGCATTGGCAGGTGGATTCTTAACCACTGCACCACCAGGGAAGTCCCAAGAAAGGTTTTTAAAGGCAGATTTATTTGATGAGGCATTTTTTTTCCTTCAAACATGGGGCGTTCCCAGTTTGGAGTCACTTTGTTTTTATTTGTGACTGAATGATGCTGGTTTCATGAGCCACGAGACCCGTCCGAGTTCTTGCTGGTAAGCGTCCCTGAAAAGAGAGAACTGGGAGGTCTGCCCCCCACCACCCCTGCATCTGGGACTTTCTGGGGCCTGGGAGGTGAGATGGTCAGAGTGTGGCTTCGACTCTAGTCAGCACGTCCTTCCTTTCCCAGGCCAAAAACTTTTGCAGCATCTGCCGCCCAGGGATGACCCTGAATCAAGCAAACCCCCTGGAGGCGGGTGTGCAGTTCGCTTCAAGGAAAAACCCGGCTGCTGGGTGAGAACTGAGCCTTGGTGTTTCTGACTTGGAGAAATTCTCTCCACACAGATCTCTCCAAGGCCCTGGTTCTGACAGAAATCGGGCCCAGACGAGACCCCATGACACTGAAGCTGTTCCTGAGCAACATGGAGAGGCTGCTCCGTGCTGGGGCCCATGGGTACGCGCTCCCCTCCCGGGACTGGGACCCATGGGTGCACGCTCCCCCTCCCCGAGACCCACAGGATGCCCAGGCCCCACGAACAGCTCCCAGGCTGCTCCCCGGGACAGGAGCCATGACACGCGAGCCAGCCCGGTCTCCAGCCGGGAGCTCGTGCAGCCCGTGGGGGTGGGGTGGCAGGGGACCTGTGGGAGCCCATCTCAGCCCCGTGTGCGCCCAGAGCTCAGCGCCCTTTGTGATGACAGTGACGCCCCCCCAGCCCAGTCTCCCCCGGGTCTGCGCTGTGACTGTGGCCACCCCAGATGGTTTAAATCTAAGGTCGTTGAAGGTCCACAGAGTGAAGGTTGTGTCCTTCAGTTGCTCCAGCCACACTTCAAGTGCCACAGCCTTGGGCTGGTGGCTTCGCGGGGCCGAGTGGTCCATCACCACAGAAAGTGCTATTGGATGGCATGGCTCTGGGCCCAGGGCTCAGAATCGAGCTTTTGGGAAGAGGCCCTGGGCTCTTGTTTAGCTCCTGGGGGTGCCTGCAGTGGAGGGGGCGGGCACTGGAGCAGAGCCATTCAGTATGTTTCCCCTCTCCGCCAGGGTCCGAGTCATCGGCAGCTCCACCTTGGCGCTCTGCCACCTGGCCTCGGGCGCCGCCGACGCCTACTACCAGTTTGGCCTGCATTGTTGGGACCTGGCTGCAGCCACTGTCATCATCAGGGAAGCAGGCGGCGTCGTGATGGACACGTCAGGTGAGCTCGGGCCCTCAGCCCGCCCTCCGTCCCCAGGGGTGCATCCCCAGGACAGACCCGCAATGCCCCAGACAGACAGGCCCCCTCCTCTGCTAACAGGGACGTGTAGGGAGGGCAGTGGGCTAGGCCAGAAGGCCCCTCCCCCTTCCTACCTCCAGGTGTGAAGATAGACCCACGGTCAGGACGGGTGGCTGTGTTTTCTAAACACTCAACTTCCCCGCCACACCCACACACACACACACAGTCCACTGAGACCACAGAGCAGGCAGCATGCTCCCTGATCCAATGACAAGGATTTAGGTGACGGATCCTAGAGGTGACCTGTTCCTCTGCCTCAGAGTCACCGTGCCCAGTTACCGACCCCATGGGGGCGAGTCCCACAGCGTCCCTGTCCCGGGGACGCCCATGGAGCCTCATCTGACATTGGGGTCCTCTGTGGAGCCCATCATCCCCCAGCTTTAATCCAGAGCCTGTTGCGGAAACACTGGGCTCCGTTTAACTGCTGGCGCTGGCGGTGGGCCCTTCATCCCATGATTGCTCCGTTTGTGCTCCTTCTCCTCGGGAGGCCCTAGTTGAGCTTCCGGGAGGGTGTGAAGTGAAGAGGGGTCAGCCTTGGGCATCGAGGCCAGGCAGGCCCATCCCCATTAAAGACATGTCTGTCCTGGATGTGACCACGCGTGCACACACACACACGCATGCACGCATGTGCACTGAGGTCTCCAGCGAGGCCTTTAGGCCTGTTCACACCTCCAGGAGGTCGAGGGCCTTCATCCTGCCCCAGATACCTGGTGCACAGAGCAGCCACGTCGACGGGCCCAGCAGAAAGGCCACCCCCAGCACCCCCCCACCAAGGCCTCCTGGGTCCCTGGAGGCCCGTGCAGCGCAGAGTTTGAGAACTGCTCCCTGTCCTGACCTAACGTTGTTTGAGCCTCGGGTCTGAACGCTGTACCTTAAGCCGCTTTCTCCCAGCGCAGCCTCAGGAGGTGCCGGTCCTGGATGGTACCCAGGTTGGGGCAGAGCGGGGCTGAGCCTCCACCCTTTGGGCTGGCTCAGCCTGAGTGCTGGGCTGATGGGGGTCGTGCCGCCCCCTCCCTAACCCGGACACCCTGTCCCTCTGTCCGCAGGCGGGCCGCTAGACCTCATGTCTTGCAGGGTGGTTGCTGCGGGCACACGGGAAATGGCGGTGCTCATAGCTCAGGCCCTACAGACGATTAACTACGGGCGGGACGATGAGAGGTGAGGAGAGCAGACAGGGCTGCCCCAGGACGGGGCCTTCCTGGGAACCTGGAGCAAGAGTTCCTGATCCCCAAAGGAGCCATCAGGCTGGAGTCCGGGCTGTCTGGCTGAGCCCACGTCTTGGTGACTTTGGTGTCCAGTGGTTCCTCTCTGTAATCTCACGTAGCCTTATGTGGGTTGGTCCAGCCCTCCTACCGGGGCCAAAACCTGGATCTCACAGGATGTGTGTATTGATACTGCAATTGCAATTTTTTTTCCAGAATGCAAATCTCAGGTAATAAGGCTTTTGAACTGCTGATAAAGCAGACTTGCTCTCAGCGACCTCCCCCGCCTCTGCCCATGGTACTTCAGAATGCAATAAACCAAATGATGACTCTCTGCTTGTTTCCCTCCACAAGTGTGTCGCCTATTTCCCCAAACGACCCCCAAAATCCACAGGCTCTTTAGGGAAGTTTGCATATGACAGCCCAGAGGTGACATGCTTGCTATCTGCCTGCCGCGGGTGATGAAAACAACTTCAGTAATTATCACGTCAGTATTTAAAATCCGAGACGTGGGTCAGACGTTTAAACCAAACGTCTAAAATGCTGTGTTAAAATGTTTTTGTGATCGGTTTAACGAAGAAAATTATTTTCTGGGCTTTATTTTTTTCCTCTTTAGGAGGAGGAATTATATATAAGAATAATTCTAATGAGGATATTCACTGGCTGGCTACGTGTCTTTTCTGAAGTTTAAAAGTTGAGGAAGTCAGTCTTAGGATGGAGGAAATTCCAGCCCACGCTTAGCTTTCTCCCTCGTGTTCCTAATTTGCAGTCAACAATAATTAAAGAGTATTTAGGGGCTTCCCTGGTGGTGCAGTGGTTGACAGTCCACCTGCCGGTGCCAGGTACACGGGTTCGTGCCCCGGTCTGGGAAGATCCCACATGCCGCGGAGCGGCTGGGCCCGTGAGCCATGGCCGCTGAGCCTGCGCGTCTGGAGCCTGTGCTCCACAGTGGGAGAGGCCACAACAGTGAGAGGCCCGTGTACTGCGAAAAAAAAAAAGTATTTAGAGCGGCCCTGGCACCTAAACTCCGGGGCTCGGCCTGTGCAATGACCCAGGCACTTTCACCAAACCACACCCTGGAGAGCCCTCGGCAAGCCCACCGGCCCTGCTCCCCTCTGTGGACACTGCGGGGCCTCAGAGCCCACGACGCCGACTCCCCTGTGCCACCTGCTGCTCACAGGGCAGGTGCACTGGGCCCGCTCACGCACCTGGTGGAGCCCAGGGGGCCTCCCAGGGGGTAATTCCCTCTCCAAGCCAATCCCCAGAGGCCTCACCTCCACCTCCCCTTGGGTTACTGATTGATACATTCGCTATCTTTAGGAAGGAGTTTTCTGATCTGATCTGAATGGGGTGACAGGTGATGTCCCGAAAGGCACACAGGTAAAGGGCTCAGACACGTGAGGACTGGGGTCTTCTTTGGGACTAGGGCGTCTCATGCCTGCTGTGCATGAGGACCCACCTTTGATACCCACACGAGGACCGCAGGCTGCATGCAGGTGGGGAGCCTCAGCGGCCACTTGGTGCCCCTGCCACCCCTTGGGGCCTTGAATCTCCCCTGCACCCCGACCAGTGTCCGGCCCCTCGTTGACCCCCACTGAAGGCACACCGTCCTCCAGAGACCACCCCCCACGCTGGGATCCTTCAGCTTCCGTCTCAGCTCTGGCTTTCACCTGTGGGTTCGCGAATAACCAAGGAGGCTTCTGTGTGGTGGTGTCAGGACTCAGATCCCTGTCTTGTCCTGCCCCCGCCTCCAGGTGAGGTGGCTCTGGTTCCCTTCTGGGCACCAGCATCGCCCCCACCACCACCACCGCCAAGCCAGTGTGGCCTCTAGACATCAGGCTCCATCTGGCGGCCCCTGTGCCCCGCCTGACCAGCCAGCCCAAGCTCCCTCTGTTGGGACACCGCCAGCTGTCCTAGCTGGTGGATTGTACGACCACATGTAGGACGTTATTCTCTTCACACCTTGTGTTCTAGAATCAATGAAAACAATACAGCGAAGTAGGGAAGCAGCTTCTCTCTGTGCAGGACCACAGCTCTGCGAAGCTTGAGCACCACAGGTGCAGAGCGTCTAACCGCAGGATCTTATCCCAAGGTGGTGGGAGGACGCGAGAGACGGGAGCCGTCCCAGGGCCGTGGCTGCAGGGCACATGCAGCCCCACTTTGCTGTGCGGATCTGGGGAAATCGTGTGTTTCTGGTGGCAGCTCCCGCCTAACCCCCTGTGGTGCACCTGAGCGGGCTCTGCGGTCACGCACGGATTCATGACGCGTCGGCAGGGCCCCACGAGCCGTCCCCACCCTGGGCATGTGCTGGGCACGCGGAAAGGCACGTGACCGCTCCCACAGGCTCTGAAGAGACCTCGCGGATGGTGATGCCGCCACAGTCTGGTCCTCTACAGAGCTCCATGTTGTGTATGAGCTCGCAAACCTCGGTGCCTCCACAGTGGTGTCACCAGTCTGCCCGTTGGCAGCCTTGGCTGGAGAGTATTCATGCAAAGCCTAGGCTGTGGGACGGGGGTCCAAGGGCCGGGGCGGGGCGGGGGGGGCGGGCGGCGGTCGGCAGGACAGCAGGCAGAGCAGCAGCCAGACGCCCAGGCGGCCGGGTTGGTGGCCAGAGGAAGAGCTGTTTACTGCCACCAGGTGGCTGGTGGCAGGTCCCCCCTCCCCCACCTTGGCAGGGATGCCACATGTGGAGCCAAATGGGGCCAGAGTGGACATGTGGGGCAAGAGGGTTGGAGCTGCCACTCCCAGCCGCCCAGAGTCTCATCCCTGGGCACACGGATGGCCTTTGCTGCCTCTCAGCTTCGAGAAAAGCCTCAGCTTCTGCTCACCCTGGTCACTGCCATGGCTCGAAGCTGGCATGGGTGTGTCCTGGTCTTGCACCAGCTCTGACAGATTTCTGGTTGGCAGCAAGACCAGTGCAGAAAAGGAAGGAAAAGGTCTGGGCCACCCTGGTTTTCTATCTTTAAAAAACATGATGCCATATCTGTACACTGGTGTTCACAGTGGCACTATTCACAGTGGCCAGGAGAGGGAGGCTACCCAAGTGTCCATCAATGGCTGATGAATAAACGGAATGTGGTCCATCCACACAGTGAGGTATTATTCAGCCTTAGAAAGGAAGGAAATCGTGATCACTGCTACCACGTGGATGAACAGGTGTGACTAGGAGTCACTTTTATTTCATTAGGAGAGGTGACGTCACTACGGTGTGTGTGACAACGTTCTGGTTTCTTCAGAGATGCAGGTTGAAGGATTTGATGTGAAGGGGTTCAAATAAAAATACAGATTAAAAGAACAAGCAAATATGTCAAAATGTTAACGGTGATTGAATCCAGGCACTGGGTATAAGGATGCTCATGGCATGTTCTTTCTATATGTCTTTATATTTTTTTAAAGGTTTTTTAAAATTTTATTTATTTTTGGCTGCATTGGGTCTTCGTTGCTGCTCGCGGGCTTTCTCTAGTTGCAGGGAGTGGGAGCTACTCTTGGTTGTGATGCGCGGGCTTCTCATTGCGGTGGCTTCTCTTGTCGCGGACCATGGGCTCTAGTCGCATGGGCTTCAGTAGTTGTGGCACGTGGGCTCAGTAGTTGGCATGTGGGCCCTAGAGCACAGGCTCAGTAGTTGTGGCGCATGGGCTTAGTTCCTCCACGGCATGTGGGATCTTCCTGGACCAGGGATCAAACCCATGTTCCCTGCATTGGCAGGTGGATTCTTAACCACTGTGCCACCAGGGAAGTCCCTATATGTCTTTTTTTTTTTTTTTTTGGGTACACGGGCCTCTCACTGTTGTGGCCTCTCCCATTGTGGAGCACAGGCTCTGGACGCTCAGGCTCAGCAGCCATGGCTCACGGGCCCAGCCGCTCCGCGGCATGTGGGATCTTCCCGGACCGGGGCACAAACCCGTGTCCCCTGAATTGGCAGGCAGACTCTCAACCACTGTGCCACCAGGGAAGCACCCCTATATGTCTTTATATTTGAAATTTTTTACAATAAAAAGTTTTTAAAGAGGGGAGTTGAATTGACTGGACCCACTTTCTCACTTGTCAAACTGCGTGTCTAGTCTGGTAGGGCTGCTCTGACAGAATGCTGTACACAGGGTGGCTTATTATGAATGGCTGAGATTTACTGCCCATGGTTCTGGAGGCTGGAAGTCCCAGATCAGGGGCCAGCAGGGCCGGGTTCTAGTGACACCTCCTCCTGGTTCATGGCTGGCCATCCTCTCCCTCAGAAGGGGTGAGGGAGCTCTCTGGACCCTCTTTTATAAGGACATTAATCCCATCCATGGGGGCTCCGGCCTCACAATCTAAGCACCTCCCAAAGCCCACCTTCTAGTGCTATCACCCTGGGCATTAGGGTTTCAATATATGAGTGTGGGGTGGACACAAACATTCAGACCACGGCAGGGGGTCGGGGGAGGGGCAGCTGAGGCCCAGTCCAGCCCCGGGGCTCTGGGCAGGAACCACCTTGCCTGGGGCTGGGGTTCGGCAGGCCTTGTGGAGTCCAGGACTCTGGAAGGAAATTGCTTTTGGCTCCACCCTCATCTCGGTGACACCAGTGACCCTCAGGGCAAGACATATGTTTGTCTCTGTGACTAAAGGGAGGGGGAGCGGGTAGAAGGGCCTGCTGTGCTGGTCAAGTGAGTCCTGGACTGAGGCAGAGGTCAGGTCACAGCTCTTTGGAAACCGGCTCCTCGCAGCAGCACGGGCAGCAGGCTGACAAGGCGAGGACCAGTCACCCTGCGTGCAGGGCGGCGCTGGACGCTTTCATCCCGGTTTACCCCTTTTAAAGCGCCAGGGTTGGGAGACCACCCCACTCCTTAACCCGCTCAACAGAGTCCGCTCCAAGTTCGCAATTAAGAGCTATGGAATCCCTGACAGCTCCGCCCCTTCTGGGGTCTGAACAGGCGCTATTGCATCTTCCCATCCCGAGGGCTATGCAAGTAGGACCCGGGTTACCCCCTCGCCCTGGCTCGGTGTTTCTCTCGCCTTCCCTACTCTGAGAAAGTCCCGTCCCTGTAGCTAAAGGACTGTGAAGTCCCCGGGGTCCTTCACCTCCTCTACCCCCTGTCCCGGCCGCGAGACAGCCTGGCGGGTTGGCCCTGAGGGCGGGTCCTCGCCCCAAAGGCAGCGGCTGGCGCGGTCCTGGGGGACCTGCGTGCATCCCGCCCCACGGTCTCCCGAATCCTGGGGCCACACCAGCCTTTCCACAGCCGAGGCCACGCTGCCAGCGTGGTGGTGTCCCCGACTGCCCCAACCTCCGACAGGCCGACCGGCGACCCCCTATAGCTCGCGGAGCGGCTGGGCTCCGGAACGTGGCGACTGTCGTCCTCCGCGGTCTTCGCAGCCCAAGGGGCGTGGACGCGGGCGGGGCCGGCAGCGGCGCTTTAAGAGGCTGCGCCCGGGGAGGCCGGCCCCACAGCGACCCGAGCGATGGACATGGCACGGGACTGCGCCGGAGCCCTCCTCAGGCAAGTGCCCCGCGGGCCTGCGACCCCGCCGCCCTCGGGCCCCTCGTTTCCCCGCCCCCTCTCGGCCCCCTTCGCCCCAGGCGCCCCTTGTCCCCGCGAGCCCCGCAGCCCCCTGCCCCCTTCGTCCCTCTGCGCCCCGGTCCTCCTGCGCCCCCTGCGCCTCTCACCGCGGCGCCCCTTGTCCTCGTGCGCCCCGCTCTCCCTGCGGTCCCCCACCCCCGCGGCCCCTGCGCCCAGGCGCCCAGCCGGAGCCCGCGCGCGATCCCTTCCCCGCCTCCGGCCGGCCGCCAGCGCCAGGTGTGGCTCCCGAGGTGCGCGGGCGTCCGCGGAACAGGCGACCGTGGTGAGTGCGGAGCGGCTGCATTTGTAGCCGCGACCGCCGCGGGTGCAGACGGGGCCCATCCCTGGAGGCCCGGGCGCGCGCGCGGCCAGGCTTCTCGGGGTCCCGGAGCGCGGTGCGAGCTGGGGCGAGACGAGGGGCGTTGGTGGGGACGCTGGGCGGCCTCCAGGCGGCCAGCTGACCCTCAGGGCCGCGCGGGCTCCGGCTCCGAGCGTGGTGGGCTAACCGGGGCGCGCCCGGGCCTGGACGCTCCCTGACCGTGCTGACTGAGCCCCCAGGTTTGTAAGGAGGAGTTTGGGGGGAAGTGGTGACGCTTTGGGGGACGGAGAGGGGTAGAGGGGCCCGCGGACGCCCGCTGCCTCCTCTCCCGGTCCACGCGCCCGTGATCCAGGCCCTGCATCACTTTTTTTCCATTCTTGGGTTCATCTTCACACCCAGGAAACCCAAACCAATCCTCGTCTGTAAAATCCTAAAGATATTGGGTGGCAGTAACTTTACAGACTTGGGGGAGGAATCCTGCTTCTCTGAAGATCTCCTTGAGTTCTTTAAAATGCAGGTTTTCTGAGGTGACTGGGCTGGAGGGATGGGGTGGGTGAGAGAGAGGGGAGTGTGATCTGTAAGCTTCTGAACCTGGGTCTTTAAAGGGGGATCTGTGCCAGGCCCAAGGTTAGAGAGAGCCGCCAAGATGGAAGGGGGCGCTGTCTGCCGCTTGGACTTTCTCTTTAAAAACAGGACCCCAGGAAGGTGAGAAACAGACATTTTCATGCATCTTCACTGATGTGGTTTAGGCCTAAGGGGAAGACCCTTGGTTTCTTCCTCTACCTCCAGCTTCACTCGCCCCCCAGTCCCACTCCCAAGGGTAGCAACTGCTGACAGTTTGTAATGCATCCTCCAAACTTTTCTCCCATGGACCTCTCCGAGGTCCTCCCAGCACTGAGCTGGCAGGCCAAGTTGAAAGGACTGTGAGGGGGCCCTAAGCCCTGGCTGGTGTGGCCTGCAGCGGGAGGAGACGAGGCCTGAAGAATTAAGGCTGCCTCTGCCTTTGTACCTAACCCTACAGCACAATCCCAAACCCAAAACGTCTCTGTGTGAGGTGGAAGCGACTTGCTTCTGAAATGTTGGCAGATGAGCACATGGGGAAGGACTGATCTGCTTAGACAGCCCTGAGTGCAGGGCTCTGGGAGGGAGCTAGGGACCACCTGTGGGGACTCACTGTCATTGGGTTCCTGCTTGAGAACTGAGCTGCTCTAATTCTTGGTACCCCACCTGCTTCTGCACCATCTGTAACACTTGCTGAAAGCAAAACTTTTGTCTTCTGCCTTCTTTAAAGCCGAGTCCAGGCTGTAGACCCAGCAGCTACAGCCCAAGGTTTCCTGGCTCAGCTCTGGACACCCAGGATGTCCATAGGGTGTGTGTTGCTACAGAGGAAGCCTGCTCTGACGTTGTGTTCTGGCTTTGTTAACATTCACACTGACCCTGAGGTTGTTACAGAGCTGATTTCCTTTACACTTTGTGCAAAGTAGCTGCTTTTGTAGCTATTTAGTACCTCTTTCCTTGAACAAGGAACTCTAGGTTTTGAAGAGCTGCCCTTTCAGTACAAATTTGACCAGTCTTGTTAGTGATGCAAGCGAGGAATTGACTTTTCTACAAGTCGATCTCTCAGGTTACTGACGCTTACTCCTTCGTGGTCTACACTCTTATTTTAATAATATTCAAAGTGTTCAAAGACTTCACGGTCATGTATTGGATATGCTTTCTAGCCAAGCATTTTGCTGGGTGGGTCAAGGCACAGCCGGGAGCTGCCACAGTCCCGCCGTGGGGCTCCCAGTGGGGCCCACGTGTCCCATGTGTTGCTTGTCATGAGCCGGGCCCGCGGGGGAGCAGGAAGCCTCGCAGGGGCCAACACTCCTCTGCTTCCTGCTGCGGTGAGACCCCACCACCCCTGAGACTGTCCCTCAGCCACTGTCCCTGCAGCTCTCGGAGGCCCCGCCAAGCCTGATGGATGCTTTCCAAGGCCTGCCCCTTCTCTGCATTCCCATGGCTGGGGTCACACTTCCCTTCCCTGCACTGTCCTTGTCACCCGGCTTTGGGCACAGAGCTCTGTCTGAGCTTTATCTCTTCACGTGGGCCCTCCTTGTCCACCTGACGGCCTGTTCCCAGGCCTGCTTTTCTCCCCCAGCGCTTTCAGAACAAACATCAGTCCAGAAGGTGGCCTCGAAAGACGCCTTCTTGGGACCTGTGGGCCAGCTTTGTTCCACTGCAGCGGGGTTCACGTCCACTGTCAGTCTGTGCCTGTTCCTTCATTTCCTACTCTACGAGTTGAGGACTTCTCACTCCCTCCTGGAAAAATACAGAGACTTCCCTGTTCCTTCACTTCTGGGAGATATACACCCTCACAATTTTCCAGAATGTTCTATGAAGTCTGACTTTTCTTATCGTCTTGATTTCCCCAAACAATCGATTTCCTTGAAGAGCCTGTTTCCTTGGGGGTTTTTTTTCCGTGTACTGAGCCATTTCCCTTCCTGTTTTGTGTGATTGCCTGCACGTTCCCAGGGATGAGAGGGCGGCCAGCATGAGGGGTTGCCAAAAGCTGGATTCCAAGTCTTCTTAGTGCTCCTGTGACCACTTCGATGTAGTACAGCATTCAGGGGGAATAGCAACACATTTTCAGCCTTGGTCTAGTGGCCAGTGACATAAATGATCCCATTAAGAGGACCAGAATTGAGCTGGATTAATATGTTGCTTTGTTCTTGTACCTGGTTGTCCCTGCTGTTCCTTTCGCTGGAGCAGAGTAATCAGACGTAGTATATTTAGTGTACCTAAGATAGCATTTAACCCCTTTTTACATCATCTATAAGGTAGTCTTGATTATATATAATTCAGCGCATCAAATCACTCATCCTGTTCCTTGGAAAGAATGGCTCACGCCTGCAGGGCCTTTTTAGGTGGCTCCTAAGCCTTTTCTCCAACAGTGACCCAGTTCTCTGTTGGGAAACGTACGGCGTAAGAACAGCAACAACTGGACTTCCTTCCTTATTGAGATCGGCTATCTCAGGGCAGCGAGGGGGGAAGGCCCCGGGAGTGACTGCCAGCACTTAATCTGGTCAGAAGTTAAAAGACTATGAGGGCTTTGTGGTGGGCGGAGCTAGGTCAGTGGATCACCTGGGGGCTCACAAAGGTGGCGATGAGGAGATACAGACCAGACTAACTGTGTCAGAGCTGTTCAGCCCAGGGCATGCCATTGGCCCCACACAGGGCCCTGGCCCAGGTTCCAAGACGTGAACTTTGTCCTCCCACCCTCCCACTTCTATGGTTGGCCCTAGCCTGTCTTTTACTCGGGGACAAAGGAATGACTCCCTGCTCTGGGGGGAGGGAGGCTCTTGCTGGCAGGCCCCGGGCTCCCCGCACCAGAAGAGGGTTTCACCAGTGGGCAACCTCCCCACTCCCCCCTCCCCGACTCTGACGATCCCTCCCCCCATGCCCTGAGCCTCCCTGGTACTCAGCTGCGATGCTCGCCTTTGGCCTGGTCAGGCAGTGTGCTGGTACCTTTCTTTTCTCCTCACCGTGAGTTCAAGTTTCCTATGATGCTATGATCAGGTTGAGAACAGAGCCAGGTCCCAGCTGTGAAGCATTGTGTGGATAATCCTCGCTGCCTTGTCCACCGGGTTGCCAGGGGGGGCTCTGAGTGTCAGCCCAGCAGAACATGGGCCCCTGGTTGTCGTGTTGTGTAATGAGGAGCCTGTGTAACTCCCTGGAACTGGGGCAGAGGTCTGGCGGCCGTGTGCCAGGGCCTCCACAGGGTTGGTTCAGCCCTGGTCTCCCTCGCTGGGCCGCTCTAATTCTGGTGGGAGAGCCGTGTGGGGACCACTGACTAGGCATAGTCCCCTTGCAGCTGCCACGCTGGCCACAGGCTGGGTGGTGACCCTGGAGAGGAGCTGTGGGTGTCCTCCCAGCCCACAGCTCTTCTTCACTGGCTCTGGCCAATGTTTATTGCTTGGGACTTGAAGTTCAGAGAGATTCCTTATTAACTGGGTGACCTTGAGAAACCACTCTGAACCTCAGTTTTCTCACCTGAGAAATGGGGTAATACTTTCCTTGTAAGGTTTTGATGAAATTAGTTAATATATTAAAAAAGCGAGCACAGGGCTTCCCTGGTGGCACAGTGGTTAAGAATCCACCTGCCAATACAGGGGACACGGGTTTGAGCCCTGGTCTGGGAAGATCCCACATGCCGTGGAGCAGCTAAGCCCGTGTGCCACAACTACTGAGCCTGCGCTCTAGAGCCCGAGAGCCATAACTACTGAGCCCGTGAGCCACAACTATGAAGCCCACACACCTAGAGACCATGCCCCATAACAAGAGAAGCCACCGCAATGAGAAGCCCGTGCACCACAATGAAAGGAGTCCCCGCTCACCGCAGCTAGAGAAAGCCCGTGCGCAGCAACGAAGACGCAATGCAGCCAAAAATAAAAATAAATAAATGTATAAAAAGCCAGCACGTTGCTGGCTATGGCAGGTGCTCGGATGCCTGCAGTCACGAGGCACAAGCCCGATGCCGGCTAAATGTGCGTCACACCAAATTCTTGCTGACAATCTAGGTAAAGAGGTTGTGACACCAATTCTAGCATGTGAGGATGGGGGAGGGGCTTCCCACACAGCACCAAGCATTTCTCAGTCTCTGGCAGGGTGTCCAGGGAAGGCGGATTCTTTACCACTGGACCACCAGGGAAGTCCCTGAACTCAGTTCTGGCACCATCTACCCGGAGACGGCATCAGATTCCACAGGGTGAGGGCTCAGCCCCACAAGACTGCCCCCCGCCCGCTTCCCGCACTTCAGATGCCAGTCGCAAGTCCAGGTTGTCACCTTTGTCCATAAGGAAAGTCCAGTCTAGTTGGAGAAATAAAGCATAGATAGATAAATGACTGTGTGTGTGAGATTATATATATATATATATATATACACACACACACATATGTATATAGATGCAGGTGTGTGTATATATAGTATATATATATATGCAGGTGGCCTACACTGGCAAACAGAGCAGGTATTCTTACAATTTTAACCTTCGTAGAGTTACTCTAGACAAACTGCTATAAGTGTCAGAAAGCAGTGATGTCCTCACTTTGTATCTTCTTCAAGGTTGTCCCCCAAAATAAAGCCCTTTGTTTCCTTCTCCTGATTGTCACTGAACAAGGATTTGTCCAGATAGTCACCACCTATTTGAGCGCTGTTCAGGGTTGGGGGACAGTGCCATGACAGGTGCTAGTCCCTCGGGGTCTGAGGAGATTGAGTGTCCAACATTTATCACAGTGGCCAGCACAAAGCAGGACATGGGACATTGCTGACTTCTGTTTATATTGTGAATAATTTCTCTACAGATACATTCCTGATACAAAAACATCCACTGTCTAGGGTGGAGCTCCTCCCTCAGTACCAGACTGGTCGCCACAGAGACTGAAAACCCCCTTCCAGCCCCACCAACAAGGCACATCTGGTTCCCTCCAGAGTTATTTAGACAACTTCTTGCATGTGGGTTTAAGAGCACTGGTGTCAAAGGTGGTTCTGCATTTCTTTGATTGTTGTGAAATCTTCACCTCTTCACTGATATGCAGGCGTTTCTTATTCCTTCTTAGCCTGTGGCATCTAGATCACCTTTCTGAGGCAGAGACCAGGTGCCTGGTCTAAATCTCAGCTCTGACCTGTGGGGCCCGCTCTCTGGTCTGAGTTTCTTCACCTGTAAATTGAGAAAACTAGGTTTTTTGAGGATTGAGTTAATACATATAAAGCAAAATATGTGTATGTTAAAAAAAAAAAACTAAAGTTACTACTTATCAGCTGTTTTTAATTTATCCTTCACTTTATTACTTTTTAGTATTTGCTAGGTAACAAAACTTTAATAATCAAGGGTTGGGGATTTTTTCCTCAGAAAATTGTCTTGATTTGGTTTTCCTACGTTGTTTTCTTTTCCTATGTTAGTTCTTTTTTTGTGGTGAATTGTTAAATTAATTCTTTGATAAATGTGGAACTCACTCCAAAGTGCCACATGACAGACATACAATCTGAAGCGGTTGGTTTTCCAGCCGCAGTGATTACAGGGTTCTGCTGTTCCTCATTTATCCTAATCTCAAAAGATTGGTTTATTGCTATAGTGAACACTATCTGGCTTTTAAATTTCTGGCTTTGTTGTATCGTGCAGATATGTAACTATTTGTGTGTGTGCCTAATTCTTTAACTCTGTTCGGTTACTACACGGCCTGGAGAAATCATTTTCTTAGATTTTTCAGCTCTAAAACCCATGTTTGCAGAATATAATTGTTATTTCTCTTTTGATGACCTTACCTTTCCTTCTCAAACAGTTACTGCAAGGGCTTTGAATGTTCTGGTAAAAATGGGTGTAACGATGATTGTATTTTTTAATTTTATGTATTTGTTTGTTCCTTGGATGTCAGGTACACAATTTTTAATCATCCCCAACCATTGGCTTCCTTTCTTTTAGGTGCAAATGTTAAGCTTGTCTTATTTCTGTGTACTTCAAACCTCTCTTTAAAGACTCTGCTTTAAAGTAACATCAATTTGGGCTTCCCTGATGGCGCAGTGGTTGAGAGTCCGCCTGCCGATGCAGGGGACGCGGGTTCGTGCCCTGGTCCGGGAGGATCCCACATGCCGCGGAGCGGCTGGGCCCGTGAGCCGTGGCCGCTGAGCCTGCGCGTCCGGAGCCTGTGCTCCACAATGGGAGAGGCCACAACAGTGAGAGGCCCGCGTACCGCAAAAAAAAAAAAAAAATAATAATAAAGTAACATCAATTTGTTTTTACTTTTCCCTCCATTTCTAGGCCCCTGACGTTTATGGGGTCGCAGACGAAGAAGGTGCTGCTCACACCCCTCATGCGTTCCGCTCGCCCCTTCCGGGTCTCCAACCATGACAGGAGCAGCCGCCGAGGGGTGACCGCCAGCAGCTTGCAGGAGCTCCTCACCAAGGTACCCCACCAGCCCACATGGGTCCCAGGAACAAGCCAGTGCAAGACAGAGGGTCTGTGTCCTGGCCTCAGAGGGTCTGGGGGAGCCTTCTGACGTTAAAGGGAATATTGCTGTGTCCCTGTCCCATAAAAGACTTAGGTACAGAGACAAAAACCTTCAAAGTAGCCATCAATTGATAATGTGGCTTTGGTTCTTTGACAGGGGGAATATGGGAGGCAGCAACTGTAGAAATCTGGTTTTGGTTATAAAGGCCAGGGACGAATTGTCCTTAATCTAAAACAGCGTCCTCGATCGCCAGATAAAGAAGAATCATAGACTCATAGGAGACGAGAAATGAGAATCCAACATGCCGTCTCTGAAGCGACAGAGATGTCAGCTCTTTAAGTATCACAGATACAGGCTCGTTCTTTTTATTTGTCCAAGTAAGCAGGACATTTTAGAAACTGAATATTATTCAGTGTAACCCCTTATCTCACGTCGTTGAAACCTCTGAAGAAGTTAGGTCCATTTGATTTTTTAACTTCTCTTTTCCAAGCAAAGGCTGAGTCATAGACACCAGGTAAGGTACATCTTTACCATTTAAAACCCTCAAAATCGGCCAACACTTCTGGAACCATGATTTAGGTGATGCCATGGATGGGTCCAAACGGAGTCTCTCACTTCACCCCGTGACGCTGGTGTGTTCTAACCTAGACCCTGGATGCCCTGGTTATTGCCAGCGGACTGGTCACGTTGGTGTTGGAGGAGGACGGCACCGTGGTGGACACGGAGGCGTTCTTCCAGACCCTGGGGGACAACACGCACCTCATGGTCCTGGAGAAGGGACAGAAGTGGACACCGGTAAGTGTGTTGTCTGGGCAGCTTCTGGGAAGGCTTCTCACCTATGGAAGTGTGGTCCCCACTTTGGGGTTGACTGGCCCACTTTCCAAATACTTCCTTTGTGTTCACCTGATAACTGGATCTCCTACCCTCCAGGGATGCTTTCAACTGTTTCCAGGAAACTTGACATCTTTATGAACCTGGACTGTGTGATTTAGAGCCAGTAATTCTGAGGGTCAGGCTTTGGCCAGTGAGGGGCTGCAGATCCGGTTAGAGTGTGTGGATGTGACCTGTGACCACTCACTGTCTGTGACCTCAGGAGAAGGCGAGCTGACACAACTGGTAAAATTAGGGAGGGGCGTGAGGTGTAAACACAGTGATTTAGGCAAGCAAAGAGGTAGAATAAAGGGTTTTATTTCTGAGAAAACTATAGGTTATATATCTTGGAAAACACTCCCACCATAAAGCACCTAAAAATGTAAAGCAAAATATTCAAACATCTTTTTATATGCCTAACTGACCTTCAAGAAAGGGAAATCCTCAGAATCCAACGTTTTATGGAAACCAGGATCCAGAGAGGGAAGCAGGCAGGGAAGCTGGCGTCTCCGCTGTGGGCAGACAGTGACCCCAGCTCTGCTGGACGCTGGGAGGACAGCTGCCCAGAGCTCTCTCCTGAGCACCTGGCCTCAAGCTGCCCCCCTGAGGCTTTAGGGACTGCTGAGTCCCAAACCACGCAAGCTAGAGTGTAGTTTACAGAGACCCGGGGAGGAAGCATCAGTGGACGGAGTTTATTCACTGATGCTCGTGACCCAGCTCGTCCCTCTCTCCGGCCCCCATGACCCACGTCCTCATCCCCAGAACCCAGGAACGTGTCACTTTACGTGGCAAAGGGGACTTGGCATGGGGTGATGATCCTGGATTGCCTGGTGGGGCGGTGTCATCACAGAGTCCTTGTAAGGGGGACACAGAAGGGTCAGCGAGGGCGGAAGCAGAGAGAGGAGTGACTGGAAGATGGGCCACGGGCCGAGGGACAGAGGCGCCCTGGAGCCGGGACGGCAGCCCCAGCAGGACAGCCTGCGGCTCACTCAGGACCTCCAACCCCCAGAACTGTCAGAGCATGAGTCTGTGTTGCTTTCAGCCACTCAGCTTGTGGCCATTGGTCCCAGCAGCCCCAGGAAACTAATTCAGAAGGAAAGGGTCTGTTCTGTTTGTTTTGCGAGTGAAATTCTCTTTTACTTAGTGGGGGAGTCAGTTGCCATGTGACAGGTTGAAGCCCCCGCGTGGTGGGCGCTGAGCTGGGGGTCAGGGTGGTGACAGGAGGCTGTGGACGAGAGTGGCACCGATATGGTGGTTCTCGGGGTGGGAGGAGGCTTCTCTGTCTGGTAACAGCCTGGTTGACGTGAGTCTTATGCGGGGTCTTAGGCGTCTGGACCTCCTTCCTGCAGGGATCGTAAGTCCTGCCCCACTTGTAGGGGTTTCTAGGTGAGGCTACTTGACTTGACGTGGCCAGAACTTCCAAGAAGTAGCCGCCAGGGGTCTCCCTTCCTCAATCCAAAGCTTTGGAGCCTGTCCCGTGGGGAGCAGGTCCTCAGAGCATCTTCAGGGGTCTCCTGGGTCCAGATGATGGAAACCATACCCCCCGTTAGTTCCCGAGTTTGGGGAGGCATCTCGATTTTGACTCAAGACCAAGGATGTGGGGGAGTGAGATTAAAACTTTCATGTGTCAGAGAGGAGCTGTGTCAGGGGCTCAGGTGGAACTCACCCCTTGATTCTGTAATCTTAATTTTTACTAACGTTTCCTAAACGACAGACACACCCCCTCCGAGGCAGCAGGACCTCGGTGCGTTAGTCGATGGGCTGCAACCATCGTGTGTCCAAGTGGGCGGGGGGGGGGGGCGGGGGGCGGGAAGAGAAGAGGGGCTCCAGCAAGAAGGGTTTGGGTGCTTTTAGGGGAATTTATGGTTTAAATTCAAATTTAGTAGATTTTTGTCAGAGAAGTTAACACTCACAGCCTCAACTACTCCCAACACCTAAGGTTCATGAAAGTTGTACCTCTATTTGAATCCTGGACACTGCAGGACCATGTTGCAGCAAACCCACCAGGACGTGTGCCTGGGACATATACCTGGGATGTGTACCTGGGACAGCTTTGTTCTCTCTTGTTTCTTCTCAAAGCTTCTGTGGGAAGACTGTTTATAAACCTGGGATTTATAGAGGTCTCTGACCTTCTTTCCCAACCACAAGGGTCTCAGGTAGACCGAGACTAGGTCCCACTAGTGTCCGCAAGAGGCCAACCTTCCTCCAGGTCAGGAACTAGAAATCAGGGGAGCCCACGATTTATCACACGCCACCAGCCCTGGCTTAGCCGTGGATTCTGGCACTCTCCATGGTGCCTCTCGTACGGCGGGAATAGCGTGCCCGCTGGCCGTCAGGTGGGCTGTGGCACGGTCATCAGCAGGCGGCCGTGTGGCCCTAGGTGACCAGGGTGAGTGCATTTCCACCTCAAGTCACCGGCACAACTGTCCACTGACCCCTGGACCCTGAAGCCGAATCACACTCATCTCCAGTCACTGAACAGAGCAGCTTGGAGGAGGATACTTTCTTATGGGTTTGGACCCCATGGCAATGTAAGCACATTGCTCTGCTGAAAACATTCCTCGAATAGTTAGCAGCTTAGTCACAGATTTTAAGCTGACAGGACAGCTGAAACCAGCCTAAAACCAGAGGCACAGGATTTGTTGGTCACAGCGGGGCCAGTGCTGCAGGCTCTCTTCCTCCACGGCTCTAGGGTGCTACCTACATCCCAGCCCGCCAGCCGCCAAAGAGACAGGGGATCGTGAGAGTAACCTTCGACTTGTACAAGCTGAACCCCAAGGATGTCATCGGCTGCCTCAACGTGAAAGCCACTGTGTACGAGATGTACTCGGTGTCCTACGACATCCATTGCCTGGGGCTCAAGGCCCTGCTGAGGTAACAGACGTGGGGACCAGAGAGTCTGCACATGGCAGGCAGCCCATCCCCATCCCCTCGAGCCCCGGCCTGACTCTCACTCGTGTTGTCATAAAAACTCTTACGCCACAGACTTACTCAGAAAACAAAAACTTGAGGCAAAATACATAGTTTTCTCCAAAGACCAATAAATACGAAATGGAAAGAAAACCTAAATAATGACCTAAGTAATAAATAGAAGAACCAAATTCCTTTTAAAAGCTAGAGCTGTGCATTTAAAAACCTTATTTCTCAGCAATGACAGCTAAAACCAGAGCCAGGGAGATTCTGACCTGGTTTGTACAGATTAGCCCCCAAACCTGGATGAGGACTCGCACACGTAGTTCTGTGTTACGGAACTTGAACCTGGTGGGCAGGAGGCGCTGGCCTTGCCCGTCTCCACGCACTGCCAGGGCACCCCTACCCCACAGGCCAGGCCTGGAGAAGACAGGTCCCGATCTGTACCCCAAAACAGTTTGAACAAATTCTCTATGTGCACCAGGAACACTCCTGACACCCGGCCTGTGAGCCCTGCACCAGGGGCTCCCACCCAGCCTTGCTTCTGAGCAGCCAGCTGTGTGACCTTTAACAGGTTACTCAACTTCTCTGAGCCTCAGTTTCATCATCTTTAAAATGAGGAGTTTGCTTCCAAGTTCTCTGATCGCATAGGCCCTAAATACACCTGCTTCCAGCCCTCCGTTAATCTGTCACTGAGCCTCTAAAGAAGGGATTCGGGTTGGGGGGATGCAGGGAGAGGGTGACAGGAGCAGGAGGTCTTTGAAGTTCACCTAGGAGGTGCCACGTGACACCTGATGCCCCCTGCACAACTCCCCGGCAGGGCCTGCCTGTTTCTCTGGGGCGCTGGTCCCCTCCTTCCACTGTCCCAGGACGGCTTCCCTGAGGGAAGCATGGGGCAGGGTAGTGTGGGCGGGGAACGAGGCTTTCCTCATTCTGGAAATGAGGCTGGTCCTTGTGATGGGGCTGCACGCCTAGTACATGGTCATGCGGGCAGACGGTGGCTTCCTTTGGCCTCCTTTCCCACCCAGAGTCACCGAGGCCCAGTCCCAGACAACAGTTACTGTCCTGCTGCTGGAATCTGGACCGCCCCCCCCATTCCCCAGTGATCTTCCTCTTTTTGCTGAGACAGGAAAGAACAGCTTGATTGCTTGAGTTTTCAAGTGAGACGGGAGAGTTACAACAACTTAGATAAGTGTAAAGAAAGTGAACCCACCTCAGCAAAATCTTTCCCGAGAGACACCCAGCCTTCTTGTCACTGATTCTCACCGTCTGGTGGATCTGAGGGTGGTGCGAGCAGCTGCAGGAGGCACCCAGATATGAGGCTTTGCCGGCCAGGCCCCGCGGGGACGCCAGAAATGGAGGTCCCCCCACCAGTGCGGTCGAGCCCCTGGTTCCTTGTGAAGGGACGGACCTTAAAATGCGTGGAATTCCTCAGCTTTGGACTTGGTAGAGGATAAGAATTTGAGTTAGAGCTATTTTTTAGTCTGAAACAACACGAATGCCAGGTCAGCCTTGGGCTCAGATGCCCAGGGTCGAGTCGGGGTGTCCTGTCCGCCCTAAGCGAACTGGGTCACAGGGTCGCAACGGCAGGTGTGTTGAGTCTCCTCCAGCCTGGGGTTCCTTTCACCCCGACTCAACTGAGTTCAGCAACAAGCTCCACAGCCCCGGCAAGGCCGCCAGGGTTAGCAAGCGGCCAAAGGAGGACAGAGCCTGTGCTGCCTGGGCCGCCCACTCAGCATGTTCCAGTGACTTTGTGACAGGCCACATTCGGGAGAGGCCAGGGGATGAGTGGTCCAAGGCCAGTGGCAGGGGAGCTGCTGGAAACGCAGAGTCCCAGGTCCCACCCAGACCTCCAGAACCGGCGCCCGCATCTCAGCGATGGGGGGCTGTGCCCTGGGAGCTGGGACCGGAAAGTGCTGGGATGTGGGCTGTGTGGCCCTGAGCGCATGTGGGGGTGGGAGTGGGGAACCCCTGTCCTCTGCCCCACAGGCTGGACCGCCACCCCGCCCGACCGCCCCATCTCTTGCAGGAGCCTGCTGTTGTTCCTGTCTCACACCGCCCAAATGACCGGTCAGTGTCTCGTCCACACGGGCACCTACATGCTCCGAGTGCTGGCTGACACGGAGGAGCGGGCGGTGCCCAGCCCGCGCCCTCGCCGGGGGATCACGAGTGGATAGGTGTGCACAGTGCGGAGTCTCCGCTGACCTCAACCCCACAGGTCCCTCTCCAGGGACGCATTCGGAAGACGCTATGTTCCCACCACGTGTCCCCTGCTCAGGAAAGAAAAGGGGCCTGAGGGCACTGCCAGGGGCCAGGCGGTGGAGGCCCCCTGGGTGGGGATGGGGTGGGGGGATGCAGGCAGCATGAGGCCTGCGGCTCCACAATAAACCAGTCAAGAGAGTCGCTGTGATACCGCACTTCTTCCTCCTGTCTTCTTCATGTCAGAAAAGCACACCTCGCAGAAGCAAAACTCAGCCAGAGATGCTCTGCTAACACGTGCAATCACTTTTAAGTCTGTCAGGAGACAGGAGGGTCAGATGTTACTGTGGGGTTTTATGTCGGTCCTGAATGAGCCCAGTGACCTGCGAGCCTGTGACTCTGAATTTTTGGAGGTGATCAAGCCGCACTGGCAACCTTTCCTTAAAACAAAGCTGCTCCAAAGTGGGGCCTGATGCAGGGCGGGCGTGGCTGAGTCAGGCGGGACCCCAGGCCACGAGGGACGCGGGCTGAGCCCCAACCACACGGCTCGGGAGGGGGCAGTGCGGCTCCCGGGGGAAAACGGAGCGCCGCTGCTAGACTAGGAGACCCGCAGGAGCCAGGTGCCATTCGGATCTGTGGTTTTCCTCCTAAGAAACGCTGCCACAGAGGCCTGTCCCCTTCCTGACTGACAACCCAGGACAGTGGGAGACACCACAGCTTGTCCCAGAAGCACAGAACTGCCTGCAGTCAGACCCCTGGGCCCGGACTCGTGGTCCCCAGCCCCCGCCCCCATCACAGCCTGGATCCCCTCGGACCCCTGCTATGCCGACCTGACTCCCACCCACTCCCTGCTTCACACGCCCAGCAGCAGGGCTGGGAGCCCAGGACCGCAGGCAGGAGGGGCAGAAGTAAAGGAATTGCAGCCGCATTCCTCAGAGCAGAGCCTCTTTTTCAAACAGAGCAAAATAAAAAAGGCATCTCAGGGCCCCCCTTCCCCTCCTGCTCGGCTTCTGGGGGAAATGCAGCGGGGGGTGGGGGGGAGGTTGGCGGAGGTGGGTGGTGCTGCCACCGGCTCCGCGGGCTCTGCTGTGAGCGCTTCCCTTACAAGGAGCTCGGCTGGAAGCCCTTCCAGAGCGAGGGAGGAGGACGGAAATGGCTTTCCGGCACCTTCCGCTGGGCGGCTCCTGCCTCTCACTGACCAAGGGCTGCATCACTTCCCAGGGATTTGGCCTCCTGGAGAGGGGCGGCCCGGCTTCCAAAAAAGGAATTTTCCCTCAGTGCCCTGATGCCTTGACTCAGCCCTCTCTCTGACTCAGCGCCCTTTCCCCCTTTCCTTACTGCGTCCAGGGGCTCCCTGGCCTGTTCTAAGGGGGATTAAGCAGGAGGAGAATGTGGAACTGACAGGGGTCTTAGAAGCGGGTTACAGTCAGAAGAAGGACGACTTAGAGTCTGGGAGTTTCTGAACGAGCTCCTCCACAACAGCCTGCATCCGCCCATGGGCCTCCTGTCTCCCGCTCCTGTGTGATGAATAAATTGTGTGCAAAAAGGACACTCTGGACGTTTCCTCTCTCCTTTCTGCCATCTTCCTCTCTGGGGATGCGGGTTCCTTTCTCCGATGATTGATGATCGTAGTTTCTACAAAGGAGCTATATTTTGCTCTAGCAGTTTTCAGTCTGCGGCAGGGATCCCGGGGCCTCGTCACCAGCAGGAGCCCAGTGCTTTCTCTGGGCGCTGCGCCCTCCCTTCTGTGCAGTGAGGCCCGCAGCTGGCCAGAGCTTCCGACCCGCACGCCTGGGGGCTCCCCTCCCAGCCCACCACCCAGACCCCGGTGACGGCAGACAGAGCAGGGCTGGCCTCAGGGCTCCAGAGATGGAGAGGAAGCCGGCACCACGTCGCCCTGAGCTGCGACAGGTAAAGGCATCCTTTTTCCTCTCCGTGTCCTCAGGCCACATTTCCAGCATCCCCGGAACGGTCAAGGGCAGGGCCGGTGTGCCCAGCTGTCCAGCTGTCACCACCTGCTGTGGGATTCCTCAGGCCTGCTGAGGCTGGCCAGGCCTGTCCAGGAGGCAGATGGCCACATAAAAATAGTCGGGGGCCTCGAGGTGCCACTTCTCCAGCTGTTGTGTTGAGCGGAAGCCAGATTTGGGCGGGGGGGGCTCAGTGAAGGCATCGGGGCAGCTGCATTGGAAGGCAAGGACGGGGGCGGGGGGTGGGAAAGTCTCACCCAACAGAAAAGTCTTGCGACCCCCCAGCTCTCCCTGGAATGAGCATCCGACACAGCGGTTCTCCTGTTCATCGGTTTCTAGTCAATCCCACTGCAGCTGAAACAGGTCATATAGGCAGAGCTGCAGAGCCCCGCCTGTCTCCTGCTCAGGAAGCCAGGGTCTAGGCGGTGGGTTACGGGTTCAGTGAAGTCAGGTGAGGACGTCTGGTGGCTGCTGGTTGTACCTGAGTCAACAGTCATACAGCTCACACCTGAGAACTGGGGGAGGGTCGGCCTCATGTTCAGTGTTCTTACCCCAATCAAATGAATTTAAAAAATAAAAGAAGCTGGGGTCGAAACGTGTGGCTCGATGGTTTACTTGGTTTTCTCACCTGTGAAGGTGCAGTGGGTACCTGCCTGGAGAGGACGGTGGGTGAACACATCGCGGAAGGACCAGGCCCCCTCCTGGCACTGGGACCCTCTGTTTCTCCCTGGAAAGGATGAGTGAGCCACGTGGCAGGTATCTGGGAGTTGGTCACACATAGATTTAGGAGGGAAGGGCTATAGAATCGGGGTGAGCTGAGCCATGGGCGTGGGTGGGGAGGGATGTTTTCTGAATCTGGGGCCAGAGGGGCCTGTGGGCGCGGGCGCTGCCGCCACCCACTGCATTCCTGGCAACAGCTGAGACAGCTGGAGGGCGGGCTTGGCCTGAGCTGCGTCTGACTCTCCAAAAAGCCATGGCTCTCTTGTGGGGAAGAAGGAAGAAGAATTCACACGGCTTCGCGTTGGTACTACGTACCTTATCTCAGGCACCCTCCCAGCAAGGCTGTCAGCAGAGAAAGCCGCCCAGCCCAGAGCCTCCGAAGAGGGAAGGCACGCCGGACCACTCCCCACCTGCCCTCCATGCCCACCACCCCTGCAGGGAGCAGTCAGGACCAGACACAAACCAGCAGGAGAGGTGGGAAAGCAGTTCGGGCAAATACCTGGAGGATCATAATCAGCTGTGAATGATTCTGACTCTTTTAAAAGCACCACCTGAATTTATATTTAACTCGAACAAAACCCTGGTGGAAACCTCTTTGTTTAGGGAGGCATTATACAATTCTTCTTCATTTCCCATTGTAATATTCTGGGCCCTCCTTTCAGAAAAGGAAAGTCCTTCGAGGCTGTGAATTCTGTGCCTCTTTTCTTCCTTCACAATCACTTAGTGCAGTTGCATGTTAAGTCATGTGCTGAGTATTACAGCCAACACGCAGGAAGTCTAGTCTCCAACCTGAGGAATTTATAACCCAGCCCAGGAGGCAAGACTTCTAAGAGTGGAATGCCTGGGCACCTGGGCACCTGGCAGGTTGGTGGGCGCATGGTGTGCAGTTGGTGAAGACATGGGGCAGGGAGCAGACGAGAGCTCAGCCCTGACATACCTACTCGGTGTTTCACATCCAACTGGAATCTGGGACCAGAAAAACGGCCCATCAGAGCATTGCACCTGCAGGTGGCAATGATGCAGATTAACTTATTTAATCCAATCTACAGGTTTATGTAGCAAAAAGACAAACATTCCCATTTGTGCTTTTAGTTGTGAAAGTACAACATAGCTTTAAATATCTTTCCTGGAAGCTTCTCCTTACACAACAGGCCAGTGGGTGAAAAGAAGGGCTGGAAAAAAAGATGATCAGGTCCAAAAGATCCAGAGATGTGCAGGGGAGGGGCAGGCAAGGTGTAAGCGCCGGGGGGAGGTGAGGAGGTGACTTGAGGGTCTCTTACAGGAAGGGGAGGGGGAGTCCCCAAGGTGGACAGAGATTGTTGTCAGGGGTCCAAGGTCCAAGCAGGAGATACGGCAGGGAGAGGCGGTGGCCAAGGAGAGCAGGAAACAAGAAGTGGGGGCTGCCCAGGGAGAGGCTCCAGCTCCTAGGAAGGCTGGGGCCAGGGACCCACAGCAGTGTCCAAACCACAGGGAAACAAAGTTCCGTGACTGGAACCAAAGGTCAGAGTTTAGAGCAGGGACAAGCAAAATTAAATCTTTTCCACGAATGATATTGCAAAGCAAAGACAAGGATAACTAATCAGTGGACACAAGTTCTGGCCTATAACATATCACAAAAAATGTACCCTGGCATGTATATCAACGCTCACGGGATTCATCACCCACAAGGCACTGGAAACTACCAATCAACCTCTGGATGTGCAGGCGGGGCGTCCCCTGGGGCTCTGGTGTCCCAGGAAACCCCACCTCTCTGGTGCACAGCTCAGCTCCAAGCTGCAGGTCCAGGGCTTTTGCCCTAAGGCCGGTTGCATCAGTGGCTTCTCCGCCCTCCAGCCTAGAAGTCAGTACCCAAGGCTCCCAGCCTAGATGGCAGATCCCACGTCTTGCTAGGACTCGTTGGTTCGGCCAGCCAGCCAGCCCTGCCCGTGCTTTCCTGGGGGTCAGCTATGCCTGTGCAAACATGTCCTGTGGAATTCTCCTTCAGCCGTTTCCACAAGCCTGCACTCTCACACACTCAGGGGCAGCCTGCTTCCTTAATATTAACATGAAAATAGTAAGCATGACGGCGATCACTATTTGTTCCAGCACATCACATTAGCATAAATGTTATTTTTCGTCTGTTGCAGACGTTGCTAAACCTCGCGAGGATTATAGTCAGGACCTAACGCTGTCCAGGACGCAGTAAGGACTGTTGAAGAAAACAGGGAATAAATCAATGAATCATCACTGAAGACTTAAACAGTATCCTATGACGGGAGCAGGTGGGACCCAGCTGCTGACCTTAGCAGCCTTGGTGCCAGTGAGCAGGTCTGAGGGCCAGGCAAGGTCCCGGGGACGGTTCCCGGGGAAATGCACGGCCAATTTTCCCTGTACTTCTCACCCGCTTCAGCATGGCGCTCTGTTTGCCCCTCTCTGTGTCCCTCTCCCCTTTTCTCCTCCTGCCCTCTTCTCTCTTTCCTGACTAAAAGGTGGAACTTACTGTTTGTTCTATCAACTAAGTCAATATTTGATTTTAAATAAAAGGTGGCTGAGTATATATTTCTCCATCATACACACACACACAAAAACAACTACCTTCCAAATCACATAATCACTTAGATCAATTTCTATTTTGCTTAATGTACCCTTAATTTTTTAGAGCCCAGTGGTCTCAAGCAAGCAAGCAAGGTTGCCTTCTACAACCCGGGATGGAGATGTGTGTTTATGGGGTACCAACCACACATGCCGAGCACCTGCTCTGTACGGGGCGCCAAGAGAGAAAGAAGACTTTCCATATCCCCCCACAATATGCCCAGCCACCGTGCGGGGCTGCAATTACAGCCCACGTCTCCCTGCGGCAGAGCCGAAATGAAGCCCACCTGCCTGACCTCAGACTCCCCGTGGCACTGACCTTTCTTAGTGGTGAGTTATGTGCCCCAATGTCCCCAAGGAGAGGACACAGCAGAAGTCACAGAGAAGGGGACAGAGAACACTGCAGCTCTCCTGAGGGGGGTGCGGATGAAATAGCAAGGGGAGGCATGCTGGGCAGAGCCAGTAGGAGAGCACCGCCCATTCCCCCCCCACCCCCCCTCAGCTGGGTGCCGTCCTGCGGCTCCCGGGCCACCTCTACCTGGATGGGGTCTGGTCTGCAGTCCCCGCAGAGGCCTTCCTCTTAGAGGGAGGGACATCAGGGCTAAGAAAAGACAGCAGGAAGTGTGTCCAAATGTTATTAATTAATTAATGATGTTTGGGGGTTGGATGTTGTCTTTTGTTAGTTTTCAGTCTTTTCCAACTTTTCTGAAGCTTGTCTATTACTCTCCTTTTTAAAAATTGTGGTAAAAAGCACATCACCTGAAATGCACCATTGTGGCCGTTTTTAAGTGTTCAGTTCAGTGGTGTCCACATTTTTGGGTACAGATCTCCAGGACTTCATATCTTGCAAAACTCATCGTTTAGTTGTTTTATTTATTTATTTATTTATTTATTTGGCTGTGTTGGGTCTTTGTTGCCGCGCACGGGCTTTCTCTAGTTATGGCGAGCGGGGGTTACTCTTTGTTGCGATGCGCGGGGTCTAGGCACGCAGGCTTCAGTAGTTGTGGCTCACGGGCTCTAGAGCGCAGGCTCAGTAGTTGTGGCGCATGGGCTTAGTTGCTCCGTGGCATGTGGGATCTTTCAGGACCAGGGCTCGAACCCGTGTCCCCTGCATTGTCAGGCGGATTCTTAACCGCTGTGCCACCAGGGAAGCCCCATCTTTGGTTTTTAATGGAAAAATAATATAAAGACTATATTTAAAAATATTACCTGCCCAAGGCCAGTCCTGAAAGCTGCTGGACCTCAGCTCGTTTAAAAAACCCTGGTGAAGGCGTGTCTCCTCACCTCCCCTTCCCCAGCCCCTGATGGGAACCCTCCAGAGCTGGTCTCAGTTGGCGGCCCCCGGACCCCCACCCCATCCAGCACTGTGTCCCTTCCACCCTCCTCACTGATGGCTGCTGCCTCTGCCCCAGCCCCGCACACCCTGCCTGTGTGTTTGAGATAAGGGGCCGGGGTGGGGGGAAGCTCTGGACACCTGGCTGCAGAGCCCTTGACCCCCATGTGCTGCAGAGGGAGAAACGGGCTCCGTGGTCACACAGCTTGTCAGGTGGTCACGGGGGACCAGATCCCATGGTTCTCTCACCCCATTCAGAGCCCATCCTTTTACAAGAAGCTGAAGCTGGGGATCAGAGAAAGTGGTCAGGATGGAGCTGACTCCACGTTTCGGAAAATAAGGAATGCAGAGGGTGAGGCTTGGCTGGTGAAAGCCATTGGGTTCGTTACGGGTGAGACATTGTTCCTCTTTGCTACAGAACGTGGTAACAATTCTGTTACCATCCGATCACATCTGTTATAAATTTGATTTTCTAGACAGCTTTATACATGAATTTCTTCTTCATTGTGCACTTCCTGGATACATGCTCACTACTTCCTTAAAAACAGATGACTCAGGACTATCAGATTGCATTTTAGGTGAGCTGGGTTTTGTCTGATGTAACTTAGGATGGGTGTTGATCAGTCGTAGGATGTGAGAGCTGGCAGGGAATTTAAAGACAGTCTGGTCCTACTCACTCACCTGCAAATGAGGAGACTGACTTGTCTGAATCTCGAGCTTCCAGGAGGCAGGGTTGAGCATCTCCTCAGAGTTTCAATTCACTTCCCGCGCGCGCGTAGAACAAAACAGGCTGCAGTCACCCTCTGTGTGGCCTTCCTCTGGCCCTCCATGGGTTTACCATCACACATCCCACCCTGTCTGGACTCTTGTCTAGAAAAGGCACAGAAAACGGAGTTGTACTTTTGTTCCCAACCCTGCACAAGATCGGCCGAGGTGGTGTGTGTGTGTGTGTGGGTGCCTGTCACCTGTTCACCACCGTCCGGATGAACCCAACACAGAGGCAGGTGGGGCGGTCAGAGCTGCGAGCGAGAGCCCGGCCTCCTTTGATGTCCAGTTGTCCTACTAGTTGGGCAGGCTGGCTGTTGACTGCATCCCAGCCAGCACAATGCCGGCACAGGACAGACACACAGCTCACGCTGGTGGGTTGGGTTGGACCCGAAGGAGCTGTGTCCCCAGCTGCCTGGTAACCATCATGGAAGGAATAGGGATTCATACGCCATCCCCACACACACTTGGCTCCTGTGGACCAAGGGAACCTGCCCTGGTTTTGAAGACCTCCAGCCTTTGGAAGCCCTTCGGGGACATCCTCCTTGTCCCTGGGAGCTGCCATCCTGGCCTCTGGCCACTCCACACTCCTCTGACCCTCTCTGTCCCCAGTCAGGAAGCAAAGCCCATCACCATGCCATCACCTAGAGAGCCCTGGGACTGTTGCCGGCTGGCAGTGCTCCCCACTGGCCGGCTAAATCCTTCAGTTCATCCTCAACCACCACAATTTCACTTGCAGTTTCCAAACCGACGGGAGAGTTGAAAGAACAATCCCGAAGCAAAATGCACGCCCACACCTTGTCTGGGCTGGGCTTTGTGAACACTCAGCCACATTTCTTCCCCTCTGAGCACACACGCCCACCCTTCCTATGAAGCACGTGAAAGCAGGCTGCCTGTACCCCCGACATCTCATTATCACACTTAAAATAACATCGGTTAGACATGCTCCACGCTCCACACCTGTTCTCCAAAGGCCTGTTGGAGATGAAAACAACCGCAGCACTTGGATCCCATCAGGGCCGCTGTCTCTCCGTCGCGGTTCTTTCCCCTCCCTTCATCTTTTTAAAATCCTGAACAATCTTTGTGGCTTTATTCTGAACTCTCTTCGAGTTTCCCAGATCTTCTGTAATCAGATTTACACAGAAATAAAAGGCCCTGCATTCCGTGGCTTGCTCAGCCAGCAAGGCAGCCCCCCCGGAGGCCCCCACTCTGGCCACCTTCCCTGTTGAGAAAGGGAGGCTCTTCATCATAAAGTAAAACTCGAGGTGGTTGCAGCTGTTTGAGATGCTGAGCCTGGAAAGGCTGGTCTCATTTTTCAATGGAATAACTGAAATCCGTGAGGCAGAGGGCAGCTCATCAGGCAGAGGGCCGAATGGTCTAACCCGCACACCACCCCGAGCATTAGGTGCTCTCTGACCCTGTGTTACAGGGTCTGGGTCTCTGGCCCGGCTGTGATCACGTGAGGGATGCAGTCAGGCCCTGACCTCCGGGGGCCTCGCACTGGGCAGGGCTGCAGCCCCTGGGCCTCTGGAATAAGTGTTCCTCTCACATCCACTTGGCCTGTGAGCCTGGTGTTCTGGTTGGTCAAATATTTGTTTAAATACTATATATGAAATACGACTTTTCCAAAGAATTAGAACCCAAGAAAATTTACTTTCCTAGACAGCACGACGGGGGCCAGTATATAATAGGTCTGCAGGTTCCACTCGTAACCAGGACCCTCAGGTGGACCCACCAGCCACATTCAGGCTCCACGGACACGGGCCCAGGGCCCACTCGCTAGATGAGCAGGACCTGAGCTCCCCTTTGCAGAACTTTCAGGGAGGGAGCTTTGACAGCTTCAAAATGGCTTTGTTGAAGGTGCAGATGGTGGAAAAGCCCAAGAGTCAGCTCAGAGCCTCGGCACTCGGTGGCCCCTTCCCGCTCGTCCCAGGAATCGACACCCCACCCCCCCGGCCCCGCTCCACGGCACTGCCCAGCCTCCACTCCCAGTCCCAGCACCTGCCCCTGCCTGACGGAGCACGGGTGGACAGCCACACCCATCCCAAGCACCGTCCTTTGTCCACCAAGAGTCACATCACATAGAAGCACAATGGTCCCCTGTCATTACACTTGTCAAAACCTAGGGTTTTAGCTGCAAATAAGGCCACAGGTGGCTATCACCAGCCTGGTCCCAGAGCTTGACCTGGTCCCTTGGGGTCTTTCTCCAGGGGCTCCTCAGGATTTGGAGAGGACAGGATGGAACCTACCTCCCCATCACCATGACTTTCAGACACGGGCAGGGAGCAGTGAGACCTGTCCCCAGGGTTGGGGGGCTTTTTCCCACCTATATCCAGACCTGGGCAGTGGCCCCAGGTCCTTACCCCGCGTGGTGACCACGGAGGAAACAGGGCAGGGCGAGGGGCTGTGGGAGGTGGAAAGCGAGCAGACAGGAGGTGAGGACCCAGAACTCTGTCCAGACGGGGCCCTGGGTGGTGCCCCTCCCACTTGGGGCCACCGGGACCTCAGGACTCCCTGCTCAGACATCCCTGAGCTTGCTTCAGGGCCCCCTCCTCCCACTAGTGACTGTGACACAGAATGTGGCCCAGGGATGGCCATAGTTGGGGGGGGAGAAGAGATGGACCGAGGGCTGGTGTGCACAGGAGATGCTTCCCGCGTGGGACGCAGGAATGGTTTCCGCAAGCCTGATTTGTAGCTGCTGTGTCTTTAGCCTGCCTGTGCCCTTGCTTGGGCCCCGTCCATGTTAGGAGCAGGGGACCCTTTCACTCCCACCTGCCTTAGCGGCAGTGACACCTAAACTTGGAGGGGTGGCGTGCAGATTCTGTACAAAAGCGTCTAGCACTGAGTCCTCGTCACCTCCCCCTCCCCCCTCATGGTGCAGGGGGCAGGCTGTGCCGCTGGTCAGCAGGGAGAGCCCATCAGAAACTCCAGTAAATCAGCCTCCCCTCCATCAAATCCAGGTGTCCCTGAGGCCATGCCGACACCTATTCTCTGGCTCCAGTGAACACTTTGGACTCAAATTCCACCCAAGGACTAGCTTTGGTGAGGTGGCCATTTCAACAAAGCACTGGAGCTGCTGACGTGGGCACTTCTCTTTACTCAGGGGCTTGATTCCGCAGGGACTGAGCGACCAGGCTCTTCCAGGAACCACAGGCCCTCCCTCCACTCCCTGCACCAGACTCAGCACCAGCACACAGATAAAGGGAACATTTCTTTGGAGTCAATAATTAAATTGAGCGATGGCAACATGCAGGCTAAGCAAGGGTGCTTGCTGGGTTGTCTTGGGTCCTGACTGGGGGCATGGGCAGGGCTGTGCCCCCTAACCTGCTTCCCCAGGTGCCCTGTGTGTAAAGAGAGGTATGGGAACCTACAGGAAGGCAGAGAAGCAGCACTGCAGGGGAGGGTGAGGGGGACAGGGCAGGGATCTTAAGGTTAAAGAAACTGACCCCTGAAATTGGGAACGTTTGAAAAACTCCAGAAGAAAACATTTTAAGTTCTCCACTTCTTTCAAACCACACACACACACACACACACACACACACGTGGCACACAGGAGGCATTTGTGGCACAGAAATACCTGTGAGCCCCGCCTGGCCAGCTGGGCTGCCCACAGGAGTGGCCTGGAGAATCCTGGGTGTCAGGTGGAGCTGTGCCCCTGGGAGGCTGGCAGCGGGGGCCCAGGCTGCTGGGGTGACAGCGCCTGCGGGTTGAGGACCACTGAGAAGGTAGGGTGGGGGACCCAGAACCCTGATGCCAGCAGCTAAGGAGTAAAGACTTTACCTGCTGGAGGGGCTGTGGGCAAACACTGGGGAAGGGGAGGGCGGGGGTTCAGAAAGGTTGGGATGCACCTTGTAAAAGGAACAGGAAACCAAGCTTTGCACAGAAGAACTGTCTCCTGGGCCGGGGGAGGGCTTAGCTCATTCCACAGGGAACCCCCGACTTTCCGTGGCCCCAGCGGAGAGAGAAGACACACGAGCTCCATAAGATTGAAGTTTCCTCCCTCCTCCAGCTTCGCAGTTATTCACACGCAGGAGATCCGCGTCCAGACCCCCTCCCAACAGCAAGAGAGGCCCCGACCCAGCGATGGGGAAAGTGAGGGAACCAGGCGGACAGCCCAGACCCCTGCCCCTTCCAGGGCCGACAAAGAGCCTTTCCTCCCAGATTACGGATGGAGAGGCTGCGTAAACTGTGCAGGGCGTGTGTGTGTGTGTGTGTGTGTGTGTGTGTGTGTGTGTGTGTGTTCGTTTTCAGGTCCAGCCATGTGTTCACTTTAATCAAACTCCATCACACACTGTTCCAAGTGCTCAGAACCTAAGGGCACCTGTATTTCGAGACGGAGATACAGTAGGGCGGAGACGTAAGAACCCGTGCCGGAGCCTGAGTCGGGGGGCGGGGGTCAGAGTCGCCCCGAAAAACTCCACTCCCGTATCCCACAGCCCTCTACACGCTGGGTTTGAACCCGTGGCGGGCGGGAACCATAAGCACCCCTAGGCCTGCGGTCCGGGAACCCGCGAGGGGTCTCCGGTTTCCCTCCGCGCGGGGCAGCGAAGGGGTGGGGAGCGAGCTTGTCCTTCCCGTCCGCCGCCCGCCCGCTGCGTCTCCGCCCCGACCCACTCGGGTGGGCGCCCCAAGGACCGGCTCTTTCCCGGACTGGCCCCCCAGCAGGGGTCCCTCCACTGTCCCCGGTCTGTTCTCCCTTCTGGGACCGCGCAGGGTCGAGGCGGCCCGGGAAGAACGGGCCCTGGGCTCAGGCGCGCAGGCTGCGGGGAGGAGCGGAGGGAGGCGCACAGACCGCTGGGGGCCCTGGGTGGGGGTAAGGGGAAGGCGCAAGGACCGCGGGGGCGAGGGGGTGTGAGGCGGAAGCTGGGAAGACCCGGCCTGGCCCGGGGAGATGGGGGAGGGCGCACGGGGGGCGGGGGCGGAGGGGGCGAGGCCGGGGGGGGGCGGGCCCGGCCATTGGCCAGGGCGGCTGGGGGAGGGTCGGGGAGGGGCGGCTGGCGCCGAGTCCAGGGCGCCGAGCGGCTGGGCCCGCAGTCGCCGCGCTGTCCGAGCAGCGAGCGCCGAGCTCGCGCCATGAGGGAGATCGTGCACATCCAAGCGGGCCAGTGCGGGAACCAGATCGGCACCAAGGTGGGCGCGGGCCGGGCCGGGCTCCCTGCGGGTGGGCGGCCCGCCCCTCCCTAATCCCTCGGGCCGGGGCAGCGCGGGAGGACCGGCGCGGCCGAGGGGGACGTCACCGCGGGACCCGGCCCCGCTCCCCGTCCCCGCGGCCCCGGAGCGCCCGCTGGCAGCTCAGGCGCGCCTGGAATTCTGCGGCCGCTCCCCGCGCGCCGCCCGCCTACCGGGCCGGCCCTAGGGGAGCCGCGGGTGCCAGGGCCCCGGGCTGACCGTCTGTCCTCCGCCCCGCCCTTTGCAAGTTTTGGGAAGTGATCAGCGACGAACATGGCATCGACCCTGCTGGAGGCTACGTGGGTGACTCGACGCTGCAACTGGAGAGGATCAACGTCTACTACAATGAGTCATCGTGTGAGTGGCGCGGCGCGACCCCGCCCTTCCCCCATCCCCGGCCATCCCTCTCTGGGACCCCGGCATCGCCCTGTGGGACCCCGGCCATGCTCCCCCTCCCCAACCCGCGGGGCCGCCCGGCGCGTGGGTGGCTCACCCTGGAAAAATCCTCCCAGCTGTAGCCGGACGCCGGGCTCCTCCCTCGCTCGGGGCGGGAAATCCGACGTCGGTTGATTTCAAACAGCATCTCGTCCTCCCCGGCGGGTCTGAGCTCTTGAAGCGGACCCGCTGCTGCTGTGATATCAGCTTAGTGGGTCATGTCCGGCTCTTATTAAAATGTATTTTATCCTTTAAAATTTTATTTCTTAAAGTTTTTGGCTAAAACTTTGAAAAACACTCCCTCAAATGATTTTTCTGGCCCTTTGCAGACCTCCAAAAAGACTTTACATCCCCTGCAAGCTGCAACTACAGACAGAGAGCGTCATTATCTGGTGGAGTTTAGTAAAAATTCCAGGTTGTGGTTTATCCAAGTTTGAGAATAGTATCACCCTTGTCCTGGGTAGCTACATCTATATGGTGGTTACATTATACTTTATTTTTGTAACAACGTTTATTATAAAAGTGATACATGCCCTTCACAAGACAACATAAAACTAAGACATTGAAAGAACACCCAGGAAGTGACAGGAGCTGCCCTTCCATACACATGTGTCCCCGGCCCCAGAGATAATCACGCTCTGTCTTTGGAGTTACTACTGCTTGTCCACATGAGAGCTGGGAAGAACAGGACACATAAATTACTGGGCTTTAAAAAGGTCTGGAACAGCAGGACACGGATGGTGAGATTCCTGGATGGAACTGAGAAGAGGGCAATATACATGGCACTTGCTGGTCACCCTCAGGCCTAGCCTGGTGACATTCTTTCTTCAGCTTGGGTGTGTGCGTAGCAGGATGGGTTGTAGAGCAGTTCCCAATGCAGTCCTAGTGACCCCACCCTCATGGAGACAGTTTCTTGCCCAGCTGGTGTGAGCATGTGCTTACAGATGAAACGGCACACGGCCACACTTGTCCATAAATGAGACAGTCTCCCGGGAAACAGCCGTGGACGCACCTGGAACAGGTGCTCAGACTCACTCGTGGGTTCACGTGTGTGTGAGGGAGGGAGGTGCCAAAGTGTCCCAGCAGCTCTGCCACTCGCTGCAAGTACGATTTCCGTGGAGCTAAAAAGTAGAACTGCCCACGGGTAAGAACTGGAAAATACAGGCGGCAGGAGGTCGGGAGACCTCGTTTCTCATCCTGCCTTTTCCAGGAACTTCCTGTGCCCTGTGCCGGGCTTCCTCATCCGGACAAGTCCACGGTGGACTGTGTTCTCTGGGGCTCCCCTCCCCCAGGGCTGAGATTCTGTGACTCTAAGAAAGCCCGCTCTGTACATCTCAGGCGGCTGTGCTGGTGGGACTTGCTCCCGGGAAGTCCATTGCCTTAGGAACCAGAGACTGACCCTTGTGGGTGGGCTCTGTTCTCTTCCAGCTCAGAAGTATGTGCCCAGGGCCGCCCTGGTGGACTTGGAGCCGGGCACCATGGACAGTGTGCGGTCTGGGCCTTTCGGGCAGCTCTTCCGGCCTGACAACTTCATCTTCGGTAGGTTCTGTCTTTCCTGCTTTCTTCTTCCTCTTATTTGTTTATTTATTTATTTATTTATTTATTTATTTATTTATTTATTTATTTTGCAGTACGCGGGCCTCTCCCTTGGCGGAGCACAGGCTCCGGACGCGCAGGCTTAGCGGCCATGGCTCACGGGCCCAGCCGCTCCACGGCATGTGGGATCTTCCCAGACCGGGGCACGAACTCGTGTCCCCTGCATTGGCAGGTGGACTCTCAACCACTGCGCCACCAGGGAAGCCCCCTCTTTTTTATTTTTTAAACATCCAGCTAATTTGGGTGCAAGATTAAAAACATCACGTGGTGTAGAAAAGCTTAGAATGGAAATCAGCAGTCCCAGCCCCATCATAGGCAGCTTCTTTAAGAAAAGTACCCTCTGGGGTTCCCTGGTGGCGCAGTGGTTGGGGGTCTGCCTGCCGATGCGGGGGACGCGGGTTCGTGCCCAGGTCCGGGAGGATCCCGCATGCCGCGGAGCGGCTGGGCCCGTGAGCCATGGCCGCTGAGCCTGCGCGTCCGGAGCCTGTGCTCCGCCAAGGGAGAGGCCACAACAGTGAGAGGCCCGCGTACCACACACACACACACACAAAAAAAAGAAAAGTACCCTCTTGGGGAAAAGTAACCTTTGATTCTCTAAATGAAATGCTTACTGGTGATAGTTCTTGATTTTGAAAATTTTTAGATATTAACTTCTTTTTCCCTCTCATAAATGACTATCCTAATATGGTAATAATTTGTCTTTGGTTTTTATGTTGCTCATCTTTTAACTTTAGTGTGTTTATATTTCTTCTTCCATCATCTATAGACAGTTGTTCTGCTTTCTTTCCAAAGGTTGGTGCCATGTGAATTTTAGTTTTGTTGGATTTGGGCAAATCTTCCTTCCCCCTTCCTCCACCCAGAAAATGATGGCAGTGCCTGTTCCCCTGCAAACTCCTAAAGAAATTATATCAAATTAAACGAAGTGGCACTGTTAGTGTGACCAGCCTCTTTCACCTTGGAGCCATGGTTTTGGGAGTCAAGGTTACTTCAAAGTGTACAAGAGGAGGCAGAAACTTGGAAGATTTTATTGGTACATGAATTGATTCCCTTGTATTAGAATCAGGCAGTGACCTGTTATAAAGGTAGAGCAAGATACCTTCAGCGAGGTACATATTCATGAAGTTTATGAGTCCTCTTGGTATCATCCCCTTCCCCATCACAATGACAACCTACACAGGCAATGGGACAGGCGAAGCTTCTGACAATTTGTTCAAGGGTTTTTGTCACCTTTGATATTTCAAATAGACCAGGACGAAGGTCTCTGGTGCCCCTTTTATTACATCAAAAAATCTAAATTACCAGTATTTTTATAGTCTACAAATGGGGACATTTATATTCTTTACCTTTTGCTGAACTAGACTTTACATAATTATTCTCAAGCAAAGATGCTTCAAGATCCTACCATCCAATATGGTAGCCACTAGCTACATGTGGCTATTTAAATTTAATGGAAGTTAAATAAAGTCAGGCTACTTCCTCAGTTGTACTCGACACACCCAGTGCTCAATAGCCAAGTGTGGCTAGTGGCTGCCATATTGGCCAGTGCAAAGATACAACAGTCCCATCACTGCAGAAAGTTGTATCAGACAGCAGTACTCACAGCCTTAATAGAGATATTCTACCAAATTAGGGGAACGAAGATGGTACTGATGTGAAACAGCTTTAATAGAAATTTTTAAAAGTTGACACTATTTTTAACTAAGAAAATAACATGTTTGCCATGGGGCATGGAGAGGACCCAGAATGTCTGAATGCACTGTGGTGTGCTGTTAGGCTCAACAATTGTTTTTAAGTCATTCTCCAGTTAATAAAAGAGGCCGAGTTGCCTGTGAATGGAGATGGTTCACCCCCATTGCCTTCAGAGTTGGTGAATTAAAAAAAACAGCATCATTCCATTTTCAGATATAGTTTGAAGTCGTTTAAAAAAAACACTGACTTGAAGTAAGTGTAATTTTAAAAGTGGAAGTTCTCTGCATTTGAGTTTTAAACATGAATATGCTTTAGAAAACCCCAGTTTTTTTCTTAACAAACTGCTCGTTGCATAGCAGTCATGCCTATTAGTGGGAGAGAGTTTTGTGGGACAAAGCGAAGCACCAGGAAGGTTGACCTTAGGCCTCTCTGTACGTGTAACTTTCTCTTCCAGATTCAGGGCTGGAGGGGAGTCCGGGAGCACGTAGCCCTAAGCTTTACCCCACACCCCGTGTGAGCTGGAGGTGAACCAGGGGTGGGCTCTGAGGCTCCTGGGATCCGTTGCAGTTTCGTGTTCTACAATCTGGAGCCACTGGTTAATGTCCCAACCTCTATTGCAGAAGATGTTCAACTCCTGACCCCCAAATATTTAACTGGGAACGTCTGTTGCTATGAGACAGTGGCAAAATATTTTCAGAAGCCTCCAGCTTCCTTCTTTTGTCAATGGCCGAGAAAACCTCATGGCTGGTCATGCTGTAAACACCGAGGAAGCCAAGTGGATGGTGTGAGCTGGAGGGAGGGGAGGGTCAAGGCCAAGGGGCTTCACTGGCTGTGGCTGCCTGTCGCCTGGTGTCCCCACTGCACTCCGGTCATTGGTTTCCACGCTGTTTAGTGAAATCATCCTTAGTCCCTCGGGGCAGCTGAAGGTGCATCTGCTCTTCACCAAGCTCCAGGCGGGAGGCTGGCCCGGCGCGTGCTGGCTTGGTGGGGAGGTGCGAGAGTCGTGGGGGCCTAGGAAGGATGTGATGGTTTTCCAGCCTCATATGAGAAGGCAGCCAGCCAGGTTTCACCATAAAGGGAGTCTGTGTTCCCGAGCAAGAATGCAGTTACCTGCTGGGGGGGAAATGCCCCAAGGGGCCGTGGCAGGACTCAAGGCTGCCCCTCTGGAGTCTGTCCATCTCTGCCCCCTGGCTCGATGGCCTCGCTGATGTCACCAGTCCTCTGCTCATAGATATTTAGCTCTTGACCTTTTCACTATTACAAACTGCTCCCTGGTGAGTCTCTGTCCACATGTCATTCTGCACGTTTTGGGTAGACTCGCTGAGTCAATGGGACCAACCTTGATCCTTGTCGCTGACTTGCCCCCTATGGAGGCCCGTCCTCATGCCCCCAGTGGCTCCAGTGTGTGTGGGAGGGCCTTGCCCCAGACCCCCGTCAGCACGGTGTTACCAAGCTTTTGAGCTCTGTCAGCTTCGTGGAGGGTAACCGAATCTCCTTATTTAGTTTGCGTTTCCCTCGTGAGGAGTATGCCATGGGTTTGTTACTTGCGCTTCCCTCCCTGCGATCTGTGCGTATATCTTTGCCCTTCTTCCTAAAGGCTGTCGTTGTCCTTATGGATTTGTAGGACTTCTTTAGATGCTTCCGAAGGGATTCCCTTGGTATAAGATACGAATCACTAATAGGCAGTACATCTTAAACTTACTGAAGAATCACAGAATTTCGGTGGTTCTTCTTTTACAGACTTGCACTTTACACCACAGGGCTTAGCACTGATGAATGCTGTGCAAGATCCAAAGACATCTGAGCTAAGACTCCTTCCCCATGTGTGAGGCCGCCCCCCGGGATAACTGCAGAATCCGGGGGTGTCCGAGACCGGGCCCTGCCCCCAAGCGCCCAGAGCCTTCCTTCTGCTGTGGTGCTAGGCGGGTCTTCAGGGGCAGCCCCGGCTGTGTCACTGCCACAGCTGTTTCCCCTATCGGTGCACGGGGGTGGTGGTGAATTGTTGCCACCAGTGGGTGTAGACAGAAATCAAGGGAGTGTCTTTGGCATAAGGTGGGAGAGGTCTGCACAGCGTGTGCCAGCAGCGCCTTGGCCCCTCTGCTCCTCTTGTCTTCTGAGTCCACCTGACGCAGCTGAATCCCCTGCCGGCTCCACCTTCGGCAGTGGGACCACCGTGGTCTCTTTTGTTCGATATGTAGGGAAAGTTTGATAAGGGGGCTGATGGATTTATTTTTAAATTTTTTATAATACATGATTCTTTTCAAAACCAAATTTGATATACCCAAACTGAAGAAATACAAGGCCTTAAATAGCCTTCCTTGCTTCCTCAACAGCTGACCATTTTAGCGGCCCTTACACTGCCTAATTACCAGTTAATGAGAAATGGCAGTGCCTTGTCTTTTTAATTTATCTTTAAATCTCTGCATCATTTACTTTGATTTTACTGCTTTTTGTAACTTACCTTACAGTGTGCTCTAGAATTCAGTTCCCAGTGGTTTCTCTAATATTCCTTAAAATGCATATTAACATATTGATTTGAGTTGAAAATTAAAGTCATGTTTTTCTGACAGAAAGTAAGTCCAATCTACAGAATCGCTCTGATAATGAGGGCTGCCTTTGCCAGTTAGGTTACATGGCCAATAGTTTTTACAACCTGAATAAGCTAAATCTGCTAAACCTAAAAATTTTGACAAAAATATATTTAAAACGTTTCGTTAAAAACCATATTTGCAAAGTTGTGTTGGAATTAAGATTTCAAAATTTCCAACCCTGTCTAAGTATACGGGACCACACAAAGAGCCTTTCATTGAAAGCATTAGGTAAGTCTTGGTGCAAAGCCTTTTGGACCAACAGAAGGAAAGTGTGATTGATGCAAGTCAGGTGTTTCCAATTCTGCTTTCCACAAAATTGAGTTTTGGGCTGAAAGATGATTAAAAATACTTTTTTTTTCTTTTTGGCCGTGCCACGTGGCATGTGGGATAGCCAGGGAAGTCCCTAAAAATACTTTCTGATGATAGATCACTATTTGATTTTTTTTTTTTTTTTGTGGTATGCGGGCCTCTCACTGTTGTGGCCTCTCCAGTTGCGGAGCACAGGCTCCGGACGCGCAGGCTCAGTGGCCATGGCTCACAGGCCCAGCCACTCCGCGGCATGTGGGATCCTCCCGGACCAGGGCACGAACCCGTGTCCCCTGCATCGACAGGCGGACTCTCAACCACTGCGCCACCAGGGAAGCACACTGTTTGATTTTTGGCATTTAACTCTGAAGATCAAATAATTCAATGACATTGTTAGAATACAATTGATTCCATTTACATATTTATGTGAACAAGACTTCTCAGTATTTATATATGTAAAAACAAAGAAAAAGGAATAAAATGGATGCCAAATACTTCCCCGGTTGTCCAGTGGTTAAGACTCTGCACTTCCACTGCAAGGGGCACAGGTTCAATCTCCGGTCAGGGAAGATTCCACGTGTGGTGTGGTGTGGCCAAAAAAAAAAAAAAGAAAAAAAAAGGATGCCAAACCTTGTCTCATTCTGGCAATATCTGATGTTCACACTTGGATAAATGAACTAATTGAAAAGAATACAGTTATTGACATTTTAAACACCTTGTGATCATAGGAATTTTTTTTTAAATCAATTTCAACTTAGGATTTATTCCTCTTTTTTTTTTGTTGTTGTTGTTGTTGGCCACGCCGCGCGGCTTGTGGGATCTTAGTTCCCCGACCAGGGATCAAACCCTGGCTACGGCAGTGAATCTGCCAAGCCCTAACCACTGGACCGCCAGGGAATTCCCTGTTCCTGACTTTTACGTGGACTCTGTGGGATACATTTAATAGAATGATGTATAACAAGTTTGTTTTCAAAAGGGAGTATTTATAGTACCTCGGAAATTAAAATATCATTTGCAACTATTTGAATTTGCAACGATTTGAATTTGTGAAGACGTTAGATGTCAGCTTAATGTTGGGGTATGTAGTTTTTAAATATTTTCAGGGCCACAGAGCAGTGGTGTCTGAAGAGCACTGCATTACAGGAAATGCTCAGTGTCCAGACAAGCAAAACGAAAATAAGTTCCTCCCGGTCCTCTTTGCCAGATCTTTTTAAGTGCATCCATTCAAACAAACACAGGCCTGTGTATACAGCTTGGAAAAAATGCTTTGTCTACTGATGGAGCTTCCATTTTATAACGAAGTGAACTGAAAGTTAGGATTTTAAATTGATCAGCCAACCTTTCAGATTAAAAATTTCTTCCATAAAGTAAAGTAGAAATAAGCATGTTGGGGAAAAAGCACCGTTGTTTAAAACAAACAAAAAACCAAAACAGACTAACGAGAAGGTCTCTTTCTAGTTACTTGAACTCCTTGGAAAAAATACAAAGTTTCACATGTGTTAATCTTACTACGACTGACTGGAAGCAATTTGAGGGCAGGAATGACTTCCTGTGCTGGGTGTTTAATTACAGGTGCAAAATAGTGGGTGCTCAGAAACTTTTGCAACCGTAATTCTGGATGATGAACGAGAAGCCCAATTAACATGAGAAAGTATTACTGTTTCGAAAAGAAAGTATTTGTGCGTAGTACAAAATTCTGAGAGCCCAAAGGAGAGGGGAAAGCAATTTGATTTTTTGGGTTTTTTTTAGCAATTTATTTTTTAATGTATACTTTCTGTTCTCTTTGTCTTTTACCTTGTGGGAGAATTATCTACTTAAAAACAAGAATGGAATTACCAGGTCAGAACACGCGTACATCTTAAAACTGGCGGATTTTCCTTGTCTGAAGCAGCTGCCTGCCCTCCCACGCTCCTGCAGTGCTGGGGGACCGGGGCCCAACCCTCGCTCTATTATCTAATCGTTTCCTAACACACTTTAAATGTACTAATGGCCCCGCGCAGCTCCCCCCGCCCCATAGCCCTGTCAGAACCGTGTCCCCTCTCTTGCTTGACTCCAGGACAGACCGGCGCCGGGAACAACTGGGCCAAAGGCCACTACACGGAGGGCGCCGAGCTGGTGGACTCGGTCCTGGACGTGGTGCGGAAGGAGTGCGAGCACTGCGACTGCCTGCAGGGCTTCCAGCTGACCCACTCGCTGGGCGGCGGCACCGGTTCTGGGATGGGCACTCTCCTCATCAGCAAGATCCGCGAGGAGTACCCCGACCGCATCATGAACACCTTCAGCGTGATGCCCTCTCCTAAGGTGTCGGACACGGTGGTGGAGCCCTACAACGCCACCCTCTCCGTGCACCAGCTGGTGGAGAACACGGACGAGACCTACTGCATCGACAACGAGGCCCTGTACGACATCTGCTTCCGCACACTGAAACTGACCACGCCCACCTACGGGGACCTCAACCACCTGGTGTCGGCCACTATGAGCGGGGTCACCACCTCCTTGCGCTTCCCTGGCCAGCTCAACGCCGACTTGCGCAAGCTGGCCGTGAACATGGTGCCCTTCCCACGCCTGCACTTCTTCATGCCCGGCTTTGCCCCACTCACCGCCCGTGGCAGCCAGCAGTACCGGGCGCTGACAGTGCCCGAGCTCACCCAGCAGATGTTCGATGCCAAGAATATGATGGCGGCCTGTGACCCCCGCCACGGCCGTTACCTGACCGTGGCCGCCGTGTTCCGGGGCCCCATGTCCATGAAGGAGGTGGATGAGCAGATGCTGGCCATCCAGAACAAGAACAGCAGCTACTTCGTGGAGTGGATCCCCAACAACGTGAAGGTGGCCGTGTGCGACATCCCGCCGCGCGGCCTGAAGATGGCCGCCACCTTCATCGGCAACAGCACGGCCATCCAGGAGCTGTTCAAGCGCATCTCGGAGCAGTTCTCGGCCATGTTCCGGCGCAAGGCCTTCCTGCACTGGTTCACGGGTGAGGGCATGGACGAGATGGAGTTCACTGAGGCCGAGAGCAACATGAACGACCTGGTGTCCGAGTACCAGCAGTACCAGGACGCCACGGCCGACGAGGGCGAGGAAGCTTTTGAGGACGACGAGGAGGAGGTCAACGAATAGAGGCGCGTCCCTGCCTTGGACGCCGTGGCTCAGAGGTCCTTCCTCCAACCCTGGTGAGTCTCCTGGCCGCTGAGGGGAGCCCTGGTCCGAGTGTGTGGGGACGGGCCCCTCGCAGAGGCAGCGAGACTGTCCTGTCCGTCATCCGGGATGAAGGACATCAGAAGAGTGGGGACTGGCATCCCTACCCAAACATCAGACCAGAGAGGACTTGAAAGAACTCATGGGCCATAAATAAAGGGCTAAATAAATAAACCTCACCTTCTCTTAAGTGTTCAACCATGTCTGGGAATTAGGGGGTTAGAAACCGTGTGTTTCATCCTATGATGACACCTGGAGCCGCAAGGTGCCGCCTCGTACTGGACGTGCAGCTCTGAACTCAGGAACAACCTGGTCACAATAAACCCTAAGTGCCCCTCTGTCTCTCCAGCCTCTGCTTCCCCGACAGCACCCGCCCCTTACCGGGGTGCAGCCCTGACAGCTCACTCCACGCAGAGAGGGGCTTCTCTTGCGTTGGAGGCTCTCAGGCAGCCCTGAGATTCTTTAATTGGTGGCTACAGAAAGCAGCGCATCCCCAAATAAAAGCCCTTGTCCCCACTTGTACGTCCCCAGCACTTAGGCCCCCACGAATCTTTCCTGCGTACGGCCCTAGGCTAGTCCACCCAGCCTCCCCTAACAACCTGGCTGAGATTTGGAGGAGCACAGGATATGACCCTCAGGCTTCCAGCCAAAGCTGGGGACACACAAGCTCAACGTGGGTGGGGGGCCAGGTGGCGGCTCTGGGAGCTGCTGTGCTTCCTTCTGGGGCTGCAGGGCCAGCAGGCAGGCCCCGCACAGGGCACAGGATCCCCCGCTCCCCCCAACTCACGGTGTCTGCTCCCTAAGACGCCTTTTAGGCTCAGCCTCCATGGGGCAAGCAGGCTCACTTCCCAGGTTCTGGCTTCTTCCCCCTGGAGGGCACTGTGAGCCCAGCTGCTTCAGCCCAGGGAACACGAGTGTGTCACTCCGGGTGGAAGCATTTTAATGCTAGTGCTGGACCCCCTAACCAGCCTCCCCACCCCTCGTGGGTTCCTGAGGAACTGCTGAGCTGAGCCCCTGCCCCATGGTGGCCCTCTGTAATTGTATCCGCTGCGCCTTGGGCAAAGTGACCCACAAAACACGCAACATGGCTTGAACCGAGGTGAGATCCTGTTTTTGCAAAAATCTAACCATTTTGTGAGACTATGGTGAAAATCTCTCGCCGCCCCCATCTATGCTGGACCCTCACTAGGTCTGACGGGCCTTGGAGGAGAGACGAGTGCCCTGAGCGCCGGCTGGAGGCCAAACCCGAGTCAGGCCCTGACACACTCATGCTCCGCGGGTGTAGAGAGGAGCCGCACTGAGGCCGCAGCAGCCACTCCGAGCCCCACTGGCCGCCGGCCATGCAGCACCTCATACAGCAGCGCAGGGGAGATGTGGGTCACCACCCGAGCGCCATCAGGCCTGATTCACGACTGGCACCACCCAGGAGGCTCAGCAGGGGTGGCGCACACTGGCCCCCCTCTCTGCAGGGCTGTCCTCCTCACCTAACAGCCTCACTCAACAAGCGCCCAGAGCATCCCGTGAGGAAGGGAAGGGAGGCTGTGATCGGTACCCCTGCAGCCCCAGCTCCCGGGATGCTGTGATGCTGTTAGTGCTTCTGTGGCCTGGTGAGCTGGAGTATGGAAGAGCGGTCCCAGGATGGGCGGGAGGGCGGGGGCTACCCGGGCCACCTGCCACCCCATCGGTCCAGTGCTCCTCCAGGACGCCAGCCGGTTCTGTGCCTGAAACCTGACAAGTCACGTCCCACTACACATCTGCGTCAAGAACACACAAGCAAGTTGGAATAACGCTAAAGGAGACAGCTAAAAAGTATTAAAAATGCAGAAATATGTGGTGCCTCCAAGTCCAAATAATGGCACTTGAAGACCTACATCTTCTTTGGGCCACCTTCTGGCGAGTTCTGACCTAGGTCTGTGGCACTGTGGACTCTGGCTTTTCTGGAACCACAACAGCACATCACTCCCTTCTAACAGTAACAGTGACCTCGCGGAAGGCGCAAGGCTTCCCAGCCCAGTGGCGGTGCCCTGCAGTCCAGCCTGCCAGCCCACAGTCCAGTGGTGGTTATACATCCGCTGCAGACCCACACGTGAGACCAAGGCCCGGTCATGGTCAGCCGAGTGAGGATGTGCTGTCACGGGCTCACTGACTCACTTGGGCCAACACACTTCACACCCCGAGTTCATCCTCCAGGATGAACAAATCTAGACTTCCTGAGCATCTTGTGGGAGCTGAAGAGAACCACAAACCTGAGACCCTAACAGTGACATCATTCAATTCCTTCCCGTTACGTTTTCTGAGAAGTAGCCCAAGCATAATCAGTGACACTGTATGTTCAGGAGAAAAAAAGTGCAGTGTTTACACTTTATTTTTGACATAAAGAAGCCGTATTTACACAATACATTCATATTTTTAAGTATGTTACAGCTCTCTGTAGAAAACCATTCCATCACAAAACAGCAACTTGTGACCCGGATTCCATCTTTAAAATATTAAATCAATGAAAATATTCCTAATTTCATAGCCCATCACAGAGGGAGACTGAAGGGAGGAGGGAGTGAAGAGCAGGTGACAGCAGGAGGACCCCCACCTGACGGGGACAGAGACCAGGAGAGCCCGAGGCTGGGGCACGTGCCCTCCCCCGCAACCCGGGTGACTTCCGAGGCCGCGGACGAAGCACCCCACTTCCCACTGTGTCATGAGGCCGAGCACAGCTCTGAAGGCGCAGCTCTGGCTACGCAGGGCCAGCACCCTGGACCTGGCTGGCGGCCTTCTCGCCCGAGGGCTCCTCTGAGACCTCCCGTTCCCTGTTCCAGTCCTTCAGGCCCTCAGGCAGCGAGGTGTCCTCATCCAGGCTGCCGGTGCCTTCCACAAATTCCTCATATGTAGACTTTTCTGCAAACGGTCTGGGGCCCAGGAGTTCCACCATGTTGTTCTTGTCTAACACTTCTTTCTCTAACAGGAGCAGAGCAACCTGCAATGCGAACACCTGTGGTTAAACAGTCACCCAGCAACATCTCTCCAATCTCATCACCTCCTATTTACAGTCAACCCCCTTCCAAAAAACAGTTTAGGACCACTGAAAAGAGATATTCACTGTCATGTCACTTTAGAATAAGATGTGCAAAAGTCCTGGAAAAACACGTGTCCCCACGAAGGGCGTGGCTGCACAGTGTGGTACATCCATGTGGCCTGTGACTGTGCCCTGGACTTAGTGGGGGAGCTCTGTCCCTGACACCGCAGAAGGACATCCTCGGGGAGGAGAGCCAGACGCAGTGTCCCTGGGCCCCACCTGCTTCCAAAGAGGGAAGGAGCTCCCTCTGGCTTACAGAGCAGAAAGAAATCCTGCCAGGAAGTGTGAGGAAGTGATGCAAGTGACTGGGGGTGGGGGTGGGGGTGGGGGAAAGGGTGGAAACAGGGAAATTTTAAAAGGTGGCTGACAAAAATAAAGACAAATGAGGCAGAGACACAATATGAAGCAGGAGATTAACGTGAAAATATGCATCTCGAAGTTCTGGTCTCTGTGTGGCTGAACCACAAGACTGACATGACACACAGCCACAGAAAAAGGGACCCCTGCCAACTACGAGTGGGGAAGTGAGGGACGGTGTCAGGAGGACAGGGAACAGGGTCACGTTAGACCCGCTCACTGTTACCACTGCCTTTCTACTTCTGCTGCCACCACGGCACCATCTCAGGAAGTTAAAACACACCCATGGCTGCCTCTGCACTGGCCTCTGACTGTCCCCCTGGAGATGGCACCCTGCTGCCACTCTATTTTTTTTAAGTGTTGGCATCTTTTTTCTTTAAAGATTTATTTTTATTTATTTATTTTGGCTGCACCGGGTCTTAGTTATAATGTGCGGACTCTTAGTTGCGGCATGCAAGATCTAGTTCCCCGATCAGGAATCAAACCCAGGCCCCCTGTGTTGGGAGCGCGGAGTCTTAACCACTGGACCACCAGGGAAGTCCCTGCCGCTCGCTCCTTTAATGATGAGTTTTTAAGCATTTCCACTCCAGATTCTTTTAGTACTCCTGACGATAAAACACAGGGGCCAGATGAGATCTCCATGAAGGGCGCCTCTAGCTCCAGAGCTGTGTTTCCCGCAGAGCTCTGGAGTCCCCAGACACCCTGTCCTTCCCTCTGCACCCCCTCCTCGCTCACTAGGGCCCCACACAGCGAGTCCTCCTCTCCTCCCCATGTTCACTGTAGCCTGATGAGCCGTCAGGGTGGATGTCAGCCTTCTCTGCCCTCTCCCATCGGAGCCCCTGCTGCAGGCCCCTCCCACCTACCCTGCGCTCTGTGAAAAGGCACCTCGGGCTCTGCCCGGCACAGCTCACAGTGGGCTCCTCTGAAGATCTGCTGATCGGACAGCATCATCTTAGAATAGCTTTTTTCTCTATCAGTCCTTTATAGAAGACTTTTCACCTGTGCTTTTATCATGAGAGTGTGGAATATTTAAAAGACAGAAGATTCTCCGTTTGGTTGCATGGATTCTGAATAATTAAGAGTTTACTGGATACAAAAAACCGACTGAATTAGAAAGGCTCCCTCCCTTTTGAAAACGCTATCAAATGAGGCACAACAACGGAAGATAAAAAGAATGTTTGTTCATGGAAGGTCATAATTAAGCAAAGGTACATATCTAGTTTGGCTAATTCTTTCGTTTGCTGTTCCACTACCTCTTTACTCTGGAGGTGAAGAGCAGTGGTCAATCCCAATCAGGCCACTGGGCTCTGCATTTGGAAGCACTTGGTGGGTGACTGCAGGCTCAACTGTGTGTCTGGTGTCGTGAACAGACTTTGTTAATCCCGCGCTCACATTCCTAAGAACCAGGAGCCGGGATCATGCCCGCTGCTGCTCTTCCCACATCCCCCCAGCCCCACAGAGACAGCAGACACAGCATCAGGATGGAGGAAGGAGCCTGGGATTAACAAGCACAGGGGACGTCGGCATCTACAAACCAACCAACCAGTCAAGCCATCAGTCTCAACTCTTTCTGCAAAACCGTGCAGAGAATCATTGGTGGAGCCGGCACCCACCTTCTCCACATCTGCTTTCTTTTCTGTGAGAAGAGCGACTGTCCTCTTGTAAGCATCGTTGATAAGTATTCGTACTTCGTCATCTATTAGTCTGGCCGTGGCTTCGCTATAAGGCTTTTCCAACACCATGTCCCCCTGACGGGGGAGGTCAAAGGAGATTTGCCCAACCTTTTCATTCATGCCGAACTGAACAATCTGAAAAAGAATGCGTGACTAGTGGTGGGCATCCATTTCTGCTCACAGGTTTTTATAAAATGGCAGCAAATCCACTGACATGAAATCCACACACCTCACTGCAGTACTACTCTTTAACCCGCAACAACGACACGGCAGCCTTGAGTCGGCCAAGTAGACCAGGGTGTTCTGTGTAGATGGAGGTTGGGAGGACAAGACCAGAGACCCACAGGCAACATCTACAAGGCAGGCGGCAAACGGGCAGGGACAAACCCCAATGGTGACGAGACCTGCTTGAAATCGCTCTGCATGGGGGGAGGTGAGGACAGGCAAGGAGCATCCGACAGATGGGAGGAACCACTCAGGCCGCCCAGAGGCTCTTCCCGTGCCGCCCGGGCTCCAGAAACCTGCGAGGGGCGTTGGCATTCTCCCTGAGTCCACAGGGCCCAGCCTGCACCCCATGAGACCCCCACACTAACCACACAAAAACCCCACATTAAGAAGAAGCTGTGGAAGTAAAATCCAAACTGACCAGAAAAGAGAAGGCGCAGATAAAAGAGGGGAGCAGGAACAGATCAGAAAGTAGGAAGTCACGTTTTTTAAAAGTTTATGAAAACAGCAGGAAACTCTAAAACCGTAAAACTAGAAAAACTGTCTTAATCCACCTCCTTCCTAAGAGATCAGGAAAACAAACTTCATGTAAAAGTGGGCAACAGAAAAATCCCTTACAAAGTTGTTATGAGAAAAAAGGAGCAGAATAATGTCTACACAGATAAGGGAAGTGGAATGGAGAGACGTCCATAATACAGATGAAAACTGTTACCCACAACTTCAGAAAAGGCTAACCGAAATCAGGAAGGTGATAGAAAATAAGAAAGAATAACATTAAGTCAGAATCAGAAAATTTAGATGAGGTGCTAGAACGCAGGAAATAGAAAACGAAAACATTACAGTTATTTTTAAAATGGAGATTAAACTAGAAAGGACACAAGAGCAAACAACCCCAACAAACAAATGCCCTAAGAAAAATTATTGGTTTTTTTTGGCAGTGCTGCGCGGCACATGTGATCTTAGTTCCCCGACCAGGGATATAACCCGCGTCCCCTGCATTGGAAGCTTGGAGTCTTAACCACTGGACCACCAGGGAAGTCCCAAGAAAAATGAAAGGTATGGGAAAGTAACAGGCCCAGAAGAGCTGACATATGAATAAAAGGAGTTCCCAAAGAAAGTCACTGACATCAAGTTCCCCGACAGCAAAATGACCTTGTCTGGGGATGGAGGCGCCCGTGATAAACTTAAAGGAAACAGGGGCATGGCTGCTGTCAGCAGAAAGGACCAGAAGGGACAGGCACCAGGGAGTCCACGCGGGATCCCACAGGCTTGTAACTGAATGTAAACTCTACTGATGTGCTTTATACACTCTTAGTAATAAACCTGAAAGACCGAACTCTCAAAACAAGGGTTTCTTTTCCTAAGTTTTGATCATTCTAAAATGGATTTCTCTTAAGAAGTAACCCTTGCCTGGAAAGCCTAGACCAGTCAAACAGCAGTGCTGTTCCAGAGCCATTAGTGCAGGTGAGGATGCAAGACGACCCCGCCCACACTCACCTGGGCATATGCACTCTGAGTCACTTTTCGCAAGTCGTCCTGAGCGCCGGTTGTGATTCTCCCGAAGAAGATCTCCTCTGACACGCGGCCACCCAGAGTCATGCACATCCTGTCCAGGAGCTGCTCTTTGGTATAGAGGTACTGCTCCTTGGGTAAGTACTGCGCGTAGCCCAGCCCTTTGCCCCGAGGGATGATGGACACCTGACAAGGAGAACACACGGTGCGCTGAGGACAGACGCGGCCACTGGAGGCTGATGTGGAGCCACAGGGAGACTCACTGGAGAGGAAAGCACCACAGCCTCGGCTTGAGGAGCTGGGTGGGAGGGCCCGTCCAGGAGAGCATTTTCTCTTAGGGTAACCTCACCCGAGAGGTCTATAAAGTATTTCTTGTCTCTTATAAAACTCAACTGAAAGTGTTCAGTCCTGACAACAGGGCTGCTGCTGACTGGCGACCCCTCCAGACTTGACGCCAGCCCCGCCTGCCCCGCTTTCCAGGAGGCAGAGGGGCCAGCAGCCTTCAGTTTTCTAGTCCTCTTGTTGCAATTGAGTAGATTCCTTTAATTTTTACAATCAATGCTCCCAGTCACAGGTTACAGTTCAGTGAGTTCTGACAAACAGCCTCCTCCCACAACCAAAATACAAAACATCTTCCTCGTCTCCCCGAAATCCCCTCCCCTGCCCCCACAGATGAGTTGCAGTTTCTAGAACTGTGCGTAAATGGCCTCATACAGTTCGGACTTCACCGTGTCTGGTCTGTGTGACTGTCCCCGAGACCCACCCCCACTGCCGGCTGTGTTAACAGTGCACTCAGCTCTATGGCCGCGGAGCAATCACTGGGTAAACACACCAAACATCCACTCCTTCTTGAGGGACTTCGGGGCTCTTTCCGGTTTATTGCTATTACGGATAAAGCAGTAAAAGTATTCCATGGACATGTTTTTATTTCTCTTGGGTAAACACACAGGACTGGAACCGTTTGGTTGTATTGGAAGCATTTGTCACCTTTATGAGAAACTGCCGAGCTGGTTTCCACGGTGGCTGTCCCGGGTCAGGTGCCCGCCCGCAGGCATGGGGTCCAGCTGGACTGACCTCGGGACATGTGGAGCTTCTGCAGGGTTCCACCCACACCTCCCGGTGACTTAGGGCATCTGGTATCTTCATGCGCCTAGCGCCCATTCCTATTCCTTCTCTCAGGAAGTACATGCGCATATATCTTGCCTATTATTTTACAGCGTTGCTTGTTTCCCTACCACTGAATTTTAAGAGTCCTTCATGTATTCCAGGTACACGTCCTCTGTCATATACACGTACTACAAGTATTTCCAGGGTGTGTGGCTTGCCTTTTTCTCTGTGGAGTCAGGGAAACCCCCTGGGCAGGAGAGCCCCAGACGCCCAAGCCTGACCCACGGTAGCAACTGCTTTTCCAGAGTGAACCCCTCCAGCTTCTGCACACTTTTCTTTCCAAACTTTATAACTCATCTGCGTGACCCCTTCACCCCAACACCATCAGCAGATGTTCCTGCCACGTGGCCCAGTGTGGCCACCGTCTGTTCCACAACAACTGCCTCACCTTCAGGAGGGGGTCCGCGTGCTCCAGATACCAGCCGGCAACTGCGTGGCCAGCCTCGTGGTATGCCACTGTCTTCTTCTCCTCGGGCTGCAGAACCTGAGTTTTTTTCTCTAAGCCTGACATACAGAACAGAAAACAAAACCCACTGCTTTAGTGACACCGACATCAAAAGAGATTTACACGATACCACACAGCGTCTCATCTAAATCGTGACTCAGAGACCAAGCTGCCTGTGACCATGGAATATTCCCAATCAGGGGCAGAACAAAGCAAAGCATCAACTTCAAAATATACAACCACCGCAAAACGCATTCACTACCCACCCGAGGCCCACTTTCTCCTACTCTCCCACTCAAGTCACGTATCTCGTTTTGAGAAATAAACAGAAATGCAAAGTAAAATTCAGCACTAGGGTCAATTTGACACATAAAATTCACAGAAAACGAAGACATCTGGAAAGAGCTCACTGCCTAGTCTAGGCATCGGGAATCACCAAGTAGGGGGAGACAAGGACCGGCCGAGAAGGCAGGCACACGAGGGTGGGAGGAGAGCCAGGCCCATGAGAGGCAGCAGCCCGCAGCCGCAGAGCAGCCCTGAGGAGGTGCCCCCGAGCCGGCCCGCGTGTTGCCAGAACTGAAGGACCCCTGCTCCAGCCTGGATGAAGGCGGACGCGGAGCTCGCCCGCACCTCTGGGCTGTAGTCTGCACTGATACAAAGCTCACAGGTGACACCAGCTTTCTCGTGTTCCAGGTACTCATCTGAGAATTTCTCAACTGGTAACACGTTACGGAGTCTGGGAGACTGAAAAAGAAAAGAGGGCGAACTGTGTTCCTGAGGACTCGGCCCAGGACAAGCACACGCCGCAGAGCCGCCAGTGGGTGGGGAGAGGGCAGGTGGACAGCCCTGTGCTCCAGACACAGACACGCAGTTCTCATGCCCCCAAAACACAAGAATCCCCAGCTTGTCACAGGATTTCCCCTCCTCAGCTCGCGATCCCGTCACAGGGCGTGTGCTGGCCCCAGCGGCTGAGCGTGAAGAGCGTGAAGAGCACGTCCGTGCCCCTCAGGGCCAAGGCTCTGCCCCACCCACCGCCCTGGCCTCTTTCACAAACTCACTTTCCTACTAAACACCCCCCCTCCCCCGTTTCCCCCAGACCTAAAAGAACACAAATAGTCTTCTCCTGTGTTTACAGTGAGGTCTTTTAATTCCACTCACAACTCTAACATCTTAGACTTTTTCTTTTCCCTAACGAATCTCAAACGGTCCAGTCACTCACTCGGCACCGCTACAACTGCCCCCCCGGCCCCCCTGCAGTGGCACCTACTCCTTGTCTCACCTGCTAATGAGCCTGCCAGGCCTGTGGCACAAAACAAGCTTCGGAAAGTCTGCTGACAGCCGTTTCCCCCTCGGCTGTCGGCTGTGTGGCCCGTGCCCTCACCCACCCCGCACCACGGGAACCACGGCCACGCGCAGGACCTCACGGGGACATCCCGCCCCGGCTCACTTCCCACCAAACCAGCAGCCCCGAGGACGCCCTTCCCACCTGTGGCCATGGGGCTCCCACGCTCACGTCCACTACCACACATTAAGGACCAGTAGGGGCTCTGCCTCCAGATGCGCCCCTTCTTCAAAGATGCATCTTCCTGAGCTATCACTGACTATCCCGTTACTCAGTGGCTCAGGAAAACTCGTGTTAGTACAATACTGGCCGTAAAACAACATAAAAAAAGCTCTTAAGCTTAACACTCAAGGCTTGCTAAAATCTAGGCTTCAACACCTCTCTCCACTTTGTCTTCCCTCCCACAGGAAGGAGTCTGAGCAACTCACCTCCCTCCCTGAGGCACAGGCCATGACTGCTCCTCCGCTCACCCTCGTTCACACCACATCCCCTCCTCCTGAGCCCAGTTTAAACCCCGCTCTTCCGTGGAGCCTGCCTGGCCATTCCTTGTCACAGGGAAATCCTGTGACAAGCCGGGGGTTCTTGTGCTTTGGGGGCATGAGAACTGCATGTCTGTGTCTGGAGCACAGCGCTGTGCCATTCCCTCCTCTGAATGCCCAAGTTCTCGAACTGCTAGTTATCTTTTTAACAGTATTAACTATAAGCTCTCTAGAAAGCAAGGAAAACACATCACTGGCCAACCCTGCTCGACAGGTGAGCATTTCCCGGTCAAGCAGTTGTTACAGCTGTTCACCCATCACCTATATCTAGCTTAGAGCACATTTAACTCATGCGATGAAATTTTGGGGAACAGGGAGGTTGTGAGTGTTTTAGAAAAACTAGATTGCTATAATTCAGGGGAGGACACCTCCCTGCTTGCCGCCCGTGCAGCATGAGGGTGGCGTCTCAGACCCATCCGACAGGGTGCCGTTGAGCCCCAGGTCTGGGCAGATACATGCCCTGGCCTCAAACTCACGCCATCCGCCCTTGGTCGTGGGTCCCACCAGCTGCCTTACCGCCAATTACTCGTTCAATTGCTTGTTCGAAGTGTTTCTGATTTATGGAATCTGAAAGGTGTCTCGCAGCGATCAAAGCAGCTTCATTGCAGACGTTGGCAACATCGGCTCCTGTGAAAGGGACACACACAACGGCTCACCTGCCAAATACACCTGAGCTCACTGGTCACACATTGTGAAGAAGGGAACCCGGGCCAACCGTCCACCAGCAGCAGTCAGTAGCGCTCAGTCCTGCCTGGCACAACCCGGCCCCTGAAATGCACGCTGCAAGTATCACTAGTAGACAGATACCCACAGGCAGCCCTCCACCTTTAGAGACTGTGCAATGACAGCAAACTAAGACAGCACTTTAAAACGCCCATCAACTTAGTTCCACCATCTCTGTTGGGAAAGTGACTTAAGCGGATATTGGGCAATCTGCTGAAATATAATGAAATACATAGGCATTAAAATGACCTAATGCATTCAGTTAAACAACGAAAGTTAAACATGAGAAGCTTGCCAAAAACTTCCTAGATCCTTAGGTCTCTGTAAACTAACCTTACAGAGAAAGTATATAGGGACGCAAATAGGCCATAACACAATGTATGTGCACAACAAAAAATATTAAAAAGTCAGGCTCCTGGGACATTGAAGGTGCCTGTGCCCGTGTATATAGCCTTCTCAGGCTGTAGATAGATGGTCCCTTCTATTTCATGTTAAGTTGGGAAGAAGGGAGAGAGGGAACAAGAAAGGAAGGGTCACATCCTGTAGACACAACAGCAGGTCGTGCTCACCCACCTGAAAACCCCGGGGTCAAGGATGCGAGTCTTCTTGCCAGCTTCTCCTTTTCCAGGGTGCTGTCCAGTTTCAGTGGTCGGAGGTGAACTTTGAAAATAGAGGCTCTTCCTTTTATGTCCGGTGGTCCTTGAGAAATTATTTTTAAGGAAAAAAAAACCAGTGAAACAGTTGCACCCCTCCCCACAAGAACTGGCCTGAATCCAGGGAAAACCATCTCACCGATAAAGATCTGCCTGTCGAAGCGCCCCGGCCTCATCAGTGCAGGGTCCAGGATATCTGGTCGGTTGGTGCCCGCCAAAATGACCACGTTCGTCGTTGTGTTAAAGCCTGGAAATAGAACAAAGGCATCACCATTGTTAAATGCCGTGAGGAGGAAGGTGACAGCATGCCTGTCCAGAACGTATGAGCACGAGACACACCACTTTAGTTTTCTATTTATTATCTAGTGATTTTTTAAGTCACAAACTTAATGATTTTTCTTACTATTCATCTTGTCCTTAATGATTAAGTCATATACAGTACAAGACTTAAAGATTTAAGGATCAACTACTAAAGACAAATTACCAAAGATTTAAATTTATGTAACTAGAAATGTAGATTACGTTGTCAACTTTAGAAAGTTTTAAAAAATCAGTAAGGTTAAATTTGCAAAGGAAGTGTCTGAACTCCCTGGGCCACAGGGACCACTCACTGCGTATCTGAAGGCAGGCACCACCCCACCTCCAACCTCTTCTGCAGGCTCAGCCTGCTCGTCTGACTGGCCATTTCTCAAACGGCAATGCCGTGGCCACAGAGCCGTCACCCCCAGGACCCTGGCGCTGAAGGAGCCTGGCCCGTTCCCCCAGGGTAGTTTCTGCTGTGCACGGGGTTCCGCAGAGCCGAGGAGCAGCCCCACCTCCTCAGTCTGGCTCCCACACCCGGCCCAGGAACGCAGACCTGCTCAAAATCTGCCAAATTCGCACTTGCTAACGCATGGATTTTCCTGATCCTTCAGAATCATAAATGGTTTGAGAATGAGATTATGATTCTTTAGCGAAGCATTTCACCAGTTTTTCTTTTATTTGGCACCAGGTACAAATGCCATCTTAACACCAGTATTAAGTTACAGCAGGCTGCCAGGCAAGACTCTTTTGCTATTACCTGTACTGGAATAAAAGAGCCCTTCGATAGGGGTTGTTTATTTTAGAGAATCTCTCTTTGCTCTCTGTATCAGCACAGGACTCTCATTTTAGAAACATGAAGAACAATTAGAAAGCACAGTTCAAAACACAAAAGACTTGAACATTCACCATCCATTTCCACCAGCAGCTGGTTGAGGGTATTCTCCTGCTCACTCTGCCCCCCGAAGTTGCCCCTTCCTCTCTTCCTTCCCACGGCATCTATTTCATCGATGAAGAGGATGCAAGGGGCATTCTTCCGAGCAAGGGCAAATAAGTCACGGACCTGGATGAAAATGTAAGCACTGGAGTCACTTGACAAGTGAGTGCTATCCTCCCAATAAAACAGACATAAAGCTTCCTGTCCCCCAGGAAGGCCATCCTGTGTCACTCACTGTACAGTACAAATTTTAAAAGTTACAAGCAGCAAAGAAGTCACATGGCAAACGGTGGGAAACTTATGTAAGGTGAGCAAATATTATTTCTAAAAGCTCATCAGTTATTGTTATGTAAGAAGCACGAACACCAGCAAACTGACACTACATATCTTTATCCTACTAAAAGGTAACAGGTAGAGTTGTAAAGTTTGTATTCAGTTTACAAGTCCAACCACCCTGGGCTCCCTTCACGCCCGAGGCAAACAGTAACAGCAGACACTTACTCAAAGACCCAGCGACGTGTACACACAGCAGAGGCATGACCCTCCCGAGCCCAGCCAGCTGTCGCCCCACCCTCAGACCATGGCAGCGGGGGCCCTGCGCCCACCTTCTGACCTGCTGAGTTAATACAGTGTGAGGTGAGACTTACTCTAGCTGGACCCACACCGACAAACATCTCCAAGAACTCAGATCCACTAACGGTGATGAAAGGGACGTTGGCTTCTCCGGCTGTGGCCTTCGCCAGCAGTGTCTTCCCAGTGCCTGGAGGACCGGTGAGAATGGCACCCTTCAGATATAAAAAAGAGAAAGTACATTTGACTAGAATTTCAGAGAAATAAATTACATATCCATAAATAATTCCAAGGTATAAATCTGTCTACAAATTTTAGTGATATACACTAAATATTTCTTAAACATGTGAACAATGATAGTAATTATATTAGTAAGAATATTAATAACATTAGTAAGAAGAAAAAAAATTATATGAGAAATATAGAGAAATATATAAGAAATATTAGAGAAACATAGAGAAAGTAATTATATTAGTGAGAAGAGAAAGGAAAAGACTATTAGAGACTATACTGTTTTAAAAAACTTGGGGGGCTTCCCTGGTGGCGCAGTGGTTGAGAATCTGCCTGCCAATGCAGGGGACACGGGTTCGAGCCCTGGTCTGGGAAGATCCCATATGCCGCAGAGCAACTGGGCCCGTGAGCCACAACTACTGAGCCTGCGCGTCTGGAGCCTGTGCTCCGCAACAAGAGAGGCCACGATAGTGAGAGGCCCGCGCACCGCGATGAAGAGTGGCCCCCGCTTGCTGCAACTAGAGAAAGCCCTCGCACAGAAACGAGGACCCAACACAGCCATAAATAACTAACTAACTAAATAGAAGCTGGGCTGATGGCCTTCTTCACTAAAGTTGCCTCCTTAAAAAAAAAAAAAAAAAAAAAAAAAACTTGGTAAGAATGTGAAATTTGAAATACTTCTCTTACTTTTTAAGATTTTTAGTGTTGCTTTTTAGACCTAACAGTATATAAAGGGTGACTTAAGCTGGGAATCTACTAATAAACTGCCTGATGTTTACTTCAATAATTCAAGGAGACACAAATATCACACTTCCAACTTACATTGTGCTTATTTTCTTTCCTTTAAATTTCACAAATGAAGTAAAAATCTAATAACCAATGATGAACTTAAAAAGAATACTGTTTGCTCAAACACTGTAATTACTTAAGTCGTGGAGATGCCTAAGTATGATGTGAACAGGTACGCAAGTATAGCAAATTATAAAACTATAAAATGTGACTTTTTATCCATGGAGGCAGGCAGGACATGAAATCAAGAAAATGATGATTCCCTTTACAAAGGACTCCTTTAAAGTAAACTTTATTAACGGGTTTTTAAAAGAATTAGTTAAACATTTTCTCTTCATTTACTTAATGCCTGAGCCTGGCCTTAGCGACACAAAGATGGGCAAGGCTACCCGTGGCGCGCAGTGGGCGGGGGAAGGTCTGTCCTCCACGGAGTCCTGGGCCACGAACCTGAGTTCCAGGCCAGGCCTGCTCATGGTGCTGAGAGAGGGATAGCGAGGTCACAGCAGAGGCAATGTGCTGGGGGCTGCTGAGAGAGGGGTGTCTAAGTTGCCCTGGAGGGAGAAGGAAGCAAACCAAGGGGAGAGGACACACATTTTCTCGGGAACACACGCTACCTGCAAGCAGACACATCCACGCAGGACAGCCGACCTGAAGAGACGCGCAAGTTAAATGGAGACTAGTAAGTTAAGATGGAGGAAGGAGAGAAAAAGAGCTACTTTATAAGTAATCAAACTCCATAAAATTGTAACTTCAGAGATCAAGAAATACTTCAGAAGATTTTTGGGTTAATGAGCTGAAAACCGTCTTCTGAAAGTTCATTTTACCTTTGGGATTTTTGCTCCTAGGTCTTGATACTGCTTTGGGTTTTTCAGGAAATTCACAAATTCCATTATCTCTAGCTTGGCCTCCTCGCAGCCCGCCACATCTTTGAACTTCACATCTATCTCGTCCTTTAGGACCTTGGCAGTGGTTTCTCCGACACTGAAGAGTCCGCCCATGCCCCGGCCCGTGCGGCCGATGCCGGCCGGCCCCCTCCGGATGGTGTAGAGCAGGAAGGTGATGATGAGCACGGTGGGCAGCATGCTCAGCAGGAAGGAGCTGGGGGCCACACGACAGCGCAGCGCTCAGGCGGGCGGCCCTGGCTCGGCTGCCCTGCGAGGGACCCGCCACCCCGTAACTGCACACGGTTTCTGCCTGTGCAACACCGGGCTATCCGGGTACATCTGAGGCACAAGGAGACTCTTAGTGTGTCAGTATCACTGAAGGGGAATCGCAGAAAGACCAAAGAAAAGCCTGTTCTCAACACGTACGCTGTCCAGTGGTGCTTTATTCCCACCTCAAGAACCACCATTTATGCACAGGACGGACCTGTGATTTACTATCACTACATCAAAATTTCAAAGAAATTTCGTTCAAATTGCTCATTTAACAATTTTAACGTGATTCTGGTGTTAGCCTGAGTAGAAATTCCAGTTCTCTTATTGGAATGCATCAACTTATTCTGAAGAGATGTCTTCCAAATATTCAATCCTTGCGAAGGCAACAGTGGTGAAAGCTGTCTCTGGGCGGCTCGTGCAGGCTCACAGAGACCCAGGGGCAGGGGTGCCCTCCAACCCATGCCTGCCCTGGCGGGAGCAGCTCAGGGGTGACTTACAGCCTTTTGCTTTCTGTTTGTCTTAATAAAGTCAATTTCCACACAACTACAGGCACAGACATATACTTATACTGGGTAACATAATGCAATTTAGTTTAACTTACCCTAAGAAATTTAGGTCAAAACCTGGTACATGGTTTAGGTAAAAAACAAAACAAGAATAAAACCAGGATTAGCTTTCTAACTTTTCATCTATTATAAAATTTTAAATGCTGCTATAGCATTTAAACCATGAACAATTTACTCTTTGGTTTATCTCTGGAGAAAAAAAATAAACACACTGACAATAAAGGTTTAAGGAATGGTGCAACAAAACTTTGTGTAATGTTTCAGGACCAGCCTATAAAGTTAAGTAATTATATGATAACCTCAGGGACCAAGGGATATATTGCATCACGTGTGAAATAATCTCGGCAGCTAGCTGGATCTATTAATAATACTGCAGGTAGATTGCAGGTCTACATACACCAAGACTCAAGAGAGTCCCTGAGGCCGAGTAAGACCATCAGCTCAATTAACAAGCTAGCTACCCCTTTCTCCGCTCTCTTACATGTACAAAAAAATTAAGCTTTATTTCTACTTTCACTCTCAAACTCGTAACTCTAAATCAAGGTAGGCGTTCTGCATTTAATGCAAATGGGGTCACCACCAGGAGATCTACCAGGGCGTCCGTGTGTGAGCACTCAAAGGCCATGTATTCCCAAATAAGCCCAAAGACAAGCAACTCCTGAAATCAACAAGCTGTTCCTGAAAGACTCAGACCTGAAGTGGCCTTTCTAAAGACAAATAACCTTTAAGGGAAGAAGCAGCTCTGACCAGAGAGGAAGAAGCATTACTTAAAAATCCTGCAAACTCTGTGAAATATAAATGTAAAGGATAGTTAAAAGGTGGGAATGCCACTCTTTAACACAAATGGGCTCTTTATGCTAAACTCCTACTCAAGAACGGTACATTGGACATTAACCCCAAACTACTGCTTAATCAAGATAAACATTAACATGTAGAAAATCAACCAGTCTCCAGCAAACTAGTAAGTTACTAATGGTTGAAAAGAACTCTGGCCGAACTGAGAGGCCTGTTGAGAATATAAAGTGTGATGCGCTGCCCCCTGCTGACAGAATACAGAGTGAGCCCAGGGAGCACAGGCAGCCTCCTGTGTTCACAGACACGCTTCTTACCCATCACTCTCAGCAATGTAGACCACAGGGACCCGATTCTCCCCTTCTATGCCCAATTCCTGCTGTAAAGTTTCCAGATTCCGCTCAAAGGTGTCCACACTGCCAATATTGAACCAGACATACTGCTGTAAGGACAGAAAAACAAAATATCCTAATTTTGTTAGGGGAATGAAGAGGAAACAAAGGATTCAATTCACAAAGGGTTCAACTTTCCAAGAATTTTTCAGAAATACTGCAAATTTACAAATTAAAAATATACAATATTAACAATAACAACAAGACTTGTTTTAACAATGCAGTGACTAAGCTTCACTCAGTGAGAACCCCTGACAAGCCTCAACCAGCAAGCATTTCTATAGCAGCATTCCTCCACAGTCCTAAAATTGTAAACTCGAAAAATGAAAACTCTCTTTGAAAAGACAACCCTTTTCAGAAACAAACAAGCATCCTTTTCCTCTTGTCCACTTCTCAGGAACTTCTTAGCTGCCTGGTCCCAAACTAAACACCAGCCTGCAGCAGTGATGGCACTTCTCAGTGTTGGGATGGTTCCCATCCCCAGGTGCACCACGACGCCCTGGGTCCTCAGAAGGAGGTGCTATCACCGACCGCCAGGAGGCAGCTCCACCCAATGGGACAGAAATACCCTCCAGTCACTGGACCTGGGAGTTCCTGGGACCCTAGGGAGGGACACCCGAAGGGCTGGAGGCAATGGCGATGCTCCCCACCAGCACAGGGTTCCCCACTGTGCTGGCATTTACTGTCCCCGTTTGACAGAGGACAAAACTACAGGGGTGACCCCACCGCCCACGGTTACACATCTAGGAAGTGGGTGGCTCTGAGCCCAGGCAGGCTGGCTCCAGGGCTAGCGACAATAACCAGCAGGCCACACCGGCTCTCCGACATAACCACTCCCACCTCTGGAGCTTCCCCACACACTGGCCCCTCCTCCCAGCACCCGGCAAGCATCAGCTGCACTGCACAGCCCCGAAAGACTTTGTTCCTCCTCTAACCTGCAAACGCCTAAAAAACATGTAAACCTCAGACACTTGAGACATGTACACAGACAAGAGCAACATGCCCCCGCAACCCTTCCACCACCAGGGTTACTGAGTGGGCGCCGTCACTGTGGTGTTTCTCTCCACGTGTCTAAAAACAAAAGACGGCGAGTAAGTTGTATAATATTCTATAACAATAGTCCTCGGTAAGTTGTTCACAGACAAAGCTACACGATTCCTGTGGTTATAGGCCCCAAATGTGTCAATGACAGAACACTCGCCAACTTGGCTCCCACCACCAATGGGGCAACAAGCTAAATGATGCCTCACATCAGAGAGTTGGGTGGACCAAGGCCCAGCAGCACGGAATTCTAGGGACAAGACCTAGGTGAGACCCTCTGGGGTGGGTCCCAGCTCTGCAGGTGATTCCTATGCACACTGAGGTTTGACAACCACCACTGACCTACACAATCTCATTTGAGAGCTAAGCCCTAAAAGCATTAGTGTCACTCCCATTTTAAAGATAAAGAAACTGAGGCTTCCAGGGGTTAGACCATAGAGCTAGTAAAGAGCAGAGCTTATCTGAGGCCAAGTGTGTCAGACTCCAAAGCCTGTGCTTATACAGCACAGCACAGCAATTAATATCACTATGCCATAAGCAGTTGGACACAAAATCTTATACCCATTTCCGAAAGCTTGAAATAGTCTTTATTAAACAGGCAATACATATTCTCTGTAAAAAACTAAGGAAACACAAACATAATGAAAATAAAAAGCATCCATAACCTCAATATCCAGAGATAAACACTATTAGCAATTTTGATGTTGTTTTCTCAAGGTTTCAAAATACCCCTTTTACAATCTTGAAATACGCACAATTTTGAAAAGAAATCAACATAAAACCTTAACTGTAATATAAAGGAGTGATACAAAGTAATTTAAAATAAGATGGTACTAATTTCAATACGAAAACGCTCGTGCATGCCAGTACTAAGTGTAAAAACTGCTCCCCAGGGAGGAGCAAGCCCTACTGAGAGCCGAGCCCCAGCAGCCCCAGCAGGCGATTAAAGAGGGACGTGAGGAGCCGCTACTGCTGACCAGGGGCCTAATGGGCCTGTTTATATGGTTCTAATTTTTTGCCCTATAAACAATGTTTTGGAGTACATCCTTGCACAGACACCTTTACATGCATCCCTAATTATTTCCCTAGGATTATTACTGAAGCAAAATTACTGGGTGTATGCGTACTTTCAAAACTGCTGATAAATACACTGCCAAACTGTCCTCTTGAAAGGGAGTGCCAATTTAATTCCCAGCACTAAAAGTCTGAGGAACAGTTCTGAGAAAAAAAAAAGTAGCATGGTTATTAATGAACATTTCATCATAAGATAAAGAGAATGGGGGGGGATTAAGACAATTCAAACAACTTTCCTAACAGTGACTGAAATACGAAAGTCCTATGACGTTACAGATATTCTTATATTTATTGATACGTTATCAGAGACATGATCACCAACAGTTCTCGTTTTCCTTAAATGTTGCCCCATCCAGGCAGGATGATGACGAAATGGTGAAGCGAAGGCATCCTGAGATAGAAGGGATGCAGCCTGGAAGAGGGCTGGCCCTAGGGGAGCTGTAAGGTCGCAGGATGCCCAGGGGCTAGGAGTGGGCCTGGGGGTCGGGTCCAGGAGGGCTGGGAATCACCTGGGAACCTCATCTGCCTCCTCCCCCCTCCCCCCCATAATCCCCTCAACCCACTCTGGGGTCTCTGGAACACATTTCAAACTGGTTGGACAAGAAATACAAATGTTTTTTTTTAAATAAGAACAGAAATGGAAATTAAAATAATATAACATCACAAAACAATTGGGAGAGATATGACCAGAATGCTTCTTAAACTGATTTGACAAAAGTTGTCTTAAGACATAAGCAATTCAGATTTTAACATTTTTTTTCTTAATAAAACAACTGTTTTCTCAGTCTTGAAAAATCATAGATACTGGAATACTGAAAACTAGATTTCACACACTGGTTTCTAAATGAATAGCCAACGTGATCACCAAACCAAACCAAACCCAAAACCACTGCCCAGCCCCTGCACACATTACGGACACAACGTTCACATCCTCACTGTTAGTAAGGATCCTGGTTGCTGCGCTGCCCAGTTCCGACGCGGCCAGTGTACATGGCTACCGCAATGTGAGGGAATGCTTGCTTTTCAGTTTTACATCTGAAAAGTTAATTTACAGCTAATTCACATCAATTAATAAAATCATTTACCCCATCAACAGGAGTTTTTCCTGGTGTAAAAGTCACTCGAACAAAACGCTTGTTGACGACTTCCAGTCTGTCTACCTGGAATTTTAAGAAGTTAAATATTCAAACATAAATTTACACAAAGACTTGAGATATTCTTTTAAGCTCATCTGAAATGCCTGTATTTCAGACACACAAAAGAATATAAAGTAAAGAAAGAAGATAACGTAAGGATTCCCCGTGTTCCCCACTCCAGCTTGAGAAAGAAAACATCACAAACACTGCTGAAGCCCCCAGTCACCCAGAGGTGGCCGTTCTCTGCAGCGGGTGCTGGCCACCCCAAAGCAGGGCTTGGTCCCAGGCCACAGAGACCCAACCCTAAACAGACACTCACTTCTGCCTGTTTTTAAACTTTAAAAATGGTCTCATCTGGCATGTACTTTTCTACAACTTTCTTTTTCTTCTGTCCTTGTATTTGTAAGGTCTTTCCTTGCTGACATGTCAGTTCTGCAGGGTACCCCATTTTATAAGTACACCCCAAGTTATTGGTCCATTCTCCTGTTCACAGACATTCAGACTGTTTCAAACGCTCCCCCATCACAAACAATGCTGCTGTGAACATTCCTGTGTATACCATCTGGACACATCTTCAAGAACTTCCCTGGGATACGTACCTGTAGATAAACAGAGTCCAGCTAGGCTGTAGGGCAAAATCGCTCTCCAAAACACTACTGTCCTCACTTGCTATTAAAAGACTTTTAAATTTCTGCCCCTCTAGGGTATAAAATGGTTTAAACTTGATTTTCCTGCAAGCTCCTAACTACACAGGGTTCTAAAGATCGCTTGCACACCTCACCCCGAGGCCTCTGGCTGCTGTGGAGTGGAGCACTTTCGGGGGGGCCTGTTTCCTGCCGCTGTCAAGTCTGCTCTGGCAGGAAGTCTGGAAGGTACGAGCCCAATATGCGAAGTGAGGGAGCCCTGCAAGGTTCCAGGAGGAACCAGAATGGGGGCTCACCATCTGGAAAGGACTGACTAGAGAACTCTATCCCACATAAAACTGCTGGGGCAATGGTAGACTGACTGCATGCAGAGAACCAGCGGGTCAGGAGGAGAAGTGGCTACAGAGCCAGGACCTGTCCCCACACTCGAAGGACAGGAATCACTTCTTAGAAAGCAGGCTCCTCACGACACCTGGGAATCACACATGTGAGAGCCTCACTTGCTTCAAAAATCTGAGTAGATAATCGTTTCCATTTTTTCCATCCTCACCTTACTGTACAACCTTTAAAAATAATTTTAGATTCTTTATATTTTATAAGTATTAATATTTTTATTTTATTCATTTCATTGATGAAAAATCCAGTATTGAGAGCTTAAATCATTTCCCCAAGGTTACAGAGCAGGCCTAATGCTTGTTCTCTTACTATCACTTTACTTCATCAATTCTAAGATGGTTATTTTTCGTATTTTAACCTCTCAGACATTGCTGATGCATGTTGACAACTGATGGTATTACATAGTTTCACTGGTGGCTCACTCAATCTTTCTTAGTAACATGTAAAATAACATGTGCCTTACAATCCACAGCATCTTAAATGAGCTGAAACAGGGTCTCACTGGGCAAAGACCCAGCCCGGGGGCACAGAGCTCATGCCCGGGCCTTCACTCAGAGCCCATGGCTCTCACTGTGAACACTGAGTCACCTATTCACCTATTCACCTTCCAGGCCCACAGGACATTACAAGCAGTGAAGGTGTAAAGGAGCTGGGAGAGGCTGGGAAAGGTGCAGGGAGGAGAGACACCCGAGGGCACAAGAGGAATGATGGGAACAGACAGGGACGCCAGAGCAACAGTCAGAAGCAGTGGCTCCAAAGCGAGGCTCTAGCATGAAAAGAAATAAAAGGAGTTCGTGGTAAATTTGGGGACTGCTGGGTCAAAACAAACAGGTTCCTTGGTTGCAGTACTTTCCAGCATTAGAAAAATCCAACACGGGACTTGATGGCGAACAAGCCTGGCTAACTTGGTGGCTGTTTATCATTTTATTGGCCTCATCTGAACCCCACCCTTTGAACCCCTGCAGCCTGCAGGCCCACACAATACTCACTACTCCTTTGGAAAGATAGTTATTGACAAAGTCCTTCCATGTGATTTCTCTCCCGGAGCTCTTGAACAGGAAGTAAAACAGGACTCCTCCCCAAAACAGGGCGGTCCAGAGAAAGTACATCCTGAATTCCTTGTCATCCCATGGAATGTCACCCTGGGCAAGAAAGGAGACATTTCTGTGAAGCATGCAATGTAACAACACAGTCTACACTGTGCTGGATGCAAATTCCTTCCAATGCCATGAATGCCACCCCAGAGCCCCAACGTCAACCACACAGTGTGGAATCAAACCTTCTGGAACCTGGACCACCAGTGAGAATCGTCTTTCTTCCCACCTCGTTTTCCACCACCACCAACTCCTCCTCCAGAAGGACGCGGGGCAGCCGCTGGCTTCAGTTCTGTTCACAGACAGAGAGTGTGTACAGTGGCATGGCAGGATTTCCTATCTCTCAGCAATGTTTTCATTAATACCGTTTAATAAAGTTTTATTGCAAAACACATGGCAACTGATCAGTTACTGAACAAAGTGCTATGAGGAAGCCTGAGACTAAGAGAGAGAGGGGTAGCCCTCAGGGAGGCTCCTGGCGCTTCACACGCACAGTCTCATGAGCTGCACACTTACCCAAGGACCAGTAGACACATGACTCTGCCCATCTTACAGATAAGAAAGGGGCTGACATGCCTGCTAATCACCTGGTGAAGTGCTCAGTGACAGTGAGCAAGTGACAGAGCTGGGATCTGAGTGCACATGAGCACGCTCCTGAGTTCCCACCTGAAGGTAAAAAGTAGGTGCCCCTGCCCTGCCCCAAGCCCTGAAGTGAACACTGTTAACAGTTTCTTCTGCAGGAAAGACATGATTTTGATAACTGGCCAAAAACAAAACCACCACTACCAACAACAAACCCACTTCATCCCCATAAAATCTGTTGGTAAGAATCTGAAATTAGTCACTGTCATGAGTTGAACTGTGTCCTCCAAACTCATTTGCTGGAGTCCTACTCCCCAGTGATCTTAGGGTCTTCACCAAAATACACAAGTTGAAATGAGGTCACATGGGTGAGTCCTAATCCAATATGATTAATGTTCTTATAAAAAGGGGACATTTGGACACAGACATGCACAGAAAAAAGGCGATATGAAGAGACCCAGGCAGAAGATGGCAGTCTACAAGCCAAGGAGAAGGCCTGGAACAGACCTTTCCCTCACGACCCTCAGAAGAAAACAACCCTGCCGCCTGCCGACACACTGATCTTGGACATCCAGCCTCCAGAACTGAGAGACATACTGTTGCTTCTGACACCCAGTTGTGGAACTTTGTTCTGGCAGCCCTAGGAAACTAATACAGTCACTAATACTCTCCCTTCCCCCCACTTCTCCATCCTTTCAAAGACCCACAAATACTGTTCTGACATCTTCAACTCCTGGGAAGCCACCCCCTCACTGTGCAGGCCAGGAGGCCTCAGCACCCAGTCACCTGCAGGGCCTCATGGCCTGGGCTTCCTGTCGTGCTCACCCCTCCGAGATGCACACAGGGAGCTCCCGCACCCCTATCTCAAGTAAGGCAGGGTCTCAGAGAGGCAAGCCCACCCCTAAGAGGCCCAGGCCTGGGAAATAAAGAGAAGGCACATTTCTAAAGTTGTTGAACGATGTCCCATGTACTCCAGGACAAAGTAACATATATGCAAAAGGTACCCAATAGGTTATATTTAAAAAGTGGACCAATCACCATTAATCAGCCCCAAACCAAGGTCAACAGGAAGTCGCCCGGTCACCAGCGCTCCATCAGCCCACACAGCACTGGTCCTTCCTCGGCTCTGGCCTGGCTTTCATGATCCACATTCTCTTAGCATGTATTTGTCCCTCCGAGACCCAAGTTCACTTAAAAACAAAGGCTGTATTTTATTTTTCCTTATATTTCCCTAGAAGGAAACGATGCCAGCTGAATGCCAGCACGTGCCGGGCACTGTGCTAAGTGCTACCACACGTGAAAGGGGAGCAGGGCCTGGCACACACACAGGTCCCCAAGCCGCTGGCTCTGACAAACCCTCTCTGAGTCGCTAAGGGAAGATAAGCCTCTGAGGAACAACTTGAAAAACACTGCACTCACAATACACGTCAAGTAAATTGCATGTATTGATAACATGTGCCAAATGTACTTACTAAACATGCAGTTAGATATGACTGATACTGACCAGCCAATATCTCTAAGGTAACCTCCAATTAATTCAATTTGAAAAATGACAAGAAATATGAGCAGAAAATTAAGATAAAATGAAACAGAATTTTATATGTGCTCCTAGACTACAGTTTCAGGACTGACTTAAGATTTTCTTTGTTCAGTGAAAACTATCAGCAACATCATATATTAGGGGAAAACAGTAAGTTCAAATATAATCTTTTGAAAAGGTACCTTTTTTTTCTCCCATAACTTCTTTAGGTTCACTAGCTTTTTTTCCATTTTTCCCATTGGGAAAGTATTTTTCAAATCCTGTTAGAAAAGGAAAAAAATACATATCCTCAAACTAAAATTCATCAAGTTTTGTGTACGTGCTCTTTGTTTTGTTTTGTTTTTTAAAGAAGATGTTGGGGGTAGGAGTTTATTAATTAATTAATTAATTTTTGCTGTGTTGGGTCTTCGTTTCTGTGCGAGGGCTTTCTCTAGTTGTGGCAAGTGGGGTCCACTCTTCATCGTGGTGTGCGGGCCTCTCATTATCGCGGCCTCTCTTGTTGCGGAGCATAGGCTCCAGACGCGCAGGCTCAGTAGTTGTGGCTCACGGGCCTAGTTGCTCCGCGGCATGTGGGATCCTCCCAGAGCAGGGCTCGAACCCGTGTCCCCTGCATTGGCAGGCAGATTCTCAACCACTGCGCCACCAGGGAAGCCCGTGCTCTTTGTTTTTAAAGCAGCTGATTCATCACTAAAAAGCACAAGCTAGAAGTTTAACATTGCTTGTGTAGGGAGTAAATCAAAGTCTAGATAATACAGCTCACAACCCCGAGGAGTCAGAGGAAAAGGTCTCACTGGCCTGCCCACCTCATTACCGACAAAGGTGCCACATTTGAAGGTGACACACTGTCATCACTGCAATCACACAGGAGGAGGTGGGGTGGGTTGTAAGAGGAGACATGACTTAGGAATCAACCGAAACAACGCCTCTGCACCTGCCCTGTCAACACCCGCTGACAGCGAGTCTCTGTCACAAGACTGTCCACCGTCACAGTCACATCTGAATGTTTACCTTTTGGAGGCCGAGAACAGAATCTCTGATAAGCAGCAATCACATCTGTCAGAAGAGAACTTCCGCTGGTTTTTGCTTCAGTTGTAGCATATTGATAAAGCTGCAACACAACATATAAATAAAAGCATGAAGGTTACATCAAAGTAAGAATGAAAAGAGCTTCATTTCCTAATACCACCAAGTGGATGAAATGCTTCTCCCTTCAACAGGCAGTTACAGACTAGCACAGAACGGCCCCCCCACCGAGGGAGGACTAGGGTTGTCCAGCCCTGGGCCGCTCTAGTCCAGCAAGAACTAGGAGATACACACTTCGCCCAGAAAACGAGAGTACTTCAAATCATACCTAATTAAGAGCTGCAGCCCGATTACGATTCTCTACCAACACATTCACTCTGGCATTGTTTACTTAATTTGTAGCATTCAAAAGGCAAACTCCGACATGGAACATCGGCTGCCTCACTTGCAGGGTCTATCACACTACAAGGTCATTTACCTGAAATTACAGAACAATGCTGCTTGTGAACACAATACAAAATTTATCTGTGTTCAAAGACAAGAAAGTTATGGTCCAATGTCACTGATAGTCCTTGTACTAGTAACATTTGCTAAAGGTATTTGATATACTGTCATCCTGACAAGTCCCTTTACAGATATATCTCTGCTTTAAATAACATGTTGCTAAAAATTGTTTGTAAACACTACCTATATAAGTCAGAGTATAATGTAAACAAACTGAACAAGCTCCTTATTAAATTTAGGTGCACAATTAAAAGCAATCAACGGCAAGGTCCACTGAGGGGCTATATCTAAATTTGGCAGTGGAAAAGTTCAAGTAATTCTATCCTTCTGAAAAGTGAAAATTCACCACCATTTTTTAGGACAAGCTTTTACATACAGGTGAGAATGTTTAAAGTGAAGTTCATCCGCATTAGTATCCATCCTAACTTGCCTCCTTTATGGTCTTATGAGAAAAATAAAATACCACAAAACCATATAAAATCACTTCACATCCACAAGTGTGGCCATAATAAAAAAGAGAGACAATTACAAGTGTTGGTGAGGATCTGCAGAAATTGGAACCCTTGCGCACTGCTGGGGTGACGGGTACAGCCACTTTGGGAAAGTTTGGCATTCTCAAAATGTTAAACGTAGAGTTCAGTTACCACATGATCCAGCAAATCCACTCCTACTCAAGAAAATTGAAAACAGACGTCCACACAATACCTTGTACATGAATGTTCATAGTAGCATTATTCATAATAGCCAAAAAGTGGAAACAACCCAAATGTCCATCAACTGATGATGAACAGACAAAAACGTGGTATATGCACACAATGGAATTTTATTCAGCCATAAAAAAGGAATGAAGTACTGATACATGCTACCATGAAACCTTGAAAACATTATGCTAAGTTAAAGAAACCAGACACAAAAGGTCACATATTACATGATTCCATTTATATGAAATGTCCAAAATAGGCAAATCCACAGAGACTGTAGATTAGTAGTTGCCTGGGGCTGGAGGAATGGTTGGGGAGAAATGGGGCGTGACTGCTACTGGTTATAGGGCTTCTTTTTGAGTGATGAAAATGTTCTGGAATTAGATAATGGTAATGGTTGCACAAACTTATGAATATACTAAAAACCACCCAACAGTACACTTGAAAACGGTGGATTTTATGGTATCTGGATTAAATAATCAACTAAAAACCAAAAAAGAATGAGCTGATTTAATTCCAAATTATTACACAATTAATAGCAAAGTAGGACAGAAACACTGATACGGTTCTTGGTAGACAGCAATGCTGGTCTGAGAGAACTTGGAGCTTCTGTTATGTTGGGCCCTCCCTGACGGCTGGGAACACTTGGCCCAAGAAATAACCACTGATAATGGATAAGAGTGTGTCATATGTGAATAAATATTTTCCAATGCCAAATCTATTACGGGTGTGGATTGAAAAGACCTGTTATCCAAGCTGGACAGGGCAACAAGTCACTGAATATCTGCTCCAGGCCAGGTGCTGCCAAGCAGTGGGGAGCCCACAGGGGGACCAGAACCAGTGCTGCCTCGAAGAAACTCGGAAGAGTAAGGAAGAGTCCTGGGAACAAATCAATTACAGGACGGTACCGCACGTGCAACAATACAAAACCTTAAGTAGAAAGGTACAGAGGTGGCACAGAGAAGGAAGTGGGTACATGTTTAAGGGACCTAGGCATGTCACAGGGAAGTGGCACCTAGCCTAGAATTTGAAAGACTCACAGTTCACCAGGCAAACAGTGTCAAAACTTTTAATTTTGGTTAAGCTGGAAATCTGATTTTTTGCATGATGATCTTCAACATATCTCATGATATTAGGAGACTCACAGTCATGTACCTGCAGTGGGAGAAAACGACGAATGCCCAGGGATACTATTGTGAGGGTCAAATGTGATAATATACGGAAAAGCACCTTTAAAATTGTGTGGCAATACCCAGCTTTACATTATCATTTCCAATCATTCTGAAAGCTACTTGAGAGCAAGGGTTCTTTATTAACACCATATTAAGCAAGTCTTTGTATCACAATAAAGTACAGAACTGGGTACACGGTATGTGCTCCATAAACATTATTAGCTTGCTGAAAAATCAGCCCCCTTTAGGCTCTCTTCAAATTGCACTGACCTGGAATACCTCTAGCAATAACCCCCGTGACTGTATTTAATAATGAGATTATTTTCTACAAAAGAACCATCAATTAAATTTTTTTCCTCTATCTAATCTAAGCCCATTCAAAGAATAATACATATAAAAGATTATGAATTTGCAAAATTTAAGTACAGAGGACCCCAATTTAGAGAATTAGGTTTTATGTCTGATGATGTGAGTACTTTTTAGTTGTGAAGCATCAGTTTCAATCCTTTGAGGATTATACCTGAGACCACACATCAAAATCTTTTCCCCAGGAACCTCACTGTGAGAACAGACTTTTAACAGATGGACAAACGCAGAGGAAAATCTGTCCTCTCAGCATCCCTTGCAGGTAGCAGAGTCATTACTGTCATTACAGTCACTACCTGGCGTCCCCACCCAGATCTTCAGGGCAGTACCAGGGAATATGTGGCACCGACCTACACAAGCAGGAGACTTCCTTACACCTCAGCATCGAAGATTCACGGAAACTATAGTGCCACTCGAAAGAAAGGCCTTTTAGATAAGATTCCTGACAAAAAAACCTGCAAACTCACAAGGCACATCCCTACCTGCTTATTACATGTCTGAGTCCAAAATTCACAAGGGACAAAAGAGGAACCGAGGAAGGTAAGACGGGGAAATGGATGTAATGCAAGAAACGGAAAAAAGGCCTAGTGCACAGCCATTCTGAGTAAGAGACTAAGACGAATAACCCTGGCTGGCAAGGGGTCTCCGAGGAGGAAACATCAGGAATGCAGGTGTATCACTGCCCTTTCTGTGGAAAGACTGAGAACACTTCCTCCAGGGCATCTGGCGACTGACCCCAGGCCTCGCCCACCACCCCCGGGGCTCCGTGCGTGGTCGTGGTCAACCTGCGCGAGGCGGGTCCGCCGCGGGCACAGCCGACATCGGCTCTGGGAGCCCGGCCCTGACGACGGCAAAGCAGAGCCCCTCTGGGGGGGACACCGTTAACGACCCCGGTTATTAGGCGTCGTGTCCGCCGGGCGGCGACAGCCCCACCCCCGAGCCCTCGCCGCCGGCTCCCGACGCGCTCCGCTCCGCAGGCCTCCCGGGCCCAGGGCAGCCCCGCCGCTCCGAGGTCCGTCTCCAACCGGGCCGGGGACCCACGGCGAGAGCAGGGCCCGTGACCTTGACTCCCGGCGCCGGGCCGGAAGCGGGTCGCCGGCCGGAAGCGGGCCAGGGGCACCGGACTCACCGTCCGCAGGCAGAGCCGTTCGGTGGGGCCCGCGCGGCCGCCAGGCACGAGCATCGGGGGCAGCCCGCGGGGCCGGCAGGCGCCCCGGCCCCACAGCAGCAGGCACCGGTGCGCCATGGCCGCCGGCGCGTGCCTCGGGCCGGGCGCTGACGAGCGATCGGCCGCAAACGGCCGTGCACTCTCGGAGCTGAGGCCACTGGACTGCTCGCCAGCCACCCCACGCTCTTCTGCGTCTGCTCGCGCCCCGCCCCGCCCTGGCGCGCTGACGTCAGCCGCACGGCGGCGTGCCCTCGGGCAGGGCCGCGGCCCCGCCTCCGTAGCGTTCAGGGTCAGGGCGGAGGTGGGGCCTGAGGGGAGGAGCTCAGATGGCGAGGCGGGGCCTGAGGGAGGAGCTCAGAGGGTGGGGCGGGGCTTGAGGGGAAGAGCTCAGAGGGAGGAGGGCGGGGCTCGGGCCGGGGTGCTAGTCTTGGCGCTGCACGGGCTAGAGCGCGGGGCGGACCCGCTGAGGACGCTGGGGCTCCGCCGGGTGGCCCTCTCCCTCAGGGCGGAGGCCGTCTTCGACCCTTCGGACACCTGTCTCGGTAGGTCCCTCGTCACATACTTGCTTGAGAGCCTATTCAGTGGGGCCTTGTCCGTGGCAGGCACCGTCCTAGGCCCTGGAGGAGCCAGGGCGGCCGTCAGGAACCGGACCCACAGCAGGTGAAAATGCGCGGCCATCAGTCTCTCAGCAGTGGGAGGGACTTGTGCTCCCAGCCGAGGTGGAGTAGCGGGAAACGAGGGAAAATGTGTGAGATACTGTGGCCGGTTAAGTCGTGTGGGCTCTGCCTGGGGGGAGGAGGGAGGGTTCTTTTCCGGTTCGGGTTCGAGTAGGCGAACGTGACAGTAGCTGAGATCCACACAGCACAGGCTTTATTCAGTGGCCAAAGAACGGAGAAGGGGGAACTGAGTTCACGGGTCAACTTCTGCCCGCCTGGCTGTGTCACCGGAGGGTAGGTTCTTGTTTCCTCACAGAATTCAGAGCCCCACACGGAGGCGAAGCGAGGGTTTACTGAGCGACCGCACGCTGTCGGGAGGGAGAGTGGGCTGCTGAGTGAGCAGCTGCCCTGAGTTTCCTACCGCGAGTTGGTTATATGGGGCGCGGAAACAGCTGGGAAGAATATTCATTACAGGGCGAGACTCAGGGGAGACTTCTCTCGATCTTATTTCCCTTCTCCGCCTCCCCAAGGACGGGGGAGTTTTGGTCCTCTTTGGTCTTTTCAGGTCTGTCGTGGCCTCAGGTGCAGGATGGGTACTGCCCCGGTCACAGTGTTAATTATGTTGTAATGAGGGAATAGTGAGCAGAAGGTTACTTTCCGACTACGCTGGAGGTTCCTGCCTTTCTTGTTTGCCTCTAGGACCCCTGTGGTCACAAGATGTATGGTTTCCTGTCAGACTCCCATGCCTCCCTTCTCTGTTCTTATCTGGCCAACTGCCTGCTCTAACACTGGCCCACTCAAGGAGTTTGGACCCTTAAAACCTTTTAAGGGTCAAAGGGTCGATGGTTCGTCTTCTGAAGCTGCTTCAAGCCGAGCAGGGGCATTGTCCCTACCTGTGGGGTCCAGACCACCTTGCCATCTGTCAGAGATAGGGGTATCGGGGTCATTGGCAGAAGCAGGGATGGAGAGTGGGGAGTGGGAGGCTGCAACCCTTTCCAGGTGATGTTTATAGTCCCCATCTTCATGTGGGCTGGGTTGAAATCCCTGGCGTACCATCATCTGCAGGTGAAACTGTTGTAATCTGGAGGAAAGAAACTTAACGCGCAGGTTAAAAAGGCAGGGTCCAAAAATCAGTAAAAATACTATTGCGATCAGAGGTCCAAGTAGGGGTAGGAACCAGGGGTATGTCATACCCCTCTGACTACAGTCCCAGTGGATTTGGCGCTGGGGTTACCCTTTCCAAAAATGTATAGCCATTGAGCCTGTTTATATACCTTTTGGATATCTTCTTCCATCTGGCCAGTGGCATCGATGTAGGTGCAACACGTTTTATTGATTATTGTGCATACCCCTCCCTTCTAAGTTAGGAGATAACCCAAGGCCAGTCTTTTACCATCACCACATTTGCTAGGGAGTTAAGGGAGGTTGAGAGTCTGAAGGGTGCATTCCCCGTGCTCCTGGCCAGAGTAGGTAGAGTAACTGACAGGTTACAAAGCGAAGCGTTGCCATATGGTATGCAAAGCCTCCCTGTGGGTCCACCAAGCCAATAGCAGCTCCAATTCCTGCCAGGAGGAGGCCAGTCACACGCTGGAGCCAGGGATGGGGAATGGAGATATTATATATGGATATTACCCCAGGGGCTAAAAAGGCGAGTGTGTAGGATCCCATGGTTAATCTTTTATGTATGCATTGGTAGCCCATGGCTCAGAGGGGACTCACATAGATAGGACCCTGCAGCCTTCCTTTTGGGTGGCCACAAATTATGAGGTGTCCCCTTGGAGCACATAGCCATGTCTGGGATCTGTTTTCCTGAAGAAGCTGGCTCTGCCAGGTGAGGTTGGGATTCGTTGAGCAGGTGCAGCTGGGGCTAAGTGGCCCTCCTCGGATCCCCACCTCAGGCAAGTGGGTCTTATATGGGGGAAGAGGTTCCTCTTCATGTGAGGCAGTCACGTTATATTTTGTGAACGGAGGAGGTAGAGTGCCCCCTTTCCAGTTTCCAAAATGGGGGTAGGTCGTGGACTCCCGGGATCCCAGAGATGCCAGACATATCCAATGGGTGGAATTCTGTGTCTCATCTAGCTCTGTTGAGGTCACTTCAGGTGTCCCCCTTTCGCATTTGTATCTTTGAATAGACCTTCAACATATGGGTTGTGTCCTACACCTAAAGATGGCTTTCAGATCATGCAGTGTTGAAAGTTTGAAGATATGATCCCTGTGGGTTTTAGGAAAAGGCTGAGCTCTTTCAGTCAAGTTAATGCAAATGACTGAGGACAGGTTAAAGCATGTCCAATTGACCGTGGAGAGAAGCTCTTCTGTGGGTGGGTCCCAAGACCAACTGGACTGGTTAAGAGTATAGAGGGAGGTGTTGACCGAGGCTGGGTAGAAGATGGGCCACCCCGGGACCTCATGGGGGTTGACGTGGCAGACCCAGCGGTTAGTAAGATTTTCATTTTTTCCTATGGTGGAGGAAATTTGTACTATGGAGTTGCTGCTCCATCCGCCTTGTGCAGATATCCACAGGAGGGAGAGAAATTTTAGGGTTAATAATGGCTTCATGGTGGCGGTGGCGAGCTAAAAGTGAACAGTCTTCTTTAAACCCAGCATGGACAGAGGAGTTCTTCCCTGGCAGGGGTGGTTAAGTGAACTGGTAAAATGTAAGTAAGAGAATAATAGCAAAAATGGTGAGTACGAGTCCAATCCACCAAATCATTTTACTTATCTGCCAACGATGTCTGTCCTTTGAGTATATATTCAACTTCTTGGTTTTTAAATAGGAGCCTAAGGCCTTTGGTGGGCTCACAGGTCCAGTTGGAGGTGTCTTCCTGTTCATAGCCAGGGTCCTGTTGGGACTTAAGAGGAACTGGCTTGATTTGGGACAGGTGAACCCAACTGTTGATCCCTTGTAATTTAACTGCAATAGGGGTACTGAGAAGGACCTAGTAAGGGCCCCTCCACTTGGGCAGTAATTGATCAGAGGGGGACCCTTCTCTCCATGTTTTTAGGAGGACAAAATCTCCCAGCTGAACATGAATGGGGTCAGTTTCCTGGTTGGGGGCCTGATTTCCATATTCTGAAATTACCTTTTGGACCAGTCCCAGATTAATTAGGTACTTAATAAGCTCACTGGTTTCAGTATCCACCAAAATGTCAGAGGATAAAAAGGGCCTGCCATAAGTCATTTCAGACAGGCTGATCCCTAGCCCTGTTTTAGGTGCCCCCCTGATTCTCAAGAGGGCTATAGGTAAAAACTTTGTCCAAGGTTCTAATGTCTCTTGACAAAGTTTAGCCAGGATTCTTTTTAAAGTTTGATTTGCCCTTTCCACCTTCCCTGATGGTTGAGGCCTCCAGGCAGCATGGAGGTGGTAGCAAATGCCTAGGGCAGTAGAGATTTGTTGGGTAACCCTAGCCACAAAAGAGGGACCGTTATCACTTTGTAAAGACCGTGGAAGTCCAAACAGAGGAATTATTTCCTTTAGTAATGCCTTTATTACCCCCTGAGCTCTCTTGGTCTTAGTTGAAGGCTTCCACCCATCTGGTAAAAGTGTCAATAAAGACCAGAAGGTATTTATATCCCTGGGAGGATGGCATCTGGGTAAAGTCTATTTGCCAGTTCTCCTCTTCTTTGGATGGGCTGGAGGAGAGGTGGAGGCCTTAGTTTTCCCCCTGGGTTATTATAGTAACATATATTACAGACCTCTGTGACCTCTAGGCTAGTCTGAGAAAGGCCCATGCCAGAGAAGACTTTTTCCACCAGGCTAGTCAAAGCATCCCACCCCAGATGAGAGAAGTCATAGAATGATTTTTAAATATTCCATTGTAATGCTGTGGACAGCATTATTGTTTGTTCCTTAATCCACAGCCATTGGGACCCTCTTGGTATCCCCTAGTTCAGACCCACTCTATTTCCTTGATTGTGTACAGGGGTGACAACAAAGTGGGCTGGGGGTTGATTATGAGGGAGTAAGGTGGCCTGAGCTGAAGGTGTTTTTTGGTTTTTGCTTTTTGAATTTTATTGAAGTGTAGTTGATTTACAATGTTGTATTTCTGCTGTACAGCAAAGTGACTCAGTTATACACATATATACATTCTTTTTCATATTCTTTTCCATTATGGTTTATCATAGGATATTGAATATAGTTCCCTGTGCTATACAGTAGGACCTTGTTGTTTATCCATTGTGTATATAATAGTTTGCGTCTGCTAATCCCAGACTCCCAACCCTTCCCTCCCACACTCCCCCCCCACTTGGCAGCCACAGGTCTCTTCTCTATATCTGTGTGTATGTTTCTGTTTCATAGATACGTTAATTCTTGTCATATTTGAGATTCCACATATAAGTGATATCATACGGTATTTGTCTTTTTCTTTCTGACTCACTTCGCTTAGTAGAATAATATCTAGGTCCATCCATGTTGCTGCAAATGGTATTATTTCATTCTTTTTTTATGGCTGAGTAGTATTGCATTGTGTGTGTGTATACGTGTGTGTGTGTGTGTGTGTGTATCACATCGACTTTATTATCCATTCATCTGTTGATGGACATTTAGGTTGTTCCCGTGTCTTGGCTGTTGTGAATAGTGCTGCTATAAACATAGGGGTGCATGTATCTTTTTGAATTATAGTTTAGTCCAGATATATGCCCAGGAGTGGGATTGCTGGATCATATGGCTACTCTATTTTTAGTTTTCTGAGGAGCCTCCCTACTGTTTTCCATAGTGACTGCACCAATTTACATTCCCACCAACAGCGTAAGAGGGTTCCCTTTTCCCCACACCCTCTCCAGCATTTATTATTTGTACACTTTTTGATGATGGCCATTCTGACTGGTGTGAGGTGGTACCTCATTGTAGTTTTGATTTGCATTTCTCTAATAATTAGTAATGATGAGCATCTTTTCATGTGCCTATTGGCCTTCTGTATGTCTTCTTTGGAGAAATGTCTATTTAGATCTTCTGCCCATTTTTTGTTTGGGTTGTTTGTTTCTGTGTTATTGAATTGTATGAGCTGTTTGTATATTTTGGAAATTAAGCCCTGGTTAATCACATCATTTGCAAACATTTTCTGCCAGTCTGTAGGTTATCTTTTCATTTTGTTTATGTTTTCCTTTGCTGCGCAAAAGCTTTTAAGTTTGATTCCGTCCCATTTGTTTATTTCTGCTTTTATTTGTATTGCTTTGGGAGACCTAAGAAAACATCTGTATGATTTATGTCAGAATGTTTTGCCTATGTTCTCTTCTAGGAGTTTTATGTTGTCATGTCTTATGTTTAAGTCTTTAATCCATTTTGAGTTTATTTTTGTGCCTGGTGTATTCTAACTTCATTGATTTGCATGTGACTGTCCAACTTTCCCAACACCACTTGCTGAAGAGACTGTCTTTTTCCCATTGGATACTCTTGCCTCCTTTGTCAAAGATTAATTGACCATAGGTGTGTGGGTTTATTTCTGGGCTCTCTATTCTGTTCCATTGATCCATATGTCTGTTTTTGTGCCAGTATCACTCTGTTTTGATTACTGTAGCCTTGTAGTATTGTCTGAAGTTTGGGAGGGTTATGCCTCCTGCTTTGTTCTTTTTCCTCAGGATTGCTTTGGCAGTTTGGGTCTTTTATGATTCCATATAAATTTTAGGATTATTTGTTCTAGTTCTGTGAAAAATGTCAGGGGTTATTTGATAGGGATCACATTAAATCTGTAGATTGCTTTGGGTAGTATGGCCATTTTAACAATATCAGTTCTTCTAAGAGCATGGGATTCTTTCCATTTCTTTGAATCATTTTCAGTTTCCATTACCAATTTTTTTTTTGGTAGAATTTTTTTTATTGTAGTTGATTTACAATGTCTTAATTACTGTACAGCAAAGTGATTCTCAGTGTATATACATATATATATATGTATACACACACACACATACATATACATTCTTCTATTTTATATTCTTTTCCATTATGGTTTATCATAGATATTGAGTATAGTTCTCTGTGCTATTCAGTAGGACCTTGTTGTTTATCCATTCTATATATAAAAGCTTACATCTGGGCTTCCCTGGTGGCGCAGTGGTTGAGAGTCCACCTGCTGATGCAGGGGACACGGGTTCGTGCCCCGGTCCGGGAAGATCCCACATGCCGTGGAGCGGCTGGGCCTGTGAGCCATGGCCGCTGAGCCTGCGCGTCCGGAGGCTGTGCTCCGCAACAGGAGAGGCCACGATAGTGAGAGGCCCACGTACTGCATAAAAAAAAAAAAAAAAAAGCTTACATCTGCTAACCCCAACCTCCCACTCCTTCTCTCCCCCAACCCCATCCCCCTTGGCAACCACCAGTCTGTTCTCTATGTCCGTGATTCTGTTTCATAGAAAGGTTTGTGTCATATTTTAGATTCCACATATAAGTGATATCATATGGTATTTGTATTTCTCTTTCTGACTGACTTCACTTAGTATGATAATCTCTAGTTGCATCTATATTGCTGCAAATGGCATTATTTCGTTCATTTTTATGGCTGAGTACTATTCCATTGTATGTAAGTGCCACATCTTTATCCATTCATCTGTCGATGGACATTTAGGTTGTTTCCATGTCTTGGCTATCATGAATAGTGAGTGCTGCTATAAACATAGGGGTGCACGTATCTTTTTTTTGAATAAATTTATTTTTGGCTGCATAAGGTCTTCATTACTGTGCGCGGGCTTTCTCTAGTTGCGGCGAGTGAAGGCCACTCTTCATTGCAGTGTGCAGGCTTCTCATTGCAGTGGCTTCTTTTGTTGCGGAGCACAGGCTCTAGGCACGTGGGCTTCAGTAGCTGTGGCTCGTGGGCGCTAGACGCAGGCTCAGTAGTTTTGACACATGGGCTTAGTTGCTCCGCAGCATGTGGGGTATTCCCGGACCAGGGCTCAAACCCGAGTCCCCTGCATTAGCAGGAGGATTCTTAACCACTGCGCCATCAGGGAAGTCCCGCATGTATCTTTTTGAATTATAGTTTTGTCTGAATATATGCCCAGGAGTGGAATTCCTGGATCATATGGTAATTCTATTTTTAGTTTTCTGAGGAACCTCCATATTATTTTCCACAGTGGCTGCACCAACTTACATTCCAACTAATAGTGTAAGAGGGTTCCCTTTTCTCCACACCCTCTCTAGCATTTTTCAAAAATATATTTATTTATTTATTTATTTATTTATTTACTTTGGCTGTGCCGGGTCTCACCTGAATCATGTGGAATCTTCGCCACGGCACGCGGGTTCCTTAATTGTGGCATGCTTGGTTGCGGCATGCAAACGCTTAGTTGAAGAATCATCTTCAATTTCCTTTATTAATGTTTTTTAGTTCTCAGCATATGTCTTTCAACTCCTTGGTCAGGTTTATTCCTAAATATTTTATTTTTGGGGGTGTGATTTTAAGAGGTACCATTTTATTATATTCCCTTTCTGATATTTCATTGTTGGTGTAAAGAAATGCATTCGGTTTCTGTATGTTAATCTTGTATCCTGCTACCTTGTTCTATTCGTTTATCAGTTCTAGTAGTTTTTGTGTGGACTCTTTAGGGTTTTCTCTGTATATTATCATGTCATCTGCATATAATGACAATTTTACCTCTTCCCTACCATTTGAATACCTTTTATTTCTTTTTCTTTTCTGATTGCTGTGGCTAAAACTTCCAGTACTGTGTTGAATAGAAGAGGTAAGAGTGGGCATCCTTGTCTTGTTCCAGATTTTAGCAGGAAGGCTTTCAGCTTTTCACTGTTGAGTATTATATTGGCCATTGGTTCATCATAAATAGCTTTTATTATGTTGAGATATGTTCTCTCTATACCTACTTTCAAAAGGGTTTTTATTATGAATGGATGTGGAATTTTATTGAATGCTTTTCCTGCATCTATTGAGATGATTGTTGTTTTTGTCTTTTGTTGATGTGGTATATCACATTGATTGATTTGCATGTGTTGAGCCATCCTTGTGACCAGCTTGGTCATGGTGTATGATCTTTATGTGTTGTTGGACTCAGTTTGCTAATATTTTTTTTTTGAGAATTTTTGCATCTGTATTCATCAAAGATATTGACCTGTGATTTTCCTTTTTGGTGGTATCTTTTAGTATCTTTTGTGTGGTTTTGGTATCAGGGTGATGGTGGCTTCATAGAATGTCTTTGGGAGTGTTCCTTTCTGTTCAGTTTTTGGAAGAGTTTGAGAAGGATCTGTATAAGTTGTTCTTTGTATGTTTGGTAGAATTCACCTGTGAAACCATCTGGTCCTCGACTTTTGTTCATAGGGAATTTTTATTTTTTATTTATTTAAAAAATTTATTATTATTATTATTATTTTTCTTCAGTATGCGGGCCTCTCACCGTTGTGGCCTCTCCTGTTGCGGAGCACAGGCTCTGGACGCGCAGGCTCAGCGGCCATGGCTCACGGGCCCAGCCACTCCGCGGCATGTGGGATCCTCCCAGACCGGGGCACGAACATGTGTCCCCTGCATCGGCAGGCGGACTCTCAACCACTGTGCCACCAGGGAAACCCTAAAATGTATTATTTTTAAAATTTTATTTATTTTGTTTTTGGCTGCATTGGGTCTTCATTGCTGCATGCGGGCTTTCTCAAGTTGCGGCAAGCGGGGACTACTCTTCATTGTGGTGAGCGGGCTTCTCATTGTGGTGGCTTCTCTTTGTTGTGGAACACAATCTCTAGGCATGTGGGCTTCAGTAATTGTGGCACACGGGCTTCAGTAGTTGTGGCTTGCGGGCTCAGTAGTTGTGGCTCATGACAGCTTCTTTTATGATTCAAAGATCTTGGATCATTGTACATTCCCCATTTGGTTTGAGAACATGTAGGATTGGAGTATTACAAGGAGATTGACATGGCAACAAAAGCCCCTATTTGATGAATTTTGAGATCAGGGATTGGAGGCCTCATCAAGCCTCTGGTTTTGTGGGATATTGATGCTTGGAAGGGAAGTTATTAGCCTCCTTTAAGGTGATTTTCACAGGAGTGGCAATCTTTGCCTGTCATTAGATTTCCTGGTCCCAGACCTGTGGCTGTATGAGTTCTTTAATTACTGGGGAAATATTTTGAGCTGGACTGTCCATGTCTTGTATAATGCATAGTCTAGCCAAAAATAGGTCTTGGTTTTGGTTTTCAGGGACAGTAAGAGTCACTTACTCAGGGAGAGAAAGATTTAGAAGAATGAAATCTCTTCCTAATAATGGGCTGGGGCATTCAGGCATGACCAGAAACTTGTGAGTTATAAGAGTCTTTCCCCAGCTGCAAGTTAGAGGGGTGGTGAAATGTTTTCATTTTGGCCTTCCTTCTCCCCCAACAATAGAGCAGGTTTTGGGGGCAAGGAGCCTAGCGTGAGAAGTCAGGACAGAGTAAGTGGCTCCTATGTCTAGTAGAAACTGGACAACCTGCCATGTCAGTGGTCACCTGTGGTTCCTCCCATGTGATAATGACTTTCTTCTTGGGAGGTCCCAGGTCCCATCAATCAACCACTGCCATGACTGGCAAGGGGCAATTTCCCCACTCCCTTTGGAGCTGAGGGCATTCCCTTCTCCAGTGGCCCATCTTCTTACAGAGTGGGCATGGTGTCTTGGGTGGAGGCTGGAACCTGTTTTCTGGGCATTCCTTCCTCCAGTGTTTGGGGCTCCCATAGTTAAAACAGGCTCCTTTACCTGGCGGGGGGCTTCTGGGAGTGCCTTTGGGGTGACCAGGAGGTGAGTTAGGTCCTGCCATGATGGCTGCCAGAAGCTTGGCTTGCTAATGGTCCCTTAAGTCATGCTGTTCCTTTCTTTCCTCCTCAGCCTGGTCTCTGCTGTTAAAGACACTGAAGGCCATATCAGTAAGGTTGCAAGGGGTTTGGGGGCCCCATGGCAAGCTTTTGACAGATGTTGGGGGCTGACAAGCTAATGAAATGGATTGCAAGTACAATGTGTCCCTCAAAAAGTGTTTGGGTCAACAGTCATATACTTTTAGAGGGCATCTACCAGCCTGGCCTGAAATAGGGCTGGATTTTTGTCCTGACCTTGAGTGATCTCTTTAACCTTACCATAAATGACAGGTTTAATTATGTATAGTTTCATCCCTTCAATGAGGCAAAGGATCATGTGGTCTCTTTTAGGGATACCAGTTTAGCCTGGCTGATACTCCCAATTGGGATCAATCAGTGGTACCGCCATCATGCCCACAGGATAATGATTGGGTGGGGCAGTGTGTAATCCATCAGCATATGCTTGAGCCTCTGCCCAAATGTAGGTCTTTTCCTCAGGGGTGCAACAGTGGGAAATGGCAACATTCAGGTCCTTCTAAGTGAAGTCGAAGGAGAAATTTAGTCCCTGGAGTTCTTCAGTGAATCAGCTAGGGTCCTCCAAGAATGGGTGTAAGCAGGTGCAGCACTGGTTAAGGCTGGACAAAGAAAAGAGCGCAGGCTCAGTAGTTGTGGCGCACGGGCTTAGTTGCTCTGCGGCACGTGGGATCTTCCGGGACCAGGGCTCGAACCCGTGTACCTTGCAGCCAGATTCTTGACCACTGCACCACCAGGGAAGTCCCTGTATCATATTTTATATTCTACATATAAGTGATATCATATTATTTATATATATATATGTGTGTGTGTGTGTGTGTGTGTGTGTATATATATCCCATCTTCTTTATCCATTCATCTGTCAACGGACATTTAGGTTTGTGTGTGTGTGATATGACACTATGTTTTTACTTTTATTTATTTTATTTTTAAAATAAAATTTTAAAAGTATTTATTTAATTAAAAAATATCTTTATTGGAGTATAACTGCTTTACAATGTTGTGTTAGTTGCTGTTGTACAACAAAGTGATTCAGCTATATGTATACATATATCCCCATGTCCCCTCCCTCTTGAGCCTCCCTCCCACCCTCCCTATCCCACCCCTCTAAGTGGTGACAAAGCACCGAGCTGATCTCCCTGTGCTATGCAGCAGCTTCCCACTAGCCATCCATTTTACATTTGGTAGTGTATATATGTCAGTGCTACTCTCTCACTTCGTCCCAGCTTCCGCTTCCCGCCCTGTGACCTCAAGTCTGTTCTCTACGTCTGCATTTTTATTCCTGCCCTTCCACTAGGTTCATCATTACTGTTTTTTCAGGTTCCATATATGTGTGTTAGCATGCGGTATTTTTCTCTTTCTGACTTACTTCATTCTGTACGACAGACTCTAGGTCCATCCACCTCATTATAAATAACTCAATTTCATTCCTTTTGTTGGCTGAGTAATATTCCATTGTATATATGTGCCACATCTTCTTTATCCATTCATCTGTTGATGGACATTTAGGTTGGTTCCATGGCCTGGCTATTGTATGTAGTGCTGCAATGTACATTGCAGTACATGTATCTTTTTGAATTATGGTTTTTTTAGGGTATATGCCCAGTAGTGGGATTGCTGGGTCATATGGTAGTTCTATTTTTAGTTTTTTAAGGAAACTCCATACTGTTCTCCATAGTGACTGTATCAGTTTACATTCCCACCAGCAGTGCAGGAGGGTTCCCTTTTCTCCACACCCTCTCCAGCATTTATTGTTTGTATATTTTTTGATGATGGCCATTCTGACTGATGTGAGGTGATACCTCATTGTGGATTTGTATTTCTCTATGTTTCCATGTCTTCACTATTGTAAATAGCGCTGCTATGAACATAGGGGTGCATGTATCTTTAATTTTAATTTAATTTTTTTTTTTGGCTGTGCCATGTGGCATGCAGGATCTTAGTTCCCCAACCAGGGATTGAACCTGTGCCCCTGCAATGGAAGTGCTGATTCTTAACCACTGGACCACCAGAGAAGTCCCTGCATGTATCTTTTAGAATTATAGTTTTGAATGAGTATTTGCCCAGGAGTGGAATTGCTGGATCATATGGCAACTCTATTTTTAGTTTTTTTGAGGAACCTCCCTACTGTTTTCCATAGTGGCTGCACCAATTTACGTTACCACCAGCAGTGTAAGAGAGTCCCCTTTTCTCCCCACCCTCTCCAGCATTTATTGTTTGTAGACCTTTTCTCTTTTTTTAAATAAATTTATTTTTATTTTTTGGCTGTGTCTTTGTTGCTGCGCGCAGGCTTTCTCTAGTTGTGGCGAGCAGGGGCTACTCTTTGTTGCGGTGCGCGGGCTTCTCATTGTGGTGGCTTCTCTTGTTGCGGAGCACGGGCTCTAGGCACGCGGGCTTCAGTAGTTGTGGCACACGGACTCACTAGTTGTGGCTCGCGGGCTCTAGAGTGCAGGCTCAGTAGTTGTGGTTCACGGGCTTAGTTGCTCTGTGGCATGTGGGATCTTCCCAGACCAGGGCTCGAACCTGTGTCCCCTGCACTGGCAGGTGGATTCTTAACCACTGAGCCACCAGGGAAGCCCTGTTTGTAGACTTTTTAATGATGGCCATTCTGACTGGTGTGAGATGGTACCTCATTATGGTTTTGATTTGCATTTCTCTAATAATTAGTGATGTTGAGCATCTTTTCATGTGCCTATTGGCCATCTGTATGTCTTCTTTGCAGAAATGTCTATTTACGTCTTCTGCCCTTTTATCGATTGAGTTGTTTGTTTTTTATTGTTGTTGAATTGTATGAGCTGTTTGTATGTTTTGGAAATCAATCCTTTGTCGGTTGCATCGTTTGCAAATATTTTCTCCCATTTTGTAGGTTGTCTTTTCATTTTGTTTATGTTTTCCTTTGCTGTGCAGAAGCTTGTAAGGTTGATTAGGTCCCATTTGTTTATTTTTGTTTTTATTTCTATTGTCTTGGGAGACTTACCTAAGAAAATATTGGTACAATTTATGTCAGAGAATGTTTTGCCTATGATCTTTTCTAGGAGTTTCATGGTGTTATATCTTATGTTTAAGTCTTTAAGCCGTTTTGAGTTTATTTTTGTGCATGGTGTGAGGGTGTGTTCTAACTTCATTGATTTATATGCAGCTGTCCAAATTTCCCAGCACCACTTGCTGAAGAGACTGTCTTTTTCCCCTTTTTATATTCTTGCCTCCTTTTTTGAATATTAATTGATTGTAGGTGTGTGGGTTTATTTCTGGGCTCTCTATTCTGTTCCATTGATCCATGTATCTGTTTTTGTGCCAGTACCACTCTGTTTCGATTACTGTAGCTTTGTAGTATTTTCTGAAGTCTGGGAGGGTTATGCCTCCCGCTTTGTTCTTTTTCTTCAGGATTGCTTTAGCAATTCTGGGTCTTTTATGGTTCCATATAAATTTTAGGATTATTTGTTCTAGTTCTGTGAAAAACGTCATGGGTGATTTGATAGGGATCACATTAAATCTGTAGATTGACCCCAACATTCATATTTGAAACCCCAACTTCCAATGTGACTGTATTTGGAGATAATGCAGTATCCCTTATGAATATACATGCAAAAATCCTCAACAAGGGCTTCCCTGGTGGCGCAGTGGTTGAGAGTCTGCCTGCCGGTGCAGGGGACGCGGGTTCGTGCCCCGGTCTGGGAAGATCCCACATGCCGCGGAGCGGCTGGGCCCGTGAGCCATGGCCGCTGATCCTGCGCGTCTGGAGCCTGTGCTCCGCAACGGGAGAGGCCACAACAGTGAGAGGCCCGCGTACCGCAAAAAAAAAAAAAAAAATCCTCAACAAAATACTAGCAAACCAAAGCCAACATCATATTTGAAGGATTATACACCATGACCAAGTGGGATTTACCTCAGAATGTCAGGTTGGTTCAACATAATAAAATCAATGTAATACATCACGTTAATAGAATGAATTTTTTAAAATCACATGATCGCTCCCACAGTATGGCCGGCGACATTAGCTAGCGCTCGCTCTACTCTCTCTAACGGGGAAACAGCGGACTACAAGAGACTGAGCTGTATCTGCCTCTGTTTCCTCTGTATCTGCCTCTGTTTCAACTTTTGCTCACACACACACAAAAAAAAGCCGGGAAAATTTTATTAACGCTTTTTAAAAAAAGTTAATATAAAATTATAGCAAAAAAGGAACCTGAACTTTAGTAACACAGCTGGAATAATCCTCAGTGGCGGCGGCAGCAGCAGGAGAAGAGATTTAATTTAGTTGATTTTCTGTGGTTGTTGGTTGTTCGCTAGTCTCACGGTGATGGAAGCTGCACATTTTTTCGAAGGGACTGAGAAGCTGCTGGAGGTTTAGTTCTCCAGGCAGCAACCCAACGCAAACCAAGGATCTGGGGATCTTTGCACCATCCCAAGATCCGAGTGGGACATACTTTTGAAGGATGTGCTATGGTCAATCATAAGTGTGACAAAAACTGACAAGCAGGAAGCTTATGTACTCAGAGTAGCATGTTTGTCTCCAAGAGACGTTTCATTTTGAAGACATGTGGTACCACCCTCTTGCTGAAAGCACTGGTTCCCCTGTTGAAACTTGCTAGGGATTACAGTGGGTTTGACTCAATTCAAAGCTTCTTTTATTCTCGTAAGAATTTCATGAAGCCTTCTCACCAAGGGTACCCACAGCGGAATTTCCAGGAAGAAATAGAGTTTCTTAATGCAATTTTCCCAAATGGAGCAACATATTGTATGGGACGCATGAATTCTGATTGTTGGTGCTTTTGTACTTTGGATTTCCCAGAGAGTCGGGTAATCAATCAGCCGGATCAAACCCTGGAAATTCTGTTGAGTGAGCTTGACCCAGCAGTTATGGACCAGTTCTACATGAAAGATGGTGTTACTGCAAAGGATGTCACTCGTGAGAGTGGAATTCGTGACCTGATACCAGGTTCTGTCATTGATGCCACACTGTTCAATCCTTGTGGGTATTCAATGAGTGGAATGAAATTGGATGGCACTTACTGGACTATTCACATCACTCAGAACCAGAATTTTCTTATGTTAGCTTTGAAACAAACTTAAGTCAGACCTCCTATGATGACCTGATCAGGAAAGTTGTGGAAGTCTTCAAGCCAGGAAAATTTGTGACTACCCTGTTTGTAAATCAGAGTTCTAAATGTCTCACAGTGCTTTCTCCGCCCCAGAGTATTGAAGGTTTTAAACGTCTTGATTGCCAGAGCGCTATGTTCAGTGATTACAATTTTGTTTTTACCAGTTTGCTGAGAAGCAGCAACAACAGCAGAGTTGATTAAGAAAAATGAAGAAAAAACGCAAAAAGAGAACACACATAGAAGAAGGTGGTGGCTGCTTTTTAGATATTGATACCAAGGGCCATGCTTTCCATAACCACCACCTTGTAGTTGCAGAAAGCCCTAGATGTAATGATAGTGTAATCATTTTGAATTGTATGCATTATTATATCAAGGAGTTAGATATCTTGCATGAATGCTCTCTTCTGTGTTTAGGTATCCTATGCCACTCTTGCTGTGAAATTGAAGTGCATGTAGAAAAAACCTTTTACTATATGAAACTTTACAACACTTGTGAAAACAACTCAGTTTGGTTTATGCACAGTGTAGTATTTCTCCAGGTATCATCCAAAATTCCCCACAGACAAGGCTTTCGTCCTCATTAGGTGTTGGCCTCAGCCTAGCCATCTGGGACTGTTCTATTAAATTGCTACCAGGATTTTGCATCCAGTTACCTCCACTTTCTAGAACATATTCTCTACTAATGTTATTGAAACCAGTTTCTACTTCATACAGGTGTTCTTGCAGCACCAATCAAAGTTCTTCTTCCACGAGTCGAGTCCTCTACGAAAATGACTGCAGTTATCCATTTTGTGTATTACTGTCTCACTGCTTCCTATACTTGTGTGACTTTAATTGATTCATTCCTCACCATGGTATCTCCCTCCCAACCACACCCCCTCCATAAAGCAATACACTGTTACACTGTGGGTTTACACTAACCTTATACCCCAGAAGGGGAATGGGGGAATGGACCCTGGGCTTAATTTTCTTTTAAGGTCAAGGGAGTTTGGCATTTTTCGTTACCATGAGGTCTTTTGAAATAAGCTGGTGTTGATTAGCAAAGAAGGTGTAGATTGATACTAGGGAATATTGGCAGAACTGTATGGAAACTGTATGCCATTCTGTGCCCCCCATTAAATGAGATTAGCTTCTCATGGGTCCCATGTCTTTATTAACTTGCTAAGTAGTAGTATAATAAAGTATAACTAAATTTGTTAGCAAGGAGATTTAAGATAAAGGTTGTGTTGGATTCAACAAGTCAAGTCAGCTCAGATGATTCACCTCAACTTTTACTTTCATAGCCATTTCCACTCATTTCTATTAATGATATGCCATAAACTTTGGTTCAAAGCAGAATCGATTTCTTTGCCATCTTGTGACTTAAAAAGTTATGTGACTTTGTGATGCATGTGATAGTGTTCTGATGGTTCCTCTTACTGGTATTTCTTTCTCCATGGAGTAACATCAAGTGATGAATGAGAACTGTTCAGGTTATTCAGACATACTACACAGTGAAGCAGAGCGCTATCCATAAAACATAACACACAAAATTCCAAAATGGTCAATGGGAAATGACTAGAAATACAGGCTTAAAAGAGTTGGCATCTTTTAGCTGTATTTGCTAATACGGACATTTATTTAAGCAGCTGAGAAAAGAGCAAAGTTGACTCAATTTTGTATTTCTTCTTGTCCTCAAACAATTTTTGATTCTTTCTGGATTGATGCAGTGATGTTTTTGTTCCTTCCATATTTATAAATGAAACACTTTTTTTTTAGTGTTTCTAAACATAAATTCTACTTGGTTTGAAATCAAGTGGTTGGAACAATTTTGACTTTTAAACACGTTGTTGATTCAGAGCTTCATTGAAGAAGCTTTCAATCAATGGATCAGTCCGGTTCTGTAATTAGCGCGCAGTACCTAATGTTTTGGTGCTATTATGAGGACCAGTGGTCAAAGTGGATTTTGTTCTTGAACAGTGTCCCAGTAGATTTGATGAACATTTATTTGCTTGAGGTCTGATTCCCGCCCCCCGCCCTGGCCCAATAGATTTAAGATTTCCATTTAATGTTGAGAAACTGCACAAATTTGTATGGAACAAAGCCTAGAAAAATGAAAACTATAGATTGGATAGTAATCTAAATTAATCCTAGTGTGTATGATAGAGGAGGGAAAATTTTGGTGCCATAATTTCCCTCTTCATGGTGTTGGACTTAAATCAGTTGAAATGTATTTCTGTACCACAGTTTAAGCTTCAATAAAGATTTGCTTAATTCGTTGTCTAGTGACGTTCAGAAAGTTTTCTGTTGATGTATTTTTTTAAATAGTATACATGACCAAATACTAGACATCTAAAGTTTTTATAATTAATTGAGTAAATCAATATTTAATGATCATTTTTTAAGATTTATGGGAGTTGTCATAAAGATAAGATCTCTAAGCTCCTGGGAGAACAGATTTAAACATTTTTTTGTTAGTGGCTTCGTACCTGAAGCTCAAAGGAAATCATCCGGGCTATATACCAGGATATCAAAGAGTAGAGAGGGTGTAAGTAGTAAGAATAAGAATGCTAGAGTTTGGAGCTAGAAAAGTGAAAAGTTTGAAGGTGGAATAGTCTAACATTTATTATGAAATAGGCTCTTGATGGTGGGGTGGGGGCAGAGTTTAACTCATGGTTATTTCTATTAACTAGAACAGAGTTATAAGCTTTTGATCATTGTGCCATGCAGGTACATATCTCATCATCTGAGTTAAAAAGGGTTGATCATAGAAAAGCAGGTTGTTACATATGTGTGCAATACCTACAGCACCAGATTCTTTTACATGAACAGGTAACTGAGTTTGGCAGACACTTGGTGTTAATCAGATTCAGGGACATAATCTGAAAAATATGGTAAATGTGATATCACACTATGAAAAATAAAAGGCTTTTATTGTCCTAGTCAGATAACTCACCATTTCCTGGCTACCCACCTTCAAACTTGACATTCTCATCTACACTTTTTGTCAAAATGAAAGAAGTATTGGTCCTTTGGATTCTATCCACCCATTCCTACCTTCAGAGACTTTCTGAGTTCACTGCAAGCATGTCCACTGTTGATCACCATCAGTTTGTTTTACTTTTCTAGTTTCTTCCCACTTATGTTTGCTCCTTAGGGGCTACTTTATTAGTCCTTTACAAGATGACAAGTCACAATTCTTACCCCAAACTGAACCCTCTTCAGACTACTTCTTGCAATCTAGCATTTTCCTGAGTTGTTCAAACCAGAAACCTAGGATGAAATTGAGGCAGGGTCATAGAGATCTGTTATGTGACTAAGATTGGAAGAAAACCATTGGCAGTGTCAAGAGATGTCCAATATGCTGTTGGATATGTGAGCTAGGAGCCCATAAAAATACGTCGAGATTTGTAATTAAACATCTTAATTGGATGTATATTAAAAAAAAATTGTACCTTGAACCTTCACACCCTAGCTTCGATAGTCCTCAATTCTGCTTTGGTACATTCATCTATCCATATTCATATATACATACCTCTTATTAGGTAAGATTTATAAAATTGAAATACACAAATCTTAACTACAATTTTGAAAATGGATATTTTTAGCCCACAGCCATATCAGGACAAAGGAAGGTTCCCTTATACCCCTACCTAAGCAACAAAGCACTACCCCTACTTTAGTTGGTAGTTTAATTACTATCCATATTTTTTCACCATAGACTAGGGTTTCCCTCCCCACCCCAGCTCTGAAACTAAATTGAATCACTTAATGCTTTCATTAGTATAAAGTTTTGAGAGGTTGAACCATGTATTTATTTTTATTGCTGAGTAGTATTCCATTGTATGAATGTACCACAATTTGTTTAGCTATTCTCCTGTTAATGAACATTTTGTTTCCAATTTTTGGAAAATATGAATAAAGCTGCTATGAACATTTGCATATAAAAACAAAACAAAAAATCACATGATCATCTCAATTGATACAGAAAAGGCATTTGACAAAATCCAACACCGTTTCATTAGAGAAAACACTTGGAATACTAGGGAAGTTAACCTTCTCAACATAATAAAGGATACTTGTGAAAAACCCACAGCTAACTTCTTTTTTTTTTTTTTTTTGCGGTACGCGGGCCTCTCACTGTTGTGGCCTCTCCCATTGCGGAGCACAGGCTCCGGGCGCGCAGGCTCAGCGGCCATGGCTCACGGGCCCAGCTGCTCCGCGGCATGTGGGATCTTCCCGGACCGGGACACGAACCCGTGTCCCCTGCATCGGTAGGCGGACTCTCAACCACTGCGCCACCTGGGAAGCCCTAACTTCTTACTCAATGGTGAAAGACTGAAATCTTTCCCTCTCAGATCACGAACAAGACAAGGATGCCCACTTTCACCACTACTATTTTTGTCTTTATAAATTTATTTATTTATTTATTTATGGCTGCATTGGGTCTTTGTGTGGGCTTTTCTCTAGTTGCAGTGAGCAGGGGCTACTCTTCATTGAGGTGCACAGGCTTGTTGCAGAGCATGGGCTGTAGGCGTACGGGCTTGGTAGTTGTGGCACGTGGGCTCAGTAGTTGTGGCACGTGGGCTCAGTAGTTGTGGCTTGTGGGCTCTAGAGCGCAGCTTCTGTAGTTGTGGCACACGGGCTTAGTTGCTTCGTGGCATGTGGAATCTTCTCGGTCCAGGGCTTGAACCCGTGTCTCCTGCATTGGCAGGCGGATTCTTAACCACTGCGCCCCCAGGGAAGCCTTCACTGCTACCATTTAACATTGTATTGGAAGTTCTAGCCAGATCAATTAGACAAGAAAAAGAAATATTAGGCATCCATATTGGAAAGGAAGAAGTAAACCTATCTGTATATACACATGACATGATCCTAATTATAGAAAATCATAAACAATCCATTAAAAGTTACTAGAACTAATAAATAAATTCAACAAAGTTGACGATACAAAATAGGGAGTGAAAGTCAATCTCTCACTTTCACTGCTTAAAGGTAATTTTCTTAGAGTTCTTTTTGGTGTGTTGTGTATGTGTCCATACAGTTTACATGTATTTACAAGCATATAAAGTATATTTTCATGTGAATGAAATTGTAGTTTATACACTTTGCTTTTCTGATTAGCATATACGTTTGTATGTTAATAGCATATACTTCCACCCAGTTCTTTAATAAGCTTTCTGGTATTCTATGGGAAAAGTATAACAGTTTCTAACCAAGGGTCAGTTAGACTGATTCCAATTTATTTGTATCTCAGATGCTACAATGAACATTTTTATTGATGTGTATACACACACACACACACACACACACACACACACGTGCCAATATATATTCAGTGGATGATATCCCAGCAGAGAAATTGCTTGGTAAACGTTATTACAAAAAATAAATAAGTTACATGTGTTTGGGGACTAGGACCCTGAGACTGCTCACGCGAAGCTGTGCTGCACAATTTGTCCACCAGGTGGCAGGAGAGGTCTATTAATCTATTAGTCTATTAAGGACAACTGCGCGTTGTGCATTCAGAATACTTTCAAGGGGCTTCCCTGGTGGCGTAGTGGTTGAGAATCTGCCTGCCAATGCAGGGCACACGGGTTCGAGCCCTGGTATGGGAAGATCCCACATGCCGCGGAGCAACTGAGCCCGTGAGCCACAGCTACTGAGTCTGCGCGTCTGGAGCCTGTGCTCCGTGGAGAGGCCGCGTTAGTAAGCGGCCCATGCACCGCGATGAAGAGTGGCTCCCGCTCGCCGCAACTAGAGAAAGCCCTCGCACAGAAACAAAGACCCAACACAGCATAAATAAATAAATAAATAAATAAATTTATTTAAAAAAAAAGAGAAAACTTTCAAGTATCACAGGCTGGTCTGGATTTTTTTTCCTCCTAAATGATGTTACTGTTGTTAATCTATAACAATGCTAATTATTTTCTATAAGGTGAAGCTGATGTGGTATTTTCCGTCTGTGGTCATGACTTGTGCTGCTGTTCCTGGTAATGTGCCTCAAGTAAAGGAATCTAAAGACACAATATTAATATCTCCTACATGACAACGAATAAGAGAATGAATTACAACATCAAACCCTAACGATGCAAGTTTCATGAATGACAGTAGCAGAACATTTAGAATATTCCTAGTCACCACTTTACTTGGTAGTGATCAAACATTTTTCTAAAACTGTTGGTCACAGTAGTGCACAAAAATCATAAAGTTCCTAGATTTTTCCTAGTTGTATCTTCTCGAGAGAAAACTGATGATTGTTTTGGACACCAGGCCCCTTGGTCCTAAGCCATCTTTGCAATGCCAGAGGCATAATGGGAATTGGATAGAATTAAAGTGCCCAGAAACAGAAATAAGGAAGAAAAGTTAGACTACTTATTGTAGAGACTTACTTCAGGAATTGTATTTAAGGGTTGGGAAGAGGAATTAATTACATAGAAGCATATACCATAGAAAGTAAAAGGTCACAGAGATATACTGTTTTAATAAAACATGAGAATATCTTGGCTGTGTTGAGGTTCAGGATAGTTCTGACTCTGGTTAGAGAACTGTCTCTGGATAACAATAATATTCCTACATAGGATCTTGGAAGATCTAGATGCTGATGGTGCCGGCTGGAATCCTGCCCTCCTGCCCTCTTGTGCTAACTGCATGGAGGGTTGAGGAATCCCTGTAAGTCAGATCTTCATGATAATTGTATTTCAGGGTCAATTAAACATCAGAGCCTAATGAAGAATATCCATGACAGTGGGAAAGGAACGTCTCCAAAAGTTCTTCAAAACTCCTTACCTGCTGGGAGATTGATTTTCTATCTAAATTAAAAAGCTATTCTGGTACAGCAGTTTTCAAACTTATTTATTTTTAGCAGCAGACTCTTGTAAAAGTGAAATTTTGACACCGAATCTCAATATATAAAATGTGAATAGATTAACAAAAAAGACTAGGACCACTGGTTGAAAAGCCTCTCAATTTACCCCACAGGTGACCCACAAAGGCACTAGGGTTTCCTAAACTCGACCAGGTGGCTCTGTAGTGGTGACAACAGATGGAGCCCCACCCACCCTGGCCAACCTGCTCCCAGGTTCATGATGCCCTTGGAGTCATCCTTGACTCACTGAACAAGCACTTATCTGGAGCTCACTGTTTGCCAGGTACTGGGACCGAGCGTGGGCACACAGAAATGAGCCAGGCCTGGTCCCATCCCAGAGCTCAGTCTAGTGCAGGACGCCTTTCCAAACTCCAGAGTGCTGTGATTGCCTTGGCTGCTCATTAACAATGCCTGTTCCTGGGCCTCACCCCAGAGATAACAATTCAAAAGCTAAGAGAGAGGTTGAGCCTAGACACATGCTTCCTTAATAAGCATAATCTGGTGAGAGAGACAGAAACACAAACTGGTGCAGTAATTCTAAAACAATGTGCTGAGAGTAACGATGGAGGTATCGGGAGCAGTCGCAGGAGGACGAGGGTGCCGAGGACCACCCCAGGGTACGGCCAAACAGAGCTCTGGAGGGGGTGTGGCAGGATGATGGGACACTGCTCTGAGGGGCCAGCTAGGGAGCTGTGCAGGAACCTGGAGAGGGTGGTGCTGGATGGAGCCAGGTCAGGAGTCAGCAGGGACGGTGACAGCAATACTAACCACAGTCATGTACTCTGTCCTCATTAATTCCCACAAGTCCCAAAGGACTTTGTTTTTTTACTAGTAGCGTTCCCATGTCAAGGATGATGATACTGACATTTGGAGAGGTTAGCAGTTTGCAGAATGGGAGCCAGGACTGGAACCCAGGTTTGTTCTTCTTCAAACCCATGCCTTCAGCTACAACTATTAAATCGTATTGGCTCTTAATGTGGAAGAAGTAGGGGATTAAAACAATCTAGAAGAGGTAAATCCCAAAGGACTTGATGATTGTTTGGATGTAGGGGTCCGGGTCTAGCTTGGGGCACCTGGGTGATGCCAGGGACCTGGGCAGTGAATCCTAGGAGAGGAGTCTGTTTAAGGTGGGAGATGCATGGCCATGATGCGTTTGAAGTAGGACCTAGAGAACATCCCGTGGGCAACTGGAAAGATGGGTAGGAATGAGATGGAGAGGCAGGCTGGGGACTTAGTGGAAACCAGGACACTCAGTGAATCACTCAGGGAGCAGGTGTAGAGGGGGAAGAACAGAGAGGGAAGAGGCGTGTATCCTGGGAAGGACCAGTACAGAGGATGCAGAGGGAGCAGAGGTCCCAGGAGAGAAAGCCCAATACTTTTCATGCAGCACAGAGGCCCAGGGGAGGGGGACAGAACAGCACCCGTTGGACTGGAAGTGCGATGGTTACTGATGACTAACGAGAGGTTTCGGGAGCCCGTTCCAGCCTGCGGTGGAATACATAGCAGTAAAGGAGCGGGAAGAGCAGTTGCGGACTCTTGCTTTGAAAGGTTTAGATGTGAAGTGGGGCACAGCTCCCAAGATGCTGTGTGGTGGGGCCAGGGGTCTCCATTTCTAACAGGCTCCCGAGCAGCTCTGCTGCTCCTGGACCAGACTTGGTGGAACAGAGTGAGTGAAACGGTGGTCTTTGACCAACAATGGAGGTAGCAGTATAGGACTTGAAGCCAGGTGTGACGTTCATCTGTGTTCAACAGTCATTGATTTATTGTGTGCCTATTAGGTTTCTGACTCTGGAAGTAACAAGGATAATGATAACCTAGTTCCTGCTGGTCATAACACGTGGTGGTAAAGTCTCAGATGCAAGTACGTAGAAGTAGTGATGGAACCACAGAGGTGCTGACACCTGAGCCGGGCTTGGCCGCTGGGACCCAACAGCTGTGTGTGAGATGGCTTTGAAGGCGAGGCGGGTGCAGGTCACAGTGAGCCTGAAGGCCACCCTCACTGCACTCCTGCCCTCAGGCCCCAGCTCCACCACTAAGTAGTGTCTCTACAGAGATGTTTCCTGGCTAGGGTCTTGGTTTCCCCACAAACTCTCACTGCAGTGTCTTCTGACTGTCACCATCGGCCCAATTTCTTCAGCCTCATGGTCAATCGTGTTTGTGGAAAATGCTGATTGTAAATGATGATGCTGTTTTTTTAAAAAACTTTTTTTTTCAGTGGTTTGAGAGACGGCAATTTATTTATTTATTTATTTATTTATTTATTTATTTTTGGCTGCATTGGGTCTTCATTGCTGTGCGCGGGCTTTTCTCTACTTGCGGTGAGTGGGGGCTACTCTTCATTGCAGTACACGGGCTTCTCATTGCGGTGGCTTCTCTTGTTGTGCAGCATGGGCTATAGGCACGAGGGTTTCAGTAGTTGTGGCATGTAGGCTCAGTAGTTGTGGCTCGCGGGCTCTAGAGCGCAGGCTCAGTAGTTGTGGCACACGGGCTTAGTTGCTCCACAGTATGTGGGATCTTCCCGGACCAGGGCTCGAACCTGTGTCCCCTGCGTTGGCAGGCAGATTCTTAACCACTGTGACACCAGGGAAGTCCAATGATGATGCTTTTTAAAGCCAGAATGACAGCACTGAGCTCAGAGCCCAGCACAGGGCGTGTTCCATAGCTGGCCACAACGGCCAGTCACTGCAGCATGGCTGTGGGGGACTCATCTCAACTCTGCCCTCAGAGTGTGATCACTCAGCGCACTTTTACACCTCCTCAAACCCCAGTCTGCTCGCTAATAAAATGGGCAGCAGCGCTGACATGGGAAGATCGCCGTGAGGTTAGAGCACAGGTGGCAAAGGTGGAGTGTGTGGAGCGTGGAGATGGTGGGGCCAGGGTCCTAGCCCAGGTCTTTGGGCTGCTTCTGCTCTGTCCCCACTTCACTGACTCATCGCAGAGGTAGGCTCGGGATGACTGCTCGCTGTGGGTGTTGAGCTGGGTGCTGCCCTTACACCCCAGCTCTTTCTGCAGAGGGTCACCCTCTTTTCAAACTAGCATCTCGCTTCTCTGCATTTGAACTGTATTTGTAGAAGTGCAGGGTAAATACAAATTTAGAGTAAAAATGATTTTTCCCGAGTGCAAAAGGGAAAGGGTCTCTCCTTTACCCTTTCTTAGAGCATCTACTCTAAAACACTTCTAAGTTGTCTTTTTGAGATCTATTTAAATGTTTTTATTTATTTTTAATTAAAAAAAAGTATTTTTGGCTGCTTTGGATCCTTGTTGCTGCGCGCGGGCTTTCTCTAGTTGCGGCGAGCAGGGGCTACTCTTCGTTGCGCTGCCTGTGCTTCTCATTGCAGTGGCTTCTCTCGTTGCAGAGCATGGGCTCTAGGCACGCGGGCTCAGTAGTTGAAACATGAGAGCCCTAGAGCGTGCGGGCTTCAGTAGTTGTGGCGCATGGGCTCAGTAGTGTGGCTTGCAGGCTCTAGAGTGCAGGATTAGTAGTTGTGGCGTACGGGCTTAATTGCTCTGAGGCATGTGGGATCTTCCTGGACCAGGGCTCGAATCCATGTCCCCTGAGTTGGCAGGCGGATTCTTAATCACTGCGCCACCAGCAAAGTCCTATGTAAATGTTTTCAAAGGCTAAGTAGGCCTTTGGCCAGCTGAACAACCCAGGAATGTTTTTTCTCAGGAACTTGGGAGCCATCCTTTTGAAACATTAGCCTAACTTACAGGGAGCACCTGGCTTCAGGCTGCAACCCTACCTCCTATGGGAATGAGAAATATATTTCTCCTTTGGACAAAGACAAGTAGTGAACCCAAGTGGTCACTCCAATTGCCGGGTGAACTTAGGATGAGCTCTGACAAGCGGTGCCGTCAGTGCTCTCACTTGACATCCGGGTCTCGAGGGTCGCACCTGCCTGGCTACATAAAGGGTTGGATTTCGTGGGGTCTTCGAACCACACAGCGGACTGCCTGCGAGGGGCCCCACGTTCTGGTTTAAGGCCGTTCCACACCGGCTGCTTCCTCCCTCCCGCCCCCCAACTCCGCGGAGAGACTTGTCGGGCTGGTGGCACACACTGTTCCTTATCCTTCCCAACAGTGGGAAGCGGCGTGGCTGGAAGGAGCTTTGGGAGAATTTGGACCACCTGACCAGTAAGAACGAGCCCCGCCCCCATCTCCGCAGCGGCACCAGGGGCCCCGCCCCGCCACGTAGTCCGTGCCTGCGGCCGGCACAGCTACTGCCAGTCCTTTCCGCGCAGCCCTGGTGCCGCCGCTCTCGTGATGGGCGGGCGCCCAGTCCTGACCCGCCCATTCCCTAAACGCCCCACACACCGCGTCCACACGCCCCGCCCCCCGCGGAGCGGAGCATCCCGGGCCTGGAGCTTCCCTGGGCCTGGAGCACCCTGCGCCGGGCTCTGCGTGGGCGACGATGAGGGTCTGGAGCTCGGAGCATGTGTTCGGGTGAGCCGGCTGCGGCCGCAGTGAGTCCAGACTGGCCTGGGCCTGGGCCGTGTCCTCCGGGAGGGCGGGCTCTGTCCCTCGTTGGGCCGCGCTGCGGGCAGTGACCTGCAAGGGCCCGGGGTCGGGGGACCGCGTCTTCGCCTCCGCCGGCCTGGCCTCACCTCGCGCGGGGCTGTCACAAGGGGCGGGGGCGGGACCCGCCGAGTGGCTGATCACGGCCTCCAGAGGGAGCCGGCGTGGGCATGTGGGGGCTTTGGCCCTGAATGCACTGTGGGCACTGGAAAGCCTCCAGCTGATTAAAAGTGCCCTCGTGACCTAGGCGGTATCTTTTCTTGTCACTTCATCTGTGACACTCTGAGCTCATTCTTTCATAGTTTTTAAAGGAACTAAGATTTTTAAATTCCTTGATCTCACTTAGAACAGCATTTCGTTTTTTAATTTAAAAAATACTGCATGAAATAGAATTGTCATCCTTTGAACTTTTCATGTAAAATTATAATGAAAATTTATCAGTGGGTTAAAAACCTCCGAAATTATTTTAATGAAATCTTTAGACTTGATGGGATCCAATTTTAGTGTTGATTTTTGTACAGCCTGCAACCTGCAGAAAAATCTCATCTGGGGTTCCATTCCCAGACTTACTCCAGAGATTTTCTCAGTTCTCCCAAAGATGGGACATGCCGGGCACCATCTGGATGCAGAGGGGACAGGTTAAGTTCCTGCAGATGGTGAATGCCCAGGCTGTGCAGCTCAGGCCAGGACTGCCCTACAAATTCAGGAAATGTTGGTCGACAAGCAGAAGTGAATTGTCAGCTGTGAAAAGTCACTATTGATAATATTCACCCATTTAAATCATACAATTCAACGACTTTTAGTAAATTTACATAGTTGTACAACATCTCCATAGTCCAGTTGTAGAACATTTCCTCATCCTACAAAGACCCTTCATGCCCGTCTGCAGTCACTGTCCACTCCTCGCCCCAGCCAGATCAGTATCTGCTTCCTGTTTCTATGGATTTGCCTTTTCTGGACATTTCACATAAATGCAATCATACACCAAACCGTCTTCTGTGTCTGGCTGCTTTCAGTTAGCATGATTGTTGAGGTTCATCCGTGTGGTAGTGTGCATCCTTGCTTCAACCCTCACTTCATTCATTTTGTGTCCCTGGCACATAGTAGGTGCTCAGTGAGGGACCAAGGAATATCCTGGGGAGCAGATGTCCTTTGAAATGAGGGCGACTGTCCACCAGAGAAATTCCCGTCAACCCCTGAACTCCTGTGGACTGGGCACAGATCTCCTCCCATTGATTTTTAAAAGCCGAGCGCCATGATGAGAATTGACAAATGTGGAAGACAGCTGGGGGGAGGTCACGCAGCTGCCAGGGCGGGTGACATGATGCTGTGTGGCAGCATCACATCTGCAGGACGGTACAGATTTGGAAGCCTGGCTTTCTAGCTGAGCTTACCATGGAGTTTTCCCCTTGCTTAGTCCCTTGAAATCCCTGATTTTTTTCCTCTGAGGATTACACACCTTTTTCTTTCTATACTTGTTTTCTTTTTATATGTTTGTTGAATATTTGATTGGAAATAATAAATTTACTCTTGAAAGGCCAAAAATAATCAGGCACAAAGACTTAAAAAAAGTTTTTTATTGCAATACAGTTGATTTACAATGTTGTATTAGTCCCCCCCACCCCCTGCCGCACGACAGACATGTGGGATCTTAGTTCCCTGACCAGGGCTCAAACTGCTCCCCTGCTGTAGAAGCATGGAGTCTCAACCACTGGACCACCAGGGAAGTCCAACAATGTTGTATTTGTTTTAGGTGTACTGCAAAGTGATTCAGATTATATATATACACACACACACACACACACACTCTTTTTTAGATTCTTTTCCATTATAGGTTATTACAAGATACTGAGTATAGTTCCCTGTGCTATACACAGGTCCTTGTTGGTTATGTATTTTATATATAGCAGTGTGTATATTTTAATTCCCAACTCCTAATTTAATTCCCTCCCTTCCCCCTTTGGTAATCGTAAGTTTGTTTTCTATGTCTGTGAGTCTATTTCTGTTTTGTAAGTAAGTTCATTTGTGTCATTTTTTTAAGATTCCACATATAAGCAATATCATATGATATTTGTCTTTGCTTGACTTTTCATTTTCTCCCATTCCGTAGGTTGTCTTTTTGTTTCATTTTGTTTCCTTTGCTGGGGCACGAAAACTTTTGAGTCAAGTTTTCCTCCATTGTTCACACACCAAGTTTTCCTCCATTGTTCACACACCGAAGAAACCCTGGGCACTGGAGATCAGACAGAGCTGAGAGCAGTATAAACTCCCACAGAAATGGAGAACCCTTTGGTTTAAAGTAGATTAAATAGTAGTGGAAAATATAGGACCGAAATAGAAACATATAGAAAGGGGCACTTAAAAATTAACAGGCTGGTAAATACAGGTTTATAAATCCCATCCTTACAGCATTGACTGAGGTTTCAGGTGGGCTATAACAAAATCTTTAATAACAGCCAGTATGAGTAGATTCCCAGCAGTCAAGGCTGTACACTACTTGGATTCCAGCAGCTCCCAGGAGAGGTCTCTAGTAGGCAGTGTCCCTCTCAGGGAAGTAAGGAGGAGAGGCTGCCCTAAAGCAGGCTTGCTCTGTGGCCAGGAGGAGGGAACCCCGTCCCTTTTTAAATAAGAGAAATGGAATGTTACAGGTAGGAGGTGAAGTGCCCACTGTCCCCTCCTAGTGCTGTTCCCTCCTCTCTCTCACAGGCGGTCATGATTGTGAACCTGGTGGGTAGCCTCCCGAAGGTATATGTTCCATAAACAAAATGTAGTATTTGTTTTTTTAAAATAGAAATCACTGGCACCATCTTGTACAGATCTTTTCAGTTTCTCTTTCTTCTCAACAATGTGTTCCTGAGATCTGTGCGTGTGTGTGTGTGTGTGTATCTATTTGAGATCTGTGTGTATACATGTACACATACACATTTGTATCTCAGCTGTATAGTATTCCAATATTCCATTTATTCCATAAAGAATATGTCACCATTTTTTCTTTCTCTTATTGAAGGGACATTGTTTCCCCCTTATTACAAATCATGTTGTGGTGACCACTCCTGTGTATATTTCTGGGTCAGTTAATCAAGGGCATTTACTTAGGCCAGAAATCCTCAAACTCATCAGCAGTAGGACCTCTTTACACTCTTAGAAAATATTGGGGACCCAAACAGTGTTTGTTTATGTGGGTTAAATCTACTAATATTTACCATATTAGAAATTAAAACTGATAAATTTTAAGATATTTATTAATTTATTAAAATTAACAGTAATAAACCCATTACATTAACATAAATAACATTTCTTAAATTTAAAAAACCTGTAGTTTCCAAAACCCCTCAAAGTAGTAAGAGTGGCACTGTTTTGTTTATTTTTTCCCAATTTCTATAATGTCGGGCTGCATAGACACTGTTTTTTATTGTCAACAGATGTTATTTTTTTTAATTTTTTATTTTATTAAAAAATAATTTAATTAATTAATTTACTTTTTGGCTGTGTTGGGTCTTCGTTGCGGCACGCGGAATCTTCCTTGCAGCATGTGGGATCTTTCATTGCAGCACCCAAGCTTCTCTCTAGTGGCACATGGGCTCCAGAGCGTGTGGGCTTTGTAGGTGCGTCACGTGAGCTCTAGTTGAGGCACACAGGCTCAGTAATTGTGGTGCGCAGGCTTAGTTGCCCCGTGGCACGTGGGATCTTAGTTCTCCGACCAGGGATCAAACCCGTGTCCCCTGCATTGGAAGGCAGATTCTTTACCACTGGACTACCAGGGAGGTCCCTGCATGGACACTAACTTGATGGTCCTGTCGGCTTCTGCATTCAGTGTTTGCAGTCTGTTGTTTTGGTTGAAGTAAATGATTAAAATCCAGCCTCACACTATATGTGAGTAAAACCTAGTTGGCAAAGGTATTTCAAAAGTGTTTAAAAATAGTCGTAGCTGTTCTTTGCTATTGCAACGAAACAAGCAGTAATTTCTCAAATTAATTGCAGTGTAAAATCTGACACCACGAGGACCAGAGTAATGGCCCGTCTCGTACTTTGAATGAGTCCTTCTCCCATGTGATCTGTGACGTCTCGCACTGGTCACTTGGCTGTGTGGGTCACCGGGTACAGTGTGGGGCAAGCAGCAGGCCCATGGTAGTGATACAAGTTTTCTAAAATTCCAGTTTTCACTTAGAAGCTCAAGTTTTATCTTTGACAGCAAATGCCATCAGGTGTTTTCCTCCAAGTGACAGGCTCACTTCATTAATCTTTGAGAAAATGCCTGTCCGACACCCACGTCTGAGTGACCACAGTTTGTGGTCAGTAGTTTCAAGGAGAAGTGGTGGCTGGGGAAGCACAGTAGCTGAGCTGCCACCCCTGTGGCCACCAGTGCTTCCCGACCAGCAAGGCCTCCCGCATCCTTTCTGTGCCCTCACTCAGAACCAGGGATCCAGGTGTAGTAAAATGAGTCCTTTTACTTTCTCATCAGGGATGGGCCCTGAGTGCACAGCTCAGCAGTGACCACCATGCAGCCTTGACCCGGCCGTCACTCCTGGGGAGAGGCTGGCAGTCTGTGGTCTGACTCGGGCTCCTGCAGCTTTGGCTGATGTCGTGCAGCCAGAAGGGCAGGCCCTCCCAGCAGCACCCAGGCTCCTGGAGGGGCCAGAGAGCCCAGCTTTGCGGGCCTTGCTCCAAGAACCACTGGGCTGGCCCGGGGTCTCTTGGGGTCTGAGCACTTTTCCTTCATCCTTTTTTTTTTAAAACATATATTTATTTTATTTCATTTCATTTCCATTCCATTCCATTTTATTTTATTTTTTTATTTCATCACGCTGGGTCTTAGTTGTGGCAGGTGGGCTTTCTTTTTTTTAAATAAATTTATTTATTTATGGTTGTGTTGGGTCTTCATTGCTGCACGCGGGCTTTCTCTAGTTCCGGCACGTGGGGGCTACTCTTTGTTGCAGTGCATGGGCTTTTCATTGCGGTGCCTTCTGTTGTTGCAGAGCACGGGCTCTAGGTGCATGGGCTTCAGTAGTTGTGGCATGCGAGCTCAGTAGTTGTGGCTCACAGGCTCTAGAGCACAGGCCCAGTAGTTGTGGCTCATGAGCTTAGTTGCTCCGTGGCATGTGGGATCTTCCCAGACCAGGGCTTGAACCTGTGTCCCCTGCATTGGCAGATGGATTCTTAACCACTGCACCACCAGGGAGTTCCCCACACGGGCTTTCTTAGTTGCAGCTCACGGGCTCCTCAGCTGTGCCCCGCAGGCCCCTTAATTGTGGCATGTGAACTCCCAGCCGCAGCATGTGGGATCCAGTTCCCTGACCACGGATAGAACCTGGGCCCCCTGCATTGGGAGAGCAGGGTCCTCACCACTGTGCCACCAGGGAAGTCCCTCCAATTTTTTTTTTTGGACTCATTATTATGCACATTATGCAAGAGTGGAGACTGGAATAATGAGTGCAGTGCCCTTCTGCAGGCTAACAGTTCCTCTCACAGATGTCTGGTCTCATGCGCCCCCATTCCCTGCTCCTTCCCCTGGGTTGTTGTAGGCAGGTCCCAGGCACCCTGTGTCCTCACCCTATTCTGCCTAAAGTAATGATTTTTATGGGAACTACTCTGGGGAACTTGACTTACAAAGCTCACAGCTTATTTCACTGGGCAGCCCCCATCCCCCGCCTCTGCTCTCATGAGTATCTGGATTCTGCCTCCTTCCGCAGAGTTGTCGACTGTGCCCCTGACAGTTCTTTTACTGAGAAGAAAGGCTCCCTGTCCACTGCAGAGTGATCAGGACCAGCTTCATCTCTGCTTCTTTGGAGCTGGTGGACATGTTAGTGCGGTGACACGATTCCATGGCTTGAAAAAGCATTCCTTTGTTAAAGAGCGGGGCTTCTGGACCTGACAGTGCAGAGGCCGTGGGTGTGACAGAAAGACTGTGGAGTAGGGGCTGGGAGACCCAGCTCTAGTCTGCGTCTCATTGCTAGCTTTTTGACCTGGGATGAGCGTTTTATGAGGATAAAGTAAATTCATGGTCAATAAGTTATATTTAAAAAGGACATCAAAGATGAAACAAAAACCTTCAATATATTCATAATCTTTGATGTTTAATTTAGTAATTCCATTCTAGAAATTTATCCTAAGGAAAAAGACATATATTGAAAGGCTGGTGTGAACCAGTTTTCCCTGCTGCCTTCATTGTACAGTGAAGGTTGGATGCGATCAAAATAATCTGCCAGAGGAGATTGGTTCAAGATGGCAGAGTAGAAGGATGTGTGCTCACTCCTTCTTGTGAGAGCACCGGAATCGCAACTAACTGCTGAACAGTCATCCACAGGAAGACACTGGAACTCACCAAAAAAGATACCCCATATCAAAAGACAAAGGAGAAGCCACAATGAGACAGTAGGAGGGGCTCAATCACAATAAAACCAAATCCCATAACTGCTGGGTGGGTGACTCACAAACTGGAGAGCACTTATACCACAGAAGTCCACCCACTGGAGTGAAGGTTCTGAGCCCCACATCAGGTTTCCCAGCCTAGGGGTCCAGCAAAGGGAGGAGGAATTCCTAGAGAATCAGACTTTGAAGGCTAGTGGGATTTGATTGCAGGACTTTGACAGGACTGGGGGAAACAGAGCCTCCACTCTTGGAGGGCACACACAAAGTAGTGTGTGCATCACGACCCAGGGGAAGGAGCAGTGACCCCATAGGAGTCTGAACCAGACCTACCTGCTAGTGTTGGAGGGTCTCCTGCAGAGGAGGGGGTAGCTGTGTCTCACTGCAGGGACAAGGACACTGGCAGCAGAAGTTCTGGGAAGTACTCCTTGGTGTGAGCCCTCCCGGAGTCCACCATTAGCCCCACCAAAGAGCAGGGTAGGCTCCCGTGTTGGGTTGCCTCAGGCCAAACAACCAACAGGGAGGGAAGCCAGCCCCACCCATCAGCAGTCAAGCAGATTAAAGTTTTACTGAGCTCTGCCCACCAGAGCAACACCCAGCTCTACCCACCACCAGTCCCTCCCATCAGGAAACTGGCACAGACCTCTTAGATAGCCTCATCCACCAGAGGGCAGACAGCAGAAACAAGAAGAACTACAGTCCTGCAACCTGCAGAACAAAAACCACATTCACAGAAAGATAGACAAGATGAAAAGGCAGAGGGCTATGTACCAGATGAAGGAACAAGATAAAACCCCAGAAAAACAACTAAATGAAGTGGAGATAGGCAGCCTTCCAGAAAAAGAATTCAGAATAATGATAGTGAAGATGATTCAGGACCTCGGAAAAAGAATGGAGGCAAAGATGGAGAAGATGCAAGAAATGTTTAACAAAGACCTAGAAGAATTAAAGAACAAACAAACAGAGATGAATACAATAACTGAATACAGATATACAGATACAATAACTGAAATGAAAAATACACTAGAAGGAATCAATAGCAGAATAACTGAGGCAGAAGACCGGATAAGTGACCTGGAAGATAGAATGGTGGAATTCACTGCTGCGGAACAGAATAAAGAAAAAAGAATGAAAGAAATGAAGACAGCCTAAGAGACCTCTGGACAACATTAAATGCAACAACATTCGCATTATAGGGGTCCCAGAAGGAGAAGAAGGAGAGAAAGGACCAGAGAAAATATTTGAAGAGATTATAGTCAAAAACTTCGCTAACATGGGAAAGGAAATAGCCACCCAAGTCCAGGAAGTGCAGAGAGTCCCAGGCAGGATAAACCTAAGGAGAAACACACCGAGACACATAGTAATCTAATTGACAAGAATTAAAGACAAAGGGCTTCCCTGGTGGCGCAGTGGTTGAGAGTCCGCCTGCCGATGCAGGGGACACAGGTTCGTGCCCCAGTCCGGGAAGATCCCACATGCCGCGGAGTGGCTGGGCCCGTGAGCCATGGCCACTGAGCCTGCACGTCCGGAGCCTGTGCTCCGCAACTGGAGAGGCCACAACAGTGAGAGGCCCGTGTACCGCAAAAAAAAAAAAAAAAAGGCAAAGAAAAATTATTGAAAGCAACAAGGGAAAAGCGACAAATAACATACAAGGAAACTCCCATAAGGTTAACAGCTGATTTCTCAGCAAAAACTCTACAAGCCAAAGGGGAGTGGCACGATATATTTAAAGTGATGAAAGGGAAGAACCTACAACCAAGATTACTCTGCCCAGCAAGGATCTCATTCAGATTCGATGGAGAAATCAAAAGCTTTACACACAAGCAAAAGCTAAGAGAATTCAGCACCACCAAACCAGCTCTACAACACATGCTAAAGGAACTTCTCTAAGTGGGAAACACAAGAGAAGAAAAGGACCTACAAAAACAAACCCATAACAATTAAGAAAATGGTAGTAATAACATGCATATTGAAAATTACCTTAAACATGAATGGATTAAATGCTCCAACCAAAAGACACAGGCTTGCTGAATGGATACAAAAACAAGCCCCGTATATATGCTGTCTACAAGAGACCCACTTCAGACCTAGGGACACAAACAGACTGAAAGTGAGGGGATGGAAAAGATATTCCAGGCAAATGGAAATCAAAAGAAAGCTGGAGTAGCAATACTCATATCAGATAAAATAGACTTTAAAATAATGTTACAAGAGACAAGGAAGGACACTACATAATGATCAAGGGATCAATCCAAGAAGAAAATATAACAATTATAAATGTATATGCACCCAACATAGGAGCACCTGGATACATATGGCAACTGCTAACAGCTATAAAAGAGGAAATCGACAGTAACACAATAATAGTGAGGGACTTTAACACCTCACTTACACCAATTGACAGATCATCCAAAATGAAAATAAATAAGGGAACAGAAGCTTTAAATGATACAATAGACCAGATAGATTTAATTGATATTTATAGGACACTCCATCCAAAAACAGCAGATTACACTTTCTTCTCAAGTGCACATGGAACATTCTCCAGGATAGATCACATCTTGGGTCACAAATCAAGCCTCGGTAAATTTAAGAAAATTGAAATCATATCAAGCATCTTTTCTGACCACAACGCTATGAGATTAGAAATCAATTACAGGGAAAAAAACGTAAAAAACATGGAGACTAAACAATACGTTACTAAATAACCAAGAGATCATTTAAGAAATCAAAGAGGAAATCAGAAAATACCCAGAGACCAATGACAGTGAAAACATGATGATCCAAAACCTATGGGATGCAGCAAAAGCAGTTCTAAGAGGGAAGTTTATAGCAACACAAGCCTACCTCAAGAAACAAAAATCTCAAACAATCTAACCTTACACCTAAAGGAACTAGAGAAAGAAGAACAGGCAAAACCCAAAGTTAGTAGAAGGAAAGAAATCATAAAGATCAGAGCAGAAATAAATGAAAAAAACCCAAAGAAAACAGTAGCAAAGATCAATAAAACTAAAAGCTGGTTCTTTGAGAAGATAAACAAAATTGATAGACCATTAGCCAGACTCATCAAGAAAAAGAGGGAGAGGACTCAAATCAATAAAATTAGAAATGAAAAAGAAGTTACACCAGACACTGCAGAAATACAAAGCATCCTAAGAGACTACTACAAGTAGCTCTATGCCAATAAAATGGACAACGTGGAAGAAATGGACAAATTCTTAGAAAGGTATTACCTTCCAAGAATGAACCAGGAAGAAATAGAAAATATGAACAGACCAATCACAAGTAATGAAATTGAAACTGTGATTAAAAATCTTCCAACAAACAAAAGTCTGGGACCAGATGGCTTCACAGATGAATTCTGTCAAACATTTAGAGAAGAGCTAACACCCATCCTTCTCAAACTCTTCCAAAAAATTGCAGAGGAAGGAACACTCCCAAACTCATTCTATGAGGCCACCATCACCCTGATACCAAAACCAGACAAAATACTACAAAAATAGAAAATTACAGACCAATATCACTGATGGACATAGACACAAAAAAGCTCAACAAAATACTAGCAAACAGAATCCAACAACACATTAAAAGGATCATACCCCATGATCAAGTGGGATTTATCCCCGGGATGCAAGGATTCTTCAATATATGCAAACCAATCAATGTGATACACCATATTAGCAAATTGAAGAATAAAAACTATATGATCATCTCAATAGATGCAGAAAAAGCATTTGACAAAATTCAACACCCATTTATGATAAAAACTCTCCAGAAAGTGGGCATAGAGGGAACCTACCTCAACATAATCAAGGCCATATACGACAAACCCACAGCAAATATCATTCTCAATGGTGAAAAACTGAAATTATTTCCTCTAAGATCAGGAACAAGACAAGGATGTCCACCTTCGCCGCTGTTATTCAACATAGTTTTGCATGTTTTAGCCACAGCAATCAGAGAAGGAAAAGAAAAAAAAGGAATCCAAATCGGAAAAGAAGTAAAATTGTCACTGTTTGCAGATGACATGATACTATATGTAGAGAATCCCAAAGATGCCACCAGAAAAGTACTAGAGCTAATCAATGAATTTGGTAATGTAGCAGGATACAAAATTAATGCATAGAAATCTCTTGAATTCCTATACACTAATGATGAAAAATCTGAAAGAGAAATTAAGGAAACCCTCCCATTTACCATTGCAACAAAAAGAATAAAGTACCTAGGAATAAACCTACCTGGGAGACAAAGGACCTGTGTGCAGAAAACTAGAAGACACTGATGAGAAAAATTAAAGATAATACAAACAGATGGAGAGATATACCATGTTCTTGCATTGGAAGAATCAGTATTGTGAAAATGACTATACTACCCAAAGCAATCTACAGATTCAGTGCAATCCCTATCAAATTACCAATGGAGTTTTTTACAGAACTAGAACCAAAAGTCTTAAAATTTGTATGGAGACACAAAAGACCCCGAATAGCCATAACAGTCTTGAGGGAAAAAGACAGAGCTGGAGGAATCAGACTCCGTGACTTCAGACTACTACAAAGCTACAGTAATCAAGACAATATGGTACTGGCACAAAAACAGAAATATAGATCAATGAAACAGGATAGAAAGCCCAGAGATAATATCCACGCACCTATAGTCAAGTAATCTATGACAAAGTAGGCAAGGGTATACAATGGAGAAAAGACAGGCTCTTCAATAAGTGATGCTGGGAAAACTGGACAGGTACAGGTAAAAGAATGAAATTAGAACACTCCCTAACACCATACACAAAAGTAAACTCAAAGTGGATTAGAAACCTAAATGTAAGACCAGACTCTATAAAACTCTTAGAGGAAAACATAGGAAGAACACTCTTTGACATAAATGACAGTAAGATCTTTTTTGACCCACCTCCTAGAGTAATGGAAATAAAAGCAAAAATAAACAAATTGGACCTAATGAAACTTAAAAGCTTTTGCAAAGCAAAGGAAACTACAAACAAGACGAAAAGACAACCTTCAGAATGGGAGAAAATATTTGCAAACGAATCAACGGACAAAGGATTAATCTCCAAAATATATAACCAGCTCATGCAGCTCAATATTAATAAAACAAACAACCCAATAAGAAAATGGGCAGAAGATCTAAATAGACATTTCTCCAAAGAAGACGTACAAATGGCCAAGAAGCACGTGAAAAGCTGCTCAACATCACTAATTATTAGAGAAATGCAAATCTAAACTACAATGAGGTATCACCTCACACCAGTTAGAATGGGCATCATCAGAAAATCTACAAACAACTAATGCTGAAGAGGATGTGGAGAAAAGGGAACCCTCTTGCACTGTTGGTGGGAATGTAAATTGATACAGCCACTATGCAGAACAGTATGGAGGTTCCTTCAAAAACTAAAAATAGAATTAGCATATGACCCAGCAATCACACTACTGGGTATATAGCCAGAGAAAACCATATTTCAAAAAGACAAATGCACTCCAGTGTTCATTGCAGCACTATTTACAACAGCCAGGTCATGGAAGCAACCTAAATGCCCAGCAAGAGACGAATGGATAAAGAAGATGTGGTACATATGTACAATGGAATATTACTCAGCCATAAAAGGGAACGAAATTGGGTCATTTGTAGAGACGTGGATGAATCTACAGACTGTCATGCAGAGTGAAGTAAGTCAGAAAGAGAAAAACAAATCTCGTATATTAATGCATATATGTGGAACCTAGAAAAATGGTACAGAGGAACTAGTTTGCAGGGCAGAAAGAGAGACACGGATGTAGAGAACAAATGTATGGACACCAAGGGGGGAAAGTGGCGGGGGGTGGTGGTGGTGTGATGAATTGGGAGATTGGGATTAACATATATACACTAATATGTATAAAATGGATGACTAATAAGAACCTGCTGTATAAAAAAATAAATAAAATTCAAAAAATATACTAAAAAAAAAGAAATGTAAGGTTTCCAGGATTAAATGATGATGAAAGTAATACAAATAAAAACTAGATTAAAAACATAATAATCTGCCAGAGGGGTCTGGTTACACCACTGTCCACAGGGTGGCCTGTTGTGCAGTTACTTAGAGTCGTATTTCTGAAAATAGCCTCATAATGCAGGAAAATGTTCGTCTGTTACATATAAAAAGCAGTAATCAGTGCATGTAAGGAGCATGATCCCAGTTTAATTTCTGACCGTGTGGACGTCTGTGCATGCATGCGTGTCTCTAGGTCTTGGGTCTGGGCTGTCTGTACATGCCGCTCAAACCTGTGTGGGTACGTATGGGGAAACAACGGTGTTGTTGAGACGCACTCACCTCTGTGGGGATGCACCTGGGCGCGCATCCTGAAGGAAAAACCAGGACAGCAGCGCCTGGGGAAGGTCCACCCTGAGTACCCCGGACTCTGAGCCCTTGGATGCCTTTAGGGCTGCCGGCCTCAACAGGCACAGAGCTCTGGGGAGCAGGGGCAGCTGTGTGGTCTCTGATGGCAGGAAACAAACAGGGACACCGGTGTCCACCCCTCACTCCAGGGCTCAGGGCCAGAGGGGAGGGGTGGCGTCTACAGGACGCCTGCACAGACTTGTCTCCAGATAGTGAAATTGTGGATTTTTATTTTCCTCATCCTGTGTTATTTTTCAAAATTTCAAATATAATTTTTAATAATCAGAAAACATATGTAGCCATTTCAAGTCACATACTGCTTAGAAGCTGGAACAAAGTAGTTGCTTCAGGACCTCATAGCTGGGCAGCAGCTGTGGGTGATCCGTGTTGGGCAGGTGTGCTGCTTTGGCCTGTGGTGGGCTGCAGGGGTGAGGCGGGCAGTCAGCAAAAGGGCCCCCACAGTTACTGCGACCAGGTGGAGGCAGGAATGAGCCCTGGCCCCCCGGCCTTGCAGCCCACAGAGCAGCACGGGAGGTGGTGACAGACAGGGAAAAGGGACATTGTCTCTTGCCCAGAAGCCCCAGACCAAAGGGTTCTGCCTCTTTAGGCTCTGCAGGGCTGGGGAAGGAGGGGGCCCTTAGCCAAGCTGGGATGGCCAGGCCTGAGTCTGGTCTGTGCCCCCCGCCCGCCCCCTGGTTGCCCGGGGGATCAACGATCCAGGATCTGGGTCCAGAGCCCAACTCCTCAGGTGTATTTGTTGGAACAAAGCTTGAAGAACAGGGTTGACCTGACTTTGGACCCACTGTCTGCTCATGCTGTTGGTTGCGTTTTCCTCCAGCCACCCGTGGGACACAGTCATCAAGGCTGCCATGAGGAAGTACCCGAATCCCATGAACCCCAGTGTCGTGGGCGTCGACGTGCTGGAGCGCAGTGTGGACAGCCGGGGCCGGCTTCACAGCCACCGCCTCCTCAGCACCGAGTGGGGGCTGCCCAGCCTCGTGAGAGCGGTGAGCCCTCAGTGGAGCCCAGCTGCACCCGCATGACCCCCAGCTACACTCACACAGCTGTCTACATCCGCCAGCCCAGCTGGCACCCATATGCAGGGAATGACAACCTTCCCATTTGGGATTTCTGGGAAGCCCCAGAGATGGTTTGTTTCTCTGTGAATTGAGTTAATCGTCCACCTGAGTGTTCAACACATCCCCTGACCCACCTGCAGTGGGGACACTGCCCACAGGACCCCCAAAACCCCATGACCCCCGGTCCCCCACCCCTTCCCCACACCCAGTCCCCCCACCCCAGCCTCATCATCCTGCTTGGTGTGGCCTGAACCCCAGAGTTGGCTCCACACAGCGGGGCCCGGGGGGTGGGGGTCAGAGTCGGTCCACAGCTGACTCACCAGCCGGACCTTGTCCTCAACCTTGACCTCAGCACCCCAGTTCCTGCCCTGCTTTCTCCTCTGTCTAAGCACTGGTCCCTATGTCCCTGATTCGTGTGTCCGTCCCACCTACTGGACAGAGGCACCTGGAGGAGCTAGAGGTGCTGCTGCAGCCACACCTGCATCCCTGGTTGAAGAGATGGGTAGCGGATAGGAAATGGCGGTCGGTGTTCTAGGATATAAGGTGGAGTTTCTAACACGTCACTATGCTGGTTTTGCTTTGTTTTTCAGATTTTGGGAACCAGTAGGACTTTGACATACATCAGAGAACATTCTGTTGTGGATCCAGTGGGAAAGAAAATGGAGCTCTGTTCCACCAATGTAAGCAATGGCCACGATGGTGCGTAATGTCTTCATTTAATTTTTTTTCCAGCCCGCCTTTGGTCTAAGTGATCTTTTATTTTTAATAGAAAGGCTGACTTTATTTAGCAGTATCTTACTTGTCTTTTATTCCAGTATAAAAATGTATAGAAGAACACACATAATGATGTGAACACACCTTTGTAACCAGTGGGCAGGCCAGGGGACAGACTGGCAGCCCTGGGGGCCCCGTGCGCCTCCCCAGTGCCTCCCTGCCCCCCCAGCCTCCATCCTGCCCGCCAACAGCACACTCGGCTCTTCGCAGCCACTGAAACAGCCACTTTTCTTCTGGCCTCCTCTCTCACGTCTCACAATGAAGAACCATTGATATTGGCCTCATGCACATTCAAAGAATATGTTGGGGAAAACGGGTGGCCTGGGAGCATGGTTTATGTCAGGCCCCTTACCCTGTGGGTCGTGTCACTGTGTGCGGAGGCTCCTTGGTTTACCGCCTGGACCTCTGCCCGGGGCCCCCTTTCCTCAGCCCAGGCAGCCCTTCCGCAAAGTCACAGGGAGCCGGGTGGGTGTGTCCACATCAGCCATTACTGACAGTTTATATATTGTTCTCTCTTCTCCTTCACTTGGAAAATTACTCTTCCTCCTTCAAGAAGGCTTAGTTGTCGGTAAAGAGGGACGGTTCTTGCTGTTGTAGGAGGTCTAGTGGAAAGGAAGGGCTTTGGGCGGGACAGCCGCATGCCTGCGTCCTGGTTATCACGGAATCAGTGTATGGCTGCGGGTGTCAGTGATCAACCTGTTCTGAGCCTCACTTTCCTTGTCTAAAAAAGAGCAAACCTCACCGTATTGTCCTGAGGATTAATGAAAGAAAATGAGGTTTATTAAATACAGAGCCTGGCATAAAAATATTGCACATACAATGATGACAGCTAATGAGCCCGGCTCAGGTTTGGGTGGGGTGTGGAGGGAGGGCGGTGACTGTCCCCAGGAGCGGCCAGGAGCGGCCAGGAGCGGTGTCCCTGGGCTGTACTTTGGCCGTGCCTCCTGGGCCTTGGCGGGCCTTGGTGCTTCTTCTGCTCTGGCTCCAGTAAGTGCAGATTTGGGGATGGGGGGAGTGGGGGCAGATGGTCTGGGAAGAAATGCAAGAAAAATAGAACCTACAGCCATTGTTTCCTGTTTTAAGATCACACTCACAAACTGGGTGTCGGTGAGCGAGAGGCTGGTGTACACACCCCACCCGGAGGACCCAGGAAGGTAAGCAGACATTGAACTCCAAGGCTGGGGCGGGGCGGGGGCTCCCCCCACCCGCCGGCTGCTCAGACCCTTCACTTCTCGCTCTCCTGCAGGACCGTGCTCACCCAAGAAGCCGTCATCACCGTGAAGGGGATCAGCCTCGGCAGCTATCTGGAGAGTTTGATGGCCAACACGATATCGTCCAACGCAAAGAAGGTACCATCTCTAGCTGTTCGGGGTCCCGATGAGCGGGGGTCCTACTGACCGCGGGCAGGTGGGGACGGCTCCAGGCCTGGGGGAACACAGGCCAGCAAGGCAGCCACCCCTTTCAGGAGCCAAACCATCTGGGCTCAGTTAACAAGACACACCCCACACCTCCAGGACAGGTATTGGCGTGGGCAGGCAGGACACTCGGGATTTTCAGCAGTTTCATATTTAATCGGCATTGAGTGGCTCTGGCTGAGCTTCTCCGTGTGCAGGGTTTCCCTTTGCCTCTCGCTCTGGTGGGATTTGGGAGCGAGCCTTGTGGAGGGAGTGGGGGAGGGATGACCAGGAGGCTGTCGGCCCTGGCCTCTCCAGCGGGGTTGGCAGGAAGAGCTTGGGTGTTTGGGAGGCACATCCCAGGCAGTGCTGGGTGCCAGAGCAGGGCCTGGCTGTTTGCCCAGCTCCCCTTGCCATCCTCCTTCTGCCGCCACCCCGACTCTCCCCTCTCCCCTTCTCTCTCTCGTTCTTTTTGGTCAGAAGAGATTCTTCATTCTGGGACCAGTGGGATGGCACCTAAGCCGTCCTTCCCTTCCTACCACGCTCAGGTCACGGCTTGGCCAAGAGCCATTTATTCTTGCGTTTAGGCTCATTGGTCTAGTCACTAATACAGAGCCAGTCTGCCCTATTTTTAGAAAAATCCAGATTTGAGGAAGGTCGGCAGTAGCTCAGCTCAGTTCAAGGAAGTTGGGGAGGCCCCCTGCCCAGAGCAGCACGCATCACGTCCACTCTGCGAGCCCTGGGGACAGAACCTGACCGACTCACTCTGTGTGTCTGGGGTCTGGCTTAGGGCAGGCCTGAGTGTTTGCTGAAGAATATTTTGGGAGGAAGGCAGCACTGGGTGAGACCATTCACCTCAGCCCTTTATGAGAAAAGTCAGGGGAAACTCAGTGAGGCCAGATCAAGGTCTTTTATTTCACTTTATTTGGGGGTTGCTGTTTTGGAGGCCTGTGGAGAATCACGGCTGCCCCAGCTGTGGTTGCCATCCGACAGCATCCCAGACATGTTTGGGGGATGCCGGGGCAGCCAGTGGCCTGAAGATGGAGGAGAAGCCAGAGGGGGAACCGGAGGGGGAGATGGAGGTGGAGAGGCGGGTGGCCCCACACGCAGTTCAGGAGCTAGAAGTTAGGGGTGACTCACGGAGGATGCTGAGGGGCCATGCTCCCATCACTGCCCTCAGTAGGTAACGGCACTCATGAAGGTTGCGGACTCAGCATAGCTCAAGCTGGTGCGGCAATTTCAGGCAGAACAGGTGCCACCTTATTTCTGGGGCTGAGAAGCTGCCTGCAGAACGTCTTGGCTGCATTTGCTGCAGAGCTGCGGGGCTGTCCCTGTGCATTTATGTGACCTGCATAGCCTGCTGTCTGCAGTGAGACAGGCAGGACTTCTGACACCACGTTGAAATCTTTCTGTGTTGCTCCAGGGGTGGGCTGCTATTGAGTGGATAATTGAAAATGCTGAATGCGCCCTGAGCTAACGAGGCCTGCAGCGCCCCTTGTGCTGAGCGGCGGTAACTACAGGATTCTTGAACCTGGGGAGGATCTGGTGCCCGCTCACCGTGTGCATGGCCTGCGTGCTGAGAGGGGGTCTGCAAGACACAGCTGCATGGGGGTCTCCAGCCGTGTAGTGAAGAACCTAACTGGGTTCATCCTCCTCTGAATGCACCAACTCGTTTTGTGGCAGGATTTATGTTCAGGTTTGTTATCTCGTCTCTGAGGGCAGTTCAGCTTCTCCTTCAAGCTGTTCTCAGCACATGGTCATGTGTCCTGGGACTGGTGTGTCCTCAGCAGGAAGGCTCTCACGAGCAGGTCCAGACAGTGTGAAGGGCTGATCTTATGGGGGCAGTTTTCATTGGGGGCAAGACTAGAATACCTACGCACGTTCCTGTGAAGGTGCCCCAGGCCTGGGCGTCAGTGCTGTGGTGAGAAGGCAGCCCTCCTCCCCTCCTGCTGCCAGCTGTGCATCCTCACTGGCCAGTAGCTTTTTGTGGCCGAAGCCATCTGCAGCATTTCCATGAGCTTCACAAACACTCCTTGGTTTCCTAGGCCAAGTGGCTGGGGTGTCAGAGCGGATTTGACACTCGTGTGGTCAGCAGTCGTCTCTGTACTTCTGCTTCCCTCTGTTCAGGGAATCCTTACTCCTTACTCCTTCCTTGAACCTCCTCTCACTCTTGGCTTTCCGAGCTGTGCTGCTCTGGGCCCTGCTTCCCACCGTCGGTCGGTCAGTCGGTCAGTCTGTCTGTAGCATGTGTGCACACTCAGCGCCTCTGTCAACAGACGTGAGCCCCGTGGCTCAGGCTCCTTTAAGAACTTCCTGCTGATTTTGTTTAAGCCAGTGATGCTTAAGTTTGCCAGGACCTTTACCTTGAACTCAGGATCACGACCTTCTTCCTTGGATGAACCACTAGGGTGACCTCATGCAGACAGCCTGCCCACCTTGTGGGCGTCCTGCTTGTGCATGTGCATGTGTGTGTTTGATGGTGTGTGTGGAGTGTGTGTGGTGTGTATGTGATGCTGTCACTTTGAGTTGTGGACTCTGTCACATTCTGTTTCCTCATAAACTAGAGCTAAACTGCCTCAATTTTTAATCAGATGCCTCACCAAAAAAACCATCAAAAAGCAGGAAAAGGAAGAGAAGAAGGAAGAAGCAAGTCTGGAGTGCGGTCCTGGCTGGGTTGGGATAGGCGGGAGCTGCTGGGCCACAGCCTCCGCCAGCCTTGTCGGTCATGATCACACAGGGCAGGAGGCCCAGCTGGTGGTGGCGCCCGTGGAGCGAGGCCCGGGGAGCAGACCTGCTGGGAGGAGGCCGGGCTGCCGCTCTGCCCACTCCATGCTGAGCCACGCACCTGCTCTGCCACCCGCGTCGGGTTTGCTCAGACGGCTGTGGGGCCTTATCTGTCCTTCCTCAGCTCCAGCTCTCCTGCCGACTCTCGGGGTCTCACTAAAGAGCTTGTCTCTTTTCAGAGGACACCCCATTTCCCTCACTCGCCCTTGATCCACAGTCCCACTGCCGGTCTCTTCACACACATCTGGCCACCAGTTGTCACCTCAGAGGCAGTTGACGTGTGTCCGTGTCTTACCCCTGTCACGGATCTGCACACGCTAGAGTCATGGCAACACAGGGACAGTTAGAATTGGTGGGGATAGCCGCATGCTCTGCCCTTGGGCTGCAACTAGACTGTCCCGCCATCCGGGGCCCCCGGCCGGACCGCAGCCTGTACTGCTCCTCACCACGCAGGCACCCACAGCCACTGTCAGGAGGTCGCAGCAAAAGGGCTGTGATTTCAAGCTCTCAGCTGTCCTGTTAGCATCAAGGTACCTCCCACTGGGAGTTCTAATTTTCTCATTTTCAAAAGTAAAATGTAGTATCTCTTTTAGTGTGTTTCAAATTATAAAAACTTTAGAGAAGCTCTCCGTAAAGGATGGGTAGAACTATATTCTACTGTGGTTTTTTTAGGTACTGCTTTTTCTTTGATAATAGTACTTCCAATCCAAAATGAAATGAAATTCATTTTTATTTTTATGAGAATATTTTATGCACGTAGCGTAAGGTGAAATAGAGTTAAAAGTTTTATGACAAAAACAATCCCTCTTACCTCTTCTGCAAAGCACTCTTCTACCCTTCTGAGGGGACTGTTGACTCTTTTGATAGTTTTGGCATTTACTGTTAGATTTCTAAATAAATAAGCATATTCTGCTATTTCTTGATTCAACAATTTTAGACTTTATCTGCTGACTTCCTGCCATGGTAGATGGTTATTTTCTCTCTTAAATCTCCTTCCCCTCTCCCATTTCTCCAATGTAGCTATATTGTAACTTATTGTTAAAAGCACATTGGTTCCATAATTAAAACATACATAACTATGTATAACATAGTAACCTAACCTAACCTAACCTAACATACATAACCAAGTGAAAAAGTGTACTGTAATTACATTTTCTTTCTTTTTAAAAAAATATATTTATTTATTTATTTTGGCTGCGCCGGGTCTTATTTGTGGCATGTGGGATCTTCACTGCGGCACGCAGGATCTTTAGTTGTGGCATGAGGACTTCTTAGTTGCGGCATGTGGGATCCAGTTCCCTGACCAGGGATTGAACCTGGGCCCCCTGCATCGGGAGCACGGACTCTTACCCACTGGACCACCAGGGAAGTTCCTACATTTTCTTTCTTACGTAGCTTTTTTCTCCTTGAAGGTAGTAACTGTCTTATCCTCTTCATCTGTTTAATCTTATTTTTAGAAGTCTCTGGCTGAGTCCCCCACACTCTTCACCTCTTCACCTGCTCTCTGCAGCACCTTGTGACATCCTTTTCCAAGGTCAGACCCTGTAGGTAGCACACCCCTTTCTCATTTCTCTGGTGCTGTACTTCCTGGAGGCCAGTCTTGCTCTCTCTGACCAGCAGCTGTGTGGCTGTCATCCCTCCTGGCCATTTCCTCAGCCTGTCTCCCCTCCTGGACCTTGTCTCCTGGCCTCCCTGCCTTCCTCTCTCTGTTTCTTACCACAGGATGGGGAAGGACACGCCATAGTAGCTTCCAAGATTTGGCACATCTGAAAATGTGCCTTCTGTTCCCACTCTTCACTCAAAGCTTGGTTGGACATACAGCTGTAGATAAAAATACTTTCAGAATTTGGAAGGCACTGCTCCATCGTTTTCCACTCCAATTCCTGAGCCTCTGTATGTGGCTTTTTTTTTCTCTCTGAAAGCTTTCAGGATCTCTTTGTCTCTGATGTGAAATTTCATACAGCTAAGCCTTGCTTGAAGTGATCTTTTTTAAAGCTCTCTGTGCTGCACTATGTGTGTTAAATTCCTGGTTTTGATGCTGCACTACAATTATGTAAAACGTTACTGAGGGACGTTGGCTGTTCCTGTACTACCTTTGCAGCTTCCAGTAAGTCTACATTAATTTCAAAATTAAAGGTTAAAAAAATACATAAATAGTGACTTCATGGAAAATGGTAGAGGTGGGTGCTCCCACTTCTGAAACAAATCAATGAACAGTCCTCCCATTGAAACAGTCAATAAACTGGCAAGAAAAAATATGACAGAATCAACTTTTGTAGAACTCTGGATTCTAGTCAAATACCTAAACCAACAAGTGGGGCGCAGAATGAATCTTGATTAACCCACCCTGCAGATTTTGGACTTCGCAGCCTCCAAAAGTAGAGCAGCCAATTCCTTAAAATAAATCCCTGTGTGTATGTGTGTGTGTGTGTGTGTGTGTGTGTATGTGTATACACACACACACACACACACACACATTCTATTGGTTCTGTTTCTCTGGAGAACCCTGACTAATACACTATTGAAGCTAAAACTGGTATCAATTCAAACTAGATTTTTATGAATTTAAGATGAAATTATAATTACCAGAATACACAGTAAGAAAATAACTAAAAACTATATAAAAAATAAAACAAAGGGGGAATCAAAATGTTATATTAGAAGAAAATCAAACATAATAGGAAGCAGTGAAGAAAGAATTCAGGAACAAAAGTTGTGAAATTTATAGAAAACAAATAGCAAAATGTAAGAAGTTAGTACATCTTTAACATTTACTTTAAAGGTAACTGGATTAAGTTTACCAATTAAAAGACAGAGATTGGCAGAATGGATGAAAAAACATGATCCTACTATATATCCTGCCTATAAAAGACTCACTTTAAAGCCAAAGAGATAAATAGGTTAAATGTGAAAGGATGGAAAAAGATATTCCATGAAAATGGTAACTAAAAGAGAGCTGAGCTGGGTGGCCACACTAATATCAGAAAAAATGGACTTTAAGGCAAAAATTGTTACAAAAGGCAAAGAAAGATATATATATACCACACTACAGAACCCCCAAATATATGCAGCAAACATTAGCAGAAGAGAGAAATAGACAATTCTATGATAGAGACTTCAATAGTCCACTTTCAATAATGGATAGAATGTCCGTTATTGGATAGACAGAAGATCAGTAAATAAATGGAGGATTTGAAGTACACTGTAAACCAACTTGACCTAACATATAGAACACTTCACTCAATAACAGCAGAATACACATTCTTCTCAAGAGCACATGGAATATTCTCCAGGATAGACCATATGTTAGGCCAAAAACCAAGTGTCAGTAAATTTAAGAAGACTGAAATCATAGAAAGTATCTTTTGTGATCATAATGAAGTTAGAAATGAAGTTAGAAATCAATAGCTTAAGGAAAACTGGAAAATTCACAAATGTGGAATTTAAAAAATGTACATCTAACAACAAGTGAGTCAAAGAAGAAATTATAAGTGAAATCATAAAATGGGATGAATGAAAATGACAACAACATATTAAAACTTATGCAGTGAGAGCAGTGCTCAGATGGAAATTCATAGTTACAAACACATACGTTAAAAAAAGAGGAAAGCTGTCAAATCATTAACCTGACTTTAAGGACATAGAAAGTGAAGAAGAAGCTAAATCCATGGCTTGCAGAAGGAAAGAAATGATAAAGATTAGAGAGGAGATGAAATAGAAACTAGGAAAATATAGAATTATTGAAACCAAAAGTTGTTTTGAGAAGATTAACAAAATTGACAAACCTTTAGTTAGACTGACCAAGAACAAAAGAGGATTCAAAATAAAAAAATCAGAATTGAAAGTGGGGGCATTACTACAGACCTTACAGAAGTAAAAGGATATAAGAAAATACAGGCATACCTCATTTTATTGCATTTCACTTTACTGCACTTTGCAGATACTGCATTTTATTTTTACAAATTGAAGGTTTATGGCACCTCTGCCTCAAGCAAGTCTGTTGGCACCATTTTTCCAATAGCATTTGCTCACATCATGTCTCTGTGTCATGGTTTGGTAATTCTTGAAATATTTCAAACTTTTTCATTATATTTGTTACGGGGATCTGTTATCAGTGATCTTTGATGTCACTACTACAACATGCTGAAGGCTCAGATAATTAGCATTTTTTAGCAATAAAGTATTTTTAAATTAAAGTATGTATATATATTTTTAGATATAATGGTATTGCATACTTAATATACTACAGTATAGTATAAAATTAACTTTATATACACTGGGAAACCAAAAATTTCTTGTGACTCGCTTTATTGTGATATTCGCTTTATTTTCATGGTCTAGAATTGAACCTGCCATATCTCCAAGTTATGCCTGTACTATGAACGATTATACCAGAACAAATGAGATAACCTAAGTGAGATGGACAAATTTCTAGAAACACACAACTTACCAAAACTGATTCAGGAAGAAACAGAAAATCTCAACAGGCCTGTAACACGTAGAGATTGAATCCGTAATTAAAAGCCTCCCAACAAAGAAAAGTCCAAACATTAAAGAAGAATTAACAATCCTTCACAAACTTTTCCAAAAAAACAGAGGAGGGAATACATCCTAACATTCTGAGAGACCGGTATTAGCCTGATACTAAAATTAGGCAAAGACACCCCCAGAAAATAAAACTACATACTGATATCCTTTAAGAATATTGATGCAAAAATCCTTAACAAAATACTTGTAAGCTGAGTAGGAAACAGAGAATAGGAAAATAATAGAATTATTAAACCAGAGTTGTTTTGTTGAAAAGATTAACAAAATTGACAAACCTTCCAACTTTTCCACTAGTTTTTGTCTTGGCAAACTGTATTCTAGATTTCTAAATCTTTCCTGTTCATTATGGCATCCTGTCCTTGCTTCCCTCCTGTCTATAGAGGTGAGTGTGAAGGGAGCTTTCCTCTGTGTCTGTCTGTGTTGGGGGCTTTACTCTGACACAGTCAGCGCGAAGCATTGCCCTCTACACTGGGTGACTCTTTTTTGCAGTGAACCTCTTGTTCCATGACCTCTAGGTAACTCTGTATAATCTCATAGAGGTAATGGTCTAAACTTGTCATGTAGGGAGTTCTGTTCTAGAGGGAGACATGAATATTTGTCATTTTGGAAACCATGGTTTTAAAAAATATATGTATATACATACATTTTTATTGCAGTATAGTTGATTTACAGTATTTTATATAAGTTTCAGGTGTACTACATAGTGATTCACAATTTTTAATGGTTATATTCCATTTATAGTTATTATAAAATATTGAGTATATTCCCTATGCTGTACCATATATCCTTATTGCTTCTCTATTTTATACGTAGTAGATTGTTCCTCTTAATCCCCCACCCCTATCGCGCCCCTTCCCTCTCCCCACTGGTAACCTCTAGTTTTCTGTATCTGTGAGTCTGTGCAAACCACATTTTTGAAGTGGAGATAAAAGTGCCAGAAAGGGTGGATTCTTGTGAGTCTTCTACAATGGCTATGGTGTGCAGAAATTCCCTGCGTAGTTTTGGAGGAAGATTGCATTTTTAGGGCAAGGACAGTTGTAAATGTCAGTTATTTGGACTCTTTAATTTTCTGGTAGACTGAAGTTGGGTAAAAATAAGCACATGCATGTGCTGGGTTTTTATTCTCCTATGTTTTCCATTATCAATACATTTTTTTCTTGGGGGGTGTTAGTCATTAAGAAAGCAGTAGTGATTATCTTCAAAATTTGTTTAGTGCAAAAGTGTTTGGCTTTGTAACTTTCAGTTTGGTCTGGAAGTGGATTCAATATTTATTTGTATTTGGAATTCACCATTAGTGCAGTAGCAAATGTTGTCTGACAGAATACACGAAGCTGTGTGGATGGCCGTGTGAAACTTAACCTTGATTTCTAATTTGAGAAATACTCTCTGCTAGTGTTTCTTAATGAGTATCTGTCAACACTGCTGTTGCACTGACCTTCAGAAGGTACCCCCAGCACCCAGGGGCAGCCCCTCTCCTGAGATGACCTAGGCAGGAGGCTGGAGAAGGTGAGTGCGGTGGGACCTGACCGAGGCCTTCTTCCCCGGGAGGATCCTCACTGCTATTCTCTCAGCCTGGTCACAGGGCCTTGGAGTGGGTTATTGGCTGCGTGAACTCAGAGCTGGAGGGGCTGGCAGCCCCCGCCTGCGCCAGGGCTTGAAGCACCACTGGCACCTGGCCTTGTGGTTCCCTGCACCCAGGACAGGAGACACAGAGTCCGGGCAGCAAGTTGACAGCCGGGGCTGTACACACACGCTCTACATGTGTGTCTGAGGGAACATTCGTGGTTACTGCATGCGTGCCTGGGGACACTGAGGAGAAGGACTCTGGAAAGGGGCTGAATTTGCTACATTCGGGCCTGTCGTTCACCTTTACCTTTCTTTTTTTGGTGGAAAGATTTTTTGTTTAAGAAGTTAAACTTTTGATATCCCTTTCCTAGAAACCAAAGTATCAGGGTGAAAAAGGAATGGCTTTCTCACACTCTGTAACCTCCCACATTCAAATGGAAAGTTCTTGTGGGTGCTGATCCGCAGGTTTGCTGGGTGGATATTTGCCTCGGATTCTCAGGAAGGATGACCTGTCAGAGGGCGGGAGCAGGTTTTAAACGTGAGAGCCTGAGGTTGGCCTTGGAGCTTGTTAACATGACACATTCCAGGCCGTCAGCCCCGGGGCTCCTGCCAGGTCCAGCTGTGACTGCTCAGACCAGGCCTGGCGCTCCGTGCCCCAGGAGCCGTGTGCTCCGTCAGGGGCTGGGCGTGGCCTCTGCCCAACCTCCGCCGACCTGCCCGTACTCAAGTCTCGTGTTCTACAAACATCACTTAATTTGTCAGACTTCATTATCTCCCACTGACCACAGACCTTAGATTTAATTACGGACATGTGTTTTTAATTATATATATACAGTAACATAAAGAAAGCATCCTTATTTCATTTTAGTTTCTGAACATGAAATGGGATACATTTTTATGTTTAACCAAACCAACCAGTTTAGTGTTTTAGAGAAATGTGTATCAGGAGGAGGTATTTATTTTGACAATGTATTACTTGTGTAAGGTTTATTTTTTTGCCAAAAGCATAGAAAGAAATCCAGAATTCTGCTGCCTTTCCTCAGTTTCCTGTGTTACATCCCTGTTATTGTGGCCCTGAAGTCTGGTAGGAATAAAGTTGAAATGCACTAGTTACTGTGTCAAATATGCAGATAAACCAGAAGTTACTGGGCTGATGTTCAAGAGAAACCGAGAGTATTTTCCGGAAGCTGGGCCCCAGGCCATCCTGTGGTCTGTGTAGGCGCCAGCCTCCTGGTCGGGTGGCCCTGCCTCGCTGTTACTGTAGAAGCAGTGCCAGGGGCTCTGGGATCAGAGGCTTCTCTTCTTGTAGGAAAAGCAATGGTGCTGAATATCCTTTGAAGAGTCTTCTGCCCATTTGGCATTAGAACCAACCGTTGCAAGTGTCTCTGATTTGAGCCAGTGCCTTTTGGCTTTGTAAGAGTGGGTAACTGCGCCAGCATTTCTGTCCTCATGTTAAGTAACGGGGTGCTTTGATGTAGGAGTTACCTGCCGGGTGTCTGTTACAAGTTCCATTTTCTTCCAGAGTAGTCTTCCCTAGCGGACCTCCACTTACGGCTAGGCCTTAGTGAATGCCCATATATTAAGAACAGATTTTCACAGGTTCTGTTACAACTTCAGTATCCAAAGGAGAGGCAGGGTTGTTCTGGTGACTCTGGCGGCTAGGGAGAGAGCACTTTGCCAGCCCACTGTGGGGCTAAAGGCGTGCGGGAGTGAACCGGGCAGACCACGTGACCTCTGAGCTTTGTTCCTGTCTGTAAAGTGTGGACACTGGGACCTACCTCAAAGTATCCAACCAGAAAGTGAGGTGAAGGCCTCATGGCTCCCGGTCCACAGCGCTGTTTCTGCCTGTGCTGGCCTGTCACTGGGCTGCAGAGTCCCTTGAGGGGACCACTGATGGGGCTGGAATTGGGAACACTGGGCTTCACTGATGGAACATACTTTTTTTTTTAACAATGGTATGTTTTGTTTTTTTAAAAAACTTTTATAATCACTAGTAAGAGTTAACTATCAACAGTGAAAGAGGCAGGCAGTAAGAAATGAATGGACACTGACTCAGTAGTGAATTGGATTTCTGGCCTTGACTTCTCATCACGGTCTATGCTTGTGTTTTCAGCTGTTATAGGACAGTTTGCTTAGGGCAGGAGTTGGCAAACCACAGCCCATGAGGTGGGAATGGTTTTTGTATCTTTAAGGGTTGTAAATAAACCCCTCCACTCAGGAGCGTACGTAACAGAGACCTAAGAGGCCCACGAAGGCTGAAATATTTACCGTCTGGCCTTTTACAGAAAAAGTTTCTGTAAAGCCAACCCCTTTCTTAGAAATTCCACCATATCTTTCAATCAACATAAATAAAACTAAATTTGGTCTCTTCCACCAAACTGCTTTCCTCTCCCTGCTTTCTAATCAGTGCTCCTTCCATTTCCCAAGTACAACACCTGAGGAATTTGAGACGATGGACATTTAGGTTGCATCCATGTCTAGGCCATTGTAAATAGTGCTGCAGTGAACATTGGGGTGCATGTATCTTTTCGAATTATGACTTTCTCCGGATATATGCCCAGGAGTGGGATCGTTGGATCATATGGTAACTCTGTTTTTAGTTTAAGGAAGCTCCATACTGTTCTCCATATTGGTTGTAACAACTCACATTCCCCACAACAGTGTACAAGGGTTCCCTTTCTCCACACCCTCTCTAGCATTTACTGTTTGTAGACTTTTTGATGATGGCCATTCTGACAAAAGTGATACCTCATTGTAGTTTTGATTTGCATTCCTCTAATAATTAGTGATGTTGATGTCTTTTTGTGTTTTTTGGCCATTTCTTTGTCTTCTTTGGAGAAATGTCTATTTAGATCTTCTGCCCATTTGTGATCGGGTTGTTTGGTTTCTTTTTTTTTTTTTTTTTTGATATAGAGCTGCATGAGCTGTTTGTATATTTTGGAGATTAATACTTTGTTGGTCACTTTGTTGGCAAATGGGGTTGGCAACACCATTCTGTGGGTTGTCTTTTCATTTTGTTTATGCTGTGCAAAAGCTTTCAAGTTTAATTAGGTCCCATTTGTTTATTTTTGTTTTTATTTTCATTACTTCTACAAGGTGGATCAAAGAAGACATTGCTGCAATTTATGTCAAAGAGTGTTCTGCCTATGTTTTCCTCTAGGAGTTTTATAATGTCCAGACTTACATTTAGGTCTTTGATCCATTCTGAGTTTATTTTTGTGTATGGTGTTAGAGAGTGTTCTAATTTCATTCTTTTACATGTAGCTGTTCAGTTTTCCCAGCACCATTTATTGAAGAGACTGTCTTTTCTCCACTGTATGTTCTTGCCTCCTCTGTCATAGATAAATTGACCATAGGTGCATAGGTTTATTTTTGGGCTTTCTATCCTGTTCCATTGATCTATCTTTCTGTTTTTGCACCAGTACCATACTGTTTTGATGACTGTAGCTTTGTAGTATAGTCTGAAGTCAGGGAGCCTGATTCCTCCAGCTCCATTTTTCTTTCTCAGGATTGCTTTGGCTATTCGGGGTCTTTTGTGTTTCCATACAAATTTAAAAATTTTTTGTTCTAGTTCTGCGAAAAATGCCTTTGGTAATTTTTTTTCTGGCTGTGCCCGACAGCATGTGGGATCTTAGTTCCCTGACAAGGGATAAAATCTGTGCCCCCTGCACTGGAAGTGTGGAGCCTTAACCACTGGACTACCAGGGAAGTCCGCCATTGGTAATTTGATAGGGATTGCTCTGAATCTGTAGATTGCTTTGGGTAGTATAGTCATTTTGACAGTATTGATTCTTCCAATCAAGAACATGGTATATCTTTCCATCTATTTGTGTGATCTTCAATTTCTTTCATCAGCATCTTATAGTTTTCAGAGTAAAGGTCTTTTGTCTTCTCAGGTATGTTTACTCCTACATATATATATATATATATATATATATTTTTTTTTTAAGATCTGTTATTTATTTATTTTTATTTTTGGCTGCATTGGGTCTTCGTTGTGGCGTGCGGGATCTTTCATTGTGGCACGCGGGCTCTTCATTGTGGTGCACGGGGTTCTCTCTAGTTGTGGCATGTGGGTTTTCTCTTCTCTAGTTGTGGTGCGCAGGCTCCAGAACGTGTGGGCTCTGTAGTTTGCGGCATGCAGGCTCTAGTTGAGGTGCGCAAGCTCAGTAGTTGTGGCATGTGGGCTTAGTTGCCCTGCGGCATGTGGGATCCAATTTTCCCGACCAGGGATGGAACCCAAGTCCCCTGCACTGTAAGGCGGATTCTTTACCACTGGACCACCAGGGAAGTCCCTATTGCTATTTTATTCTTTTTGACGTGATGGTAAATGGGATTGTTTCCTTAATTTCTCTTTCTGATCTTTTGCTGTTAGTATGTAGGAATGCAAGAGATTTCTGTGTATTAATTTTGTATCCTGCAACTTTACTGAATTCACTGATGAGCTCTAGTAGTTTTCTGGTAGTATCTTTAGGATTTTCTATGTATAGTATCATGTCATCTGCAAACAGTGACAGTTTTACTTCTTTTCCCGTTTGGATCCCTTTTATTTCTTTTTCTTCTCTGACTGCCGTGGCTAGGACTTCCACTAGTATATTGAATAAAAGTCACGACAGTGGACAGCCTTGTCTTATTCCTGATCTTGGAGGGAATGCTTTCAGCTTTTCACTGTTGAGAATGATGTTAGCTCTGGGTTTGTTGTAAATGGCGTTTATTATGTTGAGGTAAGTTCCCTCTATGCCCACTCTCACTGGAATCAAAACCAAGGTCTAGGCATTGGCCCAGATGATTCTGATTCAGGTGTCATCAGACCACACTTTGGGGCATATTGGGTCCCCTCCCTCCTCTGAACCCACCTTGAAATCTACTTCCATGAAGGTGTTCTTGACTGACACCAGCTCACAGCTTACTACAAATACCTAGACATTTATATTGCTTTGGATTTTTTCGAACTATTTACACATGTATTTGACCAGGAGCCAAGATGAGATGTTTACTTTGCACGCACAGCCCTGGGCATTCACTGGGTGCTTGGTGACATGAGGACTGGATTCAGAATCATAGCCCTTGGTGGGAAAAGCAGGTGGAAACACAGCAGGGTCGTGAGCACAGCATCGGAAGTGGTGACCTCAGGTGTGATGCTGGGCTAGTGGTTTGACCTTGGGCAAATGACCACCTTGCTATTCCTGTTTTTCAGATGTAAAAGAGGGTATGCATAGCACCTGCTTACAGTTGAGTATCAGAGTTGTGGCTGAGGGTGCTTTGCACAGTACCTGATATAGAAAAGTGCTTGAAACCAAGCAAGACCCTGCAGGACCTTTGTGGTGACAGACCCCACCCTCCCATGTCCCCTGCCTCTTGTTTGTAGAAAAGCTTTAGCCTCCTAGGCCTTCCTCAATTTCCAAAGAGCAAATTTAATCAGGGAAGTGAGAAAATGCAGAAACAAATGAAAACAGTCAAGCAAGTCAAAGTAATGATAATTTAGCCATTAAATGAACTCAAGGACCTTTAGTTCCTCCGCAAGGGCTATAAGTAATATCCTGAACTATATCCTGAGTTGTTTTGCAGATACTAAATCCTCACCAGGTGGAGAAGTTAACTGCATGTTGACCACAAGCACATAGACCCCTAGAGCGGTTAGAATCAGAAGGTTAATGATGTTAACTGCTGAAATACCACCCTGTTACCTCATCACCCACCGAATCAGACAAATGTCCACAGGCTGATATGGCACCCATGACCCTCTCCCTCACCTTGCCTTTAAAAACCCTTGCCTGAAGGACATCAGGGAGTTTGGGTCTTTTGGTCACAAGCTACCCATTCTCCTCGCTTAGCCCCATGCTGGGTGCCTTGCAATAAATGCTGTACTTTCCTTCACCACAACCCAGTGTCAGTAGGTTGGCTTTGCTGCATGTTGGGCGAGCAAACCCAAGTTTGGCTGGAAAACAATTTTGGTGACCCAGGTGGGCCTTCCATCCCAAGTGGGCATCTTGCCAACGGCACACTGGCCCCTGGCCATTGGCAGTTCATGGATCCTGTCCAGCAGCTGCCTGAGCACTTTTTTCTAAGGCGCAGTCCCAAGTGCTTGCACTGACTGGACATTCCTGGCCCATGGCAGTTTTGATTCCATGGTGATGGAAACAAGGCTCTGGTCCTGATCTGGTTTGGTCTGTGAGACCTCTCTGGTAAGTGGCAGAACTTCCTATGTGACTACACCATGGTATTCTTCCCTACTGGGTTGCCTTGCTTGGAATTTTCCTTTTGGCGGGGGCTGTGTGGAGGGGAGACGTAAAACTTGGTCATCTGGTTTTAAGTGGAGTGCCACTTTAATTGGATTTCCCCTTCTGGGTCGAGGAGTCCCTCAGCCATCCAGCACTGCCTGAGTGGTAATTGGAAAACTCCCTGTTAGACCAAGGCTGATCTGCACCCCTGTCTGGAATTCCAGATAAGAAACTTTCCATTCTCATGCTAGGGAACTACAACCCTGAAAGGCCACCAGCCAACACTCTGCCGGGTTCTGATGTGTTTCTGGAAATATCCACAAAATGAGAAAAAAGGGGGGGGGAGGAATCGGAGCTCTATTCCATCTCATAGTCCCCTGGGATGTAATTTGCAAAACTGGGAGAGCTTTAGTTATGCTCCTACAAAGAGATAGAAAGAAAATGATTTTTCCAACACTGTGTGGCCACAATATTCTTTAGACTTGAGAAAAATTCCAAAACTGGTTCTTTTTTTACTCAGAGAAAACTGGCTTGATAAAATATTTTTTCAAAATTCTGACCCTGAGAGAACAAAAGTATTCCTAGGAGAAAGCTTTAAGTTATAACTCTTATCATGTCCTTGGAATGCAAACACAGTCCACAATGCCTGAGACTACAGCCTTGGGTTAATCAGTAGAACCTGAAACTGAAAGGAAAAAAGGGAAAAGAGGCTTAAAATTCAAGTGAGTAAACTTACTCCAACAGTTATTTATAAACTAATGAGTTTTATAATGTCTGATTCATGACTAAGTTTTAAAATAAAGCTATGAGATCTCTGATTCTGTCTTCATGTAAAAATGAATCTATGAATGAGCTCTATTTAATTTGCTTAAAGGAAATTAAGTGCTTATATAAATTCTCAGAAATACAACAGAAACTCTCATGTGATCTGGGGAATATTCAATATTAAATTAATATCTGGCATTAAAGTTACAGTTTGTTGGTTTAATTAATACAGAAATGTCTTTAGAGTCATCAATATTAAATATAATACTTTTATCATACCTAGATTTAATAGAAGCCAAATAAGTTCATATTATATCTGCTGTAAAATTTGTCAGCAAAAAAATTAACTTGGTATGATGATATTTTCATAAGCTCTGAAATAGAGATAAATGGGATAGAAGCTTTTAGGTGAACTCTTTAGGAATAATTACGCTTTCATTTCTCCAGAGGTTGGTAACTTGAAATTTTAGAATTTTACTAAATTAAGGTAAATTATGAGAATTCATTGAATGTCTAGATCATTTTTAATTAAGATAAAATACTGGAATATTGATTGCTAGGCAAGTCTAAGTTTGCCTATCTTCTTATGAGAGAAAAGCTAAAAACATATGTTTATTAGACAAACGTCTTGGACCATGTTAAAAGAAAGAAATTATGCTATGAGAAAATGTATGTTTTTAAAGGTTATGGAATGTTTTCATTAAATGTGCCAGTGAGGAAATGCTGATGTAAGAAACAGTTCACAATTGCTTGCTTCTTGGTTTTTGCTAGAGAATAAGGTTTTTAAAACTTAAAAATTACAATATATATGCAATTAAACTACTAAAGATAGTAAGGGAAGCTTTACAATATGTGAAGAAAGTAGTATATATGTTGTCAATGAGAGAAGGTATAAAGAATGGAAATATTTTGTTAAGTGAAAAAAAGAGTAATTTTATCCTAGAGCTGGTTGTTTCTGGATGAGAAAGAAAATAAGGGACAAACTAATATGGATACAGAAAGTGATAGAATGTTTGTGGAAAAGGAACCTTAAGGAAAGAGTTTTGTTCATGGTCAACATTGGCTAAGATTAGATTCAATTTAATTAAGTAAATAAATTTTGTTACTAAAAGTAGGCTGGTACAAACTGGAGTTTGATTTTCTCTGTTAAGAGAATAAAGTATTCCTGCAATATTGAGCTGCTTTTGATGACATATTGTAAGCTTCATAGGTTTTTCTTTCTCTGGCTAACTTTGGGATGTTTCAAAGGGCCTGTAAAGCATCTCAGTGAGAAATATTAAACTAATTAGAATTATGTGGTATATTAAATTACATGAGAAGCATTCGCAAATGAGTGGTGATGAACATTCTTAGGTTATACTGTATGGATAAATGTCATTAGTGTAAGTGTTCTAGAAATTATATGAAGTTCCTAAAATTTGAATATGTCCTGATATTCTGTTATCAGTCAATTTTAGCTATTATCTTAAAATGCTGTATATCAACTTGGTTAAGTTTGTCCAATTGCATTTTTTTTTTAAATTTATTTATTTTATTTATTTTTGGCTGGGTTGGGTGTTCGTTGCTACACGCAGGCTTTCTCTAGTTGTGGAGAGCAGGGGCTACTCTTCGTTGCAGCTTCTCATTGCTGTGGCTTCTCTTGTTGTGGAACACAGGCCCCAGGCACGCAGGCTTCAGTAGTTGCAGCATGTGGTCTCAGTAGTTGTGGCTCACGGGCTCCAGAGCACAGACTCAGCAGTTGTGGCACACAGGCTTAGCTGTTCCGTGGCATGTGGGATCTTCCCAGACCAGGGCTCGAACCCGGGTCCCCTGCATTGGCAGGCAGATTCTCAACCACTGCGCCACCAGGGAAGCCCTCCAATTGCATTTTAATCAGATCTTTCCCTGTGCCTTTTTAAGTCTTTTTTCATCCATGGAGAGTTATTGTTTCACTCTGATGCTTTTGCAAAAATGCTTCATCTTCAAGATGATTCATAGAAAGCACTTTTGGACAAGTACAGGTTTCTGATAACTTTTAGATCATATAGCTGAACTCGGTAAGAAATTAAAGAATTATAATAGAAACCCAAATGACCTCATAAAACTGTTTACCAAATGTTTGTCTCCCTATCAAAATGGAAAGAAAATTCTCTAGTAAAGTTGTCACAGAGTATAACTAATCATGACATGTATCACTACTTGTTTTAAGTCTGTTGTTAGAAGCACATGTACAATGTTTATGAGACAATTCAGTATAATTGATAAAATGTATAGCCTATAAAATGCTTCCCCATTAATCTAGCTCTGAGCTTGTTTACTGTCAGTTTTCCCCCAATGTGGACAACTAGGCAAATGTGTGTACACACAAAAGTAGGCCTTGCACTGAAGGACAGGATAACCAGGGTAGGCAACTACCACCCTGGGCATCGCAGGGCAGGCAACTACCACCCTGGCATCGAGGGAAAAATATTTTGATCATCAATGCTTTCTATAGATTTGCAATCAAAAGGGGAAAATGATGGAGGAAATTCTCACATATTGAGGTAGGGGGATGTCATTCTGGCGTACACATGATTTAACTTGAATTTTAGGCTAATCAAAACAGTCTGTTTATGGCCTATTAAACATAAATCATACATCCGCTTTAACCATTAAATGAAATAATGCATTTAAAAAAATAGAATAACCATGGTTCAGGCATCCAAATGGAGCTGGGTGTCTGTTGTGGACGTGGTTTCAGATGTGTTCCTGTATTATCCCTTAAATTTTCTGAATTGTATCAGAATCAAGGATACCACCAGCTGTTCTCAAAACATTATCTGCTAGCAGCTTCCACCTTATGGTCATAAGGTCTCCTCTTGTAACTGTGAAACCTTTCTCTTACTTGAGGAATAGTAATGGCAAATGAGACAATTCAAGACGTAGCCTCCCAGCAGAAGGCACTACATTCTTTAACAAGAATAATACGAGAAAATAAAATAGCTTTAAATTTTGTTTTAGCAAAAAAGGAGATATATGTGTAATGGCCAGTAGCTCCTGCTATGTATATATTAACACCCCGGAAAAAGTGAAACCCAAATAAATAGAATCATTCTGAAGGTTACTTGGTTACAGAATGTATGTAAAGAGGAATGACCCACTTCAAAACTTATGTTTTCTGATTGCTATCTGGAATAGGAAGACTCTTTCAGGGACTACTACCAGGGTGTGCATTTTGGTCATTATCATCACTGTAATATGAGTACTAATTTTCAAATATTTGTTCAGGTGCTATGACAAAGGAATCAGGGACTTCCCTGGTGGTCCAGTGGTTAAGACTCCCATGTTTCCACTGCAGGGGGGTACAGGTTCAATCCCTGGTCGGGGAATTAAGATCCTGCGTGCTATGCTGTGTGGTGAAAAAAAAAAAGACAAAGCAATCAGAGAGGTAATATTTTTCATAATACAAAATATTGATGCTAAGCTTGAGACTTGAGAATTCTTTAAAATTAAAGTCAATGAAAGATTTGACAGCCAATATAGTGGAGTAGAAAGACCCTGAGCTCACCTCCTCTGACGAGCACGCCAAAATCACAACTATCTGGAGAACAACCATTGACGAAAAAGACTGGAACCTACCAGAAAAGGTCTTCTAAAACAACCCCAACAAGCCAGGAGAGGCATACACATGATATAATCAAAATTCCATACCCCTCCCTTGGGTGGGCAACACACACCTGGAAAATAATTATATTGCAGAGGTTCTCCTACAGCAATGAGAGTTCTGAGCCCCACGTCAGGCTCCCCAGTCTGGAGGTCCAGCACCAGCAAGATGAGCCCCCAGAGCATTTGGCTTTGAAGGCCAGCAGGGCTTAACTGGAGGAGACCCACAGGACTGGGGAAATAAGAGACTTCACTCTTAAAGGGTGCACACAAAACCTCATGCATACTGGGACCCAGGGTGAAAGCAGTAATTTGATAGGAGCCTGGGCCAGACCTACCTGCAAGTCTTGAAGAGTCTCCTGGAAAGGTGGGGGGTGGCTGCAGCTCACCCTGGAGACAGACACTGGGGGCAGACATAGTGGGGAACTTTCAGCTGTGTGAACACTACTGAGGCTGGTGGCTGACATCTTGGATCATTAGTGCCAAGACCTGGCCCCACCAAACAGCCTGCAGGTGCCAGTGCTGGGACACCTACCAAAGGCCACTTCTCCAAGGTCAAGAAATGTAACCAACCTACCACATACATAAAAATACAAATAGCAACTTAGACAAAATGATGCGGCAGAAGATTATGTTCCAGACGAAGGAAAAAGATAAAACCCCAGAAGAAGAACTAAGTGAAGTGGAGATAGGTAATCTGCCCGAGAAAGAGTTCAGAGTAGAGATGATCAAAAGAACTCTGGAGGGGAATGGATGCACAGAGCGAGAAGTTAGAAGTTTTTCACAAAGAATTAGAAAACAGAACAACCAGAGATGAAGAATACAGTAACTGAAATGAAAAATACACGAGAAGGAATCAATAGTAGACTAAATGATTCAGAAGAACGTATCAATGAGCTAGAAGACAGAGTAGCAGAAATCACTGCCACTGAACACAAAAAAGTAAAAATGAAAAGAAATGGGGACAATTTGAGACCTCTGGGACAATATCAAGTGCACTAGTAGGGGTCCCAGAAGGAGAAGAGAGGGAGAAAGGGCCTGAGAAAATACATGAAAAGATAATAGCTGAAAACCTCCCTAACCTGGGAAAGGAAAGAGTTACCCAAGATCAGGAAAGAGGAACACACCAAGACACACGGTAGTCAAAATGACAAAATTTATAAAAGATAGAATATGAAAAGCAGCAAATAACACACAAAGCAGCTCCCATAAGGCTATCAGCTGACTTTTCAGCAGAAACTCTGCAGGCCAGAAGGGACTGGCACAATATATTTAAAGTGATAAAAGGGAAAAACCTACAACCAAGAATACTCTACCCAGCAAGGCTCTCATTCATATTTGATGGAGAAATCAAAAATTTTACAGACAAGCAAAAGCTAAAAGAATTCAGCACCGCCACACCAGTTTTACAACAAATGTTAAAGGAAGTTCTCTAGGTGAAAAATAAAAGGCCACAGCTAGAAACAAGTAAGTTGCAGAATGAAAAAGCTCACCAGTAAAGACAAACATACAGTAAAGGTAGGAAATCATCCACACACAAAGCTAGAAGGGAGGTTAAAAGACAAAAGTAGTAAAATTATCCATATCCACAATAAGCAGTTAAGGGATAACAAAAACAATTAGATGTAAAATATGATATCAAAAACAGTAATTGTGAGGGGAGGAGAGTACAAATGCAGGGTATTTAAAATGCATTGGAAATTAAGAGATCAGCAACTTAAGATAATCATGTACATATAAATACTGCTATACCAAAACCTCATGGTAACCACAAGCCAAAAATCTGTAATAGATAAACACACAGAAAAAGGAATCCAGACATAATACTAAAGATAGTCATCAAATCACAACAGAACAAAGGAAAGAAAGAGGGAAAAAAAAGACCTACAAAAACAAATCCAAAATAATTAATGGGACTTCCCTGGTGGTCCAGTGGTTAAGACTATGTGCTTCTACCTCAGGGGACGTGGGTTCAATCCCTGGCCGAGGAACTAAGATCCCACATGCTGCACAAACAAAAACAAACAAACAAAAACAATGGCAGTAAGAACATATGTACTGATAACTACATTGAATGTAAATGGACTAAATCCTCCAACCAAGAGACACAGACTGGCTAAATGGATACAAAAACAAGACCCATATATATGCTACCTACAAGAGACTCACTTCAGATCTAGAAATTCATACAGACTGAAAATGAGGGGATGGAAAAAGGTGTTCCACGCAAATGGAAATCAAAAGAAAGCGAGAGTAACAATACTTACATCAGACAAAATAGGCTTTAAATTGAAGACTGTTACAAGAGACAAAGAGGGATGCTACGTAAGAAAATATAACAACTGTAAACATATAGGCAACCAAAATAGGAGCACCTCAATATATAAGGCAAATATTAACAGACATAAAAGGAGAAAGTGTCAGTAACACAATAGTAGTGGGGGACCATAATACCCCACTTACATCAACGGCCAACTCATCCAGACAGAAAATCAATAAGAAAACACAGGCCTTAAATAACACATTAGACCAACTTGACTTGATTGATATTGATAGAGCATTCCATCCAAAAGCAGCAGAATACACATTTTTTCCAACTGCACATGGAACATTCTCCAGGATAGATCACATGCTAGGTCACAAAACAAGCCTTGGTATATTTAAGATAATTGAAATCACACAAGCATCTTTTCCAACCACAACACTATGAGACTAGAAATGAACTACAAAAAAAAAAAACACAAAACCTGCAAGAAACCCAAACAGGTGGAAGCTAAACAACATGCCACTAAACAACCAGTGGCTCACTGAAGAAATCAAAGAGGAAGTTAAAAAATACCCAGAGACAAATGAAAATGAAAACACAGTGACCCAAAAACCTATAGGACACAGCAAAAGCAGTTCTAAGAAGGAAGGTTATAAAGATACAAGCTTACCTCAGGAAACAAGTAAAGTCTCAAACAGCCTAATTTTACACCTAAAGCAACTAGAGAAAGAAGAACAAACAAAACCCAAAGTTAGTAAAAGGAAAGAAATCATAAAGATCAGAGCAGAAATAAATGAAATAGAGACTAAAACAAAAAAACAAAAAACAACAGAAAAGATCAATGAAACCAAAAGCTGGTTCTTTGAAAAGATAAATAAAATTGATAAACCTTTAACCAGACTCATCAAGAAAAAGGGCCCAAATTAATAAAACCACAAATGAAAAAGAAGTTACAACCAATACCATAGAAATACAAAGGATCATAAGAGACTACTACAAGCAACTATATGCCAATAAAATGGACAACCTAGAAGAAATGGACAAATTCTTAGAAAGGTACAATCTCCCAAGACTGAACAAGGAAGAATTAGAATATGAACAGACCAATTACCAATACTAAAATTGAATAAGTAATTTAAAAACTCCCCCAAAAGTCCAGGACCAGATGGCTTCTTCACAGGTGAATTAGCGAAGAGTTAACACCCATCCTTCTGAAACTATTCAGAAAAATTGCAGAGGAAGGAACACTTCCAAACTCATTCTGTGAGGCCACAATCACCCTGATGCCAAAACCAGACAAAGATATCACACTCAAAAAAAGAAAATTACAGGCCATTATCACTGATGAACATAGATGTAAAACTCAACAAAATACTAGTGAACTGACTCCAACAATACATTAAAAGGATCATACACCATGGTCAAGTGGGATTTATCCCAGGGATGCAAGTATTTCTCAACGTCCATGAATCAACCAATGCAATATAACATATTAACAAACTGAAGAATAAAAAACATTTGATCATCTCAGTAGATGCAGAAAAAGCTTTTGATAAAATTCAACATCCACTTATAAACTCTTCAGAAAGTGGGCATAGAGAGAACAAACCTCAACATAATAAACGCCATATATGACAAACTCATACACAACAGCTAATATCATACTTAACAGTGAAAAGCTAAAACCATTCCCTATAAGATAAGGAACAAGACAAGGATGACCACACTTGCCACTTTTATTCAACATAGTTTTGGAAGTCCTAGCCATGGCAATCAGAGAAGAAAATGAAATAAAAGGGATCCAAACTGGAAGGGAAGAGGTAAAACTGTCACTGTTTGCAGATGACATACTATACATAGAAAATCCTAAAGATGCCACCTGAAAACTAGAGCTCATCAATGAATGTGGTAAAGTTGCAGGGTACAAAATTAATACACAGAAATCTGTTGCATTTCTATAGATTAACAATGAACTATCAGAAAGAGAAATTAAGGAAACAATCCTATGTACCATTGCATCAAAAAGAATAAAATACTTAGGTATAAACCTACCTAAGGAGGCAAAAGACTGTACTCTGAAAACTATAGGACACTGATGAAAGAAATTGAAGACCACACAGATGGAAAGATTTGGTGTGTTCTTGGATTGGAAGACTCAATATTGTTAAAATGACTGTACTACCCAAAGTAATCTACAGATTCAGTGAAATCCCTATCAAATTACCAATGGCATTTTTCACAGGATTAGAACAAAAAAATTTTTTTTATTAGAACAAATTTTTTTTTTAATTTGTATGGAAACAGAAAAGACCCTGAATAGCCAGAACAATCTTGGGAAAGAATGGAGCTAGAGCAATCGTGCTTCCTGACTTCAGACTATACTACAAAGCTACAGTCATCAAAACAGTATGGTACTGGCACAGAAACAGACACATAGATCAATGGAACAGGATAGATAGCCCAGAAATAAACCCATGAACTTATGGTCAATTAATCTATGACAAAGGAGGCAAGAATATACAATAGAGAAAAGACAGTCTTTTCAATAAGTGATGCTGGGAAAACTGGACAGTTACAGCTAAAAGAATGAAATTAGAACATTCTCTAACACCATATACAAAAATAAACTCAAAATGGATTAAAGACCTAAATGTAAGACTAGACACTATAAAACTACTAGAGGAAAACATAGGCAGAATGCTCTTTGACATAAATCACAGCAATATTTTTTTGGATCCGTTTCCTGGAGTAATGGAAACAAAAGCAGAAATAAATAAACTAATTAAACTTAAAAGCTTTTGCACAGCAAAGGAAACCATAAACAAAACGAACAGACAACCTATGGAATGGGAGAAAATTTTGCAAATGATGCAACTGACAAGGGATTGATTTCCAAAATATACAAATAGCTCATACAATTCAATAACAAAAAAACCCAAACAACCCAATAAAAAAATGGGCAGAACACAACTGCTGAGCCTGCGCTCTAGAGCCTGCGAGCCACAACTGCTGGGCCCGGGTGCCACAACTGCTGAAGCCTGCGTGCCTGGAGCCCATGCTCTGCAACAGGAGAGGCCACCACAGTGAGAAGCCCGCTCACTACAACGGAGAGTAGCCCCCACTCGCCGCAACCAGAGAAAGCCTGCGCACAGCAACAAAGACCAACAGAGCCAAAAATAAATAAATAAATTTATTTTAAAAAAATGGGCAGAAGATCTAAATAGACATTTCTCCAAAGAAGACATACAGATGGCCAACAGGCACGTGAAAAGATGCTCAACATCACTAATTATTAGAGAAATGTAAATCAAAACTACAATGAGGTATCACCTCACACTGGTCAGAATGGCCATCATCAAAAAATCTACAAATAATAAATGCTGGAGAGGTTGTGGGAGAAAGGGAACCCTCTTACACTGTTTTGGCAGGAATGTAAATTGGTGCAGCCACTACAGAGAACAGTATGGAGGTTCCTTAAAAAACTAAAAACAGAGTTACCATATGATCCAACAATCCCATTCCTGGGCATATATCTGGAAAAGATAAAAACTCTAATTCAAAGAGATACATGCACCCCAGTGTTCATAGCAGAACTATTTACAGTAGCCAAGACATGGAAGCAACCTAAATGTCCATCAATGGATGGATGAATAAAGAAGCTGTGGTACATACATACAGTGGAATATTACTCAGCCATAAAAAAGAGTGAAATAATGCCATCTGCAACAACAAGGATGGACCTAAAGATTATCATACTAAGTGAAGTCAGAGAAAGACAAATATCATGCATCACTTATATGTGGAAAAAATGATACAAATGAACTTATATACAAACAGAAATAGACCCACAGACATAGAAAACAAACTTACGGTTACCAAAGGGGAATGGGGGTGAGGGATAAATTAGGATTTGGGGATTAACATATACACACTACTATATATAAAACAGATAACCAACTGTATAGCACAGAGAACTATACTCAGTATATTGTAATAAGCTATAAGGGAAAAGAATCTGAAAATGAATACGTGTGTGTGTGTATACACACACCCATGTATAACTGAATTACTTTGTTGTACACCTGAAACACTGTAAAGCAATTATACCTTAACTTTAAAAAATAATGAAGTCAATGACTTTATCCCCTCTTATCCTGAAAATTTGGCTTTGCCCCCATTCAGCAGTTAGTAGCCAGAGCACTCATCATCCCTGTTCCCCTCAGGATTGAGGAATATCAAAGAAAAGGGGGGACTGAAACCGGGCAGGACCCTGTGGGGCCTTCCTTGTGACAGATCCCACCCTCCTGTGTCCCCTGCCTCTTGTTTGTAGAAAAGTTTTAGCCTCCTAGGCCTTCCCCAATTTCCAAACAGATTTAATCAGAGAAGTGAGAAAATGCAGAAACAAAGTAAAACAGTTAAGCAAGTCAAAACAATAGTTTAGCCATAAAACAAAGTCAAGGACCTTTAGTTCTTCCTCAAGGGCAATAGAAAATATCCTGAGTCATATCCTGAGTTGTTTTGCAGATACTAAATCCCCCACCAGGTGGAGAAGTTAACTACACGCTGACCATCGGCACACAGACCCCCCAGAGTGGTCGGAACCAGAAGGTTGATGGTGTTGACTCCTGAAATACCACCCTGTTACCTCACCACCCACCAATCAAACAAACGTCCACAAGTTGATTAGGCACCCTGACCCTCTCCCTCACCTTGCTTTTAAAAATGCTTACCTGAAAGCCATCAGAGAGTTCGGGTCTTTTGATCATGAGCTGCCCATTCTCCTTGCCTGGCCCTATGTTGGGTGCCCTGCGCTAACTGCCGCACTTCCCTTCACAACCCAGTGTCAGTAGATTAGCTTTGCTGTGTCAGGGGAGTGAAATCACGTTTGGTTCAGTAGTTCTGTAACATGCTCAATTATTGGTAGCTATCATTAGCTACTAAAAATCAGCAAAATATTTTAAAAGTTATTAATAGTAACAGCACAAAATATCTAATCTCATAAAGCTTACCTTTTTGTGTGTGTGTGTGTGGTACGCGGGCCTCTCACTGTTGTGGCCTCTCCCGTTGCGAAGCATAGGCTCCGGACGCGCAGGCTCAGCGGCCACGGCTCACGGGCCCAGCCGCTCCGCGGCATGTGGGATCCTCCCGGACCGGGGCACGAACCCGTGTCCCCTACGTCGGCAGGCGGACTCTCAACCACTGCGCCACCAGGGAAGCCCATAAAGCTTACCTTTTATCTTCCCTTATTTTCTTTTCTTGGCCAAATTATTTTAATATGACAAATTTGAAATCATTTAATATATTTTATTTCAGCCCAGTTGGCACATAAATTTTAATCAAAGTATTATGATTACTACCATACTATGAGAGGGGCAAGTAGTAAAAAGGTAATGAGTACGAGCTCAGTGCTGATAAACATATGCTTTGCATTTATGTAGTGGCTTCGATTATGGGTCTTTAACATCTGCCCATCAATTTGTTAATGGAAAAAACCTGGGTCAGGAGGCTGGGCTGTACATGGTGGCTCCACCCAGGGGCTCTGGAAGTGGAAGAGTGCCTGGAGAGGAACTGTGATGAGTGGCATTTACAAGAGTGGGGTCGGAAACCCAGACTGGCAAGTAGGGTTTCTGCGAGCTGCAGGTAACCAACAGATGCATGAGCTGCTGACTCAAGCCTCCCTATTCTAATTGCCCACGTTAGGCCTGCAGTGATTTGTTGATTTAGGATTGTACTCTTGCCTTAAAGAAAAACACAGGGCTGTACGTGGCCCTTACGTGTTAAAGAGCACAGACTACACACTGTGTCAGCTGTTTTGAAGGCATTGATGGTTCCATCTTTGTATTGCTGACTTTTTCTCATTTCCATATTGAACCTGCTCATTCATTGACTCCACAATTGAGCACCTGTTGTTGCATGCCAGATAGTTTTCCAAATCTAGGGACGTGGTGGTAAAGAAATCTGACAAATATTCGTGTCTTCATGGAAACAATGTAATAGATGCTGACTGCAGTGGAGAAAAAGAAGATGCAGGAGGAGTAGGAAGGGCAGGAAGCACTGCAGAGACATGGCAGTCGAGAAGCTATTAGAAGCAGCCCCTGGCCAGGGAGGAAGCCCCGTCTGTAGAGCTGTGAGACAGAACCAGAGAGTAAACGACTGCGTGAATGACACAAGGGCTCCATCCCAGCTATTGGACCTGTTCAGTGATAGAACTTGGCAGAGCATAAGCATCTGCCTGGCCCTCGACGTGTTTCATCAGGGCTGAGAACTGCGAGGGCCAAAGAGACAAGCTTCTTGGCTGGGGGTCCCATTACCACACACGGGAGGTGTGTAGACTGGGGACCCCTGTAGCTGTGGTAACTATTTCTTTGATCAAGCTGGACAGCAAGAGTTGTCTGTACTTTCGTTTCCACTTAACACAATTAAAAGTCTGTTACATGCAGTCATCCCTCCAGCTACTTGCTTCCCTTTACGTCTTGACAAGAGCACACGTCACACTGTAGGAACAGAGACCTGCCAAGACAGACCATGTCTTTCCATTGTGCAGGGCTGGGAGATGAACCACCAGTAACCGGATGGTGCCAACACAAAGTGGCGGGTGCAGAGGTGTGTGTTTGGGTTTTTTTGGTCTGTTGTTAATATGTCAACTCATCTTTCTGTTTTGTTTTGTTTTTTAATTTTGGGAGATGGACTCAGGTTCTTTCGGCAAATAGTAAAACTGAACTTGCCTTTGCCTCCCCAAGTTTCAAATAAATGCAGCATATACTGTTTCTTGCATTCATGTAATATAATCAGGTTCGTCATCAATACAGAGAAATATTGTTTAATAACACTTGGCTTCAGTAAAAGTGCTGGCGTGGATGCACAGAGATCTCTCTGAGTTTCTCACTACAGTGGGTCATGCTCTCGGTTACTCACTGTTCAGTGTTTGTGCAGTACTGGTTCTTTGACCCCGTGTGTTGTGTCTTTCCTGGTTAAAAGTGACCTCAGAGACCACCTCATCCAACACCCTCACTTTAAAATTGAAGAAACAGAAATCCAGAAATGTTAAGGTGCTTTCCCAATGTCTGATAGCTGTTTTGCTGCCATGCTGGAGCAGTTTAGTTAGAATCATTTCAGATACTTGAGACCACGTACTGCTGGAAGGTTCTGCTTCACTAATTACAGACTAGTTTGTGTTTTTTTTCCAGTTATCATAAAGCTCTTTTTGCAAGTGAATACCATTGTGGAGCAGAGTCAGCTCCAGTTCCTACCATGAAGGAGGTGTGCCCACCACCGGCTGCACCAGGAGGAGGGCCTTAGGCCACCACAGGAGCCGCGCAGAAGTGGGGGTGTCCAGCCAATTACACCCACAGTGCTCAGTCCAAGCTCACAGTCTGTGAATCTGACTCCTTAAATGACCCTGAGATTGTGGTAGGATGACCCAAGTCATCTTCCCTTCCTTGGTGGACAGCTGAAATCTCAGGCTTCTTCTGTCTTTGGGGTGTCTAAGATCAAAGTTTTTTCCCTTTAAATGAGAAGTTATTCTGTTTTCTGTTTACACCTTAGGCTCCCTGCTGCAGGAGCTACACTGCTGAGGTTTACCTGTGCAGAATCTTGCTGTTCCTTCTCTTTCTCCCAAGTGATTTCCTGCAGCTTTTACACCATGTTTGCTTAGGAATTTGATATTCAGGTTAGCTCTCCAGAAATCCTCAATTTCTCTTTGGCATTTCCACTCTCCCAAACACTGTTGCTCCCGGAAAAGTTTGGGGTGTGACATTTTCTGCTGTGTTACCCTAGGGAAAGGAACTACTGGGGGAGGTAGGCCAGGGACCAACAGATGATTCCTGCAGTTACATGGGAACATCAAAGCAAAGAATTATACAGAAGGGCAAACTTCTAGTGAGGCTGCCCCTTCTTTCTAGCCACTCCTGAGGGAAGGAAGTTCTGCCTTTTCTTAAATTCATAGACAGTCACGTTCGTTGGAGCTGCTCTGAGAGCACTCACTCCTAGTACAGGAGCCAGCGTCTGGCCTCCTGGGTGAGTGGAATATCCAGGTGATCCCTCAGCTTTTAAGCCCCAGGGACATAAGTGAAATTTAATTAATGCCCCAGTTTTCAAGAGCCCACTTTTAGAGAACTGTGTCCTGTCAGTTCTGAAGCCTTTTTTTTTTTTTTTTTTTTTTTTTCTGAAGCCCTTTTACTTCCACTACTTCGATGGTAAGGAAGTGGCTCAGATTTTGCCACCAGCATCACAATTCAACAGCAGAAACAGAGCTGTAGAATGTTCCACACAGTAAAATCTATTCTAAATAGATAAATATATACATCATACACATTTTAATGGAACGAGCCAGAACAGCATTGTGAATTCAGTCTGCCAGGTAACTGCACCTGAACATTTAATTAGTGCAAGCAGAATTTTATATTAAGTAGGTTCTTAGCTCTTAAATTTTTTTGGATGAGCAAAGGGAGATGTTTCTAGACGTGGGCCTTAGGCTGACATGCAGGAAGAAGGCGCATTCTGATGAATGTATGTGTATGTATGTGTGTAACTGGAGTCTTGAAACACATCATATGCACAATCAAGCCCTTACCTAGAAGAGTTCTCCTTATGAAATTCTAGACTCTGATGATTTGCAACTATACAACTTCTCAACAGGAGCTGAGAAGGAAAAAGAAAGTTGCAGTTAAATAAGGGTTACCCAGAGCTTCCCTTCCTGGTACCCGACCTCTCTGTGTCTCTGGAATTCAGGAGGCACAAGGCAAGGGCTGTGACCCGGATTCAGAAAGTCAGTGAACATTAGAATTATGAGCTGACATCTTGTTACACACATGTCACAGAGAAACTTTAGCGGAAGAAGAGCCTAAAATATATCTGGCAAATAAGTAATGAATTAATATCACACTCAATATCATGTAATGTTTGGTACGTAAAGGGCTAATGATGCTCTATATTTAGTTAACATAAAGACAAAAGAACTTTCCTAAATTCATTCTGGGTTTAATCTTCCTCATTTTTTCTCGACCCTTTAAGAGCTACAGCAAGAAATTTTCTTCATTGGACATTTTAAGAATATATACCTTGAGGAATTCGATTTAGGAAAAAAAATAAAAGCTTTATCTTTCTATACATAATTTGTCGCCATAGATGTGACTTCTTATATAATAATTGTTATATATACTATTTATAGATTTTAGTTTCCTACCCTGCTGAGCTGAAAAAGGAGGCAGGCTGCTCGGTGACACAGCAGAGTTACGGTGACTGCTCATATTCATTTATTTTTCCAGTGTGGTCCTTGTAGATTGTATTTCTCAAGCTGATCATAAACTGCTGATGTCATATAAATATATCTTGTCTTCCCAACCTAGGTGGTTTCCAACAGCTAGTTACCAAAAGACATCATCATTTTACAACAGGAACTCCACAAAGAAGGTATGATGTAAAGTCATTTATTTTCCCCTTGATAAATTTTAAAAGACTTTAATGGAAAACGTTTAGTACTGTCATGTCACACTGAATGCCAGCAGTACCTTGACTTTTACACACAGGAAGCCAGGTCAACGTGTACACATTTCCCCACGGCCCTTCAGCAGTTTTGCATGTACAAAATTGTCTGCTATTTTGCTTTAGCAAACAGCAACATAATTTAAAACTTTCATGTCTCCTATGTGACACCTAAAATCAGTCCAACATTTATTAATACAGTTAGAAAAATAAAAGCCTTAAAAAATTCATGGTATGAGCTCACGGTGCTAATCACATGACATGAGTTTATGAGTTCATGGGATCTCATCAAATGTAAGATCATTTTAAAAACTCCTACATAACAACTTTCTGGTTTAATTTGAAAGGCCTAAGACTTGAAATCTAGTAAGACTGTTAAGTCGATGTACAAATCAATTACTTGATTTAACTTTTACTTGTCTTGGGAGAGTTAATTCTCATTGTCCACTGAATGAACGCCTTTCAAATATTAATTACTATATTACAGTATTTACAAGCTTTCTTATCTATCCTAAACTGACAGAAAGTTCAGCTGTGAGAAGGGTGAGCTCATGAGGCAGGGGATGCAAGGGAGGGTGTGAGCCTGGAGGGAGAGGGTGAAAGTGAAGCCCCCCACTGGGATACATCAGGCTCCAGGAGACCAGCCAGCCAATGATGCTGTTGTTGTCAGACCAGAAGTAAGTGCCAACAACCAGGACAAAGAGGAGGCCTGGGAAGGTGTGTTATCCCAGTAGGAAGGGAGGGAGGAAGCTAGGCCTCAGGTCAAAGGAGGCTGAGGACTGAAACCACGCCCCACAGGCTGGCAGTGAATGACCCTCTGGAAGTTACCCGATTTGGTTGAGGTGCTGGGGATACATGCCATGGATGAGGGAGGGGGTAAATGCAAGAATTTGTTTTGGCACCAGATAGTGATGCTGATTTGATTTCTACAATATTAGCTGTGCCATGTGCCCTTTTCTACTGTACTTTCTGCAAACTGTCCCACGGAGACCTGCCACCCACTTGACCTCTTCAATACACTTGGCAAAGCCTGTTAGTGCTGTGGACAGTGCTGTGGACGCTCTGCTAAGAGGTGCCCACAATGCCCAGACAACCTGCACAGTGTCACAAACCTGGAGAAGTGAAGTCAAAGACTAGATGTGCTAGATTTTATGTGCCTTGTGAATGTGGACGGGATTCTCATTTAGGGGGTTTAGTTTCTTGTGTTTTAATAACACCTGTAAAAAACTAGTTATTTTATTTTTATTTTATTTTTTTTGCGGTACGCGGGCCTCTCACTGTTGTGGCCTCTCCCGTTGCGGAGCACAGGCTCCAGACGCGCAGGCTCCGCGGCCATGGCTTATGGGCCCAGCTGCTCCGCGGCATGTGGGATCTTCCCGGACCGGGGCACGAACCTGTGTCCCCTACATCGGCAGGCGGACTCTCAACCACTGTGCCACCAGGGAAGCCCAAGTCATTATTTTAAAAAGCACACTCTCCTAGGTCTGGTCTGTGCATGGATACAAACACCACCCCATCTCCCTTGCACCCTTCCTGGTGGTTGTTTGTTTAGAAGCTGCTCACACCAAAATTTTTTTTTTTTTTTTTTTTTTGCGGTACGCAGGCCTCTCACTGCCATGGCCTCTCCCGCTGCGGAGCACAGGCTCTGGACGCGCAGGCTCAGCGGCCATGGCTCACGGGCCCAGCCGCTCCGTGGCATGTGGGATCTTCCCGGACCGGGGCATGAACCCGTGTCCCCTGCATCGGCAGGCGGACTCAACCACTGCGCCACCAGGGAAGCCCACACCAAAATTTTATAAATGAGATTCACTCAATATAATGTTTAAAGCTCTTACGTGAGAGTCTTTAAAACTTTAAACGTTTCCATAATCAGTAAGGGTTCTCTGGTGGCCCACTTTTACATGCAAATACAGACAAACTGTTAACATGCATTACTTCAGTCAATTGGTAAAGTTTATTTTGTAAGTGTAAGTAATTTTAAGCCATTTACTAATTTATAAATTTCAGTCACGTAAAACCACTACCAGGGCAGTTCTGAGGTATTACCGTTAATTCGCTATAGAAATATTCCTGTATTGTGAGGTGGTGTGAAGTGTGACTGCCCTGCCTTTTGGTGAGCGGTGCTGACTACAGGTGTGTTCTAGAGAGCGTTCAGGAAACTGCTGTGCATGTGCATTAACCGAGCTTCCAAACATGACTGGCAACTTGACTGGCTGGTCTGCCAAGTGAACCAAAATCATAAAGATGGCCACGGAATGGGCCACACAAGTCGAGAAATGACAGTGTATAGTGCCGCCTCAACCTGGCTTCATCAAAACCCGTCCTACTCAAGTCACTTACAAGGAGAATGTGTGCAAAAAGCATCCACAAAGCCTATCAGCAGGTTAATTTTAAATGAACTAGACCATGTTTTTGCTTTTAAAATTCATTTATAAAAATAAATTTCAGTTTGAGACCTCAGATACCAAATTGTGGCTTAATTTAGTCGTGATGGCGAGACTAAAGTTATGAAAACCGCGGTTGGAAATGTGAGCTCTCCAGCTCGTTCCCTGCGGCGTGGCCGACGCACTCACAGCCCTTCTCCTATTGGCCAAAATACTCAACTTTTGGACAAACTTCTAGCCTGCCCTTGTCCCCAAATGCCACAAAACTTTAAATCTTAGACCTCCAATATAAAACCACTAGTAACCATAATACATTCAAGATAAGGAAAGCCCTGCACCTGCCTCAAGAGACACCGCCCCACTGCCCGGGCCCGGGCACAGACACAGCGTGGGGGACATGGGCGCCCACTTGAGCGTACAGCTTATTCAGACGCTTTGTACTGGAGCGCAGAGTAGTCCCTCCCGAGTCTTTATCTCAGAGCAACAATAATTTAAAACCAGTTTGAGAGCATGAGCAAATCCTTGTAGGTTCTGTGCTGTGAGATGGTAACAGCCTGGCCCAGCCTCCAGGGATCTGTGTGCATCAGGCAGGAACACTGTCGGGTGGAAATGCCAATATGACTTACTTCTTAGACTGTGCTGACTTTGACGCCTGTGTTAGACCGATTTCTCACACCAGAAGCTTTCTGCCTCAGTCAGAAAAGTATTTGAGGGACAGTAAAGAACTGAACTAAGGAAAAAGTTTCTGGCCTCCAAATCACCACACACACAGAAGCAAGTTTCAAACTACTGTCCTCTCTCAGTGCAGACAAGGGACTGGCTGATATGAACACAGTGTTCAGTCTGTGGAACAGTGTGATGCAGCAAAACCCTGATCTCATGCAAACCCGAACCAGTTAACTGCGGCGAGAAGACAGCCCCGCTCAGTGTTCTCTCACGAATGCGACTCTGCACACAAATGCACGGGGCTCAGACCTCACTGATGGTCCTCTCTGAAGGGCAGTACTCCGAAGGGCCTGCCGAGGATACGTAGAAAGACTGCGTTTTCCTTTTCAATCTGGCTCTTTTGTTGGCCAGCACCAGGCTATGCCGGCTTGAGTTGATGATTTCTGAAATGAACTTTTTGCAGTCTACACACACCTCCATGGTGCTCCAGTCCTCCATCAACTCTTTGGGAAATTGGAGTTCTTCATCTGATTTGTCCACAGACTTGGATTTTGAGGACAATCTGGAAAAAAACAAAACATTTACGACATCCATTGTTGTTACTTATAGTTCTACTGCAATACTAAGAAAATATGTGCAAAAAAAGTAAATCTGTTGGCAAAACATGATGGAATGGGTGGGTGACTTAGTCACGTCAGTGTTGTCCAAAGAAGAAGTTATAATTGGCGACAACTTTCCAAATATTTCTGGGGACTTCTCTGGTGGCGCAGTGGTTAAGAATCCACCTGCCAATGCAGGGGACACGGGTTCGATTCCTGGTACGGGAAGATCCCACATGCCGCGGAGCAACTAAGCCCATGCGCCACAACTACTGAAGCCCATGTGCCATGACAACTGACCCGTGTGCTGCAACTACTGAAGCCTGCGTGCCTAGAGCCTGTGCTCCGCAACGAGAAGCCACCGCAATGAGAAGCCTGTGCACTGCAATGAAGAGTAGCTCCTGCTCACAACTAGAGAAAGCCCACATGCAGCAATGAGGATCCAATGCAGCCAAAAATTTAAAAAAGACATGTCAAATTATTAAAAAAAAAAGAAACAAAATTTTTTAAAGAAAGAAACCAGGAAACCTTTTACTAAGAAATAATAATACGGGACTTCCCTGGTGGCACAGTGGTAAAGAATCCACCTGCCAATGCAGGGGACACGGATTCGAGCCCTGGTCCGGGAAGATCCCACATGCCACGGAGAAACTAAGCCCGTGTACCACAACTACTGAGTCTGTGCTCTAGAGCCTGTGAGCCACAACTACTGAGACCATGTGCCACAACTACTGAAGCCTGTGCACCTAGAGCCCGTGCTCCGCAACAAGAGAACCCACTGCAGTGAGAAGCCCGTGCACCGCAACGAAGAGTAGCCCCCACTCGCTGCAACTAGAGGAAGCCCACACGCAGCAACGAAGACCCAACGCAGCCAAAAATAAAAATAAATAAATAACGTTATATTAAAAAAAATACTACTACTAAAAGCTCTTAGTATCCCTTCTAGAATTTTTGGAAAATAGGATATTCAGAGTATTCACCTGACTACTATACGTAGATAGATCATGAACTTTAACAACCGAAATGAAATGAAGTACATGTTGCTAATCTCTCTGATGATTCAGAGAAAACTTCAAGTTCTTTCTCCAGTGACCCTGTGTCATGGTTAATGAACATTAGTTAACTGTAGATGGTAGGTGAGACTATAAGAAATTGAAGTAAATTTATCTTAATCCTACGACAAATCCTGAAAAATTATCTTTGGACCAGCTTTCTTGTCATTTCGTATTTATCAAATGTGCTTCCCGCTCCACAACAATTCTCTATATCTGGGTGACTGACTATTTGGATTCCAGAGAGCTGGAGTTAACTAGACCAACATCATCATAAATGTTGTGGATAGTTTTTGGAAATAACTAGGAACCATCTACTCATTCACTATTTTAATTAAACCAAACAGGAACACAGAGCTAGTGCAGAAAAGAACAGACCATAGTTCGCCTGCCTGAGCCCATGGACAGCAGCCCATACTCAGAGGTCAGGATGGGGACTGAGCACAGGGGCAGGAACCTCGCGTACAGGTTACTGCTGGGCTCTCAGCTCCCTCACCTCACTGTCCACAGACCCTGACATGCAGAATGGCCACCATCCAGCATCTGGCACCAACACCAGTGTCCCTCCCAAATAGGAGGCCGCTGGTACATAAAACCCCAACACCCTGGGCCCTGCCAGCGTGTGGTCTGACCTCCTGTCTTTCTTAAGGACCAACACTAACCTTACTCTGCATTAAATGCAAAGGGATTGCTATTCGGGCACCTTTTTTCTTTTAAATTGTCAGCTCTTGGCATAAAGCTTTATTTCTGCCTTTACAATAGGAAAGTAAGCCAAAGTTATCACAGACTACTGTAAACACAGGATTAAAAAGATTTTTTTCAAAACTAAAGAAGGAAAGAAAGATTAGACTGTTATGTTCAAGTTTTCAACTCCATTGAAAACAAGGTCAGTTTTAAAGATGACTTTTAAAGGACACACAAAAGTAATTACTTCCAAAGTAGAAAAAAAATTAAACTGAGAGATTAAGTATCTTTCAGGGAGCTAGCCATCATCCCTTGTCATGTGACCTTTGGCAAGTTTTGGAGATTTGTGTACAAGTCAAAACTATATTAAAACCAAGCCACCCACCCACCCAAACTCCTGCAAGCCAAAACCCCACCATATCACCATAGTCCTCAAAAGAGCTCTCGCCTTTCACAAAGGATGCTCTGGAGACCCGGCCCCTTGCTCACCTGGCAATGCTCCGAAGTGGCCGATGGTGGCCAGTGGAGGGTTTTTCTGGCCTCATACAACTTTCCCCTCTCTGCAAGGCAGAAGGTCCCAATGAAAAGATAGGAAGGGTGGAGTATGGCTTGGAGGGCAGCCGCATCTAATATCCCAAATAAAACTGAGAATGAGCAGTACTGTTAAAGAGGCAGAGTCAATAAAATTAGCACAAGTTGTGATTTCACTAAGCTTAGCTTACCTTTTTGCAACACTGTGAGCACACCGGCCTGTACACAAAATCAGAAGTGTTACTCAGCGTGATAACCACGAACGCAACTGCAGAGTTAGAGAAGCCGCAGGCTGCGTGGCTGTGAATTTCTACAGTAAGTCCCCTGGACTCTCTGCTTCTTCTATCAGAACGTAACAAACTGAGACAACTGGATTGCCAAAAAGACAATCACACTGTAAAACTTAACTCTTACACTGTCCTATGAAAGGATCAACTTACGTCTGTTTGGGATTTTCTTACTTGTCTATCCTGGGATCACGTGACAGTCACATCTATTTTTTTCTGTTCAACATGACATATTATTATTAGACCTATCTTGGATATGAAAACAAATACATGCAGAGAAACTTTCCAGGCTTAATATCAAATAATTGTCCACTCTTGAAGCAATCACTATTACTAACTTACAAGCACAGCACATGATAACAGACTGGATTATTTCTAATATTGTTCCTCAGAGAAAAATGATGAAACAGTGGATCCTTGACTGCTGTCATCAATTACAAAAGCCTTACCTCTTACAGAACTGACAGGTATAAGACCAAGTGAAGAAGGAAAATCTCCTGGTTCGGCAACAAAAGCAGAGCTAAAAAATAAAAATTTTAAAGGAGAAAAAGGCATTGCCAATAGTTAATTTCCTAATTTGCATGTTTGGACACACATTTATATGTGGAAAGTTTAGTAGACAAAGGGAGAAGAGCATTTAGAGACCCTTTTATTAAGTTTGGTTCTGTGATAATTATAATCTGCTCTGTATTTGATTATAATTCTACCTTTAAATGGTAATAAAAGACCACAGTTCTCAAGGGTCTTGCCACCATGAAAGCAACCTGAAGAAGGTTCTGAAAAAGTCTTCTCTGTTTCTCAGATACATATTCTCTACAATCCTTTAAAAGTGTAACAACTAAGGGCAGACCTTGTTTTATGAAGGCATACCATTATTTATTATGGTGGTTTTAACCTTCTGGTTTTCAATTTCTCAGGGAGAAATAAAAATACTTTTGTGAGCAAGGCAGAAAAGGGACTGCCTGCCACGGGGTAAGCCTCTTACCTCCTAGAATCCCCCCAAAGTCCTATGCCATCTGGCCACCAGACAGTGTCCTCAGGGGACATGCCTGTGACCGACCAATCTTCTAACCCTGCTGATCCATCAACTGTAAGTGGCTCTACCTTTCCTTTTTTCAGAGCAGTGTAGACATCTTTATACTGTTGGTATTTTTCCAGCTCTGCCTTCACCAGGACCTGACGAATATGCATCACCTCCTCCACAGTAAGTGCTAGGCATTCCACTGGGTAGCAGAATTCCTCCTGAAATTCAAAATTCCACATGAATAAGAAGCTCCCACCACCCTTCTGGCAAGGCAAAGTTCCCCTTCAGATCAGTCACCTGGTTAGTAGCTTCAGAGAAGAAAAGAGGTTTCCCAGTAAACACTGGAGCAGAGCTGGCTCACTCTGGGGACCACACAGTTTCTAATTACACTGAGACAAGAGATGGCAGAAAACTTCCGGGACCATGTGAAACACTGTAGCCACTGAAATTTCCAATTAGTAAAATTTCCTCACATTTGTTTAGATGTTTTGCCTCAGGTATCTCTATTCCATGAAGTGGAGCTACATATCTATGCATTGAAATCTTGGGAAAAAAATGTTATTGTTCTAAACCAAATTTCTGTCAGTTTTCTCCCATGATTACACAAAGATATTATTTACTTTTGTGTTGTATATATCTGCTAATAGATAAATAGCAAACCTACAACATTGGTACTGTTTTAAAAACTGATTTGTGGTACCCAGAATAGCCAAAAGAAGGTGGTTAGTAATCGATATTGAGAAGCGTTATTTAGTGGTAAGTTACATCAGCACAGCCTAAAAACTCCTAACAGTGTGAGTGGAACTGGACCTGGAAGCCAGCAGGTACTTCGTCAGGCTGCCCCACACTCTCCAGATCTCTCATCACTTTTAAACAACTGCGGAAGTACAGTCCGCACTGGACAGATGTGGAGACACTCAGAGAACTCTGACGATAAATATCGAAGTTGGCTGTCTCATGTTAATGGTTCCCCTAACAACAGTGGAGGAAGATGTTGATGTAACTGATCCCACTGAATAAAGAGCCTCACACCATCTGCTCCCCAGCCGGCCCTGCGCTTGATTGGTGGGCCCAGTAGAAAGACAGAACGGTTTTGTGCGCCCGCACCCTGCTGGACTTCACAAGGGCTATTGTGGCGGAGCGACACAACCCCGATGTCCTCGGTGCACACACACTGTAACTCACGCCCACACACACAATAGTGCTGCTCACAGGCATTCTGGAATCAAACAAGCCAAAGGAGACAGCACAGGACTATGAGTGCAGTCAGTTTATGGAGTTTTAACATTTAGTTCTGTCTTTCAATCAGAGAAAAACAAAAATAAATCTAGGTTGCAAACTTGAAAAACATTAGCATTTACTAAAAAAAAAAGTAGTTTGCAGAACTACTGCTTCTTACAAATAATCAATACAAAATCATCTCTGTTCAAGCTAACTTAGGGAAGATTAAATTTGCTAAAAATGTTTTGGAAAAAATCGTGCAATTGAACGTTTAAGATGAGCTTAGTATCTGGAGGGTGGGAGGATAATTCATGTGCTCTAGAATGTCTGATATACTCAAAAAAACCCACCATTACCCAATTTTCTTTCAATGGAAAGAGCTTTAAAAGTTGGCATGTCCAATATTTCCTGAGCTTCGCTTGACCCTGAGAACAGAGTGTGGGAACGGGCTCGCCTCCGAACGCTGGGCATCACAACTGTGCACAGATAGTAGGGTCAGCTGCACACGTCTGAACAGCAACTTTTCTCAGCTTCTGACATAGTTCATAAGAAGTATCCCTACGGTCATCTTTATTCATCAGCAACAAGCATGACTATCGTACATTTTCTGACAGTTACCTATGTGACAATATTGCTGAGCTGGAGTAAAATAACGTATGAATCTAGCAAACAAGCAGAAGACCACTCCCTGAGATTGGCTGTCATGTATTAGGAAGATGGTGCTGGTGCCAACGTCACAGCTGCGACGCCTGGGTGGCGGGGATGCTCCACACACAGCAACCCAGACAGCCCGCAGCTCCCAGTCCTCAGTCTCAAGTCATAAAGGGGCCAGTCAAGCACACTTCCAACTTACTGCTTTGACCCATGCACAAATCCAGTGTTCCATCAGATGTAATAAGAAATAGTGGATTTTTCTGTGTTCTTGTTCTTTTTTAAAATTTCAAGCAGATTACCCTTTAGTAAAATACCTTCCATCAGGTCAAATGCTAATGTTTTAATTCTGGTGCTTTCCCAAGGACAACAAAACTTTAATGCAACATGAAAGAAAATAATAGTTACTAGAATAGCTTTCATTATTTTTTCAACTGACAAAAAATATTAATTCAACATCCCCAAAGCCAAATTAAACCTTAACAGATCTTGCTGAGATGCTGATGCCCCAAAATGTGAAGAGCACTCAGGGTTACCCATGAGCCGAGCCTAGTCCCCGTTGTTACAATGGGCCAGGTCACACCTGCAGCAGGCACTGACCTCAGTTCATGGCATGGACTCCAGGGACCAGAGCAGCACAACTCTGATTCTCTGGCTGCTCTGTGCTTCAGTATGGCTTCCAAATTTAGGAAAGGGAAGCTAAATCTTAAAGAGTTTTAACAGAGATTACAATATACTGTAGGAGCAGATGTGCCTTTAGAACTCACTGTTACGTATGTCACTAAAATGGCTGAGTTTTTGTTAAATATTCTGGTTATATTTACCATTCAAAAGGGGTCAGAGTTAGGGAGCACAGAAATCAGAGAGCATGGTGTATAATCTGGTTACTGAGCCAGAGAAGTGGAAATGGTCATACTTTATAGAGTGTTCTTGGTTAGCCAAAACTTCATAAATAAGTAGCAGATATTTGACAATTATCCAAAACAACCATTGGTTTTTGTTTTTAATAAACCAAAGGAAGGCAGATTTAAATAAAAATAGCAAATATTAAGTTTAATTACTCTTTTCTTTTTTCAAGTTCACCTTTAAATTTCAAGGTGTTCTCTGTCTAAAGTCACATGTAGACTTAGTAGACAGACTGTTTGGGGAGGGTTGAAAATAAAAATAAAATGTCAGCAGATCTTCAGAAACAGCAGCAGGAGGGACAGGATTAAATGCCACCTCCGCATCTGACCATGTGCTCACAGGGCCAGATCTAAAATGAAAAAAAGAAGAGATTTATCCTGTATTTCACGGCAAATAAAGAGAAAGGAATCTGTTGTACCTCATTTACATTCAGTCTCTTTTCTAAACCAAGCTGGGTCATAAAGAAAAAGAAACCAGCTGCTGGTTTGCTTATCCAGGACAGGTCTGGTAAACAGGATGGTGGAGAGCCGGGCTGGGCGGCTGCCGACACCTGGTCAGCAGGTCAGCAGCTTGGGTCACACTGGGGGCAGGGGAAACCTCAATATGGTCCGAGGCTTTTTATCCCACTTAAGTTCGGAAACTATTATACTTCCTTTAAAAAATGTATTCTGTATGAAAATCTCAAAAACAATACAAAATGAGAATTATTTAAAATATTTTAAATAATCACATCAATTTAAAAAAACTTCAAATTTCTCTCTACAGAGAAGCACGGTGATTTTTCATAACAACCACATAACATCCTGACCATCACAACACAGTTTTAAAGGTGCTGGAGAAGAGAAAGAGTGCCCGAGCCTCCCTGGCCAGGCAGCTGAGTGTATGGGCAACGGCTCTTCTGAGGGTGGGGCAGCCCTGGGCTGGGGGAAGGCCCTGATTGGGGGGTGGGGGGTGGGGGGACGTGGTTCAATCAGGGGGCTCAGAAGCACCGCCCACAGCTCCTCTGTGCTGATGCCGCTGCATTCTGAGTTTGTTGTCCTTTCACTGTCGTCCCGTCAATTGAGATCATGGTGTGATCTACGCATCTACCAAAGATTGGAATCAACAGAAGCAAAGTGTCCATCTAAGCTGTTAATTTTTGCAGAGTGCGGTAGCTGAGGGATCACTGCCGAAGAGGCAGAGAGGAAAATAATTCCCAGAACCAGCAGAAAGAGGCCAACCTTTGCGGATTTCCACCTGCTGGTAAAAGCTCTCTCACACAGATAATACATAGCCCCTGCTACCCCCAACAAGGCTGCCTCCAAAGGGTGAGAGCCGAGCAGAGAAGCTGTTTGAAGGGTAGAAAAAAGCGGTCGGAAAGGTGTCGTTGGCCATACTCTGGTTATCCTAGGAACCTGAACAATAGATAAAGGAAAAGAAAACGGCAGGGGAAAAAGAAAAGGAGAAAATAATGCTGAATATGAGTGACCTACAAATAGCGATTACAGAGCATGAAACAAAAATAAACAAAACAGAAACACCACGGAGGATGTTAATGGTAGATTCCACATGCAAGTCCATGCCATCGTCTGCATCCACATGTATCAGTCAGGAGCCCAACCATGCCTAGAGAACCTCAGAGTTCACACGGCAACACTTAAGCTTTCTGGAACTCGGCTGTCCTGTGAACACTGAGTCTCCTGCACAGGGCTCGGTGGGATGCAGGCCAGAGGCGAATGCAGAAACATACACCACGCAGCCACCCCTCCCCCGGTCGGTACTTAAAAACAAGTCGCCTTCATTTAGAGGCGTCATCCACAATCATCTGACCAAATGATGAAAAGAATTACACTTTCAACATCCTAAGGAAAGGGAGGAAGATACAATAAAAATGAAAATCAGTAACAACAAAGACATTTCTGCCATTTTTAGTTGAGAGCTTATAAATAAAAAACATTTCCATGTTTTCTAAAACATAGCTAAAATTTTAAATTATCATACTTTTAAAAACAATACTTACCAAGCTAGATGGCACTACCATTAAAGGAGTGTAATTTTATGGATTTCCCAAGATAAACTACTGGCAAGAAAAGTCAGGACTTTGACCTGGAGGTTCTTTTGTCTCAGCTGGTGTCTAGAGGCACTTCGGGGGCAGAGTTCTGTGCCGACCACAGGTCTCCCCTGCCTGCTCACCGAGCCCCTTCTCCGCCATGGCATGTGGGTTGTATCTTCCTCTCCTTCTCCATAAAAAACTGACAGCTGGACCACACACACACTGAGTTCCCCTTCACCAGGAAATATATACCTCACGGGCCTTTCTTGGTAAAGCTTCCATCACTAGCCAAAAAATCCTTGTAGTTGATCTGACAGTTTCTTTTTTATTTATTTTATTTAATTTTATTTATTTTTTTATCTTTCTGCGTTACGTGGGCCTCTCACTGATGTGGCCTCTCCCGTTGCGGAGCACAGGCTCTGGACGTGCAGGTTCAGCGGCCATGGCTCACGGGCCCAGCCGCTCCGCGGTAGTGGGATCTTCCTGGACCGGGGCACGAACCCGTGTCCCCTGCATCGGCAGGCGGACTCTCAACCACTGCACCACCAGGGAAGCCCGATCTGACAGTTTCTTTACACTGATAATTTTAAAATTTAAGCCTAACCTCAACAATGATGTCATATGATCACAAGGCCAGGTACACAGCTGAATGCTAAACTGACTTCTAGGAAAAGCTGTGAAGAAAAGAATCTCCTAATCGCTGGACTTGTGGGAAAAAAAAAAAAAGGAGTTCTCTCTTTTTCAGTTGTGACAATATTTTCCAGTTGTGACAATAACTGTGTATTTTGCTAAATAACTTACTGACAAAAGTCTTTGGATTTTAAACTTTGAACCTGGTGGGTCAGAGTTCTGTTTTTCAGTTGGTAAACCACTGATGAGGCTGTATTCACCATATATCAGTGTGTGGTGATTATTTAGGAGTTAGAGGAATCCTAACAGGAGTTGCCATGAAATCATTAGTTCTTTAATTACATTATTTGGGAATAGAGAAGACTGATCAAATTTCAACACTATCAGCATGGTTCAAACTTCGTTTCTTCACAAGATCCATACTATCTCCCTTCACCTGGACAGAGGGACCTCTGTCATTGCTTCATTTGAACCCCTGATGATTCATCGCAGCCTAAAAGTACGGACTGAGTGTAGTCCAGTGTTTTATTCATGAGAATCTGAAGAATAATTAGGTATCAGGTTGGCTGCTGGTAGAATTATTGACTGAAGCCCTGCATCTTGCCTACAAGTATTTTAGAAGTCAAGTGGGACAGAAAGAGTCTTCGCAGGCTTTCTCTGGCTGGCAGACCTGTTAGCTCTTCCTGGAAGGGCCTTGTGTGCCACATCCCCTGTCTGAGAAATGAGTAGCCCCTACATGAGCCTGGAAGTCTCCGGAAAACAGCAAAAACTGTCAACCCGTCCAAATAGCTGCTTTGGCTCCAATATCACAAAACATGCTTGAAAACAATGAACAATGGTTTTTCATGGATCAAAATTCTCCCCTTGGACTTCTGCCTCAATAAAAGAGTCTACTGTAGTCAGACTTCACTAAGTTTTCTGTTTAGTTTCAACAATTTTTAAGTGGATTAATGCCCTTTGAAAGGAAGAAAGTATTTCTTTAATAAATATCCATACTTTCAACCATTAATAAGTCTTCTGGGAAAAAAAAAGTACTTTAAATGAACAAAGAATGGTTAGACTTCATTTGGGTTACTCTTAGGTTTGGTTTTCTTTAGCTACTAAAAACCAGTAAGGTTATTTAAAGTTCAGTCTAGCTTTTGGAAGTTTCTCAAGGAAGCTAATGATTCCAGACCCTCTAACTGCTCGCAAGTTACTCTGCAGAGTCTGTCGGTTACTTACGAGAGACCGGGAGCTCTGCCTGGACGCTGGCAGGAACTGTCTCACGTTAGTGGGTGTTTCCTTTTCAATGGAATGTCGTCTCTGGGGTGGCTGCCGTCGTTCTGGCTGGGGTGTGGAGGATATGGGCAAGAACTTCGGAGGGTCTAAAGAAACGGAATGAACCACACTGAACTCAACTCTCTTATAAAAAAAACTTAAGTTTTGAATTTCTAACAGAAAACCCTTTGTCATTTGTGACAAACACTGCATTCAAAGATGAACTGTTTATTTTGTTGGAGAGGTATATTAAGATTGGAGGTCCGTAGGGGGATACTGGAAGGATTGTTATAGAAGAATCTTTGCAAGATAAACTTGCTACATAAATAGAAAGGAAAAGGAAAAAACAGTTTTTAACATTCATTCAAATTCATGCATAAAACACAATATAAATAGTCTCTCAGATTTGTAATACAAATGCCATCATGGTATTTTCCACAGAATTTTGCAGTTAAAGAGTCTCAGGCTTTATTTAAATTTTCTTTTAATTGGACAAAAGACTTGTATTCAATAAAAAATTTTTAGAGCAAAAAATTCAAGAAGTAGATCTTGTATTCTGTTTGTCAAATCATACCAGAATTCTCAAGTGTACCCTCCTTTTACATTCTTTTTGAAAATAAAATATGAAAACTCTTTCTTCTTGATGTGTATCAAGATATTTTATCCTTAGGTTTAAATCAAGCTTTATTTAAATTTCAAAAAATAAATTCCAGCTTCAATGTTAATACTATATATGCCACTGCTCCTCTGCCTAGGAATATTTGGGGGCAGGGTTTAAAAGGAGAATGTCTCAGGGTCTGATTCACATTTTGGAAACATAAGGAGGACAACAGAAATCATTTCTGCTGTCAGAGCTTTACTTCTGTTATTGATTTCTAATCAATTGGTAGCCACCCCAGCTCACTTTTGGTTACTCTCTGCATGGAATATCTTTTTCTATCCTTTCACTTTCCATCTGTTTATGTCTTTGCATCTCAAGGAGTCTCTTGTATACAGCATGTAGTTGGATCATGTATTTATCCATTCTGCAAATATCTGTCTTTTGATTAGAGAGTTTAATCCGTTTACATTGAAAGTAATTACTGGTAAGAAGGGACTTATTTTTGTCATTGTGCTATTTGTTTTCTATATGCCTTATAGCATTTCGTCCCTCATTTTCTGCATTCCTGTCCTGTTTTGTGTTTAGTTGATTTTTTTTTTTTTTGCGGTACCCGGGCCTCTCACTGTTGTGGCCTCTCCCGCTGCAGAGCACAGGCTCCGGGCGCGCAGGCTCAGCAGCCATGGCTCACGGGCCCAGCCGCTCCGCGGCATGTGGGATCCTCCTGGACCGGGGCACGAACCCGTGTCCCCTGCATCGGCAGGCGGACTCTCAACCACTGTGCCACCAGGGAAGCCCTAGTTGATTTTTTATAGTGAAATATTTAAATTCCTTTCTCATTTACTTTTTGTTTATATCCTATAGCTATTTTCTTTGTTGTTACCATAGGGATTATATTTAAGATCCTAATTTTATAACACTATAATTTGGATTAATACCTGCTTAACTTCAGTAACACAGAAAACCTCTGCTCTTATACAGCTCTGTCCCCATCCCTTTCAGTTCATGGTGTCACAGAATTACATCTTTATATATTGTCTGCCCCCAAACAGACTAATAATTCTTTTAAATGCTTAAGTCTCTCAAATTATACAGAAAACAAGATTTGGAATTACAAACCAAAGTTACAGTAAAACTAGCTTCTGTACTAATAGTTCTTTTTTTCTTTAAATGTATTAGTTTGTTAAGTCATGCAGAAAACAAAAAGTACAATTACAAACCATTGTTATAATAATATTAGCTTTCATAATTGCCTATCTATTTATCTTTATTGAGATCTTTATTTCTCTATATGGCTTTGAGTTACTGTCTAGTGTCCTATCATTTCGCCCTACAGGACTCTGTTGAGCATTTCTTGAAAGGAAGGTCTAATGGTCTTGAGTCCCTCAGCTTTTGTTTATATGAGAATGTCTTGATTTCTCCCTCACTCTTGAAGGACAGTTTTGCCAGATATAGGATTCTCAGTTAATGACTTTTTTCTTTTAGCACTTAGAATATAGTGGCCCAGGGTCTACTGGCCTCCAAAGTTTCTGATGAGAAGTCTGCTGAAAATCTTACTGAGATCCCTTGTGTGTGATGACACTCTTCTCTCTTGCTGCTTTCCAGATTGTCTTTTGAAATTTTGAATATACAGATTTCCCCCACTATCTGAAAGAGTATTCCTATGAATCCTTTCATAAACTGAAATGGTATAAAGCAAAGAAGCAAATACCTTAGGACACATCTTGCTAACGAATGCACAAAATAAATCAAGGTAAAGCACAGATGCTCACAGACACAGTTCAAAGTTATGGTGGCCTGATGCAAAGGCTGAACACTTTTTTTTTTTTTTAGAAAACTGGGCTGGAGATTTAAATTTATTTATTTTATTTATTTTTATTTTTGGCTGCATTGGGTCTTCGTTGCTGCACGCAGGCTTTCTCTAGTTGCGGTGAGCAGGGGCTACTCTTGGTTATGGTGCGCAGGCTTCTCACTGCAGTGGCTTCTCTTGTTGCGGAGCATGGGCTCTAGGCACATGAGCTTCAGTAGTTGTGGCGCGCAGGCTCAGCAGTTGTGGCTCATGGGCTTATTTGCTCTGCAGCATGTGGGATCTTCCTGGACCAGGGCTTGAAGCTGTGTCCCCTGCATTGGCAGGTGGATTCTTAACCACTGTGCCACCAGGAAAGCCCTGAACACTAGTTTTGCTTTTCAGCTTTTTTTTTTTGTAAAAGCAAAAATCCTCTGCTGATTTCTTTCAGTTAGTGAAAACAGGTGTCAATGTAGGTCTTTTGTAAAAGTGAAGGGACATAAGGTGAACTTTTGAAAAGCAGGGGATACCTGTAATGTGTCTTGGTGTGGGTCTCTTGACTTCACCTCAGTTGAGCTTCTTGGATATTTATATTCATGTCTTTCATCAAACTTAGGAAGTTTTAGTCATTATTTCTGCAAATATTCTGCCCCTTTCTTTCTCTTTTGCTCCTGGGACTCCCACAACGCGTATGTTGGTCCACTTGATGGTGTTCCACAGGTCCCTTAGTCTCTGCTTTTTTCAGTCTTTTTTCTTTCTGATCTTCAGTCTTGATAATTTCTACTTGCTAATTCTTTCTTTTGCCTACTCAAATCTGTCTTTGAATGCCTCTAGTGAATTTTTCATATCAGTTATTGTACTTTTCAGCCCCAGAATTTCTTTTTTGTTTCTTTCTAGGTTTTCTCTCTATTGATATTTCCATTTTGTTCACACATTGTTTTTTTCAACTTTCTTCACATTGTCCTTTATTTCTTTGAGCATCTTTAAAATTGTTGTTTTAATGTCTTTGTCTAGTATATCTGTCATCAGGTCTTTTTCTGGGACCTGTTTCTGTTATCTTGTTCTTCTGAATGAGCCATATCTTCCTGTTTCTTTATATGCCTTTTGATTTTTTGTTGAACACTGAACATTTGAATTTATCAATGTGGTAACTCTGGAAGTCAGATTTTCCCCTTCCCCAGGGTTTTGTTATTTTTGTTTATTGTTTTTCTTACTTTTGAAGGCTGATCTCTGAAGATAGCCTGAGGTGTAAACTTAACATTTCCTCCGGTCTTTTATGAGCCATTCCCTGGGCAATCATAGTCACTTTCTAATCCTCCCATATGCATATGCCGTTGTTTTTGAATGTTCTAGGCTTTTCACTCTCAAAAGGGGAAACATGAAAAATGAAGGGGTGGGGGAAAGGCACCAGCCCTTTAAATCCCCTGGAGATGACTTCAGCTAGAGGGGAGGGGGTGAAGCTAGCAACAGGGCAACAATGGCTGCCTGCCTCTTTGCACTTTTGAAATCAGAAGCAGTAATCAGCAATCAGAGGACAGATCCCCAATACCTGGAGGACAGGGTCCTTCTTGTCCACCCTGGCTCCTGCAAGCTGCTCTAAGAACAGCACATAGCTGCCTGTCATGGGGCTGGGGGTGGGGGATGAGGAGCTGCCACTGTGCTATGAGCTGAAATCTACTGAAGTTAACCCTGGAAGTTTTAGGCATTCAACAGACTCCAGAGTTCCAAAAATAATTACATCAGACAGATTCTACCACTGCAATTATTGTCTAGGTGGAAAGACAAATTCTGGTGCCTCCTACTCTGCCATCTTCCCAGAGTCCTCCCCTTTAATATATAATTTTTAATCCTTTATATTGATCTTATAAATGAAAAGATTACCAATAGTATTTTTAAAAATCACTTAACTTTAGATTCTGTATTGCCTGAAGAGTTATAAAGGTGTTTTTACTATCTACAAATGTACGTGGGTAAGGATGTGTATGTATGTGTGTGTGTGTGTGTGTGTGTGTGTGTGTGTGTGTGTGTGTGTGTGTGCGTGCAGGGGGGATGATAACAAGTGTGATTATTCAGAGCTTCTGGTTTAAATTTAGATAAGGAGGTTATTAATCTAAAAAATACATACAGACAGTTGACCTATTCCCTACAACTATTATCTGTAAGCCCAAAGGTGACTGATTTGTTATAAGGTGAGAATCTGAGACCCAACTGCCCATTTAGCCCTATGTTATGATGTCATTCTAGGAAAATAACAACATTTCTCTTCCTAACTAGTGAAATTCCAGGGTTAGTTCTTTAATTAACTAGTTACCCCAAATGACAACAAGGCACTTTGGGATTCCCTTTTTTAGGTCAAGTATGTTTTTTAAGGCATCTGACACTAGTTCTTTGTACTACAAATACTCACTCTTCCTTGTGGACACAGCCTCCAGAAAGGGAGCTTCAAGGAATGAGGAAGGTGCACTGCTGCTGGCTGACCTGGGCAGAGTTTCTTCCTGAGAAAGGCACAGGCAGACGAGAGAGAGAGAGAGAGAGAGAGAGAGAGAGAGAGAGAGAGAGAGATCTCATGCTAATTAATAATGTTCACTCATAAATATTTAACATGAGGCACAAAATTTTAATGTCAAAGGTTCAAGGCAAGTTGGAGACAAGCTAGAAGGGATCTAAAATTAGACATGTCTGGGTTGTGCCCTGGCTTTGTCCCTCATTAGAGTGATGTGACACTGATCAAGTTTCTTATCTTAGTTTCATAATTTCCATAGGTCACTACAAGGACAGATCTGAGAACACATTTAAAATGCTTACCACATTACCTAGCACACAAGAAATGGTGATTAATATTATCATTAGTGGAGTATTAAACACACTTATAAAAGTAATAGACTTGGAACCCCACAAGGGTAGATGTGGTGTATCGTGTTCATCGTTGTTACCTAGTACGAAATCCATCACTTACTAAGTAATGAATAAATATTTGTTGAATGAATGAAAACAAATATTTCATGAAATGTCATATGAATCTAGAAAAATGTCTGCATTGTGCCAAATAAAGTTTAAATTCCTATTACCAGTGAGAAGAGACCTTCTTAATTTGTTTTACACTATACCAAAATAAAGTATAATATTTATTCATGAAAAATTTACTATTTACTATGTGACAGGGGATATACATTAACTAGAAGACAACTTATTTCCATAATATGTATAGAAAACTGATATTTTTAAATATACAAGAAAGTTAGGTTAATATATGACTATGACTATGTGAAACAAATAGTGAAAATTCTCTCTGACCTACTTAGTTAAGGTGACTTTAAGCATTAGCCATTCACTAAAAACTGGCTTTACCTAAAACCTACTGCTGAAAGCATTAGTTTTGAATACACCTCACTACAAAGGATCTGGCCAAGGAACAAGAGAAGAAGAAAGCCTTGTAAACCGCACAGTCCAAACAAAGCCAGTCTGAGCAGCAACCTCCGCATTCTTGATACTCAACACCAAGAACAAGTCAGGCAACGTAAGCAAAGACCCACTCCAGACACGCTGGAGGTCACACAAGTCTCTAGAAAAGCCAGCAAGAACTAGCATAATCCCCTTCTGCTTATGGAAGGTCAAAAAGGAAATAAAAGCTAAGAGTATCTCATAGGAAAAGAAAAACAGAGTCATACCAGGACTTTCCAGTAGTTATGAGGTGGGAGCTAGAAACAAACAGCAGAAACCATCCCCAATGCACATATTTCAGCCAACCTTCCCTAGAATCATTTTTACAGCCTAATTTCACGTAAGTCTGAGACATGTCCATGCCTTGCACCCCACTACTTACTGGTCTGAAATCCCCGCTCTGAGAACAGCCAAGAGCCTGTCCTGGGCAGGCAGGGCCATTGCAGGGACGGGGTGTGGCTCAGGGCCTCTTGGGATTTGCTCCCAGAAACTGTGGTTGGTCCTCTGGCCCTGCACGCCCACCTCAGGCAGCTGCACCCACTTTCAGACTACTTGAAAACTAATCCTACCATTAAAAAAATAAACTCAAACTGGATTAAAGACCTAAATGCAGAGGAAAACATAGGCAGAACAGTCTTTGACATAAATCATAGCAGTATTTTTTTGGATTCGTCTCTTAAAACAGGAAATAAAAGCAAAAATAAACAAATGGGACCTAATTAAACTTAAACTTCCTTTTGCACATCAAAGGAAACCACTGACAAAATGAAAAGACAACCTACTAAAGGGGAGAAAATATTTGCAAATGGTATGACTGATAAGGGGTTAATATCCAACATATATAAACAGTTCATACTATTAAACATAAAAAAAAATTAAAAAATGGGCAGAAGAACTGAACATTTTTCCAAACAGGAAATGCAGGTGGCCAACAGGCACATGAAAAGTGCTCAACAGTGCTAATCATCAGGGAAATGCAAATCAAAACCACAATGAGCTATCACCTCACACCTGTCATTTTGATGTCAGAATCACTATCATCAAAAAACAAAAAAAAAACCCCACAAATAACAAATACTGGAGAGGACATGGAGAAAAGGGAACCCTGGTACACTACTGACAAGAATGTAAATTGGTCTAGCCACTGTGAAAAACAGTATGGTGATTTCTCAATAAACTAAAAATAAAACTACCATATAACCCAGAAATTCCACTCCTGGGTATGTATCTGAAAAAAACAAAAACACTAATTCAGAAAGATACATGGACCCCAATGTTCACAGCAGTATTATTTACAGTAGCCAAGATATGGAAGCAACCTAACTGTCCACCAACAGATGAGTGACTAAAGAAGATGTGGTATATATATATATATACACATACACACACACGCACACAAACACACATATACATACAATGGAATATTACTCAGCCATGGAAAAGAATAAAATTATGCCATTTGCAGCAACATGGATGGATTTGGAGGGTACTGTGCTGAGTGAAATAAGTCAGAGAAAGGCAAATACTATATAATCTCAATTATATGTGGGATCTAAAAAATATGACAAACTAGTGAATATAACAAAAAAGAAGCAAACTCACAGATATAGAGAACAAACTAGTGATTACCAGTGGTGAGGGGCAGTGGGGGAGGGGCAATAGAGGGGTAGGGGATTAAGAGGTACAAACTACTATGTATAAAATAAGCTACAAGGGCTTCCCTGGTGGCGCAGTGGTTAAGAATCCGCCTGCCAATGCAGGGGACTCGGGTTCAGGCCCTCGTCCAGGAAGATCCCACATGCCATGGAGCAACGAAGCCCGTGTGCCACAACTACTGAGCCTGCATGCCACAACTACTGAAGCCTGCACACCTAGAGCCTGTGCTCCGCAACGAGAAGCCACCACAATGAGAAGCCTGCGCAACGCAATGAAGAGTAGTAGCCCCTGCTCGCCGCAACTAGAGAAAGCCCGCGCAGCAATGAAGACCCGATGCAGCCAAATAAATAAATAAAATTTAAAAATAAAATAAAATAAGCTACAAGTATATATTGTACAACACGGGGAATATAGCCAATATTTTTTAATGAGTATAAATGGAGGATAACCTTTAAAAATTGTCAATTACTGTATTTTACACCTGTAACATATAAAATTATACATCAACTATATATATAAAGTATTTACTTCATAGAAAGAAAGAAAGGAAGAAAGAAAGAAAACTAATCTTCACCAGGATTAGTTCCTGCCCCAGAGGAGTCACGGAGACACCCAGAAAGGAACCGGGGAGCGTGTGGTGTCCCTGTCATGTCCACTCCCGTTGACTAAACACTTTCTGCCTGGCTGAGGTGTTTCAATGGGTCTCTGACATCTCTTAACATTAGTCTTTTCTACAGCCTGGTCTGGTTTCTGAAATTTGCTTATTGTCTGCGTATTGTCTGATCCAAGTTACTAGTCTCTGACACTAAGTTAGGCCTTTTCTAGTTCTTGACACTAAGTTAGGCCTTTTCTAGTTCTATGTCCTGACCAGTGACTCTTAATCAGGTCCTGGATGCAATGAGGTCACTGTCAGAAGTCCCGCAGCTTTGCTCCCGGGGTGGCACTGTCACTGAAGGCTGCCAGAATCGTCTCAGATGCCAGCCTGACACCTAACTCACTTAACAGGAAGGTAAATCTCCTTCTTCCTGAAAAGAATCCCAGTGAAGGCATAGATACAGCTCCTTTGCTTAGTTTTCCTACTGAAAGCTTTGATATAGCTCCAATCAAAGCTTATCTTGACTTTTAAAACGTTACCTGGGACAGGCTAGCAGAGGTTATTAAAGATAAGCAAGAAACACTGAGGTTTAGAGTTTTAGGAAGAGAGAAAAAAATGATGGAAAAAGATCTGGTGTTGGGAGGTCTGGTTTAGCAGGGATTCTGCTACTGAAAAGTTGTCTGACTTTCTAAAGTTGGTCTCTATCTCTACTAGAGGCTCAGTTTTCTCACTGAAAAGTAATGACGTTGAACAAGATTTCTAAGCCCCTTTCCAGTTTAAGTTATTTTAAATTCAAGCATTCTCATATACTACTAGTTGAAATACTACAAAGTTTATGAGATATGAAGATTTTGGAGTTAGACTTGGGTTTCAAATCCGTCTCTATAATTTACTCTTTAACAATCTTAGTTCAAAGACAACACCTTTCTGTGTGTCTTGTTTCCTTATCTTTTATATAAGGATCGTAGCTACTTCTAGGGTCTGATCAATTTATAATACCTAAAGTATAACACAGAGTTGGCTCAATAAAAAGCAGATATTAGAGCTTTCTTTAAGGACCTTGGCAATATGTATCAAAAGCTATAAATATGTACATTCTTTCACCTAGCAAACATTCTTCTAGAAATATCCTGAAAAATAATTCAAAGCAAAAATGTATCATAAGGATGTTAACAATATTATTGTTATTTATAATAACAGAAAACTGGTAACAGCTTAAATGTTCAAAAACAGGGGACTGGTTAAATATAATATGGCAAATTATTATGATAGAATACCACACAGATATTTGGCATCATGTTGAAAAAGGATTAATCAGATGGGAAAATGCTCATAATATTTTGTTAAGTAAAAAGCATGGGTTAGTTCCAGTTCTGGCAAAATGGCAGATTAGATAACCTATTCCTACGGCCTCAAGCAGGGTATAAAGTCTCTGGGTCACTACCAATAGCCCAGTTTCACAACTAGAAACTTTTAAGGACATCAATTCAAGCTTGTAGTTAATGCTGATTATTTAACTATTATAATTTAAATGCACAAAGCTGCTGGGTAAATCTAAGAGAAAAAAAAAATCCCTTTACTGGTTCTGCAACTGGAGGTCTCACTTGACAGAAAGGAAGAAAATGCATTTCCTTGAAGGAACAAAGGACGCACAGCATTAAGAAGACTGAGGGCAAGTCATCTCTCATGGCTCTGAACAGGATTAAGGAGTTTTTCTTTCTACATAAAGCAGCTGAGTTTATGTTGATAAAGTAAATAATCCATTAATATCCATTTCATAAGAATATCTGACTTATAATAATATATTGACTCTTTACAGGGAAATTCACTACTCAATGGGGAATATTTAGACAGGAACCTGCTCTTTGTGATAATCTGGGCCCAACTTTAAGTTAACCTCAAAGACAGCAAGGGGCAACAGGAACTTTCTGGTGCACAATGCAGTCAAATGAAATATGTCTGCAGAGGTGAGCAGAGCTGCTACCCTGGAATGGTGGCAGTTACCTCTTAGTATGAAGTCTCTGTGGAAGAGAAAATTAAATGAGATCATGTACGAACGAGTTCACCATACAGTCGGTATTCTGGTGGCTGGAAGGGTTTTTTTGGTCTGTTTTTATTTTTGTTTTTGGCCGTGCTGCATGCCTTGTAGGATCTTAGTTCCCCAACCAGGGATTGAACCCAGGCCCTCAGCAGTGAGAGCCTGCAGTCCTAACCACTGGACCACCAGAGAATTCCCCTGGAAGGTATTTCTTAAACCTGAGGGAAAAACCTCCGGTGGAGAGACTGCAAGGCCAACAGGAGACGTGTGATCGTGCACAGAAGCACTTCCTCCAGGAGTGAGTACGGTGCCCCGTCCACAGAGGGACGAGCTCAGTGTCAGGCGTGCTGGGACTTCCTAGGGGACACTTCCTCTGAGAATGGAAAAGGCATGAAGATGGGGAGGTGGCGGGGTAGGGAGTGGAGAGCAGGGCCTAGGCCCGCCTCCATTTCTAGCTGACCCGCCTTGTACTTCTACAGCTTTGATGTGAAGGAAAAGTTTTGGTCCTTAAAAAAAAATTTTGGAAGCCACTCAGTAAATGGGAGGGAAGGAGGAAAAATGGGGAAGTGGTAATAAAATTGAGGGGATGGAAGAAAAGAGTAAGACCAGCCTTTTCTGAGCTTCTTCTTTATTTGGCCCCCACTGTCCTCCCACTACAGGCCTGAGTACTAGTCTTTGTTCCTGTGCAACCTCCACCAGGAATGCTTTAGGCAAGTCAGAGAGGCAGGGTCAGTCCACTCCTCCGCCCCCAGGGGAAGTCCAGGCCAGTAGGGGAGAAACAGGAGACTGGCTGTGACCTGGCCTGGCACGTGCCACAAACAGCAGAAGCCCTCTGCCCACTGCTCTCCTCGCCTGACTCCTCAGCCCAGGTCCTCCCTCTCCCTGAGGCTTCTCCAGCCCCTGGCCCCCTGGTGGCATCACACACAGGTGGCTCAAAAGGTGCCTGGCAGGCCGCGAGCACTCACCAAACACGTGTAATGACTCAGTGTATGCTTCTTATTTCCCATTTGGATTATGAGCAAGGGGGCAAAGCCTATCGCACTGCTGTCCCTTTACTGCTTACTGAAGGCATTTGGTAAATATTTAAATGGAAAAAATGGAGAGGCATTGGAAAAAAAAGAAGTTGGAGAAAAGGAAAAATAGGAGAAGAGTTAAAGAAAAAAGTGTGAAAAAACATTATTATAAAACGTGAATGAAGACACTGTGCAATGTGATGTGGGATAGATCTGTCTTAGTATCTGTGGCCATTTTTATAAGTGAGCAAATAGGACCAGAGATAAATCAATCTTGGCTTAGGAATTCCCTGACATCAGGAATCCATTAAGGTGGGGAAAAGAACACCCATCCATCAACTTAGAGAAGGCAGGACTCCTCAGCCTCTTTTCCGCTTTCATATTTATGGGCAGGACTGCCACATTCTGGAGCTGCAGGAGACCTCAGATGGAGGACACGGTGGAGGCTGACACAAAGGGACCTGTCTTCGTGTCCTGTCCACAAAGCAGAGCCAGAGCCCACGGCATGTTCCTCACTAACTCACACTGTAAGGAAACCCGGCTTGAGTTTCAAGGTGCTTCGTTCATGTCTATAGAAACATCAGATAATTGTCAGGCTTTTACAAGAGACATTTTTCTGAGTTGGCTTCAACCAGTCGGTAGATAATCTTAAAGAGGCTAATGTTAAGAAAGCTTTTTAGGATGAACACACCTAATCTACCACAATTAAATTAAAGCTGAGTTTCATCAAAAGAAACCCTACGGAGCCTCAGAGAGGGCACCAAAAAACAAAACAAAACAAAAAACCTCTACTGAAACTGATTATTCACAAAGCCCAAGTTTGAAATATAGCTGTTTAAAATTAAAGGCTTCTGCTCATCTGTGTTTTCTAAATTTTAAAGTTTGAACATATTTAGAAGTTTAAAAATTCTATATTCAGGGCTTCTCTGGTGGCACAGTGGTTGAGAGTCTGCCTGCCGATGCAGCGGACGCAGGTTCGTGCCCCGGTCTGGGAAGATCCCACATGCCACGGAGTGGCTGGGCCCGTGAGCCATGGCCGCTGAGCCTGTGCGTCCGGAGCCTGTGCTCTGCAACAGGAGAGGCCACAGCAGTGAGAGGCTCGCGTACCGCAAAAAAAATCTATATTCAGAAGTTCAAAAAAAAAAAAGGAATGTAAGGCATTCTCACATTCAGCATCTTTGCCCTGCCCCTCCTTAGTACTTTAGAGCATCAGCTGTAAGGGAAGAGGACAGAGGGGCGTGCTTGCTCCACTCCTGGCCCAGGACCATTCCCTCTGTTCCAGAAATCAGAGATCCCCACCTTACTCCCAATCATGGGAGCCATGACTGCCCAGGCCTGGACCAGCAGCCAAAGACCAGGCTCAACACGTCTCAGCACTGTATTTCACACTCCCTTTCTAACTAATGGGCAGGCACGCAAACGCAGCCTCGCTCTGATTAAGAGAATTGTGTCTAGCAAATCATCTCAAGATTTGGATTTAGGGCATCAGCACAATATTTTCACAAAGAGGAAAACTAAGACAACTGCAGAGGCCGCCCACTGCCCTCCTCATGGCCTGGGCATTCTAGCTCAGGGCAATGAAGGACGAAGAAAGGACAGGAAGGGGGTCCTGGACACGGGATGGCGTGCTCGCTGCACCAGACACAGGTGCTCCCAGCAGACTCTGCAAGGGCGGCACTGGTGTCAGCACCGTCCAGCTTGGTCACCTCCAGCCACACGTGAGAACTCAATGAACTGAGTTTTAAATTTATTTAATATAATTTGCATTTCAGTTATCACAGTTCTAGTGGCTAACCACTAGATCTTCTTTTCATTTAAACTGTTGTTCTCACAGGTTAGCATGAATTTCTTTAAATATGTGAGTGTCTGCTGGGGATCAGGACCTGGGAATATAAGGTGAATTCCGCACCTTCCCTCCTGGGAGCTTGCACTTGGTGAGAGAGAGAAAAAAATGGATAATTATATTACAAAGGGTCAAGTGCTCTAACACAACAGACGGATCAGAGGGTTATTATGGAATCGGAGAGGAGCTGGGTGTAGGCTGCACGCAGATGCACAGAGCGGAGCAACAGGGAGTGAGCAGGAAAGAACAAGGGACCCAGTGGGGCTGAAGGGTAAACTGAGGCAGAGTGATGTTGCAGGCACCAGATGGCGCAGGCTCTGACGCAGCTTCTTCAGGGACAGGAGCTTAGTCCTGTAAGTGGCAGGAAGCCTTCAAAAGGTTTCAAAGACAAAGACCCTAGTGGTATTTGCAAGATGGAATCAGGGAAGCTAGGAAGAAGGAAGATAAGATATGACTGATGAGACAGCGCATGCACTGAATTGGGCAGTAATAAGAATACTTCTTTACTATTCTTGAAGTTTGAAAAACATTTAGTGGCAAAATTGTTATTACTGATATTGCTGGATAAGGTGTGGAGACCGGTGAGGGCGTTATGAGAGAATAACCCCTCAAGTTCTAACTTGGATGAATGAGGAGAGAATGGAGCCAGCAACTGAGACAGCAGACAGGAGACTAGAAGCCTGCTGTGTGTGGCGTGGTTTGGCAGGGGGCGGGGAAATCATTTCATTTTATATAAGCTGACTTTGAGGGTCAGGTAGTGGAGACATACAATAGTGACACTGCGGACAGAGGCCTGCAGAGATCTGGGAGAACCCACGTCAGGAACAGGAAGGATCCGCAGGGCATGGGCACAGTGTTGGGGGACTTGTCTTTTGGTGTTACTATTACATAAAGAAGAAGCTTCAGTATGGTGTGTGTGTGTGTGTGTGTGTGTGTGTGTGTGTGTGTGTGTGTGTGTGTGTGTGTGTGTGTGTGTGTGTGTGTGTGTGTGTGTGTGTGTGTGTGTGTGTGTGTGTGTGTGTGTGTGTGTGTGTGTTCGTTCTAGAGAGGGAAGAATCTATGAAGATGTTTTTCTTTTTCCTTCCCCAACACAAAGGGAAACATATTTAAGAAAATATAGGTTTGAAAATTACTGACTTATTTTAACCCCACTGTAATCTAAGACTACGTATGTATGTCACAAGTTATTCTATAAACTACAGCCACTATATTGGCCTTTATTAAATAACAGTAAGTAATCCACTGTTTCATTTCCTGCTAAATGAATGAATTTTAAACCTAACTTTAATTGACTGAAAAATGGGAAGAGATTAAGTAACAGCTGGAGCAACACGAGGACCGGTCGGAGGGCGCTCACTTCCTGACCCCGAATCGGGACATGGGGGGCCGTGGGGACTCACCTCCGAGTCAGAGCTGTCCAGCTCGGCCAGAGTTGGGGCTTTGAGGAGTTTCTTCCGCTGCACAGGCACCTGCTGTACGGCACTTGCCCCATTTTCTTTTGATTGTGACGTTAAACCTCCATTCACCATCGATGATTCCAGGACATTCTTTGGAGATTCAGGGGTAGCTACCTCTGGTAAAACAAAGGTGAAAGCTTACCTTTTCTTGAGCACAGAAAGGTAGTCAGTGAACCAAACACACTGTTCCAAGTACCTGCACTTGGAATCACACCCGAGGTGATACGGCATTTCTACGTCATGCAAATACAACACAGAGGCTAGACACAGTAACACCTATGCATATACAACACTTGCGTTGACATTAACTGTCAGATTCAAATAAAGGAAACCTTTAAATGAAAAATTATATATTCACATTTGTAGATAAAAATTTAGAGCTAGAAGAAATACTACAGATAACTGACTCAAACTTCTCTATTTTCCAGAGGCCCAGAGAGGCTAACTTTCCTTTTAGCCTCTAAAGAGCTAGTGATCTACAGATCAGAGTGATGGCATGCACATATGGCTGTAAGATCTGAAAGTGGTTTGATTTTAAAGTAAAAACAGCTAATAATCTATATGCATATGAACATGAACACAAAGACTCTGAGATACATTTCCTCTGATAAAGCTGATTTTGATTATACAAAGTTCAAATCTGGATGGGAAGGCAGTGAAAGAAATGTGGCAGCACAGAGCACAGAGCATGGAGTACAGAGTATAGACTACAGAACACAGAGCATACAGTATGGAGTACAGTGAACAGAGTACAAAATAAGAGTATGTAGCACAACAGGTAAACTTTAGAGTATACAGTATAGTTAAGATGCAGATGGTCTGGATTCGAAGTCTAGCTCTAGTTGTTTGACCTTGAGCAAGTTACTTAAACTTTCATTCCTCAACTGTAAAATGGGGCTAACAACAGAAATGGGCTTGTTGTGAGGATTAAATAAGTTAACAACTGCATATAAAATACTTTAGTGTGTAATAAAGGCAGTGCACAGTAAATGTTAGCAATTATTAACACTGACTTTTATCTCCATTTGTAAGTGAGTGAACCAAGGCTAAGGATGATTCAGCCAGTCACACAGCCAGCGCGGCACAGCTGACACTGGAATCCTTGTCGGTACTGATTCTAAAAGGCCACCTTTTTTTGTAGTGGAGCCTGTAATCTTCCAATGCAAGTGGAACTAATTTTCTTCAGTATTTCAATAACTAATAATTTTAATAACTAACTACTAAATTAGAGTATTTAAAAGTGAGAAAAAGCAGTCCCTGAATGATTTAACTCACAGACCAGCCCATAACCTGGTTTTTGCCCATGGAGCAGTCTGTGAAACTCCCATGGTTGGGGGTAAAGGGTATGCTGGGCACTGAAAAATCAGGATTAATGCTTGTTTGTGGGGGGTGGGGGGAAGCGTTGTACCTGAAGTAACTATAAAATACAAGAATGTTCTATTTATAGTAGCTCCCCCCAACATGTAATAGTTTTATGCTTGAAGTGGAAGAGGTGGATTTCCAGATAACATTCAGAATGTAAGTATGTTCTAGTACAGCTTTCCTTGACATTATTTAAAAGAATTATGTGAGTTATTTATTATAAATGATGTATATCTAACTTAATATTCACAATTTCTGCATATTTTTAGATATCAAGAAGGCCAGAACTAGAACTGCCCTTGTGAACTACAAGGGTTTGAGTGAGCAAGAAAGGAATGAGGAAAGGAAAAAAGGAAGAAGACAGACTTGTCATAAATCATTTATCATTTTACATAAAATGTTTAACAGAAAACTTGACAACAAATGTGTTGACAACACATGAGTTAATTTTGTTACTACCTCTCCAGGTATTAAGTAGCTAGAACAAATATATGATTGGGGGATGGGGTGTGCTGAAGGGACAAAAGGGCAAAAGCAGCAAGTTTTTACAAAATTACAAAGGTTAAAATCTTTAAATAAACCTTTCATAAGGTGTAGAAAGCAGTAGGCTGCCACACTTACAAGCGTAATTTAAAAGTCTTCCAGAGAGCAAAGGAGGAAATGATTGGGCTAATTGATTAATTCCTATTCAAGAAAAAAGGTAATGTTTAAATATGGTCTTGAAGTATCTTTTGAAAAATCGTATTCTATAGCACACACTTTTTACACACTTCCTCCAGAGGTTCATGCAGTAGCGGCAGCCAGTCTTCCAAGAAAAAGCACACATATCTCCCACTGGTCCAACTATCCACACCCAACTGAGGCTCTGCCTGGAGACACAGTGAGCTTCTCCAGGCGGGTCTCACAGGTCCAAGCCAGAGTTTCCTTAAGGGTGAAGTCACCAGTGGTGTGTGGAGGAACATTAACACAGTTTTAATGGTTATATATTTAATGTTTCAGAAAAAATATAATTACTATATCAGATACATGATTTTATGGATGTTTTTGCTTAAGAAAATTTTAAAAGTCATTTATGGTAGATTTAAAAAGTTTGAACAGTACTGGTGGCACTTAAGTCTGGTAAAATCATGAGGGTGCGATCTGCACTGAAGTTTAGGGAACACTGTTAAGTGACAGTGGCTGCCATGAGCTAAGTTCATTCTCAATGCAAGGGATCTGAGAAATTACCCAATAGCTCTCTAATTGCCTGAAGACTTTGCTGAGGTTGGTAACTGTACTTGAGCTCACTGACTCAAACTACTGAAATAAACACCTAGTATTCAATTCAAAGCTTTCGGATAAATGGAATTAATAGAAGAATATGTTATGTCCCAGTCAGGCTTCAGGATGATCTCCGTATGTAAGACTAAATATTGTGTGTGATTTTATCTAATACTGCATATTTGTAAAAGCCCCAGTTGAACACACTTTTAAGAGATATTTTTAAGTAGTTTGATTACTTATACTTTTCTGTTCAAATGAATGAATCCTCATTATCACTTCAGTGTATCTGATGAGAAAACCAAACCCTTGGATAAGACTTTAGACTTCTTCTATATAAGACAGAATTTCTGGTGATATTTATAAGTAAACAAACTATTTAAGATGCTACACAGAGCTTTAGAAGTCACATGCCTCAGGTTCAGAATCTAAAACACACAACCATGATATTAAATACCTTATGTAATAACTTCTATTATTACACAGTGTAATAATTATGTCTGTTAGATACACCCAGGCTGCTGCCTTATTTAGTTGGAGGAAATATGGCTGAAATAAAGATTGTATATTTAATATTTGCATCAGAAAAATAAATTATACTTACCTTAATTAATGTTGACTGGATTAACATTTTCCACTAAGAATTAATATTTCTAAAACATACCTGAGCAGCAGAACATACTTCAATGTGTCCTATTCTACACTTACGTGCATTACCTACACTACACGTTTAAATATTTACTCCTTAGTTAGCTAATTTCCCAACTTAGACAAGAAATGCATCCCGATCTTTGCATTTAGGTTAGAAGAATAGATCAGTCTTTTCCATTTATAATTTGGGACATTTAAATTGGTTAGTCAAAATGACACAATGAAAACACAAGAAATCGAGAATGAAGTGTGTGGAAATTGCAAAGTACACTAAGGTACAAAATAAATTATGGCAAATGATAAGCAGTGAAAGCAAATCAAAAATTTTTGTTGCTCCTTTATTTCGAGAAGCTCAGCACCAAGAGCTTTCTTCCCAACACAAGAACCCATCATATAACCTATAAGACACGAACACACCTACATACATGTGTGTGGGCATGCACGCCATCCAGGTCAGCCACCTGTGCCTACTTCACGGGAGACAGCAGCCAGTGTGCTTAGGCAGCGGCCACTCCCAGAGAGCCCGCCAGGGAGGAATATCTTTAGTAGATATTTAGAAGAGATGGATCTTAGTATGTGTTGCCAACTTTTGGAGATTAGCAGTAACACACATGTTCTCAAACATTTCTGAGTTTATTTTCCAGACCAAGCTTTTTTTTTTTTACAAAGTTACTCTGCAAATCGTTGATAAAATAAAAATTGTCAAATGGATAAAGAAAATAGAAAAAGCTCCTCAGTGGTCAGTCAGAAGTAGTAAGTGAAGACTATAACATATTTATCTGAGTTTCTTGAAAGTGCAAATATTAGTCATGCCTAAGAGAACTACAAATATACATAGAAATTCAAAAAGCAGTTGGGAACTATTTTAGCAGTTGGAAGACACTCAGTAAATATTCACAGACAGAACATGATATTAGAACTCTCTGGCTCTTTAAATATGAATTTGTATGTAAGATATGCCAACAGTTCCATGGCATGTAAAAGAAAATTCTGGAAGGAAATACTAGTGCCAATATCTTATCTCATTTTGCATTCAAAACAGCAGCTTCCAAAGTCTAAAATTCTAACGTGCAAAACATTTTATTGGGACTAAGCTGGCTTTGCAAATTTGCTCATATATAATTTAAAAATTCAATTTAAAAGGGGGGCTGATTTTACAGGTCAAATTTAATCATTAATAGCTACTTGTTTCACTATTAGTCCCTGTCTATTTAACAAAAGGGCTCTAAACGTGTCCTACAAGGGCTCTAAACGTGTCCTACAAACCCGGGACATATGATTATATTTTACAACCAAAGCCATTACAACGCTCATGTGTTTTTAGACTCTTAATCAACACAAAGAACCAGCGTGACAAGGCCCTACGCACAGGAGCACTGGGTACGCAGATAGCTCTTGGCCCTCAACTGAGGAGCAGTCGTCCTCTGAAGCAGCTGACAGTTCTGAGTTCAGCTACCTGAATAACTGAGTGCTTTAGAGAGTAAGAAGTGTCAAAACTTTGTTTCTTGAAAGTGTTTTCTATGCTCTGAAGGCAGAGTTCTGTTAGACTCTGACCGCTGCTTTATGAGATTGGGGGTGGGGTGGGCACTGTGTTCCATGACCACAAGTGTCACGGTTCTTCCACAGGCTCTTGCAAGGCAACAGATTTATTACAGTTTTAATTTTTTTAAAGTATACTATTTTCAAAGAAACAGAATGTTTTATTTGACCACAGCTTAGAAGAAGCCTTTCAATTTTCTTTTTTGACGTGTTTGAACAAGCAGATGAATGAAATGTATTTCACAGAGACCACAAAACCCACGTCAGGTGTGAAAGTGCTTTTTTTTTTACCTGACAAGTCAAAACTGTAAGACATGCTAAGTGGCCGCATTGCTGAAAAAAGAAAACAAACAATAAAAAGAAAATAATTCAGCTGTTAGGATATACAGGGAAGATGAAAAAGGGAGGAGGGTTCAAGACCTGTGGTGGCACATTTCACACTTTAAGGCAGAAGGCAGTAAATAACAATCTGAAATACAATAAAACCATGAGTCTTAGTTTTAATTATATTACTAAGACTTGAAATGGAGTAACAATAAAAGAAAACAACTTTTAAAGAACATGTTAAAAATGAAAGCATGTTAAAGATACAAACATTTTAGAATCATAGTACAGGACTTTAAAATATAAAAGAGTTCAAAAGAAAAAACTAGCCATGTTTTAAAACATGATTTTATGGAACATACAAAATCTTTAAAATTTAACAACAAATGTATTCTTAAATAATTAATTTCAGGATGAAAATGTGGCTCTCTGCATACAGGTGAAACATCTTATCAAAAATCTCATTCAGGTACTACCAGCATCACAAAGTATCACTAATTCTCTATTGCAGGCAGTGTAACCTGGCAGTTGAAGCAAGGCCTCAGGAGCCAGAGAGCCTGAGTTTGAACCTCAGCTCTGCCACTTACTAGCAGTGTGATTCCGGGCAAGTTACTTAACCTCTCTGTGCTTCAGTTACTTCATCTGTAAAATGGGAATAATAGTACCTATTTCATGGGATTGTTATAAAAATTAAATGATTCCATACAAAAAAAGGTGCTCAGAATAGTGCTTAGCACATAGTAGAAGTTAAATAAATACAATCTCCTATGAATAAACTTATTTCTTTCCTGTTGAAATCATTTGTTTTAAAAATTTTATTACATATACTAAAAAACACTGAATTGTATATTTTAAATGGGTGAATTTTATGGCAGGTAAATTATATCTCAATAAAGCTGATTTAAAAAGGTTATTACCAAAGTTTGATGAATTTGGGTATTCATAAGAATGAGAATTACCTATTTCCACTGTAGCCCCATCCATCCTATGCCCCAGGTCAGGGAGGACAGGTGGCTCTGTGGTCAGAAGAGGAGAGAACCGCAGGTCCACAGGCTTGTCAGGCACAATGTCCCCCCAGCTCATGTTTCCGAGGCAGCCCGCATACAGTTCTAACACCCAAATTTAACAGAATGAAAGTATCTCTCCATATGCTTTTGGCAGATGTTTTTAAAGGAACAATTTACAACCCCAAATCTCATAGTATGAGGTGTTAGAAAAGGTGTTGGGAAAAAGAAAATGATAAGATATGAACAAAGACTGATGCAAAAGAATACTAATTTCAGACTTAACAGGAAAAAAATGGAGCTAGCCTGTAAAACAATAGGGAAATAGGCGAGTAAAAGACAACTTAGCCATGTGTTAGTAATCACGTCCTTATAAATAATGCTGTGGGGCATATTTAACGACCTGGGAAGATGTTCCTGCCCCACATAACATTACATGGGGACATCAGACACTGTGCACACAGCTCTGGTCTCCACCTCATGACGCACAAGCTCCATCACAGCGCATGCCTCTGCTGGTGAAACTACGGGTAACAGTTCTTCTTTAAACATTTCCCCAATTTCTACAGTGGGTTTCTACTTGCAATTACATGGAGGGGTAAGGTTTTAAAGCTATTTAGGGAACTTTTCTTCAAGATAATTCTGCCAACTTTACCCAAACTCCCCAAGGGAAACTTTATAGTAAGAACCAATGTAGGTCTGCAGAAAGAAGAGCCCAAATCTCTTACTTTCCAATTAAGATGCAAGATCAATTTTAAAAGTAAGATTCTCATAGAACAATCACTTTCAATAACAGCTCAATTCTGGTTGTTGTGAAACACCAATTCATAAGGTTAAAATAAAATAAGATATACTATAGAGAAAATTGATATTTAATTATTCTAAAGTAGATTTCCTGCTAGTTAGCATCTAACTTGTTGAAAATGAAACAGAAGAATATGTATATGACAAGGGCATGTGATGACCCTTCTATGCAACGTGCGGTGTCCCGTTGCCACCCACAAGGACTGCTGGTCTCCTGAACGCTCAGCCCCGGCCACCCCCATGCCCCTGACGGGCTGCTGTCGGCGCTGCAGGGGGAACATGTACCTGCTGCCCCGAGCCTTTCCTCTGTCAGTGCCTGTGGGCAGGGACTCTGACTGCTCATCTCTCTACTCCAACAGCTGACACGGCTGTTTAATAAACACTTGGAAAAATGAAGGAACTGTATGTCAAATATCATCCAAATCATACAAGCACGTTACGTCTGTCTTGTTCCTTTCTCTGTCCTGTTGGTGCTTCCACTGGAGTTTATAATCCCTCCTCTTTTCTCCTGAAAATCATGAAGCTTACTTTTCTCATGGTAATATATTTGTTTTGCCTTATAATTTTGTTGAAATCTTTTCTATTACCCCATTATTCCTTCTCAAGGTACAATAATTTTTAAAAATCCGGTCTTAAGCAGCCGTCCTATAACACCATTTCCTTATTTTTCCATAGTGGTTCTTATTCTTTGAGGCTGTGGACCCTTTAGGAACCTGAGCAAAGCTATGAACCTCCTCTCCAGAAAATGCACATACATACACTTTAGGAAATACATACAAATTTGTTATATTTCAAGGGACTCACAGACCATCCTTAGGCTCATGCAAGGACTCCCAGAATAAGAACTCTCCATTTATGTCATGTATATGTTCTGGCTCATTATTATGTAAATGCTCATATGGATTTGTTTTAAACATCATTTTAAAGGGAAACACTTGCTGCCATAAAAATCAGACAGAGATAAATTCACACAGCCTGCCCTCACTCTGAAGCTCTGTACATGGAAGGTATGTGCTATTATTTCAACACCTCTGGGAGTACTTTTCATCACTGTCCCTGCAGTGGAGACCAGGACATAACAACCAACAAGACAGACGTGGGCCCTGCTGCCACGGAGGCCACAGTGTGACAGAATGGCCAAAAGTCAAACAAAAGAACATCAGCACGCAGTGACTGAGAGTCATGGGAGGCAGGGAGAGCTGCTGAAGTGGATGTGACTGACCAGACGGAGAAGAGGAGAGCCTGGGTCAGAGAGGGGAGGACTAGAGAGACCTAGAAGTAAAACCCACAGGGCTTGGCTGTTGGGTAAGAGCCAGAGGTGATGCTGAGCAATCTGTCCTGGGATCTGAGATGGGGAACCAGGAGGAGACAGTTGGAGGAGAAACCAGGCGAGGTCACTGCTTGGCTGCGGGGCTTGTCGTGCGTGAGGGGCAAGGAGGCCCTGCTCAGCAGACGGCTGCACGTGTGGGTCTAAACTTTCAGAGAAACCTGCGCTGTAGGGCGGGAGCTGGGGAAACCAGAAACAAACCCTGGAGGAGAATGTGGTTGCTCAGGGAGAGGGAGCCCGGGATAGAAACCAGACGACTAAGCAGGGCTTGAAAGAGGCAGAAGAGGTCAGAGGAGAGAACCAGGAGACAGTGCCACAGGGTCGGCTCCTGTCCTGTTCAGGCACCACGAGACTGTTTCCCTGAATTCTTTGGGCATCTTTAATCTTACAAATTGGAGGACAGCTGCATCAACAAAAATGTTTACATTTTATAATATGGTTTTGCTCTAAATGAAAATCAATGTGTGCTTATAAAAAAATTAAACATAATAAATATAAAGGAATGTGAGTAATAAGTTAAGTGATATCAGTAATAATTGAGTCTCTTATCACATAATACCATATCTTCAAACCATAATTAAGACAATAGAAACCTGAAGTAAAACTATGTATCACTTATATTTCTAAAACTTAATAACTTATCCATGTATATGTATTACAATTTATAAAGTATTTTGACCATGATCCTATTTAATTCTTAAATGAAAGTCATAATGAAGGTGTAGAGGACTTTTTATCCCCCTTCTGCTGACGAAGAAATCAATGCTCACAGAGGTGAAGAGACTGTCCTAAAACCACAGCCTAGAGGTTGGCAGAGCTCTGTCCACTAGGCAGCGCGGTGCTCTCCTACACTCAGCATCACGGGGCAATAATTTCCTATTCCATGAACCTCAAGTATAGACTTCCAGCGTGAGGGTGTGTGTGTGTGTGTGAGTGAGAGAGGGCCCTGCAGACGGCAGTCTCTCACTGGGCTGCTGTGCTGTCTTCCAGTGATGCCCCGGACTCACCTAACCTGCCGCGTCTGGTTTCCTCTGGTGACACGGGCCGCAGCTTTCTTTCTGCTTTGATTTCTTCCAGGATCCTTTCATGGAGGCTCCGTGGCCGCGGTGGAGTAGGCTTCAGTTTTCTGGCTGAGGCCTTAGAAAAAATATAATGGCTATAGAGACTTGCTTGGGTAGTTTTCCTTATATAATTTTTACTGAAGTCCACTCATACAGTACATTATGAAATTATATTTTACTGATTGCAACACTGCTTGATAAAAGACCATTTTCAAGCAATAGGGAGATTACTGGACTTCACAGTGGTTCAGTCACATGTGCTCAAGTAACTTTAAGGAGTCAGCTTTGCTGCAGCTGTAGTCATGCTCCCTACGTGCTACTGTGACAGGCAATCCATTGAAATGTAAGCTGTACGTTACCTATTATGATTATTGTTTTTGAAAGTAATGTTTTTAAGTAAGTCATCACAACCTTCTTAGATTATTATCTTCGTTCTATAGTTGAGGAAATACAGGCTCAGGGAGGCTGATCAACTCTCTCAGAGACATGTGGCCACTAGGTTGTGTAGCTAGTGTGCAAATCCGGGCCCATCTGACTCCATGCTCTTTCTGCTCCACCAGGACCCGCCTTCTTAAAATTATTTCCTATGTGGCCTCTTTCCCTTATTTTAAAAAGATTTATAAGAGGGATCATTAATTATGTTTTAGATGTTCACAAACTGAGAAAGAAACACCATTCCTGTTCTAGTTACTGAACACACATGGGGTTTGAGAGGCCTTGGCGAGCACTGGCTGTGGAGCTGGGGGGAAGTAAGTGTAGAACAGAGGAAACGCAAACCAACATTCAAACCAGATCAGAACACCCTGATTCCATGGTCACTAGAAAGAACCCCGTCAACAGACGAAGATAATTAATACAAAAGAGGAGGTACAGCAGGGTGGATTTACTGTAAAACAGTATCAAAACGACAATTTAATCAAGGTGAAGTGTTTGTACCATAAAGTAAACAGGGAGGGCAGCCCACACCAGGAACTACTTGGAATTATATTCAGCTGTTATTCTAGGAGGTATTTGGCCAGATTTTGCACCATAACTCAGGTTGTTTGAGTTAAAATATCCTAAGACAGCCTGTATTGAATAATTTTAAGTACTTTTTTGTGAATTAAGAATGTAATTTACAGTTGGGCTTCATAATTCTGAGAATGAAAGCTCAGTGTAAATACTCCTTTAAGAGCTGAGTTCTAGAGGTCATAGGCTAGAGGAGAATACTTCATTATGTGCTCTCCAAACAAGGGGAATATGTCAAATTACATACTGGATTTAAAGGAGGTCTTGATCTGATGAAGTCCAGGATGATTTCATGAGCACTTTTTTTTAACCGAGGGGGAATATCACCATTCACCTGAAAGGAGACAAAAAGTAGAAGATTCATGTGACTACAGGTTTATCATTATAAGTTTCTGGGTACATATGTCAACATATGTCACTTCAAAATTACTGAAGTGGAATCTGGCTCCACCAAGGATGCATTTCAAATCAATAAAAATGGAGAGTAAATGGCTGAATGATTCAGAGCAAAAATAACTATGCAGAATTGAAGAAACTCCACGTCCACTTTAGTTCTACATTTGGGGAAATTATATATAAGATGCATCCTTCCAACAAAAAGTTTCTACAATTATGAATGTGAATGGAAAAAATAATACTACGCTTAATTACTATATAATTTCAAGTGTCTTTGGGACTTCCCTGGTGGTCCAGTGGTTAAGACTCTGTGCTTCCGCTGCAGGGGGTGCGGGTTCGGTCCCTGGTCAGGGAGCTGGGATCTCACGTGCCAGGTGGCGCAGCCAAAACAACAACAACAAAAAGTCTTTTACCTCTTATTTTCATCCTTGTACAAAATCTTGGTAATGGGAAGGAGTGGGGACATGGTTCACATTCTTAGACAAAGCTGAGGCTCAGATCGAGGTGGTGTCTGCCCCCTTCACAGGGTCGGTGAGCAGAAGAGCCTGGCAGGGGCCTGGTCTGACTCTGACTCTTGCCCTAACATCCTCTCTTTTTAAAGAAACAGGTTACAAAAATATTAAGAAATTTAAGAAAAACCCACCAAAAACCCCCCACCTAAACTCACATTCTGACCACTCAGAAGGCACAGTTGTGGTGACCATAAGTCATACTTATTTCCCAACCTCATATGAAAAAACAGAACTGCTAGGCACTTTCTGTCATTATTCTCATAAAAGATAGATGAAAAAAGAAATGTTAACAAATTACAAATTTAAAAAACTGATGAATACCTTAAACTTCTCAAAATCCAGAAAATCAGCATACTATTTTTATTATGAACTGCCCGAAAAACCTCTATAATACTTTTTCACTCTACTTTGGTGACCTACTCTTTATCTTGTCATATTTTAATAATTTTATGTTATCAATTTTATTGGAGAGAAAAAAGATAATTTGTTTATTCCTCTAGCACCAATAGTTGATATTTTTTTAATTTTGATAGGTTAGAAAGGTTTCTTTAAGCTTCACAATTTGTTATTGAAATGTCATGCCCAATTTTAGACTTATTGTAAAATTTGGTCAAACTTTTTAAAAGTATTTTCTTATCTGAATTGGAAGACTTCAGGGCATGGACAGTTTTGTTATGTACTTCCCAATCTTAATTACTGTTTTAATTGCTCAGGATCATTAATCAATTGGTTATTAATTTTTTATTGCAGCTGTATGAGTTTTGATCCTTTTGTCAATGTCACTATTTTGTGTCACCTGAGAAATGAAGTTAATTTAAAAAAAAAAAAAGAACCTGAACTGCTGCTCCCAGGCCCAGTGGCTGCCTCCCACAAATGCGACCACTCAGGGTGTGTGACAAGCCTGCTGACATCATCCACTCCCCTTTTCCCTGTGCCTCCCGCCCCCCAGTCCTGAGTGAGGACAGGACAGCCCTAAGGTTAGAGTTAGGAGTGAAAGCTGCCTGAGCTGAGCCACGCTTGTGACCACTAGTACTTGATTTAAGGAGTGTGTGTACCCAAGCAGCAGAGTTGGGGGCCTACCGTGGCACCACTCTTCACCCATGGACTTCATGTTACACAAGACTTTTTAAAAAATCCTTATTGTATGAACAACTTAATCAGACCTTTCTATTCTACTCCTGAACAGGGTAACACATATCTTTCTAGCTAATTTTTTTTAATTGGCATTTTTTAAAATTAATTTATTTTTCAATTTTATTTTTGGCTGCACTGGGTCTTCATTGCTGCGCTCAGGCTTCCTCTAGCTACGGTGAGCAGGGGCTACTCTTCGTTGTGGTGCACGGGCTTCTCATGTTGTGGAGCACGGGCCGTAGGTGCGCAGGCTGAGTAGTTGTGGAGAGCGGGCTCAGTAGTTGTGGCTCACGGGCTCTAGCACACAGGCTCGGTAGTTGTGGCACACAGGCTTAGCTGCTCCGCAGCATGTAGGATCTTCCTGGACCAGGGCTCGAACCCGTGTCCCCTGCATTGGCAGGCAGATTCTTAACCACTGAGCAAACAGGGAAGCCCTCTTTCTAGCTATTTTTCGTATACTTTTATTTTAATGTTCTTTCCATCACAACAGCAGGGTTGAGTGAGGTAATGGAGTCAATAAGGCCAAGGTTGTGAGTTCCATTCCCCAAACAAGCACGTTAACATCAGTTTCCTCACTAGTCAGAAACTGGATCCTGGATCCCAATTACAAAATGTGTGTCAGTGCTCATGAGGGAGCTGCAGGCCAGTATTGATGTGAGTCAGTCAGTCAAAGTCCTTACTAGCAGGAGGAAAAGTAACAGCAAATTCCATTCTGCTGCTGGGTCAGTGAAATTACTTTTTTTTTAATATAAATACAGAACACACCCTGAAACAAGCTCTCTGAAGCTGCAACAATAAATGATTTCTAGATGAACACAAATAGTAGGCCCATAAGTAAATGAGACCAGTTATAGAACTTGATCTTACTTTTGAGCCACAATGCCTTAAACAAATAACTTCTCTATAAAAAATGTTTAAGTTTCTACATCTTTATTTTTCTTTTCAATTTTATTTATTTATTTTTGTACAGCAGGTTCTTATTAGTTATCTATTTTATATATATTAGTCAATCCCAATCTCCCAATCATATATGTCAATCCCAATCTCCCAATTCATCCCACCACCACCAACCCTCTGACTATACATTTTACAAGGATCTTTCATTACACTGGACTAGTCTTCTCAAATAATTGGTTTATACTTAAGAAAAAAGAGGTTAAGACAATTAGAAATAAAATGCCTCCTCTGTTAGGCTTCTATTAATCAAAGAAAGACAAAGTTTTCAAGAGCTCAAAAACATCAGAAAAACAACAGATCATCTGATCAGGCTTTAGACCAAGGTAAATAAATAGAGAGAACTTGGTAATGTTTTAAAAAAAAAAAGACCTTTAATGAGATATAATTCACATATAAAATTCACCCCTTTATTTATTTTTTTTTGGCGGCACCACTCGGCATGTGGGATCTTAGTTTCCTGACAGGGATTGAACCCACACCCCCTGTAGTGGAAGCACGGAGTCTTAACCACTGGACTGCCAGAGAAGTCCAAAATTCACCCTTTTAAAGTGTACAATTCAGGGTTCTAAGTAGTCACAAGGTTTTGCAATCACTACCAATAACTTCAGAGAAATTTTATCACCCCAAAAGTATATGCTGCACCCATTAGCACTCATTCCTCATTCTTCCCTCCCCACAGCCATTGGCAGCCACTAATCTACTGTCTTACTGATGTGCCTACTCTGGAAATTTCAAATAAATGGAACCCCTCATACATTATGTAGCCTTTTGTGTCTGGCTTCTTCCACTTAGCATGTTTTCAAGGTTCATGCAGGTGGTAGGATGTATTGGTACTTCATTCCTTTTTATGCCTGAATAATATTCCATTGTATATTACCCACTCATGAGCTGATAAACATTTGGATGGTTTCTACTTTTTGGCTATTATAAATATGCTATGAACATTCATACATAAATTTTTGTGTGGACAAATGTTTTCATTTCTCTTAGGAGTGCATGTAATGGCTGGGCCGTAAACTCTATGTTTAACACCTTGAAGAATTAGCAAACTATTTCCCCAAGTGTGCACCATCTTACATTTCCATCAGTGCTATGAGGGTTCCAATGTCTCCACATCCTCACCAGCATGTTATTTCTTGTGTTTTTTATTTTAGCCACTCTAGTAGGTGTAAAGTAGCATCTCACTGCAGTTTTGATTAGCATTTCCCTAATGACTAATAATGTTAAGCATCTTTTCATGTGCTTATTGGCCATATCTTCTTCAGAGAATAATTCAAATTATTTGCCCACTTTCCAACTGGGTTGTCTTTTTTATTGTTGAGTTTAAAATATTCTTTATATGTCCTGGATACAAGTCCCTTTTTGGATATATGATTTGTAAATATTTTCTCCCATTTTGTGGGTTGTCTTCACTTCCTTTATATTGTCTTTTAAATCACAAAAGTTTTAATTTTCGATCAAGTCCAATTTATTTTTTTCTTTTGTTGCTGTACTTTTGGTGTCATATCTAAGAAAGCACTGCCTAATCTAAGATCACAAACCTGTTTTCTTCTATGAGTTTTATAGTTCTAGTTCTTAAATTTAGGTCTTTCATCCATTTTGAGTTAACTTTTATATATAGTATGAGGTAGCAGTCCAACTTCATTCTTCTGCTTGTGAATATCCATCTGTCCTGGCATCATTTGTTGAAAAGACTGATATTTCCCTTTTGTCTTGGGATCCCATAGAAATCAACTGACAACAAATGAAGGCAATTATTTCTGGACTCTCAATTCTATTCCACTGATCTATGTTTATCTTTATGCCAACATCACACTGTCTTGATTACAGTTTCTTTGTAGTAAGTTGTAAAATTAGGAAGTGTGAATCCTCCAACTTCGTTCTTTTTTCAAGATTGTCTTGGCTATTCTGGGTTCCTTGTAATTCCATGTGACTTTTAGGATCTGCTCATCAATTTCTGAAATGACCGGCCAGGGAGCAGCGACAGCACCACACGGGCATGGCGCGGGGTGCCCGAGTGCAACTGCCATGGCCACCTCCCTCGGTGGGGTTGCCTGTTCGGGGCGCCTGCCCAGTTACACAGTCCTTGGGTCGCCCACGCCCCGCGCCTAGCCGTTGCCACAGCTGCCGGAAGAGGCAGTTCAACAGCCGGCCGGGCTCTGGAGCAGCCGGCCGGGCTCTGGAGCACCCAAGCCCGCTTCAGGAAAGCGGCTTCCGCTCCTCGACTGCTGGCAGTCGGCTGACGGCGGCCGACGATCTACATCTTTATTTTTAAAGGTGAGTTATCTGAAGTTCTCTGTTAGAATTAAAGCATTTTACCAAAACATTTTGAAAAAATTCCATTGAAATGTTTTGTACTTCTATAACTTAATGTTCTAAATATAATCACATATGGCTAAGCCATTCAATTCCCATCATGAGCATCACAAATATACAAAAAACAGTGGATTACTATGGTAATAGTTATGTAGTTTAAACCTGAGGAATAAATTAAGAACATCTTGGCATACCGCTTCAGATACAGATAGACTATGTGTGAAAATCCATTGTGTTTACTCTTTACAACAAAATTTTTTTTAAAGAAATTAGGAAGTGGCATTATATTGATAAAAGTAAAAATTTTTTTTAAATATATCCAGTTTTTGAATGATTAAATATGAGTAGCTGGGGCTTCCCTGGTGGCGCAGTGGTTGAGCGTCCGCCTGCCGATGCAGGGGACACGGGTTCGTGCCCCGGTCCAGGAAGATCCCACATGCCGCGGAGCGGCTGGGCCCGTGAGCCATGGCTGCTGAGCCTGTGTGGCCACAGTAGTGAGAGGCCTGCGTACCGCCAAAAAAAAAAAAAAAAAAAAATTGAGCAGCTGAATTTCCACTGTCATTTATCAGGCACATATATACATAACAAGGAACTAATCAAAATCTTAGCCTGTTAGACTAAAACTTGAAAACTTCCCCCACACAAAACCAATCACCACTAGAACTGCCATCTGCCTAGTCCCCTGCACAGAGGCTCAGTATAAACGTATCCAAGTGAACTGCATGGAATTAGCCAGACAAAGAAAGACAGAAGAAAGGAAAACAATAATGGGTACCACAGAGTAGTAACATGTTCTTCTTTACTTACTACTCACAACCTCCAAACTGTATAAACATGCACATAACAGGAGTCCCAGAGGGACTGGAAAGACAAGAAAGGACAAAGAAAATGTGAAGAACTAATGGCTAAAAACTTCCAAAATTTGATAACAATACAAATCTACTCATCCAAGAAGCTCTATAAACTCCAAGCAATAAACTCCAAGAGAGCCACAACAGAACACATTATAGTCAAGTCGTTGAGAGAAAAATATTGAAAGCAGCAAGAAGTGACTATCACATACAAGGGATCCTCAATTAGATGAACAGGTGATCTCTCACTAGAAACCATAAAGGCCAAAAGGCAGTGAGCTAAGTTTAAAGTCAGAAAAAAACACTGTCAACCAATAATTCTGTACCCAGAAAAACTCTGCTTCAAAAATGAAGAAGAGGGCTTCCCTGGTGGCGCAGTGGTTGAGAGTCTGCCTGCCAATGCAGGGGACACGGGTTCGTGCCCCAGTCCGGGAAGATCCCACATGCCGCAGAGCAGCTAGGCCCGTGAGCCATGGCCGCTGAGCCTAAGTGTCTGGAGCCTGTGCTCTGCAACGGGAGAGGCCACAACAGTGAGAGGCCCGTGTACCACAAAAAAAAAAAAAGAAGAAGAAGAAATTAAGACATTCCCAGGCAAACAAACACTAAGGGGGTTCATCACTAGTAACCCTGCCCTAAAGGGAGTTGTTCAGGCTTAAAGAAAAGGACAGTAGACAGAAATTTAAAGCCATGGGTTGTGGAATTACACATTTGTAACTTTTCTGTGAGCTTACTGCATTTTCCATCTTTTCCATATTGAGAAGAACATTTTCAACAAATAAGATTACCAAAAAACAACCATTTGAGTCCATTGACAGTTTTCTTTGCTACTTACCATCACTTTTCGCAAAGTGTATCTTTTGGATCGAATGTCATCCATTAGCATCTCATAAGGGGTGAGCTGATATTCAATGGGCAGAGGGTTGTACTGCCGCTCTTGGACCTTCTTGAGTTTTACTCCATTCCGCAAATCCCTCATCACCTGCACCCAGAATCGAGCCTGGAAGAGCCAAGGGTGGAGAGAAATCCATAAATAAATTTACTAGTTTCCTCTAAAGAGCTATAGTCGTAAAGAAAATATTAAGAGCTTGGATTACAAACAACCAAGCAAACCAAAGAGAAACGATTTAAAAAATTAGATTTTAGGGTACTAAAAAGCAGGTTGGATGCCAGCAGAGAATCCACCAGCTCTAACTGTGGGGACACCTGGATAAAACCCTAATTCACCCCCTGTGCTACCTGCATCCATGGCCTCAGTTCCTCAGGCCCTCATGCTCCACCTATCAGGTGGCTTTGCTCACTGAAGAGGTGTGTGTTTCTCACACTAGACTTTGGGTTTGGCTCTATTACTTCCTTGGCCACTGGAATTTTAGTGGATATGACATGACCAAAGACTTCAACAACAAATGCACAATGGCTTGTCACTCTGCTCCTGTTACTACCATGAGAACATCACGCTTGGGTTGGCACGAAGCACACTGGCAGGATTATCCAGGAGAAGGACGATGCACAGAGTAGAGCCACCACTCTGATCTGCAGACTCATGAGCTGAGTAAATGCTACCACTTTATGCCGTGGTATTTTGTAGTGTTTAGTTACGCAGCATTACTGTGACCACAGCTAACTGATACAGCCATCTACTGCTATTTGACATCCAGCAAGTTGCTTCCCCTTTCTGAACCCTGGCTTCCTCATCAATAAAAGAAAATGGCACTTTATAACTTGTTGAGATGATCAGAGCTGATGTACAGTGTTCTGCACATAGAAAATGCTCAAAAATGACAATTTTTATGTTATTACTATCTCTGCACAAATTATTTAATATCAATTTTCTTATCTACAAATAATAGCAAGTTGCTCTGCCTGCCTTTCAAGAAAATGAAATATATGTAAAATATTTATTATAATTTAAAATATATTAAATGTGTTAATATTATTATACTTTAACCTTTTTGTTTTCCTCCCTATAAGCTATCATATTCTCGGCTTCAGTAAAGAGAAAATCAATATGATATTTAACTGAAATATTATAGGTTGTTAAACATTAATAACTGGCTCAATAGCTACATAATATATTTATTAAAAATCAAGTGACATATTTCATAAGAAATGCCTACATAACTGATTAAACTTCTCAAAAATGTCCTCAAAAAATGATTTGTGATTTTTAAAAACTGTATACCATTTCTTATTCCCAAAAGGATTTGAGGTACTTAATACTGTGGTATAGCCATCAGAACATCTTCTAAAATATTAATATTTAAGACAAGTTCTTAGATTCTGCCATTAAAGTTATCCTAATATAAATCCCTAAAATATTTAGATCTCTCCTTTGGGAATGCTCGTCTCAACTTCTCTTGCTCATTCCTTGAAGATCCAATTCAAATACCATCTCATTTTTAAAATACTGTCTCTTCTCTTCACCTCCTCTGGCTTTAAGAAAACCTGACATATGAAACTTTGAATTCTCAAAACAGATAAATTAGTGATGATTACTCACATTAGAATCTTTTGCTATAATTTATAGAAAAATTCAAACAGACTCTTTTATATAGCCAGTTCATTCTATATTATTGTTGGCAAAAATTTTACAAATGACTTTTCAGAATCTAAGTTCCAGTTATATAAAATAATGGACAACTGTCACTGTATGTATTCCCAGAGATTTTATCACTTACCCCTTATTACACTAGAAAGATTCTGAGATGTATAGATTCTGCCATTAAACGTATTCTAATTCTCCTTCATACTATTACTCATTCCTTCCTCATTTCATTCTAATCTTTCTAGGTAGTTCACTTTCATGATCTTATGAAAAAGAAGCTGGTGATCTAGGCAAATGTAACTCCCTTTGGAGATAGTATGTCTCTTGTCAGTGATCATACTGTTTTAGATGAGGTTGCCTTAAGACAGTTAATTAAATTTTTGGTTCAACTTTATACTAGCTATTTGCTAACTTCTGAGCACCTGGAGTTATTTACCTGGCTTCAATGTCTTGGAAAACAAATTTAAAAATTTATTAACTGGGCTTCCCTGGTGGCTCAGTGGTTAAGGATCCGCCTGCCAATGCAGGGGACACAGGTTCGAGCTCTGGTCCAGAAAGATCCCACATGCCGTGGAGCAACTAAGCCCGTGTGCCACAACTACTGAGCCTGCACTCTAGAGCCCGTGAATCACAACTACTGAAGCCCTCACGTCACAACTACTGAAGCCTGCGTGCCTAGAGCCCGTGCTCTGCAACAAGAGAAGCCACTGCAATGAGAGGCCCATGCACCGCAATGAAGAGTAGGCCCCACTCGCCGCAACTAGAGAAAGCCCGCGTGCAGCAACGAAGACCCAACGCAGCCAAAAATAAATTAAAAAAAAAATTTATTAACCAAGATGACATACACCTAGAGCAACACTATGCAAAGGAAACTGATCATCAATATTATTCTAAAGTGACAATACTAGCTTATAAGACAATATAGCCTACTTGTTTTTTAACTTTACCCTTAAACATTCCTGATTAATATCATTCCAAATATCTCAGGAAAGATATCGTCCATAAATTAAGAATATTGCTAACAGGAAACACCCAAATGACCATCAACAGAAGAATGGATAAACAAACTGTGGTACTTACATACAATGGAATACCTCTCAGCAATAAAAAGTATAAACTATGATACAGGCAACAACATGGATGAAATCTCCAAAGAATTATGCTGAATAAAAGAAGCCAAAAAAACCCTTGTATATACTATGTGATTGTATTTACATAAAAGTGTACAAAATGCAAGCTAATCTATAGTGACAGAAAGCAGATCACTGGTTGCCTGGAAACTAGGGAGGAGGGAGGCAGGAAGTAGGGTTACAAAGCAATACGAGGAGACGTGGGGTGATGGACAGGCTCACTGTTTTCTTATGGTGATGGTTTGTTTCACAGGTGTGAATGTGTATGCGTATATGTCAAACTTATCAAACTGTACTTTTTAAACCTGTGCAGCTTGTTGTATGTAGATTACACCTTAATAAAGCTGTCAGAAAAGAATATGACAATTGAAATCTAACATGGTCAAAGGCGACTTGTTCATATCCTCCAAATCTGTATCTTCTCCGATTCCGTCATTTAATGTCATTATTTATCCAGTATCCTTAACATGAAAAGTCAGAATCCTAAAATGTGCCTTCCTACATGGATCTAGTACCATGTTGGAAAAATAGTAGACAGTCAGTGAGTCACATGAATACACTGCAATCATCTGTTCTAGAAATCTGTCTTCTGTTTCACCAGGGCAGAACGTTGTAACGTATCACTCATTCTGCATCCCCAGGGCCCTAATCCAGTAACTATTCATTGGATAAATGAATGTACTACACTATAGTTTCACTATATCCTGAAACAGAGCTTAAACTTTGACTTCCACATAAGAGGATGCTAAGGTATTAATGTAATTAGAAAGGTCAATATTTTAAAACACTGAAATTCTCAGAGACATTGGGGTGGTTCTAATAAAATTAGATAGTTTTTAAAAAATGGAATAGCTATTTCCTCAAATGTAAGGTTAGGCTTTCAAATTGGTATAATATCATTTCATAACAGTCCTTAAGATAGACCATTTTACAAAACATGACACGACTTCTTCAACACTAAACAGAACACAGAGAATACCCAGCTATCTCACCCAGTCAGCGTTTTTCAGCTCCTCCAGGTCTGTGTTAGATTCGTTACTCTTCTCCATTTCTTGAATCTTCTTCAGATTCTACCAATTAAAATTCAAATAAAACATTTAAGCACAAAATTTCATTAAGCTACCTTCTCAAATTAAAATTTCGAACGGATACCTTCAGATAAAATATATACAGAAGTGTTACTGAAGCAGATAGCACAGAATCTACTCCTCTGTAAATTTCAGCCAATTTCAGTAAATTAAAATAAATGCAGTCCTGCAGAGGGATGGACTGAGATTGTTCATTCTAATTTCCTTTGAAGCCTTGTGGTTAAACCTCAGTCACAATATTAATTCACATCTTCTAAACTGTACTGACATTTCCTTCTCCATCAACCCCCACATTCAATCCATCATTAATCTCACAGATGTAACTTTCTCTCTTTATTACTTAAGTCCTCTTCTTTTCATCTCCACTGTAAATCCCTTAATCCGAACACCATCTTATTTGGCCTGGACCTCTGAAGCAGCCTTGCCCCGGACGCTAAGTGCTAAGCCTTCAGGCAACCATCAATTTAACCACAACCACAACCCATGTTACAGGAGAAACTGAGGCTCACAAAAACTAACTAATATGTCTTGGGTACCCCAAGGTGAGTGACAGAGCAGGAGTGAAGCACATGGAAGTGCCCCAGGGCCTCAGACAAGGTGAGTGATGGAGCAGGACTGAAGCAGACATGAGGTAAGACGTATGGAAGGGACAGCACACGATGAGCAGAATGTTGGGAATGTAGCATCCAGACACTTAAATAACCGTGAGAAAACGGACAGGTAACGTTCTACTTTAACTTGGCCAAAATGAGCATTTACGAATTGGTATTACACAAGGAAAAGAATAGGATTTATGATTTGTACCTGAGCTTTGCACATAACGGGTACTTAATAGGTGGTGTGACATTATGTCAAAATCTGAGTAATAGGGGCTTCCCTGGTGGCGCAGTGGTTGAGAGTCCGCCTGCCGATGCAGGGGACATGGGTTCATGCCCCGGTCCGGGAAGATCCCACATGCCGCAGAGTGGCTGGGCCCGTGAGCCATGGTCGCTGAGCCTGTGCGTCCGGAGCCTGTGCTCCGCAACGGGAGAGGCCCACGTAACGAAAAAAAAAATAAATCTGAGTAATAATCATTATTAACTAAATCAGGACTCTCAGTTTTCTGACTTTAAAGATATATCACAGGGGGCTTCCCTGGTGGCACAGTGGTTGAGAGTCCGCCTGCCGATGCGGGGGGTGCGGGTTCGTGCCCTGGTCTGGGAGGATCCCGCGTGCCGCGGAGTGGCTGGGCCCATGAGCCATGGCCGCTGGGACTGCGCGTCCGGAGCCTGTGCTCCGCAAGGGGAGGGGCCAGAACAGTGAGAGGCCCGCGTACCACCAAAAAAAAAAAAAAAAAAAGATATATCAGAGGTACTGGTATTACATTATCTCTGATATTCAAAATTCCTCATTTTTTGCTAGGGATTATTAGTTAGCTTTAAAAAAATCTCTGATGACTTAAGCCATAATACCAAAATCAGAACTGAGCGGGGAAGAGACCGAAAAGGAGAAGCACAGGTGTTATTTTGTTCCTCTAATGACTGCAACCCAGGCTCCATTCCCAAAAGAATTAAAGTACATACTACTTGGGATTTCCCTGGCAGTCCAGTGGTTAAGACTCCGCGCTTCCTCTATAGGGGGCGCGGGTTGGATCCCTGGTTGGGGAACTTAAGATCCCTCATGCCGTGCGGCACGACTAAACTAAGATAAAAAATAAATAACATAACATAAAATATAAAAAAAATAAAGTACACACTACTCTATTGACTAGAAGATTCTTCCAGGTTTTTTAACAATTAAAATGGTGAAAGAAAAGAGACTCAGGAGGTGAAATGCCTCTGGGCACCCTGAGACTCTATCAGGCTACGTCATCTATTTATCAGCAGCAACACTCAAACAATGACAGCTGAACCTAAGTCCCCATCTCCCTCTCCCTAGAAAGCTTTACCCCAGATGCCCACTTAGCTAATTCCCATATATCCTTCTCATTCTTGCTCAAAGGTTACCTTCTCAATGGGGCCCACCTTGACCACCCTATATAAATTCCAAGCCCCACACCCTGCCATGAGCAACCCCTAGTCTACGTCTTTCTCCAAAGTCCATCCTGCCTCTAACAGTCCATATGATTTACTTAATATGTTCACTGTCTGCCTCTCCCTGACAGATTCCAAGCTTCCATGGGGAAGTAGTTTTGGTCTATTTTGTTCACTGTTGGGCTCCTCAAATCTCTAGAACAGTGCCTTGCACTTAGTAGGTGCTCAGTAAATATTTGTTGAATATGTGAATTAAGATACTTTCAACCAAGAACGTTCAATCACTTAAATCTCTTCAATAGTTCTTATCACGTCAACTTTAATAAGCGGAAGCTCAATCAAAAGGAAAATTATTCAGAGGAAAATCTGTATTTTCTTCCCTAAACTCAGAATCCCCTGGAAGGATGGGATGGAGAAATCTTATCTTTCTGTCATATTTCTCCCATCACCTAAAAAGGCTGATCCCACAGCAACCACTTTATTGTTTATCCAATGATCTATAAACCAAAAGATAATGAAAAGAGCTGAAAACACAGTGGAGAAACTCATCTTTACAAGCCTATGTTGTTTTTAAAAATTCCGATGGTCTCTAGGTCCTTTTAGGATCCAAACAAGAGAAGGCAAGACAAATGTACAGATACAGTAGAAGATGGGAGATCTTTGGCAAGATGAAATCTTTATCTTTTTTCCTTGAATCCTACTGCTACTACCAAAAAGGTGATTACAGTAGGTCTCTGAATTGTTCTTTCTGCTTCAGCTTCTTCCTCATTTGGTTTATCTTCTCAATCCCCCATGACGGGTTCTCAGTGTCTCTGTTGTGCCCCTCAAACTGGGGTGCCTATAAGTACTTCTGGGGAACTCTTTTAGTTAAAGCCTGTCCTGGGGATGTTGAGAGAGAGAGAAAGCCAGTTTCAGATACTGGATCCATCTGTGCCTAAAGCCAGCTGTGCCCTTATATTCCCAATTAAGGGAGTCAATAAATTCCTCCCCCTTCCACCCATGCTAATTTGAGTGGATTTCTGTCACTTGCAATGGAAAGAATTATGATTTAACATGTCCCCTTTAGTCCAAAAATATGGGTTCACGCTTCTATGTCTTAGGGGTGGTCTGGTGGAAGAGTACGAGAAGCATATGGCCCTTTTTCCACCCAACCTTAACTGTTACTGTTCTCGGACACATCCCTGACAAAATGTAGCCAGGATGGTCTCACTGTTAAGACTTTAGACATCTCTATCTTTACTTGTGCTGTGACAAAATCCCTAACTCCCTGCAGCTAAGAAAAACTATCTGCTGTCTATAATACTGACGATAATTTAAATGAATGGCCTGAGAATTTCATGTTTCTTTATTTTTCTGAACAGCAAGTAGCACTAATTGTAGCTCGATACTTCCTAGCTGTGTGACTCTGGATAGTTATACAACTGCTCTAGTCTTCAGGTTGATTTTCTCACCTGTAAAATGCAGCTGCCAATAAATACCTTTTCAATTTTGTTAACATTACGTAAAATTATACAAAAGACATATAGCATGTGGCCTGGTTCATATTAAGCAGATTAGTAGATATTAGTTATTTAGCATTTATTTAGTAGTTATTAGTTACTATAAGCCAATGAATATCTATGAAGATTTGATTGTGAACACTTCCACTCTATCACAAAAACATTATTCTTTTTTTTAAAACATTTTATCTTTTAACAAATGAGACCTCTCTTTAGCCTCTTCGTGAAGTAAAAAATCCTGAATCATCAATAAATCAGTATAAAATAGCTGAGAATCTGTAAATACTATAATTGAACAAGCTTGAACAAATATTCAATGAAGAATCTCAGGTTTTCTCATTAGCAGCAACAGAAATGAGTTATTTGAAAGTAAATTACAGATTTTTATAGTTTTAGAGACAAGCTTCTGTCAGTTATATTCTAGCTTCTGAATAAGTTTTTTTTTTTTTGCTTGTACAAATGTAAGAAGAGATGCCAACCTGTGCTTGGAATAGGGTGAGAAAGTCCTAACTGAGAGCATCCACACGGCAATTAACTCTCCCCATTTCTGACACAACCATTCTCAAGCTAGCAATTACAACTGCTCTTTGCCAACATCTTTAGTTCCCAGAATCTTAAAAAATAAATAAATAAAATCTACTCCATGAATCACAAGTATATCAAATACTCAGAGTAATGTTAATGTATTTGCATAGATTCAACCACCACCCTTACTGACAATGTATTCATGTATTAACATAATATTTTAATAACAGCATTTTAATGATCACCCTTTTCCTCCATATTGTTAACCATTTAGAACTATTTGTTATTTAATGGTATTCCCCTGTACAATGGGTACGTGTTTTCAGCTAGAAACTTTTAAATGTGTAAAAATGAATGTTTCAATAATTCCTTGAAAAAAACCTTTTTTTAACTCAGTTAAAATATGCTAATATACTTTTAAAGAAATTACTTTCATAGAGACCATTAAATATATCTCACAAGTGACAAAGTCACTAATATAAATATTGCCTATAATAAACAGAACATGTATATTAGCCTCACAGAGTAAGAGCCATGATGTCCTTCCTAATTCAGATACTTTTACCACAGAAAAGAAAAAGGACTTCCAAATTAATATTTTGGAAATTAGAGCACAAAAAAGCCCCCAATTACAGCAATTCTTGTGATAAATGGAAGTCTCCCATGCATATAAAGAGCTAATGGATAATTACTAAAGAATATGATTTATATTTTCATCAACCTTTATGGCACTATCTTAAAGATGTAACATGCTCCTTCTCCCAGAGGGGTCGAAGAGGGAGAAGACATTTCTCTCGAGAGAAAGAGCATTTTACTTAATGAAAAATGTAAAACGTTAAGATACTAAACTGTAAGTTGATATTCTGTAAAGCTCAATTTGAATTTATACGGTTCACTGCAGAAATCAGAAAAAGTATAGATGAAGTCGTCAAAATGAAGGAAATGCATTTCTAGGTTCCAGGAAAGGAACACTGTTCCTCCATTCTCCCAATATTTTTGTAGACAGACAGACAGACAGACACACACACACACACACACACACACATACACACACTCACTGGCTGAGTGTTTAATGCCTGTCTCTGCCCCAAGTAGCTGGACTCACAGTATCTCCCTAAAGACATCTATCTGCCCTTTCGGTTTTTATACTCATTAACTGTTCACACCTACAGAAATGCAGTGATGATCATTATAAAACAATCATTAAAATATCAGACAGACTATTTACAAATTATATCACAAAAAGCTATTTTCTTAATGAATAAATACAAATAAGACCAATACTCCATTAGAAAAATGGAGTTCATTCATTGTAAGGAAAATGTAAACTAAAACTATGAGATATAAATTTTCACTTATCACTTAGAAAAACACATTATGAAGATGTAGAAAAACAGACACTCTTACACATTTCCAAGGAGAGTATCAATTGGTAAACCTCAATGGAGGACAATCTCATAAATTTTATGAAAATTATAAATGCACAATTTCTTTGACCCAGTAATTCTACTTTTAGGAATTTGTCTTATATATATACAATCACACCCACAAAAAACAGGTTAAAAACTATCCATTGCAGCATTGTTTATAAAGAGCAAAAAATTGGAAGAGACTTATTAGTTGTCAATAGAGGACATATTAAATCAATTACAGTCTATCCACACAACAGAACATCACGGAGACACAAGAGATGTAAACACTATGCGCTGATATAAAATGATCTACAAGATTTATTATTAAATGAAAAAAGGAAGGTTCAGAACAGCATGAAAAAGGAAGAAAAAATATTGATATTTTTCTGTTAGTTATACATAAATCATCTGTGTAAGGACAAAGAAGAAATTAACAGTATTTGTTGCCGGTGGGAGAGACTGTGCAGCTAGGAGACAGAGGGAGAAGAGTGCAGCTTCTTGCACTATTTCTGGACTCCTGGAGCTTGAACCATGTGAGTTTTTTTATTTGTTAAAATAAAGTTAATTAAGTTCAAAAAGTCACAGGACCTGAAAAGTCTATAACTGAGTTCTGACATGATCTTCTACATAAAAGATTCTTCTGAAGCATTTTAACAGGGCGAGTAGTGACAAACCCAAAGAAACCTAGGGGCAGAGAGGGTAATTTCACTATTGCTGATGAGATGAGTGTTCTGCACATTTACTAACATTCACAAAATAAATCAAATAGAAAAAAGATAGACTTTGACAAGGACTCTAAAAAAGTTACAAATAATAGATGATTTAATTAAAATGAACACAATAGCAACCTTAAACAAACAGCTGGTGGTAGATTCTTTCTTTCAAAAAATATGTTCACCCCTTGGAGGACTGGAAATCCGTTCTGGCTCTAGGGAGAAATTTCCAGTTAACTTAAATGTCATCGCAGTTTTATTACTGGAGGTGTAGGGAGCAAACATGGGAGGGAGAGGCCAGGAGTATGAGAAAGCTAATTAAAATATACTTCAACATGTGAATGAGATAGGTCTTGTGGCTTTATCTTTGTGCGTGCATTAAAGCAGAGAACAGTCTCAAGTCATGTCACAGCAGACGTCTTAGGAGTCAGCGTAACTGGCAATGGCACTATGATGTAGGTGGACTTGGTTATACTGGCTGTGAGATACTGGGTGGGAAATAGTTACATTTGATTTTTTTCAACCAATTACAGGTTATAAAATGTGGTCATCTGATTTTAAACAACAGACAAAAGACAATTCCATAACTGCCTAATCAATTCCAAAAACACTGTTTTCCCCCTGTGGCAACAGAAGATACTTTATATATACATATATAGTATTCCATTTTAAGTAAAATATTTTAGCACTATCTTGTTTAAGATTAACTGAGCTCAAAGATTTCATCACAAAATTATGATTCTTTTATAGGGCTAATTGAAATAATATATGTAAATCACTTAATAAACTATTACAGCAATCATTCTGATTATATAGTGTAAAATTACTCATATAATCTTTTGAAAATTCATAATGAACCATGCTGCTTTCCCACTCACCTTCTTAGCCCATAATTTCAATATATGGTCAAATACTAGCAGCTAAAAAGATAGACTGGCTCTAATCTGGGCACCTAGAAATCATCCTTCCATTACGGGGTTTTATTAAATTTAGGGTAAGATTTAACCAATCAGAAGAATGTGACTGGTGAGGTTTAAAATAAAGTCACATGTAAGTGAGAATCCCTCAAACACTTAGAAAATGGAGACACTGGTGTAATGCTCCTTCTAACAGCTGTATCTCTGAGTACCAGAAGAGGAAACAGGTGCCTTCACGGTGCCTCCATTCACATGCCACAACCCGCATCCCACTGCTGGACTGGCTGCTCCTGGGCTGTGGCTCTTACTGGAGTATCTTGTTCACCACTGTGTCCCCAGTGAAATGTAAATAGTAAGAGCACTGAATGCACAGCTGTTGGGAGAACTGCAGAGTTAATGCGCACCACAGCCTTAGAGCAGTGTCTGCACAGGATAAGTGTGGGAGAAATACTTGCTGTTATTCATTGTAGTAGCACCTGCCATATAGGAGACACATGACACAACTGTTGCGTGAATGAATAAATTTTGCCAATTGATCCTAATTCCTTTGGGACCTAGTGCTTCTCTACTCGCCAGGATTTGCAATAGTCAAATATGGCTGCTGCATTCTCACAGGTCCCCGAAAGTCCCCCAGTCTCTGCCCACCCCCACACTCAGGTTTATGGAATCCTCCTGTACATCCTCATCTCCTACTGCAAGATCCATTTTTGGTGTTTGTCACTATTTCTAAATCCTTAGAAAGGAGTGTTAATCCCAATTCTTTCTATCACTATGGGCAGCTAACTGATTATAGTTTGTTAAACTGTGCTTCAGCTTTCCTCTCTATAAAATGAGGCGGGACGCAAACAGTAGTACTGCCTACTTATCAGGACTATCACGAAGTTTAAAGTGCTCACAAAGGCAATGAATAAGAGATAGTCAGGGATTATAAATGTTTATGTGAAAGTGACATAAATTGTTTCAGCCCAGAGCTGCAGCTGTGGGCTTTGGGTCTTTTTTCCCAAAGTACATACATTTCCTTAGAGTGGAAATCTTTGAAAAAATTATAAAAGTCCAGTAGCACTCCATCTCACCCCCTACTCCTCAGGTTCCCACTTTGGACAGCAGTTCGAATACAAGGGGATGGACTATAAAGGACTTAAGGCTGATTCTATTTTGCTCTATTTCTTCTTGAATGTTAATGTGTTAAACACTTAGGAAAATTCAACTATAGAACAAAATGTGACATTTACTAGGTTGAAAAAAATCTCATTAATGAAGGGCCCTAGTGTCCTAAGCTGAGGAAGCAGCAAGGGGAACATACATAAAAAGACGACAGGAGATGCTGTCCTCGGTCCCTAATTCTATGACAGGGTTGGGAATATAAACATGGTCCTTGTCCCTAAGATGCTCAGTCTAATGAGGAGACGAACGTAAATGGTAATTCCAATACAGTGTGATAAGTGACAGAAGCCAGAGCAGAGTGCTCTATGAATGAACACAGAGAATAAAGAAATTAACTTCGATCAGCAGAAGCATTTCAGAACAGTGGACATCTGAGTTAGGTCTTAAGTAGGCATTTTCTATGTGAGAGAAGAGAGGAGAAGGACATTTCCAGCAGGTGCAGAGGCCCTCGGCAATCAGGGGCTGGAGGAGGGTAGCAAAGCGTGTACGCGCGGTGAGCAACAAGGAATGAAGAGCCCAGAGAGGTCAGATTGGGGCCCGGCTGTAAACGGTCCCTATGCTGTGCTAAGGGGGTCTAAACTTTCCACCTACAAGCATCAAGGAGTCAACACATCTTTACACAGGGACGGAAAGCTGGAGGATAGATGGAACACTGGAGGACAGACTGTACACGGGGACGGAACACTGGAGGATACAGTCTATCCTCCATTAGGAGGCTTTGCCACAACTCAGGCAAGAGACGCAGACCACTGCACGAGTAAGGCACAGGTAAGAACACGAAGGAGGCTCTGCATCTGGAGACAAGTCAGGAGTGTCAGGGGACCACGATTCGAGAGAGGTGGCAGAAATCAGATGTCCAATACCTGCCACAGTTCTCTAAGTCATTCAACGCTGATCCAAGATTTATACAGGCCCTATTACACTGCGGCTGCAGCAGTGAATTGGACAGAAAAGATCTCTGCCCTCAGTGAGAATGTATCCTAGTGGCAGATATGAATGAGGGGGAAAAGAGACCAGCAAAACAACTCTAGACTGTGATGGCTGCTAGAAAGGAAATACACAGAGTAATGTGACTTTAAAGAAACAGGCCGAGTGCGCTCACTACATAAGAGCATTTAGGAGACGCCTCAGACGTCCTTTCAGCTGAGGACTGAAGGATATAAATGAAGAACCATAATTCAGAGGGTGAATGAACATAGCATTTATAAGAGGAGTTTAAGATGTCAACAAGCAACTAAATAATCAAGCACCACAGGTGCACTCACACTTGAGAAGAGATAAAGATCATTATGATCAGATAATCGGAAATGACAATCTACACTGTGATAGCCTGCCTCTGAAGAAATCCAAGATGGCTTAACGATATTAGACATCTTATCCCTCAAAGATCAAGATGTTTGGTGGTATTCAACCTTCATTCTGGGGTTATTTACATGTATGGCACAAGAAACTGCAAGGGGAGAGAAAACGTTCATCACTTTAAGTATATAATCTTCTAACAGAAATTACGTGCTTTAAAAACCTTTTACGTGCCTTCAAATTAAGAGTTCTTATTGCAATGATATGAACATGTTTCATAATGTTCAATTATTTTTACTGTTCATTCACTTATGACTAATATTATTATATTAGGAATTTCTTCTTTCCAGGAATTTGCTTACCGTTAGATTTTAAAATACAGAAGTTTGGGACTTCCCTGGTGGTCCAGTGACTGAGACTCCGTGCTCCCAATGCAGGGGGCCCGGGTTTGATCCCTGGTCAGGGAACTAGATCCCACATGCTGCAAGTAAAGATCCTGCATGCTGCAACTAAGACCTGGTGCAGTCAAATAAATAAATAAATAATTTTAAAAATAAATAAAATACAGAAGTTTTAGTCCTCACTGACATCAGTACAGTAGCAATGTCAGTATTGAGTTTATAGCTCAATACTGACAACACTGAGCTTTCCTATAAAATCTACAACACTGAACTGCTTTCCTATGAAATCCATCTTGAATTTAAAATATAATATAAAACCGGATTTAAAAAATGGATAAAATATGATATAAAATAGTATACATTAACTTCCTAGCAAATTTTACTGGGAATGCATTTTAAATGTTTATCTGTATATATTTTGCCTACACAAAACAAGACTGGTACAAAAATGAGGAAAATCTTGAATGAATAGAACAAAGATTTAGTCACATGAATTGCACTTTCTGCAGAGCATTTTATGACTAGAAGGAATCTGAGCATGTCTATTTTGCCCCCACTTCCCTTTTTAAAGTGAAGTAAACAGAAATCTAGCAAAGGCTATTTGACTTAAGCCAGTCGCATGACTAATGAGTGGAAGAATATGATTCACCAACACAAAAGGGGCTTTAAAAAATGACTGGTGTTGATATATTTTAAATATAATAAAAATGAAAAATGAGTTATTTGCTTGAAAACAAGATTTTTTTTCAAAAGCTTCTTTTTAAACAGTGTACTTCCCTGATACATCAAGTTTTTTCTACAATGATAAATAGAGTTACACCTCTACTGTGAAAGGATTTCCTGGAGAAGGTGGGGAGGGCACACTACACACTAAATGTGGAGGCAATAATGTTAGAGCCGGCTGGGAACATACTGGAATCAGTCAACTGACTTTCTAGTCTGGAAATAATTTTATCTCAATCTTTGACATTTCCATTTCCATATTACTTCATACCTAAACCTAACATGACACGTCCCTCCTCCCATCCCATTCCCATCTGTGTGCGTGTGTGAGACAGATAGACAGACACACACACACACGCGCTCGCACACATGTTCCCTCATGAGTCCCCTTATCCCCTAACTCCAAATTTTATTCTCTCTGGCTCACACCCCCTTCTTCCCAACCCTGATTAAAAGCCTGTATCAAAGCGTACACCTGCACTTTCCTCCAGGGACTCTTGTCAGCCATGGACAAGTCTGTTGCAGGTGACTGTTCTTACAAGAAAACAGGAATAACTGCAGAGAGCACCTTTGCCAGGCTGGAGAGCGGGATGAGGATGGAAACACAGGCATCAGAAGTTCTGAGAACTTCCTTCTATGGGAACCTCTAAGCTAAGCCTCAGTATACTAATCTACAAAGTGAGAGTCACAGGACTGGTCATGAAGACTAAATGAAGCAAACAACAGCAGCCACTTTGTGGTTGTAGGGCTTAAAGTATGAGGAACTGATAAATAATTTCATGTAATAATAACAAAACCAGGGACTGATGATCAAAAACTACTTAGACAGCAATGAATTAAAGCACACTGCCATTAATATAATTTCCTTTTTTCCAACAAAGTAATTTACACTTGAAATTGTCAAGCTCAATCCTCCCCTCCCCACTGCACATGCTCACCAGCTCTAGCCAGTCGAGTTGGGCTGGGGGGGTTCACTGGCACGAGGGCACGGGCCATCTCTTCTTTCACGCGACCCTATGCACTAAATGGACAGCTCAGACAGTCCCTCCATCTACACTTACATACGAGGATATCAAATTGCTTATAAGACACGGGAACACGTACTCACTTTCAAGGATATCAAATTGCCTTTGAGACACAATAACAGCAGCCTATTCAAATCTTCTCTATCGTTTGGAGAACCACCTTAAAGGGTCTCATTCATTGTTTAAGAAGGAAATCATCACATCATGAAAAGAGATCATTATGAAAATGAATTTACTTTCTAAATAAATAGATGGACTACAAGGCCTTGTGCTTTGTAAAGTAGCTAGGTCTGGTAAATGTAATGACCACTTTATAGAACAATTATAACACTTGGAAATAGGTTATGGGTTTTATATTTTAATAAACTGCCAATTGAGCATATAAGAGGTTTAATATAATTAAAGTACTTTTGGTCTATCAAATCAATACATTATCAACAACTGAGCTCAAATGTTTTGATACTAATATTTTACCCTAATTTTATACACGCACACGCACACACAAGCACACGCACACACACAGATATATGGTTGTTTGAAACGTCACTGATAAACAGATAATCAATCAACCTGTTGAATCAGACATTATTACTTTGAAAATTCCAGTTGATATACAGTAACTCACAGGTATAGAAGAAAGATCGTCTGATTCTTTTTTTTTTTAAAAGAAATCCCATGGGTTTTAAAAAAACTTAATTAATTTATTTATTGGCTGCGTTGGGTCTTCGTTGCTGCGCGCAGGCTTTCTCTAGTTGTGGCGAGCGAGGGCTACTCTTCATTGTGGGGCGCGGGCTTCTCCTGTGGAGCACGGGCTTTAGGCATGCAGGCTTCAGTAGTCGCAGTGTGTGGGCTCAGTAGCTGCAGCACAGGCAGCTAGAGTGCAGGCTCAGTCGTTGTGGCATGCAGGCTCAGTAGCTGTGGCTCATGGGCTCTAGAGTGCAGGCTCAGTAGTTGTGGCACACGGGCTTTGTTGCTCCGTGGCATGTGGGATCTTCCCGGACCAGGGATTGAACCCATGTCCCCTGCACTGGCAGGCCGATTCTTATCCACTGTGCCACCAGGGAAGTCCCTCGTCCGATTCTAAAATTGTGTATTTTGAGATCTTCAGAAAAAAAATCAAATTAGCCCAGAGTTTTTTATTATTAGTGTGAATTTAGCACTCTTGAGACTAGGTTAAAGGTTAAAGTGACTAACATACGTATATGAACTAATATGTATGAAAATTTTCTTTAATTTCAAGAAAAATGCATACATTGAAGAGGAAAGGGAAATGCATTTGGACCCTATAAGACTTTATTCCTAAAACCTCAGTATTGACAGGCAATTTATGCAGTATAAAATCTGTAATTAAATGGTACAGAATGTTCATGCCAGGATTTCCACATATTTTATAGCTTACCTTCTCAAGACTCACTATTAAGTAAGTTCTTATTTATAAATTTAAAGAATGGAAAGGGCACTCAAAGGCCTCATCTACAGCCCACAAAACTTCCTGTATTTACTAGAAATATCTTGGTCAAAATGCTTCTAATAGTCAAAAATGCTTTCAAAACTGGCTTCTTTCAACCAGAACATTTCTGAAGCTCTGAAAACAGAGACATAATGCATAAATCATTTCAGTTCAACAGACATTTCTAGAGTGTTTCCTACATGCACACACTGCAGTAAGAGTCACCAACAGGAAAATGATTCAAAACACAGTCATTCTTCTCAAGCACTGTCTGGTCCAGCTGTGGAGAAACAGTTCAAAGACAAGCAAATAACTCCCGGGGGGTATGAGACATGCAGGACTGAGGGGTATAAGACAGAGGAAGTGAAGGGTGGAGGGAGGTACCACGTGAGCAGGCTTTTTAGGTGGGTAAACAGGAGCTCACCAAGAAGGCAAGGCGGGGAGAGAATGCCAGGCAGAAAGAACAGAAATGTGCTAGGGCCACAGACATACAACAAGCATGATATATTCGGAAACTGTAAGTAATTCTGACTGGATAGTGTAAAATGCAAAGAAGGGAGAGTTGAAAAGGAGAATAAAAACACAACTAGGTGAAATGCCATAAGGCCTCGTGTGCAAGACAATGGAGTTTGGTTTCACTCTCTAGGCCATGAGGAGCCATGTTAACCAGAAAGCAAAGTGCCTTGTCAAGCTGCCAGGTGTCCAGTGATCAGGAAGGATGAGCCAAACTGAAAATAACAACCACGCCCTATTCCCTTACCGCAGCAGCGCAAACAAGAGGCCAACAAAGAGGTTTTGCTCTCCTTGCTCTATTTTCCCCTCAGAATGGCGCTGGGTGAGGTCAGGTGACAGGCGGTGCAGGTGGGTGATCTTCTCACTGTGGAAGAGCACTGGACAGCAGGGGCCCCGCATATGTGGACCCAGGGCTAGTGGAGGGAAAGAGTGGAGGCAAGGGCCTTAGCCAAGGTCCTTCGAGTGCAGGCGCCGGGTGAGGAATGCAGGTGTGTGTGCTCCTGTGGCCTGTGGGCGTGGCACACCAAGCTCACCATCCCCTACAGAAAACCAGAGTGCAGCACTCAAGTCCCGTGTAGAAAGGGCAGCCTGCCCCCGGGAGGCCTGCCTGGGAAAGCAGGCCTCAGGTCAGGCCTGGAAGAACACGCGGAGGTTTGGGCCTGGAGCCAGACTCCTCGGGTCAGATCTGTGACCTACAGCAATCATTCCCGACAAAGTGGAAGGTGAACTGGACAGAGAGAATTTACAGAGATGAGACCAGCAGGAGGCTATTGTAATAACCCAGGTTGGACATGTGGGCCTGAACTCTTGGTGAAGTGACTAAATCTAAGCCACACAGGACAAGAAGTGAATCCAGGAAGGACTGATAAACTGTCAGAAAATAGTGGGGAGGGGAGGTCAAGGGACAATACCGGTTCAGGTGGCAGTGAGTGGAAGAGCTCAATGGGCAGGGGGTGAGGAACGAAAGCCCACGATTTCCAAGATGGAATGATCACAGGTTATCACGAGGACAAAGGTGTGTTCAGGTAAGCAGAGTGCTGAAGTAGAGGAGGTGTCAAGGAGACAAAGCTAAAGTTTCTTTTATCAATCAAATCAGTCAAGATGCTGGCAGATGACAGTGACAATGGGTTCAAGAATAACAGAAGCAGATGGCATGAGGTTTTGGTACAAGTATGAAGAGTCATTGTTTAGAAGCAGCAGAGAGAGAGAATATCACCAACCGACCCCAGTCCAAAGATCTGAAGCTGTGGAGGACAGAGCAGCCTCCCACAAGAGGGAGGCAAGAGAAAGCACTGCCCTTGGGGGAGCGGGAGTCCTGAGAAGAGCCTGAGGGTACTGAGAAGTTCCTTTTAAAAATGGAGCAGAGTTTCCAGAAAGAAGAATGGAGATTCAAGTTTCTGCTTAGATATGTCAACAAAGCTTTTGCTTTATTTTAATGAATCATAAATTATATAGTAAGAAAAAAAGACCCTGAACCAAGATGGTGGAGTATAAGGACGTGCTCTCACTCCCCATTGTGAGAACACCGGAATCACAACTAGCTGCTGGACAGTCATCGACAGGAAGACACTGGAACTCACCAAAAAACATACCCCACATCCAAAGACAAAGGAGAAGCCACAATGAGAGGGTAGGAGGGGTGCAATCACAGTAAAATCAAATCCCATAACTGCTGGGTGGGTAACTCACAGACTGGAGAACACTTAAACCACAGAAGTCAACTCACTGGCGTGAAGGTTCTGAGCCCCATGTCAGGCTTCCCAACCTGGGGGTCCGGCAACAGGAGGAGGAATTCCAAGAGAATCACACTTTGAAGGCTAGTGCGATCTGACTGCAGGACTTTGACATGACTGGGGGAAACAGAGTCTCCACTCTTGGAGGGCACACACAAAGTAGTGTGCGCATCGGGACCTAGGGGAAGGAGCAGTGACCCCAAGGGAGACTGAACTAGACCTACCTGCTAGTGTTGGAGGGTCTCCTGCAGAGGCGGGGGGGGGGCTGTGGCTCACCATGGGGACAAGGCCACTGGCAGCAGAAGTTCTGGGAAGTACTCCCTGGAGTGAGCCCTCCCAGAGTCTGCCATTAGCCCCACTAAAGAGCCCAGGCAGGCTCCAGTGCTGGGTGCCTCAGGCCAAACAACCAACAGGGAGGGAAGCCAGCCCCACCCATCAGCAGTCAAGCAGATTAAAGTTTTACTGAGCTCTGCCCACCAGAGCAACAGTCAGCTCTACCCACCACCAGTCCCTCCCATCAGGAAACTTGCACAAGCCTCTTAGATAGCCTCATCCACCAGAGGGCAGACAGCAGAAGCAAGAAGAACTACAATCCTGCAGCCTGCGGAACAAAAACCACATTCACAGAAAGATAGACAAGATGAAAAGGCAGAGGGCTATGTACCAGATGAAGGAACAAGATAAAACCCCAGAAAAACAACTAAATGAAGTGGAGATACGCAGCCTTCCAGAAAAAGAATTCAGAATGATGATAGTGAAGATGATCCAGGACCTCGGAAAAAGAATGGAGGCAAAGATGGAGAAGATGCAACAAATGTTTAACAAAGACCTAGAAGAATTAAAGAACAAACAAACAGAGATGAACAATAAAATAACTGAAATGAAAACTACACTAGAAGGAATCAATAGCAGAATAACTGAGGCAGAAGAACGGATAAGTGACCGGGAAGACAGAATGGTGGAATTCACTGCCATGGAACAGAATAAAGAAAAAAAGAATGAAAAGAAAAGAAGACAGCCTAAGAGACCTCTAGGACAACATTAAACTCAACAACATTCGCATTATAGGGGTCCTAGAAGGAAAAGAGAAAGGACCAGAGAAAATATTTGAAGAGATTATAGTCGAAAACTTCCCTTACATGAGAAAGGAAATAGCCACCCAAGTCCAGGAAGTGCAGCGAGTCCCATACAGGATAAACCCAAGGAGAAACACGCTGAGACACATAGTAATCAAACTGCCAAAAATTAAAGACAACGAAAAATTATTGAAAGCAGCAAGGGAAAAATGACAAATAACATACAAGGGAACTCCCGTAAGATTAACAGCGAATTTCTCAGCAAAACTATACAAGCCAGAGGGGAGTGGCATGATATACTTAAAGTGAGGAAAGGGAAGAACCTACAACCAAGATTACTCTACCCAGCAAGGATCTCATTCAGATTCGATGGAGAAATCAAAAGCTTTACAGACAAGCAAGGGCTAAGAGAATTCAACACCACCAAACCAGCTCTACAACAAATGCTAAAGAAACTTCTCTAAGTGGGAAACACAAGAGAAGAAAAGGACCTACAAAAACAAACCCAAAACAATTAAGAAAATGGTCACAGGAACGTACATATCGATAATTACCTTAAACGTGAAATGGATTAAATGCTCCAACCAAAAGACACAGGCTTGCTGAATGGATTCCAAAACAAGACCCATATATATATGCTGTCTACAAGAGACCCACTTAAGACCTAGGGACACATACAGACTGAAAGTGAGGGGACGGAAAAAGATATTCCATGCAAACGGAAATCAAAAGAAAGCCGGAGTAGCAATACCCATATCAGATAAAATAGACTTTAAAATAAAGAATGTTACAAGACACAAGGAAGGACACTACATAATGATCAAGGGATCAATCCAAGAAGAAGATATAACAATTATAAATATATATGCACCCAACACAGGAACACCTCAATACATAAGGCAACTGCTAACAGTTGTAAAAGAGGAAATCGACAGTAACACAATAATAGTGAGGGACTTTAACACCTCACTTACACCAATTGACAGATCATCCAAAATGAAAATAAATAAGGGAACAGAAGCTTTAAATGATACAATAGACCAGACAGATTTAATTGATATTTATAGGACATCCCATCCAAAAACAGCAGATTACACTTTCTTCTCAAGTGTGCACGGAACATTCTCCAGGATAGATCACATCTTGGGTCACAAATCAAACCTCAGTAAATTTAAGAAAACTGAAATCATATCAAGCATCTTTTCTGACCACAATGCTATGAGATTAGAAATCAATTACAGGGAAAAAAACGTAAAAAACACAAACACATGGAGGCTAAATAATACGTTACTAAATAACCAAGAGATCATTAAAGAAATCAAAGAGGAAATCAGAAAATACCTACAGACCAATGACAATGAAAAGACCATGATCCAAAACCTATGGGATGCAGCAAAAGCAGTTCTAAGAGGGAAGTTTATAGCAATACAAGCCTACCTCAAGAAACAAGAAAATTCTCAAATAAACAATCTAACCTTACACCCAAATGAACTAGAGAAAGAAAAAAACAAAACTCAAAGTTAGCAGAAGGAAAGATATCATAAGGATCAGAGCAGAAAAAAATGAAATAGAAACAAAGAAAACAGTAGCAAAGATCAATAAAACTAAAAGCTGGTTCTTTGAGAAGATAAACAAAATTGATAAACCATTAGCCAGACTCGTCAAGAAAAAGAGGGAGAGGACTCAAATCCATAAAATTAGAAATGAAAAAGAAGAAGTTACACTAGACACTGCAGAAATACAAAGCATCCTAAGAGACTACTACAAACAACTCTATGCCAATAAAATGGACAACCTGGAAGAAATGGACAAATTCTTAGAAAGGTATAACCTTCCAAGAATGAACCAGGAAGAAATAGAAAATATGAACAGACCAATCACAAATAATGAAATTGAAACTGTGATTAAATATGTTCCAACAAACAAAAGTCCAGGACCAGATGGCTTCACAGGTGAATTCTATTAAACATTTAGAGAAGAGGTAACACCTATCCTTTGCAAACTCTTCCAAAATATAGCAGAGGGAGGAACACTCCCAAACTCATTCTATGACGCCACCATCACCCTCATACAAAAACCAGACAAAGATACTACAAAAAAAGAAAATTACAGACCAATATCACTGATGAATATAGATACAAAAATCCTCAACAAAATACTAGCAAACAGAATCCAACAACACATTAAAAGGATTGTACACCATGATCAAGTGGGATTTATCCCAGGGATGCAAGGATTCTTCCATATATGCAAATCAATCAATGTGAGACACCATATTAAAAAATTGAAGAAGAAAAACCATATGATCATCTCAGTAGATGCAAAAAAGCTTTTGACAAAATTCAACGCCCATTTATCATAAAAACTCTCCAGAAAGTGGGCATAGAGGGAACCTACCTCAACATAATAAAGGCCATATACGACAAACCCACAGCAAACATCATTCTCAATGGTGAAAAACTGAAAGCATTTCCTCTATGATCAGGAACAAGACAAGGATGTCCACTCTCACCAGCTACAGTAATCAAGACAATATGGTAATGGCACAAAACGAGAAAGTTAAAGACTTTCTTCTTGGGTCCAATTCTATAAATTCCTAGAAAAATAGACATAACTTTTCATTAGCCTATCAAAAAAGACAGACTATAAGCAGTATCCTGGTTAGAACTAAAGAGGAATGCTTGGAGCTCTTATTCATACATATAAAATGGATTTATTTAAGGTGATTTATTAAGGGTGATCTGAATAAACTTACATATTACCAGAACTAATTAGTCGTACTTTATTTAATATAGTACACATCCCATATGTGTACTATATTACACATCCCATATGTGTCTCTCCCCAAACTGTGTGTCATCGTGGGTTTTAAACTAGTGTTTCAGATAAACTCCATACTTCAGTCACAAAAGAAATGATACCCACCACTGATCATGTACTGAGCTCTTACTACGTGCCAGGTGCTTTACAAAGATCTCAAGAATCTTCACAACTGTCTGTGGGATGTGAAATATGGCAATTCACCTTGTAAATAAATTAGAATGATTCTCTTTGGAATCTACATGAAATTTTTTTCAACTAAAATGTTTTTATTACACAAAATTTTATAAAAATTGAAAAATACACAAGTTATATAAAGTAAAAAGGGAAAGCTCCCTCTACCCCCACCCTGCCTCTGTACTCTTTCTATTCCGTAGTACAGAGTTTGGAAGGTTTATTTTTATGTATTAAGTAGGTCAGCTGTGTTTCCCATTCTTGGATAAGTGGCCTTCTATAGGAGACATTCTATGGGGCCCAGCAGCACACTCCCCTCTGGGCACCAGAGCTGTATGCAACAGAAGTGACCCTCTGTGGGCTGCATGGGCCTTCAGTTGCGGCGGGGCTGACTGCTGTGGGTGCGCTGGTGAGTGTAGCTGGACCCCGGCCTGGTTGGCTGCCAGCCCCTGCCTCACGCAGTGACTACTGGCCCATTGTGGGTGGGTACACATAGTATTTTTAACTCATAGACACTGATAGATAATAAAGAAAATAGCTAAAATGAGATTCTGGATTATCTGAAAGTTAATTCATATCTCCTGCATTAAATATTTAATCACATCCACTATAAAAGTTAAATCATCAGATGTGTAGCTTCCTCTCTGCATCCTTATCCCTTCCTGAAAGACACACTAACATTTTTTTACAATGGACAAAAGAAGAGTGGCAGAAAGAGGGTGAAAAGCAAGTCACATGGGAAACTGACTAAACCAGTTCAGTAACATTTATTTTCCATTTGTAAGGAAGCTTTATGAAAATCTTTGTTTTATTAAATGGATTCACACAGTAACATTTTAAAGAACAGATTTAATTCTGCCTAAGTTGCTTCTTTCCTGAATGATTTTCAGCACTCATCAGGATGGCAATAAATATTTTAAATGATAGGCAATGTTGAAAATTCAGTTTTCTCTTTCACAATGCCATTAAATAGGAAAGCAGTAGTACTTACCTCCTTTGCACTCTTAATTTTAGTCAGAAATGTATACAGCTCCATTGTCTCTGCAAACAGTGCACGACACACTGCCTGATAATGATTTGGTGCCTCTGATGCAGTTGGGAGATGAGCAGCACATAACTACAGAAGAGGAAAATAAAGGTACTTTTTTATTATCTGTGGGGTTTTTGTACCTTAAAAACAGACACACCCAGTATATTCACATTTTCATATCAGACAGCAAGGCAACCCCACAATTCCCATCACCCAAAGCTTAATGCATCACAAGACGACCAGTAAAGTCCACACAATTAATATGGAAAAAGTGGTCCAGTAACTAACAAGCACCCAGCAGCACAGATGAGCTTACTAGAATTAGTTAGCTTCTACTTGAAAACGATAGGGCATGTGTAAAAGTTTTGGTTGGGAGTACAAAGGGAACTACCAATTACTGAGTACTGATCAGAACTCAGGTATTTTAATAACTACCATTTATTGAGTATTTATCATGCCATGTTTGATATGTCATATACACAGCATAATATCATTTACTCTTCAATGTAACCCTGAATTAGCACCATTAAATAGCAACAGAAACTAAGGCTTCAGAAGAGTCAAGTGACTTGTCCACAGTCATAAAGTTAACATAAGGGAGAAGGAGAATTTGACACAGTCCTATTTGATTCTGAAGCCCAGGATCATTCTAATACACACTGAGTTGTATAATTTAGTAAAAAGAATGTCAGGAAGACATGGGGACCACTGGGAAGATACCTCGTCAGTAGATGGGGAGTGGAGGAAAGAGGGCAGAGGGCAACTGGTGATACTACCAGTCCTAACGTCCTTTACAATACACAGCCCATAACCCCCACAAAACTACTTGTAGGTAAAAGATGCAATTTAACATCACGCACAACAATTTAGAAAAATCAAACACAGCTTATTAGATTGGAAAAGACATCCTGTCAAGAGCCTAGTGCATTTTATTAAAAAGATAATTTTATCTTTCTATAAAATAATAGTTTTGTATCTGTGTACAACAGTTATGTTTTAAGGTACTTCATTTGCATTAAAAAGTTGTAAGTTCTCCCTTATTCTTTACTATATTCAGTAAACTTGACATTAATACAATTACTGAAAATACACATTTATTATATTCAATAACTTGTATCTTTTGGAGAGTAAAAGATATCTTTGTAGCTTATAATATCTTTCACAATGTGTCTTTCTGCTATTTTTTTCATTTGTAATAAGTATTGTATGCAATTTAATAGATTACTATCTTTAATAAAATACATTCTCAGGAAAATATCTTGAGTTTCAGTAAGAAACTTTTTCCACAGTACGAAAAACAGGCTAAGAATTGATTCCTTGGGAGCATGAAAAGCAAAAATCTCACAAGCTTAATTATTCACAAAGTGACCAATGAACAGAGAGTATATTTTTTGCACAATTATTTTTGTACGCAGAAAACAGCTTCCCACATAGAATTATCATTTCCAAGGTTATGAAAGGCATCTGCTAGGACTTTCACCTTTCACTAATCCCACAATTTTATATTCCAATTATATGTTCTGAATATGGCATAACATTTTTGACTGTAATTCACAGTAAGAAATACATTTTAGGGGGCTTCCCTGTGGCACAGTGGTTAAGAGTCCGCCTGCCAATACAGCGGACACGAGTTCAAGCGCTGGTCTGGAAATATCCCACATGCCGCAGAGCAACTAAGCCCATGAGCCACAACTACTGAGCCTGCACTCTAGAGCCCATGAGCCACAACTACCGAGCCCGTGTGCCACGACTACTGAAGCCCACATGCCACAACTACTGAAGCCCGTGCACCTAGAGCCTGTGCTCCACAACAAGCCACCACAATAAGAAGACCGCACACCGCAACGAAGAGTAGCCCCTGCTCGCTGCAACTAGAAAAAGCCCGCGTGCAGCAACAAAGACACAACGCAGCCAAAAATTAAGTAAATAAATAGAAATACATTTTACAAAAGGATTCAAACACATGCATATGTATATGTTTTATACACAAAAATTTCACAGAACAAAACTTACACATTCAATTGATTTCACAACCCACTAACAGGCTGTGCCCTGCAACTTGGAAAACACTGGTGTAAAACTCTAAAATTTTTTTAATGCACATGATATAATCTTATATGTAGAAAATCCACAAAAACTATTAGAACTAAGAAGCAATTTTAGCAAAGTTGTGGGATACATGATCAACACAAAAAAGTTCTATTTCTAAACAATAATAATGAACAATCAGAAAATGAAATTAGAAAACAATACCATTTTTTTTAATAGCAAAAAAATAAAATACTAAGGAATAAATTTAACCAAGGAGGTGCAAGCCTTACACACTGAAAACTCTAAAGCATTGCTGAAAGAAATTAAAGAAGACTTACATAAATGGAAAGACACCCCGTATTCATGGGTTGGAAGACTTAATATTGTTAAGACAGTAATACTACACAAAATGATCTACAGATTGAATGCAATCCCTAACTAATTCCCAAAGGCCTTTTTTGAAGAAATGGAAAAGCTGATCCTAAAGTTCATATAGAATTGCAAGGGGCCCCAAATAGCTGAGACAATCTTGAAAAAAACAGAGCTAGAAGACTCAAACTTCCAAATTTCAAAACTTACCTCAAAGTTATACTAATCAAAACAAAGTGGTACTTGCATAAGGACAAACATACAGATCAATGAAATAGAACTGAGTCCAGAAATAAACCCATATATCTATGATTGATTGATTTTTCACGAAAGCGCCCAGACCATTAAGTAGGGAAAGAATATTCTCTTCAACAAATGATGCTGGGAAAACTGGATATCCACATGCAGGAAAAAAAAAAAAAAAAAATGAAGTAGTGGTACCCCTATCTCACACCATACATAAATATTAACTCAAAATGGATCAGGGGGCTTCCCTGGTGGCGCAGTGGCTGAGAGTCCACCTGCTGATGCAGGGGACACAGGTTCGTGCCCCGGTCTGGGAAGATCCCACATGCCGCGGAGTGGCTGGGCCTGTGAGCCATGGCCGCTGAGCCTGCGTGCCCGGAGCCTGTGCTCCGCAACGGGAGAGCACTGTTGTGCTCTCACAACAATGAGAGACCCGCGTATCGCGCAAAAAAAAAAAAAGGATCAGAGAGCTAAATATAAGAACCAAAACTATAAAACTCTTAGACGAAACCATAGGCGTAAACCTTCATGGTCGTGGATTCAGTACTGGTTTTTAAGATATGATACCAAAAGCACAAGAAATAGCATATCTTATTTTATTGCACTATACTGTGCATCGCAGATATTTTGTTTTTTTTACAAATTGAAAGTTTGTAGCGACCCTGCATTGGGCAAGTATTTCAGTGCCATTTTTCCAACAGCATTTGTTCACTTCTTGTCTCTATGTCACATTTTGGTAATTCTCGCAATATTTCAAACTTTTTCATTATTATTACATTCATTATGGTGATCTGTGATCAGTGATTTTTGGTATTACTATTGTAATTTTTTTTTGTTTTTTATTTTGAAATTAAGGTATGTACATTGTTTTAGACATAATGCTATTACACACTTAATAGACTACTGTATAGCATAAACATAACTTTTATATGCAGTGGGGACCCAAAATATTCATGTAACTCGCTTTATTGCAATATTTGCTTTATTGCAGTGGTCTGGAACTAAACCTGCAATATCTCCGAGGTATGCCTATAAATGGATAAATTAGACTTCATCAAAGTTAAAAATTTTTGTACATCAAAGGACACTATCAAGAGAGTGAAAAGATAATCCACAGAATCAGAGAAAATATTTGCGAATCATATATCTAATAAGGACCTAGTATCCAGAATACATAAAGAACTCAAACTCAACAAAAGATAAACAATCTAATTTAAAAATTGACTTGACTAGACATTTTTCCAAAGAAGGTATACGAATGGTCAAAAAGCACATAAAAAGATGCTCAACATCACTGGTCATTAGAAAATGCAAATCAAAACCACAATTAGATACCACTCACATCCACTAGAATGGCTATAAAAACAAAGAAAAAATGGAAAATAAGTGTTGGCAAGAATGTGGAGAGATTGGAACCCTTGCGTATTGCTGGTGGGAATGTAAAATGGTGAAGCCACTGTGAAAATAGCTTGATGGTTCCTCAAAAGTTAAAGATAGAATTACCATGTGATCTAGCAATTCCATTCCTAGGTATATACCCAAAAGAATTGAAATTAGGTGTTCAAACAAAAACTAGAACACAAACGTTCATACCAGCACTATTCATAGCAGCTGGAAAGAATTCCAATGTTCTAAACTGATGAATGGATAAACAAAATGTGGTATACTCACAAAATGGAATCTTACTAAGCCACAGAAAGGAAAAAGGTACTGACACATGCTACAACATGGACGAACCTTAAAAACATTATGCTAAGTCTAAGAAGCCAGACACAAAAGGTCACATACTGTATGATTCCATTCATATGAAATACCCAGAATACATAAATCCACAGAGACAGAAAGCTGATTAGTGGTTGCCAGTGTCTGAAGGAGGAAGGATGGGAAGAGATGGGTATGAGGTTTCCATCTGGGATAATGTAAAAGCTCTAGAACTAGACAGTGGTGATGGCTGGACAGTATTGTGAATGTACTTAATGGCACTAAATTGTATACCTTTAAATGGTTTAAATGGTAAATTTTATGTGTATTTTACCACAATTTTTAAATGTATAAAAAATTTTAAAAGAACAACGAAATTCCACAAAGTTTCCATTGAGACAGAGGAGAAATAATCCCTCAGAGGAAAAATAACCCCAGTGGTTATTTCAGTGTCAATGTTGATATTTATTTTATTCTTTGTGTTTACATGCATCTTCACCGCTAATCCTTACAACAACCCAATTTACAGATTTAGAATAGCTAAGTAATTTACCCAAGGCCACACAGTGAGACAGAACTGGAAATGAACCCAGGCAGTCTAACTCTAGAGCCCAAGTCCTTATGCACTCCACCCTAGAATGAGAGTATATTACTCTTCCATTAAAGGAAATAATGTTCTTAAAGTGCTTAAGCATAGAGCATAGTATACAGTAAGCATGCAACAAAATCATCTTCTACAGTTACCAAAGAGGGGATAGTTTGGGGGCAGAGGGACACAATTAGAAGGAACAGGTTCTGTCCCATATCTATCAACATGCCATTATATAACTTTGGACAATTTATTTAACATTGCTGAGTTTCAGCTTATTTCTAAAAGGAGAAGACTAAGCTATATAATATCTTACTTAACCTACCTTCGCTGTTCTATGAATAAATTTTAAGCTAAACCAAAATGCTGGAGTTTTTAGGGTTCAATCTTGGATCTTTGGGTTTCTCTCTACTCACCTTAGCTGATCTTGTCTACTCTAACTGCTTTAAACGCTACCTATAAAGCTGATGACTCCCCAACTCCTACTCTAGGCCACTGCTTTTTTGGTCACGAAAAGAACTACTTTACCTTTAATCTGGAAAGATACTTCACTAGGTAATGAATTTTAGGTTCTATTCTAGAACTTTGACAATGTCATTCCAGTCTGTCTTCTAGATTCCATTGTTTCTGTTGAGAAGTCAGGTGCAGTCCAGTTTTTTCTCTGGCTTGATTTTAGACTCTCTGCTTGTGGTTTTTAGCAGTTTAGGTATGAAACTAGACTGTTTTCCATTTAATTTATCTTGCTCTTTTTGTTTGTGGGGCTTCCAGAATCTGCAGCATAGTGTTTTGCATTGTTTTGGGAAATTCTTAGTATGTCTTCAAATATGCCTTCCATCCTCTCTCTTCATTGGCTCTCCTTGGGACTTTAATTATGTGTACTGCTTTCACTCTTTTTGTGTCTGTGCTTCACTCTGAATATTTTCTATTGACAACGTTCCACTTCATTCTCTCTTCAGCTCCGTCTAGTCTATTAAACCCATCCACTAAACTTTTATTTCAGTTACTTCATTTTTTGGTTCTCAAATTTCCATTTGGTTCTTTCTATATATTTTCCAGTTCTCTACTCAAAGTTTCAATCCTGACTCTTAGAATCCTGAACATCAATTAAAAGTCTATCTGGGCTTCCCTGGTGGCGCAGTTGTTGAGAGTCCACCTGCCGATGCAGGGGACGAGGCTTCGTGTCCCGGTCCGGGAAGATCCCACATGCCGCGGAGCGGCTAGGCCCGTGAGCCATGGCCACTGAGCCTGTGCGTCCGGAGCCTGTGCTCCGCAACGGGAGAGGCCACAACAGTGAGAGGCCCGCATACCGCAAAAAAAAAAAAAAAGTCTATCTGACAACTCCATTATCTGAATTCTCTGTATAGAATCATTAATAATATTGCCAGAATCGAAATTAATTTTCTGAAAACTTCATTACACACATAAGACCTTGTTATATATTTTCAACAAAACTTGAAATTATCAGCAAACCTGGGCTAGACTGATGTGATTAGAAAAAAGACAGCCTACAATACTTTCAAAACATTTGGAAACATTTTTTGGTCAAATAAGTTATTAGCATTTGTATTTTGAAGCAATGTACCAACTAGGAAAAAAATCTTTATCTGATATCAAATCGAAGATGTATGCCAGAAACTCTATTATCCATTGGCCTTTTACCCTAATTAGCGTCAAAATACTACACAGTAAAAGACCATAAAGTTTTTTTAAAAACTTTGGCACAATTAATTGAGAATACAGTTTTTGTTTAAACTCTAAATTACGAAGCATTCAGCAATCCAGGTCACTCTTTATGTCTGGAGACACATACTGCAGTGTGTGTAAGTAATATCACCTTAGAAGAGAAAAAGGCATAATCAGAATTATATCTTCTGATATATTTAGGTTTTATATCACAGTCTTTTGTTGATAATATGAAGCTCCAAATTTCCCCATAATTTATTCTCAACTGCTAAAATTCAAATGTCTTAAAAAATATTCAGTTCACAAAGCTTAGAATTTTATTTGCAAAAATCTAAGTAGAATATAATTTTAAACCATAATTAAAATGTTTTGCCTAGTGAGTATAATCATGCATTTGTCATAAGAAATTAATAACAAAGATAATAACAAAGATCATCTTCATTAAATGCAGCATCATATAGTTAGGATAAATTACTAAATTTTTGCCTAAACCAGTGAGAAAATTAGCATGTTTCCAGCAAATTTCAAAACTTAGAGAACAAACATTTTGAAGTACAGAGAACTGCAGTTTGTTCCTTGGAGTCACTCTAATTTGACTGATGGACTATGGTCACCCAACTAACCTATGTTAACACACCTTCACTCAGTAACAGACAAGCTCAAACAAACATTATGGCTTCCCTTGGATATACTCCATTAAACCTAGGCCAAATTTATACACAAATGAAAATAACAGACTCATTCCACTTCAGCTGTCTGTAATACATGTGCAGTTTGAAGATGAAGATAAACTGTGCACTGTACTAATCTAGCTTGGTATAATAAAATTAAGGACTTCCCTGGTGGTCCAGTGGTTGGGACTTTGCCTTCCAATGCAGGCGGTGTGGGTTCGATCTCTGGTCGGGGACCAGGGATCCCACATGCCTTGCGGCCAAAAAACCAAAAAACGTAAAACAGAAGCAATATTGTGATGGAATCAATAAAGACTTTAGAAAGTGGTCCACATCAAAAAAAAAATCTTTAAAAAAAATTAAATAATATAGGATTTTTTTCTATTTTTAATCACACTCTACAGTACTATCCTTTTCTTAAATTTCTCTCCTGATGAGTTTTCAAAATAGCATGTAAATTCTGACATTATGTGGCAAACCAAAAACATATTAGCTTTTTATAAGCAGGGCTTATTATTTGTAAACTATATTCTTGTATTTACAGAGACATGCCAGATTTTTTTGAAAGTATGAATTAACACTGGAAATATAACTTATAAAACTATTCATGGGCAATAACTTAATATAGCCATACTAAAATTTTACAATATTTTATTTATTATACAAATACTAAACAATAAGAGGAATGGAATTTCTGAAGCCATATGGTTCCCCCTGAATCACAATGCCATTAATACCATTTATGGTAAATCATAAATCAGCACAGTCTCTTTTTTTTTATAAATTATAGATTTATTGAAAACCATAACACCTACCATTTCTTTTTTTTTTACATCTTTATTAGAGTATAATTGCTTTACAACGGTGTGTTAGTTTCTGCTTTATAACAAAGTGAATCAGTTATACATATACATATGTCCCCATATCTCTTCCCTCTTGCATCTCCCTCCCTCCCACCCTCCCTATCCCACCCTTCTAGGTGGTCACAAAGCACCGAGCTGATCTCCCTGTGCTATGTGGCTGCTTCCCACTAGCTATCTATTTTACGTTTGGTAGTGTATATATGTCCATGCCACTCTCTCACTTTGTCCCAGCTTACCCTTCCCCCTCCCCGTATCCTCAAGTCCATTCTCTAGTAGGTCTGCATCTTTATTCCTGAGCACAGTCTCTTCTTTATACACATAGCAGTACACGCAGAATTTTGTGGTCTTTTTTCCATTTATTAAAACAAAAATTTCCCATATTGCTTCATAACCCACATAATTATAATTTAAAGACCATATGATAATCCATGTAGTTGATATACCATTTCTTTGTGAGTCATTTATTTCCAGTTTCAGAACAGTATAAATAATGCTGTGATACACATCTTCATGTATCTATGTAACATTTTGTATTAAAAAACATCTCTTTGTACCGAGAACAGACTGGTGATGCCAGTGGTTGGGGCTTGTGGGTACAGGGTGGGTGAAATGGTGAAGGTGGTCAAAAGGTACAAACTTCCAGTTATAAAATAAGTAAGTCCTAGGGATGTAATGTACAGCATGGTGACTATAGTTAACAATACTGTATTATATATTTGAAAGCTGCTAAAAGAGTAGAGCTTAAAAGTTCTCATCACAAGAAAAAAAATTCGTAACTATGTGTGGTGATGGATGTTAACTAGGCTTACAGTGCTGATCATTTTGCAATTTATACAAATAGGGAATCATTATACATATTGTACAAGTGAAACTAATATAATGTTATATGTCAGTTCTATCTAAGTTTTAAAAATTGCCCTCTTTGATAAATAAATAAAATAAAATTTTAAAAAAAGTCCACAGGGACTAGAAAGCAAAAAAAAAAAAAAAAAAAAAATTGACCTCTTTGAAAAATTCCTAATAGTAGTATTACTATGTGAAAAAATTTCAAACATATAAAAAACGAGGTGAATAATATAATGAATTACAGTGTACCCATCACCCAATTTAGTAATTATCAGTTCATGGCTAATCTTGTTTCATCTACATCCTCATCCACTTAAGCCTCACCCTCCAGGATTATTTTACAGCAAATCCCAGATATCTGAATTTCACATGTAAATATTTCAGCATATATCACTAAATGATGAGTTCTTTTTTAAAAAATATAACCACAATACTATTATCATATCTAAAAATATGAATAATTCCTAATATCATCAACTATAGAGTAAGAGGTCAAATTTTCCTGATTATCTCAAATATATACCCAGTTTTATAATTTATTTCTTTTAATCAAGGTTCATTCTACTGCGATTGGTATGTATTAAGTCTCTTTTAATCTATGTTTTCCTCTCTCCCCTTCCTTTTAATTTGTAAGTTACTTGTTGAAGAAATTATGTGATTTGTGCTATAGTTTCCCACAATCTGATTTTGCTGATTGCATCCCTATGGTGTTATTTTAAATGTTTCTATGTCCCCTGAACTTCCTATAAATTGGTAGTTAGATTAGTTAGATCTAGAGGCTTGATCAGATTGTTTATTTGGCAAGAAGACTTTGCAGGTGATGCTGTAAACTTCCATCGGAGGCACAGAAAGTCTGCTGGTTTCTTGTGATGCCACAATGCTATTATTTTGTAGAATCAGAATATTACCATTTTGCAATCCCTATCACTTCCCTTTCATTTATTAGTTGGAATACTTTTATAAAGAGACATTCATCCAAAACTCTTTTGTTGCCCTGAGGTGGTGTCCTTATGGAAAAGGCAGAATGGATTCTGTCTATACACCAGCTGTCAAAATAGTAAGTGGGTTAACAACTTGGTTAACAACTGAACAACCGCTAAAGGTGACCAAAAGGGTTTTATTAATTATTACTTATGTGTCCAGAGAATGCAGAATATTTGGTCTGCTTTAATCCATCACAGCTACTATTCTTATTGATGATCAAATTCTTCCATCTGACCAATGCGGGAGGCTCCTTGAGTTGGCTTCTGAGTCCTTTTTACATAACTTAGTAATCCTGGATAGTCTGTTTGCTTTCTGGTATGACAAGATGTTCCACGCTATTTTACACATTTCCTTCCCAGATCTGGAATTAGCCATTTCTCTAAGGAATTCTGGAATTCTTTTAGTAGGGAATGGTATTCGGAGACCATGAGCTGGTGGCAGCTGTGCTCACTGCTACTATGTGATCGTTGCTTTCCAGGTCTGTCTATGTGGTCACATTTCTGATGCGGTAACAGTTAGGCTCAGTTTGCTTTGGATTTGAGGGGATTATATTTCCATATTCAGTTTTGTTTCATAATTATGTAAAATATTTATATGGTTTCTAAATCAAATCCACAGAATCTAGTACACTCATAGATGTGTAGCTTTAATGCCTGTCCTGGTTTCTACTCTGGTTTATCTTTCCTCTTTTTTTAAAAAAAAAAATATATATATTCTTATCCATACATTTTCTTAGATAAATGCTGGCATACTATACATGATTTTCTACACCTTGTTTTCTCATGTAAATGATATATCCTGGAGATCTTTCCACAGCCCTTTTGATAGTGATATAGTACGCCACTAGTTGGCTGTACCACAGTTAGTTCACCATTTCCCTATTAATGGACATCTGGGATATTTCTAGCATTCTTCTATTATAAATAGTGAATAGTTTTGGACTTCTTAATATACTGTCAAATTATTTTATGTAAGAGCTATGTAAATTTACACTGCAGCTATCAATTACTGAGCAAAAAAATTTACCGTAATTTCTAATTTCAACAAAAGTAAATTCTTGCTTTCAAAAGAATGGCAAATGGTATTGCTTTATTTGCATTCCCTGACAATTAGGGGGACTGGATTGTGTAAGAGAACCAGGATCCACCAGGCTGAGTTCAGTGCCCCTCTCTGTGCCCTACAAGCCTCCCATGAACCTGTGCTGGCCCACCACTTTCATATGTTCAGATTATTCGTAAGGGTACCCCTTCTAGAAGGACATCCTCCACATAACAGACATTGCAAATTTTTATTTATTATGATTCTCTTACAGATGGAAGTACAGTATCCTGAAGAAGGAAAGCAGATTGCTAATTTACACCAAGGTGTATGGGCTAGTATGGTCCTAGACACCAGGTCCATAATATTTACCTCACTGGGGTTCATTTAACCCCAATTAAGTTCATCTCCAAGCACCTGATAGAGCACTCAGAACAAGGAAGGCAAACTAAATGCTTCCTAAATATCTGAGAAGGTAAATGAAGGCATGAGTAAGCTGAGACTTTTACATTTCATCTCAAATGAAGAATCTGCTCATGTGCTATTCTCATAGTAACTTCATTCATTTCTCAAACACTCCTTTCACTCTTCCTCTCCACACACTGTCTCACGTCCTCCTCTTCCATCATCCTGCCCCTGGTCTCCTTAATCTTCCTTGCCTACATACTTCACTCTCCATCACCACCACTGTTTACTTCACGTCTACAATCCCTTTTCTTTTCAACTAATGTTAACCGAAGGAATCTTTTCTAGGATATATTTATATATAAGAAAATAATTTTTAAGAATGATCTTTTCTTAATACTTCCTGAAAGGCTCCACTTAGTTCTATATGTTTCTCAACAAACAATCTGAAAGAAAAATATTTTAGGTGTTATATTCTTAATTTAAGAGAAGAACACATTCTATCGCTGACATAAATTTGTGCCTGCAATTTATTCTGACCTATATGCAGTGGCAAAAAGCCTTGGAATGACTCAGAAAAAAATGATATATGTGTTTATACTTTACTTGTTTATATCCTGTTTTTCTCCATTACAATTAAGAACCATAAAAACAGGGACCAATTGTATGTTGTTACTGGTATATCCCTAGCACCTAGAAAAATGCCTGGCACATAGTAAGTGCTATTAAATTTTTATTCATGACAAGCACTATAGTAGGTACTTTATATTAATTATGTTATTTAATTTAATCTGCACAAAACTCAATCAGGCAGATATTCTCTCTTTACATAAGAATAAGGATCATAGGATTAAATAATCCAGGGTAAAACAATTGGTACAAAAATGGCAAAACCAGGGGTCCAATCTAAGTTCTACCTGACTATAAACCTCTGAATTTAACTTCCTCTCATTCACTCAGTTCAAAGAAGCTGGACAAGTCACACGCCTCTCTGAGCCTTAGTTCTTTCATTTGTAAAATGGGTTTAACAATGCCAACCCAATACCTCACAGTGTTACCATAAGTCTCAGATAACAATGGACGTGAAAGTAATTTTCAAGTGTAACACACCATATACCAAATTGAAAGACTGGAAGGAATAAACAACTGTTCGGGGGGGAAAAGTTACACAATAAAAAGGTCTTGCTCACTAAGAATTAAAAACAAATTGTCTCCAAGTTCCTAAACATTCTATTATTTATATTATTCAAACTTAGTTTCACATTTCCACTTTCAACAAGTAGAAAGCATATATTTCTTCAGTTAATTCTTGTCTTCTCTTCCAACAATGTAAACAGGAGCCAATTTACTAATTGAAGATTTCAACCCACTGAGCAAATCACAAACTCCTATGTGTCACTATTTGGCCATGAATAATGGGTTTTATGATATATAAAATTCAGTTTACTTGTCAAATGTTTCAGCAATTATTTTTCTTCTCAGGTAGCTAAAAGAAATGTTCAGAACATATTGTTACAGATGTGGAAATTTTTACTGATCAGTTTTGGTTAACATAGAAACTAAGAAACAAGGGGTGAGTATATGATATTCTCCAATAAAATTCCTAAGAATGGAATTGGTAAACTTAGTTTTCCTCCAATCTATAAAACCTTTCTAAAAAAGCATTTTAATTGTTTATTTTTCATATTATGATAGAAATAACATAGGCAGGAGGGCAGACATAGTAGCTCAAATTTAAAAAACAGTAAAGCAGTGTAACAGTTATCAGTTCAAACTGATGAATGTCCAAGAATCTTTGTTTTATAAGTTAACATACTGAATGTCATTGAGTAGAACTGTAAGATTCCAATAACTCTCCAGGTCTCATCTTCCAAATCTGTACTATACAAGAGCAATCTGGCCATGACATCTGTCATTTGACTGGTGCCAGGGTTAACCAACTGACATGGTTGGTTGGGTGGGCGTCCCCTCCTCCTTCACCATGCCCTGTTCTCCCCCACAAATACCCACTAAACCACTACCAAAAACTGTTAGCTCAGTTTCAGAGGTATACACAGTTTTGTTTCCTTCTTTTTTTTATATAAATTTATTTATTTATTTTTAAATTTATGGCTGTGTTGGGTCTTCGTTGCTGTGCACGGGCTTTCTCTAGTTGCGGTGAGCGGGGGCTATTCTTCGTTGTAGTGCGCGGGCTTCTCGTTGCGGTGGCTTCTCTTGTTGCAGAGCACAGGCTCTAGGCGCTCAGGCTTCAGTAGTTGTGGCTCGCGGGCTTAGCTGCTCCGCGGCATGTGGGATCTTCCCGGGCCAGGGCTCGAACCCGTGTCCCCCGCATTGGCAGGTGGATTCTTAACCGCTGCCACACCAGGGAAGTCCCAGTTTTGTTTCTTAATGGAAAACTTTTTACTCTTCATTTATCACAGAATCGAGTATTTTTAGTTCCTTATTCACTTCATTTATTTTTTTTCATTTGCATCATTTTTTAATTAGATTCCACATATAAGTGATATCATATAATATTTGTCTTTTCTATGACTTACTTCACTTAGTATGTTAATCTCTAGGTCCATCCATGTTGTTGCAAATGGCATTATTTCATTCTTTTTATGGATGAGTAACGTTCCACTGTATATATACACCGCATCTTCTTTATCCATTCATCTGTCGATGAACATTTAGGTTGCTTCCATGTCTTGGCTACTGTAAATAATGCTGCAGTGAACACTGGAGTGCAAGTATCTTTTTGAATTATGGGTTTTTTTCAGATATATGCCCAGGAGTGGGACTGCTGGATCATATGGTAACTCTATTTTTAGTTTTTTAAGGAACCTCCACACTATTCTCCATAGTGGCTATACCAATTTACATTCCCAGCAACAGTGTAGAAGGGTTCCCTTTTCTCCACACCCTCTCTAGCATTTATTGTTTGTAGATTTTTTGATGATGGCTATTCTGACCAGTGTGAGATGATACTTCATTATAGTTTTGATTTACATTTCTCTAATAATTAGTGATGTTGAGCACATTTTTCATGTGCTTTTTGGACATCTGTCTATCTTCTTTGGAGAAATGTCTATTTAGATCTTCTGCCCATTTTTTGATTGGGTTATTTGTTTTTTTGATATAGAGCTGCATGAGCTGTTTGTATATTTTGGAAATTAATCCCCTGTTGGTTGCTTCATTTGCAAATATTTTCTCCCATTCTGTGGGTTGTCTTTTCATTTTGTTTATGATTTCCTTTGCTATGCAAAAGTTTTTAAGTTTAATTAGGTACCACTTGTTTATTTTTGTTCTTATTTTCATTACACTAGGAGGTGGATCAAAAACGATATTGCTGCGATTTATGTCAGAGAGTGTTCTGCCTATGTTTTCCTCTAAAAGTTTTATAGTATCCGGACTAACATTTAGGTCTTTAATCCATTTCGAGTTTATTTTTGTGCATGGTGTTAGAGAGTGTTCTAATCTACAGATTCAATGAAATCCCTATCAAATTACCAATGGCATTTTTCACAGAAGTAGAACAAAAAAATTTTAAATTTGTAATGGAAACACAAAAGACCCTGAATAGCCAAAACAATCTTGAGAAAGAAAAACAGAGCTGGATGAATCAGGCTCCCTGACTTCAGACTATACTACAAAACTACAATAATCAAAACAGTATGGTACTGGCACAAAAACAGAAATATAGATCAGTGGAACAGGATAGAAAGCCCAGAGATAAACCCACGCACCTATGGTCAACTAATCTACGATAAGGGAGGTAAGGATATATGATGGAGAAAAGACAGTCTCTTCAATAGATGGTGCTGGGAAAACTGGACAGCTACATGTAAAAGAATGAAATTAGAACACATTTCACTTATAGCTGAAAGTCTAAGAACTATTATCAAATGCTAAATCACCATTCAGTTTTTTAAAGTGAAATAACAACTCTTCAAAGAAAGAGGTAATTGTAAACTTTACCTTCATGACATCTCTGTAGGACCGGATTGCTGAGATTTTTCTCTTCTCATCTTCCTCCTCCAGACCTTCATCGGCAGCCTCATAGCCTTCATCATTGCTGCCATCAGCCTCTACCGTGTTGGCCATGCGATCGATGAGCTGCTCCAGGGGAGGGCTTAATTCCCTTTCTTCATTCTCCTTCAAGCCATAGTCCAGTGCCTTATAAATAATAATTCCCAAAGATTCAATAACCTAGGAACATTAAGGAAGGTGGTTAATAGAGACGACTAAACATTTTTATAGAACTAACTGTAAGTCATAAAATATTTAGTATGAGATAAGCTAGGTCTGATTTATTCCATTTCAGAAACATGACAAATTAAATTTGAAGAGATATTTAAAAGTCTCAACTATGCTTTTAAAAAAATCTCAGATGGAAATTTTTGTGTGATTTCTTCAAACTAGTATATAACGCATACACAAACCCTTTTCATGTTTCTTAGATTTATATCATACACTAAAATCTGTATTCTCCACTTATATAAAATACCAACAATACCAACCAGGTTGATTTTCCACATTTCCAAAAGATATTATTGAGTACGGACAGAGTTATCAAAGATCATATCCATTCAGAACTGTTATGGCAATGCTTATCTAATTAGGGATTTCATAGACATACCAAGGATCTGAGACTGAAAAATCAATGATTGGTAGCAGCTAACGTAAGCTTAAACAACAACAAAATCTATTAATAGCCATATACGTACTGCTCATTGAGTTCCATTCAATTATTAGAAACACGTATCCCTCATATGATGCAAACAAGTGAGAGACTCAAACTCTGAACTTTCAGTGTAGTGCACAGATAATCCTCCCTGCCACTCACCTCCACCACTACTATCTCCCAAGAAATACGAACCTGATTTATGAACACTGAATATACATCCCTGTCTACTATCACCCTGACAAATGCTTTGGCTTTGGCCAAGACAAGGAATTCTGCTTTATTCCGCAACACTACCTTCTTTTCTGCTCAGAAAAATCACAGATAAATAACCCTTTTAAAAAAAATTTTACAATGCCAACAGCTCATTTTACCTTAGCTATTTTGGAGGGAAGAACACAGGAAATAAAGCCAAAGATGTAAGAGTTTGCCACTTTTACCACTAACCATTTGACTCTGGGCAAATTATTTATTTTAGTTAAATTATTTATTTTCTTATCTGTAAAATAGGTATCAATGATACCTACATCTCATGGGGTTTTGTTAAGACTAAATGCATTTGCTACATGTGGAAGTACTTAGTATGTGACTTTTAACGCGCACTGAATAAATGTTATCTGCCTCCAGCTCACCCTTTTCCAATGTTTATCCAGTTAATATACAGACATGCATACATCTTTCCTTCCCTTTATTCCATTTGTAGCCATAGTCAGTGCTGTGTTGTTGGGTTTTTTTTAAGTTGTTTATTTGGTACCAAAGAAAAGGAAAAGACAGAAGTTTTGACGATGAGTTAAATACATGGAGTCACTGTCAGCATATGTTACAGCCCTTAAAAGCACTCAAGCATTCACTCAAAAAATCTCCACAAAATCTGAAATCTACCTTATCAAGTGAAATAATATTTTCTCAACACAAATTTCAAAATGAATAAAAGGCTTATAAATTCTCAGCTTTTAATTTTTAAATAATACTGGGTTGTTTTTTTGTAATATTTCTCATTGAAAATATGTAATATTTTCATTAGCTTTTTGTTTTTGTTTTTTTTGCGCGGGCCTCTCACTGCTGTGGCCTCTCCCGTTGTGGAGCACAGGCTCCGGATGCACAGGGTCAGCGGCCATGGCTCACGGGCGGAGCCGCTCCGCGGCATGTGGGATCTTCCCGGACCGGGGCACGAACCCGCGTCCCCTGCATCGGCAGGTGGACTGTCAATGACTGCGCCACCAGGGAAGCCCCTTTTCATTAGTTTTTAATGGTCTGACTGGAACTCTAACCACTATTTTCAAAGTTGTTTTGTGTGACAATGGATCTTCTGAGTTCCAAGTCAGCTGACTACTTTCGTCACCTCTTCTGGGGACCAAACCTCCCTCGACACCCCACCCCCATCCACCCATCTGTCCTGGAGAGGTCACCTGTTCTGTGTTTCCCTGGCAGAAGGTCCACACAGCCAGGGACACTCTCACCACAGACAGGTACTACTTAGGGCAGGGATTTTACCTTTCAGTTCAATGTCAGCAGAACCGGGCATTGTGATGTATGTGTAACAAACACCCGTCAACTCGAACCTAGAGCAATCACTTTAACAATCAGAGCATCACAGCTAATATAATGAAAACCTTAGACATCAAGAAAAGTTAAATTATGTTCAGTACATTCTTTTTAAGGCTGAGAAGGATTTACTTACTTACTTATTTATTTGACTACGCTAGGTCTCAGTTGCAGCACATGGGATATTTGTTGCCACGTGTGGGATATTTAGTTGCGGCACACGGGATCTTTCAGTTGTGGCATGCTAACTCATAGTTGCAGCATGTGGGATCTAGTTCCCTGACCAGGTATCGAACCTAGGCCCCCTGCATTGGGAGTGCAGAGTCTTAGCCACTGGACCACCGTGGAAGTCCCAAGGCCGAGAAGGTCTTAATGCAATTATTCTCGCATAGAAGTTACGTGTAACTGAGAGTCTTACGTGCTTGGATGAATCTAGTCATCTATATCCCTACCCCACCCCTACCCGAGCTGAAAAAAAGAATCCACAGTAAATACCAACACCAATGATGGCTTCCGACCTCAGCAAAGACCCCAGAGCTGCCCAGAAAGCTTCATCCCCATCCCCACTCAGGACTTTCCCTCAAGGGGCCATCTGTTCCTCAACTCTGCAGACCTCCAACACCCCTTCTGCCTCTCTGGGTCTCAGCTGATAACTCTCCTTCATACTCCACTGCAAAGTGAAAGTCCCTACATGAAAATGCACTCATTTTCCCACCTTCAAACGCATATGATAGGCATCTACACTTACTTTGTCCTTCCTTCCTTTCACAGTGGAGGAAGTGTCTCTCTTCCTATCAAAGGTCAATCCCACTCTCCCTCCAGAGCATGCCCCTACAGCCACAATCCCGTTTCTGTGCTCCCTTTCCCAGCAAAGCTTCTCATGAGGGGCCGTCTTACATATTCTGTCTCTCTTTTCTCTCCTTCTATTCACTGTTTAAGCCATTCCAGTCTGGCATCTAATCTTTTGAAGCCCCTGAAACCACAGGTAAAATCACAAACAATCTCTATATGCCAAAACTATTGAACAACTCTGTCCTCATCCCAAATGGCTGTTCAGTGGTATCAGACACAACTGACAACAGTCTTCTGTTCTAAGACTCTGGACTTCTGATTTCCTCTCAACTCAACAGCTCCTCCTCCTCAGTCTGCCTGTAGGTACCTTCTCCTGCAGCTGCATAAATGATGGAGTTCCTCAGAGTTCACGCATTCTACTCTCTTCCACGGTCTGTTGCAAAGTACTTTTATCCATTTCCAGTTCTACAAATATGATATGTGCTCTGCTGTTTCCTTAACTTATATTTCTAGCTCAGAGAAACTTGTTGCCTAGGTAGCTGAAAGAGCTTAACTGGTCTTCCTTTCCCCAGTATCCCTTCATTTCTATTCATCGTATACAGTGATGCAGGATTAATCTTTCCAAAGTGGTTTCAAACGATTTAACCTAGCAGTGACTAAATCTATATCAGTCAGGATTAACCAAATGTGTATTAGGTCAGGGCTCTCTAGAGAGAACCAATAGGATGTATATATTTATACAGAAAGTGATTTACCATAAGGAATTGGCTCATGCAGTCATGGAGACCAATAAGTCCCAAATCTGCAGGGTGAGTTAGGAGGCTGGAGACCCAGGAGAGCCGATGGAATGGTTCCCAGTCCAAAGGCCAGCAAGCTTGAGACCCAGGAAGAGCCAGTATTTCAATTTGACTCCAAAGGCAGGAAAAAAAGCCAATGTTTCAGTCCAAAAGCCATCAGGAAAAATTTTCTCTCTTACTCAACAGGAGGTCAGCTTTTTGTTCTATTCAGGCCTTCAACAGATTGGATGAGGCCCATCCACATTAGGAAGGACAATCTGCTTTGCTCAGTCTACTGATTTAAATGTTAATCTCATTCAAAAACACCTTCATGGAAACACCTAGAATAATGCTTGTTCAAATATCTGGGCAGCCCATGACTCAGTCAAGTTGACACATAAAACTAATTCCTTGTCAACTTGGCACTCATAAAGGTCTCCTTAAACCTTCATCACCAAAAGAAGACAATAACAAGGTCACAATTCCACCTAACATGACACAACTCTCTCGCATACAACCAAAAATCACTAACACCTTCACAAGAGGATCAAACTCCTTGAGTGATTTTTACTCTTCTCCTTTGATATCCCACAACTTTAAATGTAAAACCTAAGTATTATGTATAAAATCAATACATCTTATGTTACATAATAAAGGGATCAGAGAGGGAAGAAAACAGAGATACTTGAGATACACATACATACATACTCAAACGAAATAAGGAGGAAATACTCATGACAATTGCAGTCCTCGGGTCTGTAACTGGTCATGTGGTCATAGATGGTATTTATAACCACCTTCTTCCAGTATCCATTCCACATTCCCTTTGCCTTTAGTAAGCACCTCAGCTGGTCGTAGTTCTTTCCTTGGTGGTGTGACATAAACCTTCATTCCTGCCATTAGCAGTCCTGCCTGGATTGGGTTGTGGTCCTCCCCTGGTTTTAATCACAGGGCATGGTAATTCTAAGAGATAGCTTAAGGGCTCTCCTGTATTCCAGACATACTCTTCCTTAGCTCCACTGAGGAGGAGCAGCCCAATCTCGCCTTGGGAATCAGGCCCAGTCACCCCAGACAGCACAGTAACTCCTTCTTTGCCTGCTGATTCACAAGAATGAGGAACCTGAAGTGGATGAGAAGCAGTCTTAACTTCCAATTCAATGGACTCATTGTTGTGTCTCCTGATGGAATTAGGACCTTCAGGCCAGCAGAGCAGAGGCAGAGCAGGAACAGGAAGCAAAAATGTCGCTGTGGGTCACTAGGGGCAATGGTGAGTGGTGGCCCTCCCATTTCTACCCCTTGATTCCTGACTTTGAGAAAAACAGCACCATATATTGGAGAACCCTGCCCCAGCCCTGCAAGGGACAGCCACCTAGCTGTCACTGTAACAGAGTCTTTCAAAAGGCCATTCCACCATTCTATCACGACTGCTGCTTCAGGACCGTGGGGAACAGAGTAAGACCAGTGAATTCCATGGGCAGGCGCCCACTGCCATACTTCATTTGCTGTGAAGAGAGTTCCTTGATCAGAAGCAATGCTGTGTGGACTCCATGATGGCAATCTGTAAGTCCATGGATGGGAGTTTTGGAAGAAGCACTGCATGAGGGAAGGTAAGTCCATACCCAGAGTAAATGTGTCTTCCAGGAAGGACAGAATACTGCCCCTTCCATGATGGAAGTGGTCCAACGTAATCAACCTGCCACCAGGTAGCTGGCTGGTCACCTGGGGAATGATGCCATACTGGGGACTCAGTGCTGGTGTCTGCTGCTTCAGACTGGGCACTCAGTGGTGGCCATAGCCAGGTGAGCCTTGGGTGAGTGGAAATCCATGTGTAACCCCCACCCCTGCCCCTGTAGCCACGTTCATGAGTCCACTGGGTGATGACAGGGGTGGCTGGGTGGTGTCCATACAACGGGTCATCCTATCCACTTGAATATTAAAATCCTCCTCTGCTGAGGTCACTCTTTGGTGAGCATTCACATGGGACACACATATCTTCATGTTTTTTGCCCATTCAGGGAGGTCTATGCACACACCTCTCCCCAAATTTCCTTGTCACCAACTTTCCAGTCATGTTCCTTCCAAGTTCCTGACCATCAAGTCACAGCCCAGGGCTCAGTGTACAGTTGTGCCTCTGACCATTTCTCTTTCAAGGAACAACCAGGTGCACTGCTGGAAGTTCTGCCCACCAGGAGGGCTTCTGCTCACCGCTGTCCTTTGAGGGTGTCCCAGAGACGGGCGGCAGTGCTGCAGCTGGTGCCTGCAGGCCAGGCAGAACCATCTGTCTATCTGGCCTGAGTTTTCTCTTCCTCAGTCAACTGACTGTGGGCAACGCCCCATGAGGCCACAGGCAGGGACTGAAACAGAGAAGATAGTGTGTGTTGTGGGGCAACGACTCCACTTAAAACTAGCAGTTTTCTGTGTCACTTGGTAAATGGGCTGGAGTAGCACTCAAGTGAGGAATATGTTGCCTTCAAAGTCCAAAGAGGCCACCAGGCATTGTGCCTCTTTTTTGGTTGCAGGAGGGGCCTTGGAAGGGTTATCTTGACATGCCCCACACCACTGGACCCCTAGAAATTCCACTGAGGCAGACGGTCCCTGAATTTTTGTCAGATTTATTTCCCACCCTCTGACACACAAATGTCTTGCCAGTAAGTTTGGCATAGGTGCTACTTCTCACTCACTAGATCCAATCAGCATAATGTCAGGAATAATGGGCCAGTGTGGTATCTTGTGGAAGAGAAAGGCAATCAGGACCCCTGTGAACTAAATTATGACACAGGGCTGGAGAGCTGATACACCCCTGAGGTAGGTCAGTGAAGGTGCAGTGCTGGCCTTGCCAGATGAAAGCAAACTGCTTCTAGTGGTCTTTACTGACAGGTACGGCGAGAAAGGTATTTGTCAGGTCAATAGCTGTATACTAGGTGCCAGGGGATGTGTAAGTTGCCCAAGCAATGAAGCCACATCTGGTACAGCAGCTGCAACTGGAGCCACCACCTGGTTAAACTTAAAATAATCTAATGTCATTCTCCAAGATCCATCTCTCTTCTGCACAAGCCAAATAGGCAGGTTGAATGAAGCTGTGGTGGGAGTCAGCAGGCCTGCATCTTTCAAGTCCTGGATGGTAACACTAATCTCCGCAGTCCCTCCAGGAATGCGGCGTTGTTGCTTTTGATGTACTACTTTCCTAGGTAGAGGCCACTCTGCTGGCTTCTACTTGGTCTTCCCCACATACCAGACCTTACTTCACAGGTCAGGGAAACCAGACCTGTGAGGATGTCTATGCACACGAGAACTGAAGAGATGACTGGGGAAATAACCAGATTCAGGATGGGTTCAGGAGCGCACTGGCCTCACTGTGAGACAGATCTGAACTAAAACTCTAGTGATCATCCGACCTCCATAAGCACTGTTCTAACTGCTATACTGAGGTCACATTTTGAGTCTCCTAGAATCAGTGTCAGTTCAGAGCCAGTGTCCAGTAGTCCCCAAAAGGTCTGCTTGTTTCCTCTTCTCCAATGCTCAGTTACCCTGGTAAAAGGCTGTAGGTCCCTTTGGGGAAGGCTGGGAGAAAGATGAACAATGTAAATATCTGGCAGCATATTGGGGTCCTCTCCCCAAGGGGACCTCGACTCTCCTTCATTCAAAGGATTCTGGGCTTGTAAACGGCTCAAGTCTGGGAATTGATTGAGAAGCCATGACTCTCAGTTTTTATGATTCAAAAGTTAGACTTCTGTTCACTTAACCTAGAACTTTTCTGTTTATACCTATCAAGTGAGAATTTAGTGGGCTTCCTTCCTATCTATGTCACGTCTAAGAACACCATGATCAAGTAGCTAATGCCATAGGTCTCTGGGAGTCAGAGTATTCTAAATGCTGCTTTAAAAAATAAGTAAATAGGGCTTCCCTTGTGGCACAGTGGTTAAGAATCTGCCTGCCAATGCAGGGGACACGGGTTCGAGCCCTGGTCCGGGAAGATCCCACATGCCGCGGAGCGGCTGGGCCCGTGAGCCATGGCTGCTGAGGCTGCGCGTCCGGAGCCTGTGCTCCGCAACGGGAGAGGCCACAACAGTGAGAGGCCCGCGTACCGCAAAAAAAAAAAAAAAAAAAAAGTAAATAAATGCTGCTTTGACTCTGCAGTGTATTATGGTGACCACACCCATCGTGCCTTGTGAGTGTGGCTAAGTGCTACCACCGCAGGATCCAGTTATTCCCATTGCCTTTAGGTTTCCCAATTCAGTGACTGCAGTCCCCCCTCTGTAAGATCTAACCTACAAAGAAGGATGATCATAAAGCTCTTCAAGGGTACCAGGGTGACCCTCATAAATTTATTTCTCACAATCATGGTAAAAGATGTGTCTTCTAGACATTCCCAGGGTGGGTGAGTAGATCTTAAATGACAAATCCACTCATAACATTTTTCTCATCTTGCTATAACTTTTCAACCTAATTTTCTTTTATTATCACTCATGAGCGCTGTTATCCGAATATACTAATTTCTTATTCTTTCCTTTAAATGCTCTACACTTTGTCCCTATGCTAGTATTCAGCATCATTCCTACTTTCTACATGGTTTTTCCCCTGTATTTTTGTATGTCCAAATCCTACTCATTTTTCCATCCCCCTACTCAAAGCAATCTCCTCCATGGAAGACTCGTTAACCCTGATTTTACCATCACATCACAGTCTCTACCTACCCTTTTTTCCTAGATGAAAACAGTAATTTTTTCTTCAGACTAGCCATGACATTCACTTACACCCTTATGTGCTTACGTTTCACTTTTTAAACTTGGATTACGGTTAATTATGTATATATCTTAATCCCCCAACAAGACTAAGCTCCTTGATGGCAAAATCTTATATGATTCATCTTTATATCTTAACATTATTTTATAAAGAGCAAAGACTCAATAGTTAATAAATGAATTAATCAAAATATAAATTCCTTCCATTATGGAAGTGGACATGTATGGTTGACAGCTGGATACAGATTTTATGGACAGAAGCCATGCCACCTGGTGGCATCCCAGCCCCAAACAGCTCTGAAACGTTTTGGAGGGTCTCTTAGCTCAAGGATAAACTATGCCCAACCTGGTTTAAATGTCCCAAACCTATTCACCACTTCTGATTTAAATCTGAGCCATGCGGCAGTCCTATATTTAACCCAACCTCTTAGAAACATAGCATAACAAGGCTGGGCATTATTAGGCTGACATGTACACCAGGTGACTCACCACTTTCATGGACTAAGGGAACCTCTAGCCCTTTGCTAGAGAAACATATACCTAGTTCTTCACACAGTCTTGAGCTGGGGATAAAGGGTGACCATCCAAAAAATAACTGAAACATAATAGTACCTGGACATACCAGCTTGCCTAAATATATACTTATTTATACTAATTTTAGAAGCTCATTTTCCAAAACTTGTGGAAATGTTAAGAAAATCCAAGAGAAAGAGCAGTGTCAGATCTGAAATACTAATCTGAGTCACCAGTCTCCAAACAGCTGGAAAATCATCAGTCATGTCCTGTCACAGTGGCACCTCTAACATTCATTAAAGTGAGCAGGAAGTGCAGTATAAAACCTTAACGTTAAATGGAACAAGTGAAGCACAGAAAACTGTGGTTTTTAAGCCTAACTGATTGACAAAGGGTGGGAGAAGAACGTATTAAATAAAACCACACATTCCAAAATTTAAGGCTGCTACATCATGCCTAATTACCTCTCAGCTAATGACAAGCGTCTATGAAGCCCATGGCTCTGGAGTAACAAGACACAGGAATGGAACTGCCTGGTCCCTGGTCCCTGGCCTCAGACCCAGCCATGCCATCCCGAGGGCAGCCTCACACAGGACAGCAGCCCACGCGCTAACACCATGCTTCGTGTGACCACTCAAGGTTAGCTACAAGCCCACCAAACCCATATCCCATCTTCCTCTGACCACACCACCCTTCATCTGGCCCCTCTTCATGTTGACTTGTACTTCCTAAAAATATTTGAGTCTGTATCTGTCTCCTTTACTAAAATGTAAACTTCTCTAGGACAGGGGTCAAGTATGATTCTTCCTGGTATTTGCTACAATGCCTAGCACTTTGCTTTACACAGAGTATATGCTTTAAAATCTTTGTTGAACGTGTAAACTGCAGTAGCACAAAAGTCTTTAATGCCAAATCTGATGAAATGGGAATGACCCATATCAAGGGTGTCAAGCACAGCATCTGGCACTTGAGCTAACACCAACAAACAATAGCTGCTCTTGCCATCACCATCCTGCCTCACTGCCAAAAAACACCCCCCGCCGCCAGCCTAAAAAGTAAAACAAAAAGTTTCTTCATCTCTTCAAGTCCCCTTGCCAATGAGACAAATGGGACTTGCTTATATCTGTATAGTATTTTATTAAGCATGTTTTCCTTTATTCATCACAATCCTGTTAAGACATTATCCACATTTTAAAGACAACGGGACTGAGCTTGAAAGAGAGTCAATAAATTGCTAATCGTCAGACAGTTAACAAGTAACAAAGCCAGCGGGGACTCCAAACTGGCCTTGGTACATATGAAATTCCATACCCAGAATTCTACTATACCACAAAGCTTCACATGTGAACATCTCCTAGTCTGCCAATGTTTGTCTAAAATGTGGCATCCAAAATTAAATCCTATTCCATGTGCAGTACAATCATCAGAGAATATACCAAATGAGCACCTTCCTCACTGCACACCACATGCTTCTATAAATATACCCTGTTTGCTATTCAGATTTCTGGTCAACTCATTAAATTGCTGATACCCTGGGTTTACAGTCAACCACAGTAGCCAAGTCAGGACGATCACATATTAGTTAAACATCTTTCTCTCTTAGCCTGCATTTGTAAAGATTTTTTTTTAAGACATGGTAAAGGGTTTTACATTTTTCTCAAATCTATTTTATCCTATTTATTTTGACTAATCATTTTAGCTTAGGAAAATCACTTAAAATCTAGAGTCCACCATCTAATTCATTATCTATCACTCCTAAACTTACAAAATATACCAATTTGGGTATGCCTTCTGAGGCTTCAGGAAAGTGATTTAAATATTAAATAGGAGAGTTCCAACCAAGAAGACCTTCAGAAAACCAGAGACATTTTTCCCATGCTGACATCGATTACAATCTACCTTTGTAAATACTGACCTGACACTTATCCATCTTGCTCACAAAAATACTACAAAAGACTTACTAAAATTTCCTGTTACAATCTCTAAATACTAACTGTGGTACACTCATATCTAGTAAAACTTATCCCCCAGAAGCCTAGTTTTCTATTAGTTAATCTAGCTAATGTCCAGTGTACTTAGCGCCCTTCCCTTCACTCATTAATTCAGTCAACAGATATTTACTAAGAATTAAGTATATGTGGCGATGAAGGAATAGATGAGGTCTCTGGCCTTCAAAAAGCTTTTGTCCTAGGGAAAACAATAATAAATAAGACAAATGATTGTGCTACACATTATAATAAAAAAGGAAGGGTGTCATGTGAGCATAATTTAATAGGGAGCCCTAATCTAGTCTGAAGATCAAGGAAGCCTTCATTAAGAAAATAAATTTTAGGACTTCCCTGGTGATGCAGTGGTTGAGAATCCGCCTCCCAATGCAGGGGACATGGGTTCGATCCCTGGTCTGGGAAGATCCCACATGCCGCAGAGCAACTAAGCCCATGCGCCACAACTACTGAGCCTGCGCTCTAGAGCCCGCGAGCCACAACTACTGAAGCCTGCACGCCTAGAGCCTGTGCTCCGCAACAAGAGAAGCCACCACAATGAGAAGCCCGCGCACTGCGACGAAGAGTAGCCCCCACTCGCCGCAACTAGAGGCCCGTGCAGAGCAACGAAGACCAACACAGCCAAAAATAAATAAAATAAAATAAATTAATTTTTTTAAAAAACGCTTTATAAAAAATTATCCAATTACAAAATGCACAAGTAACCAGAACAGATACCTCACCAAAGAAGATATATAGATGGCAAAGAGCATATGAAATGATGCTCAAGATCATGTCATCATAACTCGTACCAATGTTTTCTTAGGTGAGTCTCCCAAGGCAATATAAATAAAAGCAAAAACGAACAAATGGGACCTAATCAAACTTACAAGCTTTTGTACAACAAAGGACATCATAAATGAAATGAAAAGCAGCCTATGGACTAGGAGAATATATCTGCAAATGATGCAACTGACAAGGGCTTAATACAATCCAAAATACATGAACAGCTCACACAACTCAACAACAAAAATACTTACAACCCAATAGAAAAATGGGCAGAAGACCTACATAGACATTTCTCCAAAAAAGACACACAGATGGCCAACAGGCACATGAAAAGATGCTCAACATTGCTAATTATTAGAGAAAAGCAAATCTAAACTATGAGGTACCACCACACGCTGGTCAGATGGCCATCATTAAAAAGACTACAAATAACAAATGCTGGAGAGGGTGTGGAGAAAAGGAAACCCTCCTACACTGTTGGTGGGAATGTAAGTTGGTGCAGCCACTATGAAAAACAGTATGGAGGTTCCTCAAAAAGCTCAAAATAGAGTTGCCATGTGATCCAGCAATCCCACTCCTGGGCATATATCTGGACAAAACTATAATTCAGAAAGATACATAAACCCCAATGTTCATAGCAGCACTATTCACAATAGCCAAGACATGGAAACAACCTAGATGTCCATCAATGGATGAATGGATAAAGAAGATATGATACACTCAATGGAATACTACTCAGCCATAAAAAAGAATGAAGTAATGCCATTTGCAACAACATGGATGGACTTAGAGATTACCACACTAAGTCAGAAAGAGAAAGACAACTACCATATGATATCACTTATATGTGGAATCTGAAACATGACACAAATGAACCTATCTATGAAACAGGAACAGACTCACAAAGAGTACAGACTTGTGGTTGCCAAGGGGGAGGCAGGAAAGGATGGCTTGGGAGTTTGGTGTTAGCAAATGCAAACTATTACGTATAGAATGGAAATACAACAAGGTCCTACTGTATATCACAGGGAACTATCAATATATTCAATATCCTATGATAAACCATAACGGAAAAGAATATAAAAAAGAATGTTAAAAAAAATCATATGTCATCAGGCAGTTGCAAATTAAAACAATGATATCCCACTATAAGCCTACTAGAATGGCTAAAATCCAAAACAGTGGCATCATCAAATGCTGATGAGAATGTGGGGCAACAGGAACTCTCATTAATGGTTGGTGGGAATACAAAATGGTTCAGTCAATGTGGAAAACATTTTGGCAGTTTCTCACACAACTGAACATGCTCTTAACATACAATCAAGCAACTGCACTCCTTGGTATTTACCCAAATAAGTTGAAAACTCATGTCCACACAAATGTTTAGAGTAACTTTATTCATAACTGCCAAAACTTGGAAGCAACCAAGATGTTCTTCAATAGGTGAATGGATAAACTATGGTAAATCAATACAATGGACTATTATTATTCAAAGAAAAAGAGAGCTGTCAAACTACAAAGACATGGAGGAAACTTAAAAGTAGATTGCTAAGTGAAAGAAGCCAATCTGAAAAGGCTAAATTCTAACTATATGACATTCTGGAAAAGGTAAAACTATGGAGAAAGTAAAAATATCAGTGGCTGCTAAGGGTTGGGGTCGGGGGTGGGGGAAGGAAGAGATGAAATGGTGGAGCACAGGGATTTCTGAGGCAGTGAAATTGCTCTGTATAATACATTAATGAGGGACATGTCATATTTATGTGTCACAACCCATAGAATGTACAACACAAAGAATGAACCCTAATGTAAACTATGGATTTTAGTTAATAATAGTAATAATAATGTATCAATATTGGTTAGTCAATTGTAACAAATGTATCACACCAATACAAGATGTAAATTATCAGGGAAACTGGAGGAGGAGAGGGATATATAGGAACTCTGTACGTTCCAACCAATTTTTCTGTTAACGTAAAACTGCCCTAAAAGATATAAAGTCTATTAATTAAAATTTTAAAAAACACAGTATGGCTTAAAAAATATAGTATTAGAGAATGGATCCAAAATGGGCTAGAGCAGCTGTGATAAGACTAGCTAGGGGACTACTGCAGTAGTGTCCAGCTTAGGGATGATGGTTTCTTGGGCCAGGGTGATAAGAGTGGATAGAAAGGAAATGGTGAGGATTTGAAGAGCTTTTGGCGGGGTGGAATGGATAGGGGATAGGACTGGGCAATGCAATAAATGGAGGGAAAAGGAACCAAAGTGATTCCTGGGTTTCTAGCTTGAGTTAGTACAGAGAGTGGTACCATTTACTAACATGGAAAACTGGAGGAAAAAGAGTTTCTGAGAGAAAGGTAAGTTCAGACACCTATGAGAAACACAATCACAGGTGTTAGATAGGCAGCTATGTGGACTGCGAAGAGACTGTGAGCTGGGGTCATGAAGTGGGATTCCTTGGCAAATAACTGGTCCATGAACTCATGAGAGTGTATGAGACAACGCCCAGAGAAAAACTACCCAAGAGATGGAGAAGCAAACACTTAATGACTGGCCAGAGGACTAGACTGTAAAGGAGCAAGAGTATTGAGGAAGGGAGGGAAGGAGGAAATCAAAAGATTCTGATATCACAAAAATCAAAGAGAGAAAATACTTCAAGAAGGAGGTCATGGTCCTGTGCATTGAATGTGGATTAGAGGTAAGAAGAGGCCTAGGATACAGCTGCTAGATTTAGGGAGGCAGAGGTCACTGGTGACTTTATCAAGGGCAGTCTGGGTGAGTAAACAGTGCCCTGTGTAAATAGTACACTCAGAAATTTTTATGAATAGGAAGGGAAATATATGGCAGCAGCTAGAGATGAAGACAGGGCAGAGGTAGGGCTTTTTTAATTACTTTATTTGAAGACTACAAGTCTTAAGCATGTTTAAATGGTGATGGAAAGAAAATGGAAAGGAAAAAGCTGAAGATAATGAAAAGATAAGGGATCAGAATTCCTGACAGTGACCTTTGTTTGGCAAATCAGACCTTCAAAAGAGGTTAGTCACTTCTCAAAAACAAAAATCTTTCCATGAAATTTAGATATGCTTTTTTCTTTTATTAAGTGGGGGTGGGGGGGAGAGGTCCATTTACACATGCATGAGAGTTAGTCTTTTATTCAAAATTACTTCCTGAGCATTTTCTAGGTGAACATCTGATAAATTCCTTAACATGCCATTTTAAGTCTTTTACATTCTGAGCCCAGTGAACTTTTCTGTTCACAGCTCCACAAAGAGCCTATCACTTCAGTCATTTTCCTTTTGCTGTACCTTTCTTTATTCATGTCATCCTCTGCCTATAGCATTTTTTGTCTGACAAATCCTACCTATACTCTTATCTCTCAGATCCCAGTGCAGTGTGACCTGCTCTGTGAGACATTCCTAGTCACCCAGAGTTGATCATTTCCAACCTTGCCACCTTTCCCTGCTCTGCTTATCCAACTTTTATCATAGTACATGTGACTATTAGTTGAATCCAAACCTGCAGAATCATTCTTTTCAAGTGTATCTGGAATGTTCACCAAGACAGACCCTATGCTGTGCCAAAAAATAAAATAAGTCTGAATAAACTTCAAGACTGAAATATCAAAGATTATGTTTTCTGACAATGGAATGAAATAAGAAACCAGCTAACAAAGTAACTGGAACATTCCCAAGTACTGAAAAATTAAACAGCACACTTCTAAACCCTTGGGTCAAAGAAGAAATCTCAAGGGAAATTTTAAAATATTTAATGATAATGATAACATATATACAAATTTGTGGGATGCAACTAAAGCAGTTCTTAGAAATCTATAGCTTCAGATGAATAGACAACTCCCTGGAAGACACAACTTAGCAAAATTTGCAAGATCCCAACACTAAAAACTACAAAGCATTGTTGAAAGAAATCAAAGATCTAAGTAAGCAGAGAAATACACCAAATTCATGGACTGAAACACTAAATATTGTTACAATGTCAGTTCCTTCAAATTGATGAAAAAGTCAATGCAATCCCAATAAAAACTCTACTAGGACTTTTGGAGAAAATAACAAACTAATTTAAAAATGCATATGGAACTGCAAGTGACCTAGAACAGCCAATTTTGGAAAAGAAGAACAAAGTTGGATGACTTACACTACCTGACACCAAGGCTTACAAAAAAGCTGCAGTAATCAAGCCTGTATGGTATTGGCATATGGAACAACAGAGAATCCATAATTAATCCTACACTATATGCGCAACTGATTTTCAACAAAAATGCCAAAGTAGTTCAAAGGGGGAAGGATATCAATTCAACCAATGGTGCTGGAACAACTAGGTATCCATATGGAAAATTAATAAACACAGACCCCTACATCATCTCATACACAAAAATTATTTTTAAATGGACCATACATTAAAATGTAAAACCTAAATCTATTAAACTTCTAGCAAAAAAACACATGAAAAAATCTATATAACACTAGTAGTTTTTCATAGATTTTACATATTTTCTACATATATCATCATGTTGTCTTTGAGATAGGCAAATATTTCTTATACAAAACACAAAAAGCATTCATCATAAAATGAGAAATTAACAAATTAGACTTCATCAAAATTAAAAACTCTGCTCTTCAAAAGACAATAACAAAATGAAAAGGCAAGTCACAGACCGTGCAAAAATATCTATAATATAGATGTATATACCTGACAAAAGACTTCAATCTAGTATACATTTTAAAATTCTTATGACTCAATAATAAGATAAATAATCCAAATAAAATGGGTAAAAGATTTAAACATAAACTGCACGAAAGAATATCCACAAATGGCCTATAAGCATGTGAATAAATGTTCTGCATCAACTGTCATTGGGGAAATGCACATTAAAATGACTAGATCATAATTTACATCCTCTAGAATGGCTAGCACTAAAAGACTGACAAGTATTGGTAAAGATGTGAAACAACTTGAACTCTCATACACTGCTGCTGTAAATACAAAATGATACAACCACATCGTAAAACAGTTTGGCAGTGTCTCACAGAAGTTAAACATACATTTACCATATGACACTCCAATCCCAGTTATTTACCCAAGAGAAACAAAAATATATGTCCACAAAAGACTCATACATAAATGCTCACAGAATTTTTATTTGCAATAGCCAAAAACTGGAAACAACCCAACTGTCAATCAGCAAATGAATGGATGAACACATTGCAATAGATCTACCCAGGGGACTACTACTCAGTCCTAATAGGAGCACACTATTAGTGCACGTAACAACACAGAGGAATCTCAAAAACACTCTGCTGAGCAAAACAGTGAACTCACAAGTACATTCTGCATGGTTACATTTATGTGAAATTGGGGCTGGGGGGATTGACTGCAGAGGGAACTTTCTGGGGCGATGAAATATTGGGGTGGTGGTTACATGAGTGTACAAATTTGTTAAAACTCATCAAACTTGACATATAAAATATCTGCATTTTGTTAGCTTGGGCCAGTCACTTAATCTCTATGCATCTAAGCCTCTACAAGAGTAAACTTGAAGAAAAATCATTGAAGTTCTTTCCAATCCTGATTCCTACAAGAACAGGAAAACTGCAGAACTGGAACACTAAAGAAAATACAAAGGCTGTAACTATGTGGAGGTTTGCTTACGGAAATGTCACAGTTGAAGAATCAGAGGTTCATTGGACTTTTTTTCTAAGTAGCCCTTTGAGTAAACTGTACTTTAACAGGAGTAAAGTAAAATGACAGTAACTGCGGTCTCTGAAAACCCTAACCATCATAATGGGAACTTACCTGGACTGCTTTGTGGGGTCATTCAATTCTGGAACTGATTCCCAACTTAAAAAACAACAAAAAAAAATCCCCCCAAGGGCTTCCCTGGTGGCGCAGTGGTTGAGAGTCCGCCTGCCGATGCAGGGGACACGGCTTCGTGCCCCGGTCCGGGAAGATCCCACATGCTGCGGAGCGGCTGGGCCCGTGAGCCATGGCCGCTAAGCCTGCGCATCCGGAGCCTGTGCTCCGCAACGGGAGAGGCCACAACAGTGAGAGGCCCGCGTACTGCAAAAAAAAAAAAAAAAAAAAAAAAAAATCCCCCCAAAACTCAGACCCTAAGGACTTTTTAGGAGAGGAAAAAAAAACGTACACACAAAAACATGTCAAGGACAATCAAATCTGAACAAGGCTAAGACCAAATCAGGAATTTTCCACTCTTGAGAGGAAAACATTTACATACACACATACAACGACTAGTAATAAAACGTACTTTTAAATGATTAGGGCTATACATACAATGAAATATTGTTCAGACTTAAAAAGGAATGAAATTCTGATATATGCTGAACCATGGATGACCCTTAATGAAATAAACCAGACAAAAAAATACAAACATTATATAAATCCACTTGTATGAAATATCTAGACTAGAGAAATTCATAAAAACAGAAAGTAGATTAGAGGTCAGCAGGGAACTGGGGAAGGGGCAGGGAGTACTGTTTAATGAGGACAGAGATTTTTTTGTTTAAACAAATTTATTTATTTATTTTTGGCTGCGTTGGGTCTTCGTTGCTGCACATGAGCTTTCTCTAGTTGCGGCGAGCGGGGGCTACTCTTCGTTGCAGTGCACAGGCTTCTCATTGCGGTGGCTTCTCTTGTTGCGCAGCCTGGGCTCTAGGCATGTGGGCTTCAGTAGTTGTGGCACATGGGCTCAGTAGTTGTGGCTCGTGGGCTCTAGAGCACAGGCTCAGTAGTTGTGGCGCACGGGCTTAGTTGCTCTGCGGCATGTGGGATCTTCCCTGACCAGGGCTCCGGCCTGTGTCCCCTACACTGGCAGGCGGATTCTTAACCACTGCGCAACCAGGGAAGTCCCAAGCACAGGGTTTCTATTCGGGATGATGAAAAAGTTTTGAAAAAGATAGAAGTGATAGTTGCACAACATTGTGAATGTAATTAATGCCACTGTACACTTAAAATTTTATGCTATGTGTATTTTTACCAAAATAATAATAAAAAGAATGATGGTGGCTGCTCAGTTTCTCAGGAAGTGCTATCACTCAGCAACACTCAGAAAGGTCTGATTCTTCCCACCTACAGGGGTTACTAAGGTTTCCAAAAAGAAATAAAGGGACCAACTCACCTCTCTACTTGGACACCAGAACCCCTTTTGAGCTACAGTTCCACTCCACACCACCATTCTGTTTATAGCCCTGAGTGGAGGCTCTAGATACTTGAATCATCAAGCCTTGGAAACCACCTCTCACCAGCATTTGACAGAGTTGACCAGGCCCTATTTTTTTTTTAATTGTCTTCTCGTGATTCCACACTCTTCTATTTTTCTTCCCCTCTAGATTGATTACCATGACAAGAACCTTCGATAGAGCAGGTCTCAGTGAAAACATGAGGAGAAGAAATGGTGACCATGGAACAGGATATGAACAGCCCTTTCTGGCTATTTCTGAAATGATGTTCTTAACAGATACTTGGTACAGATACAGCGAGGCAGACAGGGTGGTGGGAGAATGTGAAAATTCTCTTCAGGTTGCGTCTATTTTCTTGAGTAAAAAAAGCAGAGCTCGGGCTTCCCTGCTGGCGCAGTGGCTGAGAGTCCACCTACCGATGCAGGGGACACGGGTTCATGCCCTGGCCTGGGAAGATTCCACATGCCGCGGAGCGGCTGGGCCCGTTAGCCATGGCTGCTGAGCCTGCGCATCCGGAGGCTGTGCTCCGCAACAGGAGAAGCCACAACTGTGAGAGGCCCGCGTACCGCAAAAAAAAAAAAAAAAAAAAAAAAGCAGATCTCATGGAACATTCTCCAGGATAGATCATATCTTGGGTCACAAATCAAGCCTTGGTAAATTTAAGAAAATTGAAATCATATCAAGTATCTTTTCCGACCACAACGCTATGAGACTAGATATCAATTACAGGAAAAGATCTGTAAAAAACACAAACACATGGAGGCTAAACAATAAACTACTTAATAACCAAGTGATCACTGAAGAAATCAAAGAGGAAATCAAAAAATACCTAGAAACAAATGACAATGGAGACACAACGACCCAAAAGCTATGAGATGCAGCAAAAGCAGTTCGAAGAGGGAAGTTTATAGCAATACAATCCTACCTTAAGAAACAGGAAACATCTCAAATAAACAACCTAATCTTGCACCTAAAGCAATTAGAGAAAGAAGAACAAAACAACCCCAAAGTTAGCAGAAGGGAAGAAATCATAAAGATCAGATCAGAAATAAATGAAAAAGAAATAAAGGAAACAATTGCAAAGATCAATAAAATTAAAAGCTGGTTCTTTGAGAAGATAAACAAAATTGATAAATCATTAGCCAGACTCATCAAGAAAAAAAGGGAGAAGACTCAAATCAATAGAATTAGAAATGAAAAAGGAGAAGTAACAACTGACACTGCAGAAATACAAAGGATCATGAGAGATTACTACAAGCAACTCTATGCCAATAAAATGGACAACCTAGAAGAAATGGACAAATTCTCAGAAATGCACAACCTGCCGAGACTGAACCAGGAAGAAATAGAAAATATGAACAGACCAATCACAAGCACTGAAATTGAAACTGTGATTAAAAATCTTCCAACAAACAAAAGTCCAGGACCAGATGGCTTCACAGGCGAATTCTATCAAACACTGAGAGAAGAGCTAACACCTATCCTTCTCAAACTCTTCCAAAATATAGCAGAGGGAGGAACACTCCCAAACTCATTCTACAAGGCCACCATCACCCTGATACCAAAACCAGACAAAGATGTCACAAAGAAAACTATAGGCCAATATCATTGATGAACATAGATGCAAAAATCCTCAACAAAATACTAGCAAAGAGAATCCAACAGCACATTAAAAGGATCATACACCATGATCAAGTGGGGTTTATCCCAGGAATGCAAGGATTCTTCAATATATGCAAATCAATCAATGTGATAAACCATGTTAACAAACTGAAGGAGAAAAACCATATGATCATCTCAATAGATGCAGAGAAAACTTTTGACAAGATTCAACACCCATTTATGATAAAAAAAAAACCCTGTAGAAAGTAGGCACAGAGGGAACTTTCCACAACATAATAAAGGCTATATATGACAAACCCACAGCCAACATTGTTCTCAATGATGAAAAGCTGAAACCATTTCCACTAAGATCAGGAAGAAGACAAGGTTGCCCACTCTCAGCACTATTATTCAACATAGTTTTGGAAGTTTTAGCCACAGCAATCAGAGAAGAAAAAGAAATAAAAGGAATACAAATCGGAAAAGAAGTAAAGCTGTAACTGTTTGCAGATGACATGATACTATACATAGAGAATCCTAATGATGCTACCAGAAAACTACTAGAGCTAATCAATGAATTTGGTAAAGTAGCAGGATACAAAATTAATGCACAGAAATCTCTTACATTCCTATACACTAATGATGAAAACTCTGAAAGTGAAATTAAGAAAACACTCCCATTTACTACTGCAAGAAAAAGAATAAAATATCTAGGAATAAACCTACCTAAGGAGACAAAAGACCTGTAAGCAGAAAACTATAAAACACCGATGAAAGAAATCAAAGCTGACATCAACAGATGGAGAGATATACCATGTTCCTAGATTGGAAGAATCAACATTGTGAAAATGACTCTACTACCCAAAGCAATCTACAGATTCAGTGCAATCCCTATCAAACTACCAATGGCATTTTTCACAGAACTAGAACAAAAAATTTCACAATTTGTATGGAAACACAAAAGACCCCAAATAGCCAAAGCAATCTTGAGAACGGAAAATGGAGCTGGAGGAATCAGTCTCCCTGACTTCAGAATATACTACAAAGCTACAGTAATCAAGACGGTATGGTACTGGCACAAAAACAGAAATATAGATCAATGGAGCAGGATAGAAAGCCCAGAGATAAACCCACGCACATATGGTCACCTTATCTTTGATAAAGGAGGCAAGAATATACAGTGGAGAAAAGACAGCCTCTTCAATAAGTGGTGCTGGGAAAACTGTACAGGTACATGTAAAAGTATGAAATTAGAACACTCCCTAACACCATACACAAAAATAAACTCAAAATGGATTAAAGGCCTAAATGTAAGGCCAGACACTATCAAACTCTTAGAGGAAAACATAGGCACAACACTCTGACATAAATCACAGCAAGATCCTTTTTGACCCACCTCCTAGAGAAATGGAAATAAAAACAAAAATAAACAAATGGGACCTAATGAAACTTCAAAGCTTTTGCACAGCAAAGGAAACCATAAACAAGACGAAAAGACAACCCTCAGAATGGGAGAAAATATTTGCAAATGAAGCAACTGACAAAGGATTAATCTCCAAGATTTTCCAGCAGCTCATGCAGCTCAATACAAAAAAACAAACAACCCAATCCAAAAATGGGCAGAAGACCTAAATAGACATTTCTCCAAAGATATACAGATTGCAAACAAACACATGAAAGAATGCTCAACATCATTAATCATTAGAGAAATGCATATCAAAACTACAATGAGATATCATCTCACACTGGTCAGAATGGCCATCATCAAAAAATCTAGAAACAATAAATGCTGGAAAGGGTGTGGAGAGAAGGGAACACTCTTGCACTGTTGGTGGGAATGTAAATTGATACAGCCACTATGGAGAACAGTATGGAGGTTCCTTAAAAAACTAAAAATAGAACTACCATATGACCCAGCAATCCCACTACTGGGCATATACCCTGAGAAAACCATAATTCAGAAAGAGTCATGTGCCAAAATGTTCATTGCAGCTCTATTTACAATAGCCAGGACATGGAAGCAACCTAAGTGTCCATCATCGGATGAATGGATAAAGAAGATGTGGCACATAAATACAATGGAATATTACTCAGCCATAAAAAGCAACGAAATTGAGATATTTGTAGTGAGGTGGATGGACCTAGAGTCTGTCATACAGAGTGAAGTAAGTCAGAAAGAGAAAAACAAATACCATATGCTAACACATATATATGGAATCTAAGGAAAAAAAAAGGTAATGAAGAACCTAGCGGTAAGGCAGGAATAAAGACACAGACCTACTAGAGAATGGACTTGAGGATATGGGGAGGGGGAAGGGTAAGCTGTGACAAAGTGAGAGAGTGGCATGGACATATATTCACTACCAAACGTAAAATAGCTAGTGGGAAGCAGCCGCATAGCACAGGGAGATCAGCTTGGTGGTTTGTGACCACCTAGAGGGGTGGAATAGGGAGGGTGGGAGGGAGGGAGATGCAAGAGGGAAGAGATATGGGAACATATGTATATGTATAACTGATTCACTTTGCTATAAAGCAGAAACTAACACACCACTGTAAAGCAATTATACTCCAATAAAGACGTTTAAAAAAAAAAAAAAGCAGAGCTGCAGCTGGGAGGGTTGGAGGGATGAAGGAAGAGAAAAGGTATGAAACAGTTCCCCAGCCATCAGGAAATGTGGTCTCTTCTTTAAAAAGCCAAGTTTTATCATGACCCTCTCTTGCTAAAATCCTTCACTGCTTAGAAAAAAACAGTAGGGCACTACATGAAAGAATCTCCCCATAATTCCAGCAGATCACATGTAGGAAGGATTTCTTCAGTCAGAGAGAAAGTGGTGTGGGTGCGTCTGTGCAACAGGACGCATGCACAAGCCCGGCCGAGCCCCTGAGACTAAGTGTGGACGGGGCGGCCGTGCCTGCTCCAGAGTCACAGCGATATTTATCATGAGTGAGTGCAACGACCGAGAACTATAAGTTTATTTCCATTTTGTTCACAAACTCAATTTTAATTAGAAAGAACTGGGTGATAAGCAATGAGGACAGTGTCGGGGTGAATCCACAGCTACGCCATACACATGAGATGCTACGAATATTTGCCAATTACCAAATAAACAAGGTGATGCAAGTGAAATCCATAATAGTTAATGACATTATTAACATTAAAATCTATACATTCTAGGTGTCCTAGTTTTAATAATAAAATAAGGCTTATTTATGTTTTTTTTTCAAATAGCACATACTTGATTGCTTCATTTATGTTTAGGAAGTTAAGGTCTAGGAAACAAATCAAGCCTTTATTTCTTCAATGAAGTTCAATTTAAAATTAGATTACACATATTTATTTTTCCTCATAACATGGCAATTTCCCAAGTTCTTTATACAACTAATTTTACTTTCAAAAGATTATAAAACATAGCAATGGCCCAAATGTCCATCACCTGATGAATGGATAAACAAAATGTGGTACAGCCACACAACAGACTATTATCCAGCCACAAAAAGGAATGAACCTTGAAAGCATTACACTAAGTGAAAAGAAGCCAGCTACAATAAGCCACAGATTGTATGGTTCTATTTATATGAAATATCCAGGGACTTCCCTGGTGGTGCAGTGGTTGAGAGTCCACCTGCCGATGCAGGGGACACGGGTTCATGCCCCAGTCCGGGAAGATCCCACGTGCCGCGAAGCGGCTAGGCCCGTGAGCCATGGCCACTAAGACTGCGCGTCTGGAGCCTGTGCTCCGCAATGGGAGAGGCCACAACAGTGAGAGGCCCGCGTACCACACAAAAAAAGAATCCGCCTACCAATTCAGGGGACACGGGTTCGATCCCTGGTCCAGGAAAATCCCACATGCTGCAGAACAACTAAGCCCGCACGCCATGACTACTGAGCCCGTGCGCCACAACTACTGAGCCTGCATGCCACAACTACTGAAGCCTGTGCACCTAGAGCCCATGCTCCGCAAGAGAGAAGCCACCGCAATGAGAAGCCCACACACCACGACAAAGAGTAGCCCCCGCTCACCGCAACTAGAGAAAGCCCACGTGTAGCAATGAAGACCCAGCAAAGCCAAAAACTAAAAATAAAAAAAGAAAGAAAAAGAAATATCCAGAATTGGCAAATCTATTGAGACAAAAAGTAGATTACTGGTTGCCAAGGGCCAGGGGCATTGGGGGAAATGAGGAATAAATGCTAATGGGTGCAAGAATTATTTTGGGGGTGAAGAAAATGTTCTAAAATTGATCATGGTGATGATTGCACAACTCTGTGAATATACTAAAAACCACTGAAACTATACACTTTAAATGGGCAAATTGTATGCCATGTGAACTGTATCTCATTAAAGCTGTAGGGACTTCACTGGTGGCACAGTGGTTAAGAATCCACCTGCCAATGCAGGGGACATGGGTTCGATCCCTGTTCCAGGAAGATCTCACATGCCGCGGAGCAACTAAGCCCGTGCGCCACACCTACTGAGCCTGCGCTCTAGAGCCCACTCACCACAACTACTGAAGCCTGTGCGCCTAGAGCCTGTGTTCTGCGAGAAAGAGAATCCACTGCAATGAGAAGCCCATGCACCGCAACGAGAGTAGCCCCCACTTGCCACAACTAGAGAAAGCCCACATGCAGCAACGAACACCCAACACAGCCAAAAATTTAATTAAGTAATTAATTAATCAATCAATTAATTAAGTTAATTAAATAAAGTTTGAGGCGATCTGAACCACAAGAAGAACTGCAAACTCCTCGGGTGCGCAAGGCCCCTGAGACCAGACTCTGCTCACCCCTCTAGCTTAGCTTTCTCCCCCCAACTCTCTGGCCCAGTCACACTCCAACAGCTTTAGTCACAGTGCCTCATGCCTCTGGGTCTCTGTGCATGTTGGTCCTATGTGGACCACTTCACAACCTAACAAACACATACATCCTTCTTTATTTACCATCAGTTCAACATGGCGTTTGGGAGTTACAACCATAAAAAGCTGGAGAAAAAGGAACTTGCCCTGAAATCCATCTCCTTCCACAGAATTACCGAATATGAATCATGACCTCTTTTCCAAAAACATTACTTACCATAAGGAAAAACAATCCCATTTACTAGATTCCTATTAAACTGGCTACTGTGTTAAGATATATACCCTAACTCACTTAACCCCAAGAAATAGATGAGGTAATAGATTGAGGAAAGTTAAGTATCTTGTTCAAGACCAGAGCAGGAATCTGAACTTAAGTCGAGATAATTACGAACCACATGATCTTTCTACTATACCAACTTGCTCTCCCAAAGTTGCTTCTTATATACAATGATGAGATAAGCTCCTTGGATCTCTGGGACTCAGAATGTTAATGCAGTTGAAATGTCAGTCAAAAAAACCTAGAATAAAACCCAACATTAATGGAATGATGTGGTATCATACAGAAAGAACTGAAATCTAAGTATCATATTAAGAAATAGTATTTTTAATATTGCAAAAGAAATACTGAGGTAAGAAATGGAAAAAAGCTAAGAACCACAGGACGGTTTGTCTAAAATTGTAGCTTAGAGTACAGATATGATGACAGAGTCCACTGGAGTCAATCAGTATAGATAAAAATGGGCAGCATGCTTTATTCTAAACTGCAGCACTGCCTAGTAGGACTTTTTGGGTGACAACATGATCTATATTTGTGCTGCCCAATATTATAACCAATAGCCACACTTGAAATGTAGCCAGTATGACTGAGAAGCCAAAATTTTAACTTTATTTCATTTTAATTAATTTAAACTTAAAAAGACACAGGAGGGTAGTGGCTGCCGTTCTGGACAATGCAGGTCTAGAGAAAGGAAAACAATGCCTTCTAGTGAGTCTACGCACAGGCTAGAGACAACAGAAAGAGCAGGGTATAATCACGAGAAAGGCCCAAAGTTTGCAAGTTGGGGAGCATTTTACAGCCCATTTTACAGACCTAAAGGGTAATAAAGACAGGTAGTGCCTAAAAGACACTAACATTTAACTGTCTTACGGATTTTGCACAACAAAGGGACCAAGTCTTGTTATAAGCATCAGCTGATGAAGTTTATGTGAAAGCACTATATAAATGTAAGATAAACATATATAAATTTTTACCATCAGGATAGACCTGGAAAGGACAGAAATTCACTTTTCTTTTTTCCAGATGATTCTTCTATTTATCCTCAAGGGTAGGGGTTATGTTTTATTAGGTCTCTCTCCTGCGCCTAGCACAATGCCATGCACATGGCAGGTACTCCATAAACGTCTAATGAACTACTAAAGTGAGCAACTCTTTACTGAGTTTCCAAGCCAAGGATCACAGACAAGAACTCGAGAATAACCCACAGGTGAGTCCAGGAATCCCTGAAAATGGGGAACATGTCCCATGTCATCAAAAATAATCCTGACAGGACTTCCCTGGTGGCCCAGTGGGTAAGACTCCATGCTCCCAATGTAGGAGGCTCAGGTTCAATTCCCTGGTCAGGGAACTAAATCCCACACGCATGCTGCAAATAAGACCTGGCGCAGCATGCATAATGCACGCATAAATGAAGGAATAAATAAATATTTTTTTAAAAGAAAAACTCATCCTAAAATTTTAAATGCCAGGATTATTATTAATTTTTTATTTTTTTTTTTTTTGCGGTACACGGGCCTCTCACTGTTGTGGCCTCTCCCGTTGCGGAGCACAGGCTCTGGACGTGCCAGCTCAGCGGCCATGGCTCACAGGCCCAGCCTTTCCGCGGCACGTGGGATCTTCCCGGACAGGGGCACAAACCTGTGTCCCCTGCATTGGCAGGCGGACTCTCAACCACTGCGCCACCAGGGAAGCCCTATTATTAATTTTTAAGTCAACAATCCTATGTTAGTCATTTCCACTGAAAGTTCTCAAACTACTTATTTAAAACATTATTACTATAGTACTTTGAGCTAAAGTAACTTTCATCTACGTTGCTTAAAGCACTTAATTAGTAACCATTATTTAAGGTTCCATACTGTACAAAGTATAATTTCCATTTGGAAACAGGCAGATTAAAAGGTGAAAGTAAAAAAGCAAAAAACCACACTTTTCTTTTTAACTCTAACTTGATTAAATCTAAAACACCATCCCCACTAATATTTTTCCTTAACTATATCTACTGAATCAAAATTCATTATGAGAGACTAATGTTCTAAACGCTTAGTTTCAGAATACAGACAAGGGACCTGAAGAACTACTTTTTCAATTATAGGTTTCACTAACAATTTTCTGCAAATCTAAAAGATTCACATTCCCACGAAGTTTGCTCTTTGAAAGTAAGTTAATTTCCTTACTCCACAAATGACAACTCAAAACAATATCATGCGTACAAGAGAGTAAACAAAAATCAGAATCAAGTCCTCTGAATCCTAGTCAGTTCTATATACTATAAACCATGATGAATGTCAGCTGAGAGAATCAGTATCTTAAAAACAGGAAGAAACCTAAGACCACCAGCCCAGACACTCATTCCGGGCTTTCATCCCTCTGCTGAACATTTCCAATGATTGACACTGTTGATATAAAGGCCCAGAGGCATGTTCAGCCCAACCATCTCCTGTAGGGCACATGAAAAGGATGCAGGAAAGCTGAAAGAATTATTTGAGAAAAAAGGAAAAATTTACCATTGCTGCTTTAGTGTTATTCAAATGGTGATAACCAGGTATAACTTAAAAAAGAGAGAGCGCTAAAATGTGGTATGTTTCCTTGCTTTGGGGGATCAGTGTTTCACTTCACAATTATTAACTATACCATGAGAGTCACAAGTTGTCTCAAGATAAAAAATGTCCATAAAACATTAGTCCAGATTATTCCAAATCTAGCTGATAATCACATTATCTGGTGGAATTTTTTGTTTGTTTCTTAACATATGTATCCAGGCTCCATATCAGACCTACCAAATCAAAATCTCCAGGGTATGGGGCCAGGTATGAGTACATTTTAAAGCTACCTAGATAATTCTAATAATCACCTATCCATTAATTGATTCATTCAATAAATGTTCACTGAGCACCTATGTACCAGGTATCATGCCTGGTGCTAGGGGTACAGTGGTAAAGGAAACAGACATAGTCTGGACCCTACACTGATGGAACTTAGTATAGGGATCACAGAGATATACTGAACATCCACGTGAGGACTGCGGCAAACTGGAAAGTACAGCTCCTAAAAAGAGGCAGCAGCTTTACTATTTTAGCTGAATGCTTCCATGTAGGAGTGCATGACTGATATTGCCATATGCGATTTTTCAAGAAGGTAGGAAAAGGGGGTTGGCGGATCTAAATCAAAACGTGATAAGTAGATAACACAAAATAAGATAAAGGAAATGAGTTCAAATATATCAGAAATAATAAATGTAAACAGGTGAAACATGTCTATAAAAAGAAAAAGACTCTCAGATGAGATTTTTAAAAGAGATAATCTAGCAACATATTATTCACAATTACACCTAAAACAAAACAACACAGAAAGGCTTAAAATAAAAGGAGGGAAACGTGCATTCCAGAAAAATACAAATCAGAAGAAAGCCACAGTAACAGTGTTAATATCCAAAAATGAGAACTTAGGGAAAGCATTATTTAAAAGGGTAAAAAGGGGCATCTCAAAAAATAATAATTATGAACTTTCATGTACCAAAAAATATAGCCTTAAAATATAACCACATTTTACCTAAAACTAAAACTGTCAGAATTACAAAGTGAAAATGATAAGTCCTTAGTCACAATAGGAAATTTTAAAACATTTCCTTCAGAAACTTAGAAAACAGACAAAAATATTAAGATGAAGAGTGTCTGAATAATATGATGAACTAGCCAAATGGAAAACATACACATACACACATATACATGCTTGTGTGTGACACTAGAGTAGTAAAACATGTCACCCTTCAAAGAATAAGCATAATTTTTCATTAGAAAAGCAAAAGTTAGAGAAACTGGAAAACGAAGAAACTTTGAGAGACGGAGAGAAGAGAAAGGGATAGCTAGGGTCCCACCAGACAGAAGGCTTACAACAACAGCAACAATTTAGATGTCATAGTGAAATATAATTCAGAAAGAAAATTCAGATAATTCTCTCCTTTGCTGAAAGCTAGTTATTCCTTCCACCCATAAGGTAAAGCCTAGAAAAATTAATAAAACATTTACCAAAAAATAAGTTATAATGGGACTTCCCTGGTGGCGCAGTGGTTAAGAATCCGCCTGCCAATGCAGGGGACACGGGTTCGAACCCTGGTCTGGGAAGATCCCACATGCCGCAGAGCAACTAAGCCAGTGCACCACAATTACTGAACCTGTGCTCTAGAGCCCACGAGCCACAACTACTGAGCCTGCGTGCTGCAACTACTGAAGCCCGCGAGCCTAGAACCCGGGCTCCACAACAAGACGAGCCACCGCAGTGAGAAGCCCGTGCACCGCAACGAAGAATAGCCCCTGCTCGCCACAACCAGGGAAAGCCCACGCCGATATACAACACAGTCAAAAATTAAATAAATAAACAAACAAATAAAAAGTTATAATGAAAAACGGAAAATAATGTGATGTCTGTCCATAGCGAAATGTCATGTTTTGGTTAAAAAGGCAGTCTCTAAAGTTACTTGCCTGGGTTCACATCCTAGCTCCATTACTCATGTGTTGTTGGAAAAGTTGCCTCACACATCTCTATGCCTGTCAGCTCATGTATAAAATGGGGATAATAACTGTACCTACTTCATAAGGTTCTTGTGAAGATAAAATGAGGTAACAATATATGCAAAGAGCTTAGAACAGTGCCTAGCATACTGTAGCTTTCAAACCTGTTAGTGTTCCATCAATGAGGTACACAATGAGGCAGCTCTATGTGTATCAATACATAAAAAGATGCCCAGCATGTATTATGGTTTAAAAGGCAGCTGCATAAAAACACTGATATACAAAAGAAATATGTGTATAATAAACATATATGCCTGTGTATACATATACATTTATCTAGAAGAATATACAAACTGTTAACAGTTACCTCTGGTAAGTGAGACTAGAAGAGCTTGGCAAACAGTTTCTTTCTGTATTATGTGAATTTTTTGTAAGAGCCTATATTACTTTTATAAATTTTAAATTACAAAAAATGTAAAAATCATTTTTCACAACTCAGTTATTTTGCCACCATAATCCTAAAACATTAAGCCCTACAGAGTAAACTGTTATTCGCACAACAAATTTGGTTTGCCCCATGCCTACATTCATTCCTATGCCCATAAAACAACGGTTCTTGAACCAAGATCCCAGGTTACCTTGGTATCCCACAGGCTGGAATGAAGCATCATGCCACCAAGATCCAAGAATAAATAGCCTCTTCTAAATCATAGAAATGCTTGAATTAATAAAGACAATTCTCTCAAATCCATCTAATATACCTTTACTAGCAGATGATCAAACATGTAAATTTAAAATAACATCTATTTACAAGGAGTTGATTAGGCTTCATTCTATAGCTTTCTCATGGATGTGTACGCTTAAAGGGAATTTATATTATATAGATACAATAAAGTCATTCTCTGCTAGTAAAATTATTTCGAGTTTATAAGACAGTTTATCATGTGTTCTATAACAAGCATGATGACTCCATCCTCTGAATAAATTTGGTAATCACTGCTCTGGGTTTATCATCAGAAAAATTATAAAGCCTGTCAGAAAAATTATAATGTAGATATGTTGAGAAAATGCATATTTCATTTAACTGTCATTTTAAAGATATTCCTGAATCTAGACCCTTAAAGAAAGCAAATACTGTCTGAGTCTATTATTAGAAATGACAGCTAACATTTACTTAGCATGAACCGTGTGCCAGTGACTATGCCAAGCACTCCACGTGTACTCTGTATCATTAAATCATCACAGCAGTTCTATCAAGTAAGCATTATTCTTACCCTGTTTCCTTCTGATTAAGAAACTGAAGCACAGAGAATTTAAGCAATTTGTTCAAAGTCACAGAGCCAATAAAGAGGCAGAGCCACTAAAAAGCAGGTAGTACCTAAATCTGTGGAGGTCATGGAGTGGTAAGGGATTATTATATACAAAATAAGATTCTACAAGACGAATGGAAAGACTACTGGATTGGGCAAAAGCAGACCAAAATCTGGATTCCAATTCTCCCACTTAGTAGCTCTGAGACTATCAAGAAAAAATTTAACTTCCCTGGCTTCAGCTGCCTGGTCTGTAATAAGGCAATGCTAGAGTGGTTCTGATGTAATTTCAAACTCTAAATAAATTGCTAAATATATATCTTAGTACTCATAAGGCAGCCAGAGCAACTGAATAAAAACAAAGGCTGGATCAACAGACCCAGGAAAACATTCTAAGAGAACCATCTCCCTGAGTCGTTCTCAATTTCTGATACAGAGAACAGCTGATTCCTTGGGGGTACCAGTTAAAAAGAGTCCCAGCCTGGGCTTCCCTGGTGGCGCAGTGATTGAGAGTCCGCCTGCCGATGCAGGGAACACAGGTTCGTGCCCCGGTCCGGGAAGATCCCACATGCCGCAGAGGGGCTGGGCCCGTGAGCCATGGCCGCTGAGCCTGTGCTCCGCAACGGGAGAGGCCACAACAGTGAGAGGCCTGCGTACCGCAAAAAAAAAAAAAAAAAAAAAAAAAGAGTCCCAGCCCTTCCCAGTCCTGCTGAATTAGAACCTGCAAGGGAGGGTCTGGGACTCCACACTGTAATGACTCCTTAAGTGATCAGCATGCACTGGAGTTGGTGTCCCCTGACTTCGGTATTAGGGAGAATCCAGCTCAGTGTAAATGATCTATTCAACACCTTTGCTTTCTGAAGTTAGGAATTCCTTAAAATGGTTTAATTAAAAAAAAAAATTAACAGCTTTCTTAAGATATAATCACATACCACACAATTCACCCATTTAAAGTGGATAATTCAGTGGTTTTTCATATATTAACAGAGTTATGCAATCATGACCACGATCAATTTTACAATATTTTCATCACCCCAAAAGAAACCCCAGACCCATGAGCAGTCACCATTTTTCCCCAACCCCATCCTCTTCCCCCCCCAGTAGACAACCATTAAACTTATTTCTGTCTCTACAGATTTACCTATTCTGGACATTTCATACAAATAGAGTCATACAACATGTGATCTTTTGTGACCAGCTTCTTTCACTTAGCGTGTCTCACTACACGCTCCATCCATGTGCCTCTACTTCATTTCTTTTTATTGCCAAACAACATTACATTGTGTGAAGGTACCTCATTTTATTCACCCATTTATCAGCTAATGACTATTTAGTTGTTTCTAAAATTGCCTAATTTTAACAGAGAAAAAAGATTAGATAAAAATTTTTTGCACTAAGATTTTTCCAGGGAAACGTATCAACGTACTCAATATGTTCACTACAGTAAACCTTACTACAATGTAAAAAATGTACTACTTAGAGTTAATAGCATACTTTTACATATTACTAAAACAAATAGGCTACCAAAATATGAATATGATTATCACATGTTTAATAGCAGAGGTTTTTATTTCTAAACCGAATACTCTTTCTTTCAAAACCAGTTGTTAAATTCTGATTCTGCCACCGGAGGTTATGGCTGCTGTGCTGGAAAACTACTGACTTCACTTTACAGCTCACAATTGCTCTCCTTGTCCCACTTTTTTTTTTTTTTTTTAAGCTCCATGGACTTGCTCCAGTCTATTTCACAGACCTCGTTCTTTCTCCTCCCTTCCTTACTTGTCCAGTGTTGACCTACTAATTGTCCTTACAGGCAAATCTGTCAGCTTGTGGAAGCACTTTTATTCAAAACTCTGGAAAACTACACTGATTTTCCTAAATCTTTTTTTTAACTTCAGAATTCTTTATTAAGCTTTCAATTTAAAACTTTATCCCTGCTTCAATTTAAATTTCTTTTTCCACTTGAGATTAGGTAAAAAGCTTGCTTCTAATAATTGACAAGTTCCATGGCACAACCATCTTTCTCACTGGACTTAGTGTGGTCAGGCTCACACCTGTTTTGGTCATTGTATTCTCAGCACCCAGCAGAGAACACGGCTAGTTATTCATAGTCTTGTTGAAAGAGTGAAAACAGAAATGCAGCTTGAAGTAGATTTTTATCATACAGCTAACATGTGTTGAGCTTATTTATACATGCAGGGGCCTAGGCTAAACATTCTCATGCACATCTTACTGAATTCTCATCACAGTACCATTAAACAGGTAGTATGCATACTACCCCCTCCCAATTCGAAAGATGAAAAAACTGAGATTCAGTAAGCAACAGAGCCAGAACTCAAACCTAAGTCTGCCTCAAAGCCCATGAACTTAACCACCGTGCAGCCCTATTCACACAGTCAAAGGCAACAGAGCTAAAGCCAGAACAGCAAGCGAAAAAGAAGGAACACTCGTGACCACAGATCACACCACTTGGGGACCTAGGGAAGAGGTCCAAAGGTGGCCTGTCCCTTTGGGGTTTCTGTAGAGAAGGCAGGCACACTCTTTCTACGACCTCTCTTCAAACATGCACTCAGACAGGACAGAAGAGGCACAAAAATTTCCACCATACATGAAATGTCTCTCTCAGCCCCAGGGGCTACTGAAGTTGCTCTTATGAAAAATGAGCTCATTCTGAGTGGTTCACACCTCATAACTTCTGAAGCAAAAAGCTTCTGTGCTAAACTGAAAAATACAAACAAAACAGGACAACCTGAGAAGAGTCAGGGCAAGGACAGCTGCTAATAACCAACTGCCGGCTCCTGCTAGTTCTAATGGAGTCACAGCCATCACCTCAACACTCACGCTCATCTGTGTCAAAACAGGGAAGCAGGGAACACATTTCTTTAAGGATTAAATTAACCTTGCTACATAGAGAGTGGTTTAATGTGACAATGATATTAGGTTATCAAAATAAGTACTTTTCCATTGCCTGTTCATATTCAATTTATCTCCATAAAGCAAATTTATATTGATAAAGAACAGAGATTTGCCTTTTTAAAAGCTTAGATGCATAATAAATACACTTTCAGGACTAGTTGGGATATTAGGATATTTTAATCTTGCCTCTCTTAGTAACATTTTTCCTATGTAACAATGAAAACGTCATTCTAAAAGGCAACTGCTAAAAAATGGTTCTGAAGAACCTAGGGGCAGGACAGGAATAAAGACGCAGACGTAGAGAATGGACTTGAGGACACAGGGAGGGGGAAGGGTAAGCTGGGACGAAGTGAGAGAGTGGCATGGACATATATACACTACCAAATGTAAAATAGATAGCTAGTGGGAAGCAGCTGCATAGCACAGGGAGATCATAGGGAGGGTGGGAGGGAGACGCAAGACGGAGGAGATATGGGGATATATGTATATGTATAGTTGATTCACTTTGTTATACAGCAGAAACTAACACACCATTATAAAGCAATTATACTCCAATAAAGATGTTAAATAAATAAAAGGCATCTCCTAACTTCTGAATGGGTTATGTCCCAAAGTTTCCTTTCAGTGCAGTCTGAAAACTAGAAATTAATTTTTCCCGTAGAAGTTATAAACAATTCCAATATTAGGCCACAATCGACTATTTAAATTGAAAATAAACTGCAATACGGGGAGGGGGAAGGGTAAGCTGGGACAAAGTGAGAGAGTGGCATGGACATATATACACTACCAAATGTAAAATAGATAGCTAGTGGGAAGCAGCCACATAGCACAGGGAGATCAGCTCGGTGCTTTGTGACCACCTAGAGGGGTGGGATAGGGAGGGTGGGAGGGAGGGAGACGCAAGAGGGAAGAGATATGGGGATATATGTATATGTATAGCTGATTCACTTTGTTATAAAGCAGAAACTAACACACCATTGTAAAGCAATTATACTCCAATAAAGATGTTAAAAAAAAGAAAAGAAAAGAAAGTGCAAAAGTAGTCTGAGCCCCACGCCCACCCCAGAGCCCTCGGAGCACTGAGCAGCGGAAGGCAGCACAGGCACTGCAGCGTCTCCACAGCTAGCTGTGCGGCAGCAGCAGGGAGAAAAGGAGTGAGAAGACCCCCAGGGAGGCCCCTGCAGCACTAGCAGCAGGAGCACTGCAGCCTCCCGGGCCACACAGCACCCTGCTTGAGTCAAGGACCTCCTTCTGCACACGCTACTGTATACAGTTTGTGAAATAGGTTACGCAACGCCCATGACCTCTTCAGCTTTAATATACACTCACTGGGAAGTACTCAGTCAAAATGGTATCTATAAACAATATATAACCCCTTATTATCATCTCTATTTTTACAGATGGGAAAAGAGATTCTACAGATTAAGTTATTTGCCAAATATCACAAAGCCACTGACACAGCAATGAAACAGATGGAAGTCCCTGCCCTCCAAAGCCGACTTTCTAGAAGAAAGAGAGAGAGACAACAAACAAGACTAATAAATAAATTACAGTATTATTGGAAGGTGCTGTGTGCTGTGGGGGAAAATGCCGTGTGAAGTGCCAGGGTGGTGGTGGGAGCAGCCTGCAATGTGAGCAGGACAGTCAGTGTAGGCCTTACACCAGGATGGTTACACAGGAGCAACTGGAAGGAGGTGAGAGGGCAGTACGTGAATATCTGGGGAGAGAGTTTTGGGCAGAAGGAACAGCCAGTGCAAAGGCCTTGAGGAGGAAGTGTGCCTGGAATGTCCTGTCAACAGCAAGGTGGCCAGTATGTCCGAAGAAAAGCAAGCGAGAGTATGAATGAGAAGTAGTGGAGCACCAGGTGCACGGGACCTTGCCGACTGCTCTAAGGACTCTGCCTTTTACACTGAGGGAGATAGGGAGCCACTGAAGGTTGTGAGTAGAGGAATGACAATGACATAACTTACAACTAAAAATGAGAGCTTCTGGCTCTGGGACTCTGGCAGAATAAGGGCAGGAGGAAGGAGTGCTGGCGAGAGGTGGGCAGCTCCTGGTTGTATCAGGAATCAATGAGGACACCAAAGTTTCTGTCTTGATCAAATATGTTAGACTCTAGGAATAACAGGTTTCGTGGGGAGGGGATCAGGAATTCAGTTTTAGGCAGATTAAGTTTGAGATGCCCGTTAGATTTCTCAGAGGACCAGTAAATTGGCAGGCAATTTCAGGGGAGTAATGCAGGTTACAGATATCAAGTTGTAAGTCGTCAGCACCGAGATGATATTTAAAACAATGAGGTCAGATGAGATCACTGTCCTAGATTCAAAAGCTTGACTATAAAGAAAAGAATTCACCAGGATTTTCCTTATTCCGAGATAATAAAGAATTGTCAGCAGTTTTTAATTACTGAAGATTCATTTGAAGGGCTTTTACAATGTATGAAAATACTAATAATCTGTTAAACAAACGTAATATTATCACGTTTTACACAAAGGAATAATCCCCTTTTTCATTCATGTGTCTTCTCTCAAGGGCAAGATTTTTCTTGTATATTTGGTCATCAGAAAAATCAGATCATTTCTGAGTTTACGGATCATCTAATTCAATTCCTTTCTTTTACAGAAAGAAAGATGAAGGTGAAGACAGGTAGGACAACCTGCCTAAATTCACACAACCAGTGGCAGACCCCACGCCTGGTGTCCCTTCCACCCCAGCAGTCTTCCTGCAGAGCAGTGGCTCCCAGCCCGCGCCTGTCTGCACACACCATAGTCTAAGCTCACCACGGATGGCAACGGGACTGCCGTGTGGGGAGAGGGCAGAGCGGCTGACAAAGTTCCTCTAGGGACCCCACCAGGGCTACCCTCACCCCAAGGTTGTGCGGCTTCCCAGTGGGATCACTACTGGAAGGAGTTAGTAAGATGAAAAAAGAAGGAAAAGAAAGGATAATTGTCAATTAATGATAATGCAGAGAACTGTGAAGAATTCACTACTACTATCTTATAAGCCTAATCAAGTGCTCTTATTTTCTGCTACTATTAGGTTCTCTGACCGTATCCAAATATTTGTTTTATGGTTATTTTTCTTGTTACCTGATCAAAGCCCAATTATTACGAGCCATTAGATACAAAAAAATAAGAGCCTTCAGCTTCATGCTATAGTTTTAAATCAAAATAATACCATAATTACAAAAGTTTCATCAGAGTTTATATCTAATTACTACTTAAGACAGGCTTAAAATATAAATAATATAACCTATTAACTGAAATTTGTTTAGAAAGCAAATTCTCTACTTAGAAAAGTTAAGACTACAGATATGAGAATTACTAACATTATTGCTTAATTATCAATAAAGACTAATATATTAAGTATTCAAATAACAGATCAATTCATTTGCAATGCATAATACCAATAAATTTAACAATACAAAATAAGAGTTGAAAATATTTTGTACACTAAAAACCACTTTACAAATAAAAGGTATTATTAACTATCATGCTTATCTGATAAATAAAAATACAAGATTATTAAAGATCATCACTTAATGATGAACATTGGAAACTGAGGGGTTTTTCATGCATTCATTCATTCAAAAATATATTTACTAAGAAGTCTGTCCTATATACCCGGCACTGCACTTAGGGCTGAGAAATACAATCAGAAATAAGACACAGTCCCTTTCCTGAAGGAGTTCATAATCTAGTGGGAAACACACTTAAGCAAGCATGCAATTAAAATACAGCAGACTGAGTGCTTCCAGGAGTAAGTACAAAACGCCACCTATCAAGCACACTGAAGGGTCAACTAATTCAGTCTGGGAAAACTTTCAAGAAGAAGGAATAATAAGCTTAGGCTTAGCTAGGCAAAGCAGGAAGTGTGCTATGAGCAGAAGGAAGAGCAATGCAAATATCTGGAAGTGAAAGAAAGATGAAGCTTTCAAAGCCTTAAAGGTGGATCAACATTACCAAAGTAAAGAATAGGATGGGAAAGGGATGAAATGAGAGAGACATGCATGATTAAATACTCTATTAAGTGAATAAATAACTACCCTAAACATTGAGTAATGCCAAGATTGGTTAAATAAATTATATCCATATAACAGAATATTGATAAAGTAGAATAAATATCCATATAATAGAACACTATGCAAACATAAAATATGATACTAAAATATATTTGATAACACGGAAAGTATTCTTTAAACAAGTATCTATCGAGCATCTATTACGCACTGAGCTAGCTAGACAAAAAAAATCAGGTTGCAAACCAGTATGGTCACATGTGATATAACTCTTATGGAAGCATACAAATCTCCATGGGAATAAAGATAAAATTACAAAATGCTAACAGCATTACTGGGGAATGGGGTTGCAGCTGACTTTTTTCTTTTTTTTGCTTATCTTTATTTTCCAACCTTTCCCACTTATTATAGAAGTCAGTATAAACAATCCAAAGTAGATTAGAAGCCTTTCCATAGGGCCAAGTGTTATTTAAAGAAAACTACACGGGTAAATCTTCTATCACTGGGGACTTCCCTGGTGGTGCAGTGGTTAAGAATCCGCCTGCCAATGCAGGGGACACGGGTTTGAGCCCTGGTCCGGGAAGATCCCACATGCCGCGGAGCAACTAAGCCCGTGCGCCACAACTACTGAGCCTGAGCTCTAGAGCCCACGAGCCACAACTACTGAAGCCCACGCACCTAGAGCCCGTGCTCCACAACAAAGAGTGGCTCCCTCTTGCCACAACTAGAGAAAGCCCACGCGCCGCAACGAAGACCCAATGCAGGTAAAAATAAATAAATTTTTTTAAAAAATCTTCTATCACTGGCTCTGGCAAACAGCAGACACCTAGAGTTGTATATGTGTTTTTAAAACAATTATCCAACTAACCTTTACTGAATGCCTGCCTTTTACCAGGCACTGAAATATGGATACAAAGATAAATGAGGCACGTGTTCTACTCAGTTTCATCATGTGTGCAGGTTCCTGTGTGAACCATCACAGTCAAGATACAGAGCAGTTCCATCACCAGGAGGATCCCTTGTGTTGCCCTTTTATACCCATCCCCCTGCCCTCTTGTACCTTCCCTCACTCCTAACTCCTGACAAGCACTCATCTGTTCTCCATTTATATCCTTTGGTCATTTCAGAAATGTTATATAAATGTAATCATATAGTTAATAACCTTTTGGAATTGGCTTTTTCTTTATTTTAATTTTTTCATTTTTTTATTCTTTACTTAAAGTATTTTTATTTTAAAACTTAATATTTAAAGAGTGTTTTTAAAAAATTTTAAAAGTAATGCATATTAGAAAGAAAGTTAATACAAATTCATGATGAAAAAAAGTTCAGACAGTACAAGAGAATACACAGGAAGTCCCCCTCCCACCCCAGACCCCCAGTTTTCCAGACCTTCTCAGAAACAACCACTTCTATCAGTCTCCTGGATGACTTTCTATACAACATAAGCTTTGAAAAGAACTTTTTTTTTAAATTTTTGAATTATATTTTATTTTTTTTTATACAGCAGGTTCTTATTAGTCATCAATTTTATACACATCAGTGTATACATGTCAATCTCAATCTCCCAATTCATTACACCACCACCACCACCACCCCCCTGTGGCTTCCCCCCCCCCCCGGTGTCCATACTTTTGTTCTCTACATCTGTGTCTCAATTTCTGCCCCGCAAACCAGTTCATCTGTACCATTTTTCTAGATTCCACATATATGCGTTAATATATGATATTTGTTTTTCTCTTTCTGACTTACTTCACTCTGTATGACAGTCTCTAGATTGGAATTGGCTTTTTCATTCAGCATAACTCCCTGGGGATTCATCCAAGTTGTTGTGTGTATCAATATTTTCTTGCTGAGTAATATCCATGATGTGGATATACCAGTTGGTTGACAGCTGGATTGTTTCCAGTTTTTGACTATTATGAATACAGTTGTTTTGAACATTCATGACAGAAAAAAAAAAGATAAATGAGGCACAGTCCTTGCCCTGAAAGGGCTCACAATCAAGCGGAGAAGACAGACATGCAAACAGAAAGCGCGACAGGGTGAGGAAACTTTAGGAGAGATGACAAAGTGCTACAGAAGCACTGAGGACAAATACTTGCAGAAGGTCAGAGCTCTAAGACAAGCATACCACTTCTGGCACTGCAGAAGCTGCTCTTAATATGTGCCTTATGGTTTCTCAAAAAACTGAAAACAGAACTACCATATGACCAGCAATTCCGCTCCTGGATATGTATCTGAAAAAACAAACAAACCCCAAAACTATAATTCGAAAAGTTACATACACCCCAGTGATCATAGCAGCACTATTTACAATTGCCAATATATGGAAGCAACCTAAGTGTCCGTCAACAGATGAATGAATAAAGAAGATGTGGTACATATATACAATGGAATACTACTCAGTCATAAAAAAGAATGAAATTTTGCCATTTGCAACAACATGGATGGACTTGAAGGGCATTATGCTGGGTGAAATAAGTCAGACAGAGAAAGTTAAGCACTGTGTAATGTGATTTATATGTGGAATCTAAAAAATACAACAAACTAGTGAATATTAACAAAAAAGAAACAGATTAACGGATATAGAGAACAAACTAGTGGTTACCAGTGAGAAGAGGGAAGGGGGGAGGAGCAAGATAAGGGTAGCAGATTAAGAGGTACAAACTACTATGTATAAAATAAGCTACAAAGATATATAGTACAGCACAGGGAATATAGTCAATATTTTATAATAACTATAAATGGAATATAACCTTTAAAAATTGTGAATCACTACATTGTATACCTGAAACTTACATAATATTGTACATTAACGATACCTCAATTTTTTAAAATGTGCTTCATGTACCCAGTGAGTCACATTTATCCCACATCACTTTGATCAATTTGCCACAAGAAAATAAAGGTGGGGAGGGATTGGAGGAGACAGCAATTACACAGACCAACCAGGCTCACAATGCAGGGCTGACACACTAAACCTGCCTTACAAGGAGCCTTTGTGGGAGCTGCACAATGGCCTGCCCAGGAGAGCAGGTCAGACAGTCTCACTCCGGGCTGTCAAGGGCAGACACGCAGCTGGGTCTGACTGTGGAGGGACAGGGAGCTTTCTACTAAAGCCAAATAGCCAGAAAAGAGGAAGCCCAATATCACCCATCTTTCAGTGAAAGAAAAGAATTGAAGGGCAAAATAAAAACCAGGCAAGAAGGCTAGAGTCTGCTCTTATTTCATCTGCCAAATAAACCAAAACAATAATTTTCCCTTTGCTTTCACCTTAAAAATTCATCACCAGGGGTTCCCTGGTGGCACAGTCGTTCAGAATCTGCCTCCCAATGCAGGGGACACAGGTTCGAGCCCTGGTCTGGGAAGATCCCACATGCCACGAAGCAACTAAGCCCGTGCGCCACAACTACTGAGCCTGCGCTCTAGAGCCCGCAAGCCACAACTACTGAGCCCGCGTGCCTAGAGCCTGTGCTTGGCAACAAGAGAAGCCACAGCAATGAGAAGCCCGTGCACCGCAACAAAGAGTGGCCGCCGCTCACCGCAACTAGAAAAAGCCCGCGTGCAGCAACGAAGACCCAACGCAGCCAAAAATAAATAAATAAATTTATTAAGAAAAGAAAAAACTCATCACCAACTCTTGAAATAGTTTTAATTTCTTACACTTATGTTGCCTTTTTCATTTCACAGACATTTCATTTTTCTCCTTCACCATACCACTTCCAGTTTTCTTTTAAAAAGGTAGGAAGAATCAAATATAAGTATCAATCTAGCCACTTTGATTATTTAAACCTCTGTTACACACAAACTTAGGAAGAAATCTTTTTTCCTACAAAGTTCAAAGAGAAACAGGAAATATCCTAACAGTGTAAATCACATAAACAATTGTAATTTATTACTCATGTCAGATATTCACTTGAAATGTCATTAGGAGGAGAAATCCATGGCTTGTATAAAATTCATATATTACAATGACTGTGGCACTGAACCTAATTTAAAATCACACTAATTTTGTTAACACATGGTTAATATTAATATTTAAAATGATGTGTCAATTCACAAAACACACAGCTGGGAGATACGACTTTTGTCATTGACTTTGTAACCGTCTATTGCATGTTCTTTAAGATCAATGTGGAGATGAGACCCTAACAGCACAGGTGCAGGAATGCACTGCCTGTAACCCCTTCCCTATTTCCTCCTCCGCCTGGAAGGAGTGACCACGAAAAGCCTGCTCCAATCCTCACTACCCTATTACTTTATTCTAGCCAATAACAACAGCTCGTGACACAGGCCTTCCTGTCTTTCTTCCTTTGCTCCTTTACAATAACCAAAGTACCCCATTTGCATCTCTTACCTCAAAACTTCTACTCTGAATTTCATTTTTGCAACTGTAGTCTGTCTCTCTCTCACACACACAGTTATCTCAACCACCTGGCTTATTTGCAGTCCCCGGTCGGAAGAGAGCCCACCCACTGGGGCCACTCTCCCTCTTTTCTGGGCCCGTGTTTTGGAGCAAGTCTGAAGAACTAAAGAAGCCGTCAGGTCTGAAATCCCAGCGAATCAGGCACCACCCACAGGTAAGAGACATCTGGGGTAAGACAAGGAGTGATCAGGCTCTGCTTTAACCCCTGCTAATAGACCTTGAAGACTCACCCACAGGTATGAGCCAGAACAGCTTTCCTCTCCAAACTGGTGCCAAAAACTAAGGAGAAGCTGTACTATTATCTCTGCACCTGCCATTTTTCAGCATTTGCCAAACAAATGATTTCATCTCAGGGCCTCCAAAATAGTTCAACTGCTTAAAGGAATGTTTGGAAAAAAAAGGAAACTCTGCATAGCGATAATCTGCTGAGAATTAAATACTAACAACCTCCACAGCTGGCTTCTCTTGCACTCAGAGTATTCAAAAAAGCAGAGTAGATATGGTCCCCACCATTTCTTTTTTTTTTTTTTTTCACATCCGCTCACCTGCCTGCAACAGCTGCTTAACTTCTTTGCTCTGCTTTCTAGAGGGCATAACTAACTATGCAGGCTGGAGGAAGAGGAAAAGAGTGGACTCAAATGGCACAGATGACCAGATGACTGCATAGCTCGGTGTGTGGTCCTCCCTGCCCCCGGCTCCCCACCTTCACTCCCATCCAGCCCAGGACTTGAAAGCACCGGAGTGGAGGCAGTGGTGAGGAGAGCCAGGGCCACCGGCCAGCGTGCATGTGCAGAGGCGGCAGAGACTCCACATACTTTGGATTCTACACAAGACACTAGCTTGAGTCACCGAACTAAAGGGTATAGTTGAAATTTTTTTAAATATGTGGTATAAAATAAGAAAACAAAGTAATATCTATATCATTTACTCCTAACATATTTTTCTTATATGTCGTTGGTATAATTATGTCTTCCTAAAATACACATTTATTTTTCAAACTAAATTAGAATTGTACAATGATTATAAGACACTTCAAACCTAAAATTCCTTTCAAATTATGTTGGAAGCAATAATTCTTTCAAGAATACTCCCTAAATTCCTGGTTCCTTATTAAAAGAAATATTCTGAATTCTGCCTAGGATCTCCTTTGGAGAGTACATAAAATTCAAATTACATCTCAATGACCACATAAAAGAAAAAGTGTACCTTTTTTTTTTTTTTTTTTTTTTTTTGCTGGGCGCAGGCTTTCTCTAGTTGCGGTAAGCGGGGGCTACTCTTCCTTGCGGTACGCAGGCTTCTCATTACGGTGGTTTCTCTTGTTGCGAAGCATGGGCTCTAGGTGCACAGGCTTCAGCAGTTGTGGCTTGTGAGTTCTAGAGTGCAGGCTCAGCAGTTGGCACATGGACTTAGTTGCTCTGCGGCACGTGGGATCTTCCCTGACCAGGGCTTGAACCCATGTTCCCTACATTGGCAGGCAGATTCTTAACCACTGCGCCACCAGGGAAGCCCCCAAAATGTACTTCTATCACCACTTGCTTTCAGGCTGTATCTGTCCCAACATATCTTTAACGTAAATCACTGATTACATGTTTTTTGGTTTAAAAAAAAAAAAAACAATGAAACTTCACCAGCCAAAATAACTACCAATTTAACAAAAGTTTAAATGACAGAATAAGCTTTTTAAATGCAATTATTATCTAATGTTATCAATAAAATCTATTTTGATGAAAAAATACATGGCTTTAGTTATCATTATTTATCTGTAAATAGATGCCCCAAATTAAGGTTAGTACTTTATGATCAACAGGGCAATAACAAAAAATAAGCCCATAAATTAACCTTAGTATATATAAATATAGATAACAAACATTCCATTTCAAATCAGTGAAGAAAAGTAGAAGAATCATTAGTTAACGTCTTAGAAATCAATAAAATAGCATCATTCACGTTGAACCATCCCCAAATTTTCAGGTAAGACTAAAACTTACTTTTTAAAGTACTAGAAAAAATGTGAAAATGTATCTGCCAATGGTATGGAAAGGACTTCTTGCCTATTTAAGAGCAAAGAAATAATCCATTTTTAAAATTCTGTAGGACAACAAAAATAAACAAATGGGACCTAATGAAACTTAAAAGCTTTGGCACAGCAAAGGAAACCATAAACAAGATGAAAAGACAACCCTCAGAATGGGAGAAAATATCTGCAAATGAAGCAACTGACAAAGGATTAATCTCCAAAATATACAAGCAACTCAATATCAAAAAAAACCAACCGAATCCAAAAATGGGCAGAAGACCTAAATAGACATTTCTCCAAAGAAGACATACAGATTGCCAACAAACACATGAAAAGATGCTCAATATCACTAATCATTAGAGAAATGCAAATCAAAACCACAATGAGGTATCACCTCACACCAGTCAGAATAGCCGTCATCAAAAAATCTAGAAACAAATGCTGGAGAGGGTGTGGAGAAAAGGGAACCCTCCTGCACAGTTGGTGGGAATGTAAATTGATACAGCCACTATGGAGAATAGTATGGAGGTTCCTTAAAAACTAAAAATAGAAACACCATATTACCCAGCAATCCCACTACTGGGCATATACCCTGAGAAAACCATAATTCAAAAAGAGACATGTACCGTCATGTTCATTGCAGCACTATGTACAATAGCCAGGACATGGAACCAACCTAAATGTTCATTGACAGATGAATGGATAAAGAAGATGTGGCACACATATACAATGGAATACTACTCAGCCATAAAAAGGAACGAAATTGAGTTATCTGTAATGAGTTGGATGGACCTAGAGTCTGTCATACAGAGTGAAGTAAGTCAGAAAGAGAAAAACAAATACAGTATGCTAACACACATATATAGAATCTAAAAACACGGTACTGACGAACCTAGTGGCAGGGCAGGAATAAAGACGCAGACATAAAGAACGGACTTGACGACACAGCAGGGGAAGGGGAAGCTGGGACAAAGTGAGAGAGTAGCACTGACATATATACACTACCAAATGTAAAATGGATAGCTAGTGGGAAGCTGCTGCATAGCACAGGGAGATCAGCCCGATGTTTCGTGACGATCTAGAGGGGTGGGATAGGGAGGGTGGGAAGGAGGCTCAAGAGGGAGAGGACATGGGGATATATGTATACGTACAGCTGATTCACTTTGTTGTACAGAAGAAACTAACACAACATTGTAAAGCAATTATACTCCAATAAAGATATAAAAAAAGTAAATTCTGTAGGACAAAAATACCATATATAATGTAAAAATGCCAAGAAATTGATTACAAACATTGCTAACATATACAACAGAATAAGACATAACAAATAATGGGCTCTTACCCAACACGAAGTTGAATATCGCAACAGAAAAGCAAGCAAAAGACATGAATGAACATATCACTAAAAAAGTTTAAATAATCAATAATATGGTTTTTGTTGGTGTTGTTAAAAGTTCAATCACACTGACAATCAGAGAAGTGTATATTTTTTAATGAGATGTCATTTCTGTCTACCCATTTAGAAAATATTTTTAAATGCTGATACTCAAAATATCACTGACTGTTCAGAAAAATGAACATTCTTTCTTTCACATTATTTGTAGGATCATAAATTTGCACAATCTTTTGGGTGAACAATTTGGAAATATGTCATCTTAAAAAATGTGTATACCCTTTGGTCTAGCTACTCCACTTCTCTGAATATTTCCTTATGATAAATTCATAGATGTAACATTTAGTTTGTTTACCAAAGAATTACTCATAATATAAAAAAACTGGAATCCTAATGTTCTACCCCAAAGGACTGGTTAAATGTACAACCTTACAACTTAATGCTATATAACTGCTATATTATCAGATATTTAATGATATGTAAAATATCCACAATATCCACAGCAATACGTATAATTCCATGCCTGTAAAACAAATTTTATATAGACACACACAAACACACACACACACACGCGCCAAAGGAAGAATATACAGTGTAATTCTATATCCATTATCAAGGACTGGTTCAGTAACAGGCAAGTCACAGTATCCGAGTCAACTGGAGACAAAGAAAGGTTTGCTGGGAGTGACTCCCTAGGTGGGTAACTCTAGAAAAAGGAAATACAGAAATTCTCGAGACTTTTCTTGAGACTTTTTCTTTAAGTTTAAAATTATATCAAAGTGAAAACTTCCAAAAAACTTAAACTGACATGAATGGCAAGGATATTTATTGGCTCAATGAGAAAGCATGCAGCCCTGACTGTTACTGGCAACCATCTACAACCTCAGAGCAACCAGCTTTAGGATGAAGCTGACACTATGGGCTACAGAGCGGAAGGATGGAAAGAACCTGGCTATTTCCTAAGATTGCTGAGCTGCTAAATAAAGTCAACCCTAAAGCCCACCCCTCTGGACTTCCAGCTTTTGAGCCAATAAACGCCCTTGTCGTTTGAGTTTTTTAGAACTTTTCATTTCAATATAATTTTAAACTAACAGAAAAGTCTCAACAACAGTTCTAAAGCTTCACCCAAATTTATCAACAGTTAATATTCTGCCCCATTTGCTTTATGTTCTCTCTGTCCCAAACACACACACACACACACACACACACACACACACACACACACACACACACACACACACACTAACTCCTGAAACCATCTGAGAGTAAGTTACATACATCATGCCCATCTCTTCTCCAAATATTGTAGTGTTTATTTCCTAAAAATAAGGATCTGTCTTAGATGACCATAGTACAATTATCAAACTCAGGAAACTTAACATTGATACAACCTAATCCACAGTCTATACTCAAATTTCACCAACTGTCCCCAAAATATATTCTTTGTTGCTATTTTTCCTAACCCAGGGTCACCCATCCCATCTGCTGTCATGTCTCATTCATCTCCTTTTATCTGGGGCAGCTCCTCTGCCTTGCATGACAATGACACTTGTGAAGAGCACCAGCCAGACTCTGGTCTCTCTCACATCTCCTCAGGTTCCGCACACTTGGCAGAATACCTCAGAAGCAGTGCTGTGTCCCTTTCAGTGGGACAAGAGGCACACGGTGGTGGTTTTTGCCAATACTGGTGATGTTGACTTTGATACTGTGGCAGACAGACTCAGGTGTCCCCGTGACCCCAACCTCCTCGTGTTCATGCCCTGTGTGCCCTCCCCTTGAGAGTGGGCAGGACCTGTGACTTGCTTCTAACCAAGAGAACAGAGCAAAGATGACAGGATGTTCGTGACTGCAAGTAAGTGATTATGTTACATAAGAGGTAACTTCCATCTTGCTGGAGCCCCCTCTCCCTTGCTGGCTGTGAGGAAGCAAGTGGCCAAAATGGGGAAGCCACCTGCAAAGAAGCAGAGACAGCCTCTAGGCACTGAGGGCTTCCTCCCGCCAATGGCCAGCAAAACAGTGGAGCTGTCAGTCTTAAACCACAAGGAATGGAATGCAGCCAACAAGCACATAAGCAGGAAGTGGACCTGCAACAGTCGCGCCTCCAGATAACCCAGCCCTGGGTTAAAGTGTCATCAGACCCTAAGCAGACGACCCTGCAAAGCCATGCCCAGGCTTCTGACTCACAGAAGCTATGAGGTAATTTTAAGCTGCTAAATTTGTGGTAATAACTTTCTGGGCATTGTTACACAGCAATAGAAAATGAATACAGTCACACTTGAAGTGGTTCTGCCAGATTACCCCAATGTACTCTTTTTCCCTTTGAAATCAATATATAATTTATGGGAAGTTCCTCTGTAACTATGCCAACACCATAGGCCTAATCAAACTTTCAGACTTAATAATCACTGGTGATTCTTGCTTAAGCCAACTATTACTACCATGTTTGGAGAATTATGATGTTCTATCCATCATCCCTTCTACATTTATTAGTTGGCAATATGGGGAAAGAACTTTCCCTTCTCCCCCATTTATTTACTCATGAATTTATTTGCATGTCAAATACACTCATGGATTATTTTATTCCATAGCAGATTTAATCCACTGTCATTATTTATTGTGATCCTCAAATAACCAGATTTGGCCAGTGGGAGCTTCTTCAAGCTAACTCCTGAGTCCTTTTGACAAATCCCATAACTTTTTTTTTTAACTGTCTTAATGAGGTATCCTTTACTAACCATAAAATTCACTTATTTATTGATTGATTTATTTTAATAGATCTTTATTGGAGTATAATTGCTTCACAATACTGTGTTAGTTTCTGTTACACAACAAAGCTAATCAGCCATATGCATACACATGTCCCCATATCCCCTGCCTCTTGAGCCTCCCTCCCACCCTCCCTATCCCACCCCTCTAGGTCATCACAAAGCACCGAGCAGATCTCCCTGTCCTATGCTGCTGCTTCCCACCAGCCAACTATTTTACATTCGGTAGTGTATATATGTCGATGCTACTCTCACTTTGCCCCAGCTTTGCCCTCCCACCCCATGTCCTCAAGTCCACTCTCTATGTCTACCTCTTTATTCCTGTCCTGCAACTAGGTTCATCAGTACCATTTTTTTTGGGGGGGGGGGCGGATTCCATATATATGCGTTAGCATACGGTATGTTTTTTCTCTTTCTGACTTACTTCACTCTGTATGACAGAATCTAGGTCCATCCACCTCACTACAAATAACTCAGTTTCGTTTCTTTTCATGGCTAATATTCCATTGTATATATGTGTCACATCTTCTTTATCCATTCATCTGTCAATGGGCATTTAGGTTGGTTCCACGTCCTGGTTATTGTAAATAGTGCTGCAATGAACACGGCGGTACATGTCTCTTTTTGAATTATGGTTTTCTCAGGGTATATGCCCAGTAGTGGGATTGCTGGGTCATATGGTAGTTCCAGTTTTCGTTTTTCACCACACCCTTTCCAGCATTTATTGTTTCTAGATGTTTTGATAATGGCCATTCTGACTGGTGTGAGGTGATACCTCATTGTAGTTTTGATTTGCATTTCTCTAATGATTGGTGACGTTGAGCATCTTTTCATGTGCCTCTTGGCCATCTGTATGTCTTCCTTGGTGAAATGTCTACTTAGGTCTTCTGCCCATTTTTTAACTGAATTGCTTGGTTTTTTGATATTGAGCTCCATGGGATGTTTGTATATTTTAGCGATTAATCCTTTGTCTGTTGTTTCATTTGCAAATATTTTCTCTCATTCTGAGGGTTGTCTTTCTGTCTTGTTTATGGTTTCCTTTGCTGTGCAAAAGCTTTTAAGTTTAATTAAGTCCCATTTGTTTATTTTTGTTTTTATTTTCATTACTCTAGGAAGTGGGTCAAAAAAGATCTTGCTGTGGTTTATGTCAGAGTGTTCTTCCTATGTTTTCCTCTAAGAGTTTTATAGTGTGTAGTCTTACATTTAGGTTTTTATTCCATTTGAAGTGTATTTTTGTGTACAGTGTTAGGTAGTGATCTAATTTCACTCTTTTACATGTAGCTGTCCAGTTTTCCCAGCACCACTTATTGAAAAGGCTGTCTTTTCTCCATTGTATATTCTTGCCTCCTTTGCTGTAAATTAGGTGCCCATATGTGTGTGGGTTTATCTCTGGGCATTCTATCATGTACCATTGATCTATCTTTCTGTTTTTGTGCCAGTACCATACTGTCTTGATTATTGTAGCTTTGTGGTATAGTTTGAAGTCAGGGAGCCTGATTCCTCCAACTCTGTTTTTCTTTCTCAAGACTGCTTTGGCTATTCGGGGTCTTTTGTGTTTCCATACTAATTGTGAAATTTTTTGTCCTAATCCTGTGAAGAATGCCATTCGTAGTTTGACAGGGATTGCATTGAATCTGTAGATTGCTTTGGGTAGTACAGTCATTTTCACAATATTGATTCTTGCAATCCAAGAACATGGTATATCTCTCCATCTGTTGATGTCAGCTTTGATTTCTTTCATCAGTGTTTTATAGTTTTCTGAGTACAAGTCTTTCGCCTCCTTAGGCAGGTTTATTCCTAGGTATTTTATTCTTTTTGTTGCAATAGTAAATCGGAGTGTTTCCTTAATTTCTCATTCAGATTTTTCATCATTAGTGTATAGGAATGCAAGAGATTTCTGTACATTAATTTTGTATCCTGCAACCTTACCAAATTCATTGATTAGTTCTAGTAGCTTTCTAGTGTCATCTTTAGGATTTTCTATGTATAGGATCATGTCATCCGCAAACAGTGACGGTCTTACTTCTTACTTTATTTCTTTTTCATCTCTGATTGCTGTGGCTAGGACTTCCAAAACTATGTTGAGTAAGAGTGGCTAGAGTGGACATCCTTGTCTTGTTCCTGATCTTAGTGGAAATGCTTTCAGTTTTTCACCATTGAGTATGATGCTTGGTGTGGGTTTGTCCTATATGGCCTTTATTATGTTGAGGTAGGTTCCCTCTATGCCCATTTTCTGGAGAGTTTTTATCATAAACTGATGCTGAATTTTATCAAAAGTTTTTTCTTCATCTATTGAGATGATATGGTTTTTATTCCTTAATTTGTTAATGTGGTGTATCACATTGATTGATTTGCGTATATTGAAGAATCCTTGTATATCTGGGATAAATTCCACTTGATGATGGTGTATGTTCCTTCTAATGTGCTGTTGGATTCTGTTTGCTAGTATTTTGTTCAGGATTTTTGCATCTATGTTCATCAGTGATATTCGTCTATAATCTTCTTTTTCTGTGATATATTTTTCTGGTTTTGGTATCAGGGTGATGGTGGCCTCATAGAATGAATTTGGGAGTGTTTCTCCCTCTGCAACTTTTTGGAAGAGTTTGAGATGGATCGGTGTTAGCTCTTCTCTAATTGTTTGATAGAATTCACCTGTGAAGCCATCTAGTCCAGGACTTCTGTTTGTTGGAAGAGTTTTTTTGTTTGTTTGGGGGTTTTTTGCAGTATGCTGGCCTCTCACCGTTGTGGCCTATCCCATTGTGGAGCACAGGCTCAGCGGCCATGGCTCACGGGCCCAGCCGCTCCGCGGCATGTGGGATCTTCCCAGACCAGGGCATGAACCCGTGTCCCCTGCATCGGCAGGCAGACTCTCAACCACTGCGCCACCAAGGAAGCCCTGTTGGAAGAGTTTTAATTATAGTTTCAATTTCATTACTTGTGATAGATCTGTTTATATTTTCTAATTCTTCCTGGTTCAGTCTTGGAAAATTGTTCCTTTCCAAGAATTTGTCCATTTCTTCGTGGTTGTCCATTCTATTGGCATATAGTTGTTTGTAGTAGTCTCTTATAATCCTTTGTATTTCTGCAGTGTCAGCTGTGATTTCTCCTTTTTCATTTCTAATTTTATTGATTTGCATCCTCTCCGTTTTTCTTCTTGATGAGTCTGGCTAAGGGTTTATTGATTTTGTTTATCTTCTCAAAGAACCAGCTTTTATTTATTTATTTATTTTTCGGTGCGCAGGCCTCTCACCGCTGCGGCCCCTCCCGCTGCAGAGCACAGGCTCCGGACACGCAGGCCCAGTGGCCATGGCTCATGGGCCCAGTCGCTCCACGGCACGCGGGATCCTCCTGGACTGAGGCACAAACCCGCGTCCCCCACATCGGCAGGCGGACTCCCAACCACTGCGCCACCAGGGAAGCCCAGAACCAGCTTTTAGTTTTACTGATCTTTGTTATTGTTTTCTTCATTTCTATTTCATTCATTTCTTCTCTGATCTTTATGCTTTCCTTCTACTGATTCTGCATTTTCTTTGTTCTTCTCTCTCTAGTTGTTTTATACGTAGGGTTAGACTGTTTATTTGAGATTTCTCTTGTTTCTTGAGGTGAGATTAAATTACTATAAAGTTCCCTCTTGGAACCACTTTTGCTGTGTCCCATATGTTTTGGATCGTGTTTCCATGGTCAAAATTTGTTTCTATGTATTTTTTTATTTCTTCTTTGATCTCTTGGTTATTTAGTAGCATACTGTTTAGCCTCCATGTATTTGTGTTTTTTACAGTTTTTTCCTGTAACTGATTTCCAATCTCATAGTGTTGTGGTCAGAAAAGATGCTTGATACGATTTCAATTTTCTTAAAATTTCCAAGGCTTGATTTGTGACCCAAGATGTGATCTACCCTGGAGAATACTCCATGTGCACTTGATCCTTTGATCTGCCACTTTTGGGTGGAATGTCCTATAAATATCAATTAGATCTATCTGGTCTATTGTGTCATCTAAAGCTTGGGTTTCCTTACTAATTTTCTGTTTGAATGATCTGTCCATTGGTGTAAGTGGGGTGTTAAAGTCCCTCACTATTATTGTGTTACTGTCGATTTCTCCTTTCATGGTTGTTAGCATTTCCCTTATGTACTGAGGTGCTCCTATGTTGGGTGAATAAACATTTATAATTGTTATATCTTCTTCTTGGATTGATCCTTTGATCATTATGTAGTGTCCCTCCTTATCTCTTTTAACAGTCCTTATTTAAAGTCTATTTTATCTGATATGAGTATTGCTACTCCAGCTTTCTTTTGATTTCCATTTGCATGGAATATCTTTTTCCATCCCTTCACTTTCAGTCTGTATGTGTCCCTAGGTCCGAAGTGGGTCTCTTGTAGACAACATATATATGGATCTTGGTTTTTTATCCATTCAGCAAGCCTGTGTCTTTTGGTTGGAGCATTTAATCCATTCATGTTTAAGGTAATTATCAATATGTATGTTCCTGTGACCATTTTAATTGTTTTGGGTTTGTTTTTCTGGGTCTTTTTCTTCTCTTGTGTTTCCCGCTTAGAGAAGTTTCTTTAGCATTGTTGTAAAGCTGGTTTGGTGGTGGTGAATTCTCTTAGCTTTTGCTTGCCTTAAAAGCTTTTGACTTCTCCATCGAATCTGAATGAGATCCTTGCTGGGTAGAATAATCTTGGTTGTAGGTTTTTCTCTTTCATCACTTTAAGTATATCCTGCCACTCCCTTCTGTCCTGCAGAGTTTCTGCTGAAAAATCAGCTGATAACTTTATGGGGATTCCTTTGTATATTATTTTTTGTTTTTTCCCTGTTGCTTTTAATATTTTTTATTTGAATTTAATTTTTGTTAGTTTGATTAATATGTGTCTTGAAGCTCAGCAAGCTCCCCAGGCCAAGTGGGCCGTGCAATCACTCTCCGCTCCTCTCCTGGTCCACCCAGAGGGCCCCTCCCACCTACCTCTCCTGATCTCCCCAGCCTCAGGGATGCTGATCCTGTCTGGCCTCCACTTCTCCCCCTTCTGTCCCCCTATGTCCTACTGGTTCACTTTGGGGTTCCTCCTGTCTCCTTGGGCGTCAGAATTCCTCCACCAGCAGCCAGCAGGCACCCGAGTTGTGGGGAGATGCTAACTCCATGTCTTCCCACACTGCCATCCTGACCTTAGCCTTTTCTTAATTCACTTATTTAAAGTATACAATTTGGAGATTTTTAGTTTATTTATAAAATTGTGCAACCATCACCACAATCTAATTTCTCAAATTTTAATTTTTTATCACTCAAAAAACAAACTTCATGCCCATTTGCAGTCACCACCCCTCCAAATCCCAGCTCTGGGAAACCATTCATCTATTTTCTGTTTCTACAGATTTCCTTTTCTGGACATTTCATATAAATGAAATCACATAAAATGTGGTCTTTTGTGTCTGGATATTTTTCACATAGCATGTTTCTGAGGGTCATCTGTGTTGCAGCACTTGTTCCTCTTTACTGGCAAATACTATCTCATTGTATGGACATGCTCCTTAATGTTTTGTATGCTTCCTTACTTCTCAGCACAAGATGTTCTGGGATCATCTTGTATTCTTCCTTCCCCAGCCCTGGCATCTGCCATTTCTCCAAGAAACCTTGGCTACTTTTAGTGGGGAAGGCTATTTAGAAACCAATATCTGGGTGGCTAGGAGTGCTCAGTGTTACAGGGGTGCCCCTACTGCTTCCAGGCCCTTTTGTAATACATGTATATGTACATATAAATATGTTTCTATAAACATAGACACACATATATACATACATACAAACATAAAAGGCTGACCTACTTTTTGTTGCTTGCAATTGAAAGCATCCTAACTCACACAGACATCAGAGATGAGATAAAAATCCCTTCCTTTCAGGACTTCCCTGGTAGTCCAGTGGTTAACAATCTGCCTTCCAATCCAGGGGACACAGGTTCAATCCCTGGTTGGGGAACTAAGATCCCACATGCCACAGGGCAACTAAGCCTGCGTGCTCTAGAGGCCACAAACCACAACTAGAGAAAAGCCCATGCGCCACTACAAAAGATCCCGTATACCGCAACTATGACCTGATGCAGACAAATAAATAAATATTTTTTCAAAAATCCCTTCCTTTTTCCATCTAGGAAGGAAAGGGCAGTAAAAAACAGATTAAACTTTTAATTTCATTCTGTTTCATAACTCTGAAACATACACATGAAAGGCTTTGCTTGGGCCTTTTGACAAAGAAATCTCTTCCAAGCAATGATCTCAAACGCTCGACGTTAAATTTTTATTTTTACTTTCTTCTCTAGAAATCTGTATAGTAGGTACAAAACTATTTTGGTTGAGTCAAGGGACACCCCCCCTCCCCGCCAATGCCTATCAATTCATACACTGGCTTAGAGAATAGCCAGTGAAGGGGAATTCCTCAGTCATATGTTAGACTGAGTGTGAACTGTGAGTTCACCCTTTCAGACTGTCATTCCACATCAAACACATTCCAGATAAATGACAGCTAATTTTTTTTTTTTTTTTACCTTTCTGAGATACAGCCATGCTCAAAAAACGATCAGCATCTCCATGGACCAGAAACAAACAGAAAAACAGCAATAAAAGGGCTGCAGTCATGGTCTCTCAGCTTCTGTATCCAGTAGCAGCCAGGAGTTAGGGACTCATGAACAGTTGGAGACTTGGAATCAGTCTACTGTGTATGGCGGGGATAAGTCTGTCCTGCCATGAAATAAGTCTGATGAAAACGGCAAATGCTCTGTAGCCTACAATTTGTAGTAAGTGGCACTGCCTGCTCAGGGACTGAATCTATGAGATCTCTGATATAACTGTAGGATGAGCACTCCAAGCCACCAGTATAAGCGAAAGAGTCAATGCCCTAGTTATATATGAAGTCCTTCTATGGGCATCAGGAGTTAAAGAACCCACTGACATTTTAGGTAAACATTTAGTATATTTGAGTGCTTGTTTTTCTGAGGAAGGTTCCATATTTTTCATCAGATTTTCAATGAGGTCTGTGATCCCCATATAGTAAAGGACCACTGACCTAATACGTGTGTGAGTTAACACAGCGTAAATCACTTGGTGGCTTCCAGAGCTTGCAGCTCAGTTTTTAGTTCTGTCATTTATTTCCTCAAACATCTGAGTGCCAGACAGTTTTCAGAAATAACACAAAATCTCTGCTTACTTATTAGTGGGGAAAGAGAAGAACCAGAGTGCAGTCTGTCTTTCTGAGAAAAAGACCAAATCATGTCACTGCTCAAAACTCTCCAATGGTTGCACACCCGTGTCTACTGCAGTACTATTTACAATGGCCAAGGTGGGGAATCAACCCAAGGGACTACCAAGAAATGAATGAATAAACAAAATGTGTTCTAAACATAGAGTGGAATATTATTCAACCTTAACAAGGAAGAAAATTCTGACACATGCTACAACGCGAAAGAACCTTGAGACATCACGCTAAGTGAAATAAGCCAACCACAAAAAGACAAATACTGTATGATCGCACTTATATGAAGTACCTAGAGCAGTCAAGTTCACACAGACAGAAAGTAGAATGGTGGTTGCCAGGGACTGTGGGAAGGGAGAGTTCTTGCTAGTAGTTCAGAGTTTCACTTCTTCAAGATGAAAAGATTCTGGAGCTCTGTTGCACAGCAATGTGAATACATTTAACACTGCTTAACTGTATGCTTAAAAATTGTTAAGATGGTAAATTTTATGTGTTTTCTACCAAAATAAAAATTTTTTAAATCACATTATTTTGTTTGCTAGCAAGTCCTAGAGGACAAATGTCCAAACAACAAACCAGCAATAAGAGAAAAACTCAGAAATGTGATTAAAATATCTCATATATTACCAATTATCAAAATAAGGAGACCTGTATGTAATAATTCAATTACATTGTCTGTGAGCTGAATTATTCCTAGGTAAGAGGGAATTAAATTTGTAATAGTCCTCAAATAAATCTCTGTTGAATAGATATGTCAGTATCTGTATTAGTGAGAGCAGTACTAGTTGCTGTAATAAACAAAGCTCTCCAGTGGTTTCCACATACTCTGTGGATGCTCACTGTGGCTGACAGGGCCCTGCATGATCTGGTCAGCTGCTACCTGGCTGACCTCACCCACCACCTCCCCGAGCCACACTGGCCTCCTTGATGTTCTGTGACCACCTGGGTACCTCTCTGTACAATGCCTTCACACTTGCTTTTTCTTCTGCCTGGCTTATTCCCTCACATCATTCAGATCTCTGCTCAAATGTCACCATGAAAGAGACCTTCACTCCTACAATATACCCTTCTCTTCTCTGTCCACTCCACCCCCTTGCCCACTTATGCTCTATTCCCTTGCCCTCCTTTATTTTCCTTCATAGCTCTTAATACCATATATTATTTTATATACATTTATTTGCATGTTATCTATAAACAATAGAATGTGAATCCACACAAGCAGAGGTTTTTGTCTGTCTTGCCCATTGTTATACTCTCAAAGCCTAAAACAGTGTCTAGCACAGGGTAGGTGCTTTCTTGTAGAAAGAAGGAAAAGGAAAGAGGTACAAGGAGAGAGGGAGGAGGGAGAGAAGGAGAAAGAAAGAGGGAGGAGGGAGCGGGAGGGCAGGGGGAGGGGGTGTCTTTGCGCCTCCCTAGCTCAGGGGCTACTTTCCTGGTCTAGCTCCTTTCCAGGGCTGCTTATTTTACTAAAACCAGTAAATTATTTTCTCCCTATAATTACCTGACTTTTACAGTTAACAGTGTTAATGTTCCCTTTTATTAGTACTCTACACATAATTAAAAACCTGACTTACTCTCGTACCTGCTGAACAATGGGATAAAAGATAACTTTGTTAGGACACGCAACTTGCTTTTTACTTAGCTCAAGGTAAACAAACTGCAGAAAATATTTCAGTTATCTGAGAAGTCATCTGGTATAAGAACCACACCGGATCTCTCAGCTTTGTTACTATATTTGTTTGACTGTGTGACTCATGTACTGGTTTACATAAGATCAAATTTCCTGGTTTCTAATTGCTTGAGTAACTTGTGACAATCACAAGGTCCTGTTTCTTGAAAATGGATTGTGCTAATTCAACAATATTCCTGGAAAGTCTTTAAAAGAAATTGCAGTTCATCTTTTTAGGATGGCCTGCAACTGCTAACTTTCCCCTATGTCTCACATTTTTTTCTTTTGGGTCACCTTGTCAGATGCTTTCCACCTCAACCCTATTTCGATTTTCTCTCCTAGTGAAAATCATTGAAATCCCTAAAGACACTGAATTTTATGGGAATCTACTACACTATCGCTGACTTGTGGCCAGGCTCTAAGGCAATGAGCATGGCTTGTTGCCTTCCCTGCTCATCCCGGGCTTAGTCACAGGACTGGGTCTGAGTTTGGACAAATGGTGCAGAATGCTCAAGTCACTCAGAACTAGTAAGAAAGCAAATGTATGTTCACCTCACATACCTACTCTCCACCCCAACATATATCCATGATGTCTCTTTTCTTATTACAAAAGCAAAATATATCCATTAGAAATCTCGGGGGCTTCCCTGGTGGCACAGTGGTTGAGAGTCCGCCTGCCGATGCAGGGAACATGGGTTCGTGCCCCGGTCCGGGAAGATCCCACATGCCGCGGAGCGGCTAGGCCCGTGAGCCATGGCCACTGAGCCGGCGCGTCCGAAGCCTGTGCTCCACAACAGGAGAGGCTACAACAGCGAGAGGCCCGCGTACCGCCAAAAAAAAAAAAAAAAAAAAAAAAGAAATCTCGGAAAATACAAGCAATCTAAAGGAACATTACAGGATGGACCTAGAGATTATCATACTAAGTGAAGTCAGACAAAGAAAGACAAATACCATATATCACTTACATGTGGAATCTAAAATATGATTCAAGTGCACTTATCTATGAAACAGACTCACAGACATAGAAAACAAACTTATGGTTACCAAAGGGGAAGGGGGGGAATAAATTAGGAGTTTGGGATTAGTAGATACAAACTACTATATATAAAACAGATAAACAACAAAGTCCTACTGTATAACACAGGGCACTATATTCATTATCTTATAATAACCCATAAAGGAAAAGAATATGAAAAAGAATATATATATGAATGAATCACTTTGCTGTACACCAGAAACTAAAGCATTGTAAATCAACTATACTTCAATGAAAAAAATTTTTTAATGGAAAACACTTATGATCTGATCCAATAAATGGAAGCATAATTCCTAATTTAAAAAATATATATTTCAACATTAAAAAATAAAAGAATATTATATATATATCTATATCTCACTATTAACAGTTCATTATATTTGTCCTGTTCATATTTGTTAATAAAAATTGGATCATTTGGTACCTACTATTTGATAACCTGTTTTATACCATAATGGACCATCTTTTCACATAAACAATTCTATTCCATCCATTTGTTTTTAATAATGTAGAGTCTTCTCTTGCACAACAGTGAGACAGCTAGACAGATGCTAACTTTTCTCTCTTATAAAAAGTGCTGCATTATAACTGAATCACTTTGCTGTACACCTGAAACTGATACAACATTGTTAATCAACTATGCTCCAATATAAAATAAATTATTTTAAAAAGTGCTGCAAATAAATATCTTCTTGCTACATTTTTGCACACATTCAGAGTTATTTCCTTTGAAAAAGTTCCTAGAAATATAATTAATGGATTAAACCCATGCTCTTCAATGATAAATTGCTCTCCAAAACATTAACTGCAATCTCTACTCCTATGTTTGCATATGAAAATGCAGTATATAATCTGGTTTGTGAATTCGTTTTAACAAAGTTTTACATTAAGGTGATGACAATAATAATAATAGCAATAGTATCTGCCATGCCAGAAGCTGTCCTAGGCACTTTTCCTATCTGATCTCTAATCCTTACAACCACCCCAGGGACAGGTGGTAATATCATCAGTTTACTGACAGGAAACTGGGGCTCACTAAGGTTAGGGGCTATACAGAAGCAAAATTGAGGATTAGTACTAGTTCCAGGCCTGCCTAACTCCAAAGCTCCCAAATGGGGCGAAATGATTTTAAAGAGAAGACACGGAGTCAGCCCTACAGTGCACGGCAAGCTGCAGAGTCCAGAGCCACTAATCTGGAGCCCGGGGGCAGAATTTCAGAATTTTGCAAGCTGGCTGGTTAAACTTCTGATAGCTTAAAATTGGCCAAGTGGCAGTATTTAGACCACAGAAATCAGTGTTGTTTTGTTTTGTTTTGAGAGCCAGTTCACCAACACAGCAAATTCAAGTACTGAAGTCTGACTTGCTTTCCCCCCATCTCTCCCAGTCATTACCCAGGTGAGAAGGGCTGTTGTCTTTTTTTCCCTAAGCAGTTGCCTGCTCCACTGCCAGGGAGAAGTCAGGGTCTTCCACCTGCTGGCATCACAGGTAGCCCCACGCACTCCTCTCCAGAGCCCACCGCCCTACACCTCATCTGCCCTGAGACCTGCACCAGCACTAAGACCACCCTGCCTGTGTCCCCACTGATGGCAACGGGGACAGAAGCCACAGGCGCCCGTGACCCACCTCCCCACCTTGCATCCCACAAGGCTCCATGGTCCCCTCTTCTAGGCCTGGGCCCACCCCTCCCCAACTCTTGAAATCCTTCCGTTGTGCACAACTAAGGGTTCCCTGTATCTTCAATTTCTCTGAACGCTCCCCCTTCCCCTTCTTGCTCTAACCTAAGCCTGAATCTCCCCAGGGGCAGTGCTGGTCCTGGCTGGCCTTTCTGTAATAATTCTCAAATCACTGGGCCTGGAATTGGGAAGATGTCCTCCTTGCTTCTCACAGTGCCTCCTCGCCCATCTCCCTGACTCCCCCTCAAAGCTCCCCAGCTTTGCCTCTTCTGTCCCAGACCACACCTGCCCTCCTCGCTGCTCTCATCTGTGACTGTACCCCGCACAGTGCCAGGACGTGACCTGTGGCTTCACTGTCCTTCTCCTCCCTCAACTCTTGGTGAAGTTAACAGGACCTTTCCACACCCTGGCCTCTCGTTTCTGTGCCACCCACTGCAGTGGCAATACCCCGGACTCCCTCATTACCAATAAGTGCAACTTTCCATCACCTCCATCTCAAGGGTCCCTTTCTTTGACAACCTCCTTCTAGCTTTCTAGTTCATTCCCTCTAGGATCTGACTCGAATAATCTTTTGACCCCACCAGGATCTCCAATCCATTGATCCTATGTTCTTTTCACTCTCCCTCACCTCCTTTGACTACACCACACACTGGTTAAACCCCACTCTTCACCTGCTTTTGACAAATGAATGTGGCTGGAGCAAAACAGAAAACTATACGGACTGATCTTGCTTTAAATTTATTTAAATTTACAATTCTTCCTCTCATGTGGCTGGCTAATGCAGCCCAGAAGCCACCAACATTTCCTTAGCCCATGGACTCTCCCACTGTCCCAGCTGACTATCTCCCCTCCTCCTCTCCCATGCCCACACGCCAAGAAGGACCCTGATGCTCATGTCACTGCGAGGGCTGAAGTCATCAGAAGAGCACGTCCACAAACACCCTGCCATCACGTCTAACTGCCTTTGAACACCCCCCATACACACAGACTCTGTCTTCCCTCCTGTTACTCCACATGGACTGTCCTCAACCTGTGTGACGCCGATTCCCAAGTCCTTCACTTGTGCTCTAGCTCCCACCCTCAAGGATAATTCGCCAGCAATTCTCCGTCCTATTCTGCATCAACAGTCTTCCTTTGTATACTGGATCATTCCTGGATCAACATACAAATATGCTGTTACTTCTTTTATCAATACAAAAATAAAACAAAAACTAAGAACTCTCTGGGATCCCACCTTCCTCTCCAGCTATCGTCCTAACTCTCCTAACTGCCGGGTTAGCCAGACTCCCAGGTGGCCCCTGATAGTCCCCACACTTGGCACCTATTCTCTCATGTAGTGCCTCCCACACTGTGTCCACAGGACCAACAGAAAACAGTACAAGTGACAGAATGTGACTTCTAAGGCTAGGGCATCAAAGACATTCTAGCTTCTCGATCTTGGGTCACACTCTCTGCAAGAAGCCAGCCACCGTGCTGCCTACGAGAAGGCCATGCGGTGAGGAACTGAGGCCCCCGCCAGCAGCTGTGTGAGGGAGCCATAGTCGAAGCAGAGGCCCTCCCCAACCCCCAGCTGAGCCCTAGGATGACCGCAACCCTGGCCAATATCCTGACTAAACCTCCTGAGAAACACGAGCCAGAGCACTCAGATAAGCAACTCCTGACCCACAGGAATGGTGAGAGAGCAAATGTTTGTTGTTTTAAACCACTAAGTTTCAGAGTTATTTGTTATGGAGTAGATTAACTGATATACCCACAGTTTACAGGAAAATGCCTCAATAAGTTGCCTTTATTTACTGTCTCCAATTTCTTTCCTTTCTCTTTTAAACTCACTGCAGTATGACTTTTGCCCCCACACCACTACACCAACTCTGCCTGTCAGCAACCACCACACTGTCAAACTCAATAACCAATTCCTAGTTCTCATCTCACCTACCTGTTAGACAGCATTTCATACAGTAGGCCACTTCCTCCTCCTAGATGTGCTTTAGTTACTCGGTGTCCTGGACATGACCCTCACATGGTTTTCCTCCTACTTTTCTGGTCACTTCTTCTGAGGCTTCTTCACTGGTTCCTCCTTGTCTCTCCACCCTCTTAATGTTGGGGTATTCCAGGGCTCAGCCCTTAGTCCCGTCTCTTTTCTGTCTACCCTCGTTCCTTTGGTGATCTCAAAAGTCTCACATTTACATAGTCCTACAATGGCCTTTAAGGCCCTACATCCTTGCTAATCAAAGTGTGGTCCTAACATCAGCAGGAGCAGCACCTGAGAGTTTGTTATCTCTGGCTCCACTCAAAACCAACCAAATCAGAATTTAAATTTTACCAAGATCCTTAGGGGGGTTGTATGCATGTTAAGGTCGGAGAAGCACTACCTTGGTGATCTGGTACCCCATTCCTCTCTGATCCCACCACAATGGCCTCCTGCCACCACAGGAGCTCAGCAGATACTCTCCCACCTTCAGACCGGAGCAGAACTGTTCACTCTGTCTGAAATGCTCTTCCCCGGATACCTAGATACTTGCTCCCTTACTTCCTTCAAGCTTTTGCTCATTTGTAACCATTTTGGGAGGTCCATTCTAATCACCTTGTTAAAAAATGCAAACCTACCACCATCACTACTACCACCATGCTCCCCATCACAGTTTTCTATATTAATTTTCTCCAACACACTCATAACCTTCTACATACTATAGTTCACTTATTTATCATATTTATTTTCTGTCTACCCCTAGTATAATGCAAATATTTGAGGGCCAAGATTTTTGTCTGTTTTGTTCACTGGTGTATCCCAAATCCTAGAAGACAGCCTAGACACAGCAGGTGCTCAAGAAATGTTTGTTGAAAAAGGACTTTAGTCTCCAATAGCTTCTTCAAGCGCTTGGTAATCAACTCTGTGACTCAGGTGCCCCTGAAATCACTTCATTAGCACAGTTATTCATGCCTGGAATCTCTCTCCCCCTTGCCTACCTAGAATCTACTCAGTATATCTGAGAATAGGCATCTACTGTTTTACCAAGATTTAACCAAGCCCTTCAACATTCTGTTACTGCCTCCCCACTAAGCCTCATGATTTTTTAAAGATAATTCAGAACTAAAACTATTCTGGTCCTTTCAAATTTCTCATTTCTTAAATATTTCCATTCCTTCTTCTCCCTATTTCTTTAACCAAATGTGGCTATTGAGCACTTGAAGTGTGGCTAGCCCAAACTGAGAAGTGCTGAAGCAAAATACACACCAGATTTGAAAGACTTAGTATGAAAAAAAGATACAAAATAGTTCATTAATAATTCTCATATTGATTACACGTTGACATGATAATTCAGAAATAGTGGGTTAAATAAAATATATTATAAAAACTGATTTCACCTGTTTCATTTTATTTTTTAATGTGGCTACTAGAACATTTAAAATTACATATGTGATCCCCCGTTATATTTCTATTGGACAGCACTGCTCTAAACAAGTTCCAAACAGAACGGTTGCTTCCTTCCTGGAAGAAATTCTTCCTGTAGTTTTTGTTTTAACAAGCAGGAGACTGGGAAAGAATGTGGGGGAATGCAACATGCAATTAAAAACAGAAAATAAAAATCTGTAATACTTTGAAATTATCACTTTGATGGTCACTTGAAATCGAACATTTTAAGATAATATTCTTCAAAGACATATATAATAGAGTACATTTAAGTGACATTAAAATACAATATTATCACTATCTGTAAAAATTTATCAAGCTACAACCTAAAAATCTGCGCATTTTTTTCAATGTCCTATACTTAAATATTTTAAAATATAATGTTAACACCACACAAATTAATTTAATCCAAACCAAGTGATTCTGTGTTTAAGGAAAAAGAAGATTCTTGCTTTTGCATGCTTCCTAAAAGTTAAAAGGAGTGAAATAAAAGCACCCTCCTCCTTTCATTTCCTCCCTTTAAAGTCAGAGCTCAGTAACAGATCATCTAAATACTACCCCTTCTCATCAGAATCTCCTTAGCAACCTTTTACAGCTTGTCATGGGTTGCAGAATTTTCCCATTTCCCATTCTTAAAAGGACCTGTGTCCCTTTCAGAACAAAGGAATTTAAAACAGAAAACAACAAGCTGTTTAAATAAAAACTTTAAGGTCACAATCTCCTTCAATGTTTTTGCCAGCTCCTTTCCTGTAAGCATTCTGCTTTCCTCCCTTCCCAAGTTAAAATCAGATCTGGTAACAAAGACTCCTGCAAAAACAACAGGGGACACTTTTAACAATACCTGACAGTCATAATTACAGGCCATACCTACTGGCCCAATATCATGAGACCCTGGGCCCATTTCACAATTACAGGTTGTGGATCCATTTTTAATTAATTTATTAAATTTCTTTCCCTGTGTAAGCTGTATAACAGTAATAGAATAATATATTTGAAAATACCTTAATAAGAAAAGTACCAAATAATTGTTTTGCTCCTTTTTATTATGTTGGAATTAACTACCTAATTTTATTAACCATGCAGAAGGAAAAAATAAAATTCCAAGTTTAATAAAGCCAAATTTATATAAATAAGTTTAAGAAATCAAGTACTATTGCCTCTAGAGTAAAGAGGGAATATTTGTGTCCAAAGCATGTATCCACTGTTCTCATTTTTGCCATGTTCATGTAACCCTAACCAAATTATTTACTTATTTATGTATTAAAACACAAGCTCTGGGACTTCCCTGGTGGCGCAGTGGTTCTGAATCCGCCTGCCAATGCAGGGGACACGGGTTCGAGCCCTGGTCCAGGAAGATCCCACATGCCGCGGAGCAACTAAGCCCATTCGCCACAACTACTAAGCCTGCACTCTAAAGCCCGCAAGCCACAACTACTAAGCCCGTGTGCCACAACTACTGAAGCCTGCACACCTACAGCCCATGCTCTGCAACAAGAGAAGCCCCCACAATGAGAAGCCCACACACCGCAATGAAGAGTAGCCCCCACTCGTTGCAACTAGAGAAAGCCCGTGCAAAGCAACGAAGACCCAACGCAGCCAAAAATTAATTAATTAATTAAAAAAACAAAAACAAAAAACCTCTGAATAAAAACATGGGAGTGCAACAAGTAAAGTCAGGCACCAACTCCTCACTGGAAAGCCATACATACCTTTTAAACTTATATTCTATAAAGTACTCTTGCAATAAAGTTGATACTCTAAACAGAAAATGATCCTAAGGGGAAACAAAAAACAGCTCAAAATTCAGTCATACTAGGCCAAACTATGTTTCAACACACAAAAGTTTATATTTCTACTTGAAATATAAATTATATAAAGATTATTTCAAAAGTCTCTGATTTAGCATTCAAACATTTAAATATTCTCTCATAAAACAGATTTGAAGTAAATTACTTAAAGAGTTTGGGGGATTACTCCACCCTCTGACTCTGAGTTCCATAAAAACAATTTTTAAAAAGAAACAGCAAGGGACTTCCCTGGTGGAGCAGCGTTTAAGAATCTGCCTGCCAATGCAGGGGACACGGGTTCAATTCCTGGTCCGGGAAGATCCCACATGCCGCAGAGCAACTAAGCCCATGCACCACAACTACTGAGCCTGTGCTCTGGAGCTCGCAAGCTACGACTACTGAGCCCACACGCCTAGAGCCCGTGCTCCGCAACAAGAGAAGCCACCACAATGAGAAGCCCGCGCATCACAACGAAGAGTAGTCCCTGCTCACCGCAACTAGAGAAAGCCTGCGCACAGCAACGAAGACCCAATGCAGCCAAAATAATTAATCTTTTTCAAAAAGGCTTTAAAAAAAAAAAAACAGCAAGAAAATGAAATAAAAGACATCCATATTGGAAGTGAAGAAGAAAAGCTCTCTATTCACAGATGACATGATCTCTTACATAGAAAAACCTAGGGAATCTACTAAGAAAGTACTAAAACTAATAAATGAGTTCAGCAAGATTGCAGGATACAAGATCATTATACAAAAATAAATTGCACTTCTAAATATTTACAGTGAACAATCCAAAAACAAAATTAAGAAAACAATCCCATTTATAATCACATCAGGTCAACTGATTTTTGACAAGGGTACCAAGATCATTCAATGAAGAAAAATAGTTTCTTCAAGATATAGCTCTGGGGCTTCCCTGGTGGCGCAGTGGTTGAGAGTCTGCCTGCCGATGCAGGGACACGGGTTCATGCCCCGGTCCGGGAAGATCCCACATGCCACGGAGTGGCTGGGCCCGTAAACCATGGCCGCTGGGCCTGCGCGTCCGGAGCCTGTGCTCCGCAACGGGAGAGGCCACAACAGTGAGAGGCCCACATACTGCAAAAAAAAAAAAAAAAAAAAAAAAAGAAACTATAGCTCTGGAACAATTGGATATCCACATGCAAAAGAATGATGTTGGACTCTTCACACCATATGTAAAAATTAATTTTTCTTTATTTATTTTTGGCTGTGCCACACGGCATGCAGAATCTTAATTCCCCGACCAGGGATTAAACCCACACCCCCTGCAGTGGAAGCACGGAGTCTTAACCACCGGACCACCAGGGAAGTCCCTAGCAATGCACTTCTAGATATGCCACCAAACGAGAAAGAAAAAACAGAAGACTGGTCTTCATCAAAATTAAAAACTTTTGTGCTTGAAAGGATACCATTAAAAAAATGAAAAGAAAACTCACAGAATAGGGGAAAATAGCTGCAAATCATGTATCTGACAAGGAACTTGTCTCTAGAATATATAAAGAACTATTACGACTCAATAATAAAAAGACAAATAACCCAATTAAAAAATGGGCAAAGGATCCAAACAGACATTTCTACAAAGATGTACAAATGTCCAATAAGCACATGAAAACATGCTCTGCTCAACATCATCAGTCATCAGGGAAATGCAAATCCATACCACGAGATGCCATTTCACACCCACTAGGATGGCTAGAACGGAAGTCAGATGATAAGGAGTGTCAGCGAGGATGTGGAAAAACCAAAACTTTCATACACTGCTGGTGCAATGTGGCAGTTCCTCAAAAGTTAAAACACAGAGTTACCAGTTGACCCAACAAATTCTGCTCTTGTGTATATATCCAAGAGAAATAAAAACTTACATCCACACAAAAACCTGTACAGAAATGTTTATAGGAGTGTTACACATAATGGCCAAATGGTGGAAATGACTTATATGTCCACCAACTAATGAATGGGTAAAAACAAAATATGGTCTATCCATACAGTTGAATATTCAGAACTAAAAAGGAGTGAAGTATTGATACATGCTATAACACAGATGAAGACTGAAAACATTATGTTAAGTGAAAATCACAGTCAGTCACAAAAGACCACATATTATGATTCACTTACATGGAATGTCCAGAGCAGACAAATCTATAGCGAAAGAAAGTAAATTAGTGGTTGCTAGGGGAAGTGGGAAGATGGAGGATGATAGCTAAAGGGTAACAGATTTCTTTTAGAGGTGACAAAAATGTTCTAAAAGTGATTGTGGTGATGGCTGCATAATTCTGTGAATATAACAAAAGCTAATGAATCACACACGATAAATGGTCGTTTAACTTGTACCGACCATTTGTGAATTACATTTCAATAAACCTCTCACAAAAAATTAAGAAACATCATCATCAAAAGAAATTAGGTAATTATCACAATATCACAACATCAATTTTACTGCTAACAGGCTTTTCTTTTAAATATGTCTTACAATATCTGCCAAATGCAGTAAAATCTCTACAAAATTTAGGGAAGATGCCAAGAGACACCACACTGAACCGCAGAAGCTCTCTTAGTCAGCCTCTATCTAGCTGACTTACCCATCTCACACTCCCCAGTCCTCTAGAGACCATACTGACTGATCTCTGTGACAACTACTGGCCATGAACAGGCTAGCTACTCTTAGGTCACCAGGTAGGGGAGCTGAACGTTTACCACAGGTCAGTTGAGTCTGGTCCCAAACCTATTCATACAACTCTACTTATGTGACTACAAAAACAATTTAATTAAATGATGCTTTAACTGATGAAATGTGAATGCATAAAAACGATACCCCTCCTAACTACAAGCAAATGAAGATACATAGCAAAATAAGAATGACCGTAATGAAACAAGAAAATTTCGGAAGGAAATGATTTTTCCCTTGAAGAGACACTGGATCTACATCCAATCTTTAATACAGCCTCTAAGACCTGGCACCACTTGTCTGCCTCCATTTCCTATACCTTCCCCCTCACACTCTCCATGTTGACATCCTGTTGTCTGTCAGTTTCAACAAGCTTGCTCTCTGAGTCCTCACTATGATGTCCTTTTGCCTGGAAAGTTCCACTCCATATCCAAACCCTTTCCATCAGCCTGGCTAACTCCTTAAAGCCAAGTTTGTCATTTACACAAAGATGCACGTATCCCTAAGAGTAGCACAGAAAGGTGCTCAAAGAATAAGTCAACTTTATTACGTATATATGGGAAGAAATGTCTAGAAGAATATTCTAAACAGTCATTACAACTAGATGGTAGGGTATGAAGTTATTTTTACTTCCTTCTCTGTATCTGCCTGTGGTACAAAATACAACAAGCTAACATAATTTCTATAAAGAAAGGTACTTTGAAAAGGAAATAAAAATCTAGCTCCTTTGGACTTTCCTGGTGGTGCAGTGATTAAGAATCAGCCTGCCAATGCAGGGGACACGGGTTCGAGCCCTGGTCCAGGAAGATCCCACATGCCACGGAGCAATTAAGGCTATGCGCCACAACTACTGAGCCTGCGCTCTAAAGCCCGCGAGCCACAACTACCGAGCCCACGTGCTACAACTACTGAACCCCACGCGCCTAGAGCCTGTGCTCCGCAACAAGAGAAGCCAGAGCAACGAGAAGCCCGCGCACCACAACAAAGAGTAGCCCCCGCTCGCCACAGCTAGAGAAAGCCTACGCATATCAACGAAGACCCAATGCAGCCAAAAATAAATTAAATAAAATAAAATTAAATAAAATAAATAAATTTAAAAAAAAATCTAGCTCCTTTCCACTTTGATACTATCAGCATTGTATTATCTGTGTTGAAAATTTCTATTTTATCATATTAAAAACATTTAAAATTTAAACTATTCATTAAGGCAGATTGATATGGCCCCTGGATAAGGCAAATTATTATTTTTTAAGGCAAATTATTAAGAAAACTTTCTACTCTATTATCAAAGTACTTAGAAGTGCTTAAGTTACCTGAAAGGTAAACTTTCTGTTCCTTCAAGAATAAAGTGTTTACTCCCAGATAATTTGGTTACTCTGAAACCCTTTGTGAGACATACATAGAGTACAACTGTCACTGGTCTTCAAATATAGTAAAAACTACACAAAGGAACACTACTTGTTATAAATTTTGTGTCCTATGGTCAAACAATGTTGTGGTCCAAGTGCAGGTTGGAAAAGAATTTCCAGACACAAGGCAGAATGTAAGGAAGACAGAGTTTATTAAAGAGAAGGTCGCTGTAAGAACAGCAGGCCTTAAAGGGTCGCTGCAAGAAGAGCGGGCTGACTTCCTGGTAGCCAGGGAAGTTGACCCCCTTTGTGGGCTGTTAGCCAACTTTTACAGCCTCAAGACAAAGAAAACTCCTGCTGGCAGGAGTTTTCAGGATGGCATTAGGTGATTGGTCAGGATGCTACAACGTTACTACATGGTGATTATTTTGCCTAATATGGAGTCATGGGGCTGTCCGGTTTAGATTAGGAGAGCCCATGGCAGCAGTTGCTATGGGGGCTTGGTTAATTCCAGAATTTTTGTCCTGTGTCCTTGATGTAGGGTGTCCTTGATGTAGGGCTCCACAAATGTCCCCTGTATTTACGACATGTATGACTGTACCACAGAAGGCCATTTTGATAATATTATCCGAGATAGAGTGAGAAGAGAAGGGAGCGATGGGAATGAGGGGGCAGAGGAGAGAGAGATAGAGGAGCTTTCATGATGCCGCCAGTCTACATCTGATGATACATGAAATCACATCATCAATATCTCACTACCAACCTTCATTAGTACTGACACTCAGAAGTAACAACTCAAAGGTAGACACAATTTACTCTGAGGGCACACAAACCGATTTCCAGACCATATAAGTTAACGTCAATCAAATGGCTGTGTAAATTTAGGCATGTTTGGATTCTTTAATCCAAAAAGACAGGAAGCGGAATGTGCGTATACTTCCTCTTCCTTCTAGCCTGCTGATCAAGGAGAAAATGCTGTTATTACCAGCAGTTAATTTGAACTTACTCTTCCAATCCTTTTAAAGAACACGTATCATTTTAACTTATCACACAATCCTGTTTATAAACCCTTAAATCAAGGTTTAAGATCAGACAATGCCTTCCAGTAAAAGGGCAGATGTGATAGTAATACCTTGTTGTTTCTGCTAGATATTCCTAGATTTACTAAGTTTGGTATCAAATACTACTTTCACAATCACACAAAACAGGCTCGGGACTTCCCTGGTGGTGCAGTGGTTAAGAATCCGCCTGCCAATGCAGGGGACACGGGTTCGAGCCCTGGTCCGGAAAGATCCCACATGCCGTGCAGCAACTAAGCCCATGAGCCACAACTACCGAGCCTGCGCTACAACTACTGAGCCTGCGCTCTAGAGCCCGCAAGCCACAACTACTGAGCCTGCGTGCTGCAACTACTGAAGCCCACATGCCTAGAGCCCATGCTCCGCAACGAGAGGCCACCACAATGAGAAGCCTGCACTCTGCAACAAGGAGTAGCTCCCACTCACCACAACTAGAGAAAGCCCACGCGCAACAACGAAGACCCGACACAGCCAAAAATAAATTAAATTTTTTAAAAAAGGCTCACTATGCAGCTAAAGCTGATGCAAATATTTTTGTAAAGCTATTACATACTTCTTTCATGTTAATTTTTTAGTTACATTTGAAATTAACTGAGGGCTATCAAATGTCAATTAAAAGAGAGATTACTCATCCAGCTATCACCATGAGTCTACATGAGCCAGAAGTAAAATCAAAGTACAGGGGGCTGATTTAGCTGAAGACAAAATGGATATTTTTTTCGTATTATACTCTGCGTTAAAGCAGCAAACACCCACATACTACCTTTGGCAGTTTATTTTAGGCTGCTCAGGAAACATTAAAATTTTTCACATAGCCCAGTTTCTATCAAAAACTGTACATAATCAGAATGCAGTAAGTCCAAATACTAACTATGATGTATTTCTTGGCTCGTTCTCAAAATCTTTGGGTTTCCCCACAAAGCAGACTAATTCTAGGTCTGACTTCCCAGGAGGTTAAAATATTGATATGCCGCGTAATTCTTGAGTCATTCTGAGTAATTTAGAATCAGACTAATTCACAAATTACTCCAGTACAGACCCTTCACCTAACAATGGGGCTAGAGTTTCGTGGCTGGCGTTCGTTCACTCCTTTTTCTGGTTTCCATTCAAAAGAAACATATTCCTGGGCTACATAATGCCAGGACTGAAAGAGTCATAGGTGAGAAGCATATACAGAATAAGCACAATTTCACTGTCCCCAGTGGGGCACAAAATTAATTATCAGCATTATGCATATGCCTCACACAGCAGACAAATAAAGGCTGGATAAACACAAACATAAGAAAGGTGAAGAGATGTGGTTCTGCAACATACTGGCTATACGGCCTTGGGTAAGTTACTTAACCTCTCCGTACTTTAGCTCTCATTTCCAAAATGCAAATAATAGTATCCACTTCATAAATTTGTTGTGAGAATTAAATTAATGCCTATAACAGTAACTCAGCATAGAGTAAGCTCTAAAGTATTTTTTAAAGATGCATGTGGGGGGCTTCCCTGGTGGCGCAGCGGTTGAGAGTCTGCCTGCCGATGCAGGGGACACAGGTTTGTGCCCCGGTCCGGGAAGATCCCACGTGCCACGGAGAGGCTAGGCCCATGAGCCATGGCCGCTGAGCCGGCGCGTCCGGAGCCTGTGCTCCGCAACGGGAGAGGCCACAACAGTGAGAGGCCCGCGTACCGCAAAAAAAAAAAAAAAAAAATGTATGTGGGAATGAAACAGTAAGTACTTATATACAGTACACATGAACTTTATTTCTAAGATGGGAAGATGAATCTTTTTCAGTTTCCCTCAGTAAAGCTTAAATTTTTCCGCTATGCTCTGATTTTTACAAACTAGCTCTATCAAGATTAAAGTATTGACATAAGTTATTTAACTTTATATAATGCTTTAACCAATTCCACTTAAATTACAGCAAATCCATCAAGGAGAACAGAACAGGACTGTCCTGGTTACTCATTTAACCTTCTTGCCTGCTAAAGGGAAAGGGCCTCTGAGTGCTACATAATTAACTGTAGTTAATAGAAGACAGAATGTGATGAAATTTGGAAAGCTAAAAACAATGAAAAGGTCTCAATTAAGATGCTTGAAAATTCAAATGTTTTAGTATTTTTAAGTGCTTAGCCTTTTTTTCAAGTATAAGAGTATATAACCCACAAGACTATTTAAATAATGGCAGAAGGAAAAACTTGTAAACTGGGAGTGAAAGTTCCCCTAAACTGTGGTTGGGACTGCTTCCTTGACAAGCAAATCCCAAGTACAGGTCAGTCACTCAAGACTTTTTTTGTTGTTTTTTTTCACTCAAGAGTTTATAAATTACCAATATGAGCTGTGAGCCATTCCGGGAGGCGAGGCCGAGGGAGAGTAACACACTATTTACCTTGCAGGTCCTCCTCAAAACCAAAGGGACAGAATACAGATCAGTGGTTGCCAGGAGTTTTGGGCTGGGGAGGGAAAGACAAGAGGGGGAGTGGGGGGGAACCTGGGGGGGGTGATGGAACTTGAACTTGACTGTGTAGATGGTGTTTGTCAAAACTTGAATAATTTTAACTAAAAAGTTTAAACTCTACTGTATGTAAATTATATCTTCAAAAAATAGAAAAAAAGCTGTAAAAAAATTAAATTGCCTATTAAAGTAAAAATTTTGCATATCTTTTAAAACAAATTACATGGAAGATTTCCTTTCATGAGTTCAAACGCTGGAAAATACTCGTATAATCCAGTGTATTAAAACAAATTTCCACACAGTGAGAAATAAGGAAAAACACCCGATTTTAATAAACATTAAGCTATTCTTGAGGTACGAAATCCCATAACAGTTGACTGAGTGCCTATGTATGGCCTCCTTGCTTTCTCTAAAGTCCTAGTTTCGCTTGGTTTTTGTGAATACAGGTGAAGTATTAAAAAGAGAACTATCAGTAAAACTAGAAAAGAATCCATAATATGATTTTTATGTACTAAGAAAACTATTAAAAAACAGTCAAACACTTCAAGTCACGTCTTTCAGGCACGTGGAAAGGTGAGGGGGCTGCGGCTCCCCTCGGGTCTGGGAGCCTCGCCAGGAGTCGGACCTTCTCCCCCACGAGAAGCCGCAAGCGTCCGCCGTGTTCATTCACCGGCTCCCATGACCATGACCCCACCGTGTTCATTCACCGGCTCCCACGACCACGACCCCACTGTGTTCATTCACCGGCTCCACGCTCAAGGCTCGACCTTGTACAACGAGTCGCCTTAGGACAAGACCAGAGCGAAGAAAACGGGGCGCTGACGGAGCTCAGGCGCGCCCCTCCCTCCTCCCAGGGAGAAGCTGGGCGCACGTGAGCCATGGGCCTCCAAGTGCTCTCGGTGGTCGAGGCCCCTTCCCACTCCTCCCACATGCACCGGGGTTCGCAGCCCTGGCTGGAGTGGACCCAACTCCAGAGAGGGCCCGTGGGGCTTCTGACTTACAAGAGATACAGGGAATCTCTTTTCTCAACAGAAAAGCAATTTTAGGGTGAAAAGAGGCTCTAGAAGTCACCGTTCTGACCCTCGTTCTCAAAACAGATTGGCTTCATCCCTATATCACGACTTTCCTCACCTTCCACCATCCACCTTAGGGCTCTGGTTTGACCTCTCTCGACCCCCAATTCCATTTCTCAGGAAGAAGTATCTCTGCTCTTCAGGCCTCAGCCCAACAGTTCTCAAACTAGTTAGTTTCAGGACCCCTTTTACACTCAAAAATTACCAGGGAGTCCAAGGAGTTTTTGTTTATATGAGCTATAACCTATCAAACATTTATTGTATTAGAAATTAAAACTGAGAAATTTTTAACAGCTTTATTGGAGTATAATTGCTTTACAATGGTGTGTTACTTTCTGCTTTGTAACAAAGTGAATCAGTTATACATATACATATGTTCCCATATCTCTTCCCTCTTGCATCTCCCTCCCTCCCACCCTCCCTATCCCACCCCTCTAGGTGGTCACAAACCACCAAGCTGATCTCCCTGTGCTATGCAGCTGCTTCCCACTAGCTATCTATTTTACGTTTGGTAGTGTATATATGCCACTCTCTCACTTTGTCACAGCTTACCCTTCCCCCTCCCCATATCTTCAAGTCCATTCTCTAGTAGGTCTGTGTCTTTATTCCCGTCTTACCGCTAGGTTCTTCATGACCTTTTTTTTTTGCTTAGATTCCATATATATGTGTTAGCATACGGTATTTGTTTTTCTCTTTCTGACTTACTTCATTCTGTATGACACTCTAGGTCCATCCATCTCACTACAAATAACTCAATTTTGTTTCTTTTTATGGCTGAGTAATATCCCATTGTATATATGTGCCGCATCTTCTTTATCCATTCATCCGATGATGGACACTTAGGTTGCTTCCATCTCCTGGCTATTGTAAATAGAGCTGCAATGAACATTTTGGCACATGACTCTTTTTGAATTATGGTTTTCTCAGGGTATATGCCCAGTAGTGGGATTGCTGGGTCGTATGGTAGTTCTATTTGTATAAAACTGAGAAATTTTGATTGAATCATTCAAATTAAAATTGTTTAAAATAATATTAAATATGTTAATATGTGTAACATTTTTATAGAAACTCAAAAAAAAAATAGTGAAAGGGGTGGTATTGTTTTACATTTTTGCAAAATCCCCCTCTCTCTCTGTCTCTGCCCCCTTTCTACCACTACCAGCATCAAATGTATGGTCTTACCCAAGCTAAAAAACAAAACAAAACAAAACTTCCTACTTAAACTATCTCCTCCTTCTCTGGAGTCAAACTTCTTGAAAAATTTCCCACTCCCTCTACTGCCCCTACTTTTTATTATTTTAATTATCAAAGTAATATACAGTGACATTCTCATTTCAAAACAAATCCAAGCAATATAGATAAACCACCATCCACAATCCCAATCTCTTCCCCAGAGGTAATGACCACTGTTACTCTAAAAAATACCCTGAACCCATTCTGTAAACTGAATATTACACTGAACTTTTTTTTTTTTTTTTTTTTTGCGGTACACAGGCCTCTCACTGTTGTGGCCTCTCCCACTGCGGAGCTCCGGACGCGCAGGCTCAGCAGCCATGGCTCACGGGCCTAGCCGCTCCGCGGCATGTGGGATCTTCTTGGACCGGAGCACAAACCCGTGTCCCCTGCATCGGCAGGCGGACTCTCAACGACTGCGCCACCAGGGAAGCCCCACACTGAACTTTTTATTTTCTCATGATTTTCCCTCTCCAAACAGACCAAAAAAAAAAAAAAAATCTGAGAGTTCTGTTTAGATTCCAATTCTTTTGGTGATCCAAGTTATGGATCAAAGAGGAGATAACATGAAGTGACATTCCTATACAAAGCAAGTGCTAAACAAAATGTTAAAACCATGTTGATTTTATGGCAACAAAACATAGTAAGAATAATGAGATTTACGACTATGTCTTGTATGTAAAATCCTTACATTTCATTACCTAAATGCAGATGAATGCTGATTATATTTGTATCATTCTGATGTAGATAATAGTGTCTTTAGAGTTTATAAAACTTTTTCACCTATATAATCACTTTAAAATTTTACAACCCATGAGATTAACAGAGATTATCTTTAACATTTTATAAGTAAGAAAGCCAAAGTTCTGAGACAAAAAACTACTTGCTCAAAATTACATAGCTAGAAAGATGCACACCAGAAACCACAGACAGAACTTGTATTTTTGGACTCAAATCAAATCCCAATCCTTTATATCATATTGAACAATACATCAAAAATTGTCACAATATAAAAATATTAAGTTCTTGATCATTTTTACAGCTAATTTGGAAGAAATTACTTCTACTTCTCAAGTTGAACAGAAAACATAAAATGCGTTGAATAACTTCTGAATGCAAAAAAGAATAAATTATTTTTGCTTCTTTATTATATAATATAATCCCTTAGGAATCTTACATCTTACTTAAAATAACAATTAAAATTTAATAAAACCTACATCAACATGTAAATGTATTATAAAATTAGAAAAATAACTTCTTAAATCCTTAATTAGGCATTGCCATTAACAAAAGACCTAAGACTCCTAATTAAGTATGACGCAACAGCTCCAGAAAAGACCACCACACATACATAATTCATCAATGCTGCCCTCATATTTCAGTGTCACCACTGAAATTTCTGCAAGGGACACATGGAGTCGCATTAAATTTCACAATCAGAATTTTAAATTATTTAAATTATTAGAAAATAATAAACCTTATACAAATGACAAATCATTTAATTCATCAACAATCTTGCTGAAACACTTTCCAAGTCCCTATTTTTTCCTACTCCCAGGCAACTCCATAGGAGTCCAACACATTTAAAAGATTTATTATGACACACTACATTGGATTCTTTAAAAATTGAATGTAAACTACTTCTTATTAAGGGCTCTGAATCTTAGTTAACTCCATTTCATAAACAACAACATAGGAAATTTTTTAAACTATGACTAAGCTGATCTTTATAACACACCTTGACATTTTAAAACTATGGACGAGATAACTGATTTTTCTTCACATTTTACTCTTCCTAAATATAAAAGATATATACTTTCTCTCAGTACATCCTCATCAGAAAACCAAAAACCCATAGTGAGATATTTCAGAACTCAAGTTAGTCTAAATAGAACTTCAAAGCTGCATTACTGAGAAATATTTGAGGATTTCTCTTACCTCTGTTTCTGTACAATGTGAATATTCCAATTTACCTGTAATGAAAATACAAAAAGTTACTTTCAGAGGATTTTGGTTTTTTTATCATTGACAAAAAATATCTGAGCTATTCTGACTATGGCTTCATTATATCTATGAAAATTTATACAAAATAAAGGTGTTAGAATGACCAAATTTCTGGAAGGTCCTGCTTAAGGATTTAAGTTTAAAAATACCCATAAAAGAATAATAAAGAAAAAGATGGGAAGAACATGCTTAACTGTAATAAGATATAAAGCATACACACATATTTAATACATATATAAATTAATGAAAGTAAAATAAAAATATATTTTCTTGCTTTCTTTTTAAAATAACTTAAAATACTTTAAAGGCCTTTAAAAAGTACCATTTAAAATACTTTTAAATACCTTAAAAAAATCTTTAAAAGACTCTTGGGCTCTTCCCTAAATATATTTCCAGTTTAAAGTTACACTGATTGTTTCAATTAACGCAGAAATGTTTCAAACTCCTATTTAATATACGATGGTTATTTTTCTTTAATACATGAATAGACACAACCATATAATTAATTTAGTAATTCTTCCAGTAGAGGATCATCTATAGAATAACCAGACTGAACAATATTTGGCTGCACCAACGTTAACACTTTCTCGTCATCACTGAGACATAATACCAAAGAACATGTACAGTTACATATTTCTGTCAATTCGGGTGATTAAAACATACTTTCAAAATAAAAAGACTGCTATTTTTATTTTATTTATTTATTTTTTTTCCCTGTACGCGGGCCTCTCACTGTTGTGGCCTCTCCCGCTGCAGAGCACAGGCTCTGGATGGGCAGGCTCAGCGGCCATGGTTCACGGGCCCAGCCGCTCCACGGCATGTGGGATCTTCCGGGACCAGGGCACGAACCCGTGTCCCCTGCATCAGCAGGCGGACTCTCAACCACTGCGCCACCAGGGAAGCCCAAGACTGCTATTTTTAAAGGAGAATCACTTATTAAGTAGCTTTAACAAAAAGAATACATAATTTCTCCAGTCTACATTTCTTAAATTTCATTGTCCTAAGTTCAAATACATATTTATCTCTACCTCTTTCCCTCCAACCAAAACTATCTTTCCTCCTAGCTAACTCCTTCTCCCCAACAACTAATGGGTTGCTCCATTTTTTTTAATGATTAATGAGAATTTATATACCTTAGAGTCTATGATGATACCACCAAAAAAAAACATAAATAATGTTTTTATATGCCTCCTAACTCTTAAGATGAAAAATAAAGTTGAAACCCACATTTCTGTTGACCTAATGATACTAATGTGAAATACTGGCTGAAATTGAGACCAGAAAATAAGGAACCTTGGGTTCTGTGAATTAAAAATGATATATAAGCAATAAATAATTTTAAATTATATGAAGACACAGATAAAATGGGTTTAATATATGTGTGTATATACTAGAGTTTGATAAATATATAACTGTTATATATTTAGTGTTATATAAAATTATATATTATAGTTACATTTTTCATGTTATATATTATCTTTTATTTATTTATATATGACTGCTCAGAACATTAGTGCTTTTGGTAGATTAATTATACTTCACTCCTATAGAAATGGTAATTAATTTAACATAGGAAAGTACTGTGGACAGGAATAGCTCACAGAAGGGCACAGAATACCTCTCAGCAAATATTTACTGAGTGTCTACTCTGTAAAGGAGGAAGAGGGAGGGAGAAATACAGTATTAAGACAAGTCATAACAGAGAGTAACCTCTTTGAGGGTACATGGATACACATCTTCGGTATGATACATTCTCAGGGTAAAGAGAATTACAAAGAAAAACAATTTTATGTAGTAGGTTTGTTGTTGGTAATAGCGTTGGTGAAAAATTCTGAAACTATTTTGTATGTACTGTATCACTGAGCAAACTAGTAAATACAGTGATATTGTTGGGAATCAGCAACAGAGGGAAAAGAATATACACCTAACACGTGGGAAGCAGAGAAGAGCCCTGCAGTGGCGAACTGGACCAAGAGGTATTATACAACTTCAGAAAACCATCTATTTCCTAGCTCTGCCCTCCAAAAGAGGGAGAAGCAAGAGCACCCCAGTTTGCAAGAGCATTCCTAGCCCATTCCCACTCAAAGGAACCAGGACTCTGGGAAATTGGCAGAAATCAGGGCTGGGACAGGTAAATTATTAGATAAGCTTCATTACTTTGCACTAGAAAGTAATGAAGTGCTCAAAGAATGACAGAGGTACAAAGTCCTGTAAGATTTTTTCAGTGACCTCTACTATAAAACTGAAAATGCTTTCCTGTAAGAGTACCAAAATTTTTGTGAGAACACACACTGCTTTCCGTTATTCAATCTGAACTGGTAAGTCACACAAATATGAAAAGGTGGTTAGGGACTTCCCTGGTGGTGTAGTAGTTAAGAATCAGCCTGCCAATGCAGGGGACACAGGTTCGAACCCTGGTCTGGGAAGATCCCACATGCCGGGGAGCAACTAAGCCCGCGAGCCACAAATACTGAAGCCTGCGTGCCTAGAGCCTATGCTCCGCAACAAGAGAAGCCACCGCAATGAGAAACCCGCGCACCGCAACGAAGAGTAGCCCCCGCTCAACCCAACTATTGAAAGCCTGTGTGCAGCAGCAAAGACCCAACGCAGCCAAAAATAAATTAAATAAATAAATAAATAAGAAAAGGTGGTTAAGTATGAAGTGCCTGACCACCTGCACTACTCTGCCATCCAAATCCCTGCTCAGACTCTGACCCAGGAATCAGAAAATCCCAATTACATGACAGCAGAGCTTCAAGGAATCCTGGAAATGATCTTTCCCAATCCACTCATCCATAAATGGGTAATCTGAGCCTGAGGAGCCAAACATGCACAAAATGACAGAGCGAAGTGAAGCCTCCAAGGCTCCGACCCCCGCAAAAGTATCAGTGTGCTTTTGTTACCCTGCTCCTCCATTCCCACTTGCAGGGCCCAGCATCCCAGCTACCTACCACTGCTGACATTGTTTCTGGGGAAAGGCACCCCCGATTTAACAGTTGGAAACTTCCAGTACAGCACCTAGGATTTTCATGTGACACCTTTGAGCCTTTCTTCAAAGGCTGGCCACCTCTGTTTACAGAACCAGACCTAAGGAATCTCTCTAAAACCTACAATCTTATGACTTCACTTTCAACAATCCCATGACTTCACTTTCAACAATCCCAGTAACCTAAGCTGATGGTAGGCCTAAGCAAGGTTTGAGATTATTAAATGCAGTAAATTAGTTCTTTCAATTAAAGTAACAACTTTACTGATTTATTGATTCTATTAATTTTTATTAGGTTAAATTTAATTAGAAGGCTAGATTAACTATGTGATGATACAAAATAAAATCAAATATCTGAAATAGTACTTAAACATTAAGTTTCAAAATATTTTAACATTATCAAAGTACTTACACACTAGGAAGAGGGATGATTTGCATAGCAAGCCAAAAATTCAGTTCAGTATTTCTCAAAAGGAAAGAGCATTTTAACAATGCTGCAAGAATCAAGGCTGGGGTTTAGACCCTTCTTTTTAACTAATTCTGAAATATTTGATGCTCTTAAGATTTACTAGACAAGTTCCCTCATGTCCCAGTAAACAGAAAAACTAATGTCTTCCTATAAATTAACATAGAATGGCTTTAAAAAACCACACTAGTCCTAGTATGAAATGTCTGTCATAAAGAACTCATCACCTAAGAAACACTGTCATCTTTAGCAGACATTTTAAATCTCAAATATTGATAATCAGATAATCCCACTCAGCAGGCCTGCTCAATAAGGTACCAGAGGGAACACATCCCACCCAGTAGGCCACTCAGAGTCCTGCTGTTCACACAGCACTTTCTGAAACGGCCTCACCTCAATGGAATCACAAATTCTGATGAACCACACAACTATCTCGTGGAAATTAAGGCACAGTTTCAAAAAAATTCACAGATGTTCACAGAGGTGAATAACAGTTTTAAATTAAGGTAGTACTCCAGTCTTCGGGGTAGAAACCTCAGCATATGGCTGAATTATCACACAGTCACATTATCAATATGATTCAAATTAGCTGAATACACAAAAGGCAAACTATGCCTGCCAAAAAGACACAGAATCCCGGTAACTTTTAGGATGAATAAATGGCTCTGAGAATTACTCTACAATTTTTTTCCTCTGTGACCAAACTCTGGGCAGTGTCTAGGTCTATCTGTTCTTTTTCATGGTGAAGCAAAGCAGTATCAATAGGTACACCCGCCTTCTCGCCAGCTCACTCCTATCCCCCTCGTTCCTTCAATAAATATTTACTGAATTCCTACTAAATACTACTGGTAACACTGATGATAAAGCAGCAAACAAGTCAGGCATGGTGCTTGCCCCATAGCGCTTACATGTTAGTGAACAGAGACCAAAGAAGGCAATCAAATAAAATAATTACAACTGGTTATCAATGCCATTAAGGACAGAAAAGGGAGAGAAAGAAAACAGCAGGAAAGACTCCTTGAGAAGATGACATTTAAATAGAGATCTTGAAGTGGGGTAGCAACTCACTGCAGGGTTGGGGAAGCCGCTGCTCTGTCTGGAACGAGGTAGCAGCTGTGGGAGGGCCCTGGAAGCTTCTGCAAGGACAGGCGGGGGCAGATCACATGGGCCTTGAAAGACAGTACAGGGAGTTTCAATCTGAGGTGAAGTACAATGGGAAGCTCATGGAAGATGCTAGAAAGAGCGTGAGCTGGTGCGAGATAGGTTTCCAGGTCAGTCATGCCATATGAAGAAAGCAGCAGAGAGGATCCAAGTGAAAGCCTGCGGTCAGTGAGGAGGCCACTGTCACTGTCTTGGGGAGCAACGGGGCTGCCAGCCTGGTGGTGGCAGCATCCAGGAAGAAAAGCAGCGGATGCAAGGTATGAATCAGGAGCAGAACGCACAGAACCTGCTGATGGGCTAATCACGGGTGGAGTAGGGGAAGAAGGAAAGAAGGATGCCCTGACCATGCTCCATTTTTCCAAGGAAAGTATTCTCAACGACTTGATCAAAACTGATCAACAACAGCACTAGTTTAAGAACTCAAATATTTTATAAGAGAGAAGTAGTAGGCTTTTTGGACAGTTTTTATATTAATACTAGAAAAAAAAAGAGAATAGTTTTGAACAGTTAACAGGCTAAAATTTAGCAATAAAATAATTCCTGCAGCCTAACCAAGCCTGGATTTCTGAAACACCATGGCCACTGAGGGCTTAGAATCCATGATCAGCATATACTTTAGTTTGCTGGGGGGGGGGGGGTTGTTTGTTTGTTTGTTTTTAGGCCGCGCCATGCAGCATGTGGGATATTAGTTTCCCGACCAGGGATCGAACCATGCTCCCTACACTGGGAGCACAGAGCCTTAACCACTGGACCGCCAGGGAAGTCCCTAGTTTGCTGTTTCTGTATCAAAAGTAAGGACAGGGAAACTCTGTAATCAGCTTATACCCAGCTCCCCCATAAAATCATTTTTTCCAAGTTACATTTTTAATGAGGAAAAAAAGCTATACATTTGACACAAGAAACAGCTACATAGAGGATACTTTTATTTTGACTGTTAAATTATAAAATCATTATCCTCTATGTCAAACAAATTCACTAGTTACATAAATGCTCAAAGATTAACAGGAACTTAGAATGTAGAAATGGGAGAAAACTAGTATACTCTCTGACCAGCTAAAGAGTTTCATTAAGTTTCTCTTCTTGTCCTGGCTGTCAGTAAGAATGAAATAAAATTTAACCTTCCACCACCATAATGTCCCTGTGCTAATATATTTCTTCACAACTGCTGATGTTGAAGCAGTTGAGTATCTAAGTAAGCTTTCTCTTGGTTGCCTTGGTAAGGCCATCTGGTACAATAAGTATCAAGAAAAAGCCTTTAGATTTTGACAGGCCTAGGTTCAAATCGTCCTTCCATTACTTAATAATTGTGTGATGCGACTTTAAAATAAGATACTTCCCAGAGTTTTAAGCTTTCTCATCTACAAAAAAAGTGGGATAATTCCAACCTCATGAGGCCAATACGAAAATTAAATGAAATAAAAAATGTTTTGAAGCGCTCTGCATAATGCCTACAGTAGGGGCTCAGCAACTGGTGGGCTTATCATCACAACCCTGTGGAAAGAAGGGTGATGTGGACACATGAAAATAAAGTCCTAAGTAAAACCGGCAGCATGAATTAACAGAAAGATCTTAGTATTCTTCAAAACTCTTGTGATAAAATGTTCTATAGAGAAACTGAATATAAATTTTTATGTTTACCGGATTACAACCATGTAAAAGAGGTATAGACTTTGAAATACAAAAAGTAGCTAAGTCATATGATGGATTGTTGTAAAATTCAGCTCATTTTTATACCTGCTCACTAAGATCTTTAAAAGCCACTACCTTTTACTCTACACCTCTCTCCAGAGCTTCCTAACACACACACTCTCCTCTCCTCATGTGATGGTATCTGGGTGGGGGCGGCGGGGGGGGGGGGGGACAACATCAGCAGAGGCTCAGGCCAGGGTAGTGGGAAGGGGGGTTTCATCAGTTATTACTCAAAAGTGAAATAAGAAAGTCTGGAATGGCCATATCTATCATCAACCCATAAAGAGACTACATAAGCCAAATAATGACACCCCCGCCCCCAAAGATGTCCACATCCTCATCCTCAGACTCTGTGAATACATTACTTTAACGGCAAAGTGATTTGCAGCTGTGGTTAGGGGTCTTGAGGTGGGGAAGAGTACCCTGGATTATCCAGGTGGGACCAATGCGATCACAAGGGGCCTTACAAGAGATCCAGAGAAGGAGCAGTGGTGATGGAAGCAGAGGCTGGAGTGACATGATTGCAGGAAGGGGGACACAAAGCCAAGGAATGTGGAAAGCCTCTCGAGAGGCTGGAAAAGGCAAGGAACAGATTTTCCCCTGGAGGCTCCTGAAGGAATACAGCCCTGCCAACAGCTCAATTTTAGCCCATAGGACCCATTTTCAGACTTCTGACTGACAAAACTGTAGGATAATAATTTTGTATTGTTTTAAGCCACAAAATTATTGGTGATTTGTTACAGAAAACAAATATACAGACCATTAAAAAGTCAAAGCAATATGACGCCCTCTCACCATCCCAAACATGACCTTCAGGCCACCCTGTATACTGGCTAATCCCATAGAGAATGACCCACAGGGCACAGGACAACAGAGCACAGTGGTTAAGAGCAAGGACTCCGGGCCAGACTTTGGGGGTTTGAATCCCAGGTGGGCTGTTGGCTGTACTTAAGGCCTCTACACTTCACATCCCATTTGTAAGGTGGAGGTTAATAACAGTACCTATCACAGGGTTGTTGTGAGGAGCAAAAGTAATAATCAAAGTAAACTGTTTAGCCTGTCACCTGTCACACGATAAGTACTTGATAAAACATTAGCTCTATTACCACTTAAGTCTTTGAAGCATTCTCTCCAGGGAGAAAATAAGTCAAAAAGACTTTCCTCTCCCAAACCCAAAAAGCTGTGGTCCACAGACCGCTTGACCCCTCAGATATGGAGGTATAATTGACAGACCCACACCCATGCCCTGGCCTGTAAGGAGGAAGCCCGCCATGCCGTCTGTCCACCTTGAGTCCCCTGCACCTGTACGTGCTGCGTCAGCCACAGGAGAAGACATGGGGCTCACGGCCCTCACCCCACTCTCCTCTGTCCTCCCCTCACCATCTTCTCTCCTCCCTGTCCCGTCCAGGGCATGTAGTGCTCATCGTCCACTGCCTGTGCACAGGCAGAGAGTCTTATCTTACCTCTCAAGTTCTCCTTCCAAAACTGACAGTACTAAGAATGATTCCGGTTATTATAATTTTTCATCTCCCTACCCTGAATAACTCTGGTTGAAAGCTTCATTCAGATGGACTGACAATTATTTTCACAAGGCCCCAATCTTAAAGGAAATGCTATGATCAATGGAACTATTCTGAACACCTCTGCCAGAAACATATTAAAGACAAAAGGCATCCATCCAAAATTTCCTAGACATTTCTAGATATCCATGTCATTCAAACCACCCCCACAATGCTCTTTTAAATTCTAAGAAAATAAATTATTGTTAATGAAATATTAATACTTCAAATTAATCCACACTTGCTTTATATGGATCAAACATATTCTACCTGCTGGTGTGAAGCCCAGACCTGAGAAGCACTGCTGTAAAACCTTCATTTTTACAGCTGGGGAAGCTCAAGCTCTGAAGAATAAAATGACTCAGGGAAGGTCAAAGAACTGGGACCAGTCACCCAGCCCAGTAAGGGAGAGACTACGAAGCAACGAGTGCCCAGAAGTGAAGCACGGGTTGGCACTAGGGGGCAAAGTTCAAGAATAAGTGAGAGAGTGGCATGGACATATATACACTACCAAACATAAAATAGATAGCTAGTGGGAAGCAGCCACATAGCACAGGGAGATCAGCTCCGCACTTTGTAACCACCTAGAGGGGTGGGATAGGGAGGGTGGGAGGGAGGGAGACGCAAGAGGGAGGAGATATGGGGACATATGTATATGTATAACTGATTCACTTTGTTATAAAGCAGAAACTGACACACCGTTGTAAAGCAATTATACTCTAATAAATATGTTAAAAAATAAATAAAATAAAATAAAGAATACTAACAACAAATTTTGCTAAGTACCAGGACTTCCCTGGTGGTCCAGCAGTTAAGACTCCATGCTCCCAATGCAGGGGGCCTGGGTTTGATCCCTGGTCAGGGAACTAGATCACACATACTGCAACTAAGACCTGGCGCAGCCAAATAAATAAATAATTTTTTTAAAAATTTGCTAAGTATCACTTTGGTTTACTCATCCCCTGCTCACAACTAATAAATGTGGGCAGAGAAAAAAAATATAATGTGTTTATGTGAGCTTTATAAGTCCCTTTAATAAGACAAAGGAAACCCCTGAATAATCAGTGTGAACAATACACTTGATCACATTTTGTAGGATTTGGAGCATAATCTTACCATTTTAAGGAAGTATAGAACTTAAAGCCATTATATGTTTCCTTGTATAATCAGCATTGCTCTTACAGATGACTGATTTTTTTTTTTTTCCTGGCCACGCTGTATGGCTTGTGGGATCTTAGTTCCCGGACCAGGGATTGAACCCGGGCCCTAGGCAGTGAGAGCGAGGAGTCCTAACCACTGGACCGCCAGGGAATTCCCTTCAGATAACTGATTTTGATCCTGACCCTGGTGAGGAACATAACCTTTCATCTGAGTACCACTTATGGACGAAGCATTCATTCATCTCTTCACTCATGGACAACATGTCTATGTGACAGGTTCTCCCCAGAATTTGACTCTCCTTCCTTGAGATCATCTGACCCCATTGGCAGACTCTGCCCCAAGCCAGGCTCTAGAACCTTCAGCGTCAAGTCACCTTTGCCATAAACCTCAAGTTTAACCCAATTCTGAAATGTGGGGGCTTCTGCTTTAACTTTGAGACTCAGACAGTACTTTGCATCCTAGATCCTGTAACTAAATCCTTTATCTCAAAAAAAAAAAAAGGGAAGCAAGCCGTGGCTTGGCTTATTACTGCCAGTTGCCTTCCTAGGGACTACCTAGCCCTTGGACCTAATATCCCCAGCAGAGACCACTTGCTGGCCCTTATCTGCAGCCCCTGCCTCCCTTCTGATTCTGCTTGCTCATCCGACGAACCCAGTTGACTGCCTTACAGAGCTAACACCCCTGATTTCTGCCCCTCCTCCACCACCAAACCCTCCCAACCTATTCCATGGCACTAGAGTAATCAAATATAACTGAGCCTGTTCTGAAATGAAAGTCCTAGTAATACATTTTGTTAATTATTAGGTTATTTTTTTCTATTTAGCAACCTTAATTAACTAAACTTTATATCATCTCATAGAATAAACATCATTAAATGTCAAGTATTTTCTACTGAAAAATAATTACTTCAGTTTCAGCATAATTTTTTTCAACAAAACTCAAATACTATCTTTGTTTCATGTAATTTAGCAACACTCAAAGCTTGTATAGCAAAGAGGTTTCCCCTCCTGTGCAGATTCTAGTCGAACAGTAGTGGCTGTCTAGGATGCCACTTTCAGAAGAGTTCTGAGGGCAGCTATGGGGTGGGAGGAGCCCGTGACCATTTAGTAATGTTTCCATGGCACAGAGGGATGGGCAGTGCAGAGGCCACATTTCTAACACTCCTGTGTTGGATGCGATGATGGAAGTTGTGGTCCTTTTCATGTACAGTGTGGATTTGGGTTAAAAAAATTTCCCTAGTGATATTAATCCAAACATTAGTTGCCTGAATTTCATGAGACCTCAAAAATACACTGAGATCACAGCACTTTATCACTTTTCTTCAAGAACAAGTAGAATTTGGAGGGGAATTCCCCAAGCCAAATCATAAAAAGAAGATGACTAGGGAGTGTCAATCCCAAATGTTCTCATATTTCCTATCAATTGAAAAAAATCTGGCTGTCATGCATTTCATACCCTGTGTATTCTCCTAAGAATCTCCTCTCCACTGTGGCCTCTGATCATGTACGAGACCATCCTAGCCAAGAGGAACCCTGCCAGAGAGGTATCTCAGGTACTTCTTCTATCCCCAGACTGAAGCTCCTTTAGATACAGCACCATAACTGTCATCTATATCCATTTGCCCGAATATGTTACTTATCCTCTATCAAGATTGGGTATACCTGATTTAAACTATAAAAACTACCTAGGCACACATTTTTAGCTATTTAACCTTTAGTATATATATATATATAGTGTGTGTGTGTGTGTGTGTGTGTGTATATATATATATATGTATTATACCTATGAGTAAAATATAGGGTTGGCCAAAAAGTTCGTTCAGGTTTTTAACCAACCCAATACTAAGTTCTTTAAATGCAAATGGAATCAAAATGACTATTAACTGCCAAAGGAGGTCAGAGTTAGGGATCAACTATCATTAGAAATTTTTTTTACAAATTTTAATCATTTAATCATTCCCCACCAATAAAATTTAATTTTATACACATCAGAAAAAAGAGTAACCAAATGTTTCATCTAAGCTATGTCTTATCTTACAGTTCTCAAATGAAATTGGTTTCAACAGTTTAGGGGAAAAAGTTATATTTACATTCATTTTATTATTAATGTAAGTAAGCCCCCCAAAACTCCCAAGGATTTAAAGAGGCTAAATTAAATTATGAGTAAGTGAATATCAAACAAGTTAGAAAGTGATAAAGTGAAAGAAAGCTAAATTCAAGAATACTATATGATTTTTTAAATTTAAAACTAGTATAAGTGGTGGTCAAACACTAACTTTCCCTCACATTTTTTTTAACATCTTTATTGCAGTATAATTGCTTTACAATGGTGTGTTAGTTTCTGCTTTATAACAAAGTGAATCAGCTATACATATATCCCCATACCTCCTCCCTCTTGTGTCTTCCTCCCACCCTCTCTATCCCACCCCTCTAGGTGGTCACAAAGCACTGAGCTGATCTCCCTGTGCTATGCAGTTGCTTCCCACTAGCTATCTATTTTACGTTTGGTAGTATATATAAGTCCATGCCACTCTCTCACTTCGTCCCAGCTTACTCTTCCCCCTCTCTGTGTCCTCAAGTCCATTCTCTACGTCTGTGCCTTTATTCCTGTCCTGCCCCTAGGTTCTTCATAACCTTTTTTATTTTTTTTAAGATTCCATATATACGTGTTAGCATACGGTATTTGTTTTTCTCTTTCTGCCTTTCTTCACTCTGTATGAGAGACTCTAGGTCCATCCACCTCATTACAAATAATTCAATTACGTTTCTTTTTATGGCTGAGTAATATTCCATTGTATATATGTGCCACATCTTCTTTATCCATTCATCTGTCAGTGGACACTTAGGTTGCTTCCATGTCCTGGCTATTGTAAACAGAGCTGCAATGAACATTATGGTACATGACTCTTTTTGAATTATGGTTTTCTCAGGGCATATGCCCAGTAATGGAATTGCTGGGTCATATGGTAGTTCTATTTTCAGTTTTTTAAGGAACCTCTATACTCTTCTCCATAGTGGCTGTATCAATTTACATTCCCACCAACAGCGCAAGAAGGTTCCCTTTTTTCCACACCCTCTCCAGCATTTATTGTTTGTAGATTTTTTGATGATGGCCATTCTGACTGGTGTGAGGTGATACCTCATTGTAGTTTGATTTGCATTTCTCTAATGATTAGTGATGTAGAGCATCCTTTTATGTGTTTGTTGGCAATCTGTATATCTTCTTTGGAGAAATGTCTACTTAGGTCTTCTGCCCATTTTTGGATTGAGTTGTTTGTTTTTTTGATATTCAGCTGCATGAGCTGCTGGAAAATTCTGGAGATTAATCCTTTGTCAGTTGCTTCATTTGCAAATATTTTCTCCCATTCTGAGGGTTGTCTTTTCGTCTTGTTTATGGTTTCCTTTGCTGTGCAAAAGCTTTGAAGTTTCATTAGGTCCCATTTGTTTATTTTTGTTTTTATTTCCATTTCTCTAGGAGGTGGGTCAAAAATGATCTTGCTGTGACTTATGTCATAGAGTGTTTTGCCTATGTTTTCCTCTAAGAGTTTGATAGTGTCTGGCCTTACATTTAGGTCTTTAATCCATTTTGAGTTTATTTTTGTGTATGGTGTTAGGGAGTGTTCTAATTTCATTCTTTTACATGTAGCAGTCCAGTTTTCCCAGCACCACTTATTGAAGAGGCTGTCTTTTCTCCATTGTATATTCTTGCCTCCTTTATCAAAAATAAGGTGACCATATATGCATGGGTTTATCTCTGGGCTTTCTATCCTGTTCCACTGATCTATATTTGTTTTTCTGCCAGTACCATACTGTCTTGATTACTGTAGCTTTGTAGTATAGTCTGAAGTCAGGGAGTCTGATTACTCCAGCTCTGTTTTTCTTTCTCAAGATTGTTTTGGCTATTCAGGGTCTTTTGTGTTTCCATACAAATTACGAAATTTTTTGTTCTAGTTCTGTGAAAAATCCCATTGGTAGTTTGATAGGGATTGCACTGAATCTGTAGATTGCTTTGGGTAGTAGAGTCATTTTCACAATGTTGATTCTTCCAATCCAAGAACATGGTATATCTCTCCATCTGTTTGTATCATCTTTAATTTCTTTCATCAGTGTCTTATAGTTTTCTGCATACAGGTCTTTCGTCTCTTTAAGTAGGTTTATTCCTAGGTATTTTATTCTTTTTGTTGCAATGGTAAATGGAAGTGCTTTCTTAATTTCACTTTCAGATTTTTCATCATTAGTGTATAGGAATGTAAGAGATTTCTGTGCATTAATTTTGTATCCTGATACTTTACCGGATTCATTGATTAGCTCTAGTAGTTTTCTGGTAGCATCTTTAGGATTCTCTATGTATAGTATCATGTCATCTGCAAACAGTTACAGCTTTACTTCTTCTTTTCCAATTTGGATTCCTTTTCTTTCTTTTTTTTCTCTGATTGCTGTGGCTAATACTTCCAAAACTATGTTGAATAATAGTGGTGGGAGTGGGCAACCTTGTCTTTTTCCTGATCTTAGTGGAAATGGTTTCAGTTTTTCACCATTGAGAACAATGTTGGCTGTGGGTCTGTCATATATGGCCTTTATTATGTTGAGGTAAGTTCCCCCTATGCCTACTTTCTGGAGGGTTTTTATCATAAATGCATGTTGAATTTTGTCAAAAGCTTTTTCTGCATCTATTGAGATGATATGGTTTTTATCCTTCAGTGTGTGCGTATACTGAAGAATCCTTGCATTCCTGGGATAAACCCCACTCGATCATGGCGTATGATCCTTTTAATGTGCTGTTGGATTCTGTTTGCTAGTATTTTGTTGAGGATTTTTGCATCTATATTCATCAGTGATATTGGCCTGTAATTTTCTGTTTTTGTAGTATCTTTGTCTGGTTTTGGTATCAGGGTGATGGTAGTCTCGTAGAATGAGTTTGGGAGTGTTCCTCCCTCTGCTATATTTTGGAAGAGTTTGAGAAGGATGGTGTTAGCTCTTCTCTAAATGTTTGATAGAATTCGCCTGTGAAGCCATCTGGTCCTGGGCTTTTGTTTGTTGGAAGATTTTAATCACAGTCTCAATTTCAGTGCTTCTGATTGGTCTGTGTATATTTTTTTCTTCCTGGTTCAGTCTCAGAAGGTTGTGCTTTTCTAAGAATTTGTCCGTTTCTTCCAGGTTGTCCATTTCATTGACATATAGGTGCTTGTAGTAATCTCTCATGATCCTTTGTATTTCTGCAATGTCAGTTGTTACTTTTACTTTTCTAATTCTACTGATTTGAGTCTTCTCCCTTTTTTTCTTGATGAGTCTGGCTAATGGTTTATCAATTTTGTTTATCTTCTCAAAGGGGGGTTCAGTATTGATGTGATTCGTAATATGCCGTAGCCCCCGAATTTTAGTAATGTGGCTGCAAGGACTATAGAGCCTGCGATGGGAGCTTCTACATGTGCTTTGGGTAATCAAATGTGGAGGCCATAGAGGAGTATTTTTACTACAAAGGTTATCATGCAGGTCAGTCATATAAAGACGTTGGATCAGAGTTGCATAGTGGTAAGGCTCAGTATTGAAATACGAGGAAATTCAGAGAGCCCGTGGTGTTTTGTATGTATACTAATGCCACTAGCAGTGGGAGTGATCCAACTAGTGTGTAGAATAAAAAAGTCCTGCAGTAAGGCGTTCTGTTTGGTTACCTCAGCAGGCGATGATAATAAGGGTAGGAACTAGTGTAGCTTCAAATATAATGTAAAATAGCATTAGTTCTGTGGTGGTAAATGTTATGATTAAAAATGTTTGTAATATGATTAGTATTGTCAAGTATAATTTTTTTCGGATTAGTGGTTCTTTGAGTAGGTGAGATTGACTGGCTATTAGTATTACGGGAAGGAGCCATATTGTTAGGACCAGTAATGGTGCGGATAGGGAGTCAGAGAAGAATACTAACCAGAAGTTAAAGCTACTGTCACTGAATTGGTTAAGAAGAAGTAGGCTTGGGCTTCCCAGGTGGCCCAGCGGTTGAAAATCTGCCTGCCAATGCAGGGGACACAGGTTCGAGCCCTGGTCCGGGAAGATCCCACATGCCACAGAGCAACTAAGCCCGTGCACCACAACTACTGAGCCTGCGCTCTAGAGCCTGTGAGCCACAACTACTGGAACCCATGTGCCACAAGTACTGAAGCCCACGCGCCTATAGCCCATGCTCTGCAACAAGAGAAGCCACCACAATGAGAAGCCCGTGCACCACAACAAAGAGTAGCCCCTGCTCGCCACAACTAGAGAAAGCCCACGCGCAGCAACGAAGACCCAACACAGCCATAAATAAATAAATAAATAAATAAATAAATAAAGTTTTAAAAAAAGAAGTGGGCTTGTGAAACTAATTAGTAGGCTACGGGTTGTGGAGTTAATTCAGATGATGTTGCTTTTTGATAATCAAGTTAGGGGTATTAGTATGACTGTAGGAATAATAAATTTCAGCATTGGAGGAGGTTGAGGTTTTGTACATAATCAGTGCCATAGGTATTTGATACTACTACTAGCAAGGCTAACCCGAGTGCTGCTTCGCAGGCTGTGAACACCAGCAAGATGACTGGTATTATGCTGGCTAAAGTGTGAATTTAGGATTGCTAGGGTCGCCAGGATGAATAGTGATAATATTATGCCTTCTAGACATAGCAGTGAGGATATTAGGTGAGACTAATATATTAGTAATCCTATGAGGCATATAGTAAACACTATAATAATATTTATATGTACTAAAGACACTTGGTAATTATGGGTCTAATCATAATCTAATGAGTCAAAACCACTTGTTTTGTTTTAAACTAAATACCATATTCAGCCCACTCCAGTCCCTTTTGAGTTCACTTGCAGGCCAGGCTAATTGCCAATAATTAAAAGTAAAGCCATGGTGAGTACTGTTTTTAGGTTGTTTGTTTGGGTTGCTCAAGGGAGGGGCAGTAGGAGAGCAATTTCTAGGTCAAAAAGGAGGAATGTGATCGCTACTAGAAAAAATTTTATGGAAAAACGTAGGCAGGCGGATCCTATAGGGTCAAGTCCGCATTCGTAAGGGCTTGTTTTTTCTGCGTGTTTAGTTGAGGGAGTCAGAAGGCGATGAGTATGAGTAATGAGGCTAGTGTTGTATTTGTTAATAGGGTCAGTATTAAGTTTATTATTCTTTTTCAGGGTGTACCAAAACTAACTGATTGGAAGTCAGTTGCACTAATTAATACTAAAAGAATTATGAGCCTCATCAATAGATAGATACGAAAAGGAATAGTCATACAACATCTACAAAATGTCAGTATCAAGCAGTGGCTTCAAAGCTGAAGTGATGGTTGGACGTGAAGTGAAATTTTAATTGGCACAGGAAACAAACAATAAGGAAGGTAGATCCAATGATTACATGCAGACCGTGGAATCCTGTGGCTATGAAGAAAGTTGACCTGTAGACCCCATCTGAGGTCGTAAATGGGGCTTTGTAATACTCTAAGGCTTGTAGGAGTGTAAAATAGATACCAAGAGTAATTGTAATAAAGAGGGCTTGAAGAATATGCTTACGATTTCCTTCCATAAGGCTACGGTGGGCCCAAGTAATAGACACGCCAGAGGCCAATAGCATGGAAGTGTTGAGGAGTGGTACCTCTAAGGGGTTTAGAGGGCAAATGCCTGTTGGTGGCCAGCACCCGCCTAACTCAGGGGTAGGGGCGAGGCTTGAGTGATAGAAGGCTCAAAGAAGCTGGTAAAAAAAGGACTTCTGAGACAATAAATAAGATTATTCCGTATCGAAGTCCCTTTTGGACGGTTGGTGTGTGGTGGTCTTGGAAAAGTGCTTTCTCGAATAACATCTCATCATCACTGATGTATTGTTAGAGTGTTAGTTAGTAGGCCTAGTATTAGTAGAATTATTGAGTTGAAGTGGAATCATATGATTAGGCCTGACGTTATGAGAAGGGCTGAAAGGGCTCCTGTAAGGGGTCAAGGACTAGGATTTACTATGTGGTACACATGGATCTGATGGGTCATTATGTGTTGTCATGAAGATATAAGCTTACTAAGAGGGTAAATACATAGCAACGGCAAATTCGAGGATAGTGAGTAGGGTGAGAATAATGAATGTAATGAGAGCTGTGAATGTGCTGATGCTTATTAGCACTAAGGTTGCTTCTCCAATTAGATGTATTAATATTTGACCTGCTGTAATAATGGCCGTTAATCGCACAGCTAGTGCTACCGGTTGGATAAACAGGCTGATAGTTTCGATAATTACTAGCATGGGGATGAGAGGGGCGGGTGTGCCTTGTGGTAGGAAGTGAGCTAACGATGCTTTTGTTTTGTTGCGGAAACCTATAACCACGGTACCGGCTCATAGGGGAATGAATGCCTATTCCCACATTCACTGAGAGCAGCATGGTGGGTGTAAATGAGTGGGGCAGTAGTCCAAGAAGGTTGGTTGACCCAATAAATAGAATGAGTGACATTAGTATTAGTGATCAAGTCTGTCCTTTATGATTATGGATGCTTATTATTTGTTTTGATGTAAGTTGGATTAGTCATTGTTGAAGGGAAATTATGCGATTGTTAACTAGTCGTTTTGATGTTGGAAATAAAATACCTGGGAACATAATAATTAAAATGACTATGGGGAGGCCCATTACTATCAGGGTTATGAAAGGGGCAAACAAATTTTTGTTCATTCTGTTTCTCAAGGGGTAGGTTGTTTTTGCACTTTAGTGAGTGTTGACTCTGGGTTGGGGTAGTAGATATGCTTTGAGACTTTTAGTTGAAATATAATAAATAGTGTTAGAAATATAGATGAAATGGTAATAAATCATGTTGATATATCTCATTATGGCATACCATTAAGGAGAATCTTAGCTCTTGGTCTTTAACTTAAAAGGTTAACGCTAATCTAGCCTCTTAATGAGAATATAACATAGATGTGATCATTTTTCAAAGTATTTTAGAGGCACTAACTCAAGGACAATTGGCATGAAGCTGTGGTTTGATCCACAAATCTCTGGACACTGTCTGTAATAAAAGCCCCGTTGTGTTGATATTAGGGTTGTTTGATTTAGGCGTCCTGGGATTGCATCTGTTTTTAGGCCCAAGTAAGGTACGGCTCATGAGTGTAATATGTCTTCGGAGGAGATTAGTATTCGGATTGTTATTTCTATGGGCAATACTACTCGGTTATCTACTTCTAGCAGTCGTAGTTCCCCTGGTTTTAGGTCTGATGTTGGGATTATACAGGAGTCAAAATTTAGGTCTTTGTAGTCAGTATATTTATAGCTTCAGTATCATTGGTGACGTATAGTTTTTACAGTAAGAGACAGATTATTAATTTCATCTATTATGTAAAGGATTCAAAATGATGGTAGGGCAATTAAGATCAAGATAATGGCCAGTAAAATAATCCAGATAGTTTCTACTTCCTGTGCATCTATCGTGCTAGTATGTGCTAGCTTAGTTGTTAGTATTAGTGAAATAATATAAAGAACCAGGGAGCTAATTAAGAAGACAATTATTAGTGTGTGGTCATGAAAGTGTAGTAGCTCTTCCATGATGGGTGATGTTGCACCTTGAAAACCTAGTTGAAAGGGATATGCCATAGAGATATGCAAGATTTCCACCTGTGACTTAACTTTGACAAAGTTACATAAAATTTTACTAATATCTCGTTCATGGAGAAAGACACAGCGGTTATGGTGTTGGCTTGAAACTGATAAAAGAAGGTTCGACTCCTTCCTTTCCTGACTACTTTAGATTGAAGTAGGTTGGCTCTTCAAATGTATTATATGGTGGAGGACATGCATTTAGTCACTCTAAATTTGTAGTAGTGAGTTCTACTGTTAGTACTTCTCGTTTGGATGCGAATGCTTCTCAGATAATGAAAATTATCAGGATGACTGCTGTTAATGAGATCAATGAGCCTATTGATGAGATAGTATTTCATGTTGTATAGGCATCTGGGTAGTCGGAGTATTGTCGAGGCGTACCAGATAGGCCTAAAAAATGTTATGGGAAGAAAGTTATGTTGACACCCACAAATATGATTACAAAGTGAACTTTTGCTCATGTTGAGTGTATATCCTGAGAATAGTGGAAATCAGTGCACAAATCCTCCTATGACAGCGAAAACAGCTCCCACTGAGAGCACATAAGGAAAGTGTGCGACTACATAGTAGATAACATGAAGGACAATGTCTAATGATCAATTAGCTAGGACAATGCCTGTTAGTCTGCTGACTGTGAAAAGGAAAACGAAACCCAGGGCTCACATCATGGCCGGGGACCACTTAATATTATATCCATGGAGTGTTGCCAGTCAGCTAAACACTTTCACCCTTGTGGGAATGGTGATAATTATAGTGGCTGATGTAAAATATGCTCGTGTGTCAACGTCTATACCCACTGAGACTATGTGGTAGGCTCATACAATGAACCCTAAGAATCCAATTGATATTATAGCTCAGACTACACCCATGTATCCGAAAGGTTCTTTTCTTCCCGAGTAATAGGTTACAATGTGTGAAATCATCCCAAATCCAGGCAGGATTAAAATATATACTTCAGAGTGTCCAAAGAATCAAAATAGGTGTTGATATAAGATTGGTCTCCTCCTCCCGCAGGGTTGAAAAAGGTTGTGTTCAGGTTTCGATCAGTTAGCAATATAGTGATTCCAGCTGCTAGTACAGGTAAGGAGAATAGAAGCAATACTGCTGTGATTAGTACTGATCATACGAATAATGGTGTTTGATACTGGGTTATAGCGGGCAGTTTTATATTGATGATAGTGGTGATAAAATTGATAGATCTGAGAATTGAGGATACACCAGCAAAGTATAGGGGAAAAATAGTAAGGTCAACTGAAGCTCCTGCATGTGCTAAGTTTCTGGCTAAGGATGGGTATACAGTTCAACCTGTACCCACACTGGCTTCAACTATTGATAATGCCAGTAGCAATAAGAAAGAAGGAGGGAGTAGTCAGAAACTCGTATTATTTATATGGGGAAAAGCTATATCGGGTGTTCCAATTATTAGGGGCACTAGCCAATTTCCAAATCCACCAATCATAATGGGTATGACTATGAAGAAACTTATTACAAATGCGTGAGCTGTTACTACTACGTTGTAAATTTGGTCGTCTCCGAGCAGAGTTCCGGGCTGACCTAGTTCAGTATGAATTAATAAGCTTAGGCCAGTGCCTACTATTCTGGCTCAAGCACCAAAGAGTAAGTATAAAGTACCAATATCTTTGTGGTTGGTTGAGAATAATCAGCGGTTTATGAACATAGGTAAAATGGCCGAGTAGGAATTAGACTGTAGATCTAAAGACAGAGGTTAAGTCCTCTTTTTGCCATGTCCCGTGGTGAACTGATCATTTTGAATTGCAAATTCAAAGAAGCAGCTTCAACCCTGCCAGGGCTTCTCCCGGCCTTTTTTTTTTCTCACGGCGGGAGAAGTAGATTGAAGCCAGTTGACTAGCGTATTTAGCTGTTAACTAAAAATTCGTGGGAGATGTATCCCTCCAATCTAGTGAGAATTTAGCTTAATTAAAGTGTTTGATTTGCATTCAATTGATGTAAGATATAGTCTTGCAATCCTTATTAGGCAGGAATTAAGTAAACTGTACTTGCTTAGGGCTCTGAAGGCCCTTGTTCTGATTTAACCTAAATTCCTATTCTAAGATTGACAGTATTGGTGTGAGAGGTAGAAGTATTGTAGATATTACGATTATGGTTGGTAAAAGGATTGTTTGTTTTGTAGAGTCAAATTGTCATTTTATCTTTAAGTTGTTTGTGGAAGGAAAGATGGTTAATGCTGTAGAGTATGTAAGTCGTATGTAGGAGTACAGGTTAAGTAGTGCTGTGGTGGCTATAAGTGTGGGTAAGATAATATTATTGGTTTTTGCTATTTCTTGAATAATCATTTATTTAGGCATAAATCCTGATAGTGGCGGGAGTCCTCCTATTGAGAGAAGGGTGGTCATGGTGAGGGTTGTGATGACAGGTGTTTTGTTTCATGTGTGTAATAGTGATACTGTGGTGGTGGCTGAGCTGTGAATAAATAGTATGAACATAGTGAGGGTTATTATGATATAAATTACTAGGTTTAGGATGGTTATAGTTGGGTTATATAGTAAGATGGCTGTCATTCATCCTATGTGGGCAATTGATGAGTAAGCTATGATTTTTCGGAGTTGTGTTTGCTTTAATCCTCCTCAACCTCTGACTAGAATAGGAAGTACAGACAGAGACAATATTAGGTTTAGATTAATTGATGGTGAGATTTGATAGAGGATTGATAGGGGTGCAAGTTTTTGTCATGTCAATAGAATTAGACCTGCTGTTAATGGGATGCCTTGTGTTACTTCGGGCACTCAAACGTGAAAAGGGGACGATCCTAGTTTTATGGCTAGGGCTACTGTTATTACTGTTGATGCTGTTGGATTGAATAATTTTGTGATAGTCCACTGGCTGGACTATCACAGTTAATGATGACTGCTATTATAAGTAGTGTGGATGTCGTGGCTTGTTTTAGAAAATATTTAGTGGAGGCTTCTATGGCTCATGGGTTAAAGTATTTTATTAAAATAGGGATGATGGCTATTATGTTTATTTCAAATCCAATAGTCAGTGGGAGCTGGTTATTATGATTATAGTTCCTAAAATGACAGTTACTAGGATAATGACAGAGATGATGGGGTTTATTAGTACAGGAAGAATATAATCCAACATTTTCAGGGTATGGGTCCGATAGCTTGTTTAGCTGACCTTACTGTAGAATGTAGTGTAATATGGTAGCACGGAGAATTTTGAATTCTTAAGGGTAGGTTCAATTCCTATAATTCTAGAAACAAGAGGGCTTGAACTTCTATTATTTACTCTATCAAAGTAATTCTTTTGTCAGACATATTTATGTTTGTGGGGGGATGCTTGCCGTTATGAATGGTAGTGATACGTGTCATATGCATAGGGCTAGTGTTAGAGGCAGGAAGCTTTTTCAGAGTAGGTATATTAATTAGTCATATCGGAATCGAGGATAGGATGCTCGAATTCATAGGAAAGATACTGTTAGCAATAATGTTTTAACGGTGAAATTAATTGTGTATAGTTCTGGTGTATATGGGTTGTGGAATGCTCCTAGAAATAGGATTGTTGTGAACATGTTTATTATACTGATGTTGGCGTATTCTGCTAGGAAGAATATGGCAAAGGGGCCTGCTGCATATTCTACATTGAAGCTGGACACAAGTTCAGATTCTCCTTCTGTTAAATCAAAAGGGGCTCGGTTGGTTTCTGCAAGGATGGAAATAAATCATATTATGGCTAGTGATCATGATAGGAAGATTAGCCATAGTTGTTCCTGTGTTGTGGCTAGGGTTGATAGGGTAAAGGACCTGTTTATTAAGAGCACTGATAAGAGGATGATTGCCAGTGTTACTTCGTATGAGACCGTGCTACTGCTCGTAGGGTCCCAATTAGTGCATACTTTGAGTTGGAGGCCCATCCAGATCATAGGATAGAGTATATGGCTAGACTTGATATTGCTAGCATGAATAACACTCCTAGATTTGTTGATGAGGGGGTATGGCATGCGTAGGGTGATTCATATTGTTAGGGCTAGAGTTAAGGCTAAGATGGGTGTGATGATAAATATGGAGGTGGAGGATGTGACTGGTTGTAGGGGTTCTTTAGTGAATAGTTTGATTGCATCAGCAATAGGTTGGAGTAGGCCGTGTGGTCCTACAATGTTTGGTCCTTTTCGGAGTTGTATGTAGCCTAGGATTTTTCGTTCTACTAATGTTAAGAATGCTACGGCTAGGAGAATAGGAATAATGAGCATTAGGATGTTGATTGTAAACATCTTGTTAGAGAGAGGATTTGAACCACTGGGCATAAAGATTTAAGTTTTATGCAATTACCGGGCTCTGCCACCCTAACTAAACACTGGTCTTGGGTGATTATTTTGTGTTTGCTTATTAAGTTGAGATTAGATCATTAATTGTTTTGAAGACACTTGTTTAAAGTGGGCCTTATTTCTCTTGTCCTTTCATACTGGGAGAAATGCATAATAGACAGAAACCGACCTGGATTACTCAGGTCTGAACTCATCATGTAGGACTATAATTGTTGAACAAACGAACTCTTAATAGCGGTGACACTATTGGGATGTCCTGATCCAACACCAAGGTCGTAAACCCTATTGTCGATATGGACTCTAGAATAGGATTGCGCTGTTATCCCTAGGGTAACTTGTTCCATTAATCTATTTTTTGAATCAATAAGTGATATTATGCTTTGGCTAGTGGGTCTAGGCTTTAACCACTCGGAGGTTTTTTTGTGCTCCAAGGTCACCCCAACCAAAATTGTCAACCCATGTGAAATTTTATTATTCCTTGGTAGTTTAAGATTATGGTTTTTTGGGCTGATTAACTGAAGCTCCCTAGGGTCTTGTCTTATTTTGTCATCCCCGCCTCTTCACAGGGAGGTCAATTTCACTGATTAAAAGTAAGAGACAGTAAAACCCTCGTGTAGCCATTCACACAAGTCCTTATTTAGAGATCAGATGATTATGCTACCTTTGAATGGTCAGGATACGGCGGCCGTTTACAGTTGTTACTGGCAGGTGGTGCCTCTAATACTGGTTGATGCTGGAGGTGATGTTTTTGGTAAACAGGCGGGGTTTATAATCCATGAGTTCCTTTTACTTTTTTTAACCTTTCCTTGGGTGCACACCTGTGCTGGATTAACAGTGTATTTAATAAATAGTTTAGTGTTGCACTGTATTTATTTACTGTTAATTATCAGTATATTATTAGTTGCAAGGAGAAATACTTCTTGTTACTCATATTAACAGTGTTGCTTCTATAATTTTATAGATTGGTCCAGTAGTAAGACTAGGAGTTGATTTACTTAATATTGGAATTGAGATGGGTTAGTTGTTGAGCTTGAATGCTTTCTTAATTGGTGGCTGCTGTTAAGCCAACTATGGTGTTGCTTGTTTTTACTCTCTAGTTAAGGTTGTACCCATTTCTAAAAAGCTGTACCTTTTTAGACAAACGTTTAAAGATACGTTGAAGCTTATTATGGTTTTTAGTATTATTTAACATTGAACTGAAATTATTTTCCTGGACAACCAGCTATCACCAGGCTCATTAGGCTCGTCACCTCTACTTATAAATCCTCTCACTATTTTGCCACATAGATAAGTTTGTTCTAGTAACTGTTCATAAGTAGCTCATCTGGTTTCGGGTAGTTTAGCTTAAGTTCTCTTTGTTAAGTTGTTGCTAATTAAGTCATTATGCAAAAGGTACAAGGGATAAGCTTTGCTTTTTATTACTTTTAATGTTTCTTTCATCATTCCCTTACGGTACTTTCTCTATAGCGCCATCAACGTCTAAATTTCTATCACTTTAGATGTCCGGTGAATGTTTTATTTGACTAGTTAGTGTTAGTATGGTGGGAAGAGTGTGGGCTAGGCTTAGTTCAAGGCATACATTGGTTATGAAATCTTCTAGGTGTAAATTAGGTGCTTTACTTAAGCTATGCCTTGGTCTATCCAAGCACAATTTCCAGTATGCTTACCTTGTTACGACTTATCTCCTCTCATATAATTGATTAGCATATGTTAATAAACTGTGGCTTTGTCATAGCACTTGAGGAGGGTGACGGGCGGTGTGTGTGTGCTTCATGGCCTTATTTAATTAAGTGTTCTATTCTTAATTTACTACTAAATCCTCCTTTAGTTTTTAGGTTTCATAAAAACTTTCGTATAGATAAAGGGTATTCTTGGTGTATAAAACGTAGCCCATTTCTTCCCACCCCATAGGTTACACCTTGACCTAACGTTTTTATGTGTTACAGTTGGGCTTACTTTTGCTCCTTTTTAGGGTTTGCTGAAGATAGAGGTATATAGACTGGATTAGCAAGGGTTGGTGAGGTTTATCAGGGTTTATCAATCATAGAAAAGGCTCCTCTAGAGGGGTGTGAAGCACCGCCAAGTCCTTTGAGTTTTAAGCTGCTGCTAGTAGTACTCTGGCGAATACTCTAGTTCTTATGATTATCTGGGTTTAGGGCTAAGCACAGTGGGGTATCTAATCCCAGTTTGGGTCTTAGCTATCGTGTAATCAGGATATGTTAAAGTCACTTTCGTAGTTTATTTTTACTTTAATTATGGATTTTTACAGCTTAATCAAGGTTTAATTTTATTTTGTATAATTCTTTAACACGCTTTACACCATAATTCTATTAATTCAGGTCAATCGTATGACCACGGTGGCTGGCATGAAATTTACCAACCCTTATTAATATGACTTAGTTGAACTTTTGTTTATGGCTTAATTCTTATCACTGCTGTCTCCCATGGGGGTGTGGTTGAGCAAGGAGTTGTGAGCTGCTGGTACAGCATGCTTGATACCTGCTCCTTTTAATCTTAGTGATTTAGAAGGCATTCTCACCGGAGTGCAGATATTTGCATGTGTAATTCTATTAAAAACTAACAAAAAGGCTGGGACCAAACCTGTATGTTCATGGGGCTAGCGAGCCCATCTAGACATTTTCAGTGCCTTGCTTTAAGTGTTTAAGCTACATTAACTTGTTACATATAGGTGGTGTTTATATGGTTATGTTGTGTGGTTTGTGTCAGATTTAGTATTAAATTTTTGATAAAATGGCTGGCGAATCTAGGGGGATATCTATATGGGTGGTGAATATCTAAGTAGCTCATTGGTATGATGGAGGGGGGTTTGAGGTTGAGTATATACCTGGAACAAATGCTACATTTGTTCACCAAAAGACATGTTTAATAGTGTTCACAGCAGCATTATTCATAATATCCAATAACTGGATGTCCAAATGCAAGATCCCAAAACTCCAATGTCCATCTAGAGTAGAATGGATAAATTATGGTCTAGTCATACAATGGAATATGACACTAAAATGTGAATGAACAAACTACAACTATATACAACAATGTGGACCAATGTCACAAAGTTCAGAGAAAGAAGTCAGAAATAAGGTAGCCTAATACTGGTTGATTCTATATACTTAAGCTCAAATACAGGCTTAACATATGGCATTAGAAGTCATGATGGTGGTGACTCGGGGTGGTTGGTGACTAAAAAGGTGCACAGGCACACCTTCTGGGATGGTAGTAATGTTCTGTTCCTTGATCTGTGTCCTGCTAATGTGAGTGTACTCACATTGTGAAAAGTCATCATTTATGATTTATGCACTTTTCTGTTAGTTACATTTTAATTAAAATTTGCTTTAAAAATGAAGACAAAATAGAGACATTCCCAGACTAACAAAAACAGTGAATTCAACAGCGGCAGACCTGCACTAAAGTAAATACTAAAGGGAGCTCTTCAGGCAGGAAGAAAATAATCCCAGAAGAAAGTATAGTAATGTAGGAACAAACAAACAGCACGGAAAGAGCAAATATTTGGAAAAATCCACATGAATATTAAACTGTACAAAAATATTATATTTAAAATCTATGATGAACTAAAATACATGTCAACAATAATAAAAAAGCAAAAGGAGATAAATGGAGTGACGGTGTTCTAAGATCTCTGCGTTGTCCAGAGAGTAATATAACTAGTAATTTATATGAAACTTTAATAAAAAGTCAATAATCTGGGATTTCTCTGGTGGTCCAGTGGTTGAGAATCCACCTTCCAATGCAGGGGGCGCACTTTTATTTCTTTCTTTTTTTTTTTTTTTTGCGGTACACAGCCTCTCACTGTTGTGGCCTCTCCTGTTGCGGAGCACAGTCTCCGGACGTGCAGGCTCAGCAGCCATGGCTCACGGGCCCAGCCACTCCGCGGCATGTGGGATCTTCCGGACCGGGGCACGAACCTGCGTCCCCTGCATCAGCAGGCGGACTCTCAACCACTGTGCCACCAGGGAAGCCCCAGGGGGTGCACTTTGATCCCTGGTCAGGGATCTAAGCTCCCACATGCCGCGGGGCAACTAAGCCCGCACGCCACAACTAAAGAGCCTGCAGGCCGCAACTAAGACCCGACGCAGGCAAAAATAAATAACTAAATATATATATTTTTAAAGTCAATAATCCATGTTGTAAAGCAACTATGAAAAAGAACAGTAAAGGAATATACAATAAGCAAGCTAATGAAGGAAGAAATTTCAACAATTAAAAAATAATCAAAAAGAAGATAAGGGATAGAAAGTTAATACAGAACTGGTGGGACAAATGGAAAGAGTAAGATAATGTGCTTTTAAATTACTGATTTTAAAAATCAGTAATTACATTAAGTGTAAATAAAATAAATAATCCAATTTAAAAGTACATATTGCTATATTAGATAAAAAACAAATCCAAACGATATCCTCCTCGTAAAAGACACACCTTAAATGTAAAAATATAAAAAAACTGATAGTGAAATTATGAAAAGGAATACACCATGCAAACATTAGTCAAAGAAAGCTGATGTAACTTTACAAACGTAACTATAGCCACATTGACAAAAAGGTCAATCCACCAAGACGTTATCACAACTCTAAATTTGTATGCATCTAAAAATATAGTCTCAATATAAACAAAAATTGACAGAATAACCCATGGATCAAAGAAGAAACTACAATGGAAATCAGAAAGATACCTGAATTTAGTGATAATAAAAATGTGATGATATATCAAAACTTCTAGGAGAGTGACATCAGAAATATAGCAGAGTGAAAAACTTCTATTCATCAAAACACACCATTAGGGCTTCCCTGGTGGCGCAGTGGTTGAGAATCCGCCTGCCAGTGCAGGGGACATGGGTTCGAGCCCTGGTCCGGGAAGATCCCACATGCCACAGAGCAGTTAAGCCCGTGCGCCACAACTACTGAGCCTGCGCTCTAGAGCCTGCAAGCCACAACTAATGAAGCCCACGCGCCTAGAGCCCGTGCACCGCAACGAAGAGTAGCCCCCACTCGCAGCAACTAGAGAAAGCCCGTGCGCAGCAACGAAGACCCAACGCAGCCAAAGATAAATAAATTAATTAATTAATTAAAAAAAACCACACCATTAACAACGTGAAAAGGAAAGCCACAGAGTTGGAGAAGATAACTGCAATACACACAGCTGGCCAATGGTTCGTATCCAGAGTACACAAAAATCAGAACATGTAAAAATAAGGAGAGAGAAAAAACAACAGAAGTAGAGTTGCAGTTACCAGGGGCTGGGGAAGGGGAAAACCAGCAGTTACTGCTTAACGGTTACAGTTTCAGTTTGTGGTGGTGAAAAATTTTGGAAATATATAGTGGTGATGGTTGTACAACACTGTGAATGTAATTAATGCCATTAAATTAAACGGTTAAAATGGTAATTTTTATGTTATATATCTTATAAGAAAAAAACCTAATAGAAAAATGGTCAAAAGACCTGAACAGAAACTTCACAAAAGGCCAATAAACATATGAAAAGGCACTCAACCTGATTAGCCATCAGATAAACACAACTTAAAACCATTAGGAGATATGTACTATTCAAACAGCTAAACTTCTTATTTTTTAATAACATTTCCAAGTATTAGAGTGGATGTGGAGCAGCAGATACACTGCTAGTAAGAAAGGTAAACTGAAACCAGCACTTTGTAAAACTGCTTGGCAACATCTACTAAAACTCAAGAGACACACATGCAACAATCCAGCAAGTCTACTAGATATATACCTAACAGAAGTACATATATATATTCAGAAGTGTCCATAGCAATGTTATTTGAAATAACTAAAAACTTCAAACAATTCATACGTCCACCAACAGCAGAATGGGTAAATCAACTTTGGTTTTTTCATGCAGTTGAATACTGTATAGCAATAAAAACAAACTAAAGCAACATGCAACAACAAGTAATTTATCTCACAAACATGATGTTGAACAAAAGCAGCCAGACACAAAAAACACATAAAGATTCCACACATATAAAGTTCATAAGCAAGCAAGCCAGCCCAACGTATGGTGATAAACTAAGACACTGATTACATGTGGAAGGCTACTTGTAACATTCCTTTGTTCTTAATCAGGTTGGTATTTACGTGATTGTGTCATTAATGATTTGTGCACTTTTCTGTACGTATACTAAACTTCCAAAAAAGTTTTAAAAAGCCCAAGAAAATAAGTTTTGAGGAGGAAATGTCAAAAGAAATTAGATTTTTAGACAGAAGTGGTCAGTGATTTAATTACCTTCAAATAGATACAACATACACCAGAGTCTTTAAGAAATTCTGATTACCAGCCTGTCATCACTAAAACCAAAAAGAGCTGTTGAACTCTCATGCAACTAGATGAAAACTGCTCAAATTGCATAAAAATCCGGTATAACATTTTCTTAATGTATTTTCTTTGTATGATGAGGATAATGCAAGCAGCAAAACAAGGTATCTATTTAAAATTAATAGAATGCCAGTTAGATACTGCCCTGAGAACAGCAGTCTGGACCAGATAAACCAAATAACAAATTCAATGCCCGTGCAGGAAAAAAAAAATCTTGTCTTGTTAAACTACTACTCGAAAACTACTTGTTAAACTACTGCTCGAAAGTAACTACACAGAAGTTAGAATTAGGGAAAATACCACTACCTTTCCTAATAAATACGCATTACTATTTATATACATCAGTATTTTTCTGGTCCCCTAAAATAATCACAATCCCATATAACAGTCAAATACTTAGACAAGACCAAAAACCATTTCCTCAGTGATAGATACTTAGTTTTCATCTCTTTTGTTTGTTTGGTTTAAAACATTTTACAAGCATTTTATCTACATGTTACACTTCAGAGCTAAAATGAAAATGCGTAGGAACTTCCCTGGTGGTCCAGAGGTTAAGGCTCTGCACTCCCAATGCAGGGGGCTTGGGTTCGATACCTGGGCAGGGAACTATATCCCACACACTGTAACTAAAGATCCCACGTGCTGCAACTAAGACCCAGCGCAGCCAAATAAATAAATATTAAAAAAAAAAAGTGTGATACCTATTAAAAAAAAGTTAAAAAAGAAAATGCACATTTACAAAATGGGGAACGATTTCAAATCTGGTTGATTGTCAACATTCTGCACAGTTCTGCTGCTATTTTAGGGACACCTCTAGCCCAGAGGTGCCGGAAGTACTTTCAAGAGGGAGGCCAGTGGTCACAAGATTTGTCCCAAACCAGTTTTTTTTTTTTTTTAATTCTTTTTTTTTTTTTTTTTGGCTGCGTTGGGTTTTCATTGCTGCGTGCGGGCTTTCTCTAGTTGCAGACAGCAGGAGCTACCGTGCATTGCAGTGAGCATGCTTCTCAGTGTGGTGGTTTCTCTTGTTGCAGAGCACAGTCTCTAGGCACGCAGGTTTCGGTAGTTGTGGCTCGTGGGCTCTAGAGCGCAGGCTCAGTAGTTGTGGCACACGGGCTTAGCTGCTCCGTGGCATGTGGGATCTTCCTAGACCAGGGCTCAAACCCGTGTCTCCTGCACTGGCAGGAGGATTCTCAACCACTGCACCCCAGGGAAGTGCCCAAACCAGTTCTTGAGCATCTATGCATCTCGGTCAATCCACACTTGACGCCAGGTCACATTTCACTGACCTCCCCTCAGCTCCAGTCCATCCAAGTTTATCCCCAATACAGGCTCCTCTGGCTTCAGTTCCCAGGTATATCTCCTTTCTGATAAACAGTTGGGCAGACTGCTCTCTCCAAGCCTCCCTACTCAACTTGGCTCTATGGTATTTAATAAACAACTGCTAAACAAAGGAATGAATAGAATATACAAGCAGACAGTGGTGGGCAAGCCAGTAAAAGCAAGATACCAGACAGAGATACTTCCCAAATCTAACGAAGTGTGAACAACAAAAATAACCAAAACTTTTACCATTTCAATTTTTCTTCTGTATTGAAAACAAAAGCAGGGCAGAAGCAAGAAGAACTACAGTCCTGCAGCCTGTGGAACAAAAACCACATTCACAGAAAGATAGACAAGATGAAAAGGCAGAGAGGGCTATGTACCAGATGAAGGAACAAGATAAAACCCCAGAAAAACAACTAAATGAAGTGCAGATAGGCAACCTTCCAGAAAAAGAATTCACAATAATGATAGTGAAGATGATCCAGGACCTCGGAAAAAGAATGGAGGCAAAGATGGAGAAGATGTAAGAAATGCTTAACAAAGACCTAGAAGAATTAAAGAACAAACAAACAGAGATGAACAATACAATAACTGAAATGAAAACTACACTAGAAGGAATCAATAGCAGAATAACTGAGGCAGAAGAACGGATAAGTGACCGGGAAGACAGAATGGTGGAATTCACTGCCATGGAACAGAATAAAGAAAAAAAGAATGAAAAGAAATGAAGACAGCCTAAGAGACCTCTGGGACAACATTAAACGCAACACAATTCGCATTATAGGGGTCCCAGAAGAAGAAGAGAGAGAGAAAGGACCAGAGAAAATATTTGAAGAGATTATAGTTGAAAACTTCCCTAACATGGGAAAGGAAATAGCCACTCAAGTCCAGGAAGCACAGCGAGTCCCATACAGGATAAACTCAAGGAGAAACATGCCAAGACACACAGTAATCAAACTGGCAAAAATTAAAGACAAAGAAAAATTACTGAAAGCAGCAAGGGAAAAATGACAAATAACATACAAGGGAACTCCCATAAGGTTAACAGCTGATTTCTCAACAGAAACTCTACAAGCCAGAGGGGAGTGGCATGATATACTTAAAGTGATGAAAGGCAAGAACCTACAACCAAAATTACTCTACCCAGCAAGGATCTCATTCAGATTCGATGGAGAAATCAAAAGCTTTACAGACAAGCAAAAGCTAAGAGAATTCAGCACCACCAAACCAGCTCTCAACAAATGCTAAAGGAACTTCTCTAAGCGGGAAACACAAGAGAAGAAAAGGACCTACAAAAACAAACCCAAAACAATTAAGAAAATGGTCACAGGAACATACATATCGATAATTACCTTAAACGTGAATGGATTAAATGCTCCAACCAAAAGACAGGCTTGCTGAATGGATAAAAAAACAAGATCCATATATATGCTGTCTACAAGAGACCCACTTCAGACCTAGGGACACATACAGACTGAAAGTGATAGGATGGAAAAAGATATTCCATGCTAATGGAAATAAAAAGAAAGCTGGAGTAGCTATACTCGAATCAGATAAAATAGACCTTAAAATAAGGAATGTTACAAGAGACAAGGAAGGACACTACAATCCAAGAAGAAGATATAAAAATTATAAATATATATGGGGGCTTCCCTGGTGGCACAGTGGTTGGGAGTCTGCCTGCCGATGCGGGGGACACGGGTTTGTGCCCCGGACCGGGTGTATCCCGCATGCCGCAGAGCGGCTGGGCCCTGAGCCATGGCTGCTGGGCCTGCGCATCTGGGGCCTGTGCTCCGCAGTGGGAGAGGTCGCAGCAGTGGGAGGCCCACGTACCGCAAATAAATAAATAAATATATATATATATATACACACACACACACACACACACACACACACACACACACACACACACACACCCAACACAGGAGCACCTCAATACATAAGGCCACTGCTAACAGCTATAAAAGAGGAAATCGACAGTAACACAATAATAGTGGGGGACTTTAACATCTCACTTACACCAATGGACAGATCATCCAAAATGAAAATAAATAAGGAAATAGAGGCTTTAAATGACACAATAGACCAAACAGATTTAATTGATATCTATAGGACATTCCATCCAAAAACAGCAGATTACACTTTCTTCTCAAGTGCACATGGAACATTCTCCAGGACAGATCACATCTTGGGTCACAAATCAAGTCTCAGTAAATTTAAGAAAATTGAAATCATATCAAGCATCTTTTCTGACCACAACACTTTGAGATTAGAAATGAATTACAGGGGAAAAAACGTAAAAAACACAAACACATGGAGGCTAAACAGTATGTTACTAAATAACCTAGAGATCACTGAAGAAATCAAAGAGGAAATCAAAAAATACCTAGAGACAAATGACAATGAAAACACGACGATCCAAAACCTATGGGATGCAGCAAAAGCAGTTCTAAGAGGGAAGTTTATAGCTATACAAGCCTACCTCAAGAAACAAGAGAAGGGCTTCCCTAGTGGCGCAGTGGTTGAGAGTCCACATGCCGATGCAGGGGACGCAGGTTTGTGTCCAGGTCCGGGAAGATCCCACATGCCGCGGAGCGGCTGGGCCCGTGAGCCATGGCCGCTGAGCCTGCGCGTCCGGAGCTCCGCAACAGGAGAGGCCACAGCAGTGAGAGGCCCATGTACCGCAAAACAAACAAACAAAAGAAACAAGAGAAATCTCAAGTAAACAATCTAACCTTACACCTACAGGAACTAGAGAAAGAAGAACAAAACCCAAAGTTAGCAGAAGGAAAGAAATCATAAAGATCAGAGCAGAAATAAATGAAACAGAAACAAAGAAAACGATAGCAAAGATCAATAAAACTAAAAGCTCGTACTTTGAGAAGATAAACAAAATTGATAAACCATTAGCCAGACTCATCAAGAAAAAGAGGGAGAGGACTCAAATCAATAAAATTAGATATGAAAAGGGAGAAGTTACAACAGACACCGCAGAAATACAAAGCATCCTAAGAGACTACTACAAGCAACTCTATGCCAATAAAATGGACAACCTGGAAGAAATGGACAAATTCTTAGAAAGGTATAACCTTCCAAGACTGAACCAGGAAGAAATAGAAAATATGAACAGACCTATCACAAGTAATGAAATTGAAACTGTGATTAAAAATCTTCCAACAAACAAAAGTCCAGGACCAGATGGCTTCACAGGTGAATTCCATCAAACATTTAGAGAAAAGCTAGCACCCATCCTTCTCAAACTCTTCCAAAAAATTGCAGAGGAAGGAACACTCCCAAACTCATTCTATGAGGCCACCATCACCCTGATACCAAAACCAGACAAAGATACTACAAAAAGAGAAAATTACAGACCAATATCACTGATGAACATAGATGCAAAAATCCTCAACACAATACTAGCAAACAGAATCCAACAACAAATTAAAAGGATCATACACCATGATCAAGTGGGATTTATTCCAGGGATGCAAGGATTCTTCAATATACGCAAATCAATCAATGTAATACACCATATTAACAAACTGAAGAAGAAAAATCGTATGATCATCTCAAGAGATGCAGAAAAAGCTTTTGACAAAATTCAACGCCCATTTATCATAAAAACTCTCCAGAAAGTGGGCATAGAGGGAACCTACCTCAACATAATAAAGGCCATATACGACAAACCCACAGCAAACATCATTCTCAATGGTGAAAAACTGAAAGCATTTCCTCTATGATCAGGAACAAGACAAGGATGTCCACTCTCACCACTATTATTCAACATAGTTTTGGAAGTCCTAGCCAAGGCAATCAGAGAAGAAAAGAAAAGAAAAGTAATACAAATTGGAAAAGAAGTAAAACTGTCACTGTTTGCAGATGACATGATACTATAGAGAATCCTAAAAATGCCACCAGAAAACTACTAGAGCTAATCAATGAATTTGGTAAAGTTGCAGGATACAATATTAATGCACAGAAATCTCTTGCATTCCTATACACTAATGATGAAAAATCTGAAAGAGAAATTATGGAAACACTCCCATTTACCACTGCAACAAAAAGAATAAAATACCTAGGAATAAACCTACCTAGGGAAACAAAAGACCTGTACGCAGAAAACTATAAGACACTGATGAGAAAAATAAAGATGATACAAACAGATGGAGATATATACCATGTTCTTGGATTGGAAGAATCAACATTGTGAAAATGACTATACTACCCAAAGCAATCTACAGATTCAGTGCAATCCCTATCAAATTACCAATGGCATTTTTTACGGAACTACAACAAATCATCTCAAAATCCGTATGGAGACACAAAAGACCCCAAATAGCCAAAGCAGTCTTGAGGGAAAAAAAACGGAGCTGGAGGAATCAGACTCCCTGACTTCAGACTATACTACAAAGCTACAATAATCAAGACAATATAGTACTGGCACAAAAACAGAAACATAGATCAATGGAACAAGGTAGAAAGCCCAGAGATAAACCCACACACCTATCGTCAACTAATCTATGACAAAGGAGGCAAAGATATACAATGGAGAAAAGACAGTCTCTTCAGTAAGTGGTGCTGGGAAAACTGGACTGCTACATGTAAAAGAATGAAATTAGAACACTCCCTAACACCATATACAAAAATAAACTCAAAATGGATTCGAGACCTAAATGTAAGACCAGACACTATAAAACTTTTAGAGGAAAACATAGGAAGAACACTCTTTGACATAAATCACAGCAAGATTTTTTTGATTCACCTCCTAGAGTAACGGAAATAAAAACAAAAATAAACAAATGGGACCTAATGAAAGTTCAAAGCTTTTGCACAGCAAAGGAAACCATAAACAAGACGAAAAGACAACCCTGAGAATGGGAGAAAATATTTGCAAATGAATCAACAGACAAAGGATTCATCTCCAAAATATATAAACAGCTCATGCAGCTCAATATTAAAGAAATAAACAACCCAATCAGAAAATGGGCAGACCTAAACAGACACTTCTCCAAAGAAGACATACAGATGGCCAAGAAGCACATGAAAAGCTGCTCAACATCACTAATTATTAGAGAAATGCAAATCAAAACTACAATGAGGTATCACCTTACACCAGTTAGAATGGGCATCATCAGGAAATCTACAAACACAAATGCTGGAGAGGGTGTGGAGAAAAGGGAACCTTCTTGCACTGTTGGTGGGAATGTAAATTGATACAGCCACTATGGAGAACAGTATGGAGGTTCCTTAAAAAACTAAAAATAGAATTACCATATGATCCAGCAATCCCACTACTGGGCATATACCCAGAGAAAACCATAATTCAAAAAGACACATGCACCCCAATGTTCATTTCAGCACTATTTACAATAGCCAGGTCATGGAAGCAACCTAAATGCCCATCAACCGGCAAATGGATAAAGAAGTTGTGGTATATGTATACAATGGAATATTACTCGGCCATAAAAAGGAATGAAATTGAGTCATTTGTTGAAACGTGGATGGATCTAGAGACTGTCATAAGGACTGAAGTAAGTCAGAAAGAGAAAATCAAATATCGTATATTAATGCATGTATGTGGAACCTAGAAAAATGGTACAGATGAACTAGTTTGCAGGGCAGAAGTTGAGACACAGATGTAGAGAACAAACGTATGGACACTAAGCGGGGAAAGTCACAGTGGGGTGGGGATGGTGGTGTGCTGAATTGGGTGATTGGGATTGACATGTATACACTGATGTGTATAAAACTGATGACTAATAAGAAACTGCAATATAAAAAAAACAAAAAAACCAACTAATATTAAACTTTCTTTGGGCTATTTGTAGGGAAATATGTTAATATAAATGTTTACATGAAATTTCATGACATGAAATTTCTAAAAATCTTGTATGTTCTGGTATAATGTTGTAAGTCATGACTCTAGTTATTACTTTATAATGTATATCTCAGACAAAAAAAAAAGAAAAAGAAAAAAAGAAACACCTTAGTAACAACAAGGACACCCATCCCTGAGCTCCTTGGAGATATATCTGATTCTAGGGCTGGGACAGAAAATACACATGATAAGCCTTGAAGCATCTTGTAGTGCCAGAAAGTAAGGATGTGCTCAAAAACACAAAAGGATGGGGCACATCAAAGGGACATGGGAGGGCTTCCCTGGTGGTGCAGTGGTTGAGAGTCCGCCTGCCGATGCAGGGGACATGAGTTCGTGCCCCGGTCCGGGAAGATCCCACATGCTGCGGAGCGGCTGGGCCCGTGAGCCATGGCCGCTAAGCCTGTGCATCCAGAGCCTGTGCTCCGTAACGGGAAAGGCCACAACAGTGAGAGGCCCACGTACTGCCAAAAAAAAAAAAAAAAAAAAAGGGACATGGGAGCCAACCTGAAGGAGCTTCCAATGGCCACAGCTTGAACAATTTGAGCAACAAAAGAAATAACATGGTAACAGATAACGCGTAAAACATACGTGGATCCAGACTTAATAAATGATTGAATAAATAAGTAAATGGGGAGAAGAATCAAATCTTCCTTACAGAAGAATTCCAAAAAATACTGAGTAGATATTCACCACTCCAGGAGGAGGCCCCGTGAATGCAGACTGGACTCAGTAACTCCCTTCCAAAGAATAAGGTATAGAAAAGGGAAAAACAGTAAAACTCTTTATTGGAGAAACCTGGCAAACAAGGCTCACATCCCCAGTGGTGCTGTATGGATATCATGTGCCTCAATCCAGTGTGACGAGGGGAGCCCTTCCCCTTTCTGGTACTCTTCGCTCAAACGCATAACTCCAGCCTAGTCAAGAAAACAGCAGGAAAACCTAAATGCAAGGACATTCTGCAAAACCCCCAACCAGTACTCCTCAAGACTCTCAAGGTCATGGGAAACAAGGAAAGTCTGAGAAACTCCCACAGAGAGAAGAGACTAATGAGCCATGATGACTAAATGCAACCAGGTGTCCTGGGCGGGATTCTGGAACAGAAAAAGGACACTAATAGAAAAACTAGGGAACTCCAAGTGAAGTCTGAAGTTTAGTTAATAGTGATATGCCACTAGTTAGTTTTGACCAACGTACCCAGTAATATAAGATGTTAACATTAAGGGAAACAGGTGAGAGGCACACAGGAACCCTCTGCACTATTTTTGCAACTTTTCTTCAATCTAAAATTATCTCAAAATTTATTTAAAAAACATTAAATTTGGCAATTTAGCAACACGCAATATTTTCCTCATAGTTTTAAACAGGAATCTGGGAGACGGTAGTTTCTTTTTTTCCTACTTAGCCAACAGGAAGCAAATGGGAAATATAATACGACTCCAATATTATGAAAGTGGGATGGGAACTGTTGCCATTTAACAGAACCTACCAAGCAGGAAAGCGATTCCCACCTTACAAATAAAACAGGCAGAGTGTAACTCATCATCTCTTATCAACATATAGTCCTTGGTAAACCAATGATTTCTTTTCCTTCTAAAGTTGAGTCAAAACTCTTAGTAAGACAAATCGTTTCCCAAAAGAGTCCCAACTTACTTACGTATCAATATGTATATGTGACTGATATTTTTCCACCGTTTTCCTTTGCATAAGGCAGAAATACAGGTACAAAACCACAAATGCATTATTCCAAAATTTCTCCCAAAAATGTCTGTGGCCATTCTCACACAACCCAAATGGAAGTATGTTGGAGAGTAAACTGGAGTTAAAACTGACAGCAATCTTAACTGATTATAGCTAAAATATCTTAATCTTGCAAATGGTCATCTGGACACATGGTTAAAGCCCCTCCCCCCCCAACCCAGGGCCCAGAAGGAGACTGTGTAAGGGAGCAGGTTCCAAATTGACCTGCATTAGCTTCACGGTAAACTGATCACTGTTTATGTTCTGTTTTCTCCTCTATAATGACTAAACTTGGACACTGCTTGCACGTAGTAGGGACTCAGTGCATGTTTTTAAAATTGAATTAAGCCTACATATCTGGACATATTGTTCACATGGAATAATTCTTACCTATTGCTGTTAACTGACAAGGTATTTCACCAACCCCTAATACTGTTATTCACCCCCAACCGCTACCCTGGACACACACACCTCAAGTATTCCTTTCATTTAATGATCAGAATGTAAACACTCAAGAAAAATATCAAGAGTGAACAAAAATTAATCGTTTTAAATATGTTTTCACTATTTCAACCTTCTCCGCAAATATTCTCTCTTTAAATTCAAAAAGGATATTATTCCGAGACCACTTCCCCACCAAACTGGCATGAACCCTGCTGAGAAGCCTCACGGATCACATCCTCTTTTCAAATCCCAAACAAAGCCCCAATGTTCCCTATACCAAGGGATGCCTTTATTAATATGCACGCAGTCCTTCATTGTTCCTCCCAGGAAAACCTATCACTACCCTTACAATGATTTTAAAACAAGATGTACTCATAATTTTGAAAGTGCTCTTTATACATCTAAAGCTAAAGGTACATCAAAAATTTTGAAACCAAATCTGAAACAAAGTTATTTTTGTCAGACGGGTATTTAAGGTCTACAAGGCTGCTAAGACCATGCAATGGTTCTAAGCTCTAGTACTACCATTAATAATTCTTTGTGGCATCCCAGAAAAAAACGAGTTATAATCTTGTGGAGATTGGAATATAACCTAAATTCCATCAATGATTACTTTCTAAAGAAAGTGTATACTAAAATGTGTCTAAAGACCAGTTAAGTGCCCTGGTTAAAAATAGCAGATTGTATATCAAGAGGCTGAGTGCCTTTGACTCATTAATTAATGGTGTGAATGAAAACTTCACCAACCTGTATGTAATAAACTTTTACCAAACAATAAGGTCTTTTTATGACTACAAGTTCATAAACATTGGGGAAAATAAAAATTTTAAGTAAGCCACCTAAGATAAATCATAAACCCTCTTGATTCTAATCAACAAATCACCCTCCGTCATCACAGAAATACTTCATAAAATGTACTACCCATTTTAAGATCCTGATTCATAATTTAACCTCTTCCTCCTAAGGTATTCTCTAAAGAACTAGTTTTCCTTCTTTTTTAATCTCCTTCAGTCCTATATCACACTGCTTTCATGGTCATGTTAGTAAAATGACTTTGAGTTACATCTGAATGCTAAATAAAATTATTCATTCTTCATTGTTTTCTTCCAATATTGGTTTCATTTCCATGCCTCCCACATTTTTCTATTTCTCTTATATGTATTTCTAATTTTTTTAATTCAACCTGAATGTGAATACTCTGCACGTGTCGATACTATTAAAACAAGAATAAAATCAATTACTGATACATTCAATTCCAAAACAAGTCAATAATGAGTGTGAAGTGCTATTTCTTCCTATGGGACTAAATGGAGCGATACTGCTGATAGTGGTAAGAACCAACTATTCAACTCAACAGCAGAGAACAGTGGCCAGCTGAAAGATTCACACGCTTGAAGATTACAGCTGGGATCCATTTCCCCACACTAAACACAATCCACGGCACCACCCATCATTGGCTAGACCAATGGTTCTCAACACGGGACAGGTGGCCATGTCTGAAGCGTTTACTCAGGGAAGGGGGGCAGGTGATTACTGGCATCTGGTGGGTAGAGACCAGGGATGCTGCTAAACATCCTACACAGGCACAGGACAGCCCCCACACAAAGAGTTATTCAGTCAAAAATGTCAGTGCATAGGCTGAGAATCCCTGACCTAGACATGTGTCCCAATTCTGAGTAAAAATTACAGAACAGCTGGACAGAGACACCGTGGTGCTGTGAAAGGACCGCAAGATCAGGAGACGGAGAGACCTAAAACTTACTGAGTACCTGCTACATACCAAGCCTTGCGTTAGGCACTTTACACATACCATCTCACTTAAACCTCTATCCCGTAGGGAAAAAGTGATCTATTCTCACTTTACAGATGAGAAGGTTGCACTCAGGGAGATTAAGGAACTTATTCAAGGTCACTCAGCTAGAAAGGGGAGGAATCATGATTCCAATTCAAACCAAGTTTGTTCCATTCCACAATACTACAAAGGCTAGAGGTTAAAAGACCTGGATTTGATTCAAAGAGTTACCAGTATGAATTCAAGCACATCACTTAACTTCCTAAACCTGCATTTAGAAAATAAGTCAATGGATAACACGTGAAAATACAAATGCTGTCGACTGCCACCATACAATCATGTTAAACATCTTACAATGAAAAACAAAGTGCTTCTTAGAATGGAGGTTCAAGATTACCATTTTTCCTTAAAAATAGAATTTATACAAGTGTGCAAAGTACCAAGTTATACAGAGTTTTTAAGAATCAGGGTAAATGTTCAGAAGACGTTGTGCCTTCCATAGCCACACAACAACTCTTAATACTAAGAAGAAATAAATTATCTAATATAAACACTATTTTAGTATGAACTTCCCAAATTTTTAATCAATCAGCCCCAAAATGCTCAAGACCATATCGGCAACTTTGGGCTCTCTCCACAAGTGGCAGCAAAGGTCACAAGCAGAACTAAGTAGGAAGAGCATGGATCACAAGTCCATTACTGCTGCTGCAGGAAACAACTCTGCCATTCTCTCCAGAAAGAGAGAATGTATTACATTGAAGTCAACACGTTATCATTCATATGACTGATGCAAAAAGTAATTCACTTCAACATAAGGTTATGATTTTTTTAAAAAATACCACCAGAATCCATTAGTCTTTGACAACTAAACTACTAGTAGGTCCACAAACATAACTTGAACTCTGGGATTAAGTTCAAGGACAATGTAAATCCAGTTTGTTCCTTCTGGAAATCACCACTACCAATGCTACTTCTAAAAGGAGGTTGCATATAACCATTTTTCCCCTTGAAACACTGGATCTCAAGGCATGACTTTGCTGTATTTTATGAAAGTATCTTTTCATATCATATTAATACACTGTAAATAAATTATAATTGCAAGTATTTCCCACTAATATTGTCCAAGTTTAAAAGCAATAGACACATCAAATGAACTAAAAGACCTGTTTGAAATAATTTCAAAAGAATCGTAAAAAGACTGGCTTTAAATAAATTAAAATTCTAAAAGTCTGTTTACCTGACACCGAAAATAAATAATAAATGTTCTGTTGGAACTGAAAGAATTGATAACATACTCTTGACTGTTCTCTATTTTAATCAATTTAATAAGTCACTTTACTAATTCTGAAGTACATCTTTCACCTTAAGCATTTTGACACTTTCACCAACTTTTTAAGTAAGGGTGGATTTTCTTTTTTTAATGCTTTTAATAGATCTGTCTCTCAAAATGCTGAATTAGATAAAAACTGATTGGAGAAACCTATTATCAATCTTCTCTTCATCATCAATAGATATCTGGGTAAGCCGTAGCTATATGTTGATGGGAAGGTGATAATCTTGAAGAATTTACATTAGATAATGACCTAAGTAAACTCCATTTATCTGACATCCTGTCAACTTTTTACTTTACAAGCTTGTTTTTCATCACAACAAATATTAATGTACAGGGAAATCGTACTGTTTATCTTTATGTTAATTCAGCCTCTTCATTTCTCCCAAAATAGCAGCATTCTCCTCAGGGCTCAGATTTTTTTACATTCCCAACCGAGGGAATATCGTTGCCAGTCTTTGAAAAGTACCATCGGCTGACAGCTCCTTGCGAAAGCGCAGCCCTCCTACCAGCGCATCACACACCCCCCTCCCCGACCAGGTCTTGGCGAACGCCTGCAGCGCCGAACACATCCCACCCGGGCTCGGCCGCGAGCAGCACGAGCGCGCAGAGCCGGCCTCCCGCGTCCGGGGACCGACCCCACTCCCCTTCTCCGGAGCCTCGGTGCCCCGACAGGCCGCGCACTGACACTCGGACCCCCGCCCCACTCCCGGCGCAGCCGCCCGCCCACGCTCCTGCCCACGCTCAGACCTAAGCGGGCCGCGCTCGGCCGCAGGCCCTGCCCGCTTCCCTGGCCTCCCGTGAGGGGTGGGGGGCCGCAGGGCGGAAGGGCCCGGGGCCTTGGCGAGGGTCCTCCAGTAGGAGACTGGGCGGAGAGGGAGCGGCGCTGGGGCGGAAGGGCCAGGGCCTGGGGGGCCAGGTCCTCCTGGAGCCGGGGTGGGGGTCCTCCGTGGGCCGTGGGAGATGGGGGCCATGGGGCGGAAGGGCACGGGGCTAGGGGTCGCGGGGGTTGGGGGAAGGGCCCGCGGCGGGGTCCTTCTGTGGGAGAAGGGGGTCTCGGGGGGCGGCTCACCCGCGGCGGCGTCCGGCTCTCCCGCGTCGCCGGCGGCGGGCGCCAGGGTGACGGCGCCGTCCCTCCACACGCGGATCTGCGCGGCCGAGCGCACCCGGCGGCGGGGCTGGCGGCGGCCGGCGTCCGCGGCGCGCAGGGAGCCGCAGCACTGGTAGCACACAGCCCACGCCTGCTCCTCGTTGATGGGCTGATTGTAGAGCCGCAGGATTTCCTCCAGGCTCAGCGCGTGCTGCGGGCCCGCGGCCGCCCCGGGGTCCGGAGGCCCCTCGCCGCCCTCCGGGCCGGCCGGCTGAGCCATCCCGTGGGTCGCGCCGCGCTCCGGGCGCCGCGTCTCCTCAGCTGCCGAGCATATTCTCCGCGCACCGCCGCCGCCGCCTCATCCCCGGAACCCCGCCCAGCGGGCCGCGCGCGCCGCCGCGGGGACGGGGGTGGACGGGGCGGAGACCAGGCCGGGTACGGGCCTTAGGCCGGGCCGGAGAACCGGACAGCGGAGGGTCAGGAACGAGGCGCGACGCTGCGTACCCTACAAGACCGCAGCCAGCCGGTAGCAGCGCAATGGCGTCCGCGGACCCGCCCTCCGAGCCCCGCCCCAGGGGCGCGCCCCGCCCAGAACCCCGCCCCCACTTAGAACCCCGCCTCCATGGTCTGCCTGGGTCCTCCCCGCCCCCTTGAGTCCCGCCTCTGTCCCGGGTTCTCCTGGCACACCGAGCCCCGCCCCCGGGTTGGCCCCGCCACCGGGGGGGTCCGCCCCACCCCGCCCCACCCCGCCCCGCACGTGCACCCACACCCGCGCGAACACTCGCGCCCAGGTCCAGTCTCCGCGCACTGGCCGACTTCGTAGTACCCTGGCCTCGCCCCCCGCGTCCCCGTGCCCTGCCCTGCTCCGTCGAATACTGTCGCCATCAACGCACCGGACCGTTCGCTTGGATAACTTCCCTCTCCACTCCCAACTCCATCCTAAGCCCCATGAGGACAGGGTCTTTTCGGGTTTTGCTCACTGGCTTCTCCCAAGCGCACAGATCAGGGCCTGGGGTACAAGCTTGTTGCAAACAATCTGCAGACGTTCCCTCGGATTCGCTTGTGACGTTTGTACAACTCTTCACCAAGATGATGTTCCCAGTGACCACACGCCTCGTAGCCCAGTTAACCCAGTCTATTCATACCTCATAGAACCGATAGGACAGGGGCAAAACTGAACTGGGGCATTCAGCCATAGAATAAAAGAAGTCCTCCTAGGCCTGGGCCTCGCTGAACTCATTAAGTGCACAATAAAACACATAATTCTTAGATAAAACAATCGTTCATTGGCAAATAAGTTTAACTGGTAAGATTCCACTCTGAGACTAGTCCAGTATGAGAACCTTAGAGTTGAAAGCATCAACCAAGTAAGAAATGGATCTATACTAAGTACCAATAAACCTTCTAAGGCAGTTTTATGTGCAGTATTAATATTGCACTCTCAACAACTGCATCTTGCCATAGAAATTACAACGGTCATTGTAATGCCTAAGACACCACAGTACATACAGCAGGAGCGGGGAGAAGAGAGGAAAGCAGAAGGATATAAGAGTAAGAAATTGAAAGACGGGAGGAAAAAGTTTCTCCCTAGGCACCCTATTATAATTTCATTACAAGAGATACAAAAAAACCCTTTAAAGTAACATCACTTAATTATGTGTTTATAATCCAATTTGTGAAAATGCATATGTGTGCCACATACCTGACGAGAAAAGGTCTAATGCCTTATATGATATAGATAGAATAGATAGATATAGATATACAAAACCTCTTGATTAAAAACATAGAAACAATTACTAAATTTTTCTAGTTTGCTTAGGCCCTGTGTGAATTTTGAAAATACAAACGGCTTTAAAATACTGACTTTTTTTGGCATCTTAGTGCCCCGACCAGGGATAGAATCCGAGCCCCCTGCAGTAGAAGAACGGAGTCTTAACCACAGGACCGCCAGAGAAGTCCCTAAAATACTAGTTTGAACAATGTAGTAAAACAGCGGGTCTACTTTTATAGACAATAGCACCATCTTCTGGCCTTATGGGATATTGCTGCAGTGTTGCGCTTGGACAACAACAGCCAAAAATCACTAACATTTTTGTCCTTTCCTCACCCCTCAAAAGACAAGCAAATGATTTAATCAGCTGAGCAATCCATGAGCCAGACACCTGCTACCCCTGGCACAGGGCAGCAAGTAAATCTCAAGTAAAGATAACGATGACAGGAAGAAGGAAGGGAGTGGAAGTGAGGAAAAGAAGCCCAAATTTTATCTCAAATGTTATCTTTAAAACCAATTCACAACAGAAGGATGTTTTTCCCTTCGTAAGTGATAATTTTTTTAAATATGAATACATTTTAGTAAGAAAAATACTTTGGTACTGACTCACAGGAATATACAATATTACATACAACAAAACGGCTTTTGTTTTGTTTTTGCCAAACACAAATTCATGACTAATATACTGTGTTTAAAGTAAACTTCTTGCCTTTGTGAGCTTATATGGAATTAAGTTGAGGCAATATGACAAGTTAAATGTTTGATCCTTCTGTATACAGTAAAAATAAAAGGTAAATCCTTAAAAAATCCTAGCTATCTTCTATTATATTGATAAATCTAGTCAATGTATACCCTGAACCCTTGATGCTTTTTTATACAAAGACAGTATAATTGTACTAATATTTATATGATTTTCAGAACCCTTTATAATTTTGATAAGCCTCACTGTCCACCACCACCACCACCCCCAGGACTCTTAGAAAGTGACTGCTGACAGCTCAAAGGCTCTCAGAGGCTGACACGATCTCTGCAGGTCCAAGCAACACTGTGGGATAACCCGGGACCTCCCCATTTTCTCATTTTCAACTCAAAATCGAAGATTCAAATACCTTTATGTACAGTATACTTTGTTCCAATTTCTGTCATTGATTTTGTTTTTGTATCCTGTGGCTTCACCACCCTTAAAAAATTGCTCTGTGTAGTTAAAATATCTGAACAACTCAAATTAACGTTTGAATGCTGTCTTCAAAGTGCCGTGAGGTCTGTGAAAAGTGGTGGCCCGTGTTAACTCTGAATATGACTTTAGTTTTCGTTGATTTTATTGTTGTATTTATTTAAAAAACAGAACCCTTGAAATGTTGTCTTATATTTAATTATCATTTTTGCAGAATAAATGTACTTCATGCTTCACACTCTTGATGTGCCGGCTGAGCTGCTCCGAGTCTTTCGGGGAGCACACTGCTTGTGCAGCCCAAGCTTATCCCAGACACTCCCAGACAATTGCTCCTAAGAGGCACATTCACCTAGAAAAGTGCACCAAAAAGGAAAAAATAGAACAGCATATCTTTTTCAGTGTTATAACCTAGATTTTTCACTGCCTACAATTATAATACCTTATAACTTTACAGTGATATTTTATACTTTCAAAGTGCTTTCTTCAGTTATACAACTTGAAGATCAGATATTATTTATCTCACAGATGACATCGTACAGATGACAAAATACAGGGCTGGTAATGAAAGATGTAGACTGGGATCCAGGCCTCCTGATCAGCCCAGCTCTTTCTGCTACACTAAAACGTCTCTCAGCTAGCCCAGAACAATTTAAAAAGTCCTCACACTTCATCTCATCCTGTACCAAGCAGGAGTACAGTAAAAAGCAGATGCTTTAAAATTTGTACATACCAATATGATCGATTAAACTTCTGATAGTTTAAACACTTTAAATAAATGATGTGATGCCCCATCTCCCTTGATTGGTCCTTGTGAATTCATTAGCACTTAAGTTTCACCCCAGCAGTTATCTCCCCACAGTAGTACTCATCTTCAAAGCAATCTATATGACTTCATCCCCATCAAAGGGCTGTAAATGATCACTCCTCTAAGGAGGTGAATTCCATCAACAATCCTAAATGCAATTTGAAACTCATCTCTTGTAATCAGTTATCAGATTGAATATTAACCAAAATCTTTAAAATCTGTCATGAAAATTAGCATGTAACCTTATATGCAGAACTAGAAGTACATAGGCCAGATAAGAACACAACAGAATTGGTTTCCTCAAGTCTATAAACTTGTAAAGAATTAGCTTTTTTCTTATGGCAAGGATACATGTTTATTGGAAAACATTTAGTAAATATCCATTAATGCCCTTTTACTAAGTTATAACCTAAACCAGTGTTTTTCCACATTTTCATTCTGCATCATCTAATATGTAAGTTTACCTATCCTACCTTGATTAGATAAATTTATATACCTATTGATAAAAATTGAGGAAAAGTAGAGGAATGAGGTAAAACATATGAAGAGTAGCATATCGGTATGTCCATGGGGGACTCTGGAAAATCATAGGCCAAACAATAGTCATGTTTCAACTTCTTAATGTGATTCTCCTTTGAAACAATTATTTTAAAACCGACAAGGAGAGATGGTATTCTCATCCTGAATATAAGTAAAATTATTAGCTTCAATTAGTTAAGAAGATTTGATTTGGAAAAATCTCATAGATCTAAATTTTAAGCCAAGCCACTATTTTACTCTTAGAGAAATTTGAGTCTGCAGGAGATATGTGATTTACTTTAAATTACTGCTAGTCGCCGAAAGTAATTCAAATATACTTCCTATAACATAAGCTTTCCAGATGCTCTTTTTTAGCCATATTGCCTAGTTCTCATTGGATTTCAAAAGTTAGGATAAGCAGTAGTATACTTCTTAATTCCAATGGGAAATAGAAAATAACATAAGGCACAAATATATCATAGAAAAATGTTGATGTTTAACAATAATTGCTTGAAAATATAGATTCTCAATAAAACTTTTAAGAGACCAGAGTTTTGGGTTGTTTAAGGTAAAGAGACAATCCATTTTCAGGCCAAACTCATACCTTATTGATGAGACAAAGCTAAACTATTTTTTTCAAACCTCTGTTAATTTCTTTTTATCTTTATACCAAAAAAAGAAAATGAAAAATGGCCCTTTCTTTTTGCTCAAAAAACCTTGTCTTTTTCCCCTAACGTACACAGGTAGAAGTCTAGAGCTGCTCTCACATATAGAATTCTACTCTGACCCTGTGAAAGGCTCATTTCTCTTCCAAAGTCAACATGTAACCAACACACATGTGGCTCACCTTCTAATTAAATAAGCAATGAATTAAGCACCTTCTAGTTAACCTCTAAGGCTTGCCTTGGTAATTTTTGTGGAAGGTTATAGGTACGGCTGTACTCATATTTATTCACTCACTGTTCTGTGAATTCCTGTGGCCTCTTGATCCTTTCTCAAGAGTCATTCATGGAGCACATCTTTCTCCTATTTGTTATGCATGCTCATTCCTCTCAAGAATTGAAAGTTGTAACCCTTGCTCCTACTTTCTGCCTAGTCATCATAATCCTTCTAAAGAGAAGAAAATCATTGACATTGAAATTCATAAAGACATGACTCCCAGATTTCAACCTGAAGCTCTACAATATTTTAAACAAACTTCCTCACTATTCTTTTAATGGTATTATTATTCCCTTGCAAGATTTGGTAAGTAATGGTCATTCTTCAACTGTAATACTTTCATAATGCCACTGACATTTTCAGTTTTAACTAAATTATATACATTTTTTTCTTTTTAGCAGAAGCAAATTTTAATTTTACTTATGTTACAGGATTATAAATATTGGGCCAACTTTCCTCATCCACAGCAGGGCACCGAAGTAACCACCCAGATAATGTAGGCCAACTATTCACAACTTTTATTCTGATTTAACACATAAGATAGAAGGCATTCATTTATATAACAATCCTACAAGCATATCTAGGGGTATTTGAAATTCTCAGCCACCTACCTATTTATACTTCCACTGATTTCTCTCCACTCAAGAAAGCATGTCATTATGCAAGACAATGAACATGACAAAACTAAACACCTAACAGCATAGGCTTAGCACCTTAAGTTTGCCTTAATTATTCTACAGTAAATTAACACATTAATATTTAAATGAAATTCTTTCAAAGCACCTAAAAATGTGTAAAATAACTAAGAAGAACTTATAAAGTAATAGAAGTGTATTAAAAGAGATTACCCACAACTCCAGGCAGGTCCCCTCTCATAATCTCATTTTACAAACAGGCAAATGAGGCCTGGCCCAGAAAGATCAGCCTGCTGCAGTCCTGTCGTTATCAACTCAGATATAAGACCGCAGCTGGCCATCAACTTTTACCTGTACAGACCACAACACGAAAACTAGCATTTTTCAGTGATTAAGTAAAGTACCAACTGATTGGAATCTCTATTATACATATTTTAGAACAATAATATAACATGTGAAGACATTCAATATCTCAAAAAGACTTTAATTAATTCTGAATAAGTCTTTGAAAAAGAACCTAGGGAAATTTGCCAGGGAAAATTAAAAATAAGTAACTGGGCTTCCCTGGTGGTGCAGTGGTTGAGAGTCCGCCTGCCGATGCAGGGGACACGGGTTCGTGCCCCGGTCCGGGAGGATCCCACGTGCTGCAGAGTGGCTGGGTCCGTGAGCCATGGCCGCTGAGCCTGCACGTCCGGAGCCTGTGCTCCGCAATGGGAGAGGCCACAGAAGTGAGAGGCCCGCGTACCGCAAAAAAAAAAAAAGAAGTAAAAAGAAGTAACTACTGAATTAATTTCATCTACCATATTTAAAACAACCTCTACTTGTAATATACAAGCTATTTAACCAATTCTTACAATCAGGTTTATTAAAAACTGAAGGTTCCAATTTAACATGTTTTACCTAATCCAAAGACACTAGTTTTAGTAATATAATGCCAGAAAAAAGTAATCAAGTTTGATTTGAAACATTATTTACAACTTTAGTTTATAAAATTAAAAATTCCATATATTTAACAATCCAGTCAAAAGGCAGAGTGTAAAAAAAAAACAAGATTCTACTATATGCCATCCATGGGAGATACACTTTATGTTGAAAGATACAGATTACTTGAAAGTTAAAGGATGGAAGAAGATACAATCATGCAGACAGCAACCATAAGAAAACAAAACAGAGTTTAAAACAAAAATATTATTATACATAAATAAAAATATTATTAGAGATAAAGGGATATATGCGTATAACAATTATAAATATATATAACAGAGCACCAAAATACATGAAGCAAAAACTGACAGGAATGGAGACTTCCCTCGTGGTCCAGTGGTTAGGGCTCTGCACTTTCACTGCTGTGAGCCTGGGTTCAATTCCTGGTCAGGAAACTAAGATCCTGTAAGTGGCATGGAATGGCAAAAAAGAAAAAACCTGACAGGAATGAAGGGAGAAATAGGCAATTCAACAATAACAGTTGTTGACTTCAATATTCCACTTTCATTAGTGATTGAACAACTAGGTTAGAACCACTAATGGACAGATCAGCAAGGAAATATTTGAACAACACTATGCCCAGCAGGCATCTAGAGAACACTCCATCCAACAACAGAATATACATTTTTCTCAAGTGCACATGTGAACATTCTCCAGGATAAGCAGTATATTATAAAACAAACCTCACTAAATGTAAAAAGATAGAAATAATACAGAGTATGTTCCCCAACCACAATAAAATGAAATTAGAAATTAATGTAGCAGGGGAAAAAATTGGGTAACTCACAAATACATGGAAATCAACACATTCCTAAATAGCCAATGGGTTAAAGAAGAAATCAAATGGGAAATCAGAAAATACTTTGAGATGGAGGAAAATGAAGAACAACATACCAAAACTTATGGGATGCACCTAAAACAGTGCTTAGAGGAAAATTTATAGCTGTAAATGACTATATTAAGAACAATCTCAAATCAATAACCTGTGTACCTTACACTAGAAAAAGAAGAGCAACTAAACCTAAAGCAAGAAGGACACAAATAACAAAGATCAGGGTGGAAATTAATGAAATAGGGAATAGAAAAACAAAGAAAAATCAATAAAACCAAAACCCAATTCTTTGAAAAGATCAACAAAATTGACAAACCCTTAGCTAGACTGACCAAGAAAAAAAAAAGGGAGAGAGAGCAGACTCCAATTACTAGAATAAGAAATGAAAGAGAGGACATTACCATTGACCTTATAGGAATAAAAAGGTATAAAGGAATACTATGAACAATTGTATTATACATCAAAATTAGATAACTTAGACGAAATGGACAAATTCCTATAGAGACACAAACTACCAAAACTGCCTTAAGAAAAAAAATAGACAATCTGGATAGACCTATAACACCTGAAGAGATTGACTTAGTAATCAAAAAACTACGCAACGTAACACCCAGGCCCAGATGGCTTCCAAATTCTACCAGTTAAAGTGAGAAATGACAAAAATTTTTCACAAACTCTTCCCCAAAAATAGAAGCAGCGGGCGGGGGGCGGGGAACACTTCCAACTCATTTTGTGAGACCAGTTACTCTGATACCAAAATCAAAGACATCACAAGGAAAGTAAACTACAAACCAGTATCGCCTATGAATATGGACACAAAAATCCTCAACAAAATAGTACTAGCGAACTGAACATAGCAACATATAAAAAGAATTATACACCTTGACCAAGTACAATTTGTCCCAGAAATTCACGGTTGGTTTAACATTTGGTAATTAATTCATGTAATATGCCATATCAATAGAATAAGAAACAAAAATCACATAATCGTCTTAATAGACACAGAAAGAGTATTTGACAAAACCCAGTACCCTTTTGTGATTAAAATTTTTTTAAAGGAGGAGTAAAATGGAACTCTCTCAACCTAATAAAGGGCATCAATGAAAAAACCAGTTAACATCACAGTTAATGGTGAAAGACTAGATGATTTCCCCTGAGATCATGAATAAGACAAGGATGTCCGCTTTCATCACTTCTATTCAACATTGTGCTTGGGGGTACCAGCCAGGGTAATTAGGCAAATAAGTGAATGAATAAGTAAATACATCCAGATCAGAAAAGAAGTAAAACTATCTCTCCTTGCAGATAACTTGATTGTGTATAAAGAAAATCCTAAGGAATCCATCAAAAGAAAAAAACTATTAGAACTAATAAGTGAGTTCAGCAAGGTTGCAGGATACATTAATATACAGAAATCAATTGTATTTCTGTACACCTTCAATGAACAATGCAAAAATAAAATTAAGGGAAAAAATCCATTTACAATAGCATCAAAAATAATAATAGGAATAAATTTAACAAAAAAAAGTACAAAACTTACACTCTGAACACTACATTGTTGAAGGAAATTAAAGATTTAAAATAAATGTGAAAACAACCCAAGCTCATGAATCATAAGGTTTAGCATTATTAAGATGGTGATACTACCCAAAGCAAGACACAAATTCAAGGCAACCTAGAATCCTGCCTGCCTTTTTGTAGAAATTGACAAGCTGATTCTAAAATTCATATGAAATTGCAAAGGACCCAGAATAGCCAAAACAATCTTGAAAAAGGACAAAGTTGGAAGACTCTCACACTTCCCAATTTCAAAACTTACAACAAAGTAGTGATAATCAAAATGTATGGTACCAGCACAACAGAAGAGACCAGGACAACAGGAACATGCATTTGTAATTATAACTGAAGTTGTGCTCTAGATGCAGAATATGCTATAAACTATATGTTAAGGTTCTTCGAAATTAGATGGCTTCTAGTTCATGTGTTTGGTTATTTTGTTAAGATTTTACATACGCTTTGGCTAGTCTCAAATGATTTCTTAACTACCAACTGCTGGAAAGCAATGCTACTTTCATTGATATAACAGGTAGGTGCATGTTAAAAAACAGATCTAACTCCTATACTTATCTACTTAAGTAGAAAGTAAAAAATTGTTATCTGAGTGAAAAAAAAATTATGAAACTGCAAACTGTAGTCTAACCTAAGCTATTTTCTTGTTTAGTAGAGCATGAAACCAGAAGTTTGAATTAGTTTAAGCAATTCATGGTTCATAACTAATGTCTTCCAATGGTGAGATATCTGGCACAGGATACTACTTTATGAGATATATTATTTTCAGATATAAGCCTTCAGTTCATTTGGCTCAACTCTTATCTTTGTTAAGAAGTAGAAAAATGGGTTTCAAATGTGTGTACCTTCCAGAACTGCCAGGTTATAGATGCTTTTGCAGATCATAGCTAAACATGTATACCTCAATACTAGAAAATATCTTAAAGGCACCTGGAGTGTTCAGTTAGTTGAAACTGAATTTAGTTAAGTTTTATTCAACAAGTTCATGCTTGACTAATGAAGCTTCTAGGTTTCTGATATTCTATGAAATAAATATACCTATTATATATTACATATGTAGAGAGAACTATGTTAGTGTACATATTGTCAAAAAGAACACATTAGGGACTTCCCTGGTGGTGCAGTGGTTAAGATTCTGCGCTCCCAATGCAGGGGGCCGGGGCCTGGGTTCAATCCCTGGCCAGGGAACTAGATCCCACATGCATACATACCATAACTAAGAGTTCGCATGCCACAACTAAGGAGCCTGCCTGCTGCAACTAAGGTGCCAGCGAGTTGCAACTAAAGGAGCCCACCTCCTGCAACTTAAGACCCAGCACTGGACAAAGTGAGAGAGTGGCATGGACTTATATATACTACCAAATATAAAATAGATAGCTAGTGGGAAGCAGCCGCATAGCACAGGGAGATCAGCTCGGTGCTTTGTGACCAACTAGAGGGGTAGGATAGGGAGGGTGGGAGGAAGACACAAGAGGGAGGAGATATGGGGATATATGTATAGCTGATTCACTTTGTTACAAAGCAGAAACTAACACACCACTGTAAAGCAATTATACTCCAATAAAGATATTAAAAAAAAAACAACCCAGCACAACCAAATAAATATATAAATATTTTTTTAAAAAGAACACAATATAAGCATTATATTTTAAAAAGTTTACAATTTTAATAGAAAAACAATTTTTATGACAGAGCTAAATATACAAGGTAAATTTAATTTTTAAAAAGAAAAATTAGTAAGAAGAATAGCAGAATTCTAGTGATAAAAGGACTGAAATAATATTTGGAAATAAACCATCTTTAAAGGAAAATATTAATTCATGCCAGACTCTATTAAAGTGCATAAAAAGGAAATTTATTTTAGAATTTACACCAAAGGCGCATTACAAGTACCTGTGTTACTCTGGCACAATAAGGTAGAAAGCCCAGCCTCAAAGATAACACGGCCTTGATCTCATATATTATACAGTCTGCCTCTTAGTACGTGCCTCATAAAGAGTTTGTTCCAGAAGTTGAAAACTACAAGCCAATTTCTCTGTCAATAGCTTTGTGAGTAATTCCAGCAACAGAGTAAAAGTCTAACTCATATCTCTCTAATCCTCTAAAGTCATGTCAATCTCTCAAGAAACTCCTGATTGTTTTCAATAAAAATTGATACAGGAGAGATATTTTCAGATTTTTTAAATAAGTGAAATCATAAATAGTTATCATATGTAAAAATAAAACAAAAAGTAAATTTTAGGATATCTTTAATTTTTAAAACATTAAATCATCTTATTTGTGATGGTGAATTAAAGTGATGAAAAGAATAACTTGCACAGCCAACAGTACACAGTCACTTTCCTAAGAAGCCCGGCGGGAGAAGGAACTGAACCGAGAGCTGTGCAGAGAGGCTGACGGACCTGCAAAGTAATCCATCAGGCAGCTTCTTACAGTCAAACTGCTACAGCCTCTTTCTTCAACGCTCACTGTGCTCAATTTAAAATCAAACATCGGCATGGAGGCGCTCACAGAGGCTTATTTTTCAGTGGCCTCACACACAATTCTGATTTAGATTTATCACATATACATCGATGTTTTTACCACAAAGGGAAAAAGAAAGAAAGAAAAACTGTGGTTTCAGAAGACGGACTCCATGAGAGGCTAGTAATGAATCCTCTGACCACAGAAAATCAGCCAGCAACAGACTGCCAATATTAATTACAGAAAACAATTTCTCAACATCATAACAAAAGGGTATGATAAATTTTTTCTAAAATACCCAATTCACTTTTATAATGAATCAAACTAACAAATATTTATAAATTATTTGTGTACTTTCAAGTGCAGTTTGTTTTGTTACTAATATTTATGCTTTTCTGGTACTAGTTTTTTCCCTGCTCCTGCATCCATATCTTCCCATAACTCTCTGGAAAGCCACAAATATCCCTATGGTTATGGGTAAACCACAAAAGTGGTAAACTCATCAAAATGTATTTTCATCTATGTAATAAATAAATCTGTTGTGAAGTTAAAGTCTCCTAACTTATATAAAATAATCCCATTAATCTATGAAAAATAATAATCATATTAATTTTACTATGGCTCAAACCCTTAGACAAATAACGTTCTGATTACCTGCTAATGTAAAGAAAACTGAGTAAATTTTATATTCATATTTAAACTACTGACTACCTATAAACAAAGTAGCATTTATTAAAATAGGATACACACTTAATTTATACTAACTTCCACTCAGATTTATATAAGTTTTTCATCCTTAATTTTTAAATACACACATCATGATTTTTTTCAAACATTATTAGTCAGGTATATACAAAAGTGAAATATGACATCCAAGCCAGACTGTGATTTTTAAAATAATGAACCTCTAAACAGCTAGTAATGTATCAATACAATGTGTAAAATTCCAATAAAATACAGGTATATTCTTATAGAAATGTTAGTTAGTCCTATAGTACTGAGCGATATTTACAAGCAAACATGATCCAAACAGCACATGCAGATTCAGGGTAAGTAAACACTCGGACACGAACTGCCAGTCGCACCTGGTCTCCACGGCAACAGATTATTTCTTCACAGAAAGGAGACCTACAGAAGAAAGAAAATGTATTCAATTAAGAAATGAATTTAGGTTTTACTTTCTTATTCCCAAGAAAGTCAGTATTTAAAATGATTTTTAGGGATAGGGAGGGTGGGAGGGAGACGCAAGAGGGAGGAGATACGGGGATATATGTATAGGTATAGCTGATTCACCCTGTTATACAGCAGAAACTAACACACCATTGTAAAGCAATTATACTCCAATAAAGATGTTAAAAAAAAAGATTTTTAAAAATCCTGTCTCTGGGGCTTCCCTGGTGGCGCAGTGGCTGAGAGTCCGCCTGCCGATGCAGGGGACGTGGGTTCGTGCCCTGGTCCGGGAAGATCCCACATGCCGTGGAGCGGGTGGGCCCGTGAGCCATGGCCGCTGAGCCTGCGTGTCCGGAGCCTGTGCTCCGCAACGGGAGAGGCCACAACAGTGAGAGGCCCGTGTACCACAAAAAAAAAAAAAAAAAAAATCCTGTCTCTGCTACCAATGGCTCTATAATTTTGGTAAAACTATTCAAATTATAAACTATTTCCTCATAGTCTATAAATTTTTAAAGTGACGCTATATAAGATCAGTGATCCTCAACTAGATTGCACCAAAACCATTGGGAAAATTATCCCGAACTCTCTAGAGCTACATTCCGGTCCTAATGAATCACAACCTGTGGCAGAAGGATGTATCATAAGAGCTGCCTGTGTGACTCTGAACTCATTCCTAAATGAGAACCATACTGATGGCTGAGATTAAGTCAGAAACATCTATGTTACAATCCACCTACCGAAGACATGTGGCAAAGGCGCGCCGCGCATTTCTATACACAAAGTGTATCGGGAACCCTTTAAATGTGTGACCATCAGGTACAGCCCTCCTGATGGCGTCCTGAAATTCTTCATTGCCCGCAGATATACTGGTTGTACGCTCAAATTCATAAGATGCCAGAGCGGGTGATAAGAGATAGGAAAGCTGGTCTTCCCAAACAGTAGTGAGGCCAAGATCCTACAGCAATCGAAAGGGAAATTGATTATTTTATTGATTTTAATAATTGATTATTTTACTGTATGCCAAGAGATTTTTAAAACCTGTCATAATTTTCTTAGCTTCCTATTATTATAAGGATACACAGAAGTAAAAATTATAAAAGGAACCTCAGGTATCAGGTTTTACTTCTTAGAGAAACAACAAAAATCGGCCAATGCAATGTTAGTGAAGGCTCCAAATCCTGTACTTTCCTTAATATCCACAAGACCATAAGGAATCATCCTACCGCGGAAGACAGAGTGTCACTGAATTCTGAGGTCACATTTTTTTTTTTTTTTTTTTTTTTTTGCGGTACGCGGGCCTCTCACTGCTGTGGCCTCTCCCGTTGCGGAGCACAGGCTCCAGACACGCAGGCTCAGTGGCCATGGCTCACGGGCCCAGCCGCTCCACGGCATGTGGGATCTTCCCGGACCGGGGCACGAACCCATGTCTCCTGCATTGGCAGGCGGACTCTCAACCACTGAGCCACCAGGGAAGCCCCCTGAGGTCACATTTTATTTAACTTTAAAGAGTTTAGCAAGGTTGAATCTGCTTAATTTGATTGCTCCCACCATAAATTCAACTGTAGTATGGGAAAAAAGTCAACAAACAATTGCATATATAATTAAGCTCAAATATTTACCAAGCATTTATTCTGTAAAAGGTACCGAAGAGCACAGGCTTTAGGCCCTCAGGGAACTTAAAACATGTTGAAGGCAATTCTAATGTCATTTATAATATCAAATGAACTATTGCTATCTAGACACGTGATTTTTTTTTAATGTTACAAACAAACTCAAAATTCTAAATATTTTGATTATCATAACAGATCTAATTTCACATTCAGTTACAACTGGTTTCAAGTGATTCCAAGGTCTATGATCACCTATACTTTTCCTCCGAATCCCACTTGCTGGTTTACAGACACCATTAACTTAGCTAGTGATCATCAATGGCATCCAGCTCAGTTTTGTTTTCTTTTTCTATACAAAGTAACTCTTACAATGTAATAAAATATCGGTTTCATTTGTGAACAGGAGCTAAGAAAACTAAAAGGCAATACAAGCAATGGAGGGCACAAGTCAGGGGCTTTGGCTTCCAGCAGTGCAGTGAGCTGGGGCCCTGACCCACCTATTGCTGCAAACACACTACAGATGCCACATTAAATACTTCCCAAAACATATTCCTAAATGCTTTGAGGAGTTGGCAAGTAGGTAAGATTTTAGAGGCCAAAGCTAAGAGTAATTGGGAGCCCAGAGAACATGCTTGATAATCAGCTTGCCTTTGATGGTCTCAAGGAACATGAGTATCAGGGCTCACCCAAGGTGGGGAGTCTACTAGGGAATCCCAAAAGGTGAATTAGAAATCAATCTTCTGTAGAAGTTTTGGACTCTAGTCTTTTGTTGGTTATATGTGTGGCAAATAACTTTTCCCACTCCAAGGCTGCTTTTTCACTCTCTTAATGATTTCTTTTGACGAACATAAGTTCTTAAAATAAGTTCTTAAAATATACTAATCTTTTCCTTTATGATTAGTTCTTTTTATGTTTCCTTTAAGGCCCTTTACAAAAGAAATCTAAATGACTAATAAGAAACTTGATCTCATCAGCAATCAGGGAAATGCAAATTAAAGACACAACGAGGATACCATCTTACATCTACCTACTTTAATGTAATAGAAAAACAAAACAAACTAAACAAACCTGGAAAAAAATGAATATGAAAAAAATTAACCCAATATTTTCAATGGGGAATGATGTGAGTAAGTACTTTAAAAAGAGGAAATCCAAATTCACAAAAGTCTGAACAAGTCCACCGTTCTTCATTTCTAGAAGGAAGCAATAAATTCTCGAAGTATTGGTGAGTTTAGAAATTTTTGAATCTCAGAACTTTATTCTCATGATTTTCAAAACTACAAGCTTCATAAAGGAAGGGATTGAATTTGCTTTGTTTAGGGCTAGAATATTGATTGGCACTATTTTACATGCCCCCCAAATTATTAAATACATAAACAAATGAAAAAACTGCAGGAAAGCACAAACATCAGTGTTAATTACCTTCCTGTGTTCGGACACGAGTAGCCTGAGCTGCATTTCAATTTCATTGCTTGTTACCGAAGCATCGATCGTGGACGCACACAGCGGAGGGAAGGGAGGGAGGGACGTGGTGGCCCCTGGAGCACAAACGGATTTAATTGCTTCCTCACTCATGGGTTTCCATTTGGACTCATCATTCAAATCAAATACACAGCTTTCTACTGAGTCAGAGGGCTGACAGTTTCCCAGGAACATCTGATGATTGAAAACACAACCGATTGTTCTATACGGGTACAACGGTTTGGGCTGTTCAGCAGCTGAAGGCTCATCAGGACTCGTAGGTTTGTGGAGGTACCTAAAAAAGGTTAATCATAATTTTATATAATAAGAACTTAAAAAATAAGACAACAGCAGCTTACTGAGGAAAAAAATTATTCTAACACTTAAGGTCATAACTATTTCCCAAGAGTACAGTTTAATACTTGTTTTTCTTTCTTCTATTTCCACAATTTGATTACTCTATGTTAACTGTATGGCACATCTTATGATATAGAACCAATTTTATTCCTTTAACACAAGAACATATTCTGTGTATAGCATTAAGATCAAAAACATTTATCATATAACAAAATAATTTAGTTACACATTTTTAGGTACAACTAATTAAAATGATTATCAACCAAGGAAAAAGAAAACCCAGGAAAATGAGAAGAGGGCCCAGGGCTGTGCCTTCAGGAACTCTCACATTTGAAGATAAAATGAAGGAAAACAGAGAACAGCCAAAGAGGAATAATGAAAACTGAAACACAGTGCTACGAGAGAAGCTAAGGAAGAGAATGTTCCAGGAAGGAGGGAACATTTCGCTCTTTCAAAATCTGATGACATTGAAAAAAAGTACAGTGGATTTACCAACACAGAGTTGGTAACCACATCAAATTTTCAAAAGAAATGATTTACAACTTGTATTTATTTTTAGGCTTAGGGACGATCATCAGGAAAAACATATGCCAGGACATCCCTGGTGGTCCAGTGGTTAAGACTCCACACTTCCACTTCAGGGGGCGCGGTTTAATCCCTTCTTGGGGAACTAAGATCCCGCATGCCACGTGGCACGCACGGCCAAAAAGAAAAGAAAAGAAGAAACATAAGCCAATTACACAAAATTAAAAATAGACATAATTCATTTTTTATTAATATCATGTTGGTAAAGAACATTTTAGGTGTACAAATTTTCTTAGAGTTTAGTTCCTAGCTATCTTACTTGAAGTAATTTTTTACATAACCAAAATTATCAATACGTGTCTTTGAGTATCATCAATACAAACAAAGAACCTATAGTTTACAACATTTACACTCTCATGTTAATATCCTTATAAACTTAGTTGACAAACCTGTGTCCTGTTAAACTCTCCCAAAAAGTGATGGTTCCATCAGTCCCACACGTCATAACCCACGCGTGGGACACTCCCTTGGCCTTTGTCCCGACACAGACAAAGGCTTCCAGCCCATATCCGAGAAGGAGGCTGCACAGGAGGTTGGCATGGTCTTCACAGTCTCCCTGGAAATGAAAGGAAGTAAAATTAACTATTTACTCCTTCATATTGTTTCCTCTTTAAATACAAAATTGCAAATAAAAAGTATTATTAAATTTTCACTTTTAATCATTAGTCCAGTGTTAAGCCAAAACAATGAGGGAAAAAAAGAACATACAAATTTTAAAAGCACCTATTTTACAAAGTCAGTGCCTACAAATCTGATAGTCATAATATGTACACTCTAAGATTCCAAAGTTTATAAAAAACTCATACAACATAGAAGGAAAGCAGTAAGAATTTAAAGATAAATAGCTAAAGGGCATGAACACACAAGCTGACAAATCATATAGTAGGAAATGAAAATAAACAGGAAAATACTCAAACTTAAATTAAAACAATGAATTAAAGTATCTATACATGATCGTTTTAAGGAAATACATACATAGAAAAAAATGATTGGATAAAAGAACAACAGAACACCAACAATAGCTACAATTAGCGTAGATTATATATATATAGTTTCCCCTTCTCTTGTCTAAACTCTCTTTGATAATGTTATATTACTTTCACAATTTTAAAAAATTATGAAACAACAAAAATAATAGAAAATATCTGATATTTTCTGTGAAAAAAGTATTAAAATTAATTAAACAGTAAGGCTATAATTATATGAAGATATTTAAGTGTAGGACTACAGGTAATATACAAAAGCAAAAATAACTATTGAGGTCAGTGTTAGAATGAGGGATGATTTCTTTCCCCCCAAATTTTGCATTAGTGGCTCTACACTGCTGTCTTTTAATTAACAATAATAAAACAAATAGCACCTTATAATTGTTAAATTGACTTTTGAAAAATATAATATCCAACCTTTTAGATCCAGTTATTTCTATACATGAGATTTTGTATTAGAAAAAAATTTCAAAATAACAATATAACCAAAGACATTCAATGCAAAAATTCATTCGCAGTGATATCAAAAAAATTGGAAGCAAGCCTAACTTAGCCAAAAGAAACAGTTCCTATGATGGCAAAACAGATCCTATGACAACAAAACAGTTAAGTAGATTTTGTATATCAACTCATGAAAACTTTATTCAGCCATTAAAAGATGGAGATCATAATGACTGTAGCAACACATAGGAAAATGTTCAAAACATAATGCTAATTTATAAAAGCAGGGCACAAAATTTTATTTATATCAATTATAATTATGGAAAAATCATATATACACAGGAGAGAAACATAAAAATATAAAATAGATGAAAAATAGAATTATGGGTGAAATTTCACCTTTACTGTTGTAAAGCTATTGTTTGTGCAAGAAAAATATTTTAAATAATTTTCAAACTTCTAAGTCAAGCTGTGCTATCTCTTCAAATAAACTCAGGTAAAGAAAATAAAACAGAGAATCAAAGGGGGTGATTATTTGTTTTACAAAAGAATTATTTAGATAATAATTTAAAATATGTACCATTCCTACTATATTTGAAATTTTTATTTTAAGTTTAAATCCATACATACAACTTCTGGGAACTACAACTTGGGAATAAATCAAAATAATTTTTTTGATAAGTAATGTTTAACTGTTTTCAATTGTCTTTAAAAAGCTTTCCAATTGACAAATCAATCTCTAATCTAAATGGTTTCTTGCAATGTATAAGCTTTGCCTTGTGAATACCCATATGTACTATTTACACAACTTCAGACTAAAAATTATTTCAAAGCAATAATACATTAAAGAAATTTATTTTTTCTGTTGTGTTTCAACAGAGTTCGAATGCTAAAGATAGTCTTGTTTTCATAATATCATCAAAATTTTAGAACACAGAAAATTAGAAAATATACCATAATATATAAAACTAGTTTACTGAAATCATTTACGTTCAACATCAATATATATACACAAATTCTTAAATATATACTTATATTTGGAACTAAATACCGTGCAATCCAACATTTTTTTTTCCATATTCAATTTGTAACTGCCATTTTCTCTTTAAAAAAAAAAAAGTACCGGGCTTCCCTGGTGGCGCAGTGGTTGAGAGTCCGCCTGCCGATGCAGGGGACACGGGTTCGTGCCCCGGTCCGGGAAGATCCCACATGCCGCAGAGCGGCTGGGCCCGTGAGCCATGGCCGCTGAGCCTGCGCGTCTGGAGCCTGTGCTCCGCAATGGGAGAGGCCCGCGTACCGCAAAAAAAAAAAAAAATAAAGTACCATCTAAGCAAATTTTAACCCATAAATAGTACTAAAAGACCATGGTTCTGGTCTTGGTGCTATATCTAGTTCACTGTTTACCTCTCCACCTTGGTTTCTGACACTATAGTGCTTGTAGGTCCCTACACCTCACAAAAATCACATTATGTTAAATAAGAAATTACTTGAGAAAATAAAGATGTGAAGTTTTTTTTTGTTTTTTTGTTTTTTTGCAGTACGCGGGCCTCTCACCGCTGTGGCCTCTCCCGTTGCGGAGCACAGGCTCCGGACGCGCAGGCTCAGCGGCCATGGCTCACGGGCCCAGCCGCTCCGCAGCATGTGGGATCCTCCCGGACCAGGGCACAAACCCATGTCCTCTGCATCGGCAGGCGGACTCTCAACCACGGCACCACCAGGGAATCCCGTGAAGTTTTTTTTTTTAATGTACTGACATTTAAATGTTAAGGAAAATGATGAAAACAAGATCGTGACTTGTTCAAATTTACAATACGTACTTTTTTCCGAAGTTAATTCTTTTACAAATATACCATAAACTCACAATAACTATGATGTACTGGTTTTTAGTTCTATTATGTGTGTAGGATACCTTGTTTCTACAGAGAAAGGCCAGCAGAGTGCACCACTGTTCCTGTTTACCTCCTCCTCCGATAACAGGGGCTCTTTCATAACCAAGGACATTAACAAATCTTGCTGCTTGCCTTGGAGTATCCAGAAGCCTCCCAGCTCGAAGTGGTTTAACATAAGAACAGACTGGTCTATTTATCCCATTTTCATCCTGGAGGAGAAGGGGAAAACATTATCTATAATGACAGGTTAATCATTCCCAATTTTAACACTTTTTCTTAGAATACATTAATAAGAGGAAGTAATTCTGGACACCACTTCTTGAGTGCTCACCTGACATGCAGCACTAGGCTACTGAGTGTTGTGCCTGCAATTTTTCTTTTAATCCTCATAACATCTCTTATTATTTTCATTTCATCAATAAAGAAACTGAAGCTACATGCAGAGCAACTAAGCCCATGTGCCACAACTACTGAGCCCTCGTGCCACAACTACTGAGCCCTCATGCCACAACTACTTAAGCCCACACACCTAGAGCCCATGCTCTGCAACTAGAGAAGCCACCACAATGAGAAGCCCACACACTGCAACGAAGAATAGCCTCCGCTCGCTGCAACTAGAGAAAGCTGGCGCACAGCAACGAAGACCCGACGCAGCCAAAAATAAATAAATACAATAATAAATAAATAAAGTTAAAGAAACTGAAGCTACAGCTATTACACAACAGAGCCAGGATTCAAACACTGAGCCATGTGACTCCAAAGCCTGTGACAGTAAGAACTTAAACCATCGTACGACCCAGCAATCCGACTCCTGGATGTACATCCAAAGCTACTGAAATCAGCATCTCAAAGAGATACCTACACAGCCATCCCAGGTCACTGCAGCATTATTCATAACGGCCAAGTTATGGAAACACCTAAGTGTCCATCAAGGGGTGAATGGATAAAGAAGGTGTGGTGTGTATGTATACACAACAGGACATTATTCAGTTCTTCCCTGTGCCATTTCTCTGATCCACTTCCTCCCTCCCTCCCTGTGCAGGTCCCCCCTCTGGTCCGGGATTCACAGGGCAGTGAATAACCGCACCCTAGACTATATAGACAGCAGGGAGCCAGTTATACCTCAACTGGTTTCTCTTCACCCTTGTCCTGACGTCACCTGCCCAGTCATTCAACGTATAGACAACGCTATTGGAAAGTCAGAAGCCACTTCCCGCATTTCCACCACCAGTCAACTAGGTTTCCCATTCTCAAGCTCCTCACCTAGAAACTGAACCATTTTTAGTCTGTTCTAAAATCTAGGGAATGTAGGTTAAAGCTAGACAAATGTATAGGATCTGAGAAATACTACCCAAAATACACTATACTCCTATGAAAGCACCTACTCGAGGCTGAATACATATAAAATATTTGAATGGTTCCTCAGAAGCTGTAAAAAAAAAAAAAAATGGATGTGATCATTTATCTTATGTTGGTTCATTAATAAGAGAAAATGGGCTTAGGATACAGAAAAAGTAGCGGCAGAGGGACTTCCCTGGTGGTCCAGCATTTAAGACTCTGCGCTCCCAATGCAGAGGGCCCAGGTTCGATCCCTGGTTAGGGAACTAGATCCCACATGCTACAACTAAAGATCCCGCGTGCCCAACTAAGACCTGGCACAGCCAAATAAAAATAAATAAATATTTTTAAATTATAATAAAAATAAACAACAGAGGCAGAGATACATAACTAAATTGCTGTAAAATATTGCTGATCACCAGCTTAGAGATATGGGTTAAATAAAATTATTACATGCAATATTGTTTGCCTTAAAAAAGTACCCTAACAAAAAAATACATGCCTACACTCCCAATTCTGCACATGAAAGTTGAATTTATATATAAATTGCAAAGTGTCCCAGTACTTAATTATTTAGTACAAAGTATCTATCAAGGACACACTCCAAGTTAAACAAAATGAGTTTTCATCTAATTTAAATCAAATATATTCAAAAAAGGTTTAGAAAAACAATTGAAAAAGAAAACCAAAATAAAACAAAGATTGTGTTATGTCACTCACCTACTTACTACTGTAAGAGAGTACTACAAATTCAGCATTCTATTTTATAAATAAACTTTCATTTGTCTGGAATAAATACATTTTACAAATTCAAGTTAAATGAAATTTACATTTACAACAGTAAATCTCAAATAAATACATTTTACAAATTGAAGTTAAATGAAATTTACATTTACAACAGTAAATCTCAAATACAGGTGTGAAGCTTTTCTCATACAACTTACAAACCTGTGCAAAAATCTTAACCAGCCGTGAATTGTGTGAGGGTCGAATTTGCAAATATTCTCTCCACCACTGCTTAGCATACACAAGAAATAAACGCTCTTTCTCTGCAGTTTTCTGACGTTCCAAAGCAAGCTTGAAATTTAAAAAATATATATCAATTTATATTCATTCTGCTTAATTAATTACTTCAAATATGTAACAAATCTCTGCATTTTCTCCATCGTTACCAGTACCCTAATCGAAGACACCACCATCGCTTGTCTGTAAGGGCCTCCTAACTGGTCTCCCTGTTCTCACACTTCCCAGGACAATCCAGTCTCCATACAGTAGTCAGAGCCACCATTTTTTTTTTTTTTTGAGGTATGCGGGCCTCTCACTGTTGTGGCCTCTCCCGCTGCGGAGCACAGGCTCCGGACGTGCAGGCTCAGCGGCCATGGCTCACAGGCCCAGCTTCTCCACGGCATGTGGGATCCTCCCCGACCAGGGCACGAACCCATGTCCCCTGCATCGGCAGGCGGACTCTCAACCACTGCGCCACGAGGGAAGCCCCAGAGCCACCATTTTTGACCCCAGACAAAAATTTTTAAATAATGATTCATATTGTCCTTCTCTTGCTTAAAACTAACAAATGATAATTTTCTAAAAAGAGAACACTTTCTACAATTAACAGGTAAATATACTACTATGAAAACACACACACAAAGAAGAGAAATTCAGGATTATTTACCTGTGTGTTCACTACTTCCTGAGATAATGTTTGATTGAGTGGTGGGTACATCTCAAGTTTTATATTTAAAATTCCCACAGAAACTTTTGATTCTGTGCCTGTAAATGTAAATAAATGTAACTTCAGAAGTTTTAATACTATATATATTTAGTCAATCAAAGTTCAACCAAAATAATTTAAGAATTTTTGTACTTTACCACTTACATGAAATAAAGATAATATTTAATGTCATCTTTAATATTCATATTAAAAATGAACCAAATCAAATTAGTTTTTATTTTGTTCAAAGGCCTTTATCTAGTTATAAGGAGATTACCTATTTTCTTAGCTTCCAAATCACATTTTAAAGGACTTTCCAGACCTAAAGAATTTATGATTCTTGATTTTTATCTTCATTAAAAACAAAGTCAAAGCAACTGGGTTTTTTTTCTTCTTCTTTTTTTTAGTATCAATAATGTATATGTGTCAATCCCAGTCTCCCAATTCTTCCCACCCCCCCCCTTGGTATCCATACATTTGTTCTCAACATCTGTGTCTCTATTTCTGCTTTGCAAATAAGATCATCTGTACCATTTTTCTAGATTCTGCATATATGCATTATTACACGGTATTTGTTTTCCTCTTTCTGGCTTACTTCACTCTGTATGACACTCCCTAGGTCCATCCACGTCTCTACAAATGACCCAATTTCATTCCTTTTCATGGCTGAGTACAAAGCAATTGTTAACACCTCATTCTCAGAAAATATTTATACATTTTGTCACATACAGTAAATTTCCATTTATCCCTTCCCATTTTTCACATTACATGTGCATACAAATTTTTAATCCATGCCTGGATCTAAAGAATTAGAAAACAAATATACTTCATACCAGAACTATTTAATATTTCTTTGATGAATCAGAAATTTCCAGGTCATTCTATGACTATTGTGTTAGGTCTATATTTGAAAACAAATAATAGGTATCTCTTTTGAGAATAAATATCCTGGGACTTCCCTGGTGGTCCAGTGGTTAAGACTCTGCACTCCTAATGCAAGGGCCCCGGGTTCAATCCCTGCTCAGGGAACTAGATCCCGCACGCTGCAACTAAGACCCAGCGCAGCCAAATAAATAAATAGATATATATTTTTTTAAATCTCCTACATAGAGCTTTCTCCCTACTATTTACTTATGGAAAAACGTATTCTGGGTTCTAACTTATCAAAATCTAAATTACTAAAGCTCTATTGTCCACTGGCCAAGTTTAACTCTGTAACCAAATTTCAATACCACAAGTATTGGGTCGGCCAAAAGGTTCGTCCAGGTTTTTCCATAAGATCTTTTTGATCAACCCAGTAATTGCATAATATGTAGTGTTTAAAACAGTGCAGGTTTTATTTTGTTTTTCATTCCACTAGCAAATATGTATTACGTATCAGGTAGCATGCAAGAGTCCAGGAAAACAATGGTGACAAGACAGGTACCATCTCCGTTCTCAAACAATACTACAATTGATACTGACATTGAGCAAATTAGCCCTTCTTTGAGCCCCTTTCCCACCTGTAAAAGGTTAGAAGAATACCTACTCCATGTTCTGCAAGAACCGCTGGTACAGGAAGGCCCTGGCACTGATGGGATGTGCAGTACTCTGGGCTGTGCTAGGATGGAGGTTGTCACGTATGGGTGAGTGCGTTCGTGTGTGTGTGAAGAATCTTAACTTTCTTTATAGCAAATAAATTTGGAGGAAAAAAACCGTCAAGATTTCTTTATGCATCTCACAGAAAAAAAATTTTTTTCCTTTAGACAAGGCCAGAGTGACTGTGAAGTTCTGTAACTGTAATTATAGAACTGTAATTACAGAACCACTGTAATTCCAATGAAACTCTTTTTACATGTTTCCCCCTTGGCTTAAAAAGGCATTTTTAAAATGTAAAATGTATTTACAAACCAACTGTGGCTATAAAAAGGTAACAGTGATATTAATCATCATACCTACACCCATAAGTTCCACAGTAAGATTGGTCACTCCATTTTCTGAGCCCAAAACCGATCGCCATTCAAGAAAATAGGATGCTACTAAAGTGGTCTCGGCAAATATGTCTGTTTTGATTAGCACCATATGAACTGGGTCACTTATTGATAACATTGTTGTTGAATCAGCCATTCTAGTTCCATCACCTAGTAACATAAACAAAAAAATTACACCACATTACATATCCAGTTAGACCAATGTAAAAGAATACATTCATTGAAAAGGATACTAATAATAAACAAATAAAATCAAACAGAGCAAGTTGGCAATGCCTCAGGAAGCATGCTACACAGACTGGGAATAAAAGTACAGTCCTATTTGTATCACTAACTTTTGAGAGGACTGGGGGAACTGTGACAAGTTACTTAGTTACTTAATGCATATTGGTGTTTTCTGACCTCTAAGAGGTAAGTCTGCTCTTCAAAAGTACATAAATAATATATGCTACCACAATAAAAGGCCTTCAAATATGTCAACATTCCCCTTTAATATTTCCCTTTAATAAAGGTACCATTATACCATTATTCCCCTTTAATAAAGGTATTTTAGGAATAAAATACCTTTATCCCAAAGCCTCTAGAAACAACCACTGTATTACCTACACAAAACTGAAATATCCAGCACCTTGGAGCTAGCAATTTAAGCCATTAACTGCCTTATTAAGGTAACATTTTTCACCGGGTAAAAAGTAACAAAATTTTAGTAGTGCATTAGCCATCTCAGTAATCTAAAATTCTGAACGTATAATTATAAAACTGTTAAGTTTACAAATATGTTATAAAGATTTTGATACTGACAACTAAAATATGTAAGATACCTTTACAGAAAGAAACAATGTAAAATAATTACAGTAATCAAGCATCATAATTTTAAAGTCATAAAAATGAGTAATAGATTCACATCTAAACTTTGATTGTAAAAGTTATGTGACATCATAAATCTAGCCATCTTTCATAAATGAGAAGGATCCTGTCTCATTCTCCACCTAACAAGCATTTAAATTTTTATTACTAAAGAACCAACCATTAAAACAGTCAAAAAATAATATTCAGGGAAAACTAATTTGCAAAAAATAAAGCAAGAAGGTAGGTGTAAGTAGTTTAAGTAGAAAAAAGCAGCGAGGGAAAAAAAATAAAACAAAAGACTGGGAGATTCATCCATTATAAATCTCTCCTTAAGCAGAAGTTGTTTATTGCAGAAGTTGTACTGCAATAAAACCTAACAAAGATTTACAAAATTAAATGGCAATTTATTATTGCTCCTTACCTAAATTTTCTCTGTGTACTTCAAGTAAAAAGCCATCATGAAAATCTGGTTCACAGGCACATGGAACAGGTTTAGAACGAAAACGTTGGTTTCGAAAATGTAAACATAAAGTAAAGGTTGAACAAGCTTGTCCTGGTAAAGGCTCAGGTTCTTGCAGATGTTCCAAGAAAGCTTTTCCACCCAAAACCTGAAGGTAAAGATACCTCCGTGTTGGATCAATATTAGCTGTAAAGTGTAGCAATATATATGAGGAAACTGCCAATTAACTTAAGCAATGTGATCAAGACAATAGGAAATAATAACTTGACAGAAATAAAACCAAAGACTAAATAAAGAGTAACATATTTACTAGATACCAGGCCCCTGTGTACCCCGCGAAGAAAAGATACCCAATACGATATCTTTTTCTGAATTTACACTCTGGCTACTTTCTCCCAGCTAGAAAGGAGTCAGAGCCAAGGTTTAGGATACCTTTATTTTTTAGTTGATTATCCAACATTCCTTCACCTCCACAAAGCAATTCAGTCAATTACCAACTCAGCTAGTATACTTGTTAGATAATTACATTGCCATTAAAAAAGCAAAGCTGTACAATTTATAAGATATATTAATAAAATATGAGAAACAGGTGGTCCTGTTTTTGCTTCCACCCAGCTATACATTAAATCTTCTGATATACTTCATGCAAAATAGAATCTAAGTTTTTTGGATGATTAATCACAAAAATATAAGTATCTCATTCTGGAAAAAAAAAATCGAAATGTTTTCTATCAAATACCAAACAGTACAGCCCATCAATATGCAGTACTATCCACAACTAAATTAATGTTAAAAAGAAATATACATACTTTTTTTTAACAACGTTGATTGTCTGTCAGTAAAGCCAACAGGTTGTTTTGGAGAGGAAGGGAGTTCTTGATCAACATTATCCTAGAATGGCAGAAAAAAATCAAAACAAATTAGAAAACAAAAATTATAGTTAAGCAAGGAAATGCCAATAATGGGACTAAGAACTGAACCAAAAGTAGATAGGATAAAATCCCCTCAAAATGTCCTTACTTTCCTAGCATAGTTAAAATAATGAAAAGCCTGCCAAAACAGTAATGCAACTGGTCACTCCTAAAGTCTAACACGAAGGAATTAATGTTCAAGCCATGTCCACAGAATGCTAAAACAAATTCTTAACACTTTACAAAAGGTTAAATTTTCTCCAAACCTCATATAACATCCGGCTTGTGATTCCACCAGGACCAGAACTGATTTTAATAAGGAAGTGACACATTCACACAGCAGAAGCTGTTACTAGGTCAATTTTTATAACAAATGAGTTTATAAACCTCAAAAACCAAAAAAGGATGCTGTACTAAAACACTTATTCCCTGGTGTATTATGAAGTCCATCCAATTTTCACAATATATTACCTAGGTATTGAGGTCACAGTCTCTCATTATTGCCTCAGTTTCAAAAGAAGACCTACTTACTAATTTGTGTACTGAGAGGCTATCACCTCACTACTGACCTATTTGTATGAAAAGATTTGAAGGTTCTTAGGCAGACAATTATTTTCTTAAAGAAACTGATAATTTGTTCATCTTAGAAAACACAGTGCCAAAAGAATGTGTTTATTTTAAAAATAAGCTTAATCTAGAAAAATTATAGAATATTAGTAAAAAAGAATTAGGTTGGAGTGAACTAATTTGACTAATATATATACTTAAAGTTACAGACCTAGAAAATAACAAGAGAAAACTCTCACTGCAAAGGGAATAATCAGGTCCATAACTCCAATTTCACTGAGGCATAATCCTACCTGCTCCATTCAAGAGTAGAGTAGCTCATACTTGAGACAAGGATATTACTAGACAAAATGGTCTTATTTAAAAAGTAGTTTTACTAAAAGGAGAGGCCCCAAATATGGACCCTACGAGCAGCAGTAAGCATGAGAATATACTTAGACTCTCAAATTTTTTCCTCTAAAAGATTACTCACAGTAACAAAATTAAGTTCTTTCATCACATCATCAATGATTCCCCGGCGTCTAAGGGCTTTGATCAAATCTTCCGTTGATAACTGTTGTTGATCAGGTGCCAGTTCTTCCCGTATGGTCTCAGCAAGGATTTCTCTTATCCTGCCATGGACATCCATCTATGCAGAAAACTCGCATTACGGCTTACAACGTTACAAATCAGTCAAAGATTGCCAACTAGCTAACCTCTTTCTAAAATACTGACCCGCCCCCCAAAAAATAATCATAATGAGAGTGTAGACTAAATTCAGAAAGACCTCTAAAGTAACAATAAATGTGAAACTGTCACCGAAATTCACTGAGAATAAAGATAACGTTTTTAAAAGGAAAAACACGTTTAAAGATGAATTTTTTAGTACGAATTCTAAAAATAAGCTCTACTGCTTATCTATTACCTTTGCTAGCATTTCCCCACAAATAACACTCAACCGAAACCAATTTTTTGAGAGTAGAGACCTGCAGGAGACGATCAAAGGCTAAGTGTCAGCTTTCAACTTTTTAGATGTGACCGTGAGTTAACTGACTGACCCTTTATGAATCTGGGGGACACAATGCCGTGTCAAGACCACGGCGGGGCTGAAAGACGCCGACACTCGGCACAGGCACGCGGCGGGCGGGAGGCGGCTGCTGCGGGGCCCCAGCTGAGCCCCAAGGACCGGCAACACTTCCACTCCAGAGCACCGACAGCCCCTCCGCCGCCACCTCCCCGGTGAAGCGACGGCCTGCTGCCCCACAGCTGTGCTCGACGCGACTCCGCAGAGCTTGCCTCCCGCCCCAGCCCGGACCCCGCCGCCCGCCCCGCCTCGCCTTGCTCAGCTGCTGGTGGATGAGCTGCTTCAGCTCGGACGCCTTCTCCGGAGGCAGCGACATGCTGGGCTCCCCTTCGGGCTCCCCGGCCGCCGCAGCGTCTCCGCGGCGGAGCGAGAGCCCGCGACCGCTCGACTCGCGCGCTCCCGGGCCGCCGCGTCTGGCCGGCGGGGAAACCTGGCGGCGCCAACTGCAGTTTCCAAACGGCGGCCGGGCTGCCCCCGCGCCGCCTGTCAGTCATCTCGGCCAGCGCCCCCCGGTCGGCCCCGCCCGCCGCCTCCGCGCGGTGCCCGCCGGCTCCCTGCGGCGCCGCCCCTGCCACCGCGCCTCCACGCAGGCCCTGTCGCACGCCGCCTCGGCAGGCGGTGGCACGGGCACCTCAGGACCCCGTGCCGTAGGCCTCGAAGAACCCCGCGCCGAAGGTCTCGTAGGACCCCGCGCACCGCCTGTCCGCATTTCCGGCCGCAGGCTTTTCCCGCTGTAGCAGCCGTCTAGACCATGTTTGTCCCCTGCGGGGACTCTGTCCCCGACCTCGCGGGGTGCACGCTCCTGATGGTGAGTCCGGCCCCGAGGGAGGGGGCGGAGTGGGGGTCCGAGCGGCGCTCCCCGAACGCGCGCGGGTCTACGGCCCCGAGTCCTGGTGGCTGAGAGCGGAACGTGCTGGGGAGTGACCTGTGCTTGGCTAGTGTCGTGCGGGCCACTCGCTTTACATTTCATCCTGGAAAACCTTTTCTCAGTTAGTTCGGGAGTCAGGTTCAAGCTAGCGAATCGTTGTCATTAGCCAGGAAACTACAGACGGGTTGCTAAAGACTTTGGCTCACTCAGTGAGCGTTCTGTGGTGTCAAAATGTGACAAAAAAGACTAGATTCCTCAAGGATTTTGCAGTTTAGTTGGAAACACATGTATATAAATAAGGTTAGAACGTTGAAAAAGGTACAGAAAGGCCCTAGGATTTATTGGGAGGGGGAGGGACACAAGGACCTCTTAAGAAAAGCTTCGTATTTGGAATTAAAAAAACAAACAAAAACTTATAGATACAGAGAATGGATTGGTGCTTGCCAGCAGGGGTGGATAAAATGGGAGAAGGGGGTCAAAAGTACAAATCTCTAGTCAAAAATAAGTCCCGGGATGTAACTCAAAGCATGATGACTATAGTTAATACTGTATTGTACATTTGAAAGTTGTTAACATGAGTAGATCTTAAAAAGTTCTCATCACAAGAAAAAAAGGTTTTTCTGACTGTGTGGCATTGGTTACTAACTAGACCTGTTGAGGTGATCATATTGCAGTATGTACAGATGTCGAATCACAATGTTGTACAACTGAAATTAATATAATGTTATATGTCAATTATATTTCAGTTTTTAAAAAGGATGATGGTAATAGAAAAGTTACTTTTTGATAATTTTCATCATAATAGTGCACACAAGAAATATTAATGGGGACTTCCCTGGTGGTCCAGTGGTTAGGACTTCACCCTTCCACTGCAGGGGGCACGGGTTTGATCCCTGGTCCAGGAACTAAGATCTCGCATGCTGCGTGGCCAAAAAAGAAATAAAATGTCAATAAATGCTTAAATTAGCATGTGATAGTGTACTGAGAAAGGAAATTAGACTTCATTTCAAAGTATCTCCCTGAAAAATATTTATTAATCACAAAAAACAAGAAGTGTTTTTGCAGGAGATACCTGGCAAAAAAAAAAGAAAAAGAAAAATGTCATAGAGCAAGTAATGTCCAAAAGATACTAGGGGTACCCTTGACAGTGGAGTGGTGAAGAGGGAAGCCATGTTAGGTTGAAGAAATGGAAGATTCATTCCATTGGGGTATTTAGTAAGTGTTCAATCAGTAGTCTGAAAGGTGGAGCTAATGAAGGGGTCAGAATCCAGCTGTGATTCACCTGAGCGTAAGCGTGCAGTACCAGTGCTGTGATTGTTGTCTTCTGACTAAACTTTTTAAAGTGCTGCTAATTTGGTTGACTTAATGAATATATTATTTTACTGTTTCAGCCAGCAGTATCTGTTGGAAATGTTGGCCAGCTTGCAATAGATCTGATTATTTCTACACTGAATATGTATAAGATTGGTTACTTCTATACTGATTGTCTTGTGCCGATGGTTGGAAACAATCCATATGCAACTGCAGAAGAAAATTCAACAGAACTCAGTATAAATGCTGAAGGTGTGTTATATTCTCCTATAAGGTAGAGTTGTTTTAAATCAGAACCAGACCCTCCCAGTATGTCCTGCAGCACCTGGCACCGGCTCTGTGCAGAGTTCAGGACACTGTGTTCTCCTCTCCTGCATACACCCTGGTTTAGTCCTTAGCCTTTCCTAAATGGCAGCTCCCTTGAGAGATGTGGTTGTATTTGTATCCTTGGATGGAATTTGAGATACCTATTTGTTTAACGTGGGGTTTTTCCCCTTTCATCCTCAGTTTTATTTTCTCTCCTTACTGGCATGGGTAAGCATCACTAATATCAGGGAGAGAGAATTCCACTGGGCTCAGTCCCGTATGTTTAATATACGCTACCTCACACAGTCCTCTGCCATCCTGTCACGTTGTAGAATCCGTCGTAACACTGACGAGGCTCAGAGAGGCCGAGTTTCCTAACACTGCAGTAGGTGTGGGCTCTTCCCACGCCGTACGTCTCCACAGTTCCTTGTTGGACTGTCAAGCTGGGTTAGTTGGGGCACACAGTTTACAGCCCCCAACCACTGTGTTCATGATGAGACTGCCCCTCGGGAGGAGAGGAAAACAAAGGGGCCTCCAGTTACTTCGCGTGATGGGCAGCTGCTGCCTTGGCCTCTCAGTCTTCGGTTTAGAAGCCAAAGGTGACAGGAGCATGAAAGACCGTAGGTGGACCGAGAAACAAGTGAGGAAGCATTTTGGGTTTTGTCAGTCTTACTAACCATGTCATTAGCTTGCAATAATGAAATACACTTTAGAAAGATGGTTTTATTAACACTAGATAATTTCAAGTATTGCCTTGAAGGACAAAGGACTATAAATGGTAGAACTAGAATTTTTATATTTAGACTAATGATAACAACTGTCATTTGTTGAGTATCTCCTCTGAGCTGAACACTGTGCATTTACATGTGTTAATTCACTTAATGCTCACAACTACTCCATGGGTGGTTTTATAGATCAGGGAACCAGTGCACAGGGAATCATGGTCCCATGATTAATCGAGGCAGCCTGACCCAGAGACCTGCCTCCCCGTCACCTGCTAATGCACCTTCGCTCCAGCAGAAGACCCACTGGCTTTTTCCTCTGACACAAACTGGCAGCAGGTCCATTGGAGACAGTTCTTTAATCCACTTTTTTATTTTTTAAGATGAGGTGTCTTTTTGAAATAAATTATAGACATCACAACATTCCACCCCCAAATATGTAAGTATGCACCTCTTATAGTACATTTTCTTACATAGCTAAAACACCATTGCATTTAACAAAATTAGCAATATCTTCCTATACCCTATCGAGAGAGGCCCAGTTTACCCAAAACTGTCCTTTAAAGTTAGTTTGTCCAGACCAGGCCATAGTACTTCTGATTATCGTGCCTTTGAAATCTCTTACCCTGCATAATCTCTTTTCCTTCTTTGCAAAACTGATTTATTGAAGGAAAAAACTGGACACATTGTCCTATAGAATGTCCCACCTTCTACGTTTGTCTGATTGCTTCCTGTGGTGTCATTTGCCACGTTCCTCTAGTTTCTGTATTTTCTGAAACTGGAGTTAGGAATAAAGGCTTGATTATTTAAAAGCTAAATATTTTTAGCCAGAATATGTGAAAGGCGATGTTACATCACCTGACAAGAAAAAGGATCTGGAAAACAGGGTCTTAACAACAAAAAAAGACCTTCGTGATACACTGGTGGAGAACACAAGTGTTGCTGTTGTAGAAAGTGGTACATCTTATATTTTAAAGCTCAGCCTGCCCTTTTCCCTAATTCCTAGACCTGCTCTAGCCTCCTTTGCCCCACACATACCTGGTGGTCAGCAGACTCGCTGATGGGAGTACAGCCGTGGCCACCCCACGTGCACCAGTCCAATGAGACAACCCCGAAAAGACCTGTATAACAGGAGAGACGTGATCCACCAAAGGCTGTGCCCAAGTCTAGGGTTATTTGTAATCTTTTTACAGTAACTGAAAGCTTACCCCTTGGCACAGTGGCCTAATCACATGTCCTCAGGCACTCTGTATTTTGTCCTTGGGTCATTTTGGAGCACCTCATTCTTGGAGGTGAAGTTGGGCAGGACCTCTTAAGCGTCAGTAAAGTAGGCCCCTTGTAGAATCTGATGAAAATTGTGGATCCTTTTTGCAGAAAAAATTCACACACGTCGACTCACAAAAATTTTTGCATGTTATTTCAGGTCTTTCAAAAACTCCTAAAGAACACATGTACCTATTGCAGGTATTTTATTACCCAGCTAACATTCGCTGCATTTTATTCTTCCTTGTTCTAATCCCAATGACTGTTGCTGTTCTCTAGAGAAAAGAGGAAAGAATATCAGAAACCAAAAACGATCTTAAGAATGATGTCATTTGTCATAATGCTAGAAATTTCCAGGGGAATACTTCTCTGGATTTACAGTCAAAGAAGAGAAATAATTTTTGATAATTTTCTTACAGTTAACTTTTCAGCACTGAATGTATTCTGTAGAATAAAGCCCACAGGTGAATTCTGAGGTATTAAAGTGTTTTGTTTTAACTAAATGATATAGTGCATATGTTCTATATTTTAACTATCGAAAACATTTAGATACAGAAGTTCTCCTAGTTCAGCTTTTTATCATTATAACTTCACTTGTATGACTCCTTCAATTTAACTATCATTTGGTTTCATTTTCTTGGACTTGCAGTGTATGCATCGCCTTCAAAGAAACTAGTGGCTCTTCAGTTAAGATCCATTTTTATTAAGGTTAGTATGTTATTTTTGCCTTCTTAAGTTTATTAAAGTGTAATATAATGAGAAAATACTGAGTCATTATCATTAAGACTCAAAAATCATTTCTTTGTTTATGTTTATACAGTTAAGCAAGGTCTGATTCTATAGAGAAATACTCATAAAATTTCAGAATTGTTAGTATTGTTTCATGAATATATTGAAAGGAATTGGGACATATAGCTTGGGTCTTATATATTCCTGATTCAGGTAGCATTGGTGAAAAACTTTAAGCATATAAATATTACAGGTTTATTCTATTTGAGTTACATTTCAAACCAGTGGCATCTACATAAAAATTATATATATATGAAAATATTTTCTGAATCCAACTTCTTTCGTCTTCCGCTGCCACCACTCCAGTCCAGCCACCCCCTCCCTCATGCCCTGATTCTGCTCCTGCACCACCCGCCCCGCAGACAGCTCTACCCGTGATCCTTTAAATCTTAATCAAAGCACGTCACTTCTGCCTTCCAAACCCGCCAGTAGCTTCCCATCTCAAAGCGAGTTCACAGCCCTCACCACGGCCCGACAGGCCCTACATCTCTGATGTGGCAGCCACTAGACACATGTAGCTGTTTAAATTTTGACTCATTCATTAAAAGTAAGTAAAATTAAAAATTTAGTTCCTCTGTCCCAGTAGCCACATTGCAAGTTCTCCACAGCCATGCGTGGCGAGCAGCTGCCATAAAGAGCATTTGGTTACCATGGAGCATCTGCGGGGCAGCTCTGTCCCTGGCCCCACGTCCAGCTGTCCTGCATGCCTGTCCCCTGCTCCCGCTCTTGATTGCCCTGCTCCAGCCACACTGGCCACCCTGTGCTGTTCAAACACATTAAGCTCATCCTGTCTCAGTCCTCACAGTAGTTTCTCTGCCTGGACCACTTCTCCACTGGACACCTGAATGGCTCACTTCCTTTAGTCTTTGCTTAGCTGTCCCTCATCAAAAAGACCTCCCCCCAGCATCCTTTCTCTTATCTTATCCTGAGCTAGTTTTCTTCACGACTCCTCACTTCCCACCTGATAGAATGGAAGTTCCTTGAGAAAAGTGACAAGGTGTCATTCACTCCTGTATCCTCGGCTTCTAGACAGAGCCTTGGTGTAGAGTGGATTGAGGTACCACCTGTTCAGGGGAGCAGAAAGGTCTCCCCTTCCCGGGGGCCCCTCCACACACACCCACAGTCACCATGTTGTAGGAGCGGGATCTCACGGGTGCACTTCACGTCTGGCCTCCCTTACTCCACATTCTGTCTGCTAGGTGCTTCCACATTGTTGCAGGTAGAGGTAGTTACTTCCTTCTCACCTCTGTGCATGAATCTGTTGTGTAAATAAACCATGATTTACCCATACTGTTGATGGAGCATTTGATTTTTTTCCAGTTTGAGGCTATCATGAATGGAGCTATGGTTATTTTAATATTTATTACTCTTTCCTTAGTTAACAATATCACACAAAAAGTTTGGCAGTGAGAGTTGCTAGCAGTTTTACATTGTGCCACGTGGCTTTTTTGTTCTCTTCCTAATATCTGTAAGTTCGAGAAGTAAGATGGACAATTCAGACACTTCTAAACGAATTTTTAAAAATTAATTAATTAATTTATTTATTTATTGGCTGTGTTGGGTCTTCGTTGCTGCATGTGGGCTTTCTCTAGTTGTGGCGGGCAGGGGCTACTCTTGGTTGCGGTGCACAGGCTTTGGGCGGGGGCTGCTCGGCTTCTCATTGCAGTGGCTTCTCTTGTTGCAGGGCGCGGGCTCTAGGCACACAGGCTTTGGTAGTTGCGGCACACAGGCTCAGTAGTTGTGGCTTGCGGGCTCTAGAACACAGGCTCAGTAGTTGTGGCGCACGGGCTTAGTTGCTCCACAGCATGTGGGATCTTCCCGGACCAGGGCTTGAACCCATGTCCCCTGCATTGGCAGGCAACCACTGCGCCACCAGGGAAGTCCCTGAAATTGTTGATAGATGTAAATAAAGAGTGCTTTCAAAGTAGCAAACATTTTTTGAGCATAGATTCTTTGCACCAGTAATACTCTAAATACTTCAAGCATGTTGCTCTACTCAGTCCTCACAACAATCCTAGGAGGCAGATGCTAATTATCTTAATTTTACAAGTGAGAAATCGGAAACACAGAAGCTCAGGCAGCTTGCTCAAGCCGTGTGGTTCATGGGTGGAGCCAGCATTCTAGACCCGGCAGCCTGTCTCTGGAGCTGGCCTCTCTTAACCACGACACAAACTGCCCTTCTGTTTTTAAAAGGTAGCCATTTCTTACCTGCATTTTATATTTTATTGAATAATTATTTTATTAACAGTCTCTGAAAAGAGTTTCCATAAAATGGGTTTTCCCCCCAAATTTTATGACCCAGATCAGTCATCTGTTCACATCTTGCCACACCTGCTTGATTCTCTTTGCACAAGTACACGCAGTTTCCTCCTGCCAAACAGTCCAAAAGGAGGCTGCTGACATCATGCTGCTCACTCCATACAAGAAGGAGACTCTCCTTCACACACAGCCTCACAACCACAACACTGCCACACACCTAGAAAGTCAGCATTTAGTGAATTATTAAGTACTAGCATTCGGCATATTCAAATTCCCCAGTTGTTCCCCAAATATCCTTCAATTCTGGATCCAGGCAAGGTTTGTGTGTTGCCTTAGGCTGTTATATCTTTTCAGTTGGGGTTCAGTGTAGAGCTGCCCTCCTCCTTCTGTGATTCACAATATTGACTCCTCTGAGGGACCCAGGCCAGATGTTCAGCCTTCTGGATTCACCTGTTTCTTTCTGATCAGATTTAGGGCAGAAATTTCTGGCAAGACGTCTCATAGATAACCGCGTGGTGGTTTTTGAGTAACAATAGATCACTGAAGTACAGAACTGGGAAACTGAAATCTAGATTCCTCACACTTAGCTTATCTCTAGTTGTAAAGATAAAATAAACAGTCATTGTGGGGTGCCTTCAAGATGGTGGAGGAGTAAGACGTGGTGATCACCTTCCTCCCCACAAATACATCAAAACTACGTCACTACATCTACATGTGGAACAACTCCTACAGAACACCTACTGAATGCTGGCAGAAGACCTCAGACTTCCCAAAAGGCAAGAAACTCCCCATGTACCTGGGTAGGGCAAAAGAAAAAAGGAAAAACAGAGAGAAAAGAATAGGGACGGGACCTGCACCTCCGGGAGGGAGCTGTGAAGGACGAAACGTTTCCACACACTGGGAAGCCCCTTCACTGGCGGAGACGGGGGGTGGCTGGGGGGAAGCTTTGGAGCCACAGAGGAGAGCGCAGCAAGAGGGGTGCAGAGGGCAAAGTGGAGAGATTCCCGCACTGAGCATCGGTGCCGACCAGCACTCACCAGCCCGAGAGGCTTGTCTGCTCACCCGACGGGGCGCATGGGGGCTGGGAGCTGAGGCTCGGGCGTCAGAGGTCAGATCCCAGGGAGAGGACTGGGGTTGGCTGCGTGAAGACAGCCTGAAGGGGGTTAATGTGCCACAGCTAACAGGGAGGGAGTCCAGGGAAAACTCTGGACCTGCCTAAAATGCAAGAGACCATTGTTTTGGGATGCACAAGGAGAGGGGATTCAGAGCACCACCTAAACAACCTCCAGAGACGGGCATGAGCTGCGTCTATCAGTGCGGTCCCCAGAGACAGGCATGAGATGCTAAGGCTGCTGCTGCAGCCACCAAGAAGCCTGTGTGTAAGCCCAGGTCACTATCCACACCTCCCCTCCCAGGAGCCTGTGCGACCCACCACTGCCAGAGTCCTTTGATCCAGGGACAGCTTCCCCGGGAGAACACATGGCACGCCTCAGGCTGTTACAACGTCACGCCAGCCTCTGCCACCACAGGCTCGCCCCACATTATGTACCCCTCCCTCCCCCCAGCTTGAGTGAGCCAGAGCCCCCTAAGCAGCCACTTCTTTAACCCTGTCCTATTTGGGTGGGGAAGAGATGCCCTCACACAACCTACACGCAGAAGCAGGGCCAAATCCAAAGCTGAACCCCAGGAGCTGTGTGAACAAAGAAGAGAAAGGGAAATCTCTCCCAGCAGCCTCAGGAGCAGTGGATTAAATCTCCACAATCAACTTGATGTACCCTGCATCTCTGGAATACCTGAATAGACAATGAATCATCCCAAAATTGAAGCAGTGGACTTTGGTAGCAACTGTAGACTTGCAGTTTGCTTTCTGCATCTAATTTGTTTCTGGTTTTATGTTTATCTTAGTTTAGTATTTAGAGCTTATTATCATTGGTAGATTTATTTATTGATTTGGTTGCTCTCTTTTTTTATTTTTATATATATATATATATTTTTTTTCCTTTTTCTCTTTTTGTGAGTGTGTATGTGTATGCTTCTTTGTGTGATTTTGTCTGTATAGCTTTGCTTTTGCCATTTGTCCTAGGGTTCTGACAGCGTTTTTTGGTTTTGGGGGTTTTTTTTTAGTATAGTTTTTAGCGCTTGTTATCATTGGTGGATTTGTGTTTTGGTTTGGTTGCTCATGAGAGATTACTAAAAGCACCTATATGCCAATAAAAGGGACAACCTGGAAGAAATGGACAAATTCTTAGAAAAGCACAACCTTTCGAGACTGAACCAGGAAGAAATAGAAAATATAAACAGACCAATTACAAGCACTGAAATTGAAACTGTCATTAAAAATCTTCCAACAAACAAAAGCCCAGGACCAGATGGCTTCACAGGCGAATTCTGTCAAACATTTAGAGAAGAGCTAACACCTATCCTTCGCAAACTCTTAGAAAATATAGCAGAAAGAGGAACACTCCCAAACTCATTCTACGAGGCCACCATCACCCTGATACCAAAACCAGACAAAGATGCCACAAAAAAAGAAAGCTACAGGCCAATATCACTGATGAACATAGATGCAAAAGTCCTGAACAAAATACTAGCTAACAGAATCCAACAGCACATTAAAAGGATCATACACCATGATCAAGTGGGGTTTATCCCAGGAATGCAAGGATTCTTCAGTATACACAAATCAATCAATGTGATAAACCATGTTAACAATTTGAAGGAGAAAAACCATATAATCATCTCATTAGATGCAGAAACGGTTTCGACAAAATTCAACACCCGTTTATGATAAAAACCCTCCAGAAAGTAGGCATAGAGGGAACTTACCTCAACGTAATAAAGGCCATATATGACAAACCCACAGCCAACATCATTCTCAGTGGTGAAAAACTGAAACCATTTCCACTAAGATCAGGAACAAGGCAAGGTTGCCCACTCTCACCACTATTATTCAACATAGTTTTGGAAATTTTAGCCACAGCAATCAGAGAAGAAAAAGAAAAAGAAGGAATCCAAATCGGAAAAGAAGTAAAACCGTCACTGTTTGCAGATGACATACTATACATAGAGAATCCTAAAGATGCTACAAGAAAACTACTAGAGCCAATCAATGAATTTGGTAAAGTAGCAGGATACAAAATTAATGCACAGAAATCTCTTGCATTCCTATACACTAATGATGAAAAATCTGAAAGAGAAATTAAGGAAACACTCCCATTTACCATTGCAACAAAAAGAATAAAATACCTAGGAATAAACCTACCTAAGGAGACAAAACACCTGTATGCAGAAAACTATAAGACACTGATGAAAGAAATTAAAGATGATACAGACATATGGAGAGATATACCATGTTCTTGGATTGGAAGAATCAACATTGTGAAAATGACTCTACTACCCAAAGCAGTCTACAGATTCAGTGCAATCCCTATCAAACTACCAATGGCATTTTTCACAGAACTAGAACAAAAAATTTCAGTTTGTATGGAAACACAAAAGACCCTGAATAGCCAAAGCAGTCTTGAGAAGGAAAAATGGAGCTGGAGGAATCAGTCTCCCTGACTTCAGACTATACTAGAAAGCTACAGTAATCAAGACAGTATGGTACTGGCACAAAAACAGAAATATAGATCAACAGAAGAGGATAGAGAGCCCAGAGATAAACCCATCCACCTATGGTCACCTTATCTTTGATAAAGGAGGCAAGAATATACAGTGAACAGCCTCTTCAGTAAGTGGTGCTGGGAAAACTGGACAGCTACATGTAAAAGAATGAAATTAGCACAGTCCCTAACACCATACACAAAAGTAAACTCAAAATGGATTAAAGACCTAAATGTAAGGCCAGACACTATAAAACTCTTAGAGGAAAACATAGGCAGAGGAAAACATAGGCAGAACACTCCATGACATAATAAATCACAACAGATCTTTTTGACCCACCTCCTGGAGAAATGGAAATAAAAACAAAAATAAACAAATGGGACTAATGAAAGTTAAAAGCTTTTGCACAGCAAAGGAAACCATAAGATGAAAAGACAAACCTCAGAATGGGAGAAAATATTTGCAAAGGAAGCAACTGACAAAGCATTAATCTCCAAAATATACAAGCAGCTCATGCAGCTCAATAGCAAAAAAAAAAAAATCCAATCCAAAAATGGGCAGAAGACCGAAATAGACATTTCTCCAAAGAAGATATACAGATTGCCAACAAACACATGAAAGGATGCTCAACATTACTAATCATTAGAGAAATGCAAATCAAACTACAATGAGGTATCACCTCACACCAGTCAGAATGGCCATCATCAAAAAATCTACAAACAACAAGTGCTGGAGAGGGTGTGAAGAAAAGGGAACGCTCTTGCATTGTTGGTGGGAATGTAAATTGATACAGCTGCTATGGATAACAGTATGGAGGTTCCTTAAAAAACTAAAAAGGACTTCCCTGGTGGCGCAGTGGTTGAGAGTTCGTCTGCTGATGCAGGGGACACGGGTTCGTGCCCCGGTCCAGGAAGATCCCACATGCCGCAGAGCGGCTGGGCCCATGAGCCATGGCCGCTGAGCCTGCGCTTCCGGAGCCTGTGCTCTGCAATGGGAGAGGCCATAACAGTGAGAGGCCCGCATACCGCAAAAAAAAAAAAAAAAAACTAAAAATAGAACTAGGATATGACCCAGCAATCCCACTATATATATACATATATATATATGTATATATACACCCTGAGAAAACCATAATTCAAAAGAGTCATGTGCCACAATGTTCTATGCAGCTCTATTTTCAATACCCAGGACTTGGAAGCAACCTAAGTGTCCATCGACAGATGAATGGATAAAGAAGAAGATGTGGCACATATATACAATGGAATATTACTCAGCCATAAAAAGAAACAAAATTGAGTCATTTGTAGTGAGGTGGATGGACCTAGAGTCTGTCATACAGAGTGGAGTAAGTCAGAAAGAGAAAAACAAATACCGTATGCTAACACATATATATAGAATCTAAAAATACAAAAAAAAAATGGTCACAAAGAACCTAGGGGCAAGACGGGAATAAAGACAAAGACCTACTTGAGAATGGACTTGAGGATACGGGGAGGGTGAAGAGTAAGCTGGGACAAAGTGAGAGAGTTGTGTGGACATATATACACTACCAAATGGAAAGTAGATAACTAGTGGGAAGCAGCCGCATAGCACGGGGAGATCAGCTCGGTGCTTTGTGACCACCCTGAGGGGTGGGATAGGGAGGGTGGGAGGGAGACGCAAGAGGTAGGAGATATGGGGATATATGTATATGTATAACTGATTCACTTTGTTATAAAGCAGAAACTAACGCACCATTGTAAAGCAATTCTACTCCAATAAAGATGTTAAAAAATAAAAATAAAAAAATAGTCATTGCTCCTCATCTTTCACCTTCAGTCTAAGGATGGTAAGTAGATGTAAAAATAAGTATAATTTTAGTATATATAAACTATATATCATCACATAACGTGGGTGAAATACTATATAGACTACTCTTATTGTAACTCTAGGATCTAACTTTTCTGTTTTTGTTTTATTCTTTGAATGGTATACAAAGTATAAATCAAAGTCATTCTGTGAGAAACTGCTTTTCTGGGTGAAAAGCAGCAACTGTGCCAAAGTTGTTGTTCTTTCAAGCAGCCACTCGTATCACCGTAATGACTTCCAGCTCCGCAGGTATGTCTGTGTCTTTGGAAAAGTATTTTGCTATGATTTATACAGTTATTAGGATGATTTCTCTATTAAAAGGTTAAAATAAAATTTTAAAGCCATGCATATCCTTTCCTGTCCTCCCTGCAATTTAGAAAGAAGGAGGTAAAGAACATGAGCTAGGAGGAGTAGAGGTGGGGGGCCCTTGACATTCCCAGGGCTGCAGCACTGGGATCCTAGGATAAAGGTGGGAATGGTTCTGGGGCTGTGCTCTGTTGTGTGGTATCACGTGCCTGGCAGCGCCACAAACCTCAGCTGATGAAGGGAAAGAAGAAAGGGTACATGATGTTTATTGGTTGATCGTTTTTCAAAGACTGGATTGATGTTTCTATTTATTTCCATATATTCAACCATTTGTATTTGCAGAAATACAGTTGCCTTTAAGTATAGCTCCCAGGCATGTCAGATTGAATTCTTAGGTAGAAGACAAAGTATCCAAGACTTAGAAATCTAAACTAGTTTATTGCATTATCATTTCTTCACCTGTAAAATTCTGACGAAATTATTAGCCAAGAGTAACCTTTCAAGACTAGACTTAGTTTCTGGGATTCTCACAGTGGGCCTGGTGGGAGCGTGGCTGTGGACATCTTCACACTGGCCTGGCCTTGGGTTAAGTTTTCCTGTCTCTCCGCTCTCCCCTAAATTTGTAAATAGCAAGTCAGAGCAATATTTTTACATGTTGCTCTTCCATAGACTGCTGAAACACGTGTTTTGCTTTGTGCAGCAGAATATATGGAGAACAAGATAATTTTTGCTAAAAGAACTGTTAATTGTCTTAATGTACGTATTTGTGAGTTTTTAGTTAATTATATGATTGTTTCCAGTACTCCCTTCAGGTACCTACTTACACCTTCCACGAAAAAAAGTGTTCAGAATAAAATACAGAGCCTTAACTGGGAAGAAATGGAAAAAAGCCCATGCATTCCTGAAATAGACGATTCTGAGTTTTGTGTCCGTATTCCTGGAGGAGGTATCACAAAAACACTCTATGACGAAGGGTGAGCTTACCTGTATATTTGCTGCGCATCTTATCTGAAAATGAAAGTAAGATAACTGGGATAGTGTTTGGAGTACTTACTGGAACTCTGAAAATGTCTTCATTAAATAGGTACCGTGTTACATTCAGGGGAAAGATTGAAATGTGGTTATAGAATTGGTTCCTGAAAAGCCATATTTAATGCTTTAGTATGTGTGTCATGTTAGGGGTCCTGATACATATTCTGTGCAACCTCTGCAGTCAGTCCTCTTTGCAGTGGTGGTGGTGGTGAGGTGTACATAACATTAAATTAACCATTTTTAAGTGTACAGTTAAGTGACATTCAGTACATTCATTGTTGTGTACCCATCACCACCATCCACTTTCAGAACTTTGTCATCGTTCTAAACAGAAGATCTGTACTCATTAAATAACTCCTGTTTTATACCTGAAAATCTATGCTCTTATTAAAACCATCATTTCCTTCAACTTTTCTTTTTTTCGTAGTCTATCTTCCATTCGTGTTTTCACTTCTTTCCCTGTCTAGCTTATGCCCTTTAGTATATTATTTCACCTCTTTTCTTACCACAGCCTAGAAGCCCTGGCCACCTGGTTATTCTCCACACCTGCCCTGCAAACCACCAGCTTTGAATCATTCTCTCGCTCCATTCAGGCCACATCACCCGTGGCCTGCACTTCTGTCAGACCATAGACTGCGGGGCTTAAACAACAGAAATGTATTTGCTCACAGCTCTGGAGGCTGGAGGTCAGGGTGCTGGCCTGGTCGGGTTCTGGGGAGGGCCCTCTTCCTGGCCTGCAGACGGCCACCTCTGGCTGTGTCCTCACGCAGCAGAGAGAGAGCTCCTTCTCTCCTTGTAAGGCCATGGTCCCATCGGATTAGGGCCCCCTCCTGTGACCTTTCACTGAATTACCTCCTAAACCTCCTGCCTCCAGATACAGTCGCCTGTGGGTGAGGCTTCCACTTGTAGACCCTGGAGGGACACAGTCCAGGCAATAGCAGCTGCTGTCAGGGTCTCTTGATCGATCGCCTACTGCCTCATTCTGACCTGCCCTGACCACCTCAGCAGCAATGCTGGAATTAACTTTCTAAAATGCAAAACTGATCACAAGACTCCCTGAGTAAAAATCCATCAGCAGTTTTACTTGCCTTTTGCGGAATCTGGTTCATCCTCCGCAATGTGCCATCCAGAGCCCTCCAGGCCCCTCTGGCCTGGCCCCCTGGGTGCGTTCTGCACAGATGCTGGCCTCCTGGCCCTCACAGTGTCCCCAGAGCTGTCGCATTCTTCCTTGCTTTTTTTCCCTCTCCTTTTCTCCTCGTCTCCTTTGCAACAACCTGCCCAGTTTGCCAGAGTCCTACGTCGCTTCCTGTTTGTCCTTGCTGGTCTCGCCCTTCTCCGCAGGGGGAGGGGGATTCTGCTGTCTTCGCACTCCCCCCGCACTCTGCCCCTTCAAACTGACTTCTTGCTTCTTTGCAAGTCAGTCTCCTAGCTTTGCTTCTGACCGTGTCAGAGTAGCTGATAGCAGACTTGCCCTCCTGCCATAAACAATGGGAAACTGGACAACATTAATGAAACAGCTGTTCATCAGACATTGGACACCATGCAGCACACAGCTGTGAAGCCTGGGAGAAAGCAGTAGAGTCCTGCTATTGCCCCAGCTTCCTGCAGGACTGCAGCATGGGGTGGGGGGACCCAGGCAGAGTGCAGCCGTCTTGCTAAGTCGAGGGGACTGGAAACCAGAGTTGGGGTGGCTGACACAGCTGGAGAGTATGAGGCAGAGAACCAGAGGGACACAGCTGCTGGGGGAAGAGCCCTGGGGCCTGCCTGAACCCTCCTCAACCCTGAGCTCACAAGTATAGGGTGAAACCGTGAGGGCAGAGAACAACCTCTGGGCAGCTGTTAACTTTGCCCACAAAGTTAGCAACACTAGACAAAATACTATGAAAGACATGTTCCTCATAGAACATTTTGAAAATGTAGAATAGTCAAAAGAAACAATATTTTAAATACTCACTTCTGTCACCCAGAAGAAACTACCACTACTAATTTCTTGGTCTGTTTTCTGTTTTGAATTAAATTCTGTTTTGAATTAAACATTTTGAATTAAATATTTGTATCTGCAAGATACTGCAACTCTACCGTCTGTAGCTTTAAAATTCATGCTATTTACAGATATTTCTCACAAAATTGATGTTCTTTTAATTTTCCAGCACAAATCTTGGTGTGGGGCAGGAACATTCATGTGCCCAGGGTGGGTGTTACATGGCTCCTAGTTTTGTCCCTACAAATAGAAGGTACATAAGTGATCTTGTGATGTGACATCTCCTTGCCTAAAACCTGGCAGATTATCTCAGCTATAAAAACAGGCACACTGGAACCATCATCTTGTATCAGTAGAAGAATATCTAATCATTCTTTTTAATTGTTGTAGCTGTTCTAAAGAAATCCCAATGGTGATTCTGCTGAAATTCGTTTCGGAAGGAGACAATATCCCAGATGCGTTAGGTCTTGTTGAATATCTTAATGAATGGCTTCAGATAATCAAACCATGTGTAAGTTTCACTAAAGCTTAAGTCTCTGATTTCTCTGGTTATGTATTCATCAACTTGCATTTTTACATACTATATAAGTAGACCAAGTAAGTGAAAGTTTATGTTAAATTTAGACGTCTTTATATAAAATTTAAGTTAGCTGAACTTTTCAAAAGAAGACAGCTAAGCAACCTGTTGTCTGCAGTTGTTTCATTAAGGCTGATTTTCAAAAAAAAAAGGAAAATCTTAAATACTTCATTGTATTCATTCTTAGTGTTGCATTAATTATACCAGGCAGCTTTTTATAAGGATAAACAAGTCCTCTTTGGAATTCAGGTTTTTCTTTTACTTTTAAGCAAAAGGTATAGCTTTGTGAGCAGTACTTTAGCTATCAATATGCATTATAATTAAAATACTTTTCTCTATTATGAAATAAGAGCATGACACCTGGGGAAATCAGTTAGCCTTTAGGCATAACAAAAGTAACCTAAGCCTACTTTACAAGGTAGGTGACTGTCTTTTTAATTCATGCTTTTTTGAAGAACAAATTGATACAAATCACACAGCATTGATTTTTTTTTTAACCACTGTTTCTTTTGAATTTGATTTTGCTCCATGGACTCTATTTATAGCTTTTCTGGTTCGTATCTTTATGGCTTGGAAATTGAGGAAATTTATCTTCAGCTGATATAAAGACACAGAAATGTATTACTTTGTTTTTTCCTTACAATAAATCACAGCTAGAAGTGTCAAAACCAAAAGGAACAACAACAACAAAGGGAGAGTTTTATAATATGTGTTAAAAAGAGATTTAGTGATAAAGTTGAAGGATTACATATTTTGTTCTTCAATTGCAGTGTGATGACCCCTCAGCGTCTGCCTTGCCATGGAAAATGCCGAGTTCCTGGAGGTTACTCTTTGGCAGTGGTCTTCCCCCTGCACTTTTCTGATCCGTTTTCAGTTTTATACCTTATGTCCCAAGACACTTATTACCAACACAACTGTTAAACAACTATATAAAAAGAATGTATTAGGAAATCTTTACTTTTCACAGAAAAATCGCAAAGAAAAATGGATTAACAAAAGGTTGTTTTTGCCATGCTTTTCATCATATACAACAGATGTAAATTTTGTGCAATAAAGTGTTTCCTAAGTAATTTTATCTGAATGTATTTTTTTTTTAACTCAGACTTCTATATTAGTTTCCTATGTCTGCTGTAACAAATTACCAGAAACTTAGTGGCTTAAGACAAAATAAATCTATTATCTTAGAATTCTGGAAGTCAGAATTCCAGAATAGGTCTCACTGGACTAAGTCAAGGTGCTGGCAGGGCTGCGTTTTCTCTGGAGGGTCTTGGAAGATCCGTTTCCTACCCCTTTCCAGCTTCTAGAAGCTGCAGCATTCATTGGTTCACGGCTCCTTCCTCCATCCAGAATAATTTCCCGATCTCAAAAGAGTTTGAGTATAAGAGAAAAGGTTTTCATTTTTGAGTGCCTACTACATACCAGTCACTTTTTACCTGCTATTTTGTTGTGTTACGTCTGTGCCTTGGCTTTCTCATCTGTAAAACGAGGGCTTATAATATTAAGGGGTACACCCTACTCCATAGCACTCAGTAAATGATTTATTTCTGATAAATTATTCTGGGTTCTATAGCCTGATGTGTTTCCCTTTGGGAAACTATTGTCGGGTCGGGATGTCAGCCAGATGATGGGATAGGAAGTCCTAGCCCTTGACCCAACAGAGACACCACTTACAAATCAAAATACCTTTATGGGAAGCAGAAACCAGTTAAAGAGTTCCAGTTCCCCAGGCAAGTCCAGAGTTGAGAACAGCTGCACTGAAAACAGAAGAGCGGTTTCACTTTACCCCCAACTGTCCCTCCCTCAAGCCAACAGCTCAGCATGTTGGGAGAAAGTCACCAGCTCGAGGCTTCTGGGCGAATGGAGGGGTAGGGAAGAGGGGACTGCATCCAACGGGTTGGCTTTTTGCAGGGCCGCTGGAGTGGCTGGTTTCTGCCTCGACTGACTTGGAGCCCTGATGAAACTGGCAGAGTTTAGATGCAGGGGGGCCACTGAAAGCAAAGGTGGGGTTGGGGGGTGGCAGGAGTGGTGTGCTGCAGCCCCAGAGAGCCTGCAGTGCCACAGACAGGCCAGTAACATCTCTACACAGTCCAAAGGCACCCAATTGGAGCGAAAGAGAAGAATAAAGTGTGGGTCCAACAGTCCAGCTTCTCAGAGGGCTGTTGAGGGACCAGTATCTGTCTCACCTGACTCGATGCTGATGGGGAGACAGCATACTTTGGATGCCTGGGGACTGCTGAGGACAAAGGGGAGAGTGGCACCTTGCTGCTGCAGCACCAGAGAACAAGCCTTGGACACCACAGGGAGCAAGAGATGACAAGCACCTGAAAAAGAAACCTGCAATTCGAACTGGGAAATTACATGCACAAGCCCAGAGAAATTACGTCCTCCAAAAAGGATTTCTGAGGCCCCCAGACTCCCCAGCTAGCCCAACTGGTGAAGGTCTTCCCTGTAAGAAGACTGAGAGAGGTGGCTGTTTTATCAAATACATAAAACTCAACAACCACCACAAAATCATGAGGCACAAGAATAAACAGAAACATAGCTCAATCAAAAGAACAAAAGAAACCAATCTCCAGAAACCAATCCCAAGGACACAGAAATCTATGAATTATATGACAAAGAATTCAAATTAATTGTCTTAAAGAAGCACAGTGATCTAAAAGAGCACAGACAACCAAGTGGATTAAGAACAATGCACGAACAAAATGAGAATATCAACAAAGAGAAACTATTTTTTAAAAGAACCATACAAAAATTCTGGAGCTGAAGAATATAATAACTAAATTGAAATATTCACTAGAGGGGTTCAACAGCAGACTTGATCAGGCAGAAGAAAGAATCAGCAATTCTGATGGTTGAAATTAACCAAGTCAGAGGTATAAAAAAAAAGTGATGAAAAATGGACAAAGCCTAAGGGACCTATAAAACAGCATAAAATGGACCAATATGTATTATGCGAGTCCAAGAAGGAGCAAAGAGAGACAAAGCATATTTAAAAAAATAATAATAGGGACTTCCCTGTTGGTCCAGTGATTAAGACTGTGCTTCCAATGCAGGGGGAATGGGTTTGATCCCTGGTCAGGGAACTAAGATCCCACATGCCAGGTGGCACTGCAGAAAAAAAAAAGGCTTTTCTAATCTGAGAAAGGAAATGGATTTGAGAAGCTCAAAAGACTCCAAATAGGATGAACCTAAACAGCCCCCACCTAAGACACCTTTTAATCAAAAAACTGTCAAAAATCAAAGACAGACAGAATCTTGAAAGTAGCAAGAGAAAAGCAACTCATCACAAGTGAGTTCCCGTAAGATAATAAGCAGATATCTCAGCAGAAAACTTAGAGGCCGGAAGGGAGTGGGATGATATATTGAAAATGCTGAAAGGAAAAAAAATGTGCCAGTCAAGGATATTATCCTGAGGCTTCCCTGGTGGCGCAGTGGTTAAGAATCCACCTGCCAATGCAGGGAACACGGGTTCAAGCCCTGGTTCAGGAAGATCCCACATGCCTTGGAGCAACTAAGCCCATGCACTACAACTACTGAGCCTGCGTGCCACAACTGCTAAAGCCCGTGTGCCTAGAGCCTGTGCTCTGCAACAAGAGAAGCCACTGCAATGAGAAGCCTGTGCACTGCAACAAAGAGGAGCTCCCGCTCACTGCAACTAGAGAAAGCCCACGCACAGCAACGAAGACCCAACGCAACCAAAAATAAATAAAATAAATAAATTTTAAAAACTTAAAAAAAAAAAAGGATGCTATCCAGCAAAACTGTCCTTCACAAATTAAGAAATAAAGACTTTCCCTGGTGAACAAAACCTGAGGGAGTTCATCACCACTAGATGTGACTTACAGGAAGTGCTAAAGCAAGTCCTGCAAGTTGAAACAAAAAGATGTTAGACAGCAACGTGAAAGCATATAAAGATATAAAGCGCTCTGGTAAAATTAAATAGACAAATACAGACTCTAGTAATGGTGTAAAGGTGGTGTGTAAAGCACTTTTAATTCTGGTATAGAATTTAAAAGATAAAAGCATAAAAATGACTATAAAACTGTTAATGGACAAATAATATATAAAGATGTAAACAAAGTGAAGGTGGAGAGATATAAAAGAATGGAGTTTTTGTAGATTCAAGTTGTTATCAAAATAGAATAGATTGTTACAAGATCTTATGTAAGCCTCACAGTAACCACAAAGTAAATATCTATAGAAGATATACAAAAGAAAATGAGGAAAAAATTAAAGCATGTCAACACACACAAAAAAATCAATGAAACACAAAGAAAGGCAGCAAGAGGAAAAGAGGGACCAAAAAAAAAAAGCCTAACAAAGTAACAAAGTGCCAATAGTAATTGCTATCATCTGAATGTTCCCATCCCCCAAAAGTCATATGTTGAAATCCTCATCCCCAAAGTAATGGTATCAGGAGGTAGGGCCTGTGGGAAGTGGTTAGGTCATGAAGATGGAGCCCTCATGAATGGGATTACTGCTCTCATAAAAGAGCCTACAGAGAGCAAGCTTGCCCTTTCCCACCACATGAGGGCACAGCAAGAAGGCACCATCTATGAGGAAGCAGGTGCTCATCAGACATCAAATCTGCCAACACCATGATCTTGGACTTCCCAGCTTATAGAACTGTGAGAAATAAATTGTTGTTTATAAGCCACTTTGTTTATGGTATTGCATAGTAGTTCAAACAGACTAAAACAGTAAGTCCTTCACTATCAGTAATTAATTGTAAATGTATTAAATTCCCCAAACAAAAGACATAGAGTGGCTGAATGGACTAAAAAAAATGCAATTATATACAGTCTACAAGAGACTCACCTTACATATAAAGACACACACAGGCTGAAAATGAAAGGATAGGAAAGGATTCCACATAAATAATAACCAGAAGAGAGCAGGGGTGGCTATACTAATATCAGACAAAACAGACTTTAAGTCAAAAACTCTCACTAGAGAAAAAGAAGGACATTTTACAAGATAAAAGTGTCAATACACAAGGATAATATAACAATTATTAATATATATGCTCCCAACATCAGAGCACCCAAATATACAAAGCAAACACTGACAAAATTGAAGAGAGAAATAGACAATAACACAATAATAGTAGGAGTTATCAATACTCCATTTTCAATAATGGATAGAACAACCAGATAGAAGACCAGTAAGGAAACAGAGGACTTGAAAAACACTATAGATTGATTGTACCTAACAGACACATGCAGAATACTCCACGCAACAGCAGCAGAATACATGCTCTTCTCAAGTACACATGGAATATTCTCCAGGATATATCACGTTAGGCCAAAAAAAAAAGTCTTAACAAATTCAAGAACATTGAAATCATACCAAGTATCTTTTCTGACTAATATAGGATGAAACTATAAATCAGTTGCTGTAAAAAAAAAAAAAAAACTGGAAAATTAACAAATAAGTGGAAATTAAACAACATATTTTTGAACAATGAATGGGTCAAAGAACAACTGACAAGTGAAACTAGGAAATATCTTCAGACAAATGAAAATGAAAGCACAACATATGCAAACTTATGGGATGCAGTACTAAGAAAGAAGTTTATAATAGTAAACACCTACATTAAAATAGAAGAAATTTCTCAAATCAACAATCTCACATTATACCTCAGGGAAGTAGAACAACTTTAACCCAAAGTTAGCAGAAAGAAGAAAACAACAAATATTAGAGAAGAAATAAAATAAAGAATAGGGAGGGGCTTCCCTGATGGTGCAGTGGTTGAGAATCCGCCTGCCAATGCAGGGGACATGGGTTCAAGCCCTAGCCTGGGAAGATCCCACATGCCGTGGAGAAACTAAGCCCGTGCACCACAACTACTGAGCCTGAGCTCTAGAGCCCGCGAGCCACAACTACTGAAGCCCGTATGCCACAACTACTGAAGCTTGCATGCCTAGAGCCTGTGCTTCTCAACAAGAGAAGCCATCGTAATGAGAAGCCTGCACAGTGCAACAAGAAGTAGCTCCTGCTCACTGCAACTAGAGAAAGCTGCATGCAGCAATGAAGACCCAATGCAGCCAATAAATAAATAAAATATATTTTAAAAAAATAAAGAATAGGGAATTCCCTGGTGGTCCAGTGGTTAGGACTCTACAGTTTCACTGCCAAGGGCCCAGTTCACTCCCTGCTTGGGGAACTAAGATCCTGCAAGCTGTGTGGTGTGGTCAAATAAATAAATAAATAACTTTAAAGATAAAATAAAATAAAGAATAGAAAAAAGTCAATGAAAGAGTTGGTTTTTTGAAAAGACAAACAAAATTGACAAAACTTTAGCTAGACTAAGAAGAAAAGAGAAGAAGACTCAAATAACTAAAATCACAAATGAAAAAGAGACTACAGCTGATGCCACAGGAATGAAACAGATTATAAGAAACTATGATGAACAATTATATGCCAACAAATTGGATAATCTAGAAGAAATGAATAAATTCCTAGAAACATACAAGCTAGTAAGACTGAACCATGAAGAAATAGAAAATTTGAAAAGCCTATTTCAAAAGAAGGTTGAATCAATCAGTTATCAAAAACCACCCAACAAAGAAAAGCTCAGGGACTTCCCTGGTGGCGCAGTGGTTGAGGGTCCGCCTGCCAATGCAGGGGACGCGGGTTTGTGCCCTGGTCTGGGAGCATCTGCGGCTGGGCCCGTGAGCCATGGCCGCTGAGCCTGCGCGTCCGGAGCCTGTGCTCTGCAACGGGAGAGGCCACAGCAGTGAGAGGCCCGCGTACCACAAAAAAAAAAAAAAAAAAAAAAAAAAGAATCCGCCTGCCAGTGCAGGGGACATGGGTTCAAACCCTGGTCTGGGAAGATCCCACATGTCGCAGAGCAACTAAGTCTGAGCACCGCAGCTACTGAGCCCGTGTGCTACAACTACTGAAGTCCATGTGCCTAGAGCCCATGTTCTGCGACAAGAGAAGCCACTGCAATGAGAAGCTCGTGAACCGCAATGAAAAGTAGCCCCCGCTTGCTGCAACTAGAGAAAGCCTGTGTGCAGCAACGAAGACTCAATGCAGCCAAAAATAAAAAGAAATTAAAAAAAGAAAAAAGAAAAGCCTAGGACCTGACTGCTTCATTGGAGCATTCTACCAAATATTTAAGGAAAAATTAATACCAATCCTTCTCAAATTCTTCCCAAAACTTGAAGAGGAGAAAACACTTCCTAACACATTTTATGAATCCAGCATTACTCTGATACCAAGCCAAAGATACAAAGAAAAAAACAACAACAAAAACAACTATAAACCAATATCCCTGATGAATATAGATGCAAAAGTCCTCAACAAAATACTAGCACTTTAAAAAGATTATACACCATGAAAAAGTGGGATTTATCCCTGGAATGCAAGGATAGTTCAACTTAAGAAAATCTATACATGTTAATACAACACATTAACAAAAAATACAAAAATCACATGATCACCTCAATTGATGCAGGAAAAGGTCTCGACAAAATTCAACACCCTTTCATGATAAAAAACACTCAAGAAACTAGGAACATAAGGAAACTACCTAAATGAAGGTAATTTCATAATGAAGGTCATATATGAAAATCTCACAGCTAACATCATACCCAACAGGGGGAAAAAAAGCTTTTCCTCCACAATTAGGAACGAGGCAAGGATGCCCACTATTGCCACTTCTATTCAACATAGTCCTGAAAGTTCTAACCAGGGAAATTGGGCAACAGAAAATAATGGTATCCAAACTGGGAAGAAGAAGTAAAATTATCTGTTAGCAGATGACATGGTCTTATATGTAGAAATCCCACGTGTGTGAACACGTGTCCTTCTGTGTGAGCATGCCCACATACGCTTATGTAGAGTGTAAAGGTAAGGTGACACACTCAGTTTTGAGCATTCAGGCATGTCTGGTTCTGTGCTGAATGACCCGTTTTCACAAGCAGGTCCGGCACGTGGAGTGGCCATCCCATCCGCACTGGCCTTATTTGGTTGAAAAGCATGGGTGGCTCCCGGACGGGAGCCAGTGCTGAGGCGTCTCCCCACCCTGTTCATCCACCCGGGGGGATTCCCACTCCCTTCAGTGTAAAATGAGGCCACCCAGCATCACTGTGCCAGCACATCCCAACCAGACCATCTTCTCCTCCATCTTCTCCTCTATCACGGCCTTCTTAGAAGTCAGATGAATTTCAATAGAGAGAAATTCATTCTTATGTTTCAATATTTCACTTCTCAGTAATTGGTATTTTTGGTGTTGAGACAAGTTTGAAAATAGTAATAGTCAGTAAATATTTAGTGAGCACCTACTATGTGCCAGGCACGGTTCCAGCACTGCAGACCCCTGCCCTCTTGGGAGTTAACATGGGTGAACAGGCCATGAACAGGAAGCACTGTAAAAACGTATTGCGTACTGTATGTGGAAAGGCAGGGGCACGACAGGAAAGGAAGATTGGCCCGGGGTGCAGTCAGGGCCAGCGCAGTTTTTAACGTCCCTGTCTTACTCTCACACTAAACATCTCTGGTACCTCCCTAAGTGTGTCACCCAAGCCTCTGTCCTCTCCCGGCCCACATCCCGCCTCAACCAGGCCGTCTGTGCACATGCAGGCCTGGACCCTCACTGGCTTCCCCGCCTCCCAGGCCCCAAGCCAGGCTCCAACTCCGTCTGACTCGCGGACGGTGTGCCCACCTCTCAGGGGTGGCCCGCTTCCCAAAGGCTTTGGGGACCGTCTTGTGGTCCTCTGAACTCCCTGGTGTTTGCCAACCACTGCCCATATTGAGGCCCTGGACCACGGGCCTCCCTGAGTTGCTGCTGAACCACATCAGTCCTGGAGGGTGAGCATCACCTCAGGATTTAACTCAGCTGCTTTATGGGTACATGATAGGCCCCAGAAAAACCCCTGCTGTTGAATAAGTGAAGTACAAACCACTAAGGAGAGACATGCACACAACTTCTAGATGGTACCAGACCTCCTCCCTGCTCTTAGAGGAGTGAAAGGAAGGATGGAGGCGGTTCTGTCAACCTCTCTGCCAAACACTGGTTTTCAATCTTTGAGCAATTGTTTATAAAACTGATTTGACGTAAGACATATTTTCAAGCCACTTATATTTTCTATTACTCTCCGGAACTGTTCTGTGAAAGATTTTTGGTTGCTTGCTTATAAAACTCTAAATTATGGCCTGCCTGGTTGGTAAGCAGTCAGAATCCCATTCAATCAACTCTCTGCCGTTGATGTCAAGTCCAGCAGATTCTGTGTACTGTGCCCAGCCATAGTCAATGCCATACAATAACTCTGAACGTGGTCACGACAATTCACATCCCAAGAAGCTCTTTTTCAAGAGGCGGGAAATGTCAGCAGGCATTTGAGAACATTTCTTCCAGGAATTGCTTTTCGGTGACTGTGTCCATGAAGGACACAGAGGACAGACTCTGCAAAAGGCCGCAGGTGTCTGGCAGAGTCCACATCTGCTCTGGGACCCCTGGACTGGCACAAGGAAAACGCAGCCCTAGCCCTAAGGTTTTATTGACAGCACCTGCTGGAAACTGCCCTGAACTTGAACACAAGCCAAATATAATTAAAGCACAAATTGATGAGGTTTTAAAAAAAGGTTAAAACCGATCATTTGGAAGCTCCTAGGAGCCAAGTGGACAAAGAATGTTGTCAAAGGCCGAAGTCCACAGAGAGGTCCAGCCTCAGCCCAAACACCGTAAACTCAGGCGAAATGGGGCAAGTGAAACCCTTGAGACTTGGTTAGTAGGACTTACGCACACCGTAGCCTCGTAGGCTCTGTCTCCACCGCTGGTCTGTCCTCCTTCTTCTTCCCTGGACTCCTCATCTTCTTCACCTTCTGACCCTGACCTGCTGTCACTTATTCCAGGGGAGTTTGGAGATGGGCTTGGGGTAAACATGAAGCCTGGCTCTAGCCAGTCAGGGGAGGCCTCACGCCAACGGCCTCACTCTTCACACCTCCTGGAGTCTGAGCCCCTGGAGCCCAGGACAGACCCCCTGTGCGTCCAGGCTGCACCGACCCACCTCCTTCTCCGCTTTGGGTCTTTCTTCCCCTCCCCAGGCCGCAGGCCACCGTCTCTCTTCCTGAGTTCCTCCCTGGGCGCCCTCTTCTCCCCCCAAGGTGGGGAGTCTGCGGGGGGAGCGGGTAGGAGAGCCCATCCCCGGGCGGGTGCGCCTGGACGCAAAGAGCCATCAATCACCAATGAAGAGGAACAACTGAAAATTCTTAGCCTGTGAAGCTTCACCTTAAGAGTGAAGCCCCAATCCACCCTCACTCTGGTGTTTGGCCCAACACAAGGGACACCTGGTGTGAAACTAGCCAGGCCGACAGGTTCCCTAGCGGGTGGCTGCCAGGTTGTGCCCACCCACCTCGAGCTCCAGGACGCCGGAAAGCAGTCAAATAGAAACCCTCAGGCAAACACAGGGGAGGGGTCTTTAACTCGCCAGCGAGTACGACCAACCAAGGGATTTCTAGAGAATGATTGACACTGATAGGGTTTACTGTATTTTAACTTTGGCATGTGAGTATAGCAGAGTGGAGTGTAAGTGTAATGACAGAGAGCTCAAAATGGCTTAAGAGAATAAAAGAAAATTTTGAGTCAGTAACAGGAAGGCAATCTACACATTTAATGACGTCAGCTGGACTCTGTCCCGCTCCATTTTTTTTTCCTTTTTAACCAAACCGCCTTCATTTCTTAACTGCTTTCTGCTGTGTTGGACTCTTGGCGCCCCCCACCCTTTCCAGTGGGGGTGGGGCATCCCAGCAAGCCCAGGCCAACACCCGCCAGGCCTCAAGTCCAGTGGAAATGCTCCCCTTCTCCACGGGGCCTAATAAAGCCCGGAAACGGGAGCCACACCCTGAACTAATGACTGTGTGTGGGGTTGGTCAGGTAACGCACTTGAGAGATGGGACTTGGCCCCATCAACCCCGCCAAGTACATATGCGAGGGCTGTGCTGTGTAGGACATTTTCTATATTTTTTCAGAATTGTATAATGAAGTATTTAGCAGCACATATATGATGTATGTAATTTATTTCACAATGTTTTACTAAAAACAGATAAAGCAAATATGGAAAAAATAATCCTTATATCTAGCTAGTTGATGGGTATATATTTATACTATTCTCTCTACTTTTCTCTGTAGTACGTAAATATTTCTTTTCGTTTCTTTTCTTTTTTTGTGAGGGTGCTGTGCCGTGAAGCTTGTGGGATCTTAGTTCCCTGACCAGGGATTGAACCTGGGCCCTCAGCAGTAAAAGCACTGAGTCCTAACAACTGGACCTCCAGGGAATTCCCTTAACTATTGCATAAGTTAAAAAAATAAATGCCCACACAATTATTTTCAAGTAAGTATTTTCAAAAATGATTTTTTAAATAAAATCATAACATTTCTACATGAAATTCTGCTAGAACTATAAGGTATCATAGTTTTTCCTTTTTTTAATATATTTATTTATTTATTTTTGGCTGTGTTGGGTCTTTGTTGCTGTACGCAGGCTTTCTCCAGTTGTGGCGAGCGGGGGCTACTCTTTGTTGCGGCGCCTGGGCTTCTCATTGCGGTGGCTTCTCTTGTTGCGGAGCACGGGCTCTAGGTGCGCGGACTTCAGTAGTTGTGGCGCACGGGCTCAGTAGTTGGGGCTCACGGGCTCTAGAGCGCAGGCTCAGTAGCTGTGGTGCACGGGCTTAGTTCCTCCGCGGCATGTGGGATCTTCCTGGACCAGGGATCAAACCCGTGTTCCCTGCATTGGCAGGTGGATTCTTAACCACTGCGCCACCAGGGAAGCCCTCTTATACAGTTTTATCAAAACTTTAAAAATTAAAAACCAGACATTATGCATTCATTTCTTAGAGCTGTGAAAACAAATTATCATAAACTGGATGGCCTAAGATCACAGACATTTTGTCTCTCACAGTTCTGGGGGCAGAAGTTGGAAACCCAGTTGTCCACAAGGCCGTGCTCTCTGAAGGCTCTGGGGAGTATGTTTCCCTGCCTCTTCCAGCCTGCGGTGGTGGCTGGCCACCCTCAGTGATCCTTGGTTTGTAGACTGGTCACTTCAGTGCCTGTGTCCATCTTCACATGGCTTCCCCTGTTTCTCTTCTCCTCTTTTCATAACAACACCAGTCTTGTTGGATTAGGGCCCACTTACTCCAGGGTGACTTCATTTTTGCTTAACTCATTACACCTGCAGTGACTCTATTTCTAATTAGGGGTCTGGGAGGGACATGAATTTGGGGGGACACTAATCAACCTCAAGAGGTTTATACATTTGCCTGCGGACCTGTTTGGCCAGATTGTGCCAGGGGGTCATTCCTAGCTGTGTTTAGAGTTCCTGAAGGGCAAAGTTGTCCCCAGAAGTACTGAAATAAGGTGCAAACCAATGGCTCAGTGTAGGACCAGAGATGCAGGTTCCAGTTTGCATCAGGTGTAGCTGAAGGTAATCTCTGAATACACTTCTTTCCCTCTTCATATCGGTGTTCTAAGACAAGAAAGCTTAGAGGTTTTATAGTTTTTAAAATACAAAGTATTTTGGTTTCAGAATTTATTTGCTTAGCTACTTCGGAAGGAGTTAATGTCATGTCATCCCCGGGACTAGGTAAGACAGAGCAGATTACACAGTGCACAAATATTTGGTTTTAGGACTGGGAAAAATGGTCCATTTGAGAAACTGAATATGAAACTGTTTGCTCTCAAGTACACAAATGTCCTCTGTGAAATATGACTGCATGGCCACAATTATTAAAATATTATTTCCCTGGATTTTGAGTTTGTCACTGAGTTTCTTGGTTATTTATTTTATATCAGATTTATAAGGTCCAGGAATTTTATTTAATGCAAAGGATTATCTCTGGTTTCATTTAGGTGAACCAAAATGGAATGATAATATGCACACACAACCAGGAGGGTATATAGCTGTCAGCAGATGTCCCCACCTCCCTGCAACTCACTCTCCCAACTGGCTCTTCTCCATGGAACCACGGCTAATCCTGTGATGTCTTTCCCTTCAGACCTTTAACATGAATATTGAAACTACTTATATGTTTCTGTAAGTGAATGTGTGTAGTTGTTTATTTATACATAAGTTGAATTAGATCACATGTATTTTGGATTTTGAGACAACTTGTTATTTTTCTTAACTAAGCTATCCACCGTGGACACACTGACACATCCCGTGTCAGTATATGGTGTTCCATTCTGCATCAATAACCATTTATTTAGTCCACGCCCCTCTCGATGGACATTTAAGTGTCTCCAATTTTGGAAAGCCTCATTTTTACAGGGAGTTTTCAGCTGACAGTACCCTTTTGTTAGCAATAGCTTTGGTTCAGCTCTTTAAAGGAATCTGGGGAAATAAAACACGTTGGGATGCAGCAACAAAGGACAGTTTCTCCATCATCAGTTTTATTGTTGCCACTAACATTAACCAAATATTAAAGAGTGAAAAGCAAAGAGGACTTCTGGTTTCCAGCCCAGCATGGAAGGTGCCTTGGAAGTGGTTACTGTCCTAACAAGTAAAAGTTGAACAAACTGAAAAATTAACAACTCTTCTTAGATGCAGTGGGGTCACAGGGAAAACGGCTGCCCCCCCCAAATTAGAGAGATGGCCAGGCAGATACAGAGAATCACAACTTATCGGGGCAAAAACCCATGAGCAAAAGTTCCTGGAGCAGGAAAACCTGAAGTGTGACCGACAAATTGCTGGAGGCTCGGTGTGGACAGGCCTGAAAGTGAAAAAGCCCAGGGGCCCCAGTCGGGGTAGGGGGGCCATATATTTGTGAGTTTTATCTCCAGGAGCTCTACCAGTGAATATCAGAGAAAAAAATATCAGAGCAAAAAAATCCTCATGTTTCTGACAGGGGGAGGGGAAAACAAGCATTCTGAAGTTCACCAGAGCGTTCTGTTCTTAACAAGGTCTGTCCTCAGGAGGAACTATTTCCCCAGAGCCTAATGTGCTGGGGTTTTATCAGAGCCTACACTCTAGGCTCCTGTCTTTCCTGAGGCCATGGAGGTGGGGCACGAGGGGGGCAGGGAATGAGAATGAGAATCACGTGTGAAGGACACAGTCCCGTCTAAGACCAAGACTTAATCACAGGACTGCAGGACGCTTCCCTATCCCCTCATCTTACTGCCACATCACTAAAGGCCTATTTATACCAGTTCCTTTTACCCAGTACATCATATCCTGCTACACAGAAAAAATTAGAAGGCATACCGAAGGCAAAACACACAATTTGAAGAGATGGGGCCAGCTTTAGAATCAGACATGGCAGGAGTGTTGAAATTTTTAGACCAAGAACTTAAGACAACTATGATTAATATAAAGGCTCTAAGGGATAAAGTACACAGCATCCAAGAACAGAGGGGCAATGTAATGGAGATGGAAATCCTTAGAAAGAATCAAAAAGGAATGCTAGAGCTCAGAAACACTGACAGAAACAAAGGATGCCTTGGATGGGCTTGTTAGTAGACTGGAAACAGCTGAGGAAAGAATCTCTGAGATTGAGGCTATGTCCATAGAAACTTCCAAAACTGAAAAGTAAAGAGAAAAAAGAATGAAAAAAAAAAAAAAAAAAAGAATAGAAAGTCCAAGGATTGGGAGAAATAAGTGAAGGGGGTTAAGAGGTACAAATTTCCAGGAAGTTGCCTGGTGGTCTAGTGGTTAGGTTTCTGGGCTCTCACTGCTGAGGGCCTGGGTTCAATCCCTGGTCGGAGAACTGAGGTCCCCCCAAGCCATGCGGTGCAGCCAAAAAAAAAAATCGTATGGAGGGAAAAGAGGTACAAATTTCCAGTTATAAAATAAATAAGTCACAGGGATGTAATGTATAGCACAGGGAATACAGTCAATAATATTACAATAATGCTGTATGGCGACTGATGGTTTTTAGACTTACCATTTCGATAAATTTGTAACGTATATAAATGTCAAATCACTATGAAACTAATATAATATTGTATGTCAACTACACTTCAGTGAAAAAAAAGTTTTTTCAAGAAAATCCAAGAAATGTGAGACAACTACAAAAGGTATAATATATGCATAGTGGGAATACCAGAAAGTGAAGAAAGAGAAAAAAGGAAAAGAAGAAATATTTGAAGCAATAATGATTACAAATTTCCCCCAAATTAATATCAGACAGGGGGATATCTGACAGGGGGAGGGGAAAACAACCATTCTGAAGTTCACCAGAGCGTTCCAAACCACAGGTCCAGGAAGCTCAGAGAACACAAAGTATGGGAAATGCCAAAAAACTACACCTGGGCATATCATTTTCAAACTACAAAAAATCAATGATAAATAAAAAGTTTTAAAAGAAGTCAGGAGGAAAAGTATTTTATCTATAAAAGAGGAAAGATAAAAATTACATCCAGGGCTTCCCTGATGGCAGTGGTTAAGAATCTGCCTGCCAATGCAGGAGACACAGGTTCGAGCCCTGGTCCGGGAAGATCCCACATGCCATGGAGGAACTACTAAGCCCCTGTGCCACAACTACTGAGCCTGCACTCTAGAGCCTGCAAGCCACAACTACTGAGCCCACGTGCCACAACTACTGAAGCCCATGCTCCTACACCCTGTGCTCTGCAACAAGAGAAGCCACCACAATGAGGAGCCCGCGCACCGCAATGAAGAGTAGCCCCTGCTCACCGCAACTAGAGAAAAGCCTGCGCGCAGCAACAAAGACCCAACACAGCCAAAAATAAATAAATTTATATTAAAAAAATTACATCCAAATTCTCAAAAAGCATGCAAGAAAAGCGTTGAATAAAATATTTAAAGTGTTGAGAGAAAAAACACCAATTTAGAATTCTGTTTCCTGTTAAACTATTCTTCAAAAGTGAAGAAGAGGACTCTGGGAAGATGGTAGAACAGGGAGCACCAGGAATCTGTCTCCCCACCCAGACAGCGCTGCACTGGCAGAACCTGCCTGATGTAACTAGTCTGGAACTTGAGTCTATTGAAGGCTTCCAACTTCACCCCACACCCCCAGTTCCCCTGCCCAGAAGTGGCCATGCTTTTTGAGTTTTCCTTTTTGGTGAATCCACCAAAGACACAATCCGCTATCAGATATTAACTGAAGTTCCCTCAGATCCTCCTGCAAGTTACACAGTGACCCTGACGACCCCTTGGGTCAGACACATCCAGTGCTCTGAGAGGAAGGGAACAAGGAAGACCCAAGCTTACTGTGAGACTTAAAAGCCAGGTTTCCGAGACCCACAGCATCATCGCGAAAGCAAACATTTTTTGCTAGTAATGGTTGGGTTGTTTTTATTAAAAAAAAGAAAATTGAGTAATAACATACAGATAGTAAAGTGCACAAATCTTAAATTTACAGCTTGATTTTTACTTATTTATTTATTTAAATTTATTTATTATATTTATTTTTGGCTGTGTTGGGTCTTTGTTGCTGAGCTGTGCATGGGCTTTTCTCTAGTTGTGGTGAGTGGGGGCTACTCTTCATTGCGGTGCGTGGGCTTCTCATTGCGGTGGCTTCTCTTGTTGTGGAGCACAGGCTCTAAGTGCGCGGGCCTCAGCAGTCGTGGCACTCAGGCTCAGTAGTTGTGGCTCACGGGCTTATCTGCTCCACGGCATGTGGGATCTCCCCAGACTAGGGCTCGAACCCGTGTCCCCTGCATTGGCAGGCAGATTCTCAACCACTGTGCCACCAGGGAAGCCCCTACAGCTTGATTTTTAAATATGTGAAAACCCATGGAACCCATCCCCAGACATCCAGAAAGGAGTCAGGCTTTTGAGAAAAAAATGGCATTTTTGAATTCCAAAAGGCTAAGAACCCAAAGGAATTAAAGCACAGAGTTTATACATTAAAATGTCTTCAAAAAGAGATAAAATGTTATTACCTAGGAGAAAAAAAATTGTTTCTCAGAAGACATCCTGCTTCCCACTGAGGCCAAGAATGGGGTTGGTAGGTGTTATGGACCGAATTGTGTCCCCAGATTCATATGTTGAAGCCCTAACCTCCAACATGACTGTTTGAGGAGACAGGGCTTTTCGGGAGGCACTTAGGTTAAATGAGGTCACTAGGGTGGCCCTGGTCTGATAGGGCTGGTTATGTGTTTTGGGGAGGAAGACCACAGAGGAAAAGTGCCCTTCTCATCATATGGTGCTAAGAGTATATACTATCAACACGACTTATCTCTGCTGACTTTGACCTTGATCATCTGGCTGAAGGCCTAATGCATTTTTTATTGCGGTATAAGCAACACATCCTTTAGGTAACAGTAACGTTGATATTAGTGAATATTTAAGAGCTGGCAACTGCGCTAAGCATTTTAGATTCCTTTACGCCTCTCAACAACCCTGAAGTACAGATACTATTATTCCCACTTCACAGACGAATAATTAGGGAGAACATTCCCACAACACACACACACACATAATTGTGCTAAAAATACATAAAATTTGCCATTTTCATCTGCACAATTGTGACATTAAGCACATTCACATTGTTATGCAGCCACTACCACCACCATCTCCAGAACTTTCCAACTTCCCAATATTATACATTTCTTACCCTTGTTGAGCATCACCAGTCTTTTGGTCTTTCAAAGGTTCAAACGTCTCCAGTTTATCAGGCCCACCTTGAACATTCCTGTGGGTGGAGAGTAGCTCATGTTGGTGCTTCCAACTTGACTTCATCTTTACCTTTTTTTTGTAGCTTTACTGACAAATATATAACTGACAAATAAAATTGTAAGATATTTAGGGCTTCCCTGGTGGCGCAGTGGTTGAGAGTCTGCCTGCTGATGCAGGGGACACGGGTTCATGCCCCGGTCCAGGAAGATCCCACATGCCGCGGAGCGGCTGGGCCCGTGAGCCATGGCTGCTGAGCCTGCGCGTCCAGAGCCTGTGCTCCGCAACGGGAGAGGCCACAACAGTGAGAGGCCCGCGTACCGCAAAAAAAAAAAAAAAAAAAAAAGTAAGATATTTAGTGTATGCCGTGATTATCTGATGCATGTCTATGTTGAGATCTTTACTTCTTTTGCTCTGAAACGCGAGCATGCTGGACTTGGTGGCATCATGGACGTCAGCCACGCATGCTGTGCTCGGCTGCCTGCTGTGATGTGGCACCACCACCGCTCCCCTCTGAAGCCGAGAACACATTTCCCAGGACCTTCATCCCTGGGTAGTTCCGGTTTAGAGGCTGCAAAGGAGAGAAACACGCACCGAATTTTGTTGTCTCAGCTTCCTTCCTGTGCACCAGACCCTCAGAAGCACTGGGATGTGGGAGTGAGGGGTCCCTCAACTACCCCGTGTCTCAGGCCACACACTGTCCTGGCTCCATCCGGGAGGAGTCAGCTCACTCCTTGGTTTCCCAATTCTCTGTCCCAAGTCTGATCCCAGTGGAGGGGTTTTCACATCCATCCTATTTTAGAGTAGCTGCAGCATTTCAGGTGGGCTAAGAATTGTCAGGAAGAGACCCACCCAAAGACTCACAGGTTACATTAAATTCCTGATTCAACTAAGATAAACTTTTATCAAAAGTAGGTGATCACAAAGGACAGTGGCAGATACAGCTTATTTCAGAGGAGCTTCCCTTGGCCTCCAGAAACCTCGGAGTGATGTACCCCTGACTGTCAGAGACCACCGGGTAGGGTCTCACCAGATCTGGAAACTTTGATCCTTGCTTTGATGCTGCCCTTTCCGAACGGGCTCACATCAGCATTCGGAAAGAACACAGGCTAGCAATCTACGCACTGCGCTTTAACCCAACACCTTCAAACACTGGACTCTTCGTATCTTGAGCCAAACTTCTTGTAAGGCCACATCCTTATCCAAGTAGAGCAGCAGAGTGAGGACCCAGAGCTCCTGAACGATGTCTCTGCTTCTGCTTTCCCAAAGCCCGTTTCTTCACATCTAACCCGGTACCTTTTCACTTCCACCATAGTGCTTACCGCTAGTTTTAACAGCATGTGTATTTGCTTATTTACATGTGTGCTGTTTGACTTTCCCACAAGACTGCAGCAGACCACAACCACGTTCCCCTCGTCACTGAATATGCAATGCCTAGTACAGCGCCTAGCACGTGTTCAATAAACATTCATCCAACAAATGAATGAACAAGGAATATTCCACTAATTCCAAATGTTTTGGCACAGTTGCAACTTGTGTGCCCATTAAGGAAGACAGGGCGTCACACCTAAAGCACAAGCAACAAAATAAAAAATAAACAAGTGGGACATCAAACTAAAAAACTTCTGCACAGCAAAAAAAGCCATCAACAAAGTAAAAAGACAACCTACTGAATGGGAGGAAATATTTGCAAACCATATGTCTGATAAGGGGTTAATATCCAAAAATATATAGAGAATTTATACAACAGCAAAATACCAAATAACCCAGTTAAAAAGATGGGCAAAGAACCTGTACAGACATTTTTCCAAGGAAGACATACAGATGGCCAAGAGGTACATGAAAAGATGCTCAATATTGCTAGTCATTAGGGAAATGCAAATCAAAACCACGAGATATCACCTCACACCTGTCAGAATGGCTATTATCCAAAGGACAAGAAATAACATGTTGACAAGGAGGTGGAGAAAAGGGGACACTTGTGCACTGTTGGTGGGAATGTAAGTTGGTGTAGCTACTATGGAAAACAGCACAGAGGTTCCTCAAAAAATTAAAAGTAGAACTACCATATGACCCAGCAATTCCACTTCTGGGTATTTATTTGAAGAAAATGAAAACTCTTAATTCAAAAAGATATCTGCATCCCCATGTTTACAATAGCCAAGATACAAAAATAACCTAAGTGTTATCAATTGATAAATGGATAATGAAAATGTGGTATGCATACAATGGAATATTATTCACCCCCCAAAATGAACAAAATCTTGCCATTTGCAACAATATGGATGGATAGTGAGAGCATGATGCTGAGTGAAATAAATCAAAGAAAAAGAACATATACTGTGTGATTTCGCAAATATGTGGAATCTAAAATATCAAAACTCCAAACTCAGAGAAAGAGAGATTAGATTTGTAGATACCGGGGTGGGTGGGTGGGTGCAGTGGGGCAGGGGAGGGACTGGAGGAAGGTTGTCAAAAGGTGCAGACATCCAGTTCCAGTAAGTCCTAGGGATGTGATGTGATGTACAGCACAGTGACTGCAGCAAACACCGCCGTATGATACGCAGGAATGTTAAGACAGCAGATCCCAAGAGTTCTCATCACAAGGACGAATTTCCTTTTTTTATTGTATCTGTGTAAGATGATGGATGTTAACCATACTTACTGTGCTAATCATTTCACAATATGGTTGACCCTTGAACAACACAGGGCTTATTGGTGCCCACCCTCCAAGTAGCAGAAAATCCTTGTATAACTTAGTTGGCCCTCTGTATCCACGGTTCCACATCCATGGATTCAACCAACCGCGTCATGTAGGACTGTAGTATTTACTACTGAAAAAATTCTGTGCCTAAGTGCACCTGTACGGTTCAAGGGTCAACCGTATCAGAAAATCAAACCATCGTGTTGTACAACTTATACAGTGATGTATGTCAATTATTTCTCAATAAAACTGGGGAAAAAGAAATATATAAATGGACACACAGCAGCCAAAAAGATGAAATGGTGCAAACAGCATGCTGGGGGCTTTGGGGTTTAAAATGGAGGCAAATTTTTCTAAGGTGGCATCAGAGAATTTTAAGGAGGGTAAAACCAGATCTTTACTTTAAATCACTTGTGAGGCAGAGTGGAATGGCAGGAAAGCCTGCTGCCATCCCCCCCACATGCAATGAAGGTGTAAGCTAAAGCGAGGCAGTGGGAGAGATTTGGTGAGCTGACTGGATGTGGAGCCTAAGTGGAGGAACTGAGAATGAACTTCAGGTTTCTGGCACATGCTACCGAATAACCAGGTAAACACGGGAGGAAGATGAGATGGGGATGAGAGAGACCACACTCAGGTTTGGAGCTGAAGGAATTAATGCAATGACCATTCATGGATCTAGATGTATGGGTACAACTCAGTGGTGATGTCTGGCCTGGAGTCGAAGAAGTTGCATGTAGTCAGCACAGAGGTTTTAGATAAAGACTTGGGCAAAGATGAGATCCTCCAATGCTGAAATCAAAGGCCCAAAGACGAGACCTTGGGAATTCCAATATACGAGTCAGGCAGGAGAGAAACAGAGTGAAAAGGCAACCTATTGAATGGGAGAAAATATGTGTAAGCCATGTATCTGATATTAGTCTCCAAATATATAAGGAACTCCTACAACTCAACAGCAAAAAAACTAACCCAGTTAAAGAGTAAACGACTTACTTAAATAGATACTTCTCCAAAGAGTACATACAGATGGCCAACAGGTATATGAAAAAATGTTCAACATCACTAATCATCAGGGAAATGCAAATGAATACCACAATGAGATATCACCTTATAACTGTAAGGATGCTATTATCAAAAAAAAACAAAAGACAACAAGTGATGGGGAGGATAAGGTGAAATTGGAGCCCTCATGTACTGTTGGTGGCAGTGCAAAATGGTACAGCTGCTGTGGAAAACAGTATGGAAGTTCCTCAAGAAATTAAAAATACAACCAACCACCACATGATCCAGCAATCCAACTTCTGGGTATCTATCCAAAAGAACTGAAGTCAGGATCTTAAAGACATATTAGCACTCCCAGGTTCACTACAGCACTATTCACAATAGTCAATATGTGGAAACAACCTAAAGGTCCATTGACAGAAGAATGGATTAAAAAGTGTAGTATATACAGACAATGGAATACTGCTCAGCCTTAAAAAACACGCATGAGCCTTGAGAACGTTACGCTAAGTGAAACAAGCTAGTCAGTCACAGAAAGCCAAACACTGGATATTCCTCTACATAAAAGTATCTAAAAGAGTCTAATTCGTAGAGTCAAAGACTGGAATGGTGGTTGCCAGGGGCTGGTGGGAGGGGGAGTGGGTAGATACTAATCAACAGGCATAACGTTTCGGTTAAGCAAGATGAGAACAGTCTAATGTCTGCTGGACAGCACTGTAGCTACAGTCAACAGTACCATAAACGTGTCGTATACTTAAAAAGTTAAGAGGGTAGGTCTCGTGTGGTATTCTTGCCACAATAAAAAATAAAATTAAAATTAAAAAAAAAGAAAAGAGGAAGAGGAGGAGTCAGGCAGAAGGACTGAGAAAACCCAGAGAGAAGTCTTACTTGAGTCTACGGAGAAGCTTCAAAGGAGTTCGTTCTACCGTCGAGAAGTCATTCGAGGGAAGAATTGAAGAGTGTCAACTGCATTTGGTACAGCATGAGCTAAGACAACCTTTACGGGCCATTTTTGGAGTGATGCAAGAGAAAGTCATAATCTTCGGGGACAGTATCGGGAAGTCAGGAAATAGAGGTAACTGAGTGCAGAGAACGCTTTCAAGAAGCTTTGTCGACACACTGGAGGATTATCTTGCTGTACTTTGTGGTACAACAAACTTTCCATGCATGCTTTAGGAAAGATTTAATAGGGATTAATAACGTTTGCTTACTCCTAAAATAGACTAAAACCCCATGGACAACAAGGCAAAAAGGAAAAGGGGAGTCATTAAATTTGTTAAAGATGATATAGATTATTCAATGAACGGTGTTACAAAACTTTCACAGTTGTCAAAACAAAAACAACAGTGAGTTGTCACACATTACGGTGATGCTACATGACGTAGACGTGAGTGTCTCTGGATGAGTATCACCAGGACTGAGGACTGAGTGGATTCAGAGCCCAAACCAAGCACATGGTCGGGAAATTAGACAGTCAAGAGGCCAAATGCCCCCGCAGGAAGGAACCTTTGGTCTCTGTGCAACAGGCGGTGTTTGGGGAAAGCACAACCTCCAAGGACAGAGTAACACTGTGATTTAAAAACTGCACTGAGGGGGCTTCCCTGGTGGCGCAGTGGTTGAGAGTCCACCTGCCGATGCAGGGGACACGGGTTCATGCCCTGGTCTGGGAAGATCCCACATGCCGCGGAGCTGGCCGCTGAGCCTGCGCGTCCGGAGCCTGTGCTCCGCAACGGGAGAGGCCACAACAGTGAGAGGCCCGTGTACCACTAAAAAAAAAAAAAGAAACCGCACTGAATTGCTGTCCTTATCTAAAATTGATTTAATACCATTATCCATATTAATATTTTCCAGGTAACAAAAGGGATATTATAACTTTTCTTTTGTTGCATTCACCTAACCTATATTGATAGGGTAACTAAATAAACATCTTAAAAAACCAAGGGGCCAATGTTTTGAATCAATTTCAATTGAAATGTCAGTTGCTAGTTATAAAAACTTGAGAGCAAACCCTTAGGAAAACATTCATTATTTGAAGCAGAGCTGTCCTAAGATAATGCACACAAACCAACACAGTCTATTTAAGAAAAATATTTAATGCTGCCAAAAAGTATAAAAATACAGTAGGAATGGCAGTACAATACAAAGTAGTCTTTCCTAATTTATTTCTTTTACATCTCTCTACATTTCACACACGCATTAAAAAACTTAACAATGCATCAAATGAAAGGGCTCTGCAAAGTCTTCTGCTGGTGGTGCTCTTCGTTCCCTGGATGTAAGGTTTACTTTGTAAACAGACAAATGTGAGGCAATCTACAGGCTTATCAAGCCTCACTTAGTTTCCGGAGTGGGCTCCAGGTCTTGCTCTGCACATCAATGGTTCAAAATTTATAGCTGCAGAATATTCTCAAGTCATGAATATTTAGGTGTCTGTCAATCTTGGCCTAAAATATAAAATAAGAAGTCATCTATTCAATTCATATTTACCAAACACACAGACATACACAGATACACACAAACATAAAAGGACTAACAATGAACTAAAAAGGCAACCAAAAAACATTCCAACACATCACACTCAATCACACTGAGTGCTTTGCTGTTACCTTGGTAAAACTGCTTATGTGCTTGATTTTCAAACAGAATTGGTGGTGTGAGGTAGACTCATGTTAAAGCACCATAACTCTCACTCTTTTACAAAAATTAACAACTATGAATTTTTTTAGGTCATCCTGTATTACTCAAGAAATGACCTCCATGTGAGCTATACTGACAGACAGACAGTTAAAAAAAAAAAGTACCCACAACAGTTTAGCAAGATTTTATGGTATGTGCTAGACTTACCAATACTTTGGAATTCAATGCAAAAGTCTAATCCAATTTGGACCTCCACTGTATCATACTGCTAAAAATATTATGAATGTAATGTATGAACATAAAGTTGGCTTATATCCTTAACTCACGGACTGTTAGCAGCATGCTTTTTGTCCTGAAGGGTAATACTAATGATCACAGAAATACAGAACTGAAGTGACATGATTTAAGTATTAAAAGAAAACACAGACATAAAATAATTGATAGATTTATTGTACTTTAATGCCAAAAAGTAAAGATAAATGAGAGTTTAAACAAGTGATAGAGAGATGAAATAACAACTAATTTAAGGGCAGGTGAGTTTTTAATGTTATTTCACAATATTTGCAAATAGTTGAACTTCTGAGGTGGTAACTGGTATTTCCCCTCAACTTCCCTTGCTCTGACAAAAAAAAAAAAACCCAGATCTAAATACTTGTCATTATTGTGCCTCCACGTGTATAAATAGGAGATATAAACCACACCCACACATTTATCCAAAACATTTAGTCAAAACCCCCAATACTATGAGTTGGCTTCTTCCTGACTGCTGGCTCCTTGGTGTCTCATTTCCAGCACTGACAGAGAAATGTCCAGACACCAAGGAAGCATTCTTGTTAGGCGCCTGTGGTCACAGAAACTGCCACAGGTGCTTCTTGCAGGGACCTGAGAAGCCTGAACCAAAGTGGCTGATGTGAGGAAAGGAGCTTCTGACTGACCCTGAGTGCTGCAAAATATGCATGTGTTTCCCACACCTTCAGAAGTCCCCTTGTTAAAACCAAGGGACTGATCCAGTCAGAGTGAATGAAATAATGTTTTGGTTTAGAGAGTGCTCTGATGTTCCAGTATTACTCTGGCTCAGTGGTAGTTCAAACTGTTCCACAAAATTTTTTGGAGGGGAAAACTTTGATTTGTTTCACTTAAAAAATAAAAAGAGGGTTATTTTGGATTTTAATGGGTAACAGTAGCTGTCTAATGCTTTTCCATTTAAATATTCCATAAAAACAGGTTGCGTGTGACATAATGGGAAAGCGCGAGGCCTGGAGTTACTGGGATTCTACAGACTGGAGTTCAAATCTCAGCTCTGTCATGATCTAGATGTACAACCTTGGGCAAGTTACTTATTCTTTGACTCAGTTTTCTCGTCTGAAAATCGGGTAACAGGATGCACCTTGGAGAGGTGTATCTACTGACTGGCAGAACCGGCAGGTGTTGCCTCCCCAGCAGTGTGTTAAAGACACACTCAGCAAGGATGAACTACCCCTTAGAACAACTAAAAGGTCTTGACAGGGGCTGGCTCCACACCGAAGTAGTTCCTGCCACCGGACACTCATCCTTGCTTTACTGAAAAGAGTCCCACACACTTCTCTGCGGTGAGCAAGGCACTCACTGCCTTACAGACAACATCAATTTACCCAGTGGGAAAATGCCGAATTCACCAAACTCAAAATAACTTCAGGTTTTTTATAGTAGTAATCTGAAATATCAACATCATCATATGTCTAAAAAATCTATGCCAAATTAGAGCAACAATAAAGAATTGATGCTTTTCTTTAAAAAATGGTCTCCATAAAGAAAAAAATTCCCATTCCATTCTCCTTATAGCTCCCCCAATATACCATGTGATGGAAAACCAGACAATAGTATTAAAGTAGACTCTGCAAGTAATATCCTCCCTAAATCCTAAAATTCCCGTATTCCACTCTAAATTATAAAACCCAAACAGAAAGAGTACCAATGATTGGATTTTTCATTCTGCCACTGGACTGCACAGAGACGGTCATGGCGTTTGAGAATTCTCATTGTCAGGTTGTTACTGATAAAGACAATCGCTCGACCCAACTAAAAGCCCCTCGGGCTGAGTCACTGCTTAGCCGGGGCAGTACTCTGCAACATGACATCACTCATCCACATTCAGCAGAACAAGAGGACACCTGGCATTTCTAACTTATCTGCTGTTGTAGGGGCTGTGGGTGCTGCTGTCCCAGAAACAGTGCTTTGAAGACAGATACAAGGAAAGATGGAATCAAATCCAAACCAATGAACTAGGGAAAAGATGAAAGACACAGGTCAACTCCAGAATAAATCATCCAGGGGACGACCAAGACCTGTATTTTAAGTCAAAAGAACTTAATTTTATTATGTGAAAAAATACTGAATTTCTGTTTTTCAAAACTTTATTTATAAGATGACTACCATCTAGATAAGTCAACGCCAAACAAGGGTTTCCTGAAGTAAGAGAGACTTGAATAGCTGTGATGTAGAAATGGGAGCCCAGAACACGCCATCCCTGCCAGGCACTCAGCTCCAGCAGGGGATGGACATGGGAGTCCTAACCTCAGCCACCCCGCCCTTGTCCACGCTTTCTACCCCACTAACAAACCCACAGGGACCTGCTGGAACCAGAAATAAGTCAGTGCTGACGGAAGGTGTGATTCTTAGAATCTTGCCTGGGAGAAACGGATGATAGACATAATGGCATTAGGCTTACAATATACTGCATTTTAAAAGTCTCTGTAAGACTCGTGTCTGAAAGTAAAAATCAAGGCAGACTAGATTTTAAAATCTGTACAATAACCAGGCAGTCACTCTGGAAATGTACTCACTAAAAGAGAGTATACAACGGTCAATAAAATATTTCTAACATAATCAGGTTCTAGCCTGTGTCTGTTCACACAGAATCTAGTCAGAGATATTTTTCTAAGAGGGGAACGACTTTCAGAAGTTAAATCTTTCTTTGAGAATTTAATTCTAAAATACACTCTACATGAGAGTCAACAAGAGAGAAGGTAGAAAGGTCAAGTCTCAGGCTGACTCTGGCTCAGCAACACCACCACCTGCTGCATGGGCTTGTTGTGAGGTTACCAGGAGAACACGTGGGAAGCCCCAGCACAATGCCCGGCACCACGGAAATGACCTCTAAGTGGGAACAACCATCAGTGTCAAGGACGCTGAAAGCAAAGACGGAATTGATACAGAAGCTGGAGGACTGCTCCATGCCAGAAACTACTTTTTAAACCAGTATGTATTTTTTTTATTCAAACCATCAATTCTAGTTTATTTGAAACAAAGGGGACACACACAAGTGTACATAAAATTAACTTAAGGTCACAATTCCTTCCTCTGATGCACCTGTTATTTAAAAAAAAAATCAACTTTTTAACTTCCTTTCTCTTTTTTTTTTTCATTCCTTGGTAGAAATACTAATACATAATGAAATGGACCAAAAATATAGAAGAGGATAAGGACTGAGCAAATATATAAAACATCTAAACATGGAAGTGGTCTGTACATTACCAAAGTTCTCTATGCACTTTTACAACATTTTTATGCTACATATGGATAAACTAAATATGGAGGCACTAAATATGTATTTGTAGATATTCTACACATGCAAGCATAGATAAAAATCAGTGGTAGGATGGCATAAAATGCTTCGCTGCACGTGGAAATGAGTACGGAGCCCATTGGTACAGCCAGAAAAGACGGTGCTGAATCAGGGGTGCTGTCCGTTTATCGGCAGGAGCACATACAAACACAAATGAACTAGGTATTAATCCAGATAGTCTTTCTTAAAAATAATAAACCTTCTGGCTTTTTTATTAAGAAAATACCAGCACCTCATCGAAGTCAAACTGTACAACTGATTTTCAGCATCTGTTCTAATTAGAAAACATCACGAAGACCTACAGACACAAGTTCTGGGAAGATGCACACCCACCGTGGTTGCCGACTCCTCTGCTGTTCCCTGAGGGCAGGACCCCGCCTGGCCTGCCCCTCTGACTAGATGCCTTCTTTAATAAAGGTCAGGCACGTGGCCACGCATTTTCAGTAATTAGTATAGGGCACCCACCAAAAACACAATCCCTGGTAAAAATTAACATGCTCTCCTCAGGGATGTGCTTGGAAGAGGAAAGATGACTAACGTTTGCAGCAGCAGAAGTTTATCAACAAGTGTCTGCTACACCGGACACTTAAAAATCACCGGATGTGATTTTAAAAATACATTATGGCAAAAAAAAAAATAATAATAAAATACATTATGGCAAACACCTCCAGAAGGACGGGAAGCAAAGAGCAAAGCTGAAGCACTGAGCCCCACGAAGCACGTCCACCCTGCCCGGGGACAAGGGTATCATTATCAGCTTGTGTTTCCCATAAAGTCTTTGCCTTTTATTGAAAGCAAGGCGACCCACGGTTGGTACTGAATAGGTCTACCTGTATTTGACTTGCAGAGTAATATACTGTATTTTAGCAAAGATAAACCACAGCAAATTGGAAAGAAAGATTTTAAACCAATAACGACCTAAAATGTAAGGGTCATGGTGCCTGAACACAGGGGTGATGCAGGCAGACACAGCAACATCCTTCTTACCTCCTTCCATATAAAGGTTACAGGACACAGTGGTGCTGAGCAGGGCGTGGGCACATGTGACACAAACTGTCCTCTACACACAGCACCACCTGTGTCCTGCTCTCATACTCTCAGCATAACTCAACCCACTCGAGAAGGCTATTCGAACCAATTAAAAAGTCTATCTATACCGAAGGTTTTCAAACTGTTGTTTAAATGATCACTGCCCGCTGAAAATAATTAAACCTCGTGCAGCAATAGTACCTAGTATGTAAAGTGGATAAAGCAGAGACAGCCTACTTTATCTGCTGGAAGTAAAGGTTGGCAGCTTGGGGTCCTTCCTACCACCTCCTGGTGACCCCTTAGAAATCCAACAAGCAAAGTTTGAAAACCACTGAAATAATGTGATTTCATTATTTCAGCAGATAAATTTATAACAACTATTTAAAGTAAAACAAGTTAAACACTGAAAGGAATGTTACAATCTGAAGAAAGCTAGCACTCAAATGAGCATTTAGATCCATTAAACAATATGCTCTAAAAATACCCATTAAGAAGTTAAAGGGACAGTGTAGGTTTGAACATCATTATACTATTTATTGAAGTAGAAAGAACTTAAAAAAGTTTTTACTGCAAAACTTCAGTCTAATAAACTGAAATCATGGATGATAAAATGCTGCTTGTTATTTTTATTTCCTAAATTATGGTTTACCCCAATTATAAATTAGGGTAATTACATTGAAATTTTCCTGAAAAATAAACAGTATTAATAATGGGCTTTACAGAAACCAGTTTCTTTACAAAGTCTTGACCAACTGTTACCTGACTACGCCAGTAAGGAGAATTTTCCTTCAAAGATACTTTTAGAGAAAATTTTTGTTTCTTTTTCTTTTTAAAATTGGGAAAACTGTAAAACATAAAAGAAATGCAAATATATAGTAAAAATTGCTTATTCAGAGTTCTACCTGCTCATATCAAACTTTTCTTTAGGAAAATGTATCCAGTACAATTGAATCAACATACACTTTATTATTTTTTTGTGGTAACAGATTTTTTTTCAAATTGAGCTTTTAAAAAGTACATTTAACTACAAAAGTAAGATTAAATAGGTACTTATAAAATATATTTACCCTGCAATGGTTAAGAATATAAAATGTTGATGCCCATGTGAACAAGTACATTTATACATTACACACATTACTTAAAGGTCATTTTCTTTCCAGTAATAATGTCCATAAAACCACAATATTTATTGCTTATATCAAGTGCAGGTTAAAATCCAGACAGCCTCCAAAAACGAATCCTCATGATAAAGGACTTCTCAGTCTGGTCAGGTGAAACACTTAACATGTATGAATACAGTTGAAAATGTACCAGTTCTTAAGAAGCATTCAAGTCTTTATTTTAGGGAGCGGGTACAGTGTGGGCAGCGCCTTGGGGGTGCTGAGGTGACTGCACACCCCAATTCTCTGTGGGTGTCTAGTCAACTGCACCGTCTGGTGTCTGAGGAGTTTGCTAACAGATGAACCCCTGTGATTCACGCAACACTGTCAGCTACCAGTGCTGAAGCTTGCGGGGCAAAATTATTTATAGGGCATTTTGTTGAAAAAACAGTGTCCAGCCAACAAAAGCGCCAACCAAAATGACGGACACAAACCCCATCTTAGTGAGAATAGGTTGCCAATATAACCACCTTTTCCTTTTTCGTTCGGTCTCGTTCAGCCTCTGCTTCATCTGCTGCACCTTCTGAGCTGTGCTGGCTTTCCTGTCCTCCCGAAGGCGCTTCCGCAGAGCACTGTCAATAAACAAGAGCACATCAGCAGGGCTGGGCTCAACCACGCAGGCAGAGCACAGCCCCCCCGCCCCCCGCCCCCCGCCCACTCCACCCCACTTCTCAACTCATTCAGACTCTGGAACAAAAAGGGGAAAAGCTTCAATACTCTAAATGGTCCAGAGATGCACTCAAGTAATTCAATGACAATTGCTCGTACAGTTTTATGTAAATGAATATTTTTAGTAGGACCTGAAAAGAAGCATGGTATCAGTATTTTTTCTTTCTTTGCTAGCCAGCCAGCAGGAGAGGGAAGACAGAGGGTCCCCAGGTATCTGATCCCCTTTGGAGCTCATATTTGATTTTTCACAAAGGCCCCTATACTCAACATTTCCTTGAATATTCTGCTGTGCGAGTGCCTACTGCTGTCTGCCCATCCCTTTTCTAGCTCCCATTTTCCTATTCAATACAGAATTTTTGTTCCAAAGGAAGCTCTTTGACTCTGGGACCATGGTTCCGGAACAACACAAAGAATGGCTGAAGGCAACATGAAAACTACTATTTTTTTCCCTTGAAAAAAATCTCACAAGCCTAAGATGGCGGCCACCATGAAGAAGACAGCAGCAGAATATGTCAATGTTACTTTTGCAAATCAACAAAAGACATACAGATTTGCATGGAATACAAGCAGAATCACAGAGCTGAAGGAAGAAACAGAAGTAAAAAAGAAACAACTCCCAAACTTAGAAGATGCTTGTTAGGACATCATGCTTGCAGACGAGGACCGCTTAATGACACCTCATCAGACTGGTGATGTTTTCATTAGCCATTCTCAAGAAGAAACATGAGAAATGCTAGAAGAAGCAAAGAAAAACTTGCAAGAAGAAACTGACGCCTTACCATCCAGAGTGGAATCAATTCAGTGGGTGCTAGCAGATTTGAGAGTTCAGTTATATGAAAAATTGGGGAGCAACACAAACCCTGAAGCTGATGAAAGCTAAACATTTTATAACACCAAATGATATGGAAAGCAAAACTTTAAAATTTTTTTCACTTATTTAATGGAAACTTGCCTATCTTCACATCTTGCTTATTTATGTTTTTAAAAGAAGACCGTATTCATCTATGTATTTTGCATAACAATTATATAAAGTGTAGGGGTTTTATGTCATGTTATTAAAATCAGTTAATAAAAAAAAAAATCTCACAAAATCCATCTCCTCTTTTCACTTACTGCTTATATTACAGCAAAAGCCTAACCAGTTTCCATGCCTTCAGAGTAAATACACCCCAGTAATTATTCTGAAGCACAGCTCTGATGGTATGGCTTGATTAAAAATCTTGAGTGCCTTTTCAGCATCTACTACATTAAGAGGCAGCTTTTTTCCTGGCCCAAATGTTTAACCTATATCTAATAGTGAAAAACAATCAGAGGAATCCAGATTGTGAGGCATCCTAAAAGGCAACTCATCTATAAGCTGCAATGTCCAGCAACGGGGGAAAACTAAAGGTGGTGGACAGTCCCAGGTTAAAGGAGACTAAAGAACCACATCAACCAAATACAATGCATGATCCTGGATCAGATCTTGAATTATTTTTTTAAATAGTTATAGACTGGGATCATAAAAATGTTCCAAAATTACATTATGGCGATGGCCACAAAACTCTGTACATATACTCAATCCAGTAAACTGTACGCTCTAAATTTTGTGAACTCTATGGTATGTAAATTATATCTCAGTACAGTTATTTTCTGTAAAGCTTTAAGGTGGATTTTTTTTTTATAATTAGAGAACTCTGAATATGGACTACATATCAGATTATTTTATCAACGTTAAATTACGTGGGAATATTGGCACCTTCAGACATCGCTAGTGGGAAGGTGAAGTGATGCAGCCGCTTGGAAAACTGGCCAAAAAATGCTCAACACGGAGTGGCCACGTGTGGCCCAGCAATCCCACTCCTAGTTACACACCCAAGAGACAAGAGCACGTGTTCTCCTGCCATGTACAACCTCGTTCTTGCCCAAATGTTTTTCTTTTTTGCTGTTCTCCAAGTTTGTTTCCTTCTAAACTAAGAAACCTCTTCTCTCTGGTTCTCTCACCCTCTAGAGCCCTTCTATTCTCATCCTACGGCATTTCATTTATAGTAAATAATTTATGTTGCTCGTCTGGGTTCTCGTTTTGTCCCTTAAGTGTATTAGCAACCTGGGGACTATATTTTGCTCATATCCATATGCTTTGCAGTCTTCCTAATGTCTTTTTCACTTTAACTTATCACACACACAGGTATCTCTGGCTGTGTGAACTCTACCTGAATACTTCCTACAATGACTTGCAAAAATTATTACTCAGAATTCACTCTCTAGACTGAAAATTCACTATAACAAGTATGTGTGTACCTTCCAATAAAACAAATTACACTGTAGTCAAGATCAGGCAAAACATATATAAAATATATAAAAGGATACAGAGCTCCCAGTATTATTTCCTGACTTAAAACTAGTAAATCTAACGTAGAAGAAGAAACAACTTTATGCTTTAACTTGTAGTCTAAACCACTGAAGCCACACACAAGGAGTAGCACTGCTAAGTCATAATAAACTCTTCAATATGATATATAGCAACTTACTATGTACTGTAATACGCTACCTTTTATAAAATTTCAGGCAATTTTTATATTGGGGAAATACAGAACTGAAGCTATAATGTATAGGAGACCTTAACGATTTTCACAGCACATCCCAAGATCCCACTGTAACAAATATGACTACAGCATAAAATTTTCCACAAGAAAAAGCATATCTGACAAAAAGAAAAGAAAAAAAGTCTTTCAGAGATATTGAAGAGAGGGAGTAAAAGAGCTCATTCACTTTTCTGAGAGACTCACACCTCAGGACACCAGCTTCGTAATGTGTGAGATATTTGGAGCCTGAGAAACGTAATTTTTCAAATTTAAAAACTTGAAGAGTTTACACATTCATATGGATTCAAAACTCAAAAAGTATAGGGCATTTTATGTGATTTTTTTTTGAAAAATATTTTTTTCTTCCAATAACAGAATTAAGTTGAAATATTCACTTAATTATTTCATAATGGTATTAAAGGCATATTATCAATTACATTGTAACAGTAGCGTGAACACTATATAACTGTACAAATGGCAGGTATTCATACTCTGTTTTCTGCATCATACTACACATTTTAGCATCTAATTATACTAACTCTTACACTCAATAAGTGTTGTGTTAAACCATTTTCCAACAGGTTTCCGTCTTTAAGTATTAGCTTCTTTGAGATCAATGATGTCATTACATACTACTTAAATGCCCTTAAGTAATAAATAAATAGTTACATTAATTCAATACACTAAGGGTCTATATATTAGTTCCCATCCACAGAACTTATTAAAATAAAAGTCTCTCTTTTCAAGCACTGTTATTGCAGTAACCTTACCTCTCGCTGTTTTCCTCCAGAGTATCTTGCATTTTAGAGGACAGTCCTGTATACCTGTCACTTGTCAGTTTTTCTTCTTCTAGGCCTATCCTGTTTCCGTTGTATCTTTCAGTCATTATTTTGGTTGGTGAATGATCAAAAACAGGACATACATCTTCCTTAGAAAGTTCTTTCCACCGTTTCTAAGTAGGGAAATGAGAAACAAATGCAAACACTAAAGTTTTGACTTTTCTTAAATAAAATTTATGAAACTGAAATTCTATATTTAACTTAAGAAAACCCTGTCATGCTAACATATGAATGAAAAAGAAAAACGTGTTTTGTCATACCACTTCTAGCTACGTCTATTTTAAGTTGAATATTTAATAATAATAAAGCATTTTTAATAAATCTATCTAAGTTGCGTTGGGTCTTCATTGCTGCACGTGGGCTTTCTCTAGTTGCGGTGAGTGGGGGCTACTCTTCGTTGTGGTGCATGGGCTTCTCAACGCAGTGGTTTCTCTTGTTGTGGAGCACAGGCTCTAGGCACACGGGTTTCAGTAGTTGTGGCACGTGGGCTCAGAAGTTGTGACTCGTGGGCTCTAGAGCACAGGCTCAGTAGTTGTGGCGCACGGGCTTAGCTGCTCTGCGGCACGTGGGATCCTCCCAGACCAGGGCTTGAACCCGTGTCCCCTGCTTTAGCAGGAGGATTCTGAACCACTGCGCCACCAGGGAAGTCCCAATAATAAAGCATTTAATATTGATGCACATCAGTATGTAGTTGAATACATAATCTTAATAAAATGTAGTGACTTTGACCTCACCAAAATATTGGTCTTAGTAAGAAGATCTTCGCCAAAGTCAGATTGTGCTGTCTCCTAATCCAGAGGCATGTGCCTCTGGAAAAGTGACCAAGATGGCCCTTGAACGTGACCCAGTGTGCCCTGCTCATTGCCACTGTCCAGTTTAGCAGAGAACCAATGGTGAGACCTCCCAGCAGGTTCCTGCAGTGCCAGAGGCCTTCAAGTTGACTGTCCCCACCAGGTACACCAGCAGCCCAGGCAGTTGGCTGGACACTGGGTTGGGAAGACTCCTCAGCACGCCTGGACTTCAGATCAGGCAGGATTCAGACCAAGATGAAGAGACAGCCTATCTTCCTCCAATGAAACAGGACTGTCACCTGCCTTGGGACTTGTTGTTACTAATGAGATGACAGCTAACGAGTAGCAGAGTCGGAATTTGAACCCCTCACAAGGCTCTGTATCTCGGAAATAATCATCAGTGTCAGACACCAGATAGTTTAAGTATCCAACAAAAATGTTAACTGTCTCCAGAATGCATGCTGGTCAATTCTTCATTGAGATCTAGTTACAGCAACTTGGCCTTATACTTGGACAAAACTCAACAATGTCAATAAACAAGATGATGCCAAAAACCAAGTCTTACTGGACCACTTCCCAGAATATGCAACAAATCCAGAATCTGTCAACAAGAAGAGTCAGCAGGAGGGTGGGGGAGAAAGAGAGATTTAATGCTAGTGAATTTTAAAAAGAAAAAACAAAGGGCAATGTCATTTTGCCAGGTCTCTGGGCAGCAAACTCACTCAACTTTGCCTCCCCTGTGACACACCCGGCAAGCAGGCTCCAGGCTCACCTGCCTCGGCGGTGCTGCCGGTGCTGCCGACCGCGAGGCCGGGGACCCAGCACTGCCCCCGGCTCCCATTTGGAGCAGACGGGGCTGCTCACCTCCCCCGACTGCACACTCAGCTGAACCGCACTCACAGACCAATACCCCCACACCATCCGCAACCCCACCCCCATTTCTCACTGAAGAAAGCCCCTCGAAGGAGCTGTAAAGTGATGTATTTAAACTCGAAACCCACTGTAATTTGTTAAAAGTATATATTTACTTATAACTTTATTAGTTGTGTATTATATGTGATTATCATCACAAACACAGTTACTGGTTTCAGATAACAGTCACTTTATTTTTTATTTGTGGTACGCAGGCCTCTCACTGTTGTGGCCTCTCCTGTTGCGGAGCACAGGCTCCGGACGTGCAGGCTCAGCGGCCATGGCTCATGGGCCCAGCCACTCCGCAGCATGTGGGATCTTCCCGGACCGGGGCACGAACCCGTGTCCCCTGTATCATCGGCAGGCGGACTCTCAACCACTGCGCCACCAGGGAAGCCCAACAGTCACTTTAGATGTGAATATTAACAGCTCTTCTTTGTCCTGGCAGGTTCTAAATCATTTAAAATCCACATATGCCAGAAATCTTCACAGGAAAACTAACATGAAACTGTAGCCAATAATGAAAACACCACTTGTATCCCGTAAATCTAGATTAAGACTGAAGGTGAAGACAGAGGCCCCCTTTAGGAAAAAGAACCAGAGATGAAGCTTACACAGCATGGGTGCTTCTGGAAAGATGGCATCCCTCACCCCACTGCCATCAACTCACACTCGAAAAGCTTCCTTCTTTCTTCTTACAAATATTAATTTTCCCCAAAAATCAGAGGCAAAGGGGAGGAGGCAGATGTATGGAGAGAAAGACAAGTCCATAAACTGCCTATCACATCCTTGTATGTCCTATGAGACACTTTTTGGGACATGGGACAGAGTCATGCAGTTTGGGGTATCCACATTAACAAAGTAACTCTAGATCTTTGTAACAATAAAGTTTTATGATTTAAGATTTCAGGGAAATTTATTTCTCTGAGACTTCTGGTCTAAGCTAAGGTTCTAGTATAGCACTGTCCAATGAAATGTAATGCGAGCCACATATATAACTTTAAAAATGTCTAACAGCCACGTTTTAAAAAAAGATGAATTTTGACAAGATGTTTTATTTAATTCAACATTTAAAAATATTGTTATTTGAACATATAATCAACATTTTTTTAATTATTGAGATATTTTATACTTTTTCTCCCTATATTTGTACATCTTATACTTTAAGCAGAACTTGATTCAGACTGGCTACATCTCAACACTCAACAGAACACGTGGCTCCAGCATTAGACAGCAGGGTTCCAGAAGGAGAAAATATCTACATAAAATAAACAAGCCCATATGCATAAATACGCAGTCCTGGAAGAATACACACAGGCCTCAATGGTTACATATTTGGGGGGTGAGTTAGCGAGGACTTCTACTTTGTAAATGATATACTTTCACATTCTCTGAATTCTTTTATACTCAATATGTACTAATCAATTATCTAAAATTTTAAAAATTTCACAGCACCATATAAATTATTAGAGCCTTGCTAAGATCATTTCTGTGGAAACTGAGCCCTCCGAAAGGGTAACAGGCTTTCTGATCCTGAGCACTTGAAAAATACAGACATTTCCAACATCCCATCTGGACGGAGGCAGAGGACGCCTGGGTCTGTCTGAATGAGGGATAAAGGTGCTGAGTCAGAGATCTGATGGCCACACCGCACCAGATAAACTGGGGGAGAAAAAGTTCTTCCGAGCCACAAACTGCACTGTCACAACAATAGGGACCACACAAAAGCCCGTCCATAAAACTCACCTCTGTGGGGAAAACGATCTGCACAGGAAGCACATATATATTCTAAAACTAAAGGAACAAAACTTGAAAAAACATTAAGGTGGAGCAAGGGATAGTATCCAAAGGACAGCACACATTCCATAGAGTTAGTCTGTAAGAACAGCCAGGAAATTAGCAAGGAAGCAACAGAAGTGTGTGGGGAAAACCTCTGCATGTAAACTGGCAGACACAAGCCGAGATTAAAGAGAGACCTGTTCCTAATCCTGAACATCTGAGGTAACGTCGGAAGAGGGTCTCGTGCTTCATGGGCTTAATCTTCACATACCAAGCACTTCACAGACTGACGTTTCTCTTCATTAAAAATTATTCTTTAGAGGGCTTCCTTGGTGGCGCAGTGGTTAAAAATCCACCTGCCAATGCAGGGGACACGGGTTCAAGCCCTGGTCTGGGAAGATCCCACATGCCTCGGAGCAACTAAGCCCGTGAGCCACAACTACTGAACCTACGTGCCACAACTACTGAAGCCCGTGCGCCTAGAGCCCGTGCTCTGCAACAGAGAAGCCACCGCAATGAAAAGCCCAAAGAAGAGTAGCCCCGGCTTGCCGCAACTAGAGAAAGCCCAGGCGCAGCAACGAAGACCCAACGCAGCCAAAAATAAATAAATAAATAATCTAATTAATTAAAAAAAAATATTCTATAATGCTAAAGATTTGGGGGGGAACCTTTTAAATAAAACTTAAAATTTTTATTGATAAATACAATAGATTGTCTTGAATAGTTAAAATAACACCAATGATCAGAACAAAAAAGTCAGCTGATAAATAAAATTTCTTAAGAATATTTAAATGTCTGTGTAATCCATACAACACTTAACTACTTATATCTCATTCCATCTTGACAGATGGTGTGATCTCAGTTAGAAAGGAGAGCTTATTCAGAATATTCCTGCTTTGGCTAGTAATCACAGAAGCTGAAGAGGAAGCAAATGGTTCATGTAAGAGAAAAATAAAGAATTCCACCTGCTTATGTCCAATTCCATATGATCAGTTCAGACAAGAAACGGGTGTCTGTTGTTACTTCTGTTTCTATTTCACATGTTACGTTAGTACATAAACACAGATTTCTGATAATCAGTCTTTTAACTTAGCTTTTACAAATGTGGAATAAAAATACCTTCATGAGAATACAGCCACCAACCAGAGAAAAATAACATTCTCCTGAAATTTCATTACGTTTGCTGCAAGTACTCAAGTTGCTTGCTCATTGTTATAAAAGATGAAATACCTATGATATAAACTAAGTGTTCTTGTATAACTCCAGATCAGGTTTTTAATGGGGCAAAAGTAGCTAAATTTTCTGGTTATTTTAATGATGAAATGCTTAAACCCTCCTTTACAAGGAACCTTACTTTCTTTAATGAAATTGTGTCCCCACTCGGGCTTCTGAGTAACAGGCAGGATTTAACATGAGGCTGAGGTACACAGGAGGAGGGGGGCATACATTTTACAATCTTAGGGGCCAGCTGGATTCACCACATTAATGTAAACATGCTTTTTTGGAAGGAAGGGAGAAGACACATGCATAAACAGAGTGCAGCTATGTGATGCAAATCGTATTTGATACACAGTATACCTGTATACTTGAATCTCCCTTTATAAACTTTGCTCCTTCTATTATAGTCATGTATGAAAATCTGAGTTGATCTGGTGTCTGAATCAGCCCCATTCGGTATTTTCTCATATTCAGTAACAGTTGTTTAATATTAATATTGTCTCCTTTTTCCATCTGCAAGAAAGGTAAACATTATTCAAGCCTTTTGTTGTTAGGAGTCCAGGAAAGAGAAGCAGTACAGGAAAACCGCTAAGAGCAAGTTAGGACAGGTTGCCCGTCTGCCCCATCCAGGCAGCAGAGGGAGGACTCCTGGCCCTTCAGCTAACTCACAGCTGGCTCCAACCAACAGGAATCTCATTCACTCTGGCTAGTGGTTGGTCGAAGGGAGGATTTATGGCCCATTCTGGCTTAATGTAAGGATAAATACATCGAGATTAGTGCCTTTCTTTTTTAAGAACGTCTTGGCAGGAGTAAATCTTTTCGTTCGGCGCCTTCACGTCTGTGTGTGGCAGCCACTTGAGGGTGCTGGAGCAGAAAGGCGGAAACAGCCAGACCCACAAGGACACCGTGGGGCCGCTGCACCAGCTGGGGCTGGATCCACACACCCCCACCCCAACCAGAAAAGAGAACAGCTGTTGAAGTTAAATTTGGCAGGGAACAGGGAAACACACGATCCAGTTTTAGTATTTACCATTAACAGAACAGATGCTTAGAGTTCTTAAACACGTCAAAGTTAACATAACAAGCCGCTTTTGACTGAAGTATAGGATATTAGGCAGAGTGGTAACACAGTAGACGTGCTAAGATACCCTCCCATCAACCTAAAGGGAGGAAAGGCACAGGCCGGTACCCAGGCTGGGGCTGGGAAGGCTGGTGGAGAAAGAACACAGCCCTCAGGCACAACAGGAACCTCAGCGAATGATATTAAAACCCACACTCACCGAGGGCTTAGAAAGTGTTCTAAATGCACTCATCCACTTAATTCTTATGACAGTCCTGGGAGGAGAATACTCTCACTCTCTGCAGTTTGTAAATAAGGAAACTAAGGCAAGAAAGAATTCAATATTATCTACCAACTGATGTTTGAAAAATAAGAAGGGCGGGGGAGAGGACCCATCATTTAGGTAACAAAAGCTACCAGGAAAAGTCTCCTTCGAGAGCTCTAGAATTATCTTGGATGCAGCCCCACCAGTCACAGCAAGAGGCAGCTGAAAAGATGTGAATGAGAGTTTTTGGTTTTTCTAAAAGAAGGCAGAAGTTCAAGTTTGAAAAACACAGTTCTGGGATCCTGACAGTCGAGCTTACTTCTGCCAGTGGAAACAATAAAAAGGTACAGAAGACTGAAACGAGGTCACTTACCAGAACAAGACAAGTGTCCACCAGAGAAAAGGTGCCTGACCGCCCAATGCCGGCACTACAGTGGATCACCGCAGGCCCGTGTTCAGGATTCAAAGAGCCAGACTCTCGCACTTTAAATAAGAAATTGAGAAATGAAGCTGGTGATTCAGGGACTCCGAAATCTGGCCAGGTAGTATAATGAAAGTGAGATATTGTTCTGGTTTCACCACTCTAAAAAGTGAAAATCAAGGGGGGAAATGTTAGTTCTGAGTTTTTTCTTTTAACAGTCTACTGCAGAAAGATGTGTTTTGTGTAATGTACCATGATTTTTCATTTGGTTTTTGATAATCACATACACAAGTATGGGAAGATTTTCTTTAGGAGAATTTGGAATATATTAATAATAACTAACACTTCTGTAACACTTATTATTTTATAAGCATGTTCTAGGCTTTTTATGTATTAACTCAACCCATACAACAATCCTATTAAAACCTATTTTCCAGATGAGAAAACTGAGGCGAAGGGTTAAGTAATGCACCCAAGGTCACACATCAGAAAATGGCAGAGGCAGGATTAGAGCAGCACTTGGGTTCCCAACCACTGACCTGCACCATACATGCTGCCAGGATTTTCTTTAATTCATACATCATGATGAGTGGATTCTATTCTATTTTTTTAAATCTCTACCAGTTTAATTTTACATTCTTTAATGGTTTCTTTTTTAAGAATTTCAAAGTTTTAAAAAATATAATGTTCCCCATTATATGAGTTATCTTTTAGATTCTGCTATCCAGGCACAGAGGAACAACTCAAGAATTAATTTAAAGAAACAATCTTTACATTTTTAACTGAAATTGCTCTCCTAATTGCTGCTTTTCCCCATGGTAACAATTTCCAATCCTAGAACTGCTGACACGGCTTTGCTGATGTGCGAACATGATTTACCAACATGCTAAGTGTTTCCTGTCTCGTAAAGCCTGCCTGGCACTCACCACCACTTCCTGGACATTCTCAACGACCTTTATTTCTGACTAACTCATTATGAAAACGTTCCTTGGCTTTTGCCAAAGGCCCTCTGCCCCCAGAAGCACTTCTCTGCCTTCTGCTCTTCATTCACAGAGGGAACGGCAACCGCTAACACATCTTTGCACAATGTTTCAGCTTTAATTACAGGACTATTTTGGAAGAAGGAGCCACAGAAGCAGCATAAAAAACCCTGATTTTTTTAACGGTTACTTTTACAGCATCTACCTTTCAATACAAATTTACAAAATTAAACTTAGCTTTCTTTTTTTAAAAACAATATTTCCCTTTTTTCAGTACAGATTAAGACTCCTAAGTCCCAGACTCAGTTATATGAGGTACAGCACTGATAAAGTACAGTGCAGAAGTTAAAAAAAATTTTTAATTATACGCATTTAGTGACTAATTTTTCTTGACATCCAGCTTTCATAATTCCAAGTACACTGTGATCCATAGGTTCTCAGTACACTGAAGGCACTAGAAGATTTCCTATTACTAATTAAAATGCTCATTGCGATTATTAAAATTCAAAACATTTCCTTTTAAATTCCAAATTAATTATGCTAAGTGAAAGCAACAGACTCTAAAGGCTGTATACTGTACGATTCCATTTACATGACAGCATGGAAAAGACAAAATTATAGGAATTGAAACCAGCCCAGTGGTAGCCAGGAGCTGAGAGTGGGGCCGGGCTGACTGTACACAGGCAGCATGAGGAATGTGCGCATGCGCATGCATGCGTGTGTGTATCTAGGGGATGGTGACAGAACTGTTCTTTATCTTGACTGGGCAGGTGGTGACACGAATGCACTGTCAAAACTCAGACCTATACATCAAAAAGATTGTATCTTACTGTATGTAAAAACAGTGCTTAAAACATTCCAAATTAAGGAGGCTAAACTGTAGCTTCCTTCTAGAAAACCGTAAATGGCAGCCATCTGATACCCACACAGGACTGGGGTCCTAAGTCCTTTCCTCCATCAGCCCAGGCACACGGTTAGCTCAACCGCATCTTCCTTTAAATGGGGCCTCAGATTCCAGTGGGTGTCTTTAACCCTCTCCCCCGACAGCAGCCCTGCTGCAGTCCTCAGTCACCACGCTGTGCTGACCATGCACAGAGGCCCAGCCCTGGTCCACATGGGCCTCAGCCAGGTCCAGGTGGACCTGCTGGAGGTCCCAGGCCTAGGAGGGGTGGTGCCAGGGCCCTGCTCCCAGGGAAGTGTTCCCTAGGGTGTGGCCTATACAGTGTAGGTTCAACTATGCATCACCTCCTGGCCCAAAACCTACAGTTACCCCACAATCCTGGGCAACTACTTGCTTATATGGTTTTGGCTCAAGACTAGTGGCCTCTTTATTTCTTTCAAATTCAGGTCACACTGTCTGGGATGCTCAAAGCCAGTTTCCAGAAATGCTCACCACTGTATAATACAGTCTTTCTCATGAATAGATTTTTGAAAATCCATCTTTTTCTTCCGTGTAGGACCAGACTAAAGAACTTCTTAGAGGTTAATTTTGTATTAATTCACTCCTACTGAAACAAGATTCAAAAAACTTAGCTCACAAAAATCACATAATTCCCAAAGGGCCACAGAAGTAATAAGATCCATATGTTTACTATTCTGGTATAAAAAAAAGTTTATATGGGGCTTCCCTGGTGGCGCAGTGGTTGAGAGTTCATCTGCTGATGCAGGGGACACGGGTTCGTGCCCCGGTCCGGGAAGATCCCACGTGCCGCGGAGCGGCTAGGCCCATGAGCCATGGCCGCTGAGCCTGCGCGTCCGGAGTCTGTGCTCCACAGCGGGAGAGGCCCGCGTACCGCAAGAAAAAAAAAAGTTTATATGAACGATTGGATACCTTTTCCCTCTTTTTCATGCTGGAAAAAAAACGAGAATGGGGGGAAAGGGTTCCAAAGCATACAGAGCTAAAACAAAATTCATCTTTATTCCAAACAGTCTCTACATTTAGACTCTACAGTTTCTGACAAACTCCTAGTTTCAAACAGCAGACTCACCCTTCCCTCCTGCTCGGTCACCAAGCCCCTCAGTCCTGCTGTGACAACCAGTCAGCTCCGTCCCTTCTCACTGCCACCTCTCACACCCCACTCCAGCCAGTCTGCACACACCTGCCCAGTTTTCTCCATAAGGCACTACATCATGGACACCACCCTCTGCACAAAGATGTCAGCAGTTCACCATTCTTCTTAGGGCAAAATCTCATTTACATTTATTTGAAGAATTTTAAATGTAACGTCTTTGAATCAGATGACAAGCTCATGGTCCATGGAGGCCAGGAAGCTAAACTATGAGCTGAGTAGGTACAAGAGCTGAGAGCCTGGGGGTAATTTAAGTGTGCGCTGTCTAGAGCCATTCAAATACAAGTTAACTATAATTGTTATCAATATGAGTAAGACTATAAATGTTCTAATTATTACTTAAAAATCTATACAGCTCTACAGCCCCAGGCCCAATTTTCACACTTTAGGCACAGAAAGAAGGTAGCAAGATTGTTTCCAAGAATTTCACAAGCCCCAGTTCCGTCACCTGTAAATGGGGTTTAAGAAAGTACTGATCTCACAAGGCTGCTGTGAAGGGTAAACAAGGCAACACCTGCACGTGGTGGCATGTGAAGAGATGCGGTGATCTCTGACAAAATGACACACTCGCTGCTGCCTTTACCGCGGCCCCTGATCCGCTCCCATCAACTGTAACCTCTCCACATTTCCAACCTCCTCACCTGTGTTTCCGCTCCACCTGGAGAGAAGCAAGCTTGTCGACCCCTCCTCCCTTGAGGTCACTGCCCTAGTCCAGTCCCTCACCAGCTCCTGCAGGATCCCGTACCGGCCGTGTTAAATACGTGGTCACCATAACTCACTCTGGAAGATGACTGGAACTCCCAGGTGGGGAGGGGAGGAGAGCACCAGGGCAGGGGGCAAGGGGCTTGGGTTCTAAGCAGGGGGCAGGGCAACGCCCAAGGCATGGTCGGGAGAGGCAAGGCGCGGGCCGGCCGGGGACTCCTGTACTGGCCACGGAAGGGCTTCCCAGACCCCAGTGGAAGGACCAAGCCGTGTTTCAGGACAAGCACTCAGGTGTGGGGTGGTGAACAGGGTACTTGGTGCAAATGCAGAGGGGGTACAAGGGCAACAGGTAAGGACCCTGCCCATGGGGAGCTGAAAACCTTGTTATGGTGTCAAAATGTACACATGCGCAAGTGCTGCACAAGCTGGGAAATGGTAAAATTTAAATTATGAAGAGAAGCGTAAGAAGATCCTAGCTGTTAGGAGTGAATGCATCACAGGTACATTAAGTGACCGAAGTGAGAAATGGGCACAAGCTGGACAGAAGAGTGCACAGGACATAAACAGACAGGAGAGGAGGACACCCGGGTGGCATCTAACCCTGCTCTGGGCAAATCTAGAGGCAGAGAAACAGAACTCAGCATGAAAACAGCCTTCCTGGAACTTGATACACATAAAGCTGGTCGAGGACACTACTGAAAATGGTGAAGGCCAACTAAACAGAAAAGCCCAAAAGACAAGTTCTCCAGATGACCTGGGATTTTAAAAGCCCCTCAAAACTATCTTCATAGCTTAAGCCACAAGGCCCCTTTTAAAAGCAGACATGGAATCTCTTCACGTGGGGCCAGAAGTTCAAACTCTGCGCTCTCATCACGACGCTGGAAAGGGCAGCTGGTGCTTTACTGCCCACCAGACATGAAGTCTCTATGGAGCAGGGCCTGACAGGAGGCAGCTCTGGCCCCAGATCTGTTAAAAGGCACAGCCAGACTCCTTTAGAAGCAACCTGGTCCTCTGAAACTCAGGAACCTCCACCCAGACCTGCAGGTGAGGCCGGCTGTCCCTCCCCTACTTCATCATCACCTTCTCTCCTGCAGCGCGTCCTCCGCTGCCCTGGCTCCTGCAGCCCTTCCCAACTCCAAGGGAGCCGCTGACAACAGGAGGCCCCACACTGAGTCTGAGGCACTGTCAGAGCATTAATTCACTCGATCATCGTAACAACCCTACAAGGCAGTTGCATCATCATCCTCGTTTTGCAGATGAGAAAACGGAGGCACAGAGGTTAAATAATGGGACCAGTCACACAGCCAGGAGTGGTAGAGCTCGGATTTAAACTCAGGCCACATGGTTCCTGAGTCTAAATACTTAACCAAATGCAATTCTGTGTCTCCTACTGAAACGCTACTTTATTCTTCTAACACTCCTAGCTTTTACTAAAGATTGTAAAATAGAACATAAACTGTTGCTATTTAATTATGGTGTACTCTGAACCCAGGTCAGTAAGAAATCACACAATTGCCAGCAATTAAAACGTAGGGGTTGGCCTGCTCCCAGGGCGGCCTCAACTTCAGAAACTTTAGAACCAAGGATCTTCCTTTACAACAATCAGCATCTTTTTCAAAAGACTTGGTCCCATCTCATTAGAAGTTAGGAGATCTGGATTTGAGTTCTGGTTTATCACTTATTAACTGAGTAATCTATTTATGGAAAAAAATCCATTAACCTCATGGATTTTCAGGTTATTTTTTTTTAAGTATGAAAACCAGGGATATTAAGAATATTTACTCTGTCCACATTTTAGGAAGACTGTAGGACAAATGATACATATGTGAAAATACTTTGCAAAGTGATAAAGAAAATACAAAAGTTATTCTATCTTATTACTTGAGGTGTAATCAATGCTCAGGACAGAGAAAAACACCTATGCCCACCTCCTTCTAAATCAATTTTAATGCCACAAGCAGAGGAGGTACCTGGGATCAGTAAACACCATGAGAAGATGATTCCAAGACCCATGAGAACTTTATGGAAACGCAGCTCTGTTTCTGGGAATTAGCACTGGACAACCCAGAACCAAGTAGTAGCTGATGTATTTCAATGCAGCTTAAGATACATGCAAATGTATGTATGTTTGTATGTATGTTTGGAATCACTGGTGCAAAATAAATACAGTGAGGAGATTCATAAAGAAGCCTCCTCCCTGGATGACCTAAGAGATCCCATAATAAGCTTAGCTATGAAAGTCATGGAAGCTGGACCTGGCCCGAAGCACTCGGCACACATCTGTACTTATAGTATGTAATAAAAAACAGAGAGGTGTTTCAGGAGATCAACCATAAAAGGTACTTCTGCATATCTAAAAAGTGTATATATCTCCCTTCACTACAAAGCTTTTTTTTTTTTGGTTAATGATCACATGTTAATCACTCAATTCACTTAATAGTTAACTAAAACAGTATCTCACTTTAGACTAGATACATTCCTGAAGCCATTTTTGGGCAAACATTTTCCTATTTTGTAGTTTTTCTAGTTTCTGAGAGCATCTCAGAATCACTCTTATTTCATATTTTCTAGTTATTCTAATTACGAACCAAAGAAGGCAAAGAGGTAAGTGGGAAGAGGGGAGAAGTATCTCAATCTTCAGCCTGACAACAGCAGGCTCACAACCCACCCTGTACCTGTATCTCAACCAAGTACCAGGAACGAGTCTTATATTTCTGGAAAAAAATCCAAGTAAATGTTCTTGAGACCATATGGTAAACTTACTTCACCATTTTCACCAGTTCAATAAAGACAAATTTCCGTGTGACTAATCCCTTGAATTAACAACACTCTCAACAGTAGTAAGTATCAGAGCTGGCGTTTACAGGGTACCTGGTCTGTGTTAGTGCCTCTGCACACACACCCTCACCCGACCCCACAACGGCCCTGAGAGGGAGGCACCACCATCTCCATCCCACAGAAGAGGACAGACTTCAGGAGGTCTGGGAGCAGATACACTAAGTAGCAGAGCTGGATGTGAATCCAGGTTGGCCTGATTCTAAAGCCCTCTCTCTTAATCCCCGACTAATTTTAGTAAGTTATTCTGAATCCTCAAATATTTACCTGAACTTTAAAATTCTTAGTTTCTAAGGTTTCTTGAGAGTCCTCAGAGAGCTACCACATATAGGAACAAAATCTATAAGGAAAAGGTTATGGCTGTACACTATTATAGGTTATTATTGAAATGAATGGACTGCCGCAAACTTCATATCTAAGAACAAGGAATAATCCTTAAAATCATCATATAAAGCCCCATAGTTTGGGCATGAAAAGTCTTACATTGGTGTTTCCTAACTGCAGCAGATGGACTGTATAATAGGACTTCACGTCTTCCGACAGGAACTTCACACTGAAGCCTGTTTCCTTAAACAGCATCTCTCGGTCATCCTTTGTCGGCCAGTACTGTGCACATTTAACCTAAATTTAAGAATTTAGGTTAATGCATATGACTTTTTTTAGTTTATAGACATAATGAAACCATAAAAAGCTGGAAAGGAAAACAAACCACACACACGCTATATATTTTTCAAGTACCCAAATCTAAGAACAGTCACACTACGTTTGATGTTTAATGTATTTTAATAAGATTGACATCTTACAAAAGCAGGTTTGTAAAATGTTCCTCTAACTTATACACTAAAAAAAAACCCATAAACAGATATCAAGTTCATAAAATGAAAATCAATTAGTCATTTCTAAAGCAGGGTAACGTATATTTTATCATCATACTGGCATTCACACTATTTTTCTATAAATATCAAACTCTTACAAGAATCTTACCTTCAAACAGTATTGAAAAGGCTTTATTTTACAAGTATTTTCCATAAATACCCGTTAATCTGCTACTAAATACTACTACATATCTAGAAATAACATTACATACCTATTTACTAAAATTAAGTCGGGGAAAGAATTAGAAGATAAGCTCCCTTTACCTAGAGTTGTTACCTTTTGGCAGAACTATTGACATGGAATTTGTATTTGTGACAATAAAAACATCTTCCCAAAAGCCAAATTATGAGGCCAGCAGGCTGAGGTAAGGTGAGCTAGAGTCATTTCATTAGGAAAAAACACCAGAAAAACATCCTTGTAAAATATGGCCATTTCTCCTTTTCGAAATCACAAATAGCTACAAATAACAAACAATAAAAATGCTTCCAAAACAAATGAATACTATGAGCTGACACTTCAAAAGGTCAGCTTAAAGACATTTTAAAAATGGCACAAGAAGTGAAAGAGCATAAATTAGAATTTGAACAACTCAGAAATGAGGTGACAGAAAAGAAAAAAGGTTCAGAAATAACAGAACACATTTCATCAACAAAGACTAATTAATTAAACTAGGGAAAAGAGATGTGACTAAACACAACAGATGATGCCTTAAGAGAAAAAGGAGGACATTTTTAAAATAAAAAAAGAAATGAAGAGAGAGACAAATAGGATTAGAGAAAATGTGACAACCATAAAAAATAAGCAAGAAAATCTAACACATGCATAATAGGAGGACCCAAGAAAAGAACACCAAAGCAAGCAAGGGAACAGAATAAATGTCAACAAGTATAATTCAATAAATTTTTCTTTAAAGAAAGAAAAAATGTCTGAAATCACATACTGAAAAAGCACTCTATGCCCCTGGACAAACTGACCCAGAATGACCAACACAGAAATATTCTGGTAAAATTATTGGAATTTGAAGGAAAAAAATCCTTTGGGTAACATAGGTAAAAAGAATAACTGATTAATAAAGGAAATGAAGATGTCCATTTGACTTTGACAGTAATTTGTAATGCCAGAAGAAAATGGAGTAATACATTTAAGTTGTTCAAAGAAAAGCAAATATGAGCCAAAGATTTTATATTCTGCCAAACTGACTGTTAAGCACTGAGCCAGCAGATGAACTGTCATTGGCACGTAAGACATCAGGGACTATGGTGCCCATGAGTCCTTCCTCAGGATCCTCTGGAGTATAACCTACAGACAAAATGACTGGAGAGACACCTCAACATATACAGACTTACACAAAAGGGGCATAAGGGACAGAGTATAATGTGCTATAAACTCTGACAATGTACATAAAGTACAACTTTAAAAAAAACAGAATGGGAAAAACAAAACATTTTAAACTTTTTTTCAGTAGTTATTTTGGTGATGGAGTTGATTTTGTTATTATGACTATTTTCTGTGTGCAATATCAGACAAAGTAAAAGAGTCACTATAAGATATTTGATATCACTAGTGTCTTTGAGAACCAGAATTCATGGTATGGAAAACACTGTAACAGATATAAAGGATAGAAAGGCTTGGGCCAACCCCTATAGGCCTAAATTTGAATCAGAAATATCAGTATGAACACTAGCGCTGTGTTATCTTAACACAGAAACATATTTTTCCTTAGCTCTGTTCACTGAAAAGACCAACCCAGTGGCAACAAACACCCCTATTTTTGTTGTGACCCTGAAATACCACTGACCACTGAAAGAAATTAAGGCCCCTTAAAGAAATGGCTGATTCTTACACAAGAGTTTAAGATGAGCCTGCAATAATGGAGTCATTCCAGACAGCAAGTAGCTATGAAGACTCTTGGGTCTGTGTAAAAGAACTCAGGGCCCAACTTGAAGAGCTTCCTGCTGTCCAGTGAAGGGGCAATCTGACTACAAATAAGGATAATAACTGCCATGGAGTGAAATGAATCAAAGATGTTTGAATCCGTGACTTCACAGTACCTGATGCCCTCCCGCCCTGCCCCCACACCAAGAAAACCTAAGTGGTCACATGTTGAGGACACTAGGGAATCAACTTCTTTTGAAAACTGCTTTTCCTATTTGAAAGTGGCCAAGGGGCTTCCCCGGTGGCACAGTGGCTGGGAGTCTGCCTGCCAACACAGGGGATGCGGGTTCGAGCCCTGGTTCAGGAGGATTCCACATGCCGTGGAGCAACTAGGCCTGTGCGCCACAGCTGCTGAGCCTGCGCTCTGGAGCCTGTGAGCTACAACTAGTGAGCCTGTGTGCCACAACTGCTGAAGCCCGTGTGCCTGGAGCCCGTGCTCTGCAACGGGAGAAGCCACTGCAGTGAGAATCCTGCACACCGCAAAGAAGCATAGCCCCCGCTCGCTGCAACTAAAGCCTGTGAACAGCAATGAAGACCCAACGCATCAATAAATAAATAAACAAATTAATTAATTAATTAAAAAAATAATAAATAAAAGTGGCCAAGTAACAAGAGTGGGAGGTTGTGTTTTTTTTTTTTAATAGAAGTATTCCAACAAGAGATCCTGGAATGTCACTATTTTATATCCCCTAATTAAGGAGCTAAACACCGACCAGCAACAGCTGCCACCATCATTACGCTGACAAACATTATGCCCCCACCCACAAGGTGACCTTCCCCCAGACAATTAAATCTGACTCTAGATCCAACCACCGTAAATATGATTTCTGGTGGAAGTCTTTTTTTTTTTTTTTTTTTTTTGCAGTATGTGGGCCTCTCACTGTTGCGGCCTCTCCCACTGCGGAGCACAGGCTCCGGACGCGCAGGCTGAGCGGCCATGGCTCATGGGCCTAGCCGCTCCACGGCATGTGGGATCTTCCCGGACCAGGGCACGAACCCATGTCCCCTGCATTGGCAGGCGGACTCTCAACCACTGCGCCACCAGGGAAGCCCTGTCTTATCTTTTTATTATACTAATTATACTGCAGAATGAGGGATGACACTTATAATCCTCTAGTTGGCAACGCTGCTCAAAATGTCCCAACTGATAGAGTCCCCATCACTTGAAGCACGAAAACCAGTGTAAACGACTACGCTGACATTGCTGGATACTCTGGTATGTTAACGCCACTTCAGATCTGAAACAGACTAGAAAAACCTTCACCACCATTGAAAACTGGCAACTATTAATTTAGAAAAAAGGAAGAGGGATTTCCCTGGTGGTGCAGTGGATAGGAATCCGCCTGCCAATGCAGGGGACACGGGTTCGATCCCTGGTCTGGGAAGATCCTGCATGCTGCGGAGTAACTAGGCCCATGTGCCACAACTACTGAGCCTGCGTTCTAGAGCCCATGTGCCACAACTACTGAGCCCATGTGCCACAACTACTGAGCTCACAGGGCTAGAGCCCATGCTCCACAACAAGAGAAGCCCCCACTCGACTAGAGAAAGCTCGTGCGCAGCAATGAAGACTCAATGCAGCCAAAAATAAATAAAATTAAATCTTTTTTTTTTTTAAAAAAGGAAGAATCAGGAACCTGAACAGCAGAGTAGTCTAAGACCTCAGGGCTGAAAGAGACCTGACAGACAATACTTTCCAATTTGCATGTTTGACAGAAGAGGACCCTAAAGCCACAGAAGCTGAAAGACTTACCCAACGTCACACCACTAATTAGCACTGGGTTTAGACTGCACTTCAAATGTCAATGAATTTATACATTTCCATACTTACTGCCTTGTGACCTAAGAGCCAATGGTAATTTATAAAGGTTTTAGAAACCTGTCACTTTAATCTTTCATAAAATTTCCAGGATTTTGATAATAATAAATTGTCAAGATTGTGATAAAGCCTACAGATTCCAAAGATCTAAATACCACTACTAGCCAATACTGGCTCCATTATACTTATATTTTGGAGGGTAGTGGTCCGCAATTGTTATTTAAATATTTAAGGTAAAAAAGGAAAAGGATACATTAGCTCTTCTGGTCAGAATCACCCTGACCACTAGCCTTTAAGCAATTAAAGGCCAAAACTAATGAATGAATATCCCAAAAGAAATAAGAAAATATTTATAAGTTAACAATTACAGGCAGTACACTAAGTTGTAAATATCAAGTATTACTCACCGATTCTTTCTCCACAATTCGGTTTAGCATGACAACTGCTTTGGTCTTTTGCTGCCAAACCATGAGCCAGAAATGACAACCTGTATTAGGAAGTGGACCCTGTAAGAACAGAGAAGGAAAAGTGGGTAAGAGAAAGGGGACAGAGTAAGGCTCCAAGGAAACTCCTTCAGGGAAGCTTCTCGTCTGAGAACAGTGTATCGGATCATAAAGAGTAAATCGAGACTTTAAATCCACTTGAACTAAAAACAGGTCTGTGCTAGTTAGGATTACTGATTATCAACGATCAAAACTGACTTTTATTTACTTAGGCAGAAAAGAAAAATTTTCAGGCTCTCAGGTGACTTTCAGAGTTGAGGGCTGGAGAACCAGGCTTGGGTAGGAACAAACGTCAAGACAAGATTTTGTCCAAAGAGGAGTGGGCTTGGGACAGTATTCCCAACCTGTCACTAACATCACCTGCTTTGCTGGTACTGCCATCCTAAGGTGGCTGTACTACTCATGCACAACCTGTAAGCAAACCAGGGTCAAAATCGCAGGCGCCAAGTTCTATGGGTTGTATTCTAGCTGTAAAGGAGGCAGGCAAAGGCGATTTCTGTCCCCTCCAGTCTCTGCCGCAGAAAGAGAGGCCCTGCCTTCCATGATGAGGGCAGCCCTGCAAAGGAGGAAGTCTGTGCCAGCACTGGCCTGCAACCAACCCAAGTTAGTTACAAAGAGAATTCCAGAAAAAGCGGAAATTTCAAAGCACCTGAACCACTATGAAACTGTTAATCTACAAAACCAGAGAATGTGTAACCTCAAGAGCAGAGTTAAAAGGGGTAACGGTGCATATCACAATACTGCCATGGGGAAAAAAAATCAAATCATATTATGAATTTCCAATTACCTTCACATTTTGATTAATGGGTAGCACAGGGCAGAATAAAGGGCAAACAAGAGATGAGAAGGCCATGCCCAAACTTTAACTATTTTAAGTGAGTAAAGATTAACATGAACAAGGTTTGACTGTACCTCCAGTAACTCAACAAGCATTCCCCTCGCAGGACACTGGGAGGCCAGGTCTGACTAGAGCTTCAGCTCCACATGGAAAATAAGGCAATTCAAGTGGTGCTACACTGAAAGCAGCTTTAGGGCAGTTGTATCCCTGGTGTGTAGTGGGTGTTGGGTAAATATTATTTGAACTAATAAACTCTAAGCTCTAAGTTATACAAACGCTAGAAAGGGATTGGGAATCCTGAGGAGCTGCACCCTCAGGTTTGAGGGACTGTTCCCCTCCTTTGGTGCATGTTATCCAATGCTTGAGTTACTTCCAAAACCAAACGGTGTGAAGGTAAAAACAGCAATGAGAAGAACCCCAGTAAAATGAATGCTGTTTCTTTTGTCTAAAAAAATGGACAGATCAGTTCACCAACGAAGTTGCTCCTTAGTGTGTTCACGCACATGCACGCGTGCGCGCACACAGACACACACACAGACACACACACACACACACGCACATTCTGTTAGTGGTTCTGAAATGGGAGAGGGTTTCTCAGCCCTTCCACTTACCAGCAATACTACCTATTTTTCTTGTGCAAAATGGAGATCTATACCAAGGGACTGATATATACGTTTTTAGTTTTCATAAAACTCAGAGGGAAAAGATGACAAAAATAATAAGCAACAAAGGAAAACGAGAACAACTGCAGTTTTAATAAACACTTAGCATCTCTGGTTTTCTCTATCTTTTGAAATATTTTCTGTGCGTGTTCTCTGTTCCAACGTACTAGATACAAAGGCAAAAGCAGTCTCAGATGTCAAAGAGCTTACGACAGAGGCAAGGAACGGAAACACATCAAGCACCACAACAGTAAGGGGTAAACCATCAGGTCTGCAGGAGTAGGAAGGATACTGGCGCAGAGCCTTAAAAATGAGGAGGGCATTGACATGGGGGAAGGAAGGGTAGGGAATCAGGATCCATTCCCAGCATAAGGCAAGGCATGTGCAAGTTTAGGAGACATCTGGGAAAAGACAGTTAGATTGCTGAGGGCAACATGGAGGTACATGGTAGGAAACTGCACCTGCAGAACGGGAGGGTCTCGAATCCAAGAAATAGTCACCGAACTCTTCTTTAAGGAGTAAAGGGATACGACCAGATCCGTATGTCACAAAAAGTAATTCTGGTGGAATTGTTAAAGATGGATTAGGGAGGACGGACTGGTGACAAGGAAATAAGTTAAGAAGCTACCACTTTGGTGCAGATAAAATTCAAGAGAGCTCTGAAGAAGGGCAGGACAGCAGAACAAAGGAAAGCAGAACAAAGGACACATGAGGAGGACAGCTTTAACCCATATGAGAAAAATAGGAAGGCGGCTGGCATGGTTTAAAAAAAAAGAAAGAGTTTGACATAGAAAATGCAGAATTTGTGACGTCAATTGGTCACGTGGGTAAAAACACCCATATGGATGTTGAAAAATATAAGGCAGGGGGTGGAGGCAGGGGTGGGACTCTGTCAGGACACAAAGAAGCTCTCCAACATGGACAGGAGGTTTAAATGAGATCACTAGGGTATGAGTCAGGCATTTTCTTTTACGTGATGAGATTTATAATGTTTTATAAAAGGGTTATTACTATCATTACTACTACCAATAAAAAGCAGTAACAAATGCCACAATAAATACTCCATGGACTACTCACCATAGTACCAGGCACTATATGAGTTTTTATCAGCATTGTTCTATAGATAATAGAGATATATATCAATAATATAGGTACACAATTGACTCTTGACGGGTTTGAACTGCGGGGGTCCACATATAGGCAGATTTTTTTCAATAAATATACAGTTGGCCCTCTTATCCATGGGTTCCGCATCTGCAGAATCAACCAACCTCAGATGGCAAACTTAATACATGATCCGTGATTGGTGGAATCTGTATATGTGGAATCCCAAGGACAGAGAAGGACAACTATGCACTTGAGCACCCATGGGTTGTGGCATCTGCAGAGGATCCTGGAGGCAAACCCCCCACAGATACCAAGGGACGACAGTACAGGCTTGGGGAATAAGTAATGTGTCCAAGGTCACACAGTAGTTTCAAGGCAGCAGATCTGAATAATTAAGAGCAGAACCATGCAGTCTATGGAGACCGTGTAGCTTCACATCCTGGCCTCATCCCACTTGTTGCATGGCCTTGGTAAAGTTATTTGAAGTTCCTTTGTCTTTTTAGGTGATTCCTCGTGTTAACATAAGGATAACAATAGTATTTACCACAGAGGGTTATCCTGAGGCTTAAATTATACAAAACATAAAATATAGAACAGTGTTAAAAACTGCTAGCTGTTACTATTTACAACAGCCAAGACATGGAAGACATCTAAGTGACCATCTACAGATGAACAGATAAAGATGTGGTACATATATACAATGGAATACTGCTCAGCCATAAAAAATAATGAAATAATTCCATTTGCAGCAACATGGATGGACCTAGAGATTATCATTCTAAGTAATTCAGACAAAGACAATTACTATATGATATCACTTACATGTGGAATCTAAAGAAATACAAAATACAAAAGAAATTATTAAAACAGAAACAGACTCACAGACAGAAAACATACTTACGGTTACAAAAGGGGAAAGGGGAGAAGGGATAAATTAGGAGTTTGGGATTCACAAATACACACTATCATCTATAAAATAACAGGATTTACTGTGTAGCTCAGGGAACTATATTCAGTAACTTGTAATAACCTACAACAGCAAAGAGTCTGAAAAAGAAGAGATATAGATGTATGTGTGTGTATATAACTGAATCACTTTTTGTACACCTGAAACTAACACAGTACGGTAAATCAACTATAGTTCAATAAAATAATAAATAAAAGATTGCTAGGTCGGGGACTTCCCTGGTGGCACAGTAATTAAGAATCCGCCTGCCAATGAAGGGAACACGGGTTCGAGCCCTGGTCTGGGAAGATCCCACATGCCATGAAGCAACTAAGCTCGTGCGCCACAACTACTGAGCCTGCGCTCTAGAGCCCGTGAGCCACAACTACTGAGCCCATGTGCCAAAACTACTGAAGCCCGCATGCCTAGAGCCCATGCTCAACAACAAGAGAAGCCACCACAATGAGAAGCCTGCGCACTGCAACAAAGAGTAGCCCCCGCTCCCTGCAACTAGAGAAAGCCCACATGCAGCAACAAAGACCCAACACAGCCAAAAATAAATATATATATATAAATTAATTAATTAAAAAAGATTGCTAGCTGCTAGCTGTTAATTTTACTTCCCACTAGGATGTGAAGTTCATAATGGCACTTTTTTTTTTTTTTCTTTTTTGCAGTACGCGGGCCTCTCACTCTTGTGGCTTCTCCCATTGCGGAGCACAGGCTCTGGACGCGCAGGCTCAGTGGCCATGGCTCACGGGCCCAGCTGCTCCACAGCATGTGGGATCTTCCTGGACCGGGACACAAACCCACATCCCCTGCATCGGCAGGCGGACTCTCAACCACTGCGCCACCAGGGAAGCCCCCATAATGGCAGTTTTATGAATGGCTGTTTTATTCAAACGATGCTGCCACAAAGTAGGTACTCAAAGCTTTGCTGGATGAATGAACATCCAACGAAGCAGCCAGACTGGGATTCAAATACAGATACCATGAATCCAGAGTTTACCCTCTTTCTTAAGATACAAAGGTTCAAAATGTGGTCCCAGGGAGTTGAAGTGATGAGTGTAGACTGGATGGAGGAAAAAACCTAAGTCAGAATCTTGAGAAACAACTGCATTTTTAGAGACTAAAGATGAGAAAGAGGAATGGATAAAAAAAGACTTGAAAAAAAGAGAGAAAGAAAGGGTGTGATAAGGAATCTAGGTTAATTATTCTTTTCTGTTTTTTTATCATTATGGCTTTTCCAAATAGAAAGTAAATGTTTTTAACTCTAAAAATGAATTTATTAAAAACATGAATGCACATAATACTTCAAATATTACAGAAAATGGGAAATTAAAGTCTCTCTTTTTTCCTAATTTCCAGAAATAATCAGTAAGAAGAGCACATGTATAATTTATTTAGCCAGCCCCTTGCAGGCTGCTTCAATTCTACTATTTCTGGCCCTATGCTATTAAAATGAAGTTGTAACAAACATCCTCACATGTATCTTTCTGTCTTTACGTATTAGACCCCTGAGTATTATAAACTTTTAAATCTCTGCTGATCTGACAGGAGAAAAGTGGTAACCGATTGCTGGTTTAAATTTATATTCCCTAATTACTAGAAAAGTTGAGCATCTCTTCATATGTATATTGTCTATCTTTATTTCTTTTCTTTGAACTGTGAATTTATGTTCTTTGCCAGTTTTTTTCATGGACTGTTTCTCTTTTTCTTTTTGATTTACAGGAGCTGCTTTACTTCAAGTAAAAAAGAGTGATTAGGGCTTCCCTGGTGGCGCAGTGGTTGAGAGTCCGCCTGCCGATGCAGGGGACACGGGTTTGTGCACTGGTCCGGGAGGATCCCACATGCCGCGGAGCGGCTGGGCCCGTGAGCCATGGCCGCTGAGCCTGCGCGTCTGGAGCCTGTGCTCCGCAACGGGAGAGGCCACAACAGTGAGAGGCCCACGTACCGCAAAAAAAAAAAAAAAAGAGTAATTAATTCTTGTTTCCTGTGAATTAGAAATAGTCTAACAGTTCATAGTTACATTAATTTGAATATCTTCTTACCATTTTCAATGGTTTTCACTTTCAGTAACAGGTTATTCTGATCTGAAATGGGTTCTTTAAAAATCTCAAACATTATAAATATACAGCTTATCTTTTTTAAAATTTAAGTATAGCTGATTTACAATACTGTGTTAGTTACAGGTATACAGCAAAGTGATTCAGTTACATACATATATTTTTTCAGATTACGCTCCATTATAGGTGACTGCAAGATACTGAATAATACAGCTTATCTTTTGAATATTTAAAATTCATTAACTGAGGGAAATGAGAGCACTGTTAATTAAATCTATTATTAGATAAACAAAAGGTAGCTGGTGTGGATAAACCAAAATCATTTCTGCTATCTCAGAGTGGAAGAAAAGTGCTCCTGGAACATGGGTGTGGCCGGTGTGCTGAGACGCAATCGGGCAGGAGGCCAAAGGGGCAGCAGGCTCTTGGGCCGCCCTGTTGGTTGTCTGGGCACCTGGCTCACACCCTCACCTGCCCTGACATCCAAGGGCTGTCCACACTCTGAAAATACACGCCAGGGCGGGGCAGAGAAGAGCTTTCAAAGGGCCTCTCGTTCTGATTCAAGTGATGTAAAGAGAAGCAGAAGGTAACAAAGCATCAACAAACCAAGGCTTTGTACCAAATATTCAATATAAAGCAAGGAGGACAACTGGCCAGAAGAGAACCGGCCTAGCCAAATTTCATGAACAACTTTCTTTCAGAGAACGTGTAACATTGAAGATTACTTTTATCTGAAATATACACAGCTGCAAAACATTATAACACCATTCATTACATAACAACAGAAAAAACTGAAATAGCGTTTCATCTCCAAAAGAAGTCAGGACACACTTTTTGCTGGTGTTTTAAAGAAGGCCAATCACAAGAATGGCGGTCAGGCATCGGCTGCACATCACACCACTTGCCTGTGTTAAGATGTAACTCCTCTGCGCCTCTTCTATGTCAACTAAGCTGGCATTAATATAATCATTTTCAGCATTTTGCAGTTTAACACGACTGTGATCATCTGAAACAGAGCATGACAAATCATACCGTCATTTCAAACTTGCATTTCTTTTTTATTTTAATATTAATTTTCTGGATATTTATAAAATGATAGAAGAGACAAAGAAAAATAAATTGGCACCCCAGTAGAGTCAAATCCCAAATTACTCCCCTTTTTACTATTTTTTAAAAAGATTATTTATTATTTTTGGCTGCATCAGGTCTTAGTTGCGGCACGCGGGATCTTTGTTGAGGCATGCAGAATCTTTCATTGCAGTGCACGGGCTTCTCTCTAGTTGTGGCACGCAGGCTCCAGGGTACATGGGCTCTGTAGTTTGCGGCACACAGGCTCTCTAGTTGACGCACGCGAGCTCAGTAGTTGTGGTACATGGGCTTAGTTGCCCCACAGCATGTAGGATCTTAGTTGCTTGACCAGGGATCGAACCTGCGTGCCCTGCATTGTAAAGTGGATTCTTTACCACTGGACCCCCAGGGAAGTCCCCCAAATTACTCCCTTTTTTAAAAGAAAGTACAAAGATGAAATCCTTTTGTTTGTTACTGTGTGTTAGAAGGAAGTGCTTCTGTTAGTGGTAGTTTAGCTGTTGTTTAACTAGAAAAATTGACCAAAGAGTAAAACATAGTAAAAGAAATAAAGCACCTATCTTCCTAAAAGTAAAAGGATGGTTAAGCTTCTTGATGCCTAAGAACTAATAAGTCTACCTACAAAAAACAATGGCCTTGGGCTTCCCTGGCGGTGCAGTGGTTGAGAGTCCGCCTGACGATGCACAGGACGTGGGTTCGTGCCCCAGTCCAGGAAGATCCCACATGCCGCAGAGCGGCTAGGCCCATGAGCCATGGCCGCTGAGCCTGCGCGTCCAGAGCCTGTGCTCCGCAATGGGAGAGGCCACAACAGTGAGAGGCCAGCGTATCGCAAAAAAAAAAAACAACAATGGCCTCAAATAAATAAGACCAGATCCCCACAGTAACTACATTTCATTTTCTTCATTCAACAGATGTGCATTCAACTATATATAAATAATTTTTAGCACTTAATTATATAATTAGATCAAGTGCTAAACTATATTTAACACACTTGGAATATTCCAATTCTTTAAAAGACAACTAAAGATACTTCATTAATTAGATTGTGTTATAACATTTTAGATATACTAGTTTTTTAAAGTGAAAATCTCACAGATTTAGAATTGATGCTAATTTAAATACGTGGAGCACAAAACTTTACCTATATCATTTTGGAGGGAAGGGAAGAGAAGACACTGCGAGAGGAAGCACACGTATAATAACAGAACTAGTGTTAACTCAGAATTCTAAATATATGACAGGCAGAGGCATATGACTGAATTATAACCTACATGCATGTTTGATGTCTAACTAGAGAAAACGTTCTATTGTAAACTGCTCCCCTCAAGGCAATACCAAACAACCATTCTCTCCCCCACTTTTAAAGTAAAAAAACTGTTCACATTACCTCCATGTGAAAGAAAATGTTAAATGGCTTTAGTTCCACACATCAATTTATGTGAGATGTTTCTGCTGGATTGAACCCAAGACCTCTGTAAATATTACACATCATGTGCAAACAGGAAAAGCGAAGGTCTTGTTATAGTAAATCACTTATACTAGTGTTCTCGGAAAGATGATGTCAACAGTCATAACAGTCATTTTTTTTTAACAGTTTGATCACTCTTTAACTGTTACGTGAGAGAGTAAAAAAGTCAGCTACATAATTAACAAAATAAAGACCATACACCTCCTAGATAACACTTATCAGAAGAATAATGCATGCTTTCAGAATGCTACACAATCCCTAAAATTCAAGTTCCGCCAAAATATAATACTAAAGGAACGTATTTCCTCATGCTGTAATCACAGAAAGAACAGAAACCCCGGAGACTAATCATATCTATCTCACAAGTGAAAAAAGCAATTTGGCAAAAGAAGCAAGAATCCATAGGCACTGGGAAGGTTCCCCTACAGGGTGCTGGGAATTCAGTTATCCGGCAAGTCATCCAGACCCTTCCATAAGCCTGGAGAAAGACCTCAGGGGTGTTTTAAGGGTATCTGACACCCTGCCTTCAGGACTTTGAACTGGGTTCACTGTTATTTTCTCTCCAGTGTTAACATCTATACCTGGTGTCACTCCAGCTCATTAAAAACATGAATCACACACCCCCAGACCCGTTCCCTGGAGCCCGAGTGCTGACCACTAGGGGAGCAGGGTGTTACCTGAAAGGCACCCCCCAAAAGGAAGGTAATCCTTGGGAAAAGTCTATCTATTTAGAACTGGCTACAAGTGTTGGCTGAACCTATGTTTTCTCCTCAGGACTGATATTTTTAAACTTTCAGCTACATCTAACATCATTTTAATTCTTCTGTTCCATTAAGAAGATTAATAAAAAATGCAAAGCATGTAACTTTTTGATTCAGAAGAGAATCTGTGTAGAGTAAAAAACGTAAGAGTTTCTTGTGTTAAATAAAACATATCACTTTAACACTATCTACCAAGTTAAGTATAAACATTTCAGGAAGTGAAACTATCAAAGCCTTTTTATGAGTAATTGTGACTTAATGATTTATATTCTCTGGCAATGATAACAAAGAGAGACAAAGCCTCTTTTCCCACGAAGAACCACTTACTGTCTGGTCTGAAATATCTGTGAGGGTGACATGGGTCCCCTTAACACTTGAGGTCAAGTGTCTCCTCTCCCTGCCCGTCACGACTGGTCAGCCCCAAACCTGTGAACGGTTCACTCCAAAGCAAACTTCTGACTTCTGAGTTAGAAAAAAACCCAGGAAGTTACAAGCTTTCTCCTCTCCCCAAAGCAGTTGATCCTGCCTAAGAATCTCTGAAAATGAGACTACCAGATCAGAGTCATCTGATCGGGGCCATCAGCACTTTATCATCATTCTAAGTGTATGGTTATCCCCCTCTTCCTTATCTTTTAAAGGATGCAGCAAAGGGAGAAAATGAAGATGATTCAAACTGCATTGCAGGAGAGGCCAAAAAAGCAACCAAACCACACCTCACAGGAAATCTGATTTCTCAACATCTAATAACACCACCAGCAGGACGATCAAGAATGCATACTTTTCTCCACAGTGGCATCATCGGGGTGAGGGAAGAAATGCACACCCCATGGACTGTGGCAATGAGCTGGATTAGGCAAACTTCCAACCATGAGTCCCCGCACCTCCCACCCGCAAACAGCCTGTTTTCTGAGAAATGGCTTCATCTGTCAAGAAATGACTGGCTCTAGCTGTGGCCTGAGTTGACAACACAGATTAGCTTCCTCTTTCAATACTGTCACAATGAGCTTTTTTCCCCCATCCCACCCCCCCACCCCCCCAGTTTCACGTTTTTTCATTATTGTAAAGACATCTCCTTATGGAAAGTCTTCCAGGTCAAACAGGAAGGGCTCACATTTATGCCGAGGCAGAGATCAAGAACAATGAACAGAAACTGGGCAGAAGACTGACTATCAGCACAGCTTTAACAGACTTCCTGCTTCAGGCTCCATTCTCAATGGGGGACAGTAAGCGTTCGGCACTGATTTCCACACCATGTGGCGCTTCCCAGCCAAGAATGTAAGCATCTGACAGATGTGTCAACTCTCTTTAATTCTACAAGTAGATACTGGAGGCACAAATAACACGAATTTTCTCTCATAAATCAAGCAATGAGCCAAAAGCAAAGCTAGGGCTAAACCCCCATCAGCATTGGCGTGGCCATGACAGTGGAGAAGAAACAAGCCATCGTGCAGAGGGTCAGCATCTCAGCTGTCTCCTCAGCAAAGTAAAACCATACGAGCTGAACGGTTCCTTTTCTGACGACATAACCAACCACAACGGCTGTGCAGGACTTTTCACTCCTGGGACGTGTCAGGTGCTCACTGATCTCCATCCTCACCCCTCATACCCTGAGTCGTGTTGTGCACGTTTTGCTGACACTCGGGCCAGTCAAGTCATCAGCCTCGATCACACCCTAGAGAAGCAGCAGCAGAGGCCCAGAGACGCCCCAGATCCTCCCCAGCATCGCCGCCCACCCTGCTCTTTGCCTCAGGGATGACTTCCGCCTCCATCTCTTCACACACACCTCACCTCTTGAAGGCCTGGCCCAGGACTTCCCTTCTCTGATGGAAGCCCCCCTCCTGCACATCCTGCCCACCAGACGATGTGCTCTTTAAACTGACCACCTTCCACACTTGGTCAACACATACATGCCAGGAGCCAGGCAACCAGGACAGAGAGATAAGACATTATTTGTTTCAAGCTTTTTAAAAGAAAAAAAATCCTATCGGGAAATAAGTCCTAGTGCCGTACCGTGCTGCGCTGAGTATGGTGGGAGCAGGCCAGGGTAAGAGGAGGGGAGGGGGCTTCCAGCAGGAGGAGCAGCAGGAAGAGGAGCACAGGGGCTGCTGAGAAGGACCAGGAGGAGGAGAGGCCCTGGCAACTCCGCACGAGCACCTCAGCTTCGAGGAAAGAACGAGCAGCGGACAGAGGATGGGCTGGAATGAGGAGGACGGCCTGACACTCAGGCAGTCCCATCCATCGGGGCCCGTGGCACAGCCGCATGGACCGGCCACCAACAATGCTGTGTGGAGCGCACAAGTGGGCTCAGCCTCCTCCAAACGAGGGGCCAGCTGCCTGCACATGTCCACCTCTCTGAATCCATCATGATTCCAAGTTCCTAAACTTGACAGGACAGTGTTAACTGGTTAAATTCTGCCTCCACACATCCCCAAACTGAAAAGGGCACCTTGAACCCACCCCAGAGTCTCTGAGATGGAAAGACTGGGTGGTGTCCTTACAAAACGGGTAAAAGTCACCACTGTCGTTTGAACACGGACACATTTCCTCTTCGACAACATCTATAAAACAAGACATGGGACTTCCCTGGTGGCGCAGTGGTTAAGAATCTGCCTGCCAATGCAGGGGACACAGGTTCGAGCCCTGGTCCGGAAAGATCCCACATGCCGTGGAGCAACTAAGCCGGTGCACCACAACTACTGAGCCTGTGCACTAGAGCCCGCGAGCCACAACTACTGAGCCCGCGAGCCACAACTAATGAGCCCGTGCTCTAGAGCCCACGAGCCACAACTACTGAAGGCCGTGCACCTAGAGCCTGTGCTCTGCAATAAGAGAAGCCACCACAATGAGAAGCCCATGCACCACAATAAAGAGTAGCCCCTGCTCGCCGCCAACTAGAGAAAGCCCACTTGCAGCAATGAAGACCCAATGCAGCCAAAAATAAATAAATAAATAAATTAAAAAACAAGACACACCACGCTTTGGTCTCACACAATCAGTGAGCAGCTCACCACTTTCCTTGAAGCTCAGATCTCTCCTTCTAGGAGAAAGGAAGGGAGAGAGGGTTGGGGGACGAATGGTATTTCCCTTTTATCCACAAACCCAGGCCCCTGGAACCCATCCACACTCCTGGGGAGCTTACCTTCTCGCAAGGGAGACAGCAATAAGCAAAATAATTAAGTATTTTTATCACGTTATACAGTAATAAACCCTATGGGAAAAAAGAGCAGAGTAAAGGGCAGCTGTGCTGGGAAGGGGGGCAGGTTGCAATTCTAAACAGGTGGTCAGGTTGGGCCTCACTGTGACAGTGACACTGAAGCAAAGACTTAGAGGAGGTCAGCCACATGAATATTTCGGTCAAGAGTGTGCCACGCACAGAGAAGAGTGAAGGCTTTGTGATGGGTACGTGCCTCACGTCTGGGGATGGCGACTGCGGCACAAGCCCCGTGAACAAAGGAAAGAGAAGCGCCTGAAACTTAGGTTCAGAGTTGAGAGATCCTGTACTGATTCATTAGTCTAAACTCCTAAATCCAACTATCAGAGAATAGAGGCTTCTACTTCCGTTTTCTCGTAGCACCTACCAGCACGGTGTCATAACAATTTAGGCTAGCAAGTGGTCAAGAATTGTTTATACAATGAATTCCAGAAAATGTTCATATTCAAACTGTTAAGCTGTGGTAGAATTTTTTTAGAATGACATGTCACTATTAAAACACTCTAAACGTCAACAGGAGATGAAACTACAACTGACTTGAGGAGTAAAGTAATTCAGCAAAAAACAAGAGCTCAGAAAGCTTCAGGACTTTTTAGTAGAGGCAACTGGAATCATGTGGCCAGATGCGAGAGAACAGTGAGGGAGGCGAAGGGGCATGGGTGTGGCCCTGGGGTCTGCTCTGGCTCCATTGGTCCCCATGGCCGAAGAAGCCGCTGAGACCTGCACGGAGCAGGGCGGCCCCCGGAGGTGCGGGCCCGGGACCCGAAACCCAGCACTGGTCTCCTGGGCCTCTTTCTCATCCGTTAAGAGGAAACAGCCAGACTACACTCGTCCTTCACCACTATTTCTACTGACTGACCCTCATTTATACCCTAAACGTGTCAAGTACAGAACTCCTCAAAAAGTCCTATTTTATCTTAAAAATTTACAGAAACTTAAAAATTCTACTTTGCTATGTATCTGTATTTTAATATATCAACCACTCCTTCCCCCAATGCCCGTTCTGAGTACAATGGATGGTCCTGGAGGATGTGCCCGGCTTCCTCACTGACTTAAGGGCTCTCCCTGCAGCCCCGGCGCAGCTCCAACACCAGAGCTGTCCACATGACGCGGTGGCTACAGGTGGGGCCTGCCGTGACGAGGCTCCAGCCCGCTCAGCGCCCAGGCCTCAGCCATCGGCATGGCCAGGGACCCTGACAAGTTCACTGCATCCCACCCCCACCTTGCACAGTGCCCTACCCAGGACCCGATTCAGGAAGGCTGTGAAATCCAGAAACCTGGAAAAACACTGGAATAACCCTCAGACCTGATCCCCGTCTCTTCTTTTGCAGGCATCACTCGTGTGGAGCCGTTTTATCGCGTGTGCAAACTCATGCACCCACCACCACAAGCTCCTCTGTGCCCCCTTCAGAGTCTCTCTTCCCTGGCCCCGTCCTGACCCAGTGATCTGCCCTCTCCCGTAACGGCGGCACCATTCCCAGAACGCTGTATAAATGGAATCACGCAGGAGGTAACCTTGAGACTGGACTCTGCTCAGTGGGAGTCCTCTGGGGCCCACCCAAGCTGCTGCAGGGCACGGGGAGCTTCCCACGGCAGGAACAAAAGAATCACGGTGTGTTGACCACTTACCCACTGATGGACACTTGGGTCGTTTCCAATTTGGAGCTCTTACAAACAAAGCTGCTCTGAACACCCATGTTCACACTTCTGTGTGGACATAAGATCGCAATTCTCGGAGATAAATGTCCAGTAGTGCAGCGGCTGCGTCATATAAGGTAATCAAGAAGCTGCCACACCATGTTCCAGAGCAGCCGCACCATCCACCGTCCTCTGTTCTCCCCGCTGCGTAGGAGATCCAGCTTCTCCATGTCCTTGGAGTCTGCAGCCCTGTCATTTCAACTCCTCTAGTATGTGTGTCACAATCACTCACCACCATGGTTTTAATTTGCTTTTCCCTAATGGTTAGTGATGTTTTTCGTGTGCTTATGTGCCATCTACGTTCATCATCTTCTGCCCATTTCTGAACTGGACTGTTTGGGGTTTTTACTGCTGTATTTTCAAAGTTCTGTATATATTCTAGATATGAGTTCTTTGTGGTTTATAAATATTTTCTCCCACTCTGTCCTCGTCTCTCCATCCTACTAACGGGGTCTTTCACAAAGCAAAAGTTTTAAATTTTGGTTTAGTCCAATTTGTTGATATTTTTTCTTTTATGGATTGTGCTTTTGATATCATGTTAAGAACTCTTCACCAAAAACTAAAAACGGAGATAGAACCAAAGGTCAAAATCCTAACAGTTAATGAGAAAACTTTTAAGTAAAAGAGCTGTCTACACAATGGATTTTGAGAATAAGTGCATTTAGTCTTTATTTTTTAATGACTTTTTAAAAATTAATTAATTAATTAATCAGTTTATTTATTTACGGCTGCGTTGGGTCTTCATTGCTATGCGAGGACCTTCTCTAGTTGTGGTGAGCGGAGGCTATTCTTCCTTGCAATGCATGGGCTTCTCATTGCAGTGGCTTCTCTTGTTGCGGAGCATGGGCTCTAGGCACACGGGCTCCAGGAGTTGTGGCACTCAGGCTCCAGTAGTCGTGGCACACGGGCTCAGTAGTTGTGGCGCATGAACTCAGCTGCTCTGTGGCATGTGGGATCTTCCTGAACCAGGGCTCGAACCCATGTCCCCTGCACTGGCAGGCACCAGGGAAGTCCCACTCTTTATTTTTAAACTTCAGATGTGATGAGGAAGAATGTTAGCAAATATTTACAGAACAGTTACCATAACATTTAAGTTATATCTATACTTATTCTGATTACTATTATACAATAGTTTTTATCTAAGTGTGCTTAGCAAGAAAGATGACAAACACATTCTTGTCATGTATAAAAATCTGTTTTCATAAATTGAAAGTCTATTGTCTTGTAATTCTGAGACTATCAAAATGTTTATTAATTATTTGTCTGTGAATTTTCTGGATTATCTATGAAGAAAAAAACCATATAATTCATAACTGTAGTGGTTTTGAAACTTGCCCACAGTTCTTTGTGACAACTCTCCCCTCTTGAACCCGGATGACGTGGTACCTCGCCCTAATGAACAGAATGTGGTGCAGGTGATGTGTGACTTCAAAGGAGAGGTGACACAGGCAGTGCAGCTCCCGGCTAGACTCCAAGGATGCTCACTCCTGCAACTCAGGGGCTACCGGTGAGGAAGTCCAGGTCACATGGAGATGCCATGTGCAGGTGTTGCAGCTGACGGTTTACCACTGGGTGAGGGTCCAGGCGACCCAGCCCGGCCACCACCTGAGCTATGCTGCCTGGGAGACGGTGAGCAAGACCCGCCTGCGTCCAGTCAGCCTCCCGATTCCAGACGTGGCGAGTGACTGTTAGGGTCTGAGGGGGTTAGTTAGACAGCAGCAGTTTCCAATCCTTATGCCTTCGTTTCTTATTCTTCTCTTACTGTAGTGTCTGGGACCCAAAGTACAATGTCAAGTGGAAGTGGTACTTGTGGGCACCCTTGCCTTCTCCTCGAGTTTTAAGAATGTTTGTAACACATTATCATTAAGAGTGATGTGACTGTAGGTGTCCTCTCATGTTAGTTACAGAAGTTTCCTTCTGTTTCTAGTTTAATACGTTATTTGTTTTTAATCAGGAGCAAGAACTGACTTTAAATAATCTTTTTGCATCTATCGAGATATTCATAAGGCTTTTTCTCCTTTGCCTTGTTACTAAGGTTAATTACATTTATAAGACTGTCTAATTCTAAGCCACCCTTACATTGCTAAAATAAACTTAATACAGACACTACTGTATTCAGTTTTTTAACCTTTCTTTAGGATTTTTACATCTACATTCATGACGTAGATACGCCTGTAACTTTTATTCCTCTCACTAAACTTTTCTGGTTTGGACATCCAAATTATCTAATAGCCTCACAAAAGGAATTGAGGAGTATTCTCTTTTTCTGTTCTCGGGAAGAGTTTTTATTATTATTAAGACACGCCTGTTGGGACTTCCCTGATGGTGCAGTGGTTAAGAATCCGCCTGCCAGTGCAGGGGACACGGGTTCGAGCCCTGGTCCAGGAAGATCCCACACACTGCGGAGCAACTAAGCCCGTGGACCACAACTACTGAAGCCTGCGTGCCTAAGAGCCTGTGCTCTGCAACAAGAGAAGCCACTGCAATGAGAAGCCCGCGCACCGCAATGGAGAGCAGCCCCCGCTTGCCGCAACGCAACTTACAGAAAGTGCCGCGCAGCAACAAAGACCCAACGCAGTCAAAAATAAATAAAATAAATAAATAAATTTATTTTAAAAAGACACACCTGTTAAAGCATCTAGTCCCAGTGTTTTCTTAGTGGAAACATTTTTTTAATTAATTTAATTTATTTAGCTGTCACAGGTCTACTTAGACTCTACTTCTCCTTTAATCTGTGTTGGTAAATTCTATTTTTCCAAGAGTCTGTTCCATTTCTTCTAACTGATCACATTTATTGCCATAATTGTTTGCAGTACTCTAGCTTTTTAATTCCTTTTACATCTGTATTGATGTTTCCCTTTTTTCTCCTAATGCTGTTTATATGCACCTGTCTCTGTCTTTCTGGGGTTTCTGTTTTGTTTTTAAATATTTACTGTATGTATGTATGTATGTGTTTGTTTATTTATTTATTTAGCTGCGCTGGGTCTTAGTTGTGGCATGCAGGATCTTTGTTGTGGAATGTGGGATTTTTTTAGTTGAGGCATGTGGAATCTTTTTAGTTGAGGCATGCGGGATCTAGTTCTCTGACCAGGGATTGAACCCGGGCCACCTGCATTGGGAGCATGGAGTCTTAGCCACTGGACCACCAGGGAAGTCCCTGTCTCTCTGGTTTCTATGTTTGTTTTATTTTTCTTGCCCAATCATGCCAGTTTATTAGTCTTATCAAGGAACTAATAATTTGGTTTTGTTTGGCCCTTTGATTTCTATTCTTCTTTTATTTTTGTATTATTTCCTTTCTGCTTTTTTTTGGGGGAGGCGGTTTTATTCTGTTACTTTTACTCTAAATTGGGTTAGACACTTAGCACTTTAATTTTCAGCCTTTTGTTTTAATACAAACATTTAAGACAGCATATTTTTTTGCAGTACTCTTTTTGCTGCTTTATGCAAGTTCTGATAAGTAGAATTTTACCTATTGTTCACTTTTAAGTTTCCATTATGATTTCTTCTTAACCCATGAATCATTTAGAAATCTTTAAATCTCCAAATTTATAGGAATTTTTATCTTTTTATTAATTTATAATTTAATTGCATTACGGTCAAAGAACATGGCCTGTAAGACAGTAATTCTTAAACTGTTTTAAGAGTTACTTCCACAGCCTAGTCAATTACAAATATTCCATGTAAGTCCTAGAAGAATGTGAATTCTCTAATTGTTGGAGAATAGGTTCTATATATAACGTCTTATATATTTTTCTTATTAAATAAAGCTTAACTGTGTGGTCCAAATCTTCTACTTCTTTACTAATATTTTGCCTTAAGAAGTCTGTGAACGGGCTTCCCTGGTGGCCCAGTGGTTAAGAAACCGCCTGCCAATGTAGGGGACTCAGGTTCAAGCCCTGGTCCAGGAAGATCCCACATGCTGCGGAGAAACTAAGCCCGTGCGCCCCAACTACTGAACCTGCGCTCTAGAGTCCGCGAGTCACAACTACTGAGCCCACGCACCACAACTACTGAAGCCTGCGCGCCTAGAGCCTGTGCTCCGCAACAAGAGAAGCCACCACATTAAGAAGCCTGCACACTGCAACGAAGAGCAGCCCCCGCTCGCCGCATCTAGAGAAAGCCCACGCACAGCAACGAAGACACAACACAGCCAAAAATAAAAATAAATTAACCAAATAAATGAAAAAAAGTCTGTGAATATAGAATTGTCAATTTATTTCTGTAATTCTATTCATTTTTGCCTTATATACCTTGAGACTATTTTATTAGGTGAATACAAATGTCACAGCTGATACTGCCATGTGTATTCAGAGTAGCTCTGCCATTTGCTGAAATCTTTTTTTAGGAGGTGGGGAGCACAGAAAGCCTGGATGTCTTCCTTACTTCCTCCCCACCTAGCAATTTATTTAAAAAGTGTGTTTATTGAGAATCTTCTTGTTTTGTGGCAGTAAGAAACTATGGACTATCTAACCTGCCACATTACTGGAATCAGAAGTCCATGTGTTACTTTAAACACTGATGGATGAACCTTGAGGGCATTATGCTATGTGAAAGAAGCCAATCACAAAAGAAACACTATATGATTCCATTTCTATGAGGCACCCGAAGTGATCAGACTCTGAGAAAGAGGAAGTAGAATGGTGACTGCCAGGGGCTAGGGGAGGGGGTAGGGTTTCAGTCACACAAGATGACAAGAGCTGTCATACAACAATTGTGCATACAGCCAACAACACCGTGATGGACACCTAAAAACTGTTAAAAGGGTAAATTTATGGTATGTGTTTTTACCACAAAAACAAAACAAAAAACTACTCTTTCACCTCCTTTTAGATCAAATAGTAAACTGGGATTTCTACGTGCAAAGCAAATATAGTAAGGAATATTTCAAACTCTGGCAGCTGTCTCTAACAGTACAAATACAATTCTCAAAGTGATGACTACAACCTTTCTTTTCTCAACCAACCACCTTCTGGCCAATCTCTTCTACAATTACCTCATGGTTAAGTGAGACAAATAAGGCATCTTTTCAGTCATGGCAATTATACAAAGACCGTAGACTTCTTAAAATTCTTTCTATTTCAAAATACCCCTCTTTGGGACCTGCCTGGCTATCCAGAGAGTTAAGACTCTTGAGCTCCCAATGCAGGGGGCCTGGGTTCAATCCCTGGTCAGGGAACTAGATCCTGCATGCATGCCACAGCTAAGAAGCCCACACACCACAACGAAGATCCTGTGAGCGGCAACTAAGACCCGGCACAGCCTAAATAAATAAATAAATAAATATTAGAGGAAAAAAAACACCCCACAAAATACCCCTCTTTGAATATGTACCTCATATTCATACCTTCAAATGTAGTTTCAAGCTGGGCATATAAGAATCACATAAGGAGTTTGTTTAAAAATACATTTCCAGACTTGATGAATCAAAATCTAGAAAGATCTGTGATGCTAAATTAAAAACAAACAAACGAAAAACAATTCCTTTTGATTGCTTGCAAACATGTCATCGTCTGCTTTGCACTCAGTATTATCTATGTTTATTTCCTGTATGGATGTTTAGAAATTCTTTATATGAAAAATAACTGCTGGTTTAAAAGACTATTTTAATAAAGTAAAAAAAAAAAAATTATCTTAAAAGCCACCCCTAACTCCTTAAGCAGAGCTGAGTGCCTCTTCTCGGCTCCACCAGCACTGTGCCATCTCCTGACACACAAAGCACAGCAGGCACGTACACGCACACACACCCCGCCCCACACTGCACGTATGTTGTTGGCAGGCAGGGCGTGTGGACTCACGGTCCTCTCAGGCACAGCACAATGGCGGACATGCAGCTGGTTTTCAATACACGTTTTCTGAACCAAGCCAACAACTGTACAGGACTCTATGGAAATGATCTAACGACTCTCAATCAAGAAAGGTATACCAGCATCACCTCAGGAACTTTGAAAAAATACCTATTCCCAGGTTCACCTGGATTTAGTGGAAGTCACCAGCTCCATGACCTCCTCTCCTGTATGAGGATAACACCCCGGGAAGTGGTTGTTTAGATGGTATTTGGGGGAAGAGGACTTTGAGTGAAGTCGGTCAAAGAGAGAGGAAGCCTATTCCAAACGGGAATGACATTCGAAAACTGTTAAAAACAGGGCATGTTGGTGCCAAGTGAGTCACCAAAACAAACAATTTGTAGGAAAATGGCTACAAAAGGCCTTGTGTGGTAACGCTAAAGCACTTTAACTTTTCATAAAACTGAGGAGCACGACTGAAGACAGGAGTGGAGGACAGACTTGCATCACACACAGATTGCTCTGGATACCGTGTGGGGTTCGGACTGAGGTGGGAACAGAATAGAGACCAGTTAAGAGGCTGCTGTAATAACCCAGGCCTGAACCAAGCCACTATGAACAGAGAACAGATTTGAAATATACTGTGGAAATGGAATTATAATTACTTAGTCACCAACCAGATGTGGGAGCTGAATGAGGGAAGAGAGGTCTGAGTTTCTAGCTGCAGCAAGTGTGCGGCTAGTGGTAGCCCTTATGAACATGGGGATAAAGCAGAAAGAACAGATTAGGGCTGGGACTGAGGGACTGTGGGGAAGGAATTCTGAGCCTGAGGTGGCTACAGCACATCAAGACAGAGAAGTGCGTAAGTGGGTCTGTAGCCGAGAATAGAGACGTAGGCTGCAGATGAGATCTGGGGTCAGAAGCAGAGAGATGGCAACTGAACTCACAGAAAATGAGGCCATTCACACAAGTGAAGAGCGGGAGACAAAGGCAGAGACAGAGCCCTGAAGACAAAGACAACTGAGGAAGAGAAGTTCTGAAAAGGCGTGATCAGCCAGAGAAGTAACAGCAAAATCAAGAAAAATATGGACTTAGGGAAGGAAGGCACGGTTGACAATGTCGGAAGTCACAGAGGGCTAAGAAAAAACACCGATGGAAAGTCCCTCATTGCATTAGAAAACTAGAAAGCGCACAGTACTTTAGAATAAAAGTTTCAGTGGGGAGGCTGGGGTAGAACCACGGCTGAAGAACGCGTGGGTGATGAGAGTGGAGAGAGACAGGGTGGTGCACGCTTCTAAGATTCTGTGTGTGTGTGTGTGTGTGTGTGTGTGTGCGCGCGCGTGCACATGCCTGTGTCTGTGTAGGTGACAAAGCAATAGCTGGAGTGCGATATGGGGGTTGGGGTCGGAAGAGATTGGAGCACATCTGAATAATAAGGGAAGAGAGTTATTAGAAAGAGGTTGAAGCTATGAAGAAGAGAGGTGATAGTGGAGCGTGAGGCCCATGAGGAAGCACCTGGCATCGAACACAAATGCAGCACACCAGCAGCCCTAAAGAGGATGCCTACGCTCACCCACTGAAACCAAACATGCGAATCCTCTGAGCAGTAAGGCAGCCTAATTCAATATCTGAAGGTGGGATCGATCAGAACAAAAATAAAATCACTTGATGAACACATTTTTAAAGCCCTGGTGTTATAACTGTTCACAAAACCCTGTGTGTGTGTGTGTGTGTGTGTGTGTGTGTGTGTGCGCGCGCGCGCGCATGCACATACATGCACACGCACAGCAGAATCTAAGTCCAACCACAGGGAACTGTTACATAAAGATTGACCTGCCCAAAGCCACTGTGGAAGCCACTAAAAGACTGTTCAGGACAGGAAACGTCTACGACATGCAACCACATGGGAGAAAAGCTGCAGGTCAGTGCGTGCAGGATTCCAGCTGAATTTAAAAGAATGTACATACACATTTACACAGACAAATACCAAAAGAATATAAACCCAATAGTATTTGCTTGTTTTTAAATGATGAGAGTTTTTTCTTTACACATTTCTATGTTTTAAAACTTTTAAAACTTTTCAAGTAGTAGTGAATACACACTACTTTTGTAATTCGGGGGAAAAGAATTACACCAATAAATATTTTAAGTAATACTTATAAAAGCTATGGAATAATATGAAAAGAAGTAGATATATATGACTACACATATATGATTACAATTATTTTGAAAAGAGAAAAATCATGTGTAAGAAAAAAGGCTGGTAAGAAATACATCAGTTAATGTGTTGGAGGAGGAAATAATTATGGGCAATTTTCCTTCCTTCTACTATTTTATGCCTTGAAAATTTTCTTTAAAGAACATATATTACATTAGTATGAAAAAAAAATCACCATACTTACCAACCCCGACCCCAACCTTTTCCACCATGTCCCGCCTCCTACGACACACACACCCACACCCCCCGCAAGTACTTACATGGGCTTACATCTCTGTATCTGTTTCGATTTCTGTTTTCTGGAAACTTGGCCACTCTATGAGGATAGTCATGGGACTCACTGCGAATTTCCTTAAAATAACAAAAATATATTTTAATATTTCTCTTAAATTTTATATAGCAAAACAGATACTTTCCCAGCCAGTATAAAATAACTTTCGGGCTTCCCTGGTGGCGCAGTGGTTGAGAGTCCACCTGCTGATGCAGGGGACACAGGTTCGTGCCCTGGTCCGGGAGGATCCCACATGCCGCGGGGTTGCTGGGGCTGTGAGCCATGGCCACCGAGCCTGCGCATCCGGAGCCTGTGCTCCGCAGCGGAGAGGCCACAGCAGTGAGAGGCCCGGTACCGCAAAAATAAATAAATAAATAAATAAATAAATAAATAAATAAATAAATGAATAACTTTCACTGAGCACTTAGTATAGGTCAAGTACTATGCAAAGCACATCATCGACGTGACCTCATTCAATTCTCATAACACCAGTGGGAAAGATTATCTTCCCCATTTTGTATGTCAGGGGTGACAGGCTTTCAGGAGTTAAATGATCTACCAAAGGTCCCACAGCTAGTGAGTGTGAGACCCCAGGATTGAACCAAGGTCCTTCAAGCAGAAGGCTCTGCTCTCATACACGTTCACTGCCCTGCCATGTTCAACACCTACAGCAACGTTAACAGTTCATGTGACAACTGATGCAAAGGAGGAAGCTAAGGTTACCACATCATACTCAAATTTCCAACTAAACTCTCTGAATATTATCTACCTATACTTCAGAGCTTCTATCTTAAAATTTTAATCTATTTCTTTATCTTCATGCCATATAACTGTTACTTTATTCTGAGCCCCGGTATTCTCAAATTTTATTTCTAGAGCTACAAATGCTCATTTTAGGACCCTTATGGTTCTTGGTATTCCACTACAGAAGAACTTCTGTGCCAGTATGCCTGCACTAGGCACTCAGCTACTTGCTGTATCCATCATGACCAGCTTTTTCTCCCAAATGGAACATTATTCTAAGAATTCAGATAAAAACAGAAACAGGGGCTTCCCTGGTGGCGCAGTGGTTGAGAGTCTGCCTGCCGATGCAGGGGACACGGGTTCGTGCCCCGGTCCGGGAAGATCCCACATGTGGAGCGGCTGGGCTGCTGAGCCTGCGCGTCCGGAGCCTGTGCTCCACAATGGGAGAGGCCACAACAGTGAGAGGCCCGCATAACGCAAAAACAAAAACAAAAACAAAAACATAAACATACCAAAAAAAACCCCAAATAGTATGCATTAACAGCAAAAATTAATTTGGGCTTTTGCTCACACTACCATGTCTGGAGAAACAGTATTTTAAAAGTTAGGCACCAAGACTTCCCTGGTGGTGCAGTGGTTAAGAATCCATCTGCCAATGCAGGGGACACAGGTTCAAGCCCTGGGTCCAGGAAGATCCCACATGCCGCAGAGCAATGAAACCTGTGTGCCACAACTACTGAGCCTGCGCTCTAGAGCCCGTGAGCCACAACTACTGAGCCCACGTGCTACAACTACTGAAGCCTGCGTGCCTAGAGCCCATGCTCCGCAACAGGAGAAGCCACCGCAATGAGAAGCCCGCGCACTGCAATGAAGAGTAGCCCCTGCTCGCTGCAACTAGAGAAAGCCCGTGCACAGCAACAAAGAGCCAACTCAGCCCAAAATAAAATAAAATAAATAAATAAACCCATTAAAAAAAAAGTTAGGCACCAGGTAATTTTATAAATTAAGCATAAATAAGTTATTCAGGTAATTTTCCTACAGTCCTGCCTGCCACCACCCAACAGCCCTAGGACAGGTAACTTTCTAGCTCATATTTTTACCCAATGGGCCTTCCAATACCCAAGAGTAGGGAACAGAGACCACCTCTCGGCGCAAGAAATCACAGCCTCTTTGTGCAAAGAGCATGGGGGTTCAACATATGTTGGTGCAGTCCTTTTGGAAAATGCGATCTGCCACACACACAGGAACAGAAACACACACATACACATGTTACAATTGTTGCTACTGACTTTTTAATGCTACTCTCACACCCAGCAATCTTGCTAAGCTCTCTAACATTTGGTAGCTGGTTCTGAATCTCTCGATACCAGCAAACAGTGATAATTCTGTCTCCCTTATACTTCGTATTTCTCATTCATACCTCTTATTTCTTTTTCTTATCTAATTGCATTGGCTAGGACCTCTTATTCAATGTCAAATAGAAATATTTTTTCCCTGATTTTGAAAGAACTGCTTCTAAGGTTTAACCACTAAGTGTAATATTTGCTTTAGGTTTCTGGTGGATACCCTTTTCAGGTTAAGAAGGTTCCCCTCAGTAACTTCTAGTTTACTAAATGTTTCTTTCATGAATGGGTGTTGAATTTTACTCAATGTTTACCCTGCATTCATGGATATTTAACTTTTCTCCTTTAATCTGGTAATGTATTGAATTACAATAATAGATTTTCATTTAGATATGCATTTAAGGTTCCTCCATGTCTTTTCACGGCTTGATAGCTCATTTCTTTTTAGTGCTGAATGATATTCTATTGTTTGGGTGTACCACCATTATTTTAAGATGTATGTATCTACATTTTTAAGTTGAATTGACCTCTAATTTTCTTGTCCCATGCAATTTATTCAGTTTTAGTATCAAAGCTCTACTAGCCTCATACAATAAGTTGGACAGAAATATTACCTTTTAGCTTCAAATACTTTTCCATGAAAGCATATCAACAAATTACTGTGACTGGATGAAAAAATAAATAAAGCTTCATTTCCACTGATTAATTATAGAAGTTTTTAAGTGTCAAATAATAAGTTTTATAGGTAAAGTTAAACACATTCAGGCCTTGGCTTTTATCTGTATAATCTCAAACACTTCAGAGTCGAAACACTACAGAGTTCAAGTAATTTTATATTCCAAGTTAATAATTGATATAAAAGAAAAACATTAATTTAAAACAATACTAAAACATGCATGTTGAGAGATCTTCTGCATCAAATGCAGAGAAAATAATTGACAAGAATAAGAAATTCTAAGAACATCAGGCAGGTGAGGAGAGTGAAGAAGTGCTCCAACACTTTGCTGCAGAGCGCATACTGCTGTAATGTTTCTGTGAGAACAATTTGATAAGGTTATAAGTTTGAGCCACCAATTTTGCCTCCAGGAATTTATATCGCATACAGCCATATACCTGTGTGTACCAGGATGTTCACTGTACGTAACAGTGGAAAACTGGCAGCAACCTCAGTGCCCTGCAGGAGTAAAGCAGAGGTGAGGGGAAGCTAGGGGGACAGGAGGGAACCAGGAAAGGGACACAAGTGCTGCAAACACTTGTGTGGGCTGGTCTCAAGGACACACTGTGAAAAAGGTATGAAAGACGTTGAGTAGCTCCCAACTCCATCCACTCAAACATAACTATGCCTGAGAACACAATGAATAATTCTAGAAGGAGTCAAAATACTAGTAACTTGTGGGGCAGAAGACTGGGGGACTGAACATCTAGGGGAGGGTAGAAATTTATATAACTAAAAATTTGCTTTAATTATAAAATATTTCAAACAAAAAAATATAGATAATAGGACACCCCATGTTCCCACCAGTGAGATTAAACATGTTACCACTTTTGCCATATTTGTTTCAAATTTCTTCTCTTAGAAAAGGTATAAAGTACATCAGACACAGCTTTTCTCTACCCTGCTCCTCTCTGCTTTCCAAAGTAACCTTCTGTCATTCTAACTGCTTTTTATTGGAAACCTTTTGTGCCATTTAAATTTTAAACCATACATTCACATATTCTTCAGTTTATATACTACTTAAAAATAAACTAGCTAAAATAGTAATAAATACTAGTGTAATATCAGTCTTAATGCTAATAAGTAGTTTTAAAATCACATCAAAAAGTTGTTGCAACACACAGATTGTGAGAAAACAGTTGCAAATCATATATCTGATAAGGGATTAATATCCAGAATATACTTTTTTTAAAAACTCCTACAACTAAAATATAAAACAATTTTTAAAAGGGCATTAAACAAGCCCTTCTTCAGTACTCCTGTTATGCTTATACACCCATTTTCCACAGTTAAGTCCAACTGTTGGTTGCTGTTTCCAATTTTTAGCCTAAAAAACATTTTTTTTAATGTACAATATAACTAATCATTACTGATATTGCAGAAAAAGAATAGGGCAGGGCCCCAAGTATTGGGGTAGGGAAAAGATCTTAATTTACAACACCATAAAACAGATACATTTTCTCAGTTACTTTTTTTTAAAAGAGAGAATTCTTACAGAGTTCATTTTCTCAAATTTCTAATGTTATCATTATTATTTGTTCTCCTTTACCTTTCTTTAATTTCAGTGCATTTAGGAAGAACCCCAGTACTTTAGAAAGTGGCTCCAGAGCTACGTACTAGTTGCCTATTCCAACATCGATTCTTTCTTACTAAAGGTTTCTGAATGTATTTTCTGACTTACAAAGAGCCCAACTAAGAGCCTGTATTTCCCAGCCTCTTGTACAACTAAGAACAGTCATGGGACACAGTTCTGGCCAATCAATGGGAATAAGCAGAAATCACTAGGTTGGGATGCAGGAGAGCTTTGATCAAAAGGGCTGGCTCAGTTGAATACAGGCTCTGATGTGGGGGGCGAGGGGTGGGAAAGGGCAGGAGCTGTCTGGTGACCCCAAGGTAAAAGCACATCCTGAGGAAGGCCAAGCAGAAATAGAGTAGACTGGGTCATCTATGACTTGATGGAGCCACAGTAACAGCTCTGGACTCCTATCTCCAGAATTCTCATCACATGAGAAATGGAAGTCCCTATTTGTTGTTGCCTGATTTTCTTTCCAAGCAGCTAAATGCAGGTCTCTAATACACACAGTAGAGCCAAATCTCAACAATAACTAGATCTGACACTGATGAGGCATTTTCAGGACCACCCAAGACACAAAAATAAACAATTTTATAAGCACTTTATGTGAGCAATAAAATACAAGGTGTTTCTCAAAATGGGGATGGGAAAGGCAAGCGTTGAACTATTCCCTAGGTCTATCATATTCGGCAAAGTAAGGCTCTACTGATGTTCTGATGCTGAAATGTTCCCCTCCTATAGCAGAGAGAACCCATAAACACTGGCCCTAAATACACAAAGGATGTCTCTGTTAGCAGTAAAACCTGTCAACCTCAGCAATGCTGACATTTGGGCTAGATAACTAACATTGTTGCGGGCCCTCTTGTGCCTGGCAGGATGTTTAACAGCAGCGCCAGGTCTCTACTTGTTAGATTGGCAGTAGCACCCCCTCTCCCAGATGTCACCACCAAAATTCTCTTCTGACATGTCCCCGGACAGCAAAATCTACCACCAATACACCCCACCAACACCCAGTTGAGAACCACTGTTCTAATCTAGTGCCCACTCCCACCTTTAATTAAAGCTAAATTTAAATGGGGAAGATCTTTGTTTTAAAAAATAATTTAACCAAAATAAAAATTTTAATCCTATTGATTTTTATATGATTTTTGCTCAAAAAAGCTAGGAATAATTGACTCACTAGTTATTTCTTTCTTAGTGGCAATGATCCAAAATGTAGCTAACTCATGCACAAGTGTCTTTCATGGAGTTATTTATGACACTGAAAGGCTAGAAATAACCTAAATGTTCAATGTCAGGGAAAAGACTGGTTGTACAAATCATGGTGCATCCAAATGAATACTGTACAGTCATTTAAATGAAAGGCACTCATGCCAGTGGTCGCATAAACTCATACAGTCTCCTGGAATGGTAATATATGACATAAACAAAGGCATTAACAAACCAATAAATGGAACTGAGCTGCTATTTGGGAGAATAATTCATTCAGCTCCTCAGCTGTATTTGAAATTTACATACATGTGTGAGGTGACTATATTATGATTGCCCAACACCTCCTTTTCCTAAGGATCTGGAAAGGAACTCATGCAAATCTGACTTGTTCTTCCCTAAAGATAACTTCTCTTGCTTTTTCTTTACCCTGAATACTTAGAAAACTCATCAGAACGCATCCTGGTTTTTATGCTTTTCAAATATATTCCTGGTGGAGACTCTGACCTTGAGACTCAAGGTGTTCCTCAGCTCAGAGATGTTCTTCCACTATTACTTCAGTTATTGCTTCATCTGCCTCTGCTCTCTCTTCCAGGAACTCCGATCACAGATTTGAGACCTTCCTGCGTTTTTTGTGTTTTTTTTTGCGGTACGCGGGCCTCTCACTGTTGTGGCCTCTCCCGTTGTGGAGCACAGGCTCCGGATGCGCAGGCTCAGCGGCCACAGCTCACGGGCCTAGCCGCTCTGCGGCATGTGGGACCTTCCCGGACCGGGGCACGAACCCATGTCCCCTGCATCGCCAGGCGGACTCTCAACCACTGCGCCACCAGGGAAGCCCCCTTCCTGTGTTTTAAATGCTCTCTTACTATTCATTTAAAGTACCTTTTTCCTAAATTCTGCAAGGTTTTTTCCCAAACTAACTTGGTATTGTGCACTATCTATTCTGATAGTGAGTCCTGAATTTTTTAACAGTCACATTCTATAACTTCAAGAACTCTTTCCTGTTCTCAGCTTATTTTATTTTTACAATCTGCACTTGTCATATTGGGAATCTGAATTCCACTTTTCTCTCTTTTTTTATACTATTTGGCATACTCTAAATGATACAGTCTCATTTTCTTCAAGTGCTGAGTTTTTCGTATGTCTAGCATTTGTTTGTTCATCTTTACAGAAAGGATCAGCCCTTACCCAAGGTTTTGTGGACGCTCATACTGTTTACTATCAAAATCCTCTGAGTCTCAAATATGTGGGTGGGACCCTTCTCTAGTGTCAAATAATAATGTGGATTTTTTCTTATTACTGTGTTTTGGGCATTTCAGTGATCAATAAGAACAACAAAAAAGCTTCTACTGCATGGAATTAAAGACCTAGAAAATTATATCTTTTTCTCATTTTCTATTACTTTTCTTGCTGCCAATTTTTACTACTATTTGCACAATTGTCTCTGACAATTTTCTCTTCAAAATCAGACCTCAGAATTTTCCTTGGAACTATCAAGGAGCCAGTCTAATAAGTGGCATAAGAAAAACATGCTCACATTTAAAGTAAACACAGGAAGAGAATTTATTTTTGCCTGAGGGCATAACAGTGCATGAACAGACCTGAAGGATGAGCAAGCAGATGTCAGGTCAACAAGCTGGGAAAGATGGGTCCAAGCAGAAAAAGAGCTGTGCAAAGCCAGAAAAATGTGAATGTATGTAACAAATGAATGAAAGAATGATTAACTGATGTCTTGCAAGAAGTATATAAGCAACACAAGACTTGTGGTACATGAGAGACGGAAATGCAAGACATGAGGATGAACAGGTGGAGAGAAATCAGATTAGGCAGGCATTTGTTCATGCTTCACTCACCCAACACACATACAGGGATTCTGCAAATTATGAAGATGGTGTTGCAAATGGAGGGGCAGGGGGAAGGAAAGATGGATTATTCTACAAACAGTATGATAAAAGCAAGCAGTTATTTAGGGAAAAAAATTAACTGATCAGGAACAAGACAAGGATTCCCACTTTCACCACTTCTATTCAACATAGTACTGGAAGTTCTACCTGAGCAATCAGGCCAAAAAAACCCAGTAGGCATCCAAGTTGGAAAGAAAGTTGTTAAACTATTTCTATTTACAAATGAAGTGATCTCATGTGTAGAAAACCCTAAAGAATCCACAAAACGACTGTTACAGCTAATAAACAAATTCAGCAAAGTTGCAAAACACAAAATCAACACACAAAAATCAGTTGTGTTTCTATACAGTAGCAATGAGCAATTCAAAAAAAAATGAGATTAAGAAAGCAATCCCATTTACAATAGAATCAAGAATACTTAAAAATAAACTTAACCAAAAAGGTGAAAGACTTGTACTCTAAAAACTATAAAACGTGGCTGAAAGAAATTAAAGACAACCTAAATAAATAGAAAGGTATCTCATGTTCGTGGATTGGAAGACTTAATATTAAGATGACAGAGCTACCCAAAGTGTTATACTGATTCAATGTAATCCCTATCAAAATTCCAATGACAATTTTACAGTAATGGAAAAACTCATCCCAAAATTCATATGAAAAGTCAAGGGACCCTGAAAAGCCAAACAATATTGAAAAAGAATAACAAAGTTGGAGGAATCACACTTCCTGATTACAAAACTTACAGAGCTAGAGTAATCAAACGCATATGGTATGGCATAAAGATAGACACAGATCGATGGAATACAACAGAGTTCAGAAATAAACCCTCAGAGGGACTTCCCTGGTGGTGTAGTGGTTGAGACTCCATGCTACCAATACAGGGGGCCCAGGTTCGATCCCTGGTCAGGAAACCAGATCCCACATGCGTGCTGCAACCAAGAGTTCGCATGCCACAACACAGGAACCGGCGAGCCACAATTAAAGAGCCTACGAGCTACAACTAAGGAACCCGCCTGCCACAACTAAGACCAGGTGCAACCAAATAAATAAATAAATATTTTTTTAAAAAATAAAGAAAGAAACCCTCAGATCTATGGTCAACTGATTTTCAACAAGGGGGCCAAGACCATCCAATGTGGAAAGGACAGTCTTTTCAACAAATGGTGTTGGGAAAACGAGACATCCACATGCAAAATAATGAAGTTGCACTATTACAATACACCTTACACAAAAATTAACTAAAAATGGATCAAAGACCTAAATGTAAGAGTTAAACTATAAGAAACTCTTAGAAGAAAACATAGGGATTGAAAATCTTCATGATCTTGAATTTGGCAATGGTTTCTTAAATTATGATACCAAAAGCACAGGCAACAAAAGAAAAATAGATAAATTGGACTTCATCCAAATTAAAGACTTACATGCATAAAATGACACTATCTAAAGAGTGAAAAGAAAACTCACAGATTGGGAGAAAATATTTATATACCGTGTATCTGACAAGATATTAATAACCAGGATATCTAAAGAACTGCTACAATTCAACAACAAAAGGACAATTAAAAAATAGGCAAAGACACTTGGGACTTCCCTCGTGGTCCAGTGGTTAAGATTCCATGCTCCCAGTGCAGGGGGCCTGGATTCAATCCCTGGTCAGAATCCGCATGCCACAACTAAGAGCCCGCATGCTGCAACTAAGACCCGGTACAGCCAAAGAAATAAATATTTTTTAAAAAAAGATAGGCAAAGACACTTATTAGAATGGCCAAAATCTAAAACACTGACAACATCAAATGATAACAAGGATGTAGAGCAACAGTAACTCTCATTCTCTGCTGGTGGGAATACAAAATGGTTCAGCCATTCTGGAAGACAGTTTGGTGCTTTCTTACAAAACTGCACATACAATCTAGCAATCATGCTCCTTGGTGTTTACCCAAAGGAGCTGAAGACTTATGTCCACATAAAAATCTACACATGGATGTTTATATCAGCTTTATTCATAATTGCCAAAACTTGGAAGCAACAAATGTGTCCTTCAAGGGTTGAATGGATACATAAATTGTGACACATCCAGACAATGGAATATTAATCAGTGTGAAAAAGAAATGAGCTATCAAGCCATGAAAAGACATGGAAGAACTTTAAATGCATATTACTAAGTTAAAGAAGCCAGTCTGAAAAGGCTACATACTGTATGACTCCAACTATATATCATTCTGGAAAAAAAAAAACTACTGAAACAGTAAAAGATCAGTGGTTGTCAGGGGTTGGAGGGATGACAAGGTGGAGCATAGAGGATTTGTAAAAATACTCTGTATTATGCCATAGTGACGGATACATATCATATAATACATCAGTCCAAACCCACTGAATATACAACACCAAGAGTGAAACTTAATGTAAACTACGGATTTTGGTGATTATTATCTGTCAGTGTAGGTTCATGGGTTGAAACAAATGTGTCACTCTGGTGTGGGGTCAGGGGGTATATAAGAAATCTGCCTCTCAATTGTGCTGTGAATGTGAAACCACTCTAGAAAAGTAAAGTCTTAATTAAACACAAACCAAAAAAAGGCAAAGGACTTGAATAGTTATTTCTCCAAAGATTCAGAAATGGTCAATAGCACATGAAAAAGATGCTCAACATTCTTAGTCATTAGGGAAATGCAAATCTAAACCACAGTGACATACCTACTACGCAGGACCATAATTTTTTTTTTTTTTTTTTTTTTTCAGTACGTGGGCCTCTCACTGTTGTGGCCTCTCCCGTTGCGGAGCACAGGCTCCAGATGCGCAAGCTCAGCAGCCGTGGCTCACGGGCCCAGCCGCTCCGCGGCATGTGGGATCTTCCTGGACCGGGGCACGAACCCGTGTTCCCTGCATCGGCAGCCGGACTCTCAACCACTGCGCCACCAGGGAAGCCCGACCATAATTTTAAAAATGGTAAATAACAAGTGTTAGAATGTGAGAAAAGCAGTAACCTCAAACACTGCTGGCGGTAATGTAAAATGTTGCAGCCACTGTGGAAAACAGTTTAGCAGTTCCTCCAATGCTAAACACAGAACTACCACATTATCCAGCAATTCCACTTCTAGGTCCAAACCAAAAGAATTAAAACCAGGGACTCCAATGAACACTTGCACAGCAATGTTCATAGCAGTATTATTCACAATAGCCAAAAGGTGGAAACAATCCAAACGTTCGTTACCAGAGAAAAAAAATATGGCATACCCATACAAAAAAAATATTAGTCAGCCATAAAAAAGGAATAAGGTTGTTACAGACGACAACATGGTTCAACGTTAAAAACATTATGTTAGGTGAAATTATCCAGACACAAAGGAACAAATATTGTATGTTTCCACTTGTATGAGGTACCTAGAAGAGGCAAATTCATAGAGCTAGAAAGTAAAGCACAGGTTACCAGGGGCTGGGGGAGGAGGGAATAGGGAGTTATTGCTTAATGGGTACAGAGTTTCTATTTGGGGTGCTGAAGGGGTTTGGGAAATGGTGGTGATGGTTGCACAACACTGTAAATGGAATAAATGACACTGCAGAGAGGGCAGACAGCAGAAGCAGGAAGAACTACAATTCTGCAGCCTGTGGAATGAAAACCACATTCACAGAAAGAAAGACAAAAGGAAAAGGTAGAAAACTATGTACCAGATGAAGGAACAAGATAAAACCCCAGAAAAACAACTAAATGAAGTGGAGATGGGCAACCTTCCAGAAAAAGAATTCAGAATAATGATAGTGAAGATGATACAGGATCTCAGAAAAACAATACAGGCAAAGATCAAGAAAATGCAAGAAATGTTTAACAAAGACCTAGAAGAATTAAAGAACAAACACCTAGAAGACTTAAATAACAAACAAAAAGAGATGAACAATACAATAACTGAAATGAAAAATACACCAGAAGGAATCAACAGCAGAATAATTGAGGCAGAAGAACAGGTAAGTGACCTGAAAGACAGAATGGTGGAATTCACTGCTGTGGAACAAAGAAAAAAGAATGAAAAGAAATGCAGACAGCCTAGGACAACATTAAACACACCAACATTTGCATTATAGGGCGTCCCAGAAGGAGAAGAGAGACAGAAAGAACCCAAGGAAATAGTTGAAGAGATTATAGTCAAAAACTTCCTTAACATGGGAAAGGAAATAGACACCCAAGTCCAGGAAGTACAGAGAGTCCCAGGCAGGATAAACCTAGTGAGAAACACACTGAGACACACAGTAATCAAATTGACAACAATTAAAGACAAAGAAAAAAATTTTAAAGCAACAAGGAATAAATGACAAATAACATACAAGGGAACTCCCATAAGGTTAACCGCTGATTTCTCAGCAGAAACTCTACATGCCAGAAGGAAGTTGCATGATATACTGAAAGTGATGAAAGGGAAGAACCTACAACCAAGATTACTCTACCCGGCAAGTACCTCATTCAGAATCGATTGAGAAATCAAAAGCTTTACAGACAAGCAGAAGCTAAGAGAATTCAGCACCACCAAACCAGCTCTACAGCAAATGCTAAAGGAACTTCTATAAGTGGGAAACACAGATAAGAAAAGGACCTACAAAAACAAACCCAAAACAATTAAGAAAATGGTAATAGAAACATACATATTGATAATTACCTTCAATGTGAATGGATTAAAATGCTCCAACCAAAAGACACAGGCTCGCTGAATGGAAACAAAAACAAGACCCATATATATGCTGTCTACAAGAGACCCACTTCAGACCTAGGGACACATACAGACTGAAAGTGAGGGGATAGAAAAAGATATTCCATGCAAGTGGAAATCAAAAGAAAGCTGGAGTACCAATACTCATATCAGATAAAACAGACTTTACAGAATGTTACAAGAAACAAGAAAGGACACTACGTAATGATCAAGTGATCAATCCAAGAAGAAGAGATAACAATTATAAATATATATGCACCCAACACAGAAGCACCCCAATACATAAAGCAAATGCTAACAGCTATAAAAGAAGAAATTGACAGTAACATAATAACAGAGGGGGACTTCAACACCTCACTTACACCAATGGACAGATCATCCAAAATGAAAATTAATAAGGAAACAAAACCTTTAAATGACACCATAGACCAGAGAGATTTAATTGATATTTATAGGACGTTCCATCCGAAAACAGCAGATTACACTTTCTTCTCAAGTGCACACGGAAGCTATTCTCCTGGATCTATTCTCCAGGATAGATCACAACTTGGGTCACAAATCAAGCCTCGGTAAATTTAAGAAAATTGAAATCATATAAAGCATCTTTTCCGAACACAGCGCTATGAGATTACAAATCAATTACAGGTAAAAAAATGTAAAAAACACAAACACATGGAAGCTAAACAATACATTACTAAGTAACCAAGAGATCACTGAAGTCAAAGAGGAAATCAAAGAATACCTAGAGACAAATGACAACGAAAACACAACAATCCAAAACCTATGGGATGCAGCAAAAGCAGTTCTAAGAAGGAAGTTTATAGCAATACAAGCCTACCTCAAGAAACAAGAAAAATCTCAAATAAACAATGTAAACTTACACCTAAAGAAACTAGAGAAAGAAGAACAAGCAAAACCCAAAGTTAGTAAAGGAAAGAAATCATAAAGATCAGAGTAGAAATAAATGAAATAGAAGCAAAGAAAACAATAGCAAAGATCAATAAAACTAAAAGCTGGTTCTTCGAGAAGATAAACAAAATTGATAAACCTTTAGCCAGACTCATCAAGAAAAAGAGGGAGAAGACTCAAATCAATAAAATTAGAAATGAAAAAGAAGTTACAACGGACACTGCAGAAATACAAAGCATAAGAGACTGCTACAAGCAACTCTACACCAACAAAATGGACAACCTGGAAGAAATGGACAAATTCTTAGAAAGGTATAACCTTCAAAGACTGAACCAGGAAGAAATAGAAAATATGAACTGACCAATCACAAATAATGAAATTGAAACTGCGATTAAAAATCTTCCAACAAACAAAAGTCCAGTACCAGGTGGCTTCACAGGTGAATTCTATCAAACATTTAGAGAAGAGCTAACACCCGTTCTTCTCAATTCTTCCAAAAATTGCAGAGGAAGGAACGCTCCCAAACTCATTCTATGAGGCCACCATCACCCTGATACCAAAACCAGACAAAGACACTACAAAAAAAAGAAAATTACAGACCAATATCACTGATGAACATAGATGCAAAACTCCTCAACAAAATACTAGCCATCAAAATCCAACAACACATTAAAAGGATCATACACCATGATCAAGTGGGATTCATCCCAGGGATGCAAGGATTCTTCAATATGCAAATCAATCAATGTGATACACCATATTAACAAATTGAAGAATAAGAACCATATGATCATCTCAAAAGATGCAGAAAAAGCTTTTGACAAAATTCAACACCCGTTTGTGATAAAAACTCTCCAGAAAATGGGCATAGAGGGAACCAACCTCAACATAATAAAGGCCATATACGACAAACCCAAAGCAAACATCATTCTCAATGGTGAAAAACTGAAAGCATTTCCTCTAAGATCAGGAACAAGACGAGGATGTCCACTCTCGCCATTATTATTCAACATAGTTTTGGAAGTCCTAGCCACTGCAATCAGAGCAGAAAAAGAAATAAAAGGGATACAAATTGGAAAAAAAGTAACAGTCACTGTTTGCAGATGACATACTATACATAGATAACCCTAAAGATGCCAATAGAAAACTACTAGACCTAATCAATGAATTTGGTAAAGTTGCAAGATACAAAATTAATTCACAGAAATCTCTTGCATTCCTATACACTAAAAACGAAAGACCAGAAAGAGAAATTAAGGAAACAATCCCATTCACCATTGCAACAAAAAGAATAAAATACCTAGGAATAAACCTACCTAAGGAGGTAAAAGACCTGTACTCAGAAAGCTATAAGACACTGATGAAAGAAATCAAAGATGACACAAACAGATGGGAGAGATATACCATATTCTTGGATTGACTTGAAAATGACTATACTATCCAGAGCAGTCTACAGATTCAACACAATCCCTATCAAATTACCAATGTCATCTTCTACAGAACGAGAACAAAAAGTCTTAAAATTTGTATGGGGACACAAAAGATCCCGAATAGCCAAAGCAGTCTTCAGGGGAAAAAAAGGAGCTGGAGGAATCAGACTCCCTGACTTCAGACAATACTACAAAGCTACAGTAATCAAGACAATATGGTACTGGGACAAAAACAGAAATATAGAACAATGGAACAGGATAGAAAGCCCAGAGAGAAACCCACGCACCTATGGTCAACCAATCTATGACAAAGGATGCAAGGATATACAATGGAGAAAAGATAGTGTCTTCAATAAGTGGTGCTGGGAAAACTGGACAGCTACATGTAAAAGAATGAAATTAGAACACTACCTAACTCTATACAGAAAAACAAACGCAAAAGGGATTAAAGACCTAAGTGTAAGACTGGACACTATAAAACTCTCAGAGGAAAACATAGGAAGAACACTCTTTGACATAAATCACAGCAAGATGTTTTTTGACCCACCTCCTAGAGTAATGAAAATAAAAACAAAAATAAACAAATGAAACCTTAAGAAATTTAAAAGCTTTTGCACAGCAAAGGAAACTATCAACAAGACAAAAAGACAACCCTCAGAATGGGAGAAAATATGTGCAAATGAATCAATGGACAAAGGATTAATCTCCAAAATATATAAACAGCTCATGCAGTTCAATATGAAAAAAACAAACAACCCAATCAAAAATTGGACAGAAGACCTAAACAGACATCTCACCAAAGACATACAGATGGCCAAGAGGCACATGAAAAGCTGCTCAACATCTCTAATTATTAGAGAAATGCAAATCAAAACTACAATGAGGTATCACCTCACACCAGTTAGAATGGACATCATCAGAAAATACCATAAAACTGTTGAAAAATACCGGAGAAAATTTTTTGTAATCATAGAGAAGCTCTCCCTGAGCCATGGCACAAAAAGTTAGAAAAAGTTGATAAATCTGACTTCATAAATATTTAAAATTTCTACATGAAAAACTATCATAAACGAGGTCAAAAGATAATCCATAAATTGAAAAAGTATTTAAATATATGACACTTAACTTCCTTAATATGTAAAGAGCTCTTACATATCAGAAAGAGAAAGGAAATACAAATGACTTTTAAAAATAAAAACTGTTAAACTTCATTCACAATAAGAGAACTGCAAAATATAACAAGAGTAAGACCATTTTCCACCTATCAGACAAAGATTAAAAAACTAGGTAAAGGTGTAGGGAAACAGGCACTTTCTTATACTATTTATTGATGGACATGTACAACTTCTTTGGAAGGTTATTCACTGCAGCATTGCTTACCATAGCTAAAGATTAGAAACAACCCACATGTCCATTATAGATGAGTGCTTAAATAATGAATACCATTCAACTGTTAAAATGAACACATGAGATCTAAAAGGAAGGATTTTCAAAATATAAGTGAAAAAAGCAAGGTGCAATACAGTATGCTGTTTGTTTCACAGGGTTTGGATAAAGAGAGAGGGAGTGAGACGGGAGAGAGGAGAGTGATCACCTACAGGGAAGGAATGAGGGAGCATGGGGGCAGTGACTTACTTTTCCACTACACACCCTTCTGTACTGTTCTCATTTTTGCCATGTTCATGTAATCCTAACCAAATTACTTATTTGTGTATTAAACCACAAGCTCTGGGAGTTCTCTGGTGGTGCAGTGGTTAAGAATCCGCCTGCCAATGCTGGGAACACGGGTTCGAGCCCTGGTCCGGGAAGATCCTACATGCCGCGGAGCAACTAAGCCCGTGCACCACAACTATTAAGCCTGCGCTCTAGAGCCCGTGAGCCACAACTACTGAGCCACCGGAACGAAGAGTGGCCCTCGCTCGCCACAACTAGAGGGGGCCCGCACGCAGCAACAAAGACCCAACGCAGCCAAAAATAAATAAATAAATTTATTTTTTAAAAAAAAGAATAAAATAGCATATCTTGACTAAACTCTTACTTTGTATCACGCAAATGCTATGTAACTCATTTGTAGGTGGCTACAAATGAGAAAACAGAGATTCAACTTTTCCAAATTTATACTGCAGTTAAGCAGTAGATCCAGATAGGAATCCAGGACTGAATTTTAGAGCTTGTGTTTGTTTGTTTGTTTGTTTGTTTATTTATTTATTTCTGCATTGGGTCTTCCTTGCTGTGTGCAGGCTTTTTCTAGTTGCAGCGAGCGGGGCTACTCTTCGTTGCGGTGCGTGGGCTTCTCATTGCGGTGGCCTCTCTTTGTTGCGGAGCACGGGCCCTAGAATGCACGGGCTTCAGTAGTTGTGGCACGCAGGCTCAGTGGTTGTGGCTCACAGGCTCTAGAGTGCAGGCTCAGTAGTTGTGGCACACAGGCTTAGTCGCTCTGCGGCATGTGGGATCTTCCCGGACCAGGGCTCGAACCCATGTCCCCTGCATTGGCAGGCGGATTCCCAACCACTGCACCACCAGGGAAGTCCCTATTTTATTCTTATCAAAGTCTTCTCCTCACAGAGGAGGGCCTCTCAGAACGAAGTGTGATACATAGCAGAACTTATTCCACCAGGAATCTTATCTCCCCAACCAGCGATGGGTATAATACGAAGGACCATGACCAACTGAACACCCTGACACATGCAACATATTTAGCTTCCTACTTCACTGTGTCCATCCACAGGATCTTTATACAGAGTATATACACAAAGATTTGACTAATAAAACAAAGTGAACACTTAACCATCATATTAATTGAGGATTCACTTAGGGACCTTAAGTATAAAGAAAGAAATTTCAGTATTTCTCCCATAAGTAGAAACTATCAATTTGGGATTACCTTAAAGTCCTACTTTTTTCTTATAAAATTAATATCTCTTTTCCAATTTCCTAAATTCTTATTTGCTGTTCCATCACAACAGCTCGAGGTAGAATATTCTAAAGTACAACAAGGATATAACGTTTTCTGTGTACTATATAGAACAAAGCTATGTACCAAACACTAAAGTATTATTTAATATTATATCATACTAAAGTGTTATAACTATCTCACCCTGACAATGTTACAGTAACAGAGATTTAAAAAAATAAAAACTTAAGATTTGAAATGTGAAACTATGTTTTCACTGGTTGAGGCATAAATCAGTTCCCACTGTCGTGGAGTACCACCTGGATGGTCTAACGTCCCAGCCTTGACTAGGAGGAGTGGGCCACCCCTGGGAACCTTACCCCAGACTGCCTCAAGAATTCCTGGAAGCACTACTAAGTAACCTGTCAGAGGAAATGATAGCTTTCAGAGTATAAGGTTGTTTGAATACAGTGAAAGAAGAAACAAAATAATTTAGTAAGAGATTTTCTTTAGAGGAAGGAAGGCAGTTTAACACAAAGTTATCAGTGATCAGTGACATGACCCAAATGAACTAGGTGATAGAACAAAGAGCACATTAAATCAGAGTCCTCGGTTGTGAAAGGAATAGGAGCACATAAAAACAAACAAACCTCCCAAACTGAAAAAGATACCAGAAATCCACAGATACAAGTTTCCTGGAGGTCATCAACCTCAACAGTCCTTAGGGATCTATGATACCCTTGAAATCACATGCCAAATGTGGGGGAATTGTATGTATGTGGGCATGTCTCTTGTTCACAGGTTTCATCTTAAAGGTGTCTAAAGGTGTCCACAATCTTTAAAAGCAAGGATTTCACTGTTAAGTCAAAACAGCTTCCTGAAACATTACTACTACTGTACCATAAATAGAACATTAAATTAGCACTACATTAAATATATTTAAAATAACACTACACTCACTTCAGACAACAGCCCAGCAAGGTACAACAGCATTCCAACTAAGAATGTAACAGAAAAGTTTACTATTCCACTCAGAACAGCAGTCAGAACTTATATGCTTTAACATTTAGCCTGCTGAACTGTTATCTGTTCCTTAGTTATCAGCTGCTATGTTTTAAGTTTATATGCTAAGCTGACTTAGTATACGGTTAGTCACTATTATCCAAAGTAACAAAGGGTATTATCCAAAGTTCTAAATTACTAGTTGGTTTAAATATTCTCTGCCCCTAACAGTTCACCAATAAGAAATCATTTTAATGGCACCACCAACAGGGAACAGAGCACGGAGAATCTAGATAAGAATTTTCAGAGGAAACAAATCATATGAATGCTTATCTGAGAAAGTGAAGAGCACACTTATGTTAATTTTAATTCTGCTCTCCTAGATCTTATCTGTCCATATCTCTGGTTTACTCTTTGGAAGAGTGAACAGAGTAAGAAAACAAAGCAACCAGACAAGGTATCTGAACCGCAGGAGACTGCAAGAGCTGTGATAGTTCTCCAACTGGGAACAGGGAATTCTTGTGGATACTAATGATCTGGGAGAAGCCAAAAAGGGCTATTGGAGATTCTGGTTAAAATAAAAAAACTGAACAAGAGGCAAGCTAGAAAGAGTAGGGGACAACACAGCTATCTGGATTTCCATGATTATAGGTAGCAGTAACCTACAGAACCTGTCAAAGGCAAAACAGTATTATTTCGAGTTCTATATTCTTCACTGGAGAATCATTCCCCCAGCTGCTTTTCCTTAAAGCAGTGGTTCTTACCTTCTGAGGAATCACAGAGCTCCATTTAAGAATCTGACCAAAGCTGTACTTCCCTGGTGGCGCAGTGGTTAAGAATCCGCCTGCCAATGCAGGGGACACGGGTTCGAGTCCTGGTCCAGGAAGATCCCACATGCTGCGGAGCAACTTAAGCCCGTGCGCCCCAACTACCGAACCTCCACTCTAGAGCCTGCGAGCCACAACTACTAAGCCAGCATGCCACAACTACTGAAGCCCACACACCTAGAGCCCGTGCTCTGCATCAAGAGAAGCCACGGCAATGAGAAGCCCACGCACCGCAATGAAGAGCAGCCCCCGCTCGCCACAACTAGAGAAAGCCTGTGTGCAGCAATGAAGACCCAATGCAGCCAAAAATAAATAAATAAAATAATTTTTTTAAAAAAGAAAGAATCTGACCAAAGCTATGGAATCCCCCAGAAACTACATCCCCTAGGGCATTCATACAAGTTAGCACAGTTTCAGGGGACTTGAAAATCCCTTTCCAGTCTGATCCATGGATCCCAGATGCTGTTTTAAAGGCCTCCAGTCCCAAAATGACCCAACCTTTTATAACATATTCTACTCTCTTCTTGCCGTCAAAAGTGTAAATGATTCTCTCAGTACCATTAATCTCAAGTAGATCATAAGAAGAAAGCAAATAGGCTGTCATGCTGGTCAAGCAGGACAGTGCTGCACTGAGAATCACAAGGACAGGATTTAGGTCCCTGCTGTATCACTAATGGATATGGTAACCTTACAGAAGTCACAACCTCGTGCTGGACGGTGTCTCCTCAGCTGTGAGTGAGGGGTTGGAATAAACCAAGGTGCTGACATCTTACAAAGGGAGCAGTACTCTTGTTTAGAGAATACTAACTGAGCATCTAACACACTGCAGGCCTACAGGCAGATGGTGGGGAAACAAAGGAAAATGAGGCAGCCCTCAAGGAGCCAGACAGACAAGTAGACAGTTATGAAGCAATGTGACTGGACTTCCCTGGTGGCGCAGTGGTTAAGCATCTGCCTGCCAATACAGGGAACATGGGTTTGAGCCCTGTCCAGAAAGATCCCACATGCCTCGGAGCAACTAAGCCCGCCTGCCACAGTTACTCAAGCCCGTGCCTAGAGACTGTGCTCCACAACAAGAGAAGCCACCGCAATGAGAAGCCCACACACCTCAATGAAGAGTAGCCCCTGCTCACCACAACTAGAGAAAACCCACATGCAGCAACGAAGACCCAACATAGCCAAAAATAAATAAATAAATAAATTTATTTTAAAAATAAAACAATGTGACTTATACTCTAATAAAAGAATATAGAGGGTTCAGGAATCAGAGAAGGAGCATATAACTAAAGTCTAGTCTTGGAGACACTTCCCAGAAAATAACGTAGACACAGATTATGTCCAACATGTGCAAAGACTCCAAGGTGTGAGAAAGCAGGTGATTCTCAAGGAAATTCAAGGAGTTTAATATGGCAAGCACTGAGAACTTAAATTAAAGGCTGGCAGGAGAACGTGCAACAGACACTGCAAGGGAAGTGTTTTACAATAAGATAGCTTTGATTTATCCTCCACACTGACTGCTCACTGTAAGTACTAGAATAGAGTTCATTTGATATTTAACTTCTAAAAATTAGTTGAATCACAAATGGTAAAAACTGCTCTTACTCTGACAATATTTGAACTATGAATTTCTAATAAAGAAAAATGACCAGTCAGTTAAGAGTTCCACAAAGTCTGATTAATCAACCAAATTCCTTCTGAGCTACCACTTACTAGAAACATTATTCCATGACTTAGCTTTTGCCATTTCCCTACAGTTTTACTCTCTTCCCCGAACGGCTCACAGTACTCCATTCCTTTCCTCTGCCCTTCTAATGCCCCAGCCTGATTCAGACAGCAATCATCAGCGACAAAGGAAAAGCAAAAAGCTATCATGAACATTTCTCAAAAAGCCAGAATTAACCTCAGACTACATTAATGTTATTAGTCTGTCGCTCAGACAAATTAGACTTTTTCAGCAATCTCACTTCTGCCAACCATGCCCGTTCAAGGCAAGTCTTCTGCCGTGTGCTCCTGATCCCATCAGCTCCTGCTTCCTGAGGTTTCTGGCTCCAATAATCTTCCCTTCTCTTTCTTCGATCTCCAATCTCTTTAGGCTTCCCCCCTCCCCAATCATGTGGACACATCAAGTCACCCATTTGTGGTAGGAAGTCATGTTCAGCAAACACATATCAAGTGCCCACTAGGTGCCTGAATCTGCACAAGGCGTTGGCACAGCCTGCAGGAAGGCTAATGAGGCCAAGAAAAGATAAAGAGTCAGCTCCAACCCAGTCATTCATTCCCAGAAACCTCCCATTTCAAAAGTTATGTTATAAGAGCAACTGTTCAAAGGGGGTAAAAAGAGTAAGGGGCCAGGGCTTCCCTGGTGACACAGTGGTTAAGAATCTGCCTAGCAATGCAAGGGACAGGGGTTGGAGCCCTGGTCTGGGAAGATCCCACATGCCACAGAGCAACTAAGCCCATGTGCCACAACTGCTGAGCCTGTGCTCTAGAGCCCTCAAGCCACAACTACTGAGCCCATGTGCCACAACTACTGAAGCCCACGTGCCTAGAGCCCATGCTCCGCAACAAGAGAAACCACGACAATGAGAAGCCTGCACACTGCAATGAAGAGTAGCCCCCACTCACCGCCAACTACAGAAAGCCCGCGCACAGCAACAAAGACCCAATGCGGCCAAAAATAAAAACAAATAAATAAGAAATTTTTTTTAAAAAAAGGGTAAGGGGCCAGAGTATCAGTCTCAAAATAATACATTCCCTTTTCCTACAAGACTTTGAATAATAAGGTATAAAGCAAAAGTCCTCACACCACTAAGCAAGTCTAGCTCTTAGTTATATTTAGCTTTTTTGCTCAGGAGCAAAACCTTTCTTTTCCTAGTCAAATTTGTATCGCCAAAAAAAGCATACCTCTTCTCAAATGTTATCATCAATATACCCACTGCTGTGACCTACAAAGAAGAAAGCCCACTGTAACACTTTTTCCTACTCAAAGGATAGTGGTTTGCTTAACAGAAACTGTGGTCTCAAAGTCCTGTGCTGCTGTATCACATCCAATGCCCTGCCTTGAAAGGGGAGGCCATGGGACACTATGGGTACATACCAGGGGATTCAACCCTGCAAGGGAGGGCCGGGAAGCTCCTCCCACCGCCTCACCCTGAGGAAGTGAGACTCCAGGAATGAGGAGGTAGTTAAGCAAAGGGGGAAAGAAAAAGGGAAAGAAAAGTTGTGCTCAGGCAAAGAGAACTATATCTACAAAGGCCTTAAGGGAAGGACAGACAGCACATTTCAAGGAACAGAAGAACCCAATGACAAAGAGGGAAGAAAGTCATATGGGGAGGCAGGACCTGTGGTCTTGTGAGCAGTGGCAGGGGTTTGAAGTCTACATGGTGAGCAATGGGAAACCACTGAAGGTTTAAAGTAGGGAAGTCACATACTCATGCTTCATTTCAGCCACCATTCCCCACTCCATCCCACATCTGACTTCCGTATTCCTCTCAACTTGCTCTTTGCAAGGAATCTGTTGATCTTCTAGCCATTAATTTAACGGGCACTTTCGGTTTTGACCTTGGTGCCCCTGCAGCACGTGCCTGCTGAGCATCAGCTCCCTCCACACCCACCACCAATTTTCCCCCCACTTCTATGGCTATTCCTCTCTAGCCTTTCTTTTTGCAAGCTCCTCTTTCTCTACCTATGCCCTTAAACATTTTTATCGGTCAAGACTTTGTCCTTGGCTTTCGGCATTTCCAAACCCTCTCTGTTTTCCCTAAGTGATCTCACCTGCATCTAGGACCTCAAATACCATCTGCATGCTCATGATGTCCAAAATCATTTACAACTCAGACCTCTCCTGAACTCCAAATTTACATATTAAACTATTCCCATTTCGATGTCTTACAGGAAGCAAATTGAACAGTTTCAAAACCAAACAAATCTATTCCCTTAGCATTTCAAATCTGTATCTCCCCTTCATTCTTCCTGCCACTGCCTGAGTTCAAGAGCTCAACATCTCTCCTTAGGTTGACTCCCAAAGAGCCCCCCTCCCTGTACCAGCTGCCCACAGTTAGCCACACCCAACCCACAGCTAGAATGGTCTTGCTAAAGAGTAAAGAGAATATGATTGTGGTACTTCCAAGCATCAAATTCCACAGTGGGTGCTATCTACTAGCTCACAGTCCTCAGACTGATCTACAAGGGCCCACGGGCTCCGTCTTACTGTCTGGCCTTGTCCCCCTGGCACCTCAACGTCACACCGCACTCTGCACCAGGCTCAGCCGTTGGCAATTCTCTTGGTCTTCTATGCTCTGTGTCTCCGCACACATTTCTTCTTCCTCTGAACACTAATTCTCTCCCTCCCTCATTCTCCTCCCCTGGCCGACTTGTTCTTCAAGACTCAGGCAAGGCCCTACCTCCTCCAGGAAGCTGTGCCAGGACTCCCAGATGCATCCTGTGGGGGATGCACAGCACACTGTGCTTAACACGAGCTTCTGCGTTCTTACTCTCATGTTCTCATCTGCTTCCCTAGTTACCACTCCCCACTTGGATGGATCCTGGAGAGCAGGGACTCCGTCTAACATTGGCACATTTTAAGGTGTTACAAGTGAGTAAATGAAAATATGGAATTGTGATGAGGCCTTCAAGAGACCAAGTCCCAGAAAGTGAGTGCCTCAGGAGCAGGAACCTGGTCAGCGGCTCTCTGATGAATCCCCAAGGCTCAGGGCAGGGTGCACAGCACAATCTGTAGAATGGCTGAGTGGATGTTTAGAGACAAAAGAAAACACTCAGAGTCAAAACTCTTTCTGGACTTGCTTTCCATTTTTCCTGGTTTGTGACCAACTTTAAACAAAACACCAGTGTATATTGCATGATTTGCACTGACCGAACAAATGCTCTTGTTCTTACACTAGGAAAAAAAATAATAAGAGCTTTGACCAATCCAGTAAAGGATTCCTAGGCAGAAGCCCATGGAAAGATTTCCTGAACTCTATGAAACTGAATGCAATTTTCAGTGGATATAAATGCATTTTTCTGGTGAGATGGATTACACTTTTCACTGAATATTCATGGATATTAATGATAACCAAAAAAGCCAAACTACTTAATCAAAATGTCAAGCTGAATTAAGCTGTAGCATGCATCGTTTCCTCTCAAACCTGTATTTTGATAAACCACTCGCAACCTGGGGACAGCAGCCTCTCCTAAAACAAATGCAACTGGAGAAGACACAGCTGGCAGGCTCTCACATAGAGCTTCCTACGAGAATTTGCATTTAAAACTTTCTATAATTGGGAAAGTCCTTACCAGCATTCTCTGAAGTTAGTACCCTATTCTAACACACTCTGACCCACGTGAATCAGGGTATTTATTACACGTCCTGCTAATGTGCTCAAGAAGAAAACGTTACATTACGAACATAATGACAAGAGGAACTGTCATCTAATTAAACGGGAAGGGGAAAAGCCCGGGAGCATCTAGATTTACAGGAAAGCCCTTTTTTTGTCGTTTTACTGTACACAGAGCGACCTGACAGCGGGAGCAGCATTTAGCTCACAACCACTCACTGCAATCCTGGAAATAACATGCAATAATTAGCAGTAGGAAGCAGACAACTAGGTCACTTCAAAAGAGATAAAATTAAGTTCTGCTCGATCGAAAGGCTCCATGGTTGACCCAGGAGACCGTCCCAGGGCGCGTCTCCACGAGGCGACCAGAAATCACGCCGGGCGCCCGCGTTCGGGGAGCTGCCTCACGACGCCCGGAGACCCGAGCCCCTCAGGCCGGGCCCCGGGGCGTGGACGACCCCTCGGCGCCTACCCTGACTCACCGAGCTCCTTCCAGAAAGCTCTGAGGGGGCGACGGCGTACCGGGGACGCTCGGGCCGCGACTGTCCGGCCGCCCCACCGCGGCTCGGCGACCCTCCCCGGCCCCCCGACCCCCCGACCCGCCAGCCGCCCCCTGTACCGTCGCGTCCACGCCCACGCCCGCCCCCCGGCACCGCCCCCCGGAGCCCACTGCGCCTGCGCGCACGCGGCCGCCCCAACCCCGAGCGCCCGAGCGCCGAGGCCCGGGCGGCGCACGCGCGCCCTGAGGCGGCCCGCGCACCGCCACTTCCGCCCCAGCGGGAGGCGGCGGAGGCGGCGAGTGCCGGAGGGCACCGGCGTGCGCAAGCCAGGTCCTCGGAGGGGGCGGCGGCGGCTGCGCGAGCCCGCCACTCACCAGGTACAGCTGCTGCCAGCGATTCTGAGCGTCCAACTCATCAAACTCCCGTTCGATGGCGGCCGACATGGCGGCGGCCGCGAGCTGGCGCGAGGGAGCCTGCGCCGGCGGAGAGGCTCGGGCCCCGCACGATCCGGGCAGCGCGCAGCCGCTGCTGCGCATGCGTGCTCCAGGCCCGCCACGCCCCCACGCCGCCCCGGCCGCAGGGAAAGTACCTGGTTCGTGACGTCAGCGCGCCGGCTGCGCCGTGCGGGGCGGGCGGCGGGGGAGTCGTGGTCCAGGCGGTGCCCAGGTGGAGGGGCGGGGCCTGGCGGCGCCAGAGGCAGGACTCCGGGGAGACCAGCAGGTTGAGTGCTTGGGGGTTTGATTTTTATTTTGAACCTTCTCTAGGTCAGCTTAACGGCCTGTGCCCCACTTTCTCCTCTCGGAAAATGTAAACCAGGACTGATGCCCGCTCCTGGGCGCCCACGGGTTTTGTGCCAAATAAACCGCTGCAGCAAAAGGAGAAGCAACCTCTCCTGGAGGTTGGAGTCTACAGCTTGTTAAGTAAACGTTACACAACTTAAAAGTTAGTGTTACCTGTAAAAAGAGCAAATCGTCTGTTACCAAACAAACGTGCTGATTATGGAAATCATCTCGCTTCACATAGGGAAACTCATGTGCTTAGGACACCTTATAATCTTCAGGAAGAAATGTGAAGGGTTAGAAAAACGTTAGTGTGCTGTCCAACACTGAAATTTAAATTTTACTTAAAATTAAATGAAATGACAAAGATCCTCTCCTTGACCAAACTCTACTCAGGATCCTCTGAGCTCTTTTTCAGCTAAGTCTCAACTTTTGGGCTGCCCTGTTTCTCTCTGCATTGTCGAATTTTAGCAAGAATCCTGGTAAGTCAGTTAACCAGAATCCCCCATTCTCAGTATCTGGTTACTCTTAATTTTTCTTTTCTTTTTTTCTCTTTTTGGCCACACCTCACGGCATGCAGAACTTCCCTGGACCAGGAATCGAACCTGCACGCCCTGTAGTGAAAGCATGGCGTCTTAACCCCTGGACCACCAGGGAAGTCTGTGATCACTCTTGATATTTAACCAGGTTCTGCATCTTCTGCCGTCCCCCGGGGTGACATCTGATATCCGTGGCCTGCCTTCAGCTAGAATCCTATTAGGCTTACCCAGAACCCCCCGTGCTTCCTCCGTTAAAAACAAGACTATAGGTCTTCCCTGGTGGCGCAGTGGTTGAGAGTCCGCCTGCCGATGCAGGGGACGCGGGTTCGTGCCCTGGTCTGGGAGGATCCCACGTGCCGCAGAGCGCCTGGGCCCATGAGCCGTGGCCGCTGGGCCTGCGCGTCCGGAGCCTGTGCTCCGCGGCGGGAGAGGCCACAGCAGTGAGAGGCCCGCGTACCGCAAATAAAACAAAAACAAAAAAAAAAGACTACAGGCCCAAAATGAAGTCGCTTGGGAAGCCCCGTGTCACCAAACCTAAACTTGATGGTAGTTTCAGCTCTCACAGAAATGGAACTTAAAGGAGTAAATCAAGAATCACTAATCACCACTGGTTAGGTGATCTGCCTGATAGACCCCTGCCCTTGACCCTGCAGTAACCAGTTCACTTCTCTGCCTGGGATAACTCCCTTGTTCCAACTCCCTACTGCCTGTAAGTCTTTAGTTTTGTGTAGCTTCTTGGAGCTCCTGTCCATCTGCCCAATACATGAATCGTTTAATAAAGCCAATAAGATCTTTAAATTTTACTCAGTTGAATTTCATTTTTTAACACCTCTTAGTAATTTTCCATCCACTGACACCCCCCCCTTCCCCCAGCTTGGCTATAAATTCCCACTTCCCATTCTGAATTTGGAGTTGAGCCCAATCTCTCCCCCACTACAAGACCCATTGCCATTGTCCCTATACCTGTCACAGTAGTCGCCCCACACACACCTGAATAAAGTCTTCCTTACCTCATCATCTTCTATAAGTGTCAGGAATAATTTTTTTCTTTAACAGAAATTGAGAATTCAGTTCCACAGTTGAATTAGCCACATTTCAAATGCTCAATAGCCACATGAGCTAGTGGCTAAAGTATTGCAGAGCATACAAATCATCGAAGTTCTGTGGAACAGAGCTACATGAGGGGTTTAAAATACTTGGGGGAAAAAAAGTGTCCTTACATAAAATAATGAAAACACTGATCAGAAAAAACCAGTAAGCTGTGGGAGCAAGAAGAAACTGTAATAAAGAAAATTAAGCAGCCAATCAGCCTTTCTACTTACAGAGTATAATTGAGGAATATATAAGATCTCCCTCCAGAAGTGCCCCACAATCTAATTGTCCTGGTTTCTGAAGTTCTGTCCTTGAAACTGATTATTTAGATTAAAGGCATGGTATCTCCTGGGATACCCCATGATTCTTAGCATCAATCACCTCATCAAATCTTGATCTCAAAGCAACAGTTCTTGTCACCAGATGCACACCATCCTTCAGGAACTCACTTGTCAACCCCCAGTTGGGGAAGCAGCGCTGGCCCTCTAAGAGTTTGTCCTAGTTTGCTGCAAGCAGCTAGGATTCTAAGGCAGTGGTTCTCACCCCAGCAGCATCTGCATTGACTGCGAGCCATGAAATGAACAGAGATGAACTACATTCCCCACGTGGCACCGTCTACCTCATTCCATGGGGGAGATGGGTTGCCCTGGACCCTCCAGTCTCCCTAGAGAGGCTCAGCATGGCCTCCAGCGGTTGGTACTCCTGATGGTATCTTTCAGTTGTGAGACACATGGGAGGGGCAGAGAGCAGAGGAGGAAATGAATGGAGAGAGAAGCACGGTGGTGGGAGAATTACTGCTTCAGAGACAATGAGGAGGTATTTTTATGACCACAGGAAATTTGAGAAGAAGGAGCAATGTCTACAGAGGATTTCTGGGATGTTTCTGGGGTATATCCTGTGAAAACTCCTGAAACAAGACTTGAAGAAAACTGATAAGAAAAATCTAAAGTATTCTTCAAAGCTTGTGTAGTTGGATTTTTGTTTCTTTTGAGTGAAAGTTCATGCAGACAGGAGTCCAGGAGCCTGGCTTGTAGAGTCAAGTGGCATGAGGGTCCACAGACGTTAAATAATGTTGAAGCAATCTAGTAAAGCTCAAACTCAACTTATTCAAATCTGAACTCAAGACCTTATTGTTGAGACCTGCTTCTTTTTCTGCACTCTCTCTCCCATCACCCATTTACCCAAGCTAGAAACCTGGACGATATCCTCACCGTCTCCCCATCCTTTCTCTTCTGTGTCTAACAGGTCACTTGGTTCTGTTGATTCTTCCTTCTAAGGACTCTCTCTCTCTGCTCCACTCTGTCCCCCACTGCTGCTCCCTTAGTTGAGGTTTCATCATCTTCCTGCCTTGTCTCCTGTCCCATCTAACTGTATGATGTTCCATTTGGGAATCCCACGTCCAGCATAGTGCCTGGACTACAGTAGATGAAAAACAAATGTGACTGAATGGATCTCTGTTGGACATTTAGATTGTTTCCAATTTTCCTGCCATATAAAAATGCTGCAGGGCTGCCCTGGTGGCGCAGTGGTTGAGAATCTGCCTGCCAATGCAGGGGACATAGGTTCGAGCCCTGGTCTGGGAAGATCCCACATGCCGCGGAGCAACTGGGCCTGTGAGCCACAATTACTGAGCCTGCGTGTGTGTCTGGAGCCTGTGCTCCGCAGCAAGAGAGGCGGCGGTAGTGAGAGGCCCGCACACGGCGATGAAGAGTGGCCCCCGCTTGCCACAGCTAGAGAAGGCCCTCGTACAGAAACGAAGACCCAACACAGCCATAAATAAATAAATTAATTAATTTTTTAAAAAAATGCTGCAATATCCTTTTTGGATATAACTCCTCCCTCCTTTTTAAGGATTATTTCCTTTGGATAAATACCCAGAAGTGGAATTATTGGGCAAAAAGGTATCACTGTTATCTCCATTTAGATTTTCCCAGAAGCAAGCCCTGAGAAGGAGATTTGAGTGCAAGTATGTTATGTGGGAGGTGATGCCAGGAAACCCTGGTGAAAGAGTGTGGAAGGGAGGCAGGGACAGGGAGGAAGGAAGCCGTAAAGGGTTTGTTAACAACCCGTTACCGCTGTAGGCAACTGGACCTGGTTCCCCTGGAGAGCTCCAAGAGGAAGTCCAGAACTACTGCTGAGCTATCCAAACCGAAAGGCAAGGAAGCTGGGGTGTTACCACGAACTCCCCACTTGTTATGGTTTGAAGAAAGCTTCTAGAGGCTCTTGGTGCTCTGGCACTCCAGCTTGCCCTGGTGTAAGCTGAGCGTGTTCCTGCTGTGGATGCGTGTCTACTTCTCCCCCTGATTCACATGTTGAAATGGAGGGGACCTTTGGGAAGCAATTTCGTCACAACGGTGGAGCCTCATTAAAAGAAACCTCAGCGAGTTCTGTTGCTCCTTTACTGCTGCACAGGGGGAAAAGGCGAGAAGAAAAAAAGACGGCTATCCATGAGCCAGAAAGCTGGCTCTCATTAGACACTACATCTACTGGCATTTGATCTTGGACTTCCCAGCCTCCAGAACTGTGAGAAATAAATGCTTGAGCCAGCACATCTATGGGATTTTGATTATAGCAGCCCAAATGGACAATTCCCATGGCCAGAACATCTTTAAGCAGAAAATAACCTCTAAGAGTACAGGTGGCTGTTGAGGGGATATGGGCAGGGCACTTAGAGAATCTACTAAAGATATTTTTGTAGCTTTTGAAATGCAATACTAATTTGCTTTATGAAGGAAGAAAACCAATGTATACTACAGGTAGACATCTAAAACTATATGAGTTTACCCACATCCCTAGTAACATTAGCAATTATCATTATTCTTAAGAAACTTAGCATATTTGAATGCACTGCATTTTTTTCCTTCTGCTTTTTGTTTATCTACAGCTGCTCCCCACTTCCTATTATTTTATGCTTGTGTGTAAATTGGGCTGCAATTTACACTTGAATTACAACTAAGTTAATATAAAAACACAAAGGAATTGTTGTTGCAAAAAGCTTTTTCTGCCAGGTGGAACAGAGGCTCTACACAGTTTTAATTAATATTTTTTTATTAAAAATTGTTTATGAAGTATGTTTTTGCTATGGAAAACACATTCAAATCCCCAGATCTTAATCAGGTGCACTCAGCGTCATAGCAGTATGAATTCTGTCTTTGAGCACCTCTCCCTTCTTGCCCTGGGGTTTCTCTGATGCTGACGCATGGCACACCCTAAAGAACCCACTGTTCCCCCAAACACGCCTAACTCAGAAGGTCAGGGAAGTTAGCACGGGTGGAGTCACCCTTGACCAATGATGATTTCTTCTTTTACCCCCAGGCACATGGTCCTGAGATACATTTCTTAAGGTTTCTTGTGGGGCCCCAGTGGCAATGAGCACCATTTGTCCCTAGTGGTGGCCAACATGATAAGGCATCCTACCATCAGCATTGTCTCCTTACTTGTTCCACACCCCAATCCTATACCATTGCCCCCTAGAAGCACTTTCCCAGATTCCTGCACATGAGCCTTTGTCTCAGACTCTGCTTTCAGGGATTCCAGCTAAGATATTTAGTCTCAGAAGTGGTCCTAGAAACAGTCTTTCCAGATGGGATTTTGGAGCCGTGGCACACAGCAATCCGGAACACATTGCTGGAGGTGAGTGGCTGGCGGTAACATCACAATTGCTAAGCATCTCACCTGCGGTGCTTGGGATGAGGTGCAGCTGGGAGGATGAAACATGGGGCTGCATGGTGGCTCTAGCACCTAAATGGATAAAGATACTGGAGGTGGCTGGACTTGTCAAATGCTTTGGAAGACTTGAACAAGGTAAAAGACAGGTTTTGATCGCCATCTATCAACTCGAGTCAAGTCGTGGAGGCAGCGGAGCCCCTATGACCATGTTCAAGGAGACAGCTCCTTAGTCCCAAGAGTGTGCTGGATGAAAATCAGGCACCAAACCTGTTGTAATGAAAACAGAGATGCAAAGGGGAATAAATGCATGGCCATAAAAGTTCTCATCATCAAAATCAGAGACACAAGAAATATTTGGGTGCATGACCCTGAGAATCTTGCAACTCCAGATCTTTTGGACCCTCCAGGCACACCCCTCATTCTGGCTAGATTTGCCTGAAGAGGTGTCCCAAAATGGTGCTTCTACTTCTCCAGATTTACCCTGCACCATGTGTTGCCTCTTAACTGATAATCAGGGTCCACTCTCAGTGCAGCTTGAGTTGGGAAAAACAGTTCATACTTCAGGAAGAAAGCTTATACAATCAAAAGAATTGAAAGGCCTGGCTCATATGCACCAATAGAAAGGAGAAGAAAATGGGCAATTGTAAATTTTAAGGTGTTGAATGGAGAAGGAGGGAAGTATGAGGATGGGTAGAGGACAATTTATTGATACAGGAACACTTTGGTGATTTGGGAGTCCTTGTGATGACACCTGCATCCACTCCTAAATCACTGCTAGAATAGCTTCTCAAAGCGCAGACAGGATGATGATCCACAGTGAATGAGGTGAAGTTTGAACTTCGTTGGCAGAGTACTAGAAAAGCTCAGGAAGCTTATGTTAGAATGGCTCCACTCTGTGGGAGCAGAGACCCTACCGCCTGGCTGTGTTCCTTGGAGACTTGAGAGGAGTTCCCTTCCTAAAGCACAAGGAGTGCACTGGTGAGGGAGGCACGGTCATCTCTGAGAGGCTGGCGGGACACGTCCTTTGTGGGCCAGAGCTGACCAGTGGAACGTGCTGCCGACGGGGTCCTGGAATAGCGGTGGAGGGAGAGATGCACCAGATGAAATGGCCAGAGTAAAAGTTCCTGGACCTGTGAAGTTGTGCCCTGGTGACCAATAGATCCAGGGGCTCTGCTCTGGGGGTGAGAGACAGCAGCTGGCCAACTAGGGTCCAAGTGTTGGAAAGCTGAAGTTTGAAATTAGCCACAGCAATGGAAAGTCACAATCTCTCATTCACTGTCCAAAGCCAAATCAAATCACAGACCTGAAAGCACAATGATTGAAGGGAAGGCTGCCAAGGCTTCCCCTTGATGAAGGACGCTGCAACACCACTACAATGGTAAAAATGATAAACATGACCCACCCCTTCCCCAGAGGAACCTACAGCCACATGTCAGGATAATGGTGCCCAAGCAAATGGGTAGAGAATCTGGGTTGAACTGAAATACTGTTATGTTCCTGCAGTTAGAGTTGGGCTTATGAAGGCAGGTGAGGATTGGAGTTCCGATCCAAGAACACCCTGCAGCGGGTCCACTGGGTCCACTGGGGACCTGCCTGGGGTTATTTCCCAGTTCCACATATATAGTTGGGATGATACATAGTAGTTCGCAGAATCCTTACAAGGATTTCCTGACATGTAGAATAAGAGCCATGGGGAGAAGTCACTGAAACTGCCCCCAACCCATCAAGATAAAAGTTAGGAGCAATCCTAGGAGGAATTGCTGAGAGTAATAACCAGAAGGGACGTCAGGATGGAGGATGGTGGTCTTCATCAAAAGCCAGAAGGATCGTGGAAGGTAAGGGTGGATGCGTGTAAACTGAACTAAGTAGTAACCCAATCATAGGTGCCTGGCCCAACGCAGTGCTAACTGAGCAATCAGTGGTTTCCAGCACCTATTACATGGCTGTTTTCCTCAACATCCATCAATAAAGGGGGTCAGGGCTTCCCTGGTGGCGCAGTGGTTGAGAGTCCGCCTGCCGATGCAGGGGACATGGGTTCGTGCCCTGGTCTGGGAAGATCCCACATGCCACAGAGTGGCTGGGCCCGTGAGCCATGGCCGCTGAACCTGCGCGTCCGGAGCCTGTGCTCTGCAACAGGAGAGGCCACAACAGTGAGAGGCCCGCGTACCGCAAATAAATAAATAAATAAATAAAAAATAAAGGGGGTCAGAAGCAAGCTCTCACTATCTTTCCCAGGACTTTGACTTCCTGTCATAGTGTGGTCCTCTGGGATCGCGATCTTCTTGGCATCTGCACTGGTTCACTATTTGAGCTGCTCATCCCAGGTGAATCTACTTTTGATTCTCTTTGTGGATCCTCCTCATTGGCATAGATGGCTGACTTCGGAAAATACACATGTATTTTCTTGAGGCCCCACTTGAAATTAAGACTTCTGTATCACTTTTTAAATTGGTAATATTTTATTTTTAAAACTTATATTAAGTAAAATATGACATGATGTTCATATTTGTTCATTCCAGGTGGTAGCTACATGGATATTTGTCTTATTATTGTGTTGTTTTGTTTTGTTTTTGGTATCTTTTTTAATGTGGTAAAATACAACACAAAATTTACCTTTTTAATGTGTATAATTCAGTGATGTAAAGTACATTCACCATGTCTGTCACCACCACCATTTCTAGACTTTTTCATCACCCTGGACGAAATCCCCATACCTTAAATTATTTTTATAAATAAACAAATTATAAAGGTTAATAAATAATTTTTAATTTATTTTTATGTTTTTTTATTGACATAGTTGGATTGCAGTGCTGTGTCAATTACTGCTGTACAGCAAAGTGATTCAGTTATACATTCTTTTTCATTTCTTTTCTGTTATGGTTTATCACAGGATATTGAATATAGTTCCCTGTGCTATACAGTAGGACCTTGTTGTTAAATAATTTTTTAAAATATTTATTTATTTATTTAGGCTGCCGGGTCTTAGTTGCGGCACAGGGGATCTTTGTTTCGACATGCGGTATGCGGGATCTAGCTCCCCCACCAGGGATCAAACTGGCCCCCTGCATTGGGAGCGGGAGTCTTACCCACTGGACCACCAGGGAAGTCCCCTTAAATAATTTTTTTTTTTTTCGGTACACGGGCCTCTCAATGTTGTGTGGCCTCTCCCATTGCGGAGCACAGGCTCCAGATGCGCAGGCTCAGCGGCCATGGCTCACGGACCCAGCCGCTCTGTGGCATGTGGGATCTTTCCGGACCGGGGCACGAACCCGTGTCCCCTGCATCGGCAGGCGGACTCTCAACCACTGTGCCACCAGGGAAGACCCCCTTAAATAATTTTTAAGAACGGAAACCGGAGCAGAGTTTTTCTTGGAGGATGTCAACCGTCGGCTCAGCAGGGAGTGGGGTGGGGCGCATAGGCCACAGTGTGGTACCCAGAGGCCTTCACCATCTGAGTCACACTGAGACCAGAGCCCCGTGAGCTCCGTCGTCCCATCACCTGCTGCTCCCTCCCTTTCAGGTCTCCTCGTTTCTCTGGGAAGTCGGTCCTGTGCTTTCAGAGTGAGCGGTACGTCCCTCCTGTGCTGTGAGCGGCCCCAGCGATGCCACCTGGCACCTGTTACAATTTCCTGCTGGTCTCGCCTCTCAGGTGGCAGCTCCTCGGGGACGCGGCTGCAGGACTCCATCCTCCTGCTGCCACCAGCACCGGCCCAGCTCTGAGAATGCTCCTCCTTCCCTTGTTCCCATGCAATCGCAGGGACGCAGCCCTGAGCTGGCATCTCTGCGGGCAGATGGCAGGGTGGACACCTGCGGACGCCAGAAGGAAACTTTCACACGACTACCTACTGGAAATCATGTTGCCTTATGCTGAGTCTCATGAAAAGAAAGTAAATTCCCTTAATTTAAATTTAGAAATACAACAGCTGACCTTCAGGCTTCAGTTTAATTTTCATAGTTCCATTGAAATGTCTCACTACAATTTGTTGAATCAATCCTCTACTTTTGGGCATTTAGGTTGTTTCCAACTTTTCACTATTATAAATAACAGTAAAATAATGCGTGTTGCCACAGTTCCCTCTAGAGACGCCATCCTAATTCCCTTCCCCTGTGTGACCAAAGCCCGGGAGCCTGGAAATACGAATTGGCTGTGAAAATCCAGGATGTGAGGTGCCCTAGACAAATGGATACAACTTGTCTTAAAACAAATGTATGCACAGCTCGTTTTAAGAATATATTACAGGGGTCTTCCGTGGTGGTCCAGTGGTAAAGAGTCTGCCTTCCAATGCAGGGGACGCAGGTTCCATCCCTGGTCAACGAACTAAGATCCCACATGCTGCGGGGCAACTTAGCCCACGGGCCACAACTACTGAGCTCTTCGCCTCAACTAGAGCCCACATGCTGCAAACTACAGAGACCATGCGCCACAGCTGGAGAGAAGCCAGCCGGTGCATAACGAAAGATCCCGCCTGCAGCAACTAAGAACAATACAGCCATAAATAAATAAATAAATGATAAATAAATCTTTTCCCAAAAATGAATGTATTACAAAATTCATACATAGGTCTGTGTGATGTAAATGGATTTATTGATAAAGATTTAAAATAGCGGCCAGAGAAGAGACACGTCCACACCTGTTTGCTGTCCATCAGGGCCTGTGAAGGTTCTCTGTGGTGTCCTGGCTTCCATTTGAGAGAAAGCAGCCACGTGGTGGCTGCTTGCAGTGCGTGGCCCTGGCACCTGTCAGTGCTGCCCAGTGGGGACCGTCCTGCCACTGCGCACCATCGCCTCAGGGGCTGCAGCATGGGGTCTGCACGCGGGGGTCTGTGCCGTGGCTTCCATGGGGCCCCTGCGCTCCACCGCCGTGCCCCCCGCCACGGTTACCCAGAGTGAGCAGGAGCATGCAGGCGAAAGTTCGTTTTCTGGGGGTGAAGGTACTGTTTGGAATCTTACGGCACAAAGTAGAACAACCTCCCAACCACGTCTTTTCTTGTCCTCTTTAAGCTATAATCACCACACTCTTAGAATGTGATCCCCTCCAGGATCGACTCCACCCTGGCTTCCCCACCTACCACCAGCTGGGGGGGCTTGGTGTCGATAAGGAGAGGTTCATCCTGAAGGACTTGAGACTGACCAGGTAAAGCAAGACATCATCACAGTGATCGGAGGCAAGAGGCCATCAGTGGAGGTCCTGCCTGGATTGGAGAGCAGAGGTCATGCAGGCCCCCAGAGGTAGGTGTGTTGTGGCCACTTTGGGTGTCAGCCCTCTGCCCTCAGGGGCTGTGGCCAAAGCAGCATCCAACCCAGATAGGCCACGTGGAGCCGCACACATGGACCAAAGTGATGGAGAGTCGCCCAAACCTGTGTGTTAGCACTGCTGTGGACCCCATCTCTCAAGCCTCTCTGGGAAAGAAACATTGTACCAGCAAGGGGTTGTGGTCCCCTTGCCGCCGCCCCCCCGAATTACCCCACCAACAGAGTCCTGGGTCCCTCCCTCCTCCCCTCTACCCCTGCCAGCTCGTTGGGACTAGAGCAGAGAGTCCATGTGTGCCCTGAAGGACAGGGCTGGGCTGTGAGATTCTGAGTGACCTGGCCTGGGACTAGTGTGCCCACCCAGGTGGCCCCGCCTCAGGGGGAGGCAGAAGATGTTGAGAAATGCAGGACGCAGGGAGCTTCTGGCTCCAGATCCCCCATCTAAAGGCATAGCCCAGGCTACCACCCACAGCAGTAACTGAATGATGGCTTTTGCAGTATATTCACTGAGAGGGAGGATTATTTTTATTGCCACTGTCAATGGTGAGTCTAATACCAGCCAAGCAAATGTGGAAAGTCTCATGCCCTCCAGTCAGGGGCACCCCCGTGCTCTGTTTAGCCAGATTGTTGGAAAATGTACAGGAATAGCTTATAAAGGAAGGGAGGCAAGTATGGGGACACATAGTTCTTATCAACTAAAGATAACTTCTCATGCCGATTTTTTAGTATTCCTCTTCCAGCTACAAGTCTGCTTCATAGGCTATTGGATCCCTTACTCTCTTTAGCTAGGCTTCCAGACTAACTTTTGTTAAAGTGTCATTGCAAGGAAGCCTAATGTTTTCACAGAGCCTGCCAAAATAGATAGGAATGACTTAAAAAAAAAAAAAAACAGTTCCAGGAAACAAGTAATAACCTTTTTAAAACAAAGATTCAGAGTCTGGATTTGTGAAAAATGCTGTATCAACTCTCCTTTTAATATTCCGGGGATTATTTTAAAGCAAAAGTAAGGGTTTAATTAACAAAAATATGTGGCTTAAAAGACTGTGGGAGTTTGGGGAATTTTTTTAAACTAATTTTTAATCTTTTATGGGCTGGTAAGAACCTTCCTTGTATTGTGAGAGTGAATAATTTTTTCTTCATTGCATAGATTTTAAACTTGGTGAAACTTTTAGTCTTTAACCATCCTGCATTCTCTAGGATGTCGCATTAGCTTTCAAATGAAAAATTTACATAAGTAGTTCTGCCTTTTTGATTCTCTTCCAGGGAAGAAAGAAAAGAAGAAAGGGAGGGAGGGAGACAGGAAGGAGAGGAAAGAAGTGGGGGGAAAGAGAGGAAGAGAGAGAGAGAGAAAAGGAAGGAAGGAAGGGAGGGAGGGAGGAAGAAAGGGAGGGAGGGAGAAAGAGAGAGAGAGAAGATAGAAACTTCTGGGTTCACAGTTAATGGGCCATCCATCTAATGACATCCATTTGTGTCTATGTTTGAAGGTCATTACCAGCAGACAGTCCCTTCCCCCTGAATTCTCAGTAGTGCCCCCTTGCAAAGCCAACCTGTTGTATTTATCTCTGGTCTACATGACTAGGTTGTTTGGGGGCAGGGGTTGATTAGAATCGTTTTGGAAAACTGACTTCTCTCATTCAGATACAGCTTTTCCGGAGCAGAGTATTTTCAGAACACTTACTGGCAGCATAACATAGATGATATCACAGAAGTAATTCCCGCACTGCTGAGCTGCTCAATTCCCCAGTTAAACACTGCTCTGATGTCACCAGCCTCCCGCCAGGAGGGCTGCCAAAGTCGTGTACACTTAAAACGCCTTCTCACCACCCCAGGAAAGCTGCTATTCACTAATATTAATTGCAAATAGCAATTTTTTCAAAAAATAAATTTATTCATTTATTTTTTTATTTTTGGCTGCATTGGGTCTTCGTTGCTGTGCATGGGCTTTCTCTAGTTGTGGCGAGCGGGGGGCTACTCTTCATTGCACTGTGAGGGCTTCTCATTGCGGTGGCTTCTCTTATTCCAGAGCAGGGGCTCTAGGCACACAGGCTTCAGTAGTTGTGGCACGCGAGCTCAGTAGCTGTGGCTCCCAGGCTCCAGAGCACAGGCTCAGTAGTTGGGGCGCATGGGCTTTGTTGCTCCGCGGCATGTGGGATCTTCCCAGACCAGGGCTCAAACCCATGTCCCCTGCATTGGCAGGCGGATTCTTAACCACTGTGTCACCAGGGAAGTCCATAATTCTTTTACCTAATCGATACTTTGTGTATTTTAAGTATACAGATTTAGACATACTTAATTTGTTGTAGAGATATGCAAATTTTAACCAAAAATTTAAAATTTCAAGTGATTGAGTCTGATCCTCACAGTACACCAGCATCACAGAGTCAGGGATATGAAAAGATATGAAGTTGCGGTTTCTATATATTTGCTACACCTTTGTCCCAGGCAATAGGTGGCATAAAAATACAGAAAAACCAGGAACATTGGCATGGTGCAGGAATGCATAGTCCCTGCTCACAGAAAGACGTCTACAAAAGATGTCTAATCCTCTTGTGTTCCTGGTCCCAAGTTTGGACGCCTGCAGGATGTAAAATGGCATTTGCATGATGACCTCTCTGCCCTTTGTAGCTCTGTTATTCTAGGAACCCATCGATGCACCAATGCGGAGAATTCCTGCTTCTGCGAAGGAGGGAGGTGAGCAGCCAGGGAAAGCCTCACGCCCTCACAGTCCGGCTCCTGTCCTGCTGTCGCCCCTCAGAGATGTGTGAGGCCGCAGGGGCTCTGTGGTCACCGGGTTGAAGAGGACTGGCACCGGCTCAGTTAACCAACCCCAACAAGCGTTATAGTCATATCCCCACAAATCACAAAGCAGAGGGCACCATGGCTGGGATCCCAAAGAGGTCCCCCAGGGATGCTGAGGGCCCAAGACTCATAATAGCAGGAAGCTAAGTTGCCCGAGCCTGTGTGTGTCGGGCTGGCCCCCGCCCTGGCCCCAGCCCTGGCCCCAGCTCAGATCACACTGCCCACCAGGGGAGCCAGGCCACCAGCTCACCTAAGCCAGCCAGACATTCCTTCTCAAGAAATGGGACTTTGCAGACAGAGACCAAGCCAGTCATACAGAGGGAGACCCTACAGCTCTAAGACCCTGGGGAGCTGCAACCAGTTGAAGGCAGAAGCCCAGCGCATCACGGAGGAATCTGGTCTGGAGAGAGGAGGGTCCATACAGAGCCGTGGAAAGTGAAGACCTCGTGGCCCCAGAAACACAGAGAGAGGTGGCCTCTCGGATGGCTTTGAATCCCCAGTGTGGCCCAGATGCATTCTTTCCAGTCCTTAGTCACCAGGGACTTAGGGCACTTACACCCGCTTAAAGAGACCAAAAGTTTCCTGAGACACCACTAAACATTCAGCTAGTTTGTGAAGCCTGCAACATGTTTCATTTTATGAGTTAAACCAAGCATAGCTTATTTATAAATTCCCCATTGTTTCCAATATTTTGCATTAGAAGCATCCTTGTAGTTGAATCTCTGAATACATCCACATTTTTTTTCTAGAGCTGAATTCCAAGAAGTGTAATTGCTGGACTGTGTGGATATTTTAATGTGTATTGCGTATTGCCTTCAACTAACTTGTATTTGGACGAGCAGTGTATGGCAGCCCCTGTTTAAATCCGTCCCCCCAAAACTTACTATTTTTTGTCATTCTTATTTTTTTTGTCCATGCCAATATGTTAGGTTGAAAATAAGTCCTTCATTTAAAATTTTCATTTTATTGATTGAACTTTTTCTCAGATATTGATGGGCACTAATATTTGTGTGTGTGCATGTGTATGTGTGTATGCACGCACCTTGAGTTCATGACCTTTGCTTATTTTCCGTTGCTGTGGTCAACGTTTTCTTATTGATCTGTAAGAGATTTTCAAGTTAACCCATTATCTGTCACCATGGCTTAAATTTTTTCTGGTTTATTGTTTGATTTTAAAATTTTGTTTGTGCTTTTTTTTTTTGCAGTATGCGGGCCTCTCACTGTTGTGGCCTCTCCCGTTGCGGAGCACTGGCTCCGGACGCGCAGGCTCCGCGGCCATGGTTCACGGGCCCAGCCGCTTCACGGCATGTGGGATCTTCCCGGACCGGGGCACGAACCCATGTCCCTGGCATCAGCAGGCGGACTCTCAACCACTGTGCCACCAGGGAAGCCCTATTCTGTTGTTTTAAATATAACTTCTACACATATAATTACTGTTCTCATTTTTTAAAAATTATTAATTATATAAAATTATAATTAGACTGATGGTCTAAGATAAAAAGAAGTGAGAGGTGTCAAATATGGCATGAATTTCTGTGGTGCTGCACTCTTAAAACTTTTATCTTGGAGTCAGCATCTTCATCATTATGTGTCATTTTACTACAGTTTGAGACAGGGAGGTGTGATGTTGTCTGAAGGTGGCTTCTGAATCCATGAGTTTATGAATGTTTTATTTGATTCTCGAAAAACGTTAATTAATTTTTCAGTGTAGTGAGAATAATATCTCAAAAGAACATTATATGGACTACTGCCCTGCCCCGAAAGTATTTCCCTTTACCTTTTTTTTTTTTTTTTTTGTGGTACGCAAGCCTCTCACCGTTGTGGCCTCTCCCGTTGCAGAGCACAGGCTCTAGACGCGCAGGCCCAGTGGCCATGGCCCACGGGCCCAGCCGCTCTGCGGCATGTGGGACCTTCCTGGACCGTGGCACGAACCCGTATCCCCTGCATCGGCAGGCGGACTCTCAACCACTGCGCCACCAGAGAAGCCCCTCCCTCTACTTTTAAAGTCTATGTTAAGCTGTACGAAGGCTTTATTTCAAGCTGTCTCATAAACCTTACCCTTCTCATTAAAAAAAAAAAAAATTTTCCGTGCTCAACTTGAATTAACTCTGTCAGTACCCAGGTAGAAATTAGGTTACTATCCAAAACAGAAAATAACAATGGTTGGTGAGGATGCGGAAAAATTCAAACACTTTTTCACTGTTGGCGGAATGTAAAATGGTGTAGCCACTGTGGAAAACACTATGGAGGTTCCTCAAAAATTTAAAAATAGAATTCCACTTCTGGGTACATAACCAAAAGAATTAAAAGCTGGGTCTTGAATAGACATTTGTACACCCATGTTCATGGCAGCATTTTCACAATACTAAAACATGGATGCAACCCAAGTGTCCATTGACTGATGAACGGATAAACAACATGTGGAATATTCATACAACTGAATATTATTCCATCTTAAAAAGGAAGGAAGTTCTGCAATATGTTACAACATGGACAAATCTTGAGGACTTAAGTGAAATAAACCAGTCACAAAAAAGACAAACACTATATGATTCCACTTTTATGAAATACTCAAGCAGTCAAAATCAAAGACAGAAGGTATTACAGTGGTTGCCAGGGGCTTAGGGGAGGAGATAATGGGGAATTAATGCTTAATAGGTATAGAGTTTCAGATTTATAAGGTAAAAAGAGTTATGGGAATGGGTGGCAGTGATGGCTGCACAACAATATGAATACCACTGAACTGCACACTTAGAAATGGTTAAGGTGGTAAACTTTGTTATGTGCATTTTAATACAATACAAAAATTAGAATTAAAAAATTTTTAAAGATTTAGAATCTACCAATCATTTAAGTTATTTTACTTTATATAGATACATAGGAAAGGTTGATCTTACTGAATTAAGGCAGGTCCTTCTGTGTAGATAGAAAGCCTGAATGTAGCCAATGGTATTTCCAATCCACCTCTGTTGAGAATAACTTAATAGCCTTCAGTTTAGTATATGCTTGTAAAGTTTGTTAAATTTAGATAAAGAAATTTAACTCTTTGGTTTTGGAAATTCATACACACACACTACTAATGTAGAGAAAGGGGCAATGATCTATGATAATATAAAATGTTACCGTAAAGAACCATTCTTTTATAAATTTAATGGCTTTTAGTAAAAGCGCCTGAGATCACCCTGACTCCATAATGAAAGAGGTGATGTGTCCCTCATGCCCATTTGTGAGCTTTGTGCCAAACTAAATTTTAACAAGAGCCATAGAGAAAAGTCTTGCTGCCAAACCACAAACTACGCTCAAAAAACACAAAACAGCAAAGAAATAAGAAGTTAAACAAAAACAAACAAGTGTAGGGCTTTGTGAGGCCAGAATAAACCACATGTCATAGAAAAGTCATCATAGACAGGGAATGTCAAGGGATGGGGAGTCTTGGGTCTCAGTCTCAGGGGATGCCATCCCCCTGACATCTCTCACGGCACCCAGAGTCTCCCTGCAGCTGCGGTGGCCTCTGCATCGTCAACGAAGATCATCCAAGTAACCGACTGCTCAAGCAACTTCGCCAAATCATGTTTATGGGGCACTTGATACATAAAGGTTTATTATTTTCCAACTGGATAGCACTGATTAGGAAAGGAGGAAAAGACTCCATTTCAACATCAAGCTGCCTCTTTTAGAAAAGTCTTTTAAACATTTTAACAGCAAATAGCCTGGTATTTACCTAAAAGCTCTTGTAAGCATGTGAAATGTCACATTTTAGCTGCTTAAGAAAAAGATTCTTACCTAAGGGACACTTTGTGAACCATAAATATTTTGTTTTAATGGCTGTTTTTCATCATTCAGGGGAATGAAGTTTAGCATTAAACAGTTCAGGATCAGATTTTTTAAATCCATACTTAAATAAATTCTACTCATGAAAAACATGATGTCAATAAGCTTAGTAAAGAGGGGGACTTTCCTGGTGGTCCAGTGGTTAAGAATCTGCCTTCCAATGCAAGGGACGCAAGTTAGATCCCTGGTCAGGGAACTAGATCCCGCATGCTGCGGGGCAACAAAGCCGGTATGCTGCAACTACTGAGGCCCCATGCTCTAGAGCCTGCATGCCACGACTAGAGAGCCCTTGTGCAGCAACTAGAGAGCCTGCGTGCGGCAACTACTGAGCCCATGCACCACAACTAGAGAAGCCTGTGTGCCACAATAAAGATCCCGTGTGCCGCAACTAAGACCCGACACAGCCAAATAATAATAATATTAATAATAATAATAAGCTTAGTAAAGAAGTGTGCATTGAAAAAGTACTCAAGAAAGTTGGGCTGTTCTGTGCAAACCCACTGTTCAGGGCAGGGAAGTAACACAGGTAATTCCAGCTGTGCACCAACGGGTCAATACTGTCTTATTTACATGTGAGCGCAGTATTGTCATTGAAAGATCGCTGAATTGCTAGCATTCTACCAAATTGTTCCAGCTTTGGCCCTGGGAGCTCTTCCAATTGGCTCCTGTGTCCTTTGAGGATGATACTAGAAACCAAGATCTGCCTCAGGTCCTGCTCAGCTGACAGAGCAAGGAAACGGTGTGCTTACTAATATCTAGAAATATTTCAAAACGTAAAAATCTGTATCTGTATTAAGCAATAGTGGAGTTCATACTGACGTTTCCAACTCTACTTCATTACCATAAAAATCATTCTAACCTTGCCCCTTTTCTTTCTGTCTTTTTTTTTTTTTAATTTATTTATTTGGCTGTGCTGGGTCTTAGTTGTGGCACGCGGGATCTTCGTTGTGGCATACAGGATCTTTAGTTGTGGCATGCAAACTCAGTTGCAGCATGAGGGATCTATTTCCCTGACCAGGGATTGAACCCGTGCCCCCTACATTGCGTGCGCAGAGTCTTAGCCACTGGACCACCAGGGAAGTACCACTCCACGCCTTTTCTTATCTGTGACCTCCTATTTCAACATTGAGGAACGTGGTTCCCACCAAATATCTTCCATTTACTAAATTGTTCAATATATGTGTAGCAGTTTCACAATTGTTGACCTGAATCCCTTAAAAGGAATTTTGAGGCAGGGTAGAGCAACTAGAGAAAAAAGAGGTTGGAGAGGAGCCAGAGGGGCCAACAATCCAATGGGACTGGGGAGTAAAGGGGCCAGGAGAACGTTTCTGGTGACAGAGTTCCAGACTTACAAGAACAAAGAGGTCTCCAGCAAATGTGGAGAGATGTACTTCCTCACTTAGAAGGCGAGAAATGCAGAGTTAAGCAGTAAGGCCACTGTTATTTATCACGCAAGGAAAAATGGAAAAGCACAATGATACCCCAGGACTTCCAGAGGGTATGGGGATGTTGCTGGTGAGGCTATGACCGAGGCGACATTGCAAAGGGTCCATCCAGTCAGAGCTCACAGTGCACCTGCTCTGTGACCCAGTGGCTTCACCAGGATGCTCATTATGCGCTGTGTGTAAAGCAACAAACTGGACCCAAGTGTCCACCAGTGGGAGACTGGTCACAATGCCTGGCACATATAAATGCTCACTAAATGTTTATTGAATGAATGAATGCATATGTACATGCATAAAATGAAACATTTAGAGCATGTTAAATATATATATATACATATATATATATATGCACATACACCTATACCTAAAAGAGGGCCAAGATATAATGTTGAGTGAAAAAAGCAAATCACAAAGTAATCTTATTTATAATAGGATCCAATTTTTGAAAAAATGTATGTGTGTAATAAATTTCTGGAAGAATACATTTTAAAAAACATAATTCTGGTTATTTCTGGAAAGCAGAAAAGGAAGAAGGGAGAAAGTGCTAAAGGGGTATTTATCTTTCCCTTTGTTTTTTGAATTTTAAAATCATGACCATTTAATACTTTTATATAATAAAAAGAGTAAACAATCTCATTTCCACATGACTTCCTTTGTGTTTATATAGCTTTTTGTCTGTGTTGCTATTTAGAGTAAATTGTTTATACAAAGGTTAAACAAAATCAAAGGACAAATATGTCTGGTATTCAATTTTAAATGGTATTTATGTGATGTATATGTCCTCCATAACCCCAACCCTTCACTGAATTTTGCCAGTGACTTAGATATTTTGTGTGAATTTATTTTAGGGAACTTAATCAACACAGCAAAGGAACCCGGGTGCGACAGAGGTTGAGGATTCATGGCAGCCGAATTTGGAAACAAGGTGACTGGGAGGAACGTCAAGCCCCAGTGAACAGCGTAGGACTTTTGAGGGGGGGTCCAGGGTAGCTGTGTCAGCCGTCCTATAGGGATCTTAGTTTGAGCCATATTTCATTTACCTTTGAAAGAAAGGCTGACCCACTGAGACTTAGGTTGCAAGTTAAAGACCACAGGCTGTGAACCACGGCTTCTGGGAGCACAGAGGAGAGAGTGGCTGTCATCTGTGTCCATGTAGCTGGGAAACTTCACAAAGGACAGGATGCTTATGCTGCACTATGAAGTGAATAGGAAAGTTTGCTAGGAGGAGGGATGGCAGAGGAGCACTTCAGGAATAGGACAAACTATCCTCCTGGCAGCCTTGTAGTTAGCCAGTGACCAGTTCTGTCTGTCGAGGAAAAATTCATCAATAGTCAATCTAAGAAAGAAATGGAGAAATTTATTCAGCCAACCTGAGGATTATAACCTGGGAGACAGTCTTTCAGAAAGCTCCGAGGACTGTTCTGCCCATTAGAAGTCAAAGCACAGTTATACACATTTTTGAGGCAAAGGGTTATACATCAAATGACGTATTGACAATTTACCTAGTCCAGTTCTGCACATACAAAGTGAGTAGTGAGTCATTGTGATACCTTAAAGCATTAGGAAGGAATGTTATCTCCTAAGGAGGTCTGGTTAATGCAGGTGCACAACACACACTAAAGGGGAGGAAGGAGGCACAAACAGGCAGAGAAAATTTTTATGTTTAAATTTTTCTTGTCTTGCCATAAAATATGTATTTTACTTTATCACGTCCAATGGGTCATGAAAGAAAGTGATGCATGTCAGTTGCAGATTGAGGCAATGAGATGTCCTTCCAGCCCTCGAGCTCTCCCTGAACCTCCCTGAGACAGCCTGGGAGCTGCAGGAGGTAAGTGGACTGACGCCCCGAGTCCCTACGTGGACAGGAGCTGTCCCAGGGAGCACTGGCCTGAGGACCATTGAGGAAGCAAGAAACGTATCCTGATCAATTGACACATGCTATCTTCTTGGTAACACGCAGCTGCCTTGTGTGCACCAAACCGTTCCTATGGCCTCAGCTTTGCTACAGTTTCTGCTGCCTCCAAAACTCCAGGTCCCGCCTATTTTCCAGGTTGGATCGTCTAGCCTCCTGTCGGTTCTGTGGACCCCAATATCTCTCCATAAATGCTGCTTATGTTTAAGGTGGCAACCAAGAAACCCAATGGATATACACTAAATGCGGTAAAAAACCAAATTAACTTTATACCAAATGCCATTTACAGTAAACAGTACAATATTTCAGTTCCAGCATAATTATAAAAGTACAGATTTTGAATCAGTTTGCTCATTTTCTGATATACCAAATCCCAATTCAGCCCATAAGTGGTTTAATAAAATGAGATCCTATCACTTGACATGCAACGCAGCACAGGAATTTGGACGGCTTCTGGGAGATCATGAATTTCCCACATGAACAAAGATGCACGATGGTGGCGACAGTTGAGGCGCACAAGTCTGGGCGCAGCAAGTAGGTCAGCTGAGCAGGACACAAAGAAACTGCAGAAACACAGGGGTCAAGACGAATGGACAGGAGCTGTCTACTGCAGGGCTCAGGACATCATGGGGAGGAGGGAGAGCCCCGACTGTACTGAGGGGAGAACAGGTACAGCAGGAACATGATGCATTACAAAATGCTGTTGTCTAAATAACCTGTATTGAATCTTCAAAGAACCCTCTAAGGGGGGGTATTACCCCATTTTGAAAATGGGGAAACCAAGCCTCAATCAAAGGAATCCATTTTTGCCTGGAAGGCCCAGAAGGCAGAGCCTGGGGCAAAGGGTCAAGTGCTCCATTTTTCAGGGGTGCAGCTGCAGGGAGCAGAGGTCAAGGCCGAGGAACCAAACCAGAAGGAAGAAGAGCTGGCTGGAGACAGCGGTTTGGAGACAGCGGCTTGGAGTCAGCACTGCTGAGTGCAGGCGACCATCCCTGGGACAGTCCTGCAAGCGGCTGAATAACTGGACCTCAGAACAGCCGCCAGCTCCAGCATCCTGGGCAGAAGATCACCTCACAGGGAGTTAACGCCCACATAGCACATGGGCACTGAGGGTGAGTCCACTCATCCCATGCCTCCTTGTCAACTGAGAGCCTGGGCAGGAGGCCAGAGGGACAGACGGAAGCCAAGTGCCGTGAGATGGCACCTGCCTGAGGTCAGTGGGAAGCAGAGACAAGCACTTGGAGAAGACCAGAGGTATCTGGCGGCTGTTGGTCTGGACTTGGAATTTGTTCCAGGCCTTCTGTTACAGTGAGTGAGTGAGCAGAGGTAAGTGAAGGTGGGACTTAAGTTACATCCCAAGTTGTAGACAGTCCGAGACCCTAGGGGCTTATTTAGTTTATGAGAATCCCAGGAATATATTTAGTATGATGTAGGACTTTCTGTTAGTCTTATAGGCAGAAACAGCGTAAATTGTTCATGGATATGAGTATGATTTAAAATTTTAGCATGAAAGAATATATGGAGCTGATTTTCATTTGTTTACAATTTGAACAAATACATTTGCGCCTGCCAATGTATTAATCATTCATTCCAGGTGGACAAACTATGATCTAGGTATAGCGAGTAATGAAATACCTTGGCAGTCAGTGCTCCTTGTTTCCCAGAGATGGGAAAATTGTTTCTAGGTGAGAGTTCCTTATTCCAAATCTCTCACCTGGAAGTAAACTTCTATGGATATAAAATTTCCCATCTCACTCCTGTCTTCCAGCCGTAGTATAAATAAGGCTCCCCCATTAAAAAACACTGTGGATGTGATGTGAGAAACGGAATCAATATAATGATGGATGAATCACAAACATTTATGTAGACTGAGGTTTGTTTTTGAATTGGATTTCATTGTTACTTCAGATTATTCAACGGATACTGAGTTATTACTAGCAAGTTCTATTAGTTGCCTGGAAAGCATCCGTCACCAGGTGGTGCAGCCCTGACCAACGGGAATAGATGCAGAAGAACCATGACGTCGTCCTCCAGCATCTGCAGAGGAAATGTCCATCTGCTAATTCACTGAGAAGGTCTGCGCTCAACAAGGACTTTATAAATAGCAATGTCAGCATATCCATTCATCAAATACAGTGGCTAATATGTGTTTTTCATGCAGCTTTCTAAGAATTAGCATTTACTCAGATAGAAAACTGTCGTTTACTCTTGTTGAAGTTCTCATCTATAATCATAAAAATCAATAATTTCATTTGAATTTGCTTGCTTTTCTTACCATCATGTAAATCATTATTAAATGAAACCAAATGATAAGCTTTTACTCTCTAAGTGGAAGTGCACATGCAGTTTATTTTAAAACATTTTGCAAAGCAACATCACTTTCCGAAGACAGTAATTGCCTGGCAAGTTATTCTCTGATGGCCCAGTGCTATTCTTGTCACATTCAGGAGCTTCTTGATGCAGGAAAGCCTCAGGGGACAGAATAAGCAACGTCCTTGCTGCTCTAAAGATGGGTCAAAGGGAAAGAGGCCCAGACTCCTTACTCTCTCCAAACTGAGGGGTTAAGTGAGCTCAGGTCCTGGCTCTCTGAGCACATGTGTGGCACAGACACAGAAATGAGAGGCTGATGGCAGCAGGAGCCCAGGTACAGGTATGGCTCTGCCTGCAAAGCCTGTGCTGAGCTTGACCCTCCCTGGTCCCCCTTGAGAGCTGCTTGTACTTCTGCATCCCCAGGCCCAGAGGAGGCATGAGAAATGTGGAAGAGCCAGGATGGACGCCCATCCGCAGGCTGAATGGGGGCTTCCCAGTGAACCGTCTGCCCTGCTCGAACTCCCGCCCTCCTCTGGCCCCTTGATGTTTCCAGGTACAAAAGAGTAGGCAGAACATTCCAGGAGATGTGGCCTTGGGAAGGAGATGTGGGAGCTGTGTTCCAAACCAGGGTAGGAATGTTATCGAACCCAAGTCCATGTGCCTGATGCACTGAACGTTGGAGCTTGGAACAGAGAAAGGTTTATTGCAAGGCCAAGCAGGGAGAATGGGCAGCTTGTGCGCAAAAGACCTGAACTCCCTGATGGTTTCTGGGGAAGAGTTTTTTTGTTTTTTTTAAAATAAATTTATTTATTTATTTATTTTCGGCTGCTTTGGGTCTTCGCTGCTACTCGTGGGCTTTCTCTAGTTGCGGCAAGCGGGGGCTACTTTTCATTGTAGAGGGGGCTACCCTTCGTTGCAGTGTGTGGGCTTCTCATTGTAGTGGCTTCCCTTGTTGCAGAGCACAGGTTCTAGGCATGCGGGCTCAGTAGTTGTGGCACGCGGGCTTCAGTAGTTGTGGCTCACGGGCTTCAGTAGTTGTGGCTCGCAGGTTCTAGAGCACAGGCTCAGTCGTTGTGGTGCACAGGCTTAGTTGCTCTGCGGCATGTGGGATCTTCCCGGACCAGGGCTTGAACCCGTGGCGATTCTTAACCACTGTGCCAAGAGGGAAGCCCCTGGGGAAGAGTTTTTATAGGCAAAATCCGGGGGGAGGTCTGCAGGGTGTGTGGCCTTCCTCTGATTGGTTGATGGGGAGGTATTGAGTGATGTTCCAGGAATCTCAATCATCAGCCTTCTGGTTCCAACCAGTCTAGGGTCCACATGCTTGTGCTTGGCTTGAAGTGACCATCCTCCACCTGGGTGTGGGCCTTAGTTGCTATAGAAAGTCTCAGAGATCTATATCAGATGGTTACATGCATCCCTTAAGGGGGAACCAGGACCCTGCCCCATCCTGCTCTATGTCTGTGAGTGCTCCTCCTTTGTTTCTGCCTCCCCTCACTTCCCTAATTGGTAACTGAATCTGCCCCTTGGAACTCAGGGAAGGTCTAGGAGGCTGAAGCTTTTTTCCCACAAGTGAGAAACAGAGGACTTGGAAAGGCTTTTGTACCGGGGAGGCCCCACAGGGTCCTCTCGGTTTCAACCCCCCTTTTGAAACTCCTCAGTCTTGAGGGGAACAGGTGTTGGAATCATAAATTCAGCAGAGGAACTCAGTTTTAGGGAGACTGGGTTTCAGGAGGAGCCTCACGGAAAACAGCAGGAAAAAGGTGAAATGCCAAGAAAGGGGAATAAAAAAGGAACAGGGACACACACAGGCACCTGCTGGTGGGACAGCCATCAGGGACTCCTTGGATCCCGCCTGGGTCCTGCCAGGTAGTGGGACAGTGGCCGGGCAGTAAGGGCGCTGGGCTTCCAGGGACAATCAGGAGCATTCAGAGGGCATAGGCCCCTCAGGACGTCCAAACGGTCTCCCTGTGCCTGACATGCCCTCTTCCATGAGCAAGTTTTAGTGGCAGCTGCATGTCCTAGGAGGATTCAGGAGTTCTGGGACCCGCATGTCCAGCCAGGGGTACAGGGGGCGGAGGCCACGTTATTTCCTCCTCTGTGTCACCTTCTTGGTGTGGAAAAGTCTCTGTGTCCTTTGCTTTTAGAGAAATCTATGCCTTTTTATTTTGTTTGCATCTTTTTATTAATTCCTGCCTGTTTTGACACCAACATACATCCTCACACATTCGCAGGAAGATTCCAGAATGAGAATGGTAACCTGCCTGCACTTCTGGCCACACGTCACATCTTCTCTACCATTTCCCACTTCCTCCCAGACAGAGCTCCTGTGAGGAGTGAGGCCCTCTCCTGCCCCCTCTCCAGGCAGAGCTCTTGGCAAAGTTTAGGGTCACACGTTTGTGGCACAAGGAGCTTTTCATCACCTGGATATGTCCTCTTGCTTTATTCCCCTAGTTCATCCCAGAAAAGGAGGAGCACAGCTAAGGGAAAACTACAGTGGTTTGGTGATTAGTGAGGCTCCCCCTTGGATGGTGGTCCTGGCTGGAAGCCAACCTCCATGAGTCTGCTTAGAGGGCAGCAGCATGGGACCATGGCTTCTGGACATGCTGACTCCTTGAACGAAGGGTGGTGTCATGCCTGCCAATCAAATATGGTCCGGGGGTCAGTGTCACCATCACCTGCGAGTTTATCAGAAATAAAGAACCTGGTCCCACCCAGGCCCCCTGAGCCAGAATCTGCAGTTCTCAGACTTCTAGGTGACACACCTTAGAGTTTGGGAAACCCTGGTAAAGGGGGCAAGGCCCTGGGCTTGGAACTGGAAAACCCGAGCTCTGGTGCCAGGTCTGAGTTTTACCAGCTGCGTGACCTCCGAGTCCAGCTCCTTGTGTGCAGCTGCAGACAGCATGCCATTCCTTTCCATCCCTTCCACAAGAGTATCGCAGTCAGTTAACCTAACATAAAAACAAAAGAGCATTCTCTAAAGTGTGCACACTGACTAAAGCTGCTTCATCTGTGTGTCAAGGCTCACGCAGTGCGGGGTAGACACGAGCCTTGGTCGTGAGATTGACCTGGTTCAGCTCTATGAATCGTTGACATGCACAGTGCCACCTTCAGTCTTGGAATTTTGCATTTAGAAAAAACCTGCAAAGCCAGACTCTGTGTGACTGTCAGCCGCTGCTGCCTCCTTTCCTGTCCACTGTCAATTGGAGAATCTGATGCACAGGTGTTTGGAAACCAAATACGCAGTGGAGACGTTATTTTCAAGGATTTCCTTATGTATCTAAAGCGTTATAACCGTCCCCTCCTCCCTCACCAGGCTTTCACGCAGGGTGAATATTGGTGACCTGGAAATTTTGCCTAAGATTCTGCGTAAATATGAGAAATTCTGATCTGAAGCCCTGACACTGTCCCGAGAGCCAGTTAGCACCAAGGGTTCTGCATTCGATTGCCTTTAATTATTGCCACACTCTTCCTAGTGCTATTATTAACTCCATTGTAGTGGTGAGAAGAGGAGGTACAGAGCTATTAATTGACTGGTAAAGTAATTAAACACGGAGGCCGACAGACTGGATGGCTGCAATGCCTTGGCAGCCCACATGAGCAAACCCACACCAAAGCCAGAGTCAGGGCATCGAATCCCAGAGGACGAAGCATCAGAACAACCACAGACAGTTCAACTCTCCCAAATAGAGCCCCGGCGTAAGCTGCAGCCAAGCAAATAATTCCCTCGCTTTGTTTCTGCGTCTTCTCTATAAAAACCTGACCTCGCTCCGGCTGTGGAGGGCTCCTAACCACATTCCAACTCATGCACTCAAATAAACTCTTGAAATGTTTAATGTGCCTCATTTTATCATTTAACAGGATTCGCCGAAGTTGACGAGGCAGGCTGGGGTCGAAGCCACGTCAACACCAGGCCTTCTGACTCCAAGCCCTGCCCCATGGACGCTGATCTCGTCCTCCAGAAAACAAAGGAAACAAGCACCAAGTGAGTGGTCTCAACCTTGGCATCACCTGGGCATCGTAGGGAGATTAAAAAGTAATAATGTCACATAGACCTGGGGGGGAGGGGTGTAAATATCCCCAGGTCATTTGTCTGAAAAAAGCATTGCATCCAGAATATATAAGGACTTCTCACAAATGAAGAACAAAAAGACAAATAATCCAGTGTTTAAAAATAGACAAAAGACTTGAACAGATGCTTCACAAAAGTAGACTCTTGAATAGCCAATAAGCACATGAAAAGGGGCTCAACACCAACAGCAACAAAAGGACTGAAAACCAAAGGACAATGAGTGTCCTTTCACACCCACTGGGGCGGGGTGGGGGTGGGGGTGGGGGCTAACAGCAGAGTGACAGCACCAAACGTTGAGCAAGGATGTGGAGCAATCTGGTACATCACTGTTGGGTGTGTAAGTAGCCCAGTAACATTGGACAATGTTAGCAGATTCATATAAAGTCACAAACCCATCTAATCTTCAATGTAGCAATTCCACCCCGACATACTTAATGGAGAGAAATGAATGACTAGGTTCCCAAAAGAGACTTTTCCAAGCCTTGTTCCAGTAATCCAGTGTGACTGAAAAACCACCCCCAAAGCCAGCAGCGTATAACCACCATTGCTCATGCTCATGGATTCCATGGTCAGGAGTTGAGAGGGATACAGCTCCCCCACCACCCCCCACCCATGGCCAGGCCTGGCAGAGCCACCCACATGGCTCCTCGCTCTCTCCTGGCCCTGGAGCAGGGCTGGCTGAAGTCTGGGCTCAGCCATTGTCCACGGTAGCCTTTCAGGCAGGGTGGGCACAGCATAGCCAGACTGCTTCCATGGCAGCCTGGGCTCAGAGGCAAGTGTTCCCCGAGAAATGTCCCAGCTTTGCAAAGCTGTGTGGCCTCTCATTTATAGCCTCAGAAGTAACGTAATGTCTGTGATAGTCTGCTCAGACCGCCAGAACAAAATACTGCAGGCTGGATGGCTTAAACAACAGACATTTATTTTCTCACAGTTCTGAAAGCTGGAAAGTCCAAGATCAAAGACTGGTGTTCAGTGAGGGCTCTCTTCCTGGCTTGCAGATGACCACCTTCTCACCATGTTCTCATGAAGCCTTTCTTCTGTACACAGAGAGAGAGAACTCTGGTCTCTCTTCCTCTTTTTATAAGAACACCAGACCTATCAGATCAGGGTCCCTCCTCACAACCTCATTTAACCTTAATTACTCCCTATAGGCCCTATCTCCAAATACAGTCACATGGAGGGGGGGAGGTTAGGGCTTCAACATATGAACTTGGGAACACAACTCAGTCTAGAACAATCTCACTTCCACTGTCTTTATTAGTCGAAGTAGCTCCAGCAGGAGGGGATGTGAGGACCACTTTGTGACCATCCTTTAAAATCACTATGTAATTGTTCATAATAACCCCAAACCGTAAACAATCCAAAAATCCATCAACATCAAAATGGATAAATTGCAAATATTCATATAATCAAATACTATTTAGCAATAAAAATGAATGTACAACCACATAGATGAATCTCAAAAACATTGTTTTGAAAAAAAGAAGCCACACCACCAAAAAATACACACTGTGTGATTCCACTTATATGAAGTCCAAGAACAGGCAAAACTCACGATGGTGATATGGTGATAAACGTCAGAAAGTGGTTGCCTCGGCGTGGTGAGTGGTCAGAATTCACTACAGAGGGGTGATCTCACTTTCTGTTGTGATGGGAATTTTCTGTATCTTGTCTTGGGTGGTGGATACATGGGTGTGTACAATTGTGAAAATGCTTTGAGCTGAACACTTAAGATATGGACATTTTGTTGTCATGCGGACTATTTCTCTATTTAAAGAAAAAAGTGATGCTGCTGCTGCCTGGGTGCTGGTACTGCCAGAGATTGTGGCTCAGTTAATCTGGGGCTTCAAAAGTTCCCCATGTGATTCCAGCATAAAGCAAAGATGGGGGCATCTGCACCAGGCCTGAGTCTGTCCTTGAGGGGAGGGAAAGGCTTGTGTAATTCCCTTCGATAGAACCCAGTGCTTGCGCTGTGTGTGTTTCCTACGGCTGCTGTAGCAAATTACCATAAATTTTGTAGCTTAAAACAACCCAAACTTATCCTCTTACAGTTCTGGAGGCCAGTAGTTCAAAATGAGTCTTAAGGGGCTAAAACCAAGGGCTTGTTCCTTCTGGAGGGTCCAGGAGAGCATCTGCTTCCAGAGGCGCCCACATTCCCTGGCTCTCAGTCACTTCACACTAGACTCTGCCCCTCATCACATAACCTTTTCCTTTGATGTTGACCCTCCTGCATCCCCTTTAGAAGGACTATATTGATTTCATCAGGCCCTCCTGGATAATCCAGGGTAATCTCCCCATCTCAAGACCCTTAACTTAATCACATCTGCCCAGTTCCTTTACCATGTAAGGCAACCTCTTCACAGGCCCTGGGGATTAGGACACAGACCTGAGGGACCTTTAACCGGCTACTCAAAATGCAGTTTTTCAGATGTCGGAGGGAGACCTGACCCCTCGTCTGGAATCTTGGAATGCAAAGGGCTTGGGAATTTTCCACAACCATCTCCAACGATTCTGAAAAGTGACCTGCAAAAGACTTCCCCATCTCCTTAGGCTCCTCAGCATTGCGCATCAGCATCCCAAATAACCAGCTGGGCAGTGATAGCATGAACAGAAAACTCCACTTTCTTTCTCAGGTCCCAGGACAAGCCCCATGATGACATGAGAACTTGAAGACAGGACCTGCCCTGCGTTCCAAGCGGAGAGAAGTTACAACGTTACTCGAGAGAGGGGGAGAGTTAGAGAGAGACGGGGGACACAGAAGAAGCTCAGCCCCGCCTCTCCCTCGGCCTGAGGACTGAGTGGAGACCAGCTGCTTCTTAGAGTAGCGTGTGCCGGGACCCGTTGTGAGGTGCCCCCTCCCACTCTCTTTCCTCCTCACTCTCACCCTCTCCCTCTCTCATTTTGTTGCCTAAATTCCTGACAAGGAACATCAGAGAGTATCCTTCCTTCACATCCCAGTTGAGGACTCCGAGGCCGCCGGGTCCCGTCCACACTGGCTCCATCCTCTGGTCACCCCTCCACCTCCCACCCGGCCACGCCCAGCCACACCAACCTCCTTTCGCCCAAACTCCCCAGACCCGTCTGTTCTGCTTGATCCCTGTCAAATGACAAACATCCTAAGGGTCAGATGTGTCTGCTGGCAGAGGGCTGGGCCCCTGGAGCCCAGCCATGGACACCAGTTAGCAAACTACTGGTCTGGGCCCTCTCTGAGGTCCTTTCCACCAGTAGAAGTCCATTATCCTGTAATTTTACTCCTACTGTGTCCTTTTAATATGTAATACAAATTAGAGTGGGAAGAACAGCTCCTGGGGGTGTGCTTTCCTTACACCCAGCAACGCAGCCACCCTGGTCCTGAAGCACAGAGCCTTCTTGGCAGTTCAGTCCAAAGCTGCCCTCTGAACCCGGTGCAGGAAGGAGGCTGCGTCCTTCATCCCAGCCCCAAATGCTGTTGCTTCTACACCAAGAGGGAGGCTCAAATGGCAAGGGTTTCCCTCTGAAACCTGGCCGGTGTTCTGGAAACAGGCTCTGTTCTCACCGTACCTTAGCTGGGCCCTCCAGGCTTATCTCCCTCTGCCCTGCTCAGCACGGCTGTTGCTCTGCTCTCCTTCTGCCCCAACCGAAAGGAAAGCTCGCCCTGGGCTCTCTGCCCCTGGATTAGCTGGGCTCCCCTTTCCCAGGGTCAGGGGCTAGAGAAGCAGAGGACACCCGCCTGCAGGACCGCTTTCTCCCTAAGGTGCTGCAGAGAGATGGAGGGAGGAGGCCACCTCTCAGATGCTCAGGAGGGGACACATAGAAGGCCACACCCAGCCAGCATCTCTCCCCAGATGGCAGCCTTTGGCCCCGAGGACTGAGGATGTCGTGCTTGGAAGCCACCTGTGAGTCCAGAGGTGCCCCTCTTTCTCCTTCACCCAGCCTCCCACGGGTGACGCCATCTCTCGCCCCCACGCCCCTCCTGTCGGAGCTGATTTTCCATGGGTCTTACTTTTCTGTGTGTCTTGCAAGCAAGACACTGGCTTCCCTTTGTTTTGCTTTATTTTTTTGAGAACATTTGTACAGCGAGCAGCCTTTCTTCAGAGAAAAGGCAGTGTGCCCACACCCTTGGAAGGTAGAGAATAAGCAGACTCCCTGCTCGTCATCAGATATCCAGGGTCCCCGGGCTCAGAGATTCTTCTGAATCGGGACTCCCGGTGCTCCTGTGACCCCTGGCCGGGTGGTGTCAGGGCTCCGGGAGGTGGTGCAGGAGGATGCAGGTGCTCTCGCTGCTGTTATTGTTGTGGGTGATAACAGGTTCCTCCCGGCAGGAGACCCAGGGCCACTGAACCCAAGAGCCTGCAGGACCCTTCCCAGTCGTGGCCCCCTCCCTGGGGCTGGCCTCAGGGCAGCTGTGCCCCGGCCTCTGAATCCTGAGCTCTTCAAGTGTATTCAGTCAACGAGCACTGAATTTAGAAACAGGAAGATTTCATTTCCAATTTGGTTATATGCTGTCTGCTCTATTATAAACCATGGAACATTTCAGACGTTGCCAACAGCTAGGAATCTGCACCGTTGCCATGCATTTCAAAGTTCTGCATGAGGTGTTTTAGTGCCATCTACAGGTCACTGTCTCAGGAGGCGCTGCAGACGGACAGGTGGTGTACCCCACAGCCCACCCAATGCAGTGGGGGACCATGCAGAGCAGCGGTGAAGCTCACCAATATAATGCAGAGAGAAAGAAGCTACATGAAAAAAGTACATATTGTACAATTTACAAAACTACAAAACCAGGTGGAACTAATTGTATTAGAGTTTTACAGAGAAATAGAACCAATAGAATATATATTATTTAAATCCCTTTTATATAAAATAATATATAATAATTTATATAAAATAAGTCCCTATATGTAGGCATGGAGAACACCAATATATATTTTTATATAATTTATATTTAAAGGGATTTATTTAAAGGAATCAGCTCACGTGACTGTGGGAGCTGGCAAGTCTGACGTCTATAGGACTGGCTGTCAGGCTGGAGACTCAGGCAGGATTTCTGTGCTACAGTCTTGAGGCAGAATTCCTGCTTCCTTGGGAAACCTCCATCTTTGCTCTTAAGGCTTACAACGGTATGGATGAGGCCCATCTGCGTTCTCTAGCATCTGCCTCGCATGATACAACGAACAACCTGGGAACAGGGATACAACAAACATCCTGGGAACAACCGAAAAACGCACTGACTCTTTCCCCAGGAGAGGATGCAAAGTCCTGGAGTGATGTTTACTCCTCTTGATGTCTCATAATTCTATGATGTAAATTAATACTGTACTCTTATGTCATATAATAAGGGAATAAGAGGGGAAGAAGACAAAGCTATTTACCAGATAGATCTATCTATCTATATCTATATCTATATATCTTTATTTGTAACCAAATAAGGAAGAAATATTCATGTAACCACTACATGTAACCACCACATCCTCAATTCCGCAACTGATCACTGGTGGTTGTAACACACCTTCCCCCACTACCCATCCTGTATTCCCTTTGCCCTTAGTAAGCACCTTAGCCGGTCATGGTTCTTTCCTTGGTGGTGTGACATAAACCTTCATTCCTGCCATTAGTAGTCCTGCCTGGATTGGGTTGTGGTCCTCCCCTGGTTTTAATCACAGGGCATGGTAATTCTAAGAGACAGCTTAAGGGCTCTCCTGTATTCCAGACATACTCTTCCTTAGCTCCACTGAGGAGGAGCAGCCCAATCTCGCCTTGGGAATCAGGCCCAGTCACCCCAGACAGCACAGTAACTCCTTCTTTGCCTGCTGATTCACAAGAATGAGGAACCTGAAGTGGATGAGAAGCAGTCTTAACTTCCAATTCAATGGACTCATTGTTGTGTCTCCTGATGGAATTAGGACCTTCAGGCCAGCAGAGCAGAGGCAGAGCAGGAACAGGAAGCAAAAATGTCGCTGTGGGTCACTAGGGGCAATGGTGAGTGGTGGCCCTCCCATTTCTACCCCTTGATTCCTGACTTTGAGAAAAACAGCACCATATATTGGAGAACCCTGCCCCAGCCCTGCAAGGGACTGCCACCTAGCTGTCACTGTAACAGAGTCTTTCAAAAGGCCATTCCACCATTCTATCACGACTGCTGCTTCAGGACCGTGGGGAACAGAGTAAGACCAGTGAATTCCATGGGCAGGGGCCCACTGCCATACTTCATTTGCTGTGAAGAGAGTTCCTTGATCAGAAGCAATGCTGTGTGGACTCCATGATGGCAATCTGTAAGTCCATGGATGGGAGTTTTGGAAGAAGCACTGCATGAGGGAAGGTAAGTCCATACCCAGAGTAAATGTGTCTTCCAGGAAGGACAGAATACTGCCCCTTCCATGATGGAAATGGTCCAACGTAATCAACCTGCCACCAGGTAGCTGGCTGGTCACCTGGGGAATGATGCCATACTGGGGACTCAGTGCTGGTGTCTGCTGCTTCAGACTGGGCACTCAGTGGTGGCCATAGCCAGGTGAGCCTTGGGTGAGTGGAAATCCATGTGTAACCCCCACCCCTGCCCCTGTAGCCACGTTCATGAGCCCACTGGGTGATGACAGGGGTGGCTGGGCGGTGTCCATACAACGGGTCATCCTATCCACTTGAATATTGAAATCCTCCTCTGCTGAGGTCACTCTTTGGTGAGCATTCACATGGGACACACATATCTTCATGTTTTTTGCCCATTCAGGGAGGTCTATACACATATCTCTCCCCAAATTTCCTTGTCACCAACTTTCCAGTCATGTTCCTTCCAAGTCCTTGACCATCAAGTCACAGCCCAGGGCTCGGTGTACAGTTGTACTTCTGACCATTTCTCTTTCGAGGAACAACCAGATGTACTGCTGGAAGTTCTGCCCACCAGGAGGGCTTCTGCTCACCGCTGTCCTTTGAGGGTGTCCCAGAGATGGGCGGCAGTGCTGCAGCTGGTGCCTGCAGGCCAGGCAGAACCGTCTGTCTATCTGGCCTGAGTTTTCTCTTCCTCAGTCAACTGATTGAGGGCAATGCCCCATGAGGCCACAGGCAGGGACTGAAACAGAGAAGATAGTGTGGTCGGGGGGCAAGGACTCCACTCACAACTAGCAGTTTTCTGGGTCACTTGGTAAATGGGCTGGAGTAGCACTCAAGTGAGGAATATGTTGCCTTCAAAGTCCAAAGAGGCCACCAGGCATTGTGCCTCTTTTTTGGTTACAGGAGGGGCCTTGGAAGGGCTATCTTGACATGCCCCACACCACTGGAGCCCTAGAAATTCCACTGAGGCAGACGGTCCCTGAATTTTTGTCAGATTTATTTCCCACCCTCTGACACACAAATGTCTTGCCAGTAAGTTTGGCATAGGTGCTACTTCTCACTCACTAGATCCAATCAGCATAATGTCAGGAATAATGGGCCAGTGTGGTATCTTGTGGAAGAGTAAGGCAATCAGGACCCCTGTGAACTAAATTATGACACAGGGCTGGAGAGCTGATACACCCCTGAGGTAGGTCAGTGAAGGTACAGTGCTGGCCTTGCCAGATGAAAGCAAACTGCTTCTAGTGGTCTTTACTGACAGGTACGGCGAGAAAGGCATTTGTCAGATCAATAGCTGTATACTAGGTGCCAGGGGATGTGTAAGTTGCTCAAGCAATGAAGCCACATCTGGTACAGCAGCCGCAATTGGAGACACCACCACAGTGGGCGTTAGGGCTTCAACAGATGAATTTGGGGACCCAGCATGACTGTATTTGGAGATAGGGCCTGTAGGGAGGGAGGGAGGTTAAATAAGGTCAAAGGGTGGGACCTAATCTGGTAAGACTGGTGTCCTTGTAAAAAGAGGAAGAGATGTCAGAGATCTCTCTCCTGCACACAGAGGAGAGGCTGTGTGGGGACACAGTGAGAAGGTGGATGTCTGCCAGCCAGGAAGAGTGCTCCCACCTAAAATGAAATCTGCCGACACCTCGATCCAGGACTTCCAACCTCCAGGACTGTGAGAGAATACATTTCTGTTGTTTAAGCCACTCAGTCTGCGGTATTTTATTGTGGCAGCCCAAGCTGACCAAGACAACTGTGAAAGTGCATGGCTGGCCAAGGTTGCTGAAAGCAAACTGTTTCTGGTGGAAATGGTAATTAGCAAGTATTGAGGAAAAAGCATTTGTCAGACCAACAGCTGCAAACCAGCTCCCACGGGATGTGTTCATTTGCTTGAGCAATGAAACTGCATCTGTAACAGCAACTGCAATTGCAGTGACTGTCTGGATAAATATACGATAACCCACTGTCAATTCTCCAGGATCCACCTGTTTTCTGCACAGGCCAAGTAGGTGAGCTGAATTGGGATGTGATGGGAATCACCATTCCTGCATCCTTCAAGCGTTTGTTGGTGGCACTAATCTCTGTAGTATTGCTTTTGGTTTACTACTTTCCTCAGTAGAGGCAGTTCTAGTGGCTTCCACTTGGCCTTTCCCAAAAAATAGCCCTCCCTCCACAGGTCAGGGAACCAACGTGAGGATTCTGCCGGCTGCCTACCTCAACCACATCCCAGAACTGGGTAAATAACCACAGCATTGGCTTGGGGACCCGAGACACATGAGCTAAAACTCCTCTGGTCAGCTGACCTCCACAAGGCCTACTCTGACTGGTGGACCACAATGATGCTCTGGGTCATCTTGAATTAGGGTCAGTTCGGAGCTAGTGTTCAGTAATTCTTGAAAAGTCTAATTATTTCCTTTTCCTCAGAGCATAATCACTGTGGTAAAAGGCCCCAGACCCCGAGGGAAGGCTGGGAGGAAGATTCAGTGTCTGTTTTTGCCAGCACAGCAGGGTCTTTCCTCAAGGGGATCTGGCCTCCCCTTTATTCAAGTGTTTTTGGGTCTGTAAACTGGGTCAAGTCTGACGTTGACTGTAAGGCCGTATGACACAAGTTTGTGCACTTGACCTAGAACTCTTCCTGTGACACAGAACAAGTAAGAATTTAGTAGACTGCCCACCTCTTTTCTTCTAGGGACACCATGATCAAACTGGTCAGTGCCATAGGTCTCTGCCAATAAGACTATGCTCATTACTGCTTTGAATCTGCTGTCCATTACAGTACCTGGCTCCACCTTGTTTTTGGCAATTATCCTGCTCTCCTTGGATCCAATTATTCCCATTTAAGAATCCCAGTTTGGTGGCAGTTCCCACTGTAATTTTGTGCCTACAGGAAGGAGTGACCACAGGAGTTCTTCAAGGATGCTCGGGCTCCCTCACAAATGTATTTCTCACAGTCATGGTGCAAGGTGTGTCCTCCGGGCCCTCCTGGAGTGGGTGAGCAGGTCCTACATGATAAATCCACTCTCACACTCCAACCTTCCTAGGTCTTTTGGGTGTATCCTCATGATAGACCAAGGCAGGTCTGGCATGTCTTCATTTAGTGTGGGTTACCTTTTGGTCAGTGTCTCACCTCCCCAAACGAGCCCTTTCTAACCCCGTGAGTTACAACACTATATCCAGAATCTCTGCTTAGTGGGTTCATATCAGTAAATTCAGCCTGATCCTACTTTATTTACTTTCCACCATTATCCCACACTCTTTACTTATTTGGCTGTGGCGGGTCTTAGTTGCAGCATGTGGGATCTAGTTCCCTGACCAGGGATTGAACCCTGGCCCCCTGCATTCAGAGCGTGGAGTCTTAACTACTGGACCACCAGGGAAGTCCCCTATCCCACACTCTTAATATCCATTCCCACAGATATTCCCCAGAATTATGTCTGCATAAGTTAGAAAAGTAACACTTCTTTTGGAGCATAGTACACCTCCTCATGGGTCAAACTTTGTGCCTCACCCTTTGGGCTTACTGGGACATGTTTTGCTATGGGTCTGGAAGTAAAGAGGGGTGCCCTTGGCCAGTCTTGAGGATGATCAGCAGTATCTTTCAAGGCAACTGCCGCAGAAGAGGTTATTACAGGCTCCTCAGGCAAAGCAGGATCACTGTCCTCAGATGGAATGGAAGGGTTGCTTCTACTGGCACTCACAGAATTTAGGCCTCAGCGTCCCCAACTTCATCAGGACCTGCCCCTATGCCCCCATTCCAACTGTTTCTTTTCCCAATCCATGCCCTTTAATAGCAGAGGTTGCCTGTGAGGCTGGGTTTCAATCTGTGCTGTAATGCAACCACTTGTAGGATGCCATAAGCTGGGATGCCGCTGTTGCAGCAGGGGCTCCAGGAACCTCGGTTGTGCAGAGCTTGTATCCCTTGCTCCTTTGGCTGTGGCTACTGCTGGACACTGGCAGGGTCATCCGGGGTGCTGGCTCCCAGCTTCCTGCCAGTTGGTGGTGAACATTCCAGCACCAGCAGCCCGAGGGTCAGTAATGCCAGGCCCTATTTTCCCTTTCACTCTTCCTGCCCTGGTAGGGGGACTGTTTCCTGCAGTTATTAATCTCTGGGTAACCTCACATGTTCCCTTTATGCTCTTAATTTTTGCTTCCAACATATTTATAATAATAATTATAATTTCCTGTGTTAAATTCCCTGTTTCAAATACTTGTAGTGGATACTGTTTTTGTGATCGAATGCTGACTGATAGAAAATATCTGTAACTCATTATTAGCAGCTCGTATGATTTTTAACCCAAGAGAGTCAATGTAGAAGCTAAGTGAATTTAGTCCATTAAGGGAACAGACACAAAATAAATATAGAAATATAGCTTTCTTACAAACAATATAGAAAAACAGCCCTTCACAATAGTATTAAAAACTATTAAAACTTTTAATAAACCTAATACATGTAAAATTGTATGAAGAAAACCTTTAGAACTATAAAAAAGCACATATAATAAAACCTATATGAATAAAGAAATAAAGCATGCCTATGGTGATCTTTACAGGTTAGTACATTAGCAGGAGAATGGTTAATAAACCACAATTGGTCCGTATTCGGGAATGTATATGTTAAAAAGAGCGAAAGAGGGCTTCCCTGGTGGCACAGTGGTTAAGAATCCGCCTGCCAATGCAGGGGACATGGGTTCGAGCCCTGGTCCGGGAAGATCCCACATGTCACGGAGCAACTAAGCCCATGCGCCACAACTACTGAGCCTGCGCTCTAGAGCCCGCGAACCACAACTACTGAAGCCCATGCGCCACAACTACTGAAGCCCGCGCGCCTAGAGCCTGTGCTCTGCAACGAGAAGCCACCACAATGAGAAGTCTGAGCCCCACAACAAAGAGTAGCCCCTGCTCACTGCAACTAGAGAAAGCCCGCGTGCAGCAGCAAAGATCCAATGCAGCCAAAAATTAAATAAATGAATAAACATTTTTTTTTAAAAAGTGAAAGAATGAACTAGACCCATGTGGAAAGGTGTCTAAGACATACGAGACACTTTTTAAAAAGCAAAAGCTAGTAAATTTACTTTAAAAAATCCAAACAAACTTTCTGATACTAGGTACACATGTATGCTTTGTATTCTATAATCCCACAGAAAATGTGTGGAGGCATACACAGCAACAATCATATTCTTTAGGCAGGGAGATTAGATTGTGGGGTGAATGGGGACTTTAACTTTTTCCTTTGTATGTTCCTGTACTGTAAGACATTTCTTACAGTAAACAGCCTAATAATTATGTAATAATTATGTAATTTTAAGAAATGGTCAAGAGGAGAAGACACATCACAGACTGGGAGAAAATATTTGCGAAAAACAACAACAAAAAACTTCTGATAAAGGACTGTTATCCAATATATACAAAGAACGCTTAAAACACAACAGTAAGAAAATAAAACCACCTGATTTAAAAATGTGCCAAAGACCTTAACAGATACCAAAGAAGATATACAGATGGCAAATAAGCATATAAAAAGATGTTCTATATCATGACATGAGGGAGATGAAAATTAAAACAAACAACTATGAGATACCACTACATGTCTCTTAGAATGGCCAAAATCTGGAACACTGATAACACCAAATGCTGGTGAGGAACTCTCATTCATTGCTGGTGGGAATGTAAAATGATTCAGCCACTATGGAAGACAGTCTGGAGGGTTTTTACAAAACTAAACATATACTTGCCATATGAGGAGGCTATCATGGTCCTTGGTATCTACCCAAAGGAGTTGAAAATTTATCTCCACACAAAAACCTGCAAATGGATGTTTGTATCAGCTTTATTCTTAATTGACAAAACTTGGAAGCAAACAATGGGTCCTTCAGACGTTGAATGGATAAACTTTGATACATCCAGTCAATGGAACATTAATCAGGGTGAAAAAGAAATGAGCTATCAAGCCGTGAAAAGACATGGAAGAACTTTAAACGCATATTACTCAGTGAAAGTCACCAATCTGAAAAGGTTACATACTGTATGATTCCAACTATATAGCACATTCTGGAAAAGGCAAAACTATGGAGACAGTGAAAAGATCAGTGTTTGCCCAAGACTGAGGGATGGGGGTAGGGGAGGATGACTAGGTGGAGCACAGAGGATTTTTAGAGCAGTGAACCCATTCCGTACAACCCTACCACGGTGAATACATGTCCCTATGCATTTGTCAAAATGCACGGAATGTACAACACTGAGAGCAAACCCCAAGGTAAACTATGGACTTTGGGTGATAGTAATATGCTATGTAACAAATGTACGACTGCGCTGCTAATACTGAGTGGGGAGGGTAGTTGCCTATATGAGACCTCTATGTATTTTCTGATCAGCTTTTGCAATGAACTTAAAATTTCTCTAAAAAATGAAGTCTCTTAAAAAAAAAAATCCCTCCTATTCAACCTCTCACCCGGATAATCTCTGGCAACAACCGCTGTGTTTACTGTCTCTAAACTTCACTTATACGAAGTTTTTTAAGGTTTGGAGCTTTTATAAATCTATCAAACCTTCACAGATAGTGAGTACTTTCTCTGGAAATGAGTGTCTTTGACCTCAGAGCAGTTACAGTAGTTCTTAGTTATCATACCTGCAGCTCACAGGTTTGGGAGTTTGCCTCTGAAAGTACCAATAAAATCTTACTATTTTTAGTGGGGGGCGCAGGGGGGAAGGCAAGTGAAGGAACTAACGGCAAGGCTAAGCCATTTCCGCACCTCCCGGGGTTGGTGTGGGGGGCGGGAAACGGCCGGGCCCACCCGCTACGTCTGGGAGCCCGCGCTCCGGCCGCCCGGAACAGCCCCGGACACACGCCCCGTCCGCACTGCCCACTCTCCGCGCCCACTCTCCGCTCCCACTCCCGCCCGGCCCGGCCCGTCTCCCGGGGACACACGCCCAAACACGGACGAGACTGACTCAGGGCCGAGGCCCGCAGACGACAGTCTTAACCTTCGCATTCTCCCCAATTTCCACACTTGGTCAGAGAGTCCTCTAACTCTCCTCAGGGTACAGGCAGCGCCGCATCCAAGAGACTGACCGGCGTCCCAAGAAGTCCAGTAGCCACGGCCGCGCGGGGTATGACGGGGCGGGGGCGGGGTCCCGCAGGGTATGATGGGCCGGGGGGCGGGGCGCGGCGCAGCCGGGGCGCGCGAGCGGCCCGCGGGAAGCACAGCGGTGCGCGCCCCGGAGCCAGGTCCGGGTGGGCTGTGGTCCGCGCGCCGCCGCGCCGTCCTGTTGGAGGAGGGAGGGGCTGGCGCAGCCATGTTCGTGGCGCGCAGCATCGCGGCGGACCACAAAGATCTCATCCACGATGTGTCTTTCGACTTCCACGGACGGCGGATGGCCACCTGCTCCAGTGACCAGAGCGTCAAGGTGCGCGCGGGGCCGAGCCCGGAAGGAGGCGGGAGCGTGCGCGGCCCGCTGTCCGAGCGGAGGGGCGCGTGGAGAGTGGACTCTTCCCGACTTGAGGCGCTCTGCGGACACGAGGTCCGGAGCCCAGGCCGATTGGCGGGCGCCCTCCTCCTAGTTATTGTGGAGTCAACGCCGCCTGGGCCGCCTCCGCGCGGTTGCGGGGGCGTGCGTGCGTCACGGGGGCGTGCGTGCGTCATGGCGGCGTGCGCGCTCCTGTCGCGGGGGAGGCCGAACGCGCGGGGCAGGTCGACTCGCCAGGGCCGCCCGGCTGGGCCCCAGGCGCCGTGGCATTGCTCCTCGTTGGTCAGGCTGGGACCCGGGTCGCGGGGGCGCCGGCACAGTGGGTGGGGTGAGCCGGCCCCCGCGCACCGCGGCCCCTCCATCCGGAGCGGGGTCCCGGGACCCCTCCCCGCCGTCCGCCCGCTCCTCACAGAAGTGCCGGGGCGGGGGGAGCCGCACGGCCGGTCTGCTCCGTACGCGACGTCCTCGCGGGCGGGTCGGAATCCACTTCCCGGGCTGCAAGCGTTGCGAGGCCCAGGTTTTCTCACCCACCCCTCCGCCCGCCCCGCCGTGGGAGTGTCGCAATAATTAGCGTCCGTTAACCGAGTGGGTTTCCTTATCCGAGTAGACCTCAGCCTCTAAGTCACTAGGACCTAGTGGGTCGTCCAGTACGGAGCTTTTGTCTGTCGTGGTGTTGCAGTGAAAATCTTCGTTAACCCAGCTTTTTATGTTTTCTGGATGATTTCCTTAGGCTCATTACAGTAGAGAAATTAGTGAATATTTTAAAAGTTTTTGAGAGTAATTGGCAAATTAGCTTTTTGCAGGTTTGTACTATGTTACAATACTGCTGGTGAAGAGTATCAGTGTGATAGTTGTCCGTGTCGGGCATTATCATTGCAGTTTTTTTTCTTTAATTATTTTTTATTGTGGTAAGGTACACGTAACAGAATTTATTACCTTAACCATTTTTAAGCGTACAGCTCAGGGGTATTAAGTATGTTCATATCTTTGCCTCCATCTCCAGAACCTTCTCATTTCTTACTGTCCCCGTTAAACATAACTAGCCGGTCCCTCCGGCCCCCGCCCCTGGCAGCCACCCTTGTACTTTCTGTCTCTGAATGTGGCTATTCTAGCGGCCTCATTTAAGTGGGATCTTACAGGATTTGTCTTTTTTGTGACTGGCTGATTTCACTTAGGATAATGTTTTGAAGTTCATACATGTAGCATATGTCATAATTTCCTTTGTGAAAAAGGGAATGTTTAAACTTAAAAACTTTTTTAAAAGGCTAAAAATATATATTGCATATACCGCATTTTACTTATCACTCATCTGTCAGTGAAGTTGGGTTTCTTCTACATTTTAGTTGTGAATAATGCTGGTATAAATGTGGGTGAACAAATATCTCCTTGAGGCCCTGCTTTCAACTCTTTGGGGTGCAGACCCAGAAGTGGAATTGCTGGATCACATGGCAATCCTATTTTTATTCGAAGTTTTTTGAGGAGCCACCATACTGTTTATCATTACACTTTTTTAACACAGGTTAAAATGTCTTATTGTAATCTGTATTTTTTGTTGGTAGTAATGTTGAATGTTTTGTTTTTGTTTGTTATATATACAATTGATCCTCATTATTTGCAAATATTGTATTTGTGAATTTGCTTATTCTTTAAAATTTATTTGTAACCCCAAAATCAATGCTTATGGTTGTTTGTTGACATGAGCTGGGTGGCAAAAAATATTATAGAGTTGTCGGATGTGCATTCCCAGCTGAGGTTGGACAGGTGACACTCTGCCTTATGATTCAGGCTTTCATAATGTAAACAAGCATCCTTCTCATTGTCTATTTAGTGTCACATTTTTCACATTTTTGTTCTTTTTTTGGTGATTTCCACTGTCTGAAGTGGTCCCCAAGTGTAGTGCTGCATAGAGTTCCCACAAGCAAGAAGGCTGTGATGTGCCCAATGGAGAAAGTGTGTGTTAGGGAAGCTTCATTCAGACGTGAGTTATGCTACTGTTGGCAGTGAGTTCAGTGTTATTGAATCAATAATGTATACCAAATACGGTGTTTTTAGACATACACACATAAAACAAGGTTATGTATCGATTGGTTGACAAATATATTGTGACCAGATGCTCCTGTGAATCTCACCTATCAGTATTTTCCTCAGGAGGAGTGGTTTGGTATTCGCCAATTTACTGCTTACAGTGACATTCTAGGACATAACTAGGACATAATGGCTATAAGTAACCAGACTTGACTGTAACTGATATTGTCTCCATTAACTAGTAGAGCAAAGGTTCCTTGACCCCAGTGCTCAGCACAGTGCCTGACGTATCCAAGTTTCTCAATAAATATTTTGTTGAATGAGTGAATGTTTACTTACTGATTGTTTTCTTTTGTGAATTTATGTTCCCCTCCTTTGCCCTCATAGTGACTAATGTTTATGTTTTTCATATTAATTTGTAGGAATTCTTGGTATAAAATATCTTTTTTCTTACAGGTCTGGGATAAAAGTGAAAGTGGGGATTGGCATTGCACTGCTAGCTGGAAGGTTAGTATTTATTTTTACAGTGATTTGAAAGAATTGAAACATTTACTATTTAGTAGCATTAGTGACTTGCTGTTCAGCTTTGAGAGAATTGTAAAATTTATATCTTTTACTTACATTTTTTTCACTATTAAAGTAACAAATACACTTCAGAATATTTAAGAATAAGAAATCTGAAATTCTGTATCATTCTAACCTAATTATTTTTTGCATCTCAGTATTTCTTACCTTTTTCCTTTATATATTTTTTAATAGTTGTGATGTTTTGTACATAGTTTTATTTCTTGTATTTTAGAAGTAATAGCTTTACCCAGGTACATTTTTATGTATCTTGAGAATCATCAATTTTAAATGTACAGTTCAACGAGTATTAGTAAATTTACACGGTTATGCAACCATAACCATAATCTAATTTTAGAACACTTCCATCAACCCTGAAGTTTCCCTTGTGCCTTTTGGGGTCAATCCTCGTTCCCTCGTACTCCCCAAGTAACCACTGAACTATTTGTATAGTTTTACTTTTTCTAGACATTTCATATAAATGGAATTCTACGGTATGTAGTTCTTTGTTTCTGCCTACTTTCCTTAGCATGTTTTTGAGGTTCATTGATGTTGTGGCATGTGTCAGTGGTTCGATCCTTTGTAATGCTGAGTAGTATTCCCTTGTATAGATGAAGCCACATTTTATTTATTCATTCACTATTTGATGGACAATTTGATTGTTTTTAGTTTTTGGCACTTATGAATAATGCTGTTATGAACATGCCATACAAGTCTTTGTGTGGACAAACGTTTTCAATTCTCTTAGATATGTAGGAATAGAATTGCTGGGCTGTGTATGTTTTAACTTTCTTGAAAACTGCCAGACTCTTTTCCAGAGTGCCTGCACCATTTTATATTCCACCATCAATGTATGAGGGTTCCAGTCTGTCTTTTTGATTATAGCCATCTTAGTGGGTGTGAAGTGGTGTCTCACTGGGTTTCAATTTGTATGCCCTTAATGATTAATTATGTTGATAGTGTTTTCATGTGCGTATTTGCCATTCATTTATCTTCTTTGGTGAAGTGTCTATTCAAATCTTTTGTCCTCTCCCCTTTTTTTAAATTGAGGTGAGAGTCACACAACGTAAAATTAGCCATTTCAAGTAAACAAATAAATGTGAATGCATTTATTACATTCACAGTGTTGTACAATTACTACCTCTGTCTAGTTCCAAAACTTATTTTTATCACTCCAAAAGGAGACTCGTATTTCTTGCTTTTTAGTTTAACAGCATGTTTCATAAGTACTTTGGTTTGTTTTTAAACATAACTATAGCAACAAAACAAATATAACAACAAATATACCCTATTTTGTTTAGCTGATGGATATTTAAGTTGTTTCCTTTTTATTGTTATGAACACCTTTGTGCAATCCTTATTCTTTAGTTAGATTGTGCTTTACTGGGAATCTAACATTTACCAGAATCTCAGTGCCCTAGTGCATCTTTTACTTAATAGCCTGTAAAAATAAGAAAGGTGAAATGAAAAAGACTGGACAGAACAAAGGATAAAAAATAAGGGTGCAGGGGCTTCCCTGGTGGTTGGGAGTCTGCCTGCCGATGCAGGGGACGCGGGTTCGTGCCCTGGTCCGGGAGGGTCCCACGTGCCGCGGAGTGTCTGGGCCCATGAGCCGTGGCCGCTGGGCCGGTGCATCTGGAGCCTGTGCTCCGCGGCGGGAGAGGCCACAATGGTGAGAGGCCCACGTACCGCAAAAAAAATAAAATAAGGGTGCAGGGACTTCCCTGGTGGTCCAGTGGTTAAGACTCTGTGCTTCCACTGCAGGGGGCATGGGTTAATCCCTGGTCGGGGAACAAAGATCCTGCATGCCGCATGGCACGGCCAAAAAAAAAAGGGGGGCGGTGCAAAGTTTACCATTGGATGATGACACTGTTACCATGTAGAAATTATTGGATTATGAAAGTGTTCTGAGATTATTGAGTATAAAAGTGTTAGATTGAAACAGATTTTGTAAGCATCATTGGTGGACTGGTGCTTGTTGTCATACATTATTTTTACTGGAAAGCACAAATGAATTCTGTTGATGTGAAATGCTTTAAGACTTTTCTGCCTTTTTTTTTGTCAACAAAAAGTTGGATAATAGAAATTTGAACTAATTTGACATTTTTCATCTATAGAGAAATGCTATTGAACTTTAAATTATTTCCTCAGAATACAAGGATTTGGACTTCTCTATATTTGTTCTCATTGCCTCTTTTCCTAGAATAGTCCATTGTCTAGCCAGACATCAGAATCATTTAAGCATTTTGTTGCTATGGTTTCTTATACTGTCAGGCTTTTGGAGCATATAATTTTTTTATTTTATTTATTTATTTATTTTGCGGTACGCAGGCCTCTCACTGTTGTGGCCTCTCCCGTTGCGGAGCACAGGCTCCGGGACGCACAGGCTCAGCGGCTATGGCGTACGGGCCCAGCCACTCCGCAGCATGTGGGATCTTCCTGGACCGGGGCACAAACCCGTGTCCCCTGCATCGGCAGGCGGACTTTCAACCACTGCACCACCAGGGAAGCCCTGAAGCATATAATTTTGATTACTCTTATTTATCAGGTGGATGTTTCCTATAGAGGAAATTTGCAAGTAAAAAAAAAAACAGTGGACTGATAGAATCTCTGTTTAAAAGCTTTGTTAGGCTAAACTCTGAACCAAGTCTCCAACTATCATTAGCACGGAAAGAGGTCAACTTTATCCAGCTGGATTTTTCTTTATTAGTAAAATGTTAGAAGAATTTGACTCTAGAAGGGCTGCAATCTTAAGTACAGAGTATCTTCTAAACGTTAAAAGTGCTAGAATTGAACTTTTTTTTGGCTGCGCTGCACAGCATGCAGGCTCTTAGTTCCCCGGCCAGGGATCAAACCCATGCCCCCTGAAGTGGAAGAGTGGAGTCCTAACCACTGGACCACCAGGGAATTCCCTAGAATTTAACTTTTTAAATGTTAAATTGAATAGCTTTCTCCTTTTGTTGAAGTAAAAATACCTGTATTCTGTTTCTTCAAGTGACTAAACTCAGCTTTTTTCATCTTTTGCTTTTTTAATTCCTCAGACACATAGTGGATCTGTGTGGCGTGTGACATGGGCCCATCCTGAATTTGGACAGGTTTTGGCTTCCTGTTCTTTTGACCGAACAGCTGCTGTCTGGGAAGAAATAGTAGGAGAATCAAATGATAAACTGCGTGGACAGAGCCATTGGGTGAGACATTTGTTAGTGGTGGGTTGGTGGGTGGGGAACATGAGCACCCGAGGAGCAGTGGTCTTTCCAAGAACACTTCGGGGTGGTAAGATTTTCAGTCCCACCCACCCTGACCTCCAGGGAGGAGAGAGGCGCTGGGGATTGATGTAGTCACCAATGGCCAATGAGGTAGTCATTCACGCCTGTGTAATGATGTCTCCATAAAACCCCTATAGCAGCTGTCCTCAACCTTTTTGGCACCAGGGACCCGTTTCGTGGAAGATGGTTTTTCCACGGAGAGGGCAAAGGGGGATGGTTTTGGGATGATTCAAGCACGTTACATTTGTTGTGCACTTTATTTCTATTACTATTACATTGTAATAATAAAATAATGAAATAATTATACAACTCAGCGTAATGCTGACAGGAGGCGGAGCTCAGGTGGTAATGTGAGCAACGGAGAGCGGTTGTAAATACAGACGAAACTTCACTCGCTTGCCTGCCGCTCACCTCCTGCTGTGCGCCCCGGTTCCTAACAGGCCACAGACCGGGACTGGTCCATGGCCCAGGGGTTGGGGACCCCTTCCCTAGAGGACAGGGTTCGGAGGCTTCTGGACTGGTGAACACCTGGAGATTTGGGGAGAGTGGTGCCTGGAGGGGGCGTGGAAGCTCCACACCTGTCCCCAGCCTTGGGTATCTGTCCCCAGCCTGTGCGTCTCTTCCATGTGACTGTCCCTGAGTTACACCAGTCAGTCAGAAGCACAGATAACAACCTGGGTTTTCGACTGGCATCTGAAGAAGGGTGGTCTTGTGGGACTGAACTCTGAGCTCGTGGAATCTGACGCTATCTCCGGGTAGTTAGTGTCAAAATTGAGTTGAATTCTCCTTGGACACCCTGCTGGTGTCAGAATTATGTGGGGAACAGCCTCTACCCCCCACCCCCACCGGAATTGGAATTGTTACCAGAAACTTTTACTTCTTTAGGGAAATGTCTCTTCAAGTCCTTTGCACATTTTTTTTTTTGTTGAGTTGTAGGTAGGGGTTCTTTAAGTATTCTGGATATTAATTCCTTAAGAGATACATGATTTCCAAATATTTCCTCCCATTCTGTGATTTGCCTTTTCACTCTCTTGATAGTGTCCGTAGGTGCACAAAATTTTCATGAAGTCCAGTTTATTTTTTTCTTTTGTTTCCTTGTGTTTCTGGTATCATAAATCATAGACAAATTCATTGTAATGGAGACTTTTCCCCAAAGTTTTCTTTTAAGAGTGTTGTAATTTTAGTTCTCATGTTTAGGTCTTTGATTCATATTGAGTTAATGTTTGTACACGGTATAAGGTAAGTATCTAACTTCATTCTTTTACATGTCAATATCCAGTTTTCTAACACCTTTTATTGAAAAGATTGCCTTTTCCCCATTGAATGATTTTGACATCCTTGTTGAAAATCAAGTGACCATATATGGAGAGTTTATTTCTGGACTCTATTCCATTGGTGTCTGTCTATTCTTAGGCCATAACAAATTGCTTTAATTACTGTAGGTTTGTAGCTTGCATACTATTCATATTGTTTGACATTTTTTTTTTCAAATGATGGGAGGGGTTGGCCTCATTGCCTTTGCACCGGGGCCTTCCTCAGGCAAACAGTTGCTTAAGGGCAGGGGAGCAGAGACATTTCTTGAATAGAAAGGATTTTTCTAGCAGTCAGTCTGAGATGGATCAGTTAGCATCCTATAGGTTGGGTTTAGGAGTGGTGGCATAGAAAGGATTTTTCTTCGAACTTAATTATTTGTCTTTAGTTAAATCCACTGTCATTAATACATTTAATATTTCAGCATTCGTGTTATTAATTATTCAGTGGTGTTTTTAGACAAACGTTTGCAAAGATGCTCTGCTATCTTTGAAGTTTGATATTCTTTTGATATTCAGACACCTTAAGATGTATTTTAGTAACCATAGACAGTAAACTCTTGATTTCTAAATTTTATTGACATTTTCAGTCAAAAATCATCTCATCTAGGTGCCAGACAGTAACTGGTACATGCTATGCTGGGATTCTCTAATTACCAGAATGCCAGCTTCGTACCATTCGCTTGGTCTCTACTACATGCCTTCTTTTAAAAGTGGATGGTAGCGGTCTGAGTAGGACTAACACTTACATTTGATGGAAGAAGTTTCACACCTTCCATTCTGCTGTTAAAGAATCTTAATTCTTTTACTTTGCGGCCTGCTTTGTATGACAGAACTGCTCATATGAAAATTCTAACATTTTCTGGTTTACTGACCTATCTGCTTAAGAAGAGAGTACTTAACCTAATTTAATAAAGTTAGACTTCGTAAGGCCTTCTTTCTTCTGCCATAGAGGGAGTAATTGATTATAGGTCACTGGTTTGTTACTGATTGCTAGCTGTGTATGTGGTACTTTGTTAAGTGCTTTGGAGGAAATTGAGGCCCACACAGGTTTTGAATACCTTATTCAAGGTTATATACCTAGTAAGTGGCAGAGGAGTTCTGTGTGATTTCAGAGCCTGTGTTCCTTCCACTCTGCCATCCTTTTTTTTTGTATTTAATTTATTTATTTTAAGATGTAATTTATTTTTTTTAAATTTTTGGCTGTGTTGGGTCTTTGTTGCTGCGCGAGGGCTTTCTCTAGTTGTGGCGAGCAGGGCTACTCTTCCTTGTGGTGTGCAGGCTTAGTTGCTCCGCGGCATGTGGGATCTTCCCAGACTAGGGATCGAACCCGTATCCCCTGCATTGGCAGGTGTGTTCTTATCCACTGCGCCACCAGGGAAGTCCCTGTATTTAATTTAAATTGTTAATTTTTTTTCAGGTCAAGAGGACAACACTAGTGGACAGCAGAACATCTGTTACCGACGTGAAATTTGCTCCTAAGCATATGGGTCTTATGTTAGCAACCTGCTCAGCAGATGGTATAGTCAGAATCTACGAGGCACCAGACGTCATGAATCTCAGCCAGTGGTCTCTGCAACATGAGATCTCATGCAAGCTAAGCTGTAGTTGTATTTCTTGGAACCCTTCAAGGTATGCTTACACAGCAATCCTCTGGTGATATAAGCCTAGTAATTATTACACTTAGCATCAGATGGTTTATTTTTTTGAAAATGCTTTTCTTAAGTAGTCTTGTTCATTATTTTTTAAAATGTATATTATGTAGAATAAAAATTCTCCTTTCTCCACCCTGTCATGTGTCTTATACCCCTATTTCTACTCCACAGAAGAAGCCAACCACTGTAAATATTCTGGTGCGCCTTCTGGACTTTTTCCATGTATATAAAATAAATATTTAATAACAAATATTTAATTTGTGTGTTTATAAACACACAAATATATGCAAATACAGGTATATGCTATCATGTACAAGTGGACACAAAACACACAGACATGTTTAGACATAACATTTTCCTTTCATGCAATTTGCCTTTTTCACTTACAGATACATCATGGGCATTTTCCCATGTGTTAGTATAACTAGTTCTTCCTTACTCCTTTAACTGCTGTATAGAGTATGATTCTAAGACTGTATCATAGTTGATTTTTATTAAACTTTTTAAAATTAAAAGAGTAATGAGTCACCTGATAAAAAAATTCAAATAATCTAGAAGAGTACAAAATGAGAGGTAAAAGTTCCCTTACTCCCTAAAAACAAATGCTGTTAGTAGTTTTGTTTTTAGATTTTAATTCTGGTAGTCACTATTTTATTTTTAAATGATTTATTTATACCTTTGGTTCTTGCTGTGTTATCTTTAGACAGTATTTATACTCATTCTGTGAAAGATGGCTTCAGCACATTTACAAAGCTTTCCACTTGTGAAGGTATGACAAGGTATTTTATTTGTGGAAGTGTTAATAGTTGTTTAGTTGTATTGGTAATTATCTTAATTTTAAATATTTATTTCTCTAGTGATTTATCAATTTTTAGACTATATATTGACTCACCTCTCTTTTAAAAAAGGGGAAATCAGCTTTTTTTTGCTTCTACCACACATTCACCCTCCCATTTCCTAATATTTTGTTATATTGCTTATACAGTGACAAGATTTACAATGTTTGTATTTACGTTTTGTAAACATTTAATAATATTAAGTTATATGTGTTAAGTACACATATAAGTACTTTATCTTTTGACTACAAGTTGATTCTAAATATTAAGTAGCAACCAAATTTATAAGACTAGATTATGTAAATATTCATTACAGACATAAATGTAATCTGTTTCATGAAAACTTTCGTTCACACAGAATAATATGGCATTAACTCCTGATGGGTGCTCTTTTCTCTTTACTGATTCCTTTACTTTTGGGTTATACTTGGCTGTCACAATTTTCTTATCACGAGTTGCCTTTGGATTTTTTGTTTTCATTTTGGTCACATACCTCTTAAAGTAACTTTTTTTCCTATATGGGATGGATGGCAAGCTTTCTGAATTCTGGCATACCCAGAAATGTCTTAATTTTTCTCCATGCTTAATTATAGTTTGACTAGTTTTAGAACTTCGGCCAAGTTCCAAATGTAAGAGTTTCGGCCAAGTTTCAAATTACTATTCTTGAATCTTTTAAACTTTAGGTGGTGAGATGTCTGAGGTCAGTCTGATACTGGATCTTTTGTAGGAAGACTAGTCTTTCTGGAAGATTTTAGGATTTTGCATTACTACTTTGAGTTGCAAGTATATTCTCCGAGTTTGTGGTTCGTCATTTTGACACTATCATGACTTTTGATAGTCTGCAGAAAGTTCTGAATTTTAATATAGCCACACTTAACAGTCTTTCTATATTTGTTATAGTGCTTTTTGTTTTTTTATTTGAAAAATTCCCCACCTTGATGTTGTCAAGTGTATTCTGAAAGGTTTTTGGTTTTGCCTTTCACACTTGGGTCATTAAAACTCCTGGAATTGCTTTGTATGGTTTAAGGTAGTAGAATTCTAAAATTTATATACCAGGATGTTTCCAGGTGTTTTTTCTTTTAAAACATTTTTCTGTTAGGGAAGATTTCAAATATACTAAAAGTATATAATAGGCAGAGCCTCAAATATCCATCACCCAGCTACAGTAATTCAAAGCTACTCTTGTTTAATCTGTATATGCCTCCCCACCTTCACAAACAAAACAAAACAAAAAAAACTGGATTATTTTTAAGTAAATCCAGACATACACTATTAGATGTTGGTCTATTTTGAATTCATCCTGCTTGATGCTTAGTGGTCCCTTTTAAGGTGAAGGTCCTTGTCTCAGATTGGGGATATTTTAGGATTCTTTGATAATTTATCCTTCTGTTTTCTCGATTCTGTCCTTCTGGAATTCATCTTTGATTATTCTTGGATTTACTCTCTATTTCTTTAAAATTGTTTGGAGATTTACTACTCTGTCTTCCAGATCTCCAACTTGTTCTTCAGGTGTACATTTTATACCATCCAGTGATGTTGGGGGTTGGGGGGAGTGGCAATCATTTTTAATTGTTAACTCTTTCTTTTTCTCTGATAACTCCTTTTTTATGCCTGTCAGTTTTTGTTACATGGATACAACATTTCTCTGAGGATCCTAATTAAAATTTTTATGTTTTTTGATTTACAGTCAAGTCTCCTTTTTTGCAGTAGTTATGTTCTATCAAGTTGCTGCAACACTGAATTAGCTAATACTGAGCCACCCCTCCCAGGGGAAATACAGGATTAGGTGCTACCAGCCTCTGATCACATTTTTGTTAACTGATCAGTACTTAACCTTGTTTTATGTGTCTTTCTGTCTAAAGCCACCTTATTTAGCATATATTCATTAACATTGAACTCAGCCAACAACACTAACTCACACTTGAATGCAGCTTTTATCTAACACAGGTATTTTCTCCATAAGGAACATCATGAACTTCTTGCTAAACTTAGGAACACAAGGCAGCACGTCAGCACTGCGCTTGGGGGCCATTTTTTTTTTTGCGGTACACGGGCCTCTCACCGCTGTGGCCTCTCCGGTTGCGGAGCACAGGCTCCAGACGCGCAGGCCCAGCGGCCACGGCCCGTGGGCCCAGCTGTTCCACGGCACGTGGGATCCCCCCAGACCGGGGCATGAACCTGTGCCCCCTGCATCGGCAGGCGGACTCCCAACCACTGCGCCAGCAGGGAAGCTTGGGGGTCATTTTAAACAGTGAAATCATCAACACAAAGAACAAAAATGCAGAAAACATGATGGTAAATAGAGTGCAAAGCAGGCACTGGTTTTTCAGCATAAAGCTGAAACAGGAAGGCCCATGAATGCCCTAAGTATTGGATTTTTGGTTTTGCAAATAAATTTTAGCAAGTAGGTCAGTTTACAAATGTAGAATCTGCATATGATGTGGACTGTAGGCTGTTTTATATTTTCTCAAAGATCTATTTTCTCAAAGAACTGTTTGTATGCCTTGGTCTTTAACTGTCACACTCCTTCTTTTTCTCAAGTGCATGTTAGTCTTTGCTCATGTATTTGTGAACAGGAGACTGTGATGGCTGCTAGAGAGAACTGGTGTTGGTATTTTTCTCCTGTTAGATGCTGTTTTCTTAACAGCTCATTCTCTTACTTAGGGGGTTGGCTGAGTTTTGACTAAGTAGGTGGAGTGGTTTGGCAGGGTTTCCTTGTAGGGCGACCAAGAGGGAGCTGGCAGGTGGGCATTACCCCCAAATTGCCAAAGTCAGGAGGTTTTGACTTGGGGGATAGAGCACTTTAATGTATTTTCTTCTTTCTTGTCCCTCTCCCTGCCGGCTTTGCAGTGCTACTTTATTTCAAGTTCATATCTCTCCTCATAAGTTCTAATCATCTCACTAAGATCCTTCTCAGATTTTATTTAGCCTAGAGCAGAGTCAGCTGCCACCCATGGGGGTCTTCTGATTGCAGATTATTAAATGAATCAATTCATGATTGCCCCATTACTCATTACTATTGGTTGATTGATTGATTCGTTATTTACTTATTGATTAGAGGTTGGAGCTGCTAGAATTTCCTCCTTAATGATAGTTGTTGAGCTCTTTTTCCCTTAGCATTTTAACTGTCTGATCTCCTTTTGCTTTCTGGAATCCTCCGGATTTCATGATTTCTGATGGCACATTCTGATTTCTGCACTGTTACAGTGTTATTTTTTCATCATTTCCATGGAGGCGTAGGAAGGAGATGCAGGTGATCAGTCTCCTGTATTCAGTCAGAGTTGGATGGTTTTGCTCACTGTTTAATTATGAGTCATATTTGGAAAATGGTTTAAATGTGATCATCTTATTTATGGATATACAAATGAGATAATCCTTAATTCAGGTTGTTATCTGGATGTTTCACAATTTAATTTTTAGAATATTTTAAAAATTTATATTTTCAGTAATTTTAGAATATATTACTATAAATGTACTTGTCCTTGATCAAATAAATACATTTGTGGAACATTGAAAAAAGAAATTTTGTGAGATATAGAAATTACTATAATTTACATCCCTTTGAATAGCCAAGAATTATAATAAGTAACTTGTAATTTTATTTTATTACTATAGGACTTTGTAGTTTACCTGGTATTTTTCTTTTTTTTTTTTAATTAAAAAAAATGTTTGTTTATTTGTGGCCGTGTCGGGTCTTAGTTGCAGCACTTGGGCTTCTCTCTAATTGTGGCGTGCAGGCTCCAGAGCACGTGGGCTAGTTGCCCAAGGCATGTGGGATCTTAGTTCCCCAACCAGGGATCGAACCTGTGTCCCCTGCATTGGAAGGTGGATTCTTAACCACTGGACCGCCAGGGAAGTCCCTACCTGGTTTTTTCCTTATATTAGGTGATGTCGTTATCAGATGCTTTAGTAATAAACACCTAAACGTTTTTTTTTAATTATCGCATTTTGTTTTCAGCTTTATGAAATTGGCAGATCACAATATCTAGATCAAAGGTTAAACAATACCTCTATGTCATGTTCATAGAGGTATTACTTAATCTGGATGGGGGAGGCAAAGGAAATCAATATCTAGGACATTAGACATAGAAATGAAAAAAAAAGATTCAACCTAGAGTCAACGTCAGTGGAGTTCACTCTCTTATTGCTTATCTTTTGCCTTTGTCAAAACGCAGTTGACCACAAATGAGTCTGGAGACTAGAGAATGACAGGCATGCCTTCCTGAGGGTGGTCTTTTTCTACTTTTCCTTCTCCGTCGGGGTGGGGTTCTTTTTGTACGAAGCATGTAAAAATCTTTTTGCCATGAATTTGGTCACCGTAAAATTACTTTTCATTCTATAGTTAATGACCAGATCTTTTAGAAAGAAAAATTCTAACGCCTCTTAAGTGTCTTTAAAAAAAAAATCTATTGACTGCTTGAAGCCTTTTGTTTTGGGAAAAGGACTACTTTCTAAGCCATAAGAAAATGTGGTTAAAAACAAGGTGAAAGCCCAGTGTCCTCAGTCCCCAGGCTGAGAACTCAGGGGTACCCCTCCTGGGTGTGTGGTGCCGGGCGTGGCAGGGGTCTAGTCCGCAGTGACACGCTGACTGGTGGGTTGCATGGCTGCTGAACGCATTTTTAATTCTCTGAACTAAATGTGCATTAACTTTACAATTATGTAAAATATCTTTTACTTTTCCTTTCTAGCTCTCGTGCTCATTCCCCCATGATCGCTGTAGGAAGTGATGACAGCAGCCCAAACGCAATGGCCAAGGTTCAGATTTTCGAATATAATGAAAACACCAGGTCAGTACTGCTTTGGTTAAGTTATTGTTCTGAATTGCATTTAATTTTTTAAAATGTTATTTCTTTATTCATTAACTCAGTTACGCATTATTTGTCACATATTTACTGATTTCCTATGATACGCTAAGTTCTCTGCTCTGGTAATATAAAATTGAGTGGTGTAGAGGAAAAGGTAATTGATCTCCCAGTATGTACCGTCATGAAGGGAAAACAAACAAACAAAAAAAAGGTGAAAAATGGTGATGAATTTTATAAACTGGGAGAATCAGGATGTTCAGAGATTATGCCTAGGGGGAGGGGGCCAGGAAGATTCATTCAAAAGGAGACCCATAGGGCTTCCCTGGTGGCACAGTAGTTGAGAGTCCGCCTGCTGATGCAGGGGACATGGGTTCGTGCCCCGGTCCGGGAGGATCCCACATGCCGTGGAGCGGCTGAGCCCATGAACCATGGCCGCCGAGCCTGCGTGTCTGGAGCCTGTGCTCCGCAACAGGAGAGGCCACAACAGTGAGAGGCCCGCGTATCGCAAAAAAAAAAAAAAAAAAAAAAAAAATGGAGACCCATAGAATGAGTAGAAATTAGCCAGACAAAGAGGGCAAAACATTCCAGATGGAGAAAACTGCATGTGTTGAGAGAGAGCCAATATATTTTCGCTGTGTTTGGAACATAATAGGTAAAAGGGAGTGTGATGAGAAATCTGGAAGGCTTATACCTGCAAGACCTACTGTTCAACGTTTAATTTTTATCTTAAGGGTAATGTGAAGCCATTGAAAGACTTCTCAGTTGGAGAATAACAGGATCAGATGGTAGTTTAACACTCCCGAGGTGTGGAAATAGACTTTGTTGTAGCTTCCTTTATCATCACTTAAAAAACTCAATTCTTGCTGTTGTCAGCTTAACTTTTTTCTTTACACTCAAATTTTAGGGAATTCAGGTACCCTTTTTCTTAAAAAAGATGTTAATGGCTAACAAATCAAGATCTCATTCTAATTAAGTTTTAGTTACTCTGTTTTAAGCTAAACTTAAAAAAAAAATTAAAGGAAGAAACCTGGGAGGTTATATTACATTCCTAGGGCTGTCAAAGCAAATTACTACAAACTGGTGGCTTAAAAGAGATGTTTCTTTTCAGAGTTCTGGAGGCCAGAAATCTGAAATCAACGTGTTGTCAGGGCTGTGCTGCTTTCAGACTCTTTCCTTGTCTCTTCCAGCTTCTGGAGGCTCCAGGAGTTCCGTGGCTGAGCTGCATCACTCCAATCTCTGCCTGTGTCTTCACATGGCTTCTTCTCTAATGTCTGTTTCTCTCTCATCCTGAGATCCTTAATTGTATCTGCAAAGGCCCTTTCCGATAGGTCACATTCACAGTTTCTGGGGATTGGGGCTGGACATATTCTATATTGCAGAGATAAACGCTACTTCATTGTGAGCAAGATGGAGAAAATGGAGATACCTAGACATGTGGATTTTTAAAATTTTCATTTCTGATAATTCTAACGTAAATTGTTTTTTCATTTAGGAAATATGCAAAAGCTGAAACCCTCCTGACAGTCACGGATCCTGTCCACGATATTGCCTTTGCTCCAAACTTGGGACGGTCTTTCCACATTCTTGCCATAGCAACCAAAGACGTGAGAATTTTTACATTAAAGCCTGTGAGGTGAGTTTTTGAAACAATTACTAATTTGAAAGTTCTCTTACCTCTTGCTTATTTTCATTTGTGGAGGAGAGTGTAGAGGCAACAGTGATCTGAAGAATGGATTCTTTTTTTTTGGCGGTTCGCGGGCCTCGCACTGCTGTGGCCTCTCCCGTTGCGGAGCACAGGCTCCAGACGCGCAGGCTCAGCGGCCATGGCTCACGGGCCCAGCCGCTCCGCGGTATGTGGGATCTTCCCGGACCGGGGCACGAACCCATGTTCCCTGCATCGGCAGGCGGACTCTGAACCACTGCGCCACCAGGGAAGCCCAAGAGAGGAGATTTATGTTTTCTTAGTTGTGTTTTATTTAGGCAGATACTAAAATGAATTGGATCCTCTGAATATAATTGCACTCTATAAATGTTTGAAGGAATGAGAGGTGGCAGTCTACTTAGGGAAAATTAAATTAGAACTGAGACATTCTTGTGAATAATCTATTTAGCTTTAACTTTGGAATTGTGAGTTTCTGTTCTTTTTCTTTTCTTTTTTCCTTCTTCTCTCCTCCTATTCTTCCCTTCCTACTACTTTTTCTTTTGAAATTAATCATTGTCATCTCTTTTATTCCTCAACTTTTTGGGGGGAATAAAATCCTCTTTAGTCACTTAATATCTTTTATGTGGTAGGATCATGCCAGGTACTGGGGAATCAAGTGAAAGTGACATGGCCCATCTCTCAGTAAGCTATGGAGGTTGGGGGGCAGGTATGGATATGACATTGATATGGCGTGTATGTGAGACCATTTGTATTTTTTAATTTAGAACGGTGAGTGTGTGTGTGTGTGTGTGTGTGTGTGTACACTCAGAATTCCTCAGGAAAATTTTTTTATTAACAGGAAAGAACTTACTTCCTCTGGTGGGCCAACAAAATTTGAAATCCATATAGTGGCTCAGTTTGATAATCATAATTCTCAGGTCTGGCGAGTGAGTTGGAATATAACAGGGACAGTGCTGGCATCTTCAGGAGATGATGGCTGTGTCAGGTTGTGGAAAGGTAAGATTTCATTGGAGGAATTGTTGCTTTATGATGCTACTTTAGAATTTTCACTTAGAAATGTAAACTCTGAAGTATTTTGAAAAAAATTATCTTTCTACAGTTACTTTTAAATTAATGTCTCATATTGTGTTGAATCTTTATTATTCTACCTAGTTCATAGCAGTAATTGACTAATTGAATTGTTTACGTTTCCATGTGGAACAAAGTAAAACTAACTGTAACAGAATATACACTACCTCCAAAGATACCATTTGCTATGTGTGTAACTTGTGGGACTTCTCTACAAACCCAGGATATAGTCATCTCTTATTTGATTAAACAATTGCTTTAGCCAACAAGCCCTTAAGAGAAGAAAAATCCAGTATCTTCCCCACTTCTTCTCTACAGCTCCCAAAAGTTAGAGAATCTTGAGGCCACTGATTCTAAAAGTTTCTTACAAATGCCAAGCAGAGGAAGTGGTCTGGACAGTCGACACAGACTGTGGGTGCTGTGGCGTGGTCTGCACTTCTCCACGGATGTTTATCCACTGGCTCTGTGTACCACTCTAGTCGGTGGCGTCCCATCTTTAGGATTCGAAGTTACAGCTTCGTTCATTTCCCCTGAGGAGTTACTGTTCCCAAACTGCAGTTTGGCTGAGTCTCCTGTGGTCAGCTTTAGGCTGTGGTAGAACCAGCCCAGGTGTCCCTTTCCTCAGGGTCTTTGCTGCCCCGTCCTGCCTAACTTGGACTTCCTGAGCTCAGTGTCTGCAGTGACCAGTTTTGCATCCAAACAATTAGGCCAAGTTGGATAAGCCACTCAAACCCCAGAGGTTCTGTTACCTACATCCATGAGGACTTGACTTGTACTCGCTGAACTGAGACGGTGACTCCGTTACCCACACATCAGAACTGAAATTCATTATAATGAAGACAGAATTTTATTTTGATATTAACTTAATGTAATAATGTGGTAGCTTAGAGAATTGTCTCTGTTAATATTTATCTAGTAAGGAAAGGAAATGGGTGGTGAGAGCTTTGTTTTTAAATTAGTATTTCTTTAAAAACTTCAAAAAATAATTGTTAAAATTGAGATATATGTGTTTCATTTAAAAAAATGTCTTTACCATTTATCCTGAGAGATATGTAGCCTGTAGGTCTCTTTTATTTCTTTAATTGTAGATTTGTGCCCTGGAACATAGGTATTAGTCATGTTAATGAGTTTGACCATTTTCCTTTCAGCTAATTATATGGACAACTGGAAGTGTACTGGTATTCTGAAAGGTAATGGGAGCCCTGTAAATGGGAGCTCTCAGCAGGGAAACTCAAATCCTTCTCTAGGTTCAAATATACCAAATCTTCAGAATTCATTAAATGGATCTTCTGCTGGCAGGTAGGCTGTTTTGTGAGAAAACTAGAAATTATCTTCTTTTTAAATCATTCTGGTAGCCATACTGAAGGTGTGTTATTTCATGGATTTTAAGATTGAATCAAGAAATTCACACGTAACTGTGGCACTAGAAGAGAAGGAGGCACTTTGGTAGCTCTGTATTTGGCTTATTACTTGGTCATAATATTTACAGGTAGGTTCTGAGGCCGTTAAACAAACTCAATTATATGCTGAAATTTAGTGGTCTTCCAGAAACATATATAATTTTGAAGTAATGAGATGAAGAGGAAGTTTGGGACAGTACTGAGGATCGTAGTCCCAGATGAGCATTAGTGTTGCTAGTGCTGGTAGGGTGGCCTTTGAGTCAGGTTAAGCTGAAATTTTAAATAAAACACACAAACTAAAGCTTTGTAAAAGTGAGTAAATTAAATGTTTTTTGTGTGTGTGTTTAAAATTTTCATGGAGATTGTAAGAGGATATGGTAAATTCTGAGTTCTTGATTTTTAGAATTTTTAGTATATTTTAGATTCTCAAAGAATGTTTAGTGTTATCTAAAGAGTTGTCCTTTTGTTTTCATATTCAAATTTCAATTTGTAAGGTAAAATTATTTTAATATGCCTTTGTGAATAATTTGGAATACTATTTAGGAAACTTCAAAGCACAGCCTTAACAAACTGTCACGTGGTTGTCCTGTTGTCAACTTAAATGAAAGAAGAGAATTGTATTTTAAATTTCCTCAACTATTTTTTTTTTTTTGCGATATGCGGGCCTCTCACTGTGGTGGCCTTTCCGGTTGCGGAGCACAGGCTCCGGACGCACAGGCTCAGCGGCCATGGCTCACGGGCCCAGCTGCTCCGCGGCATGTGGGATCTTCCCGGACCGGGGCATGAACCCGTGTCCCCTGCATCAGCAGGCGGACTCTCAACCACTGCGCCACCAGGGAAGCCCTCCTCAACTATTTTTGTATTGTTATATTTTTATAAAGGAGTCCTGCTTTTTGATTTTTAAGTATTTGCATGAAAACAACTTCAGGTCACCATAGAAGATATCAGATTATAAAGATTATTCCATGAAGCAAAGATACTAGTGTTAACTTTTTTTAAAAAAATCTGGTTTTTGGTTGCTGCCTGTACTGCACATTTTCTTTTGTAAAGAGCTTTGAAGTTTTGATGTATTCTTATTGTGCCAATAACCATGTGTGTTAGATCTGTGATGCATTTTCCCTTCTCCATTTGTATTATGTCCTTTAACAGAAAGCACAGCTGAGTACCAGCTAACTGGAGTAACTTTGCTGTTTTGCTGCTTGTTGCATGCACACAGGAATGGGAAGCAAGCTCCTTTTCCCCTTCCCCAGCGCCGTTTGACCTCTCCCAAGATACACCAACAGCCTGCTTACTACTAAACGCAGTCCAAAAGGCCTTTAAAAATACAGTGTATATCATTTTTTTTGTGCTAGCCAGTTTATTGACATTATTTGAAACTTTTGAAATATAAATGGAGAGGCTTTTTGTTGAGACATTGTCACCAAAACAATTTTTTGAAATGTTTCTGAAATGAACATGGGTTTTAAAATTAAAGGATTGTTACCATCCTCATTGCTAGTTGGGAGGAGGGAAAATATCACTCTATTCCATCTGGAGACTATATATAGACTTACGTCTTTTATTTTCTAAAACAGTAAGCTAAAATGAATTTTTATAATTTTAATTTGAAGATTGAATATTTTTCATAAAGATTGTTTTGAGTGCTAATTTGTTTACCTTTTGTAGAATTGGTTTATACATGATATTATTCAGTACAACTCTGTTATTTCTTTGTAATGTTTAAAAAGTATTAGTGAAGGAGTGAGAGAAGTAGTAGTGAAAGTAACTTGACTGTACAGTTTGTAGCCGAACAACATTTGGTATTGCTTCATTTATAATTTAGAAGTAAAATGAAAACATCTTTGTAAGTTTTCAGTTCATATTCACTAAAGAGATAAATGTTTCTAATATGTGCTTGTATATTTTTATGGTGTGATTTCATGGCTTAAGGTTTCCTTCAAGTCAAAATTTGGAAACATAGTATAAGAAGCAGATAAAACTCTGCTAAAATTGTGCATGCATGTTAACCTCCACATTCCATGTCCCAGGATTTTCTTAATTTTGTTGGCTGCTTCATTTAGTTCATATCCTCTGATAACAAAGCTATAAATCTTTTTTTGAGAAAATGCTAAAGTATTACGGGTAAGTTTTAAAATGGCAGAAGAATAACAATAGGACATATTTTTGAGCCCTTTTACTTATCAAAATTTTGTACTAGTCTTTTTGCAGAAAAACATCTAAGTACATTCAAAGATTGTGTTTCTTCAAAAGTATGTTGCAATAGCTGGCCATACTATGTGAAAGTCTATCTGAATTGGTCCTCAGTATCATGTATGCACTAAAAAATGTGCTGCTGCTACAAGTGAAGTGTTGCTTAAAGAAAAAGCTTATTTGATTTGTAAATTACAGGAGAGCATCAATATGTTTCTGAGAGACTAGAAAATGTTTTAAATTATAAAATTAATGTCTTTTTTGTAACATTCATACTGATAATTTTTTTTAACATTTTAAGTTTAACAGATTGTATTTCTTTTTTCAAGTTTCTATACTTGCTTAAATGAGCCTGATTTGAGTAAGGGTCTTGATTTTGCTATTATGTTCCGTTAGTTTTGGCATGAATATAGTAAAGCTTTTTTTTCTAGCATGTGTTTTTTCCTCTTTGGTTCTCTTTGTATTTACTACTTTTCTCTTTTTCTTCTGTTTTTTCTTTTTTTTTTTTCTGTTGTTTTTGTTTTGTTTTGGTGTTTTGTTCCTGTCTTCATTGTTTCAGGTATTTCTTTCCCCCTCTGGATTCCCCACGGGCTGGATCGAGATGGTCCAGTTATGCCCAGCTCCTTCCTCCTCCTCCTCCTCCTCCTCCTCTGATAGAGCACTCTTGCGATGCTGACACTGCCAGCCTCCAGTATCCTCACCCTCGCAGACGATCTCTCTCTCGGCCTCTTAATCCCTTACCTGAGAATGAAGGGGTTTAAAAAACACTGATTTAACACTTAAAGGCCTTATTCAAGTGCTTGTAAATGCTTTCATTCCTGGCTTTTTGTTTTTCTTCATTTTCTTTCAGAAGATTTTTCTAATTTAGGGTCTGTCTTGCATGTATTACAACCAGAACATGGTGTTTGGAACCTAAATGTGTTTGTGCTTCTGCATCAAAGGAATATTTGCTTCATTGGTTGATAACCTTTGATGAAATATGAGATGTGTACACATAACATTAACTGTGAGAGTTACACACAATAGCTGACTTCAAAGTGCCTGTTCTGTACATTTTATTTTGAACTGTTATGGCGTTAAGTTTCTTATGGTTTGTCATACTGGTTAATGTGAAAGCATATCGTTATAGAGTTAACTTTGCCTTTGAGACATGATAAAAAATGTTTTTGATTTTTACAGGCTAATGTTGCAACTGACTAGTTTGTAAAATAAATCATTCCTGTGTATAAAGCAGCAAAACATATTATGGACTGTTTGGTCTTTTTTTTTTTTTCTTTTAAAGGAAACTGCCTTTCACTACTTGGAATTATTGTTTAAAGCTTTTGTAATTATTCTCCAAGTAGATTATTTAATAAAATATATTTTTAAAGATATGAATCTGTTGCCATATAAAAATAGAATGTAGTTTATTTGATGGTTGGTAAAGCTTATTTATATCTCCTTAAAATATCTTATTGCTAAAAAAAGATCCAAACAATCAGAAATTAGGGGATGATCATGGCATTTATTTAGAAGGTAGAAAGTTAGTATGCAGACTAACATCTAGAATCAACAAATGTCTACTTGACATTTGAACTGCTATTTGAACAGCATGTGTGTCTATCAGCTGATCACACAGATGGTATAGTCGTTATAAATATATATTATAACTTATAATCTAATTTTCAAAGACACTCTCCTATCAATAGACACTTTCCTGTCAAACCCCTAGAGCTTCTTAACATGCAAAGGATAAAGAGCTTATAAAGTATATTGTATTTTAATTTAAGGCAAGGTCTTCCTTCTGTTAAAGGACTTGTTTTAGACCGGTAGACTAGTCGAGTTTCAAAGCAAGAGGTCTCACTTTAAGTCTGGATCTAGCTCAGAATTAAGAATTCAGGTCTTTTAGATTTCAGTCATTATCAAGGTACGTGGGGTAGGATGGGGTAATGAATTGAGACAGGCCCTCCCATTTAGTGAACATTGGGCATCTTCTATATGCAAGATACTGTGCTAAACACTTTGGGATATGTAAAAAAAAAACAGAAAGGTAGTCGGCACACATTCATTCTAGTGGGAGAAGGCATTTACAGAATTTACAAAGGGTAGTGAGGATTCAGCTTCATAAAAAAGGTTGAACGGTACAGGAGGCATTAAAGAAAGTGATTTATATGTCAGCAGGATTTGGAAGGGATGTGGGATTGTGACATGTTGGAGTACTTAAAGTGGAAGAGAGCGGAGTCCAGGGTGATGGCCCAAATGTAGAAGAGAACAGGGCGTGTGCAGGCAGAGGATTAAGTTTTAGTCCAATGAAAGAACAAGGTTCATTTGGGGAGCTAGTGGGAGATTAACCTGGACGCATACCTTGTGGTCACACTGTAGAAGGTGCTGGATATTGGAGGTTGAGGTGTTACCACTCAGAGCAGTTGGTAAAGGGAAGCCATGTGAGACGTCCGCCTTTCCTAACTGGACGGGTGTCTCTTCTAATTCCCCGGAAGGTACACTTGGCCATGGGGCCACTTCAAGCTCTTCCTGGAATTGGAGATTTGGAATTCACTACTTCTTCCTTTTCAGTTGGTCAGATAATAGCTAATGTTGCTGAGTGCCTCCACGTGCCAGTGCTCTTCTAGATGCAAGTTAACTGACTTCATCCTCACAGCAAACTCTGAGGCAAGTGCTCTGATTATCCCCGTTTTACAGATGAGGACACCTGCAGGTTTAAGCTCTGTGCGAGGCTGCACAGTTAGGAAGTGAGAGCATTGATATTTGGGCAGTCTGGCATCTCAGTGAAGGCTCTTTTCCTGCAAATACTTTGGAGTGTAGATCCCTGTCACTGTCAGGTTGCTGGGTGCCATGGGGAGACCTCCAGTCACTTGATCTTTATGAAGGAAGGACAGTGAGTTGGGTTCAAGGGATTCAGGGTGAGTGACAGTCTGGAACAGTGGACACATTCCAGCAGTTCACTGCCAGCGTGTGGCCATGGTGTAGGCAGAGCGTTGCTCATTACACTCAAATAGCATCCTTTCAGCTCTAGAGCTAAGGATTTGATTTGTTTTTCAAGATTCAGAAAATATTGAGATTTTCGCCATTTAATCTGTGTTCATTGAGTTTGGACACAGGTAGAACAGGCGTGGTTAAATGCCAAGGCTGGAAGGTTTCAAGAAGAGATGTCAAGATAACTGCGGAGACATCACTGAGTTTGATGGGAGGCCAGTCCTGATAAACTAAAACAAGTGTGGAAGTAGTACTCAGGGCCAAGCCAGAAACAGAATGAGTGACAATGAGGTGTGAAAGGAGGCAGTTAAGGATAGGAGAGACAGAGTGGTCTTTGTGTGATAAAATGGAATCAAGGAAGGGTGCGTGTCTTATTCATTTTTTAAAAAATTTATTTGTTTTATTTATTTATTTTTGGCTGCATTGGGTCTTTGTTGCTACGCGTGGGCTTTTCTCTAGTTGCAGAGAGCATAGGCTACTCTTCGTTGCGGTGTGCAGGCTTCTCATTGCGGTGGCTTCTCGTTGCAGAGCACGGGCTCTAGGCGCGCGGGCTTCAGTAGTTGTGGCTCGTGGGCTCTAGGCGCGCGGGCTTCAGTAGTTGTGGCTCGTGGGCTCTAGAGCGCAGGCTCAATACTTGTGGCGCATGGGCATAGTTGCTCCGCGGCATGTGGGATCTTCCTGGACCAGGGCTCGAACCCTTGTCCGCTGCATTGGCAGGCAGATTCTTAACCACTGAGCCACCAGGGAAGCCAGGGTGTTTTATTTTTTGCAGAGAGATGCAGAGTTTCCAAAGGCAGAAAGGAAGAGAGTGAAGAGGGCATCCAGGAATGATTGTTGAGCAATATTTTGGAGGAGGTAGAAAGTTGTGATAAGCAGATGTCTTTTCCTACCAGGCTAAAATGAGGAGTAGGGACTGCTGAAGTCCCAAGTGTGCATCGTCAACATTCAACAGCTATTCTATGGATGCAGTTAAAGAGTTAACTTTGTTAAAGAGGAACTGTAGGGAAGAAATTCTGAGATCAAGAAAAGTGAAAGGTGTGGTTTCAGTAAAGCAGTAGTTAGGACCTCGTGGTGAGCAGGCGTTGGTGATGGGACTCGTGGCCTAAGGAGAACGGGAAATAGAGGAAGATAATTAGGGACGTACCGTCTCATCTCCTCGCCCCTCTTCACCCGGAACCAACCTTACTGCGCCCCATGGGCGACTTGGTGTAGCGCGGACCCCGGGGATGACTTCCTAACCGCAGCACTGTCAGTGTAAACATGCGGCAGGTGACCACACGTCAGCATCCGCTCCCGTAGGGACAGTGCCAACACTTCCGAACTCGGGGTGTGTCAGATGCCTGGTCCACCCGAAGTAGTTCTCTGTGCTCTAGGCGAGTGCCGCTGCTCTGCAGCACCAGGTAAGAGAGGCGTGGCGTCCTCCAGTGGGCGAGGCGCCAGGTGCGGCGCCTTCGGGCCGGGCGCGGCTTCCCGCTTCAAATCCGGGATGCCCGCCCTCGTCCAATCAGCGGGCTCGTCCCTTCGCGCCGTCCAATCCAAAGCTGGCTTGGAGTCCCCGCCCCTCGGTCCGTGTGGCGAACCGACGTAAACCCCAGGGGCGCACCGTACGGCCGGCCGCCTTTTGGGGACGCGCGCACGCGCACTGGCAGAGGCGCTGGACGCCGGACCTCTCTTTCGCGGACTTTCTGCCGGCTGGGCGCTCGCGGCCGGCGTCGCGGGCTCGGTGAGGGGTCGCCGGGGGGCGGGGCGGGCGAGTCGGGCTGCCGTGAGAGCGGGGCCTCCGGGACTCGGGTCTTTTGTCCGGGTCCTGGTACCTGTCTCCCCAACGCGGCGCTCCCCGCTCGCGGGCCGGGCCAGGCGGGGGTGACGCGCTGCTGACCGGCGGATGCGGCCGCGTCACCGTGGCTCCCGGCCTCTTGCGGGTCGTTTCACGGAAAAACGGGAAAGGTGACAGTGTTTGAGGTCGCTTTGCTTTTGTTTTTTCCCGACGGCAGACTTTGTTCGCTGAAGCATGAGGTCCCTTTCGAGGCCGTCGCCTGGAGGACAGCTGTTTTCATGACAGTGTTTTCACTCGCTGTTATCATTTTGAGGTCATTCGACTGGAGTTTTTACTGCTCCAAGGTCAACTTTTTCTCCGGATTCCAGTTTTTAGGGCAGTTTACGGTAAGCTTTGAAAACTGTTATGCTAGATGCCTACCTAATGGTAAAGCGTATCTTAGAACGTTGGGGAAGTTTGACTTTGGCTTTTTCCCACAGCTCATACTTTTAAGTGTGTTCAGTTGTGCACGTAGGCTTCCAGTCGACAACTACAGCAGATGATATTTTATGTATCCAGGCATGAAATTAAAGCAATTAAATATCAGTAAACTCGAGCAGGATGTTTTGAAGTTACTGCTTTAAGGACATACCAAGAGGAATCCCAAAGCTGGCTGCTTAGTTCAAGTGCAGTAAAAGGAAAGATAATATTGTATTGTCCTCGTTTTAGATGAGGAGGAGGGCTGGGTAATGCAATAGGGACGGAAGTTAGGGCATCTTCCCTTCTAGGAAAACTTTAGGAATGTGGCATGTCCATAGATGGCTTAGAACAAGTGTAGTCCTTTCTGGAAAAGAGAGACTGGGCGGTAGATTACATCTGGAGGAATCTTCCCCTGGATTGTGTTACTGTTGCACCCACAGCAAAGCTCTATTCCTGCACTTAGTACTGTATCATAGTGGGTAGGGATTGTCAGCTTTCTGAGGGGAGCCACCTTATTTATTGTTGCTTCACACAGCCAGGCAGAGTGTCTTTCACCATTTGTTTTTGATAATGATTGTTGCATGAATGATCTTTGCTTGATATCTGGATTTTCTTAGATGTGATTCTTTCTAAGTGGAGATAACCCTTAAAGAGATGGTATACATTTTGATGTGGTATTATATATTTTTAAGTGAATGAGTAACTTAGTAACTACAAGACTAGATGTGGGGAGGCTACTTGGAAGACTTGTGTAGGAATTTATTTTATTTTTTATTAATTTATTGTTTTTGCTGTGTTGGGTCTTCATTTCTGTGCGTGGGCTTTCTCTAGTTGTGGCAAGCAGGGGCCACTCTTCATCGCGGTGCACGGGCCTCTCACTATCGCAGCCTCTCTTGTTGGGGAGCACAAGCTCCAGATACGCCGGCTTAGTAGTTGTGGCTTACGGGCCTAGTTGTTCCGCAGCATGTGGGATCTTCCCAGACCAGGGCTCGAACCTGTGTCCCCTGCATTGGCAGGCAGATTCTCAACCACTGCACCACCGGGGAAGCCCTATTTCATTTTTAAAAAATATTTATTTATTTATATATTTAGCTTCACCGGGTCATAGTTGCAGCATGCGGGATCTAGTTCCCTGACCAGGGATCAAACCCGGGCCTCCTGCATTTAGAGTGCAGAGTCTTAGCCACTGGACCACCAGGGAAGTCCCCTGTGCAGGAGTTTAAAGATTGATGGAAAGATAGGCAAAGTTTCTGCTCTTAGGGAGAAATCTTTTTAGTGGAAGAAGACAGACAAATACAAAAACAGACAGTGATCAGTGCTGGCAGAAATAAAAATGACCATGGACTCTAGGGTACATTTGACTTCACGATAAGGGATCAACTCTCTTAGAAGGTGAGCTTTGAATTGAGGTGAATGTCAGGAAGGAGCTAGCTGTACAGACATCTAGAATAGTATTCTAGGCCCCGAGGTGGGGATGGGCTTCAGTATTATAGGAACAGAAAAGCCGTTATGTGGTGAGTGAGGCTGGGGTGTGCAGATGAGGTGGCTCACTGAAGTTTTCAGGAAGAGTATGGTACTTGGCTTATGGTTTACGATCCCTTTGATTGCCATGTGGAGAATTAATTGTAGAGTGGCAAGAATTGGACTGTGAAGACTGGTTAGGAGGTTTTTCAGTAGGGTAGGATGGTAGTAGAGTCAGAAAGATGTAGAATGACTCAGGGATTGTTTTAGACAAGGCCTGTTTTGCCTTTAGGAATAGACTCCACTAGATGTGTTTTGATTGGCAACAGTGTTTTTACTGTGTTTAGATGGGTTCAGGTGGAGTCTGTATTTTCCTGTTGTCTGACGGTGCGTGTTCCTGAAGGCATTTGAGTTTGAGATTTGTCTGTATAAGATGTGCACTGCGTGACGGAGCTGAGGTCAGGATCCTGGGTGTCTCTAACATGGAAGGGGAGGCTGTCAGGTGAGATGCTTGGCTGTGAAAAGGAGGTGAGAAGGTGGTGCAGGGGTGCAAAGGAAGGGTGGGGATAGGTTTTCCACCTCCTGTGTCCTGGTGTGAGAGAGTTTGAAAGTGTTTGTAGAAATCGAGAAGAGGAAATGTAGATAGTTAGACATGTCAAAGAGAGGAAAACACTGGGCTGTGGTCTGAGAAGATGGTGCTTACGTGATAGCTGGTGATAAGTTTGCTGGGTTTGACCCAGTTTGAAAATCTTCATTCATTCAGCAAATTTATTGAGGGTCTGCTCTGTGCAAGGCACTGCTCTAGATTCACTGGTAAAACAGGTCAAGTCCCTGCCCTCATGGCACTTAAATTCTAACGTGGTGTGGGGAATATAGTTAAACTGGTGAACTATATAGCACCACAGAAAAAAGGAAGCAGGGCAAGGAGATTGGCATGCCGAGCCTGACTGTACACGCTGGTGGGAAAGTGGACATTTACACAAAGACCTGAAAGAATTGAAGGCACAGGAGCCTCCGTGGGTTCCAGGGATGGCAGCAAGGTCAGAGTGGCTGGGGTGGAAGGCGCAAAGGAGAGGAGCAGGAGGTCCCAGGTCAGAGTTACTCAGTCCCCCGTTGCCAGCAAGACTGACTTTCTCAGTGCGATGGGAAGCCAGTGGAGTGTTCTGAGCTAAGCAGTGAGTGTTTGGCGTGTTTGACTGGGTAACCTGAGTGTGTGGAGGGTAGTCTGGGGAGGAAGATAGAGGGTCTTGCAGGGAGGGTCCCGGTCGGAGAGGGTGTGTCTTGACCATGGCGGTAGCAACCAGGAGTCGTGAGAAATGGCAGGTTCTGGTTATATGGTTGTGGTGTAGCCATTGGGATTTGCTGAGGGATTGCACACTGATGGTTTGATCTGAGCAACTAGAGAATGGACTTGTCGTTTTCTCTGTGGGGAAGATTGAAGAGCAGGCTTTTCTTGAGGGGGTTGCAGTGAGATGGAATCAAGATTGATGTTTTAGGTGCTTGTTAGATACCTAAGTGAAAATGTCAGGTAGGTAGTTGAACATCTGAGGTTCAGGGGAGAGACCCAGGCTGGAATACAAGTTTCATATGGGATTTAAAACTTTCAAACTGAGGGCACTCATCCAGAGAGGCTGGGTAGATGGAGGAGACCCAGGAGCCAGCCCTGGAGCCCTCGCTGTGTGGAGGTCCAGGAGAGAAGGAGGAGGAAGAGCCGACAGCGGTGCTTTGGAAACCAGGTGAAGAAAGTACTTCTGTGAGGGAGGAGTATGAATTCGATTCTGTTAGGTCCAAGACAAGGAGGACTGAAAATTGACCGTGGGGTTATGGGTTTGGCAACAGGGAGATCAGTGGTGATGTTGACAAGCCCTTGGTGGGGCGGTGGGACGGAAGCCAGCTGGGAGTGGGCTTGGATGAGGGGTGGACCTGGGTGGCCGGTAGTGACTCGTATTGGAGGTCTGGGTGGTAGAGGTAGTGCGGATATAGGTGGCGGTAGCTGTGGGGGGTTTGCAGGGCTGAGGTCAAGGAAGGCTTCTTGTGCTCATGGGGAGGACTGCCCCGAGAGATGCAGCAGTGTCGAGGAGGCGAGGTGGGTGTTGGAATGGGAGGGCTTGGCTTCTACCAGAAGTGTGGATCCTTCATCTGTGATCAGGTAAGTTTAGTAGGTTTCTAGTGGTCTTAAGGCTTTTCCTACTTTGTAGAGTAAATTAGCCCATAATGTCTAAACTCACACGTCAGTGATTTGCCACTGACCCCAGCACAGTCCTGCATTGTTGTCCATCTCATCAGTAGTGGCAGCTCTTAGAATATCTGTCCAGGCGCTAAGCCCTCTCCCTTCTTCTGCTTTCAGCTGATGGGATCAGGCCAGACTTCCTAATACACCATTTAAGGCTTGTAGGATCTGGCTCTGTGGTTTTACTCACCCGTTGCCCGAATATGGTGGAGCACCTGCTATGGCCACCACACCCTCAGCACTTAGAGCAGAGTTTGGAGTCATACCTGGGCGCGAATCTTACTAATTGCACAAACTTGGGTCAGTTTAGCTAGTTTAGTCTCTGAGTTTGTTTCTTCTTTTGTAAAATGAGGATAAGTGAGTTAAGGTAGTAGGTGTGCAATAAATTTTAATTTTCCACCATTGCTTATGTTTATTTGTCACCTTTAAAAGCCCTCTTATCTCATACTTTGCCTGAAATGTCCTGCTCATTCTTCAAGGTATAGGGCCAATATCCTCTCATTTCTTGAGTCTTTCCTGATTTAATTATTTTCTTCACTGAATTCCACACAGCCCTTACATGATAAGCACTCTGAAATATTTTTAAAATTGAGTAATGTGTCCTGAGTTCTGAGATCAGGGTCCATTGAATGAGTGGCCAGCATGCACTGTAGGTTCTCTATTAGTAGTACAGACTGTGCCAGTGTTTTCCAGACTTAGCCTTTGTGCTCCACTTTTACCATTTTTGCCTTGTCCATATGCCAAATATACCTTATTTTTATCTTTATTTATTTATTTTTGGCTGCGTTGGGTCTTCTTTGCTACGTGTGGGCTTTCTCTAGTTGCGCAGGCGGGGGCTACTCTTCATCGTGGTGGCTTGTCTCCTTGTGGAGCACTGGCTCTAGGTGCGTGGGGTTTAGTAGTTGTGGCATGCAGGCTCAGTAGTTGTGGTACATGGGCTTAGTTGCTCCACGGCATGTGGGATCTTCCCAGACCAGGATTGAACTCATGTTCCATGCATTGACAGCCGGATTCTTAACAACTGCGCCATCAGGGAAGTCCCTAGATTCACTTTTTAAACCATTTACTCATCCTTAATCTTTGAAATCAGGGATTAGATTTTGCTAGTTCTATTTATTCTATTCCCTGTTAGAATGTGTGCCCAGCTTGTATGACGTCCAGAAATTGTCTGTATATGCCATTAGTGTTGTGCCTTCTTCGATTCTTTATTCGATAAATTCAGAATCCAAGAGTAAATTAAGCTGTTGTTTCATTATTATGTTAATTATAAGAAGATAGTTTGATGTTTATATTCTCAGCTATAGTATCCCCTCTTAGAGCTGTTCCAAAAAAAGGATTTTATCAATTTTCTAAGATTTATGGGACTTGTACTCTTAATCGTTTGAAAAAGTTTTATGGTAATATATGATTTATAAGAATACTTTTATTGTTGCAGTGAGATGGAAGATTTTCGAGGTATAACTGATGAGTCATTTCCAAGCTTTTTAACCAATTCATTACTTGGTGGTAATAGTGAGATTTTGGAAAATGTCACTCTTTCTTCCAATCTTGGCTTGCCTGTTGCTGTTTCAACGCTTGCTAGAAATAGATCCAGCACTGATAACAGGTAAGAATTGTTTGAACAGATGATTTTTTTTAGATTCTTAAAGCCTACTATATACTGATACTTCTGTGAAATTTTTCAGCCAAGCTTGAGCTTTAGCTTTATCTGAGGCAGATGACCATTTATATAAAATCAGCATAGAAGATAAAACCATCTCTTTCCTGTTCAGTCGCTTATCAGTGGTGGGTGGGTAGGTTTGGGATTGAACGCCAGTGACCTTTTGGCTTACCAATGGTCTTTCTGTCCGTGGTATATTGGCTTTTATTAGTTCAGACTCCTGGTGGCTGGTGATTTGAGCTACACCCCCAAATGTGATGTGTATAGTTCACTCATCTTGTGTAACTTGTAAAGTTTACCTATGCCTGAATATCTAACCACTTTCCCGTCCTCCTAACCTAAACATTCTGTATGGAGCACCATCTTTACCTTTGGAATGAAGGGGTTGGATTAACTCTTTAAAAACTTTTGGCTTTAAGATTTCCACAACTCTCTTGTTTAATACACACATTCTGCTGCTGCACAGGTTTTCAGTGCTTTGCACATAAGGTGATGGTTTTGAACATTGGGGACCCTATTTGTTTTTACCCCCTGGTGGTTGGTTTTACAGTCATACAGTCCTATGTCATGGTGAATTTTAAATGTGTATAATTTAGTTATTAACAATTAAAACAAAATTTTTGTGTGTAGGAATTCTGATGTCCAGGCGTCTTATTTAGTGGAAGGGAAGTTTTCAATTCCATCAGAGTCGTCTCCCAGTAGCCAGAGTGAAGCTGAACCAAGAGAGAGGTTACAGCTTGTCTTCCCGGATGATGAGTGAGTTCTTACTTCATCTTGCTTTCACTGTGTTAAGAGCGAGTCTCACGTAGTCTTGTGGAAAATGAACACGTGATTGTGTCTCTGATCGTTTATAAGAATTTTAACAGTTTTCTTTGTATGATATTAATCGCAAACAGTTTTAGTCTTTCAAAATCTTTTTCTGATTCCAAGAGTAATACATGCTCATTGAAAAAATTATAAAATACAAGCAATTATAAGGCAGACAACAAAGCCCTGTCATCCCAGTAAGACGTTGATTATCTTTTTATTTAGTCTGCTAGACTATTTTCTATGCACATGTACATATGTATTAATTTTTTAACAATAATAGGATTAAACTGTACATACTGTTTATAACTTTTAAAAATTAATGATTGTGTCATCTTTCCATTACAATTAATGTAGGTATGTATCATAATGTTAACAGCTGCACCATGTTAGGCGCTTAGATGATTGGAATTTTACTATTATAAATTTAGTGAACTTCCTTATTTATACATACATTTTGCATCTAGTAGGTTATTTTATTCAGATAAAATCCTAGGATCAAAATAGCTGAGTTAAGAATATTTAATTTTAAACACCACTGCGGATTACCACATTGCTCTTTGGAAGGTTTGTACCAGTTTGCATTCCCGTTAGAAGATGTGCATGAGAATGCCTGCTTCTCTGAGCCCTCCCTGACATTTGGTGGTGTTATTTTGTATCCTCAATTTTTAATTAATTAATTAATTAATTTCTTCCTTTTCTTTCTTTCTTCCTTTCTTCCTCCTTCCCTCCCTCCCTCCCTCCCTCTCTCCCTCCTTCCTTCATTGGGTCCTTGTTGCTGGGCTTTCTTTAGTTTCAGCGAGTGGGGGCTACTCTTCTTTGTGGTGCATGGGCTTCTCATTGTGGTGGCTTCTCTTGTTGCGGAGCATGGGCTCTAGGTGCACGGACTTCAGTAGTTGTGGTTCGCGGGCTCTAAAGCACAGCCTCAGTAGTTGTGGCACACGGACTTAGTTGCTCTGCGGCATGTGGGATCTTCCCCAACCAGGGCTCAAACCCATGTCTCTTGCATTAACAGGCAGATTCTTAACCACTATGCCACCAGGGAAGCCCCTGATCCTCAATTTTAGAAGTAAAAGAATTTATACGCATGCCTAAGTGAATAGAAGAAAGTCTGGAAGGCTTTACACCAAAATGTAAATGGTGGTTATGTCTCGATGGCGGTATTACAGGCAGTCTTAAAGTATTCTGTTTGAATTCATAATCGAGGATTTATGGGATCGAACATAATTTAATGTTTATTCATTACTTATATTTTTGTTGTGAATTACCTCTTGATGACGTTTAGATATAAGCACTTTCTGTATGTTAAAGTTGTTAACTCTGTGTATTCATTTTCTCAACGTGTGTTTTTTGATTTCGTTTTATTTATTTTTAACATCTTTATTGGAGTATAATTGCTTTACAGTGTTGTGTTAGTTTCTGCTGTATAACAAAATGAATCAGCTATATGCATATGTATATCCCCATATCCCCTCCCTCATGCATCTCCCTCCCACCCTCTTATCCCACCCTTCTAGGTGGTCGTGAAGTACCAAGCTGATCTCCTTGAGCCATGCAGCTGCTTCCTACTAGCTATCTATTTTACATTTGGTAGTGTATATATGTCAGTGCTACTCTCTCACTTCGTCCCAGCTTACCCTTCCCTCTCCCCATGTCCTCAAGTCCAGTCTCTACATCTGTGTCTTTATTCCTGTCCTGCCCCTAGGTTCATTAGAACCATTTTTTTTTTTTTTAGATTCTGTATATATGTGTTAGCATACGGTATTTGTTTTTCTCTTTCTGACTTACTTCACTCTGTATGACAGACTCTAGGTCCATCCACCTCACTACAAGTAACTCAGTTTTGTTTCTTTTTATGGCTGAGTAATATTCCATTGTGTATATGTGCCACATCTTCTTTATCCATTCGTCTGTCGATGGACACTTAGGTTGCTTCCATGTCCTGGCTATTGTAGATAGAGCTGCAGTGAACGTTGTGGTACATGACTCTTTTTGAATTATGGTTTTCTCAGGGTATATGCCCAGTAATGGGATTTCTGGGTCATATGGTAGTTTTATTTTTAGTTTTTTAAGGAACCTCCATACTGTTCTTCATAATGGCTGTATCAATTTACATTCCCACCAACAGTGCAAGAGGGTTCACACCCTCTCCAGCATTTATTGTTTGTAGATTTTTTGATGATGGCCATTTTGACTGGTGTGAGGTAATACCTCATTGTAGTTTTGATTTGCATTTGTCTAATGATTAGTGATGTTGAGCATCCTTTCATGTGTTTGTTGGCAATCTGTATATCTTCATTGGAGAAATGTCTGTTTAGGTCTTCTGTCCATTTTTGGATTGGGTTGTTGGTTTTTTTTGATATTGAGCTGCATGTAAATTTTGGAGATTAACCTTTTGTCAGTTGCTTCATTTGCCAATATTTTCTCCCATTCTGAGGGCTGTCTTTTTGTCTTGCTTATGGTCTCCTTTGCTTTAGGTCTTTAATCCATTTGGAGTTTATTTTTGTGTATGGTGTTAGGGAGTGTTCTAATTTCATTCTTTTACATGTAGCTGTCCAGTTTTCCCAGCACCACTTATTGAGGGGGCTGTCTTTTCTCCATTGTCTATTCTTGCCTCCTTTATCAAAGATAAGGTGACCATAGGTGCGTGGGTTTATCTCTGGGCTTTCTGTCCTGTTCCATTGATCTTTATTTCTTTTTTTGTGCCAGTACCATACTGTCTTGATTACTGTAGCTTTGTAGTATAGTCTGAAGTCCGGGAGCCTGATTCCTCCAGTTCTGTTTTTCTTTCTCAAGATTGTTTTGGCTATTCGGGGTCTTTGTGTTTCCATGCAAATTGTGCAATTTTTTGTTCTAGTTCTGTGAAAAATGCCATTGGTGGTTTGATAGGGATTGCATTGAATCTGTAGATTGTTTTGGGTAGTATAGTCATTTTCACAATGTTGATTCTTCCAATCCAAGGGCATAGTATAACTCTCCATCTGTTTGTATCATCTTTAATTTCTTTCATCAGTGTCTTTTAGTTTTCTGCATACAGGTCTTTTGTCTCCTTAGGTAGGTTTATTCCTAGGTGTTTTATTCTTTTTGTTGCAATGGTAAATGGGAGTGTTTCCTTAATTTCACTTTCAGATTTTTCATCATTAGTGTGTAAGAATGCAGGAGATTTCTGTGCATTAATTTTGCATCCTGCTACTCTACCAAATTAATTGATCAGTAGTTTTCTGGTAGCATCTGTAGGGTTCTTTGTGTATAGTATTACGTCATCTGCAGTGACAGTTTTACTTCTTCTTTTCCAGTTTGTATTCCTTGTTTTTCTTTTTCTTCTCTGATTGCTGTGGCTAAAACTTCCAAAACTATGTTGAATTACAGTGGTGAGAGTGGCAACCTTGTCTTGTTCCTGATCTTAGAGGAAATGGTTTTAGTTTTTCACCATTGAGAATGATGTTGGCTGTGGGTTTGTCATATATGACCCTTATTATGTTGAGGTAGGTTCCCTCTATGCCTAATTTCTGGAAAGTTTTTATCATAAATGGGTATTGAATTTTGTCAAAAGCTCTTTCCTGATCTGTTGAGATCATCATATGGTTTTTATCCTTCAATTTGTTAATATGGTGTATCACATTGATTGACTTGCATATATTGAAGAATCCTTGCATTCCTGGGATAAACCCCACTTGATCATGGTGTATGATCCTTTTAATGTGCTGTTGGATTCTGTTTGCTAGTATTTTGTTCAGGACTTTTGCATCTATGTTCATCAGCGATATTGGCCTCTAGTTTTCTTTTTTGTGAGATCTTCATCTGGTTTTGGTATCAGGGTGATGGTGGCCTCGTATAATGAGTTTGGGAGTGTTCCTCCCTTTGCTGTATTTTGGAAGAGTTTGGGAAGCATAGGTGTTAGCTTTTCTCTAAAAGTTTGATAGAATTCGCCTGTGGAGCCATCTGGTCCTGGGCTTTTGTTTGTTAGAAGATTGTTAATCACAGTTTCAATTTCAGTCAACATGTGTTTTTGACTGAGTGCCTGCTGTGTGCCAGCTACCTCTCCAAGGGCTTGGGAAATAGCAGTGGACAAAACAGACATTACACAAAAAGACACCAAAATACACCAGTTTTACAGTATATTAGAAGAGAAAAAGTGATAGGAAAAAACAGAACATGATAAGGAGGGAAGTTAGGAGGGATGAAAGGTGTTGTCATTGTGAGTCTCCTTGAGGAGGTGTGAGTTCAGAGCAGAGACTTGAAGGAGATAGTCAGCCCAGTTGGCCTCAGGAGGAGGAGGGTGCAGCAGCGGGAGGGCACTGAGTGAGAGCATCCCTGGTGTGTCCATGAGCAGGAAGGAGCATGGGGTGGGCAAAGCTTCTGACTCCGGGTGAGGTGGGAAACCCACCAAGGGTTCCATCTCAACTCTGATATGATTAGCCCCCTCTGGCTACCAGTGAAGAATAGACTGCTGGGAAGCAAGACTGTAAGCATGATGACCACTTGGGAAGGTGGGTTCTCAAGGGGCCGGTAGGTGGAGGAGAGGAGGGGAGAGGAGAGGAGAGGAGAGGAGTGGAGGAACAGAGATCAGAGGTGGGGAGCACACAGCCTGGCGGGCAGGCTGGGGTCTTTGGTAAGTGCCAGGTGTTCAGTGTGGTGTTCTTGGCCACTCCACTCTGCACAGGCGTTTCTTAGGCCTTAATCTGGAGAAGAGCCTTCTTCCTGGGTGCACAGGGTCGTGTTGGCACTGCTGATGTACGTGGGTGGGTTGGGGAGCAGAAGTGGAGGGCTGTCTGGGGTGGTTGCCTGAAAGACTTTTGCTTAAGATTTAATTTGAAAAATGTTGATGGGCCAGTAAAAACAATGATAGCTGTAGGTTTGAGGAAGTCGAGTTTTGAGGGGGAGTGATGGTGGTGGTTAATTTAGAGTGCCCTCAACTGTCTCTGTTGTCCTAAAGTTTTAATGGTCACACTACATGTCTTTCGAGGGGTGGGGAGTGGCAGGGGGAGGTTTAAGATATGAAAATTAACTAAATGTCCTGACTTCTTTATTTCATTTTACCATCTTGCTTCCCCTACCACCACCCCTTTTCTTAAAAATATGTTACATAGAGACCTTTATTGTCTTTTTGTTTCCTCATATTCTCATTTTATTTATTTATTTGCGATATAATTGACATGTAACATTATATTAGTTTTAGGTGTACAGCTTAATTTGATGTTGGTATACATTTGGGAAATGTCACCACCATATGTCTCGTTAACATGTCACCTTACGGAGTTACAAAAAAATTTTTTTTCTTGTGAGGAGAGCTTTTAAGATCTACTCTCTTAGCAACTTTGAAATGTACAATACAGTATTAACTACAGTCACCATGCTGTACATTACATCCTTCAGGACTTATTTTATAACTGGAAGTTTATACCTTTTTTCCCCCTTTACCCATTTCTCCCTCCACCTCTGCCTCTGGGAACCACCAGTTTGCTCTCTGTATCTATGAGCTTGGTTTTTTTGTTTGTGTGTTTTTAGATTCCACTTATAAACAAGATCGTACAGTATCTATCTTTCTCTGACTTACTTCACTAAGCTTAATACCCTCTAGATTCATCTGTTGTGAATGACAAGATTTCATTTTTTTTATGGCCAAGTGCTATTCCATTGTGTGTGTGTACACACACACACACACACACACACACTACATTTTCCTTGTTCATCTGTTGATGGGCACTTAGGTTGCTTCCATATCTTGGCAATTGTAAATAGTGCTCCAGTGAACATAGAGGTGCATGTATCTTTTCCAGTTAGTGTTTTCATTTTTGGATAAATACCCAGGAGTGGAATTGCTGTATCATATAGTAGTTCTATTTTTAATTTTTTGAGGAACCTTCTTGCTGTTTTCTATAGCGGCTGCACCAATTTACATTCCCACAACAGTGTAGGAGGGTTCCCTTTTCTCCACATCCTCATCAACACTTGCTGTTTGTTGTCTTTTTGATGATAGCCATTCTGACAGGTGTGAGGTGATACTCATTGTGGTTTTATTTATTTATTTATTTTTAATTATTTATCTATCGGCTGCGTCGGGTCTTCTTTGCTGTGCACGGGCTTCTTCTCTAGTTGAGGCGAGCGGGGGCTACTCTTCGTTGTGGCGCGCGGGCTTCTTATTTTGGTGACTTCTCTTGTTGCAGAGCACGGGCTCTAGAGTGCAGGCTCAGTAGTTGTGGCTCACAGGCTTAGTTGCTCCGCAGCATGTGGGATCTTCCCAGACCAGGGCTCGAACTCGTGTCCCCTGCATTGGCAGGCAGATTTTTAACCATTGTGCCACCAGGGTAGTCCGTCATTGTGGTTTTGATTTGCATTTCCCTGGTGATTAGCAGTGTTGAGCATCTTTTCATGTACCTGTTGGCCAGCTCCATGTCTTTGGAAAAATGTCTATTCAGGTGTTTAGCCCATTTTTTAATCAGGTTATTTGTGTTTTTGCTATTGAGTTGTATGAGTTCTTTGTATATTTTGGAAGTTAGTCCCTTATTAGGTATATGACTGACAGATATCTTCTCCCATTCAGTAGGCTGCCTTTTCATCCTGTCGTTTCCTTTGCTGTGTACCACCCCACCACACCTCTTTTTCTGTTTCCTCTACCACGTGACTTTGTATCCATTTATAGCCTTTCCACCCGCCCCTGGCCTTTGTTTCTTGTTTTTTTAAAAAAATTAATTTATTTATTTTATTTTTGGATGCGTTGGGTCTTCAGTTGCTTTGCGCGGGCTTCCTCTAGTTGTGGCGAGCAGGGGCTACTCTTCATTGCGGTGCGCGGGCTTCTCATTGCAGTGGCTTTTCTTATTGCGGAGCATGGGCTGTAGGCGCACGGGCTCAGTAGTTGTGGCTCGCAGGTGCTATAGCACAGGCTCAGTAGTTGTGGCACATGGATTCAGTAGTTGTGGCTCACGCACTCTAGAGCACAGGCTCAGTAGTTGTGGCACACGGGCTTAGTTATTGTGCGGCATGTGGCATCTTCCTGGGCCTGGGCTTGAACCTGTGTCCCCTGCATTGGCAGGCGGATTCTTAACCACTGCGCCACCAGGGAAGTCCCCTCTGCCCTCTGTTTTACTTACTTCTGTTTGATTGGGGTGAAGCTTTCCTATACCTGCCTGCATATGCACCTTTGGATTAAGTGATTGACTCTCTGTGTATTACAGCCGCAATAAAGAGGTGGAGAAACTGGGAGGAAAGTTAGAGTTTGCCTCAGGGGCAGAGGGTTAGGACTTGGAGTCTGTGTAAGAGCCATTTTCATTTAATTCATCCTGGCCAGATTGAAGTCTGGCCCTGGGTTTGTCACATGATGAATTTGTTGCATTTAGCAGCTTTTTCCTGAAGTTCCATCTGCTGGTGAAATGGCTGTGGTGAGCGGGGACAGACTCAAGAGCTTTTGCAGTAGGTTGGGTGGAAAGTTGCCTTTAAGGAAGAACCTTTCCATCCATAGAAACAACAGAGGCAAATGGAAGATGATGATAGAACAGTGGCAGGGGCTAAAGTACAGCTTCAAAGCGTTTGTAGTTCCGAGCAGTAGCTATTTGGCAAATATACAGTAGTATCCTTTAAGTCTGTCTTGTTTTTTGAAAAGCCGAGGTTTTCTCTAGATGTGGTAGATTCACAGATACTTACTTGGGAAAGAAGAAAACTCTGCCTCTTATCACTTGAGAGGCAGAGTAGCAATATATTTGACTTCGGTAGATGTACATCACTGGACCCAAAATGATGGTATTGTTCGCAGGACGCCTGGCTGGTCCCAGAAATGTTTCTTTTCACTCTATCCATTTTTTCTTTTTAAGAAATAACTGATTAAAGGATATTTTATAGATACACCTAAGATAACTAATATTTCATTATTATTCTGTTTCCTAATTTAAAAGTTCTATCTCTAAGAAAAAGAATCAGACAGAAGGTCGACATTTGTCAGGTGCTGTCCTCAAAGAGTCAGCTTTTCAAAGTGATAGAGGAAGAACGGAAGAGGAGCATGTTAGAGCTGCAAAACCTTTTCAGAGCCAAGATCCTTCTGATGGGATTTCACCACTGGAGCAGGAGCGAGGTACTAAACTATTAGAAATCATTCCTTATTGTATATATTTTAATTTCCTTTTTAAAAATCTTTTTATAATTGAAGTATAGTTGATGTACAAAATTACAGAAGTTACAGGTGTGTAGTATGGTGATTCACAATTTTTAAAGGTTATACTCCATTTATTATAAAATATTATAAATATTGGCTATATTCCCCATGTTGTACAATATATTTTTGTAGCTTATTTTATACCTAATAGTTTGTTCCTCTTAATCCCCTACTCCTGTAATGCCCCTCCCCTTCCTCTCTCCCCACCGGTAACCACTAGTTTTTTTCTCTTTGTCTGTGAGTCTGCTTCTTTTTTGTTATATTCATTAGTTTGTTGTATTTTTTAGATTCCACATATAAGTGATATCGTACAGTTTTAATCTCCTTTCTTATTTTTTGGTCTTTGGACCAGTGTTTATCTTAAACTATGATACTATAAACTGAAAATGCTTTGGTTTGGCACTTACCTATTAATACCATGTTTATAATACTTTTATAGGAAAGGATCTCTTAATCAATCTCTTAATTATCCATACTGATTAAGCTGAAATCTCCTTTCCTGTGGAAACCATGCTGTCTGATGGTCACAGCACACTTCATGTTCAAGACAAGGAGGCTGTTTCTAATACCCCTGTCATATTTCCCCTACCAATTACTTTGTATTCTTGTCAGCAGTCATTTTTGTTCCTAAGTTAAAATTTTTACGGGATGTTTGTATTTCTCTTGATGAAAAATGTATATGTATGAAAGTAGACTAGATTAACTCCTCACACAAGAAATGAAAGAAAGTAAGACAAATTGGGCTTATTCAAAATTGAAAACTTCTGTGCTTCAAAAGACACTTTTGAGACAGTGAAAAGACAACCCAAAGATGGGAGAATATGTTTGCAAATCATATGTATATGATCAGGGAGCAGCATCCAGAATATGTACAGAAGTGTTATAGCTCAATAAAAAGACAAATAACCCAGTACTGTAAATGGCAGAGGCTGTTCAGTAGACATTTCTATAAAGAAGTTGTACAGATGGCCAATAGACACATGAGAAGATGCCCAACAGCTGTAATCATCAGGGAAATTCAAAACCAGGAGAGATCAATTCACACCCACTGGAATTACTAGAATCAAGGAGATGGGAAATAGCAAGTATTGGTTGGAAACTGTGACGCTCATCCATTGCTCGTCGGGATGTAAAATGGTGCTGCTGCTGTGGAAGATAGTTTGACGGTTCCTCAAAACATTAAACGTAGCATTACCCTATGACTCAGCAAGTCCTAGGCATACACCTAAGAGAAATGAAAACGTGTGTCAACACTAAAACTTGTGTACATGAATGTTCATAGCAGCATTAGTCAGAGTAGCCAGAAAGTGGAGACAACTCAGATCGCCATCAGCTGATATATGGATAAATAAAATGCAGTATGTCCATACAGTGGAGTGTTGTTCAGCCATAAAAAGGAGTGAAGTACTGATACCTGTTGTAATAGGATGACCCTTGAAAGCATGCTGAGTGAAAGAAGACAGACTCAGAAAGCCACATTTATCTGAAGGTGAATCCGTTTATCCATTTATCTGAAGGTGAATCTGTAGGTACAGAACAGGCAAGTCCACTGAGACAAAGTAGATTAGTGGTGCTAGGGCCTGGGGGGCAGGGAGAATGGGGAGTAACTGTTTATGGGTACAGGATTTCTTTCTGGTATGATGAAAATATTGTGGAATTAGTGATAATGGTTGAACAGCTTTGTAAATATACTAAAACCCACTGAATTGTATACTTTAAAAGGGTGATTTTATGGTATGTAAGTTTTATATCAGTTAAAAAAAAACTTCCCCATATACCTCTCTCACAGTTTCAGTTAGTATAAGATTTGTCACACTTGCTATCTCTTCTGTTTTTCTATTACCTTTTTTCCTGATATTAAAAAATTCCAGACATCATTTTATTCCTACATATTTTAGCTTGCAAATATGGGCATTTGCCCGTAAAAATACGGGCATTTTCCTACATAACCATAGTGATGTTAATACTGTTAACCAACAATTCTGTTATTATCATATAGTACTCTGGCCCATATTCAGTTTACTAATTATCTTGGTTGGTTTGCTTGGATTGGGGTCCAAGGAGGGTTCCATTGTATTTTGCTCCATCTGTCGTGGTGTCTCTTAGGTCTGTCATTCTGGAGCTGTCCTGCTGTTTGGCATTGTCTGTTTGATCACTCATGGTGTCATTTTTCTTCTCTCTTCCCCACATCCTCTGTAAAGCAGAAGTTAGCTTTAAAGCCTTGTCAGATTCCTATTCAGGTGTTTTTGGCATATGTATAATTTTTTAAGCTTCCCCACCCTAACAGGTTTTTAATTTAACTGACCAGTGATGGGCTCCTATACCATCATTTAAAAGTGCTCTATTCTATTAAAAGGGAAAAAATGTATAGTTCATTAATTTGCTATTTTTGAGTGTTATTGGGTATTTAGTTGATAAAATATTACTAATTTGGTCTTAGTTTTTGTTTTTGTTTACTTTAACAGACTCGCCTATTGATTTTTGTTCACGATCCTGGATGAATAAGGAGAACAAGGTAATCTTTTATATGTTACCAATTTCTAGTATTAGGAGAGTGAAAGTACCTACTTCACAAATATGAATGAAGTAGTATTAATATTACCTAGAAGTCTTCTATTTGTAAATAGGAGAAATCCACCTTACTGCTATGAGTAACCGGGAAGCTGACAGTAGGGCTGGTCTGGGGCTTCCTGTGTCTCCAGGGCTGTCTGCACCTCTGCTCTGCTTCACTCCACGCGACTCCTCTGGAATGTTGGTTCCGTGGAGTGAGGGTTTCTCTTTGTTTCGTGTGTTGCATCCTGAGTGTCCAGCACATAGCTGGCACTTGATAATCTGTTGAATGATAGGGAAGCTGAATTCATTTGTAGGCAACCCAAGTGTTGTGATCAAAAAAACAAGAACATGAAAAAAAAAAAAAGCACAATTCTAATGCGCTCACTTGGGTCCATCCTCCCCTCTGTAAATCACTGTGCCAACGGATGGGTTGGGATAAAACTCTGATTTATGAGGCTGGACCCTACGTCCACTTCTGTGTGTGTGTGCATGCGTGTGCATCAGTGCATATATGTGCATAGATAGAGGGATGTGACTGAAACCACCCACACCCCACCCCCCGGACCACATGAAGTGAAAAGAGAAGGGCTCCTCAGAGGACAGGCACTGAGCAGATAAGCAGTTTGTGTTCAACATAAACCGTCTCATGAGAGTTGTTTATAAAGTATGAACCAAGTATTGATACTTTTAAACTTAAAAAAAGGAAATGCAATTTTTATTTTATTCTACTTTCGTAAGAATTTTTAACATTATTTTGTAAAATGATTAAAAGAGGTCTAAAGTAAGAGTTGTTTCCGTGTGCCAGGGGTTGGCACACTCTAGCTCATTGCCCACATCCAACCTGCTGCCTGTTTTTGTGAAGTTTTATTGGAAAGTAGCCGTGTCCATTTGTTTCTTTATTGTTTATGGCTGCTTTTGTGCCACAACAGCTGAGTTGAGAAGTTGTGACAGAAACTGCATGGCTAGCAGACCCTGAAATGTTTACTGTCTGGCCCTTTGCAGAGAACGTTTATTGACCCCTGCTCTGTACACTTGCTTCCTCTATGTAACCACTAGTAACTTACATATGTGAGTGATGCTTTTTAGAGGAACTTCAGGTGTAGTCAACTTGAAATTCAGTCAGAAGGCTTGATTTCTTGAACACTGAGAAAAATGGTTTCTAAGAGAGAGATCATAACTTTTTCTGTGATACGTAATTTTATTTCCCTAGGATGGTTGAAGAATTAACTTCCTAAAAGTATTAGAAATCATTGATAACAAAGAGAAGGACCATAAAACTAGAAAGCAGGAAGACAAGTATAGACACATGAGATACTTGATACAAAAGGTGAAGAAGTAAGAGCAGGGGGAAAATAAATACACTAGATAACCTAGACCAGTGGGGCCACCACTGCATTGGCCTTGGGTTTAGCATGAGCTGTCCTGGCAGCCATGGCAGCGATTGTCCAAACTGAGTGCATAACTCAGCACTGTGCTCTACAAGTGTGTAAATGGGTTGAGAGCCCGTGTTTTTTCCCAAAATGTTAGTGCGCATTTTGCAGTCTAATTCTTGAGATGGTATTATTTGATATATATTTAATATGATGGTGAAATAAGATTGACACTTGAGGAACTTCACATTTTATTCTGGGCCTTGAAGTGTCCTAGCAAACTGCCATGTGCCTTGTGGTCCCTAGTTGGAGCAGGGACGTCCACTGCCCAGGGTGGGCTGCAGAGTCCAGCTTTGCTGTTACCTGCACCTCCTGTCCAGGCCTTGAGCTGCCCCAGTTCATTTGTGTGTTAGTACACGAACTATATTACCAGGTCCTTTGAGTGTGTGCACACAGTGTGAAACCTTGAACTTTAAGGATGTCTCATTGGGTGGGTCAAGGGAGGGGGGTGACATGGGGGCAGGAAGAAAGTTATTAATATGTGTAAAACAGCTAGCCCTTCATTGCCTGAACTGTGAACCACAGACCTTGAGCACATTGATGGGCCTTTCTGCAGCCTGTGCTGTGGTCTTCACAGTAGTGAGTGTGCTGCTCTCATTGCAGTTTTATTTCTTATAGGTTGTTGTTCCTGATGCTGGAAAACATTTTGAAGAGAGGAATCCAAACAATGACTTAAGCCATACTAGTTTCCTAGAAAATGAGAAACTGATGTCACTTGCCAGCTTGGAAGATTCTTCTGGTAGCATCACAAAGCTCAACTGGTGTTTTCCTTGTCCTGACCTTGCCACTCCACGTATCTCTGCTGCTTTGTTGCCGTAGTTATTATGCACCTTTTTGTTTCTCTGCCTTCTCCTTTACCTCTTACTTACGAGCACTCAAGTAGCCACTTGTGTTAAGTGATGGGATTTGAGACTTATTTCTCTATAGCAATCCTGATAGGATTATGCTTATCCCTCAGTTGAGTATCATTAAGGTATAAAGTATAAAGCACTGTGTTAAGAAATTAGGGGACAGTGAACTATTTAGCCCCTGCTCTCTGAAAGAACTGCATGTGGCAAGAGAGATGCATAGTTGACCTCCGATTGTGAGAAGTGTATCTCAACGGTACAAGTTGTGTGGGAGTCATAGGAGGGTGACAAGTTAATTCTGACTGAGGAAGGTATCTGTGAGGCTTTATTGAAAGAGGATACAATTCTTCCTTCTTGAAAAGGAGGCCCGTGATAGGCCCTAATGTAGATACCAGAAGAGAAGTACATTCAAAAAGCAGGAACAGCTTCAGCAAAGACACTAAGGTGGGGCATATAGACCATGTTTGGAGAATAGCCAGTGCTTTTGTGTGGCAGGTTTATAGCACCTGTAGGACTATGAATTGGGGAATAAACCCAGAAAATAGGCAGAGACCAAATTATACATGGCTTTGAAGGCCAGGCTGGTGAGCCAAGTGGGATAGATAGAAGCTATAAAATCAGGGCAGGTTTTGCTGCTAGTTTTTAGGTATTTTTAGATTATGGAATTGTTGATGAGGAATTGTTGACCTGAATTTATGCAGATCCTTGTTTTAGTAGGCTAGATTCTCAGAGATGATTGGAAAATTATCCTCTTGAAAAGGCTTACAATACCGTTATAAGTGATTGAGTGTTCTAATTTTGTCCTCCCTTGCCCGGCTGGGTGTTAGAACAATGAAAAGCACTGCCATTATTGTTTTATTTGTCTATTTGCAACTTTTTGGTTTTAGTGGAGGTGGAAAAAATTTTTATCATATCTGTGAGTATTCAGCTTTGTTATATCTTTCTTTGTTTCTTCATTTTCAAGATCAGATACTGTTTGAGGTTTCATTTTACAATTAATTATTAATTCACCTGGAATTTGGTTTTACTTCTATGGCAGGCTTATCTTTTCTTTTTTGACTCACTTGCCACAGTACTTTCTGAATAATCTGCCCTTTTCCATTGCCACACTTACTATATTCTAACTTTTGATGTATGCCAGGACTTCTGTGCTGTCTTCTCAATGAAGGTTAAATATTAGTTTATATTAGAATGCTCATGATGACTTATAGACTGAAATTACAATGGTTTTTTTCATGTCAAATGTTAAGGCAAAATCATGTAGACTATTGACCCATGTGTTTTATCAACCTTTTTGATTATATATTATTTACAGTTCAGTCACTACTTTAAAGCCTGTCCTATTTTCTCCTCCATTTTACCAATTAGATGATGATATCGATGATGAAGAGTTTTATGATGATCATTTGGAGGCTTATTTTGAGCAACTGGCAATTCCCGGAATGATGTATGAAGGCCTAGAAGGACAGGAATCTTCAGAAAATTATTTTAAGTTACCTGCAAGTGATCCTAGTCAGGTATATTCCAAACTTTTTGGTTTTTCAGAAATTTGACATTAGAAAATCATTACTGGACTCAATGGATATTAATAAAACTTAAGCTTTTGGTTTTCTTTGGATTCTGTTTTCCCCAGATACAAACTGATGAGAAATACCTTTCCTGTCCTTTCCTGCTACTGCTTACCTTTCCCTCACCTATAGAAAAATTAAAAGAATGGTGCACTGAACATCTGTATACCCTTGTCCAGATTAGCCAGTTGTGAACATTTTTTTTGCCATCTTTGTGTTTTCTTTGTCCCTCCATAAGTACTTTTTTACTGAGTCATTTAAAAGTAAGTTGCAGGGCTTCCCTAGTGGCACAGTGGTTGGGAGTCCTCCTGCCAATGCAGGGGACATGGGTTCGAGCCCTGGTCCGGGAAGATCCCACATGCCGCGGAGCAACTGGGCCTGTGTGCCACAGCTGCTGAGCCTGCGCCCTAGAGCCCATGTGCCACAACGGCTGAAGCCCGCGCGCCTGGAGCGCGTGCTCCACAACGGGAGAGGGCACCACGGTGAGAAGCCTGGGCGCCGCAGCAGGAAGTGGGCCCCGCTTGCCACGGCTGTGGAAAGCCCACGCACAGCAACAAGGACCCAACACAGCCAAAACTAAATAAATAAAATAAATTTATTTTTTAAAGTAAGTTGCAGATATTATGACATTTCACCCTAATACATCTGCATTTACCTCCTGTGAATAAGGACTTTTTCCTACATAATCACAATTCTCTTATCTAACTTTGATATTGTGATTTAAATTAATATACAGTTCATATTCAAATTTATCCACTTGTCTCCAAATGTCCTTTACTTTTGTTGTTTTTGATCCAGGCTTTAATCAGGGATTACACTTGTATTTGGTTGCCATGACTTGGAGTTCTTTCATGTCATTAAACTTTTTGTAAAATCTAGGCCTGTTGTTTTATAAAATGACCCATATGGTAGATATAGCTGACTGCTTTCCTCCTCCTGATTAGATTGAACATTTTCCCCTTGAACAGATTGACTCTAAACATAAGCATTGTTGTATACTCTGTGTCCCATTGGGAGGCCTGTCAGCCCACTTGTCTCCTGTTGGTGATGCTGTTGGACCATCTTGATGAATATGGTGTTGGCCAGATGCCTCCTTGACCCCCTTTGTTATCAGGAAGTAGTCTGTGGGATTTCAGTTACTTTCATTGCCTCCTCCTGAAACCCCACCTCCTAAGAGACCTTTGGATTGCTTTTATTTTTCCCCTTCTCCTCACATTTCCTAACTCTCCAGTTTTGCTGAGTTACACTGTCCAAGTGTAGACAGAGACCTATTTTTATTTTTTTTAATTTATTTATTTGGGTGTGCCGGGTCTTTGTTGTTGTTGCGTGTGGGATCTTCCTTGCAGCATGTGGGATCTCTAGTTGTGGCACTTGGGATCTTTAGTTGCAGCATGGGAACTCTTAGTTGCAGCATGTGGAATGTAGTTCTCTGACCAGGGATCGAACCTGGGCCCCCTGCATCGGGAGCGCGGAGTTCTAGCCACTGGACCACCAGGGAAGTCCCAACAGAGACCTATTTTGTGTTGAGGTTTCAAAACTATCAGAGCAGCTGTATACCCCCGACTCGCCCCCCTCCGCTTTTTTTTGGACAAACCCTTGTGACTTTCAATAGCAGCGAGGGAGCTGCTCTGCTCCGTAGGAAACCCTTACCTGGAATTGGTCACCAACCAGTGGCTTCACTTCAGGTTTCCTCTGCCTCCACCTGGGAGGGTTGTCACATGGCCATGGTCAGTCACAGTCCCACAGGTGGTAGCTTCGCCCTGTTGGCCTGCAGAGCACATGGATTGTCTGCATTCTTTATTCAGTGTTTTCAGGTGCTTTGCAGAGGAGAGAGCTGGTTTCCTATGTTCTGGTTCTTTTTAGTCTTTGTTAGTATCCTATGTGAAAAATAATTGTCTAATTTAAATGTCAGTCCTTTGTCTCCTTTGTCTTTTTTTCTATTGGGATATTCATATTTTAACTCTTGTTTTTATAAGCTTTCTGTGTTAAGGAGATATTTTGATCTTTATTTTTTTATTTTGATTTTTGGCTCGGACAGGAGACATATATCTCCTCACAGTTCTGGAGGCTGGGAGTCCGGATCTAGGTGTGGGCAGGGCTGGTTCCTCCTGAGGCTTCTCTCCTTGGCCTGGAGACGGCAGCTTCTCCCTGCGTCCTCACAGGGTCTCCCTTTCCTGGTCCTCATGTATTTCAGGCTTTAGTGTTTTTGTTAGTTTCCTAGGCCTGCCAGAACAAATTACCAGAATTTTGCTAGCTTAAAACAACAGAAATTTATTTTCTCACAATTCTTGAGGCCAGAGTCTGAAAACAAGGTGTTGAAAGGGCTAAGCTCCCACCAGAGGCTCCTTCCTGCCTCTTGCAGCCTCTGGGGCTCTGGTGTTCCTTAGTTCAGGGCAGCGTCACTCCAGTATCCACCTCCATTTTCATGTGGCCTGTCCCTCTCTCTCTGTGTCCCTCTGAGGTCTTCCTCATGGGGTTTAAGGCCTGCCCCAAATCCAAGATGATCTCAAGATCTTTAACTTAATTGCATCTGCAAAGACCCTGTTTCTGAATAAGGTCACAATTTGCAGGTATCACCTGGGGGTAAGACTTGGACACATCTTTTTTGGGAGATTCAATTTAACCCACAGAAATTTTATACTACGAAGATATTATTCACTGAAGAATATAAAACTATCCATCTGTATTTCCTCCTAGTACTTTTACATGTAAATCTTTAAGTCATCTGGAGTTTTATTTTGAGATAAGGTAGAGATTGTTTATTTTTTGTATAACGTTGTTGCAAAATCACCCGGTTAATAAATGGTGGCACTGGAATTTAAATGTATGATCTTATTTCAAAGTCTGTGTCTTGTCTTTTATATAGAACTACCTCCTTTTAGTATCCTAACTTTGAAAAACCTTGCCTATGAGGCTGTTTTTGTTGTTAATACATCTTACAGCAGAAAAGACTGCTGTTTTAAGGCTTCATTGGCACTTGAGATAGTGGTGGCTGAGTGTCTGAGAAGAGGGTTGTGGGCATGCAAGTCCCTTTCAGCAGTTGTTATTTTAGGAAAGAGTGAGCAGTGCCCTTTGGGAAGGTATGTTGGAGAGCGTGGTTTTGAGGCACTGGCTTAATCTGCCGTGTTTGAGGCAGTTGTTCTTGAACTCCTCAGGGTTGTTTGTAGTATTTGCTGTTTTACTCCTATTAAAAGTTATTAAGGGACTTACCTGGTGGTCCAGTGGTTACGACTTCATGGTCCCAATGCAGTGGGCCCGGGTGCGATCCCCGGTCAGGGAACTAAGATCCCACATACCACAGCTAAGCCCGCGTGCTGCAACTAGAGAAACCTATGCACCACAACGAAGAGCCTGCGCAGCCAAAAATGAATGAATGAATAAATAAAATAAAAATAACTTAAAGTTATTAATATTTGTGTTTTCAGAGTCTGTTAATAATATTAATTTTATGAGTCTGGCCACACTGATGGGCTTCCCATCATTTTAGAGACTTTCAGTGATAATTACAAAAGTTAAACTGACATTTCTAACATCCTGTGCCGTAGTGAGCATATTGGCCCCACTTTTGGTATCTGAATCTGTTGGTGTGTGTTTGCCATGACCACATTTTGAATTTTGGTTTTGGTAAGTTCCTTACGATTGGTCCACATATAGTCTGGAAGAATATTGTGTAGTCTGTTCCTTTCTAGAATAAATATATTATGTCAACTGTATAACTTTTTTGGTTGTTTTGGAACGAGTTATGAAAAACAAAACTTATTTCTGGTCTGTTATTTAATTTTTAAAGGAAAGCAGAAGAGAAGAAGTTCTGGCGAAGACTCTCAGGGCTGCTAATGCGAAACTTAACCCGGTTTACTTTCACGACACAAATGCCAGTAAAGGTGATTTTGGATTGATAGACCCTTTAAAGCTGGATGCAGGATCTCCTCATCAAAATAAGCATTTGGCGTCAGACTCACAAACAGTTTTGCCTGTGGATAGATTTTTAGACACTGAGATGCCTCAAGTGTCCATTCAAAAAAATGTGGATGTAGCATCTTTGAAGTCTGTTAGTGACAATGCATTTAATTCTGCTGACGCTCTGTGGTCACCCACTAGTGAAAGGCAAACGTGTGAATGTTATGAATCCGTTGGAAAGAGCAAGGACCGTAAGTGGGCCTTTTTTTTTTTCCAAAATAAAAGTAAGAAATATGTAAAAATGCTTATACACATTTTGAATAGGATATATTTCCAAGTGAAACTTCCCTAATCTTTCATATTAAAATATTTAAGTGTTCTGTGGATTAAAAAATGGTGTCTTTACTCACAGATCTGGTGGAAATGTGCCTTTCTAACTATTAGTCATCTTTTCCTTCCTCCCTCTCCTCCATGATGGACTTTTACTGTGATTAAGGCTGGATTTTTCACCATCAGAGAGATACTTTTCTTTTGGGGAAATGGATTTTCCTTTAATTAGTTTTGGGCAGATTTCAGTTGATAACTAAGATAAGTCAACTAAATAAAATTAAGAATATTGTATCATTTTATTTGTTGCATGTGTCATTGGATGTCTCTGGAATTTTATTTTCTAGAAACGGATCTATCACAGAGTGTGGTCTATCAGAATGAGGAGGGCAGATGGGTCACTGATCTTGCCTATTACACAGCTTTTGATAAAGAACAAGATGTAAATGTGTCTCTAAGTGATGAGATGAATGAAGACTTCAGATCTGGCTGTAAGTGTATTGATAGCCTCTGCTCTGAACCATTTTCATTTTCTGACGGTGTTCTGAGATTACCACGTACATCTTGGTCGGCCACATCAAATCCCTTCTGGATACGTACTTAGCACTTCACTTGTTCCTCTAGGAACAGAGGCTTGAGTCAGTCATTGCTAATCACTGGACTGAGCCGAGCCTTTCCCTAAGTAAGGACAGTGAGTCACTTTAGAGCATGTGTGTTGCAGTTAGTAGCACCTTAGGCTTTACTTTCTCACTTTATAAATTGTCTTGAACAAAAGAACTATTCTGATAAATGAGCAGTAACAAAAGCCAATCCATTTTAGAGTAAAAGCTCAGTAATGAAGAAATGGGAGAAAAGTGTCGAGAAAGATAAATGAAATCTCAGAGGATGAGAGCATTAGGAACCTCAGTTAGATTTGTTAATTAGCAGAATCTCTGACCGTGAAAGGAAAACGCTGCAGAACGCACAGCATTGTGAGCCTTGTCCTGTGGACATTTGCTGTGCCACTGAGGCCTCTAGGGCCTGAGCGCCTCTAAACCTGGAATGAGGAAAGACAACAGGAGCCTGTCAAGCCCAGTCGTACTTTTTTTTTTTTTTTTTTGCGGTACGTGGGCCTCTCACTGTTGTGGCCTCTCCCGTTGTGGAGCACAGGCTCCGGACGCGCAGGCTCAGCGGCCATGGCTCACGGGCCCAGCCGCTCCGTGGCATGTGGGATCTTCCCAGACCGGAGCACGAACCCGTGTCCCTTGCATCGGCAGGCGGACTCTCAACCACTGCACCACCAGGGGAGCCCCCCTCAGTCTTATTTTTAATAGGCTCAGAAGGTGCCAGAGGAAGAAGTTACTTTAACAGCTGCTTGTACTAAGCTGTTCCTAATGTCCATTGATGTGGAAGTACAGAGATCAGTCGATAAGGCATGTTTCCAGCCCTTAGGAAACTGTCCATCAGCTAAGAGGGATAAGATGAGAATACAGAACAACAGCATCGTTTGGAGTTGAGAGGAGGAATAACTTTTGCATGAGTGGGTAGCAGAGGATTTTATATAGGAAGTGGATTTTGAGGTAGAGTTTCAACAGGTAAATATTTTGGGCATGAGAAGTTCCAAGTGGATAGAAAACCCAAAGAAAGAAGATGAAATGAGGAAGCATGGGCGTGTCTTGAGAATGGTAAATAACCCAGCGTGGCTGGCATTTACGGCAAGACATGGGAAGGGGAGAGTAACGCGACATGGTGAGATGAAGCCAGAGTGGTAAGACTGGGCCAGGGATCGGGTGGGGCTGGACTGCATGCTGAGCCGTGCCTGGTGGGCACTTGGGAGCCTCTGAAGATGCTTGTCCAGCTTGCTTTGTGAGTCTCCCTCTGGCCTCGATGGTCGGTTAAATGGTAGGTTCCTTAGGGTGTTGTAGAAATCGGGGTGTCACAGTGAGAATGAGAAGAAAATAGCTCATGAGGGACGTGGAGATAAAATTGCTAGGATTTGGTGACTGGATTTCAGCGGATAGTAGAGAGGTAAGTAAAGATGGGGGTTTGGGGTCTAAGTTATTTTGAGAAAATGGCAGTACCATTAACTGAGATGGGAAAAATCAGAAGACATGGTAAAATTTTGGATGATTGTGGTTTGAGGTGGGGATATTCAGTAGTTGGAAATATGAGTCAGAAATTGGAGGTTAAGTTATAGTTGTCAGTGATATCTTGATTTACAAAGGACAGTAGGCACAGGCTGGACACTGGTTAGGGACCCTGTCACTTGAAAAGTCATCGGTTGTGGAATTTTCATGTGTTGCTGGTGAGAGTGTGAATTGATAAAACCATTTGGAACTTGTTTGGCAGTATCTTATGAAGGTGAACTTTACGAACTTCATAGTTTATGACCCAATAATTCTACACCCAAGTATATACCCAGTGTTCAGGGTGTATATATTCACCAAAAGACATACACTAAAATGTTTGTAGCAGCACTATGTGTATTAGTCTCAAACTAGAAACTCCCAAATTCCCATTGACCTTGGAATGGATTGTGTTTATACCTACTTTGGAATGCTGTGTAGCAACGGGAATGAAGGATGTGTAGCTACTTGCGGCAGCGTGATGAATTTCACAAACATGTTGAATGAGATAAGGCTGACTAGCAATATATGCCGTGTATGTAGCCAGCTCTGTGGAGTAAGAAGCAAGGATAGTGGCTACCCTCGGGTTGGCATGCCATGACAGGAGGCAAGCTCAGGGGGCGTTTTGGGTGCTGGCATGTTTTCTTTCTTGATCTGGGGTGTTGATCTGGCAACACAGATGTGTTCAGATTGTGAGAATTCATTGAGTTGCACACTTATGTACACTTTTTAATGTATATTATACTTTGGTAAAAAGTTTTTAAAAGTTAGTGATGAAGCTGAGAAAAAAATTTGCAATTCATATTACAGAGTGAGGGCCCATTTCCCAAATATGTAAATTGTGCTAATAAACAAGAAAAAGACCAACTACTCAGTGTAGAACTGGGCAAAGGGTGTAAACAGCTTATAGAAAAGGAAATTAAAAGTCAGTTCCCCTGGGAACTATTCTTCAGCTACACCTGCACAGATATATAGGATGTGTGTGTACATTGTTCATCATCACAGAAGGTTGGAAGCAACGTGGATGTACAAAACAGGGACTAATTAGATAAGGTACATCCATACGAGGGGGTACCCTGTGGCCGTAATAAAAGGAAACGGAGCTCTTTAGGTACTGGTAAGGGAAAGATCACCAAAATAAATTATTTAAAATCTTATTCCAACATTTGCATAAAGAGGTGGAAGAAGGAAAGACATACATATTTGTAAATACATACAGTGGAAAGATTAAAAAAAAAGAAACTAATTACAGGGCTCCCTAGCTACTTGTAGAACTCAAAGGTCAGTAGGTTCTCAACTAGTGAGGGGTTTCACGGGGTGCTGCATATGTTGGTTGCTTCTGGAGGTGTGGGAAGTGGGGCCAGTGATGAGGGAGACTTGCAGTATTGTATTCTGTTACGTCTTTTGGTTAATTTCTAAGAACTCTTTTTTTTTGCGGTACGTGGGCCTCTCTTGTGGCCTCTCCCATTGCGGAGCACAGGCTCTGGACGCGCAGGCTCAGTGGCCATGGCTCATAGGCCCAGCCACTCCATGGCATGTGGGATCTTCCCGGACCGGGGCATGAACCCGCGTCCCCTGCATCGGTAGGCAGGCTCTCAACAGCTTTGCCACCAGGGAAGCCCTAAGAACTCTTTATTGAAGCAGAATGTACCTATGCCTTCTGCATTTAGAACTACGTGGGCATGTTACTATTAAAGGAGAAATATGATAAAATAGATAGTGGAGGAATTTCATGAAACCATCTGTGTGGTTAGGGAATGAACAGAAGCTGAGTAGGAAAGGATGACTAGCACTGGTGGTGAGGAAATGGAGAAGATGATTATTGAAAACTATGGAAAAGTTTGATGGGAGGAACAAAGGATGAAGTAGTCAAGGGGAATTGGGCTGGGGGAGCGTGAATGGAATGGGAGACTTTATACGATGGGAAAAGAAATGTTGAAAATGTAAGAGGAGATACTCAGAAGAGGAAGCTTGGACCAAGGGCATAATTTTATAATAACAAGGCAGTTTTATTTATTTATAAATGAATAATTTAATTTTTTTGGCTGTGCCATGCAGCTTGTGGGTTTTAGTTCCCTGACCAGGGATCGAGCCCATGCCCCCTGCAGTGGAAGCACGGAGTCCTAACCACTGGACCTCCAGGGAAGTCCTCAAAGTAGTTTTGAATGAAACTTAAAACTTCCCCATTCCCACTTCCCCATTTCTGCCTCCCCCTCTCTGACAGCTCAGCCATGTGAGCTGCCACTTCTGCTTGTGGCCTAGGATTTAAACATCGGGCAGGGGATGGGGAACGGTATTGCTGCTTCAGAATTTAACAACAAAAGCGTTCAGGTGGCACTGGAGAGGACTGTGGTTGCAGATTTGGCAAAAAATTGGGCAGAGATTCTTGTAAGAAATGAAGTTCTGCTTTTTTATAATCTGTGAGTGATTTCTGATGAGCATACATGGTAACAATGTCACTGTAGACTTTTCTTTAATTGAAGAGTCTTAAAGTCCAGAGAAAAAGTACTCAGGAGTATAATAAAATAGCATTTGGAGCTGTTTACTTAATGATTTTAAAAATACAATATTTTAACTCATTGAAGTAAATTAAGTTTTTCTGGGTTACCTTCTTACGATCTGATTTCCTATTTACCCTCTCCTGGCTTTTAGATTTGGTTGGTTGATACTTTTCACACTTTAGAGCAGTGGTTTTTAACACTTTGAGTCATGGACCCCACAGAGAATCTTCATAGAAAAATATTTCCTGTGGAAGAAGGAAATATTGTGACTTCTGGAGCTTCCTGGCTCTCCCGATGCTCGTTCATAGACTTGTAGGCTCAGAACGTGTTTATGTGGGAGGTGGTGGGATCGCAAAGTAAGGAACCAGCACTGCCCTGACAAGTCAGAATCCTGAGCTACTTCTGGTGGGTGTTCTCCTCTCCCTGCTGGAAACAGCCTCCTGTGTCTGTTCTCATTTTGTCTCTCAAGGTGTTAGTGTTGGGCCCTCAGGGCTTCCAGAAGGGTAGTTTGGATTGGGTTAGCCCCTGATGGACTGATGAGAGTAGGGACATCTATCTTGTTTGGGCCACGAGTGGACTGTCCCTTCTGGGTTGCTGTTCACTCCTCCCCTTCCAGCCACTGTCTGGAAGCACCAGGCAGAGGCAGAATGGGTAGCAGATGGGAAGTCCAGAGTCTAACCTGCAGACTTTTCTGATTCAGCCAACATGTTTAAAATCTTTTTAAATTCTAATGCCTTGAGCAGGATCATTTGCTGTTCAGCCTGCCTCTGTCCTCTCTCCCCATTGTGTTATACCTGGCCCTCTGCTCACTTACCACAGCCTTGTGGCCTTGGCCTAGAGATTGAGGGCTGCGTGCCCATTGGTTTCCCTAAGGTGAACTGAGTTGCTCATTCAGAACTTTGAGGGCAGACACTGGGTGAACACTTGTTCCTGTTTGCCTAGGCTATGGGGTTTGCTGGGATGTGGGATATTTCCTTTCAAAAACTAGGACAGGGGCTTCCCTGGTGGTGCAGTGGTTGAGAGTCCGCCTGCCGATGCAGGGGACACGGGTTCATGCCCCGGTCCAGGAAGATCCCACATGCCGCGGAGCGGCTGGGCCCGTGAGCCATGGCCGCTGAGCCTGCGCGTCCGGAGCCTGTGCTCCGCAACGGGAGAGGCCACAACAGTGAGAGGCCCGCATACCGCAAAAAACAAAAACAAAAACAAAAACTAGGACAGTCCTGGGTGTTGGGACAAACAGGTAGTTGGCACCCCAGCAGACATCTTCATGACAAATTTACATAGTGGCTTGTCCATCTGATGTTCCAGATGAAATTCCATGGGTATTCATGGGCAGGTACCTTAACTCATGTGTGCCAAACTGCAAGGCTGAAGTTAATGTGAATCTTTTATAAAAAGCTTACATTATAAAGCCCCATTAGTAAGTTAGGACAAGTTAGTACCTGATGAAATCAATCACAGTAGGGTGTTTATTACCAAAAGTTTCAGAACCACATGCTCTTACTGTGCTTAATACAGATGCATCAGTTCTGTGATGGAAGCTTTCACATACTTCTTTCAGTTTTATTTCTTTAATATTTCATTTTCCTAACTATGTTATATTTATATGCTAGTATTTAATTAGGCATCAGTGCAATGTAATTATAAAACTTATTCTTTTTTTAAGCTGATGCATTGGATTTGATTGCACAAGATGAAGAAGAATTTAATAAAGAGCATCAGTTTATGCAGGTTTGTATTTTATTGACATTAACCAAAGTTTAGAGTTTTTCTTGTATTTAAATGTAGGCAAAATGTTCATTTCTTTCTGAAAAGATACATAGTGAGTATAGAATTATATCTTGATTTTTCTCATGTTTAGACAATTTCTGCCTTTTCCTTCAGACTCTAAATTATTAATTGAGAAAAAGCTGGCATACTGAAATAGTGTTTATTAGTTCACTTAAAATTGCCTTAATAGGCTTCAAAGATATTGTTTTTTACCATGTTGTAAAATGAGGGAATTTAGTGCTATTCGTTTTTATTTGAAGATGTACTCCTTTCTAAAGATTTGTATTAATGACAATCAGTCTTTGACTTAAGCAATATGTTAAAACAATGCATATCATAACTCAGGTATTAAAAAATTTCTCTTTTTCTGGACTTTATTACCTTTATTAGCTGCTTAAGCTTGAATTTGTCCACATTTTAAAAAATTTTAAATATTTAAATTTCCTTAGTGAAATTTGTATTTTTATATATTAGAAAAACAGAAGGCTTGCTGGAGAAATGAAATGAAATGATGACTTTCTTCCTAGGAAGAAAATATAGATGCCCAGAACACTTCAGTTGCCCTAGGGGATACATCGTGGGGAACTTCAGTCAATTATGGTCTGTTGAGGAGATCACTTAGCACATCAGATTTGGACAAAGACGATGCCACTTATTTACGTCTGTCTTTAGGAGAGTTCTTTGCTCAAAGGTCTGAAGCTCTCGGTTGCCTTGGTGGTGGTTACAATGTGAAAAGAGTAAGTACCGTGTGTTCTAGAAGTGGTTAAATTCACTTGCCCTTATGTTTTGAAGGTTATGATGGTGTAGCTTAGATCAGAGTATCTTTAAAGCAGAGACAGGATAGGGACTGCATGGTGGAATAGTGGTAAAGAGCTTCAGTTTTTTAGTGGCTGTACCCTGACTGCAGTCCTAGCTCTGTCCTTTAACTAGTTCTGTGGCATGGAACAATGTATTTAACTCCTCTGTGCCTTGATTTTCCAATTTCTAGAATGGAATACTGCCTTATAGAGTTTTGGGGGGGATACTGTGATAGTGCGCGTACAGTGTTTAGCACGGCCTCAAGTGCATTAAGTACTCCATCCCTGTTAGTTGCTGTTTCATTGGTTGCTGATGTTATATCATTGGTTGTGGGAAGAATTCAAAGATTCATTTTTTAAACCTCTGGTCTAAAAACATGTTTTGAAATATAGGAGTGTTTTGGTTTTTTAAAATGTACATGTAAAAAGTTTTAAATGCAAGTGATAGTGGTAGATTGTATGAAGGAGTGAGGAGAAGCTGTGTCGCCTGTGAGGGTCAGAGTGGTGTCTGAGGAGGGGCACTGGGGTGGTGCCCGAATGGTGGGGAGGAGGCAGCGTGTTCCCAGAAAAGTCTTGGAGGTGGGAGCTGGAGGGTATATCGGAGAAGCAGAGAGTAGGCCCACAGCTCGTGTGAGTGGGCTTCGGGTCGGTGGTCTGATGGCAGAAGTAGACAAGGGCCAGGTCATCAGGGGCCCTTGCAGGGCTCGGGTTCATCTCAAGGAAACTTGCTTGGAGGCAGGGTGCCCGGCCCATCTCCAGGTGTGACAGGAGCCGGGTGGAGGAGGTTCCTGAGCCTCAGAGGAGGAGAAGCAGGCAGAGGCTTAGCACGTGGCGGAGATGCCATGAAGGCCGAGGCCTAGGATGGCAGTACGGAAACAAAAGTTCTAGGGTTCAGGATTTCCTCTGGAGGTAGAGTCGAAGGACCTGTTGGTGAATTTCATGGAGGGACATAGTGCTGTCGGAGGGAGTGTGTATTAAAGTAGGATTTCACTAAGAGTATAATTTTAAACAGCTAGGGTGTTAGAAGTTGACTTACAGGAAAATTTGAAACTGAACTGTGGGTCCTGTCTATGCAGTGAATTAAAGAATGAGAGTAAATACTTAGGCAGATTTTTCTGCCTGGATGGATTGGTTTTGACATTATAAGAGAAGTTGAAGCATAACTGAATTCCTTTCTGAACAGCTGGACAAAACACCATACAGTGGAAAGATGGGTCTGTCATTTTGTATTAGTTATGAAATGTTACTTGGTTCAAGTTGCTGGATCAAGGGAGGAAATCCTCGAGTGAAGATTGATCAAAAATTGAGTGCATTAGTGAATTTGCTTTTCAGGTCTATCATGAGAGCTCTGGAAGGAAGCCAGGTGGGAATTCCCTGCCCTTGAGCAAGGTCCGTGAATGTGACCTTCTGAACGCTCATCTAGGGCAGTAGGAATGTATCTCATCTTAATACAGATTTTCAAGGACATATTTATTGTGTAAAATAAAATACGCTTGTAAGTACTGTAAGTTCCAGGAAGGCAGGAAGTTTTATATCTTTTTTCTCACTGACATGTCACTGATGATTATTACCAGTGCCTGACGCATAGCAGGTGCTCAGTAACAATTACTGGAGGAACAAAGTATCATTTCTGGGTTGTTTTAATTTGGATTTCTTAGTAAGGGCAAATTATTTGATAATATTCATTCTGATGATTAAAGATAGCTAGCAGTAAGGAAATAAAAGGTCCTGTCTGGACTTGTAAAGTTCATTTCTAGTAATTTATGTTATTTTGTGTTTCTTTGTTTGTTTGTTTTTGGCTGCGTCGGGTCTTGACTGCAGCGCGCGGGCTTCTCTCTAGTTGCGGCATGTGGGCTCAGTAGTTGTGGTGTGGGGTGTTAGTTGCCCCATGGCATGTGAGATCTTAGTTCCCTGACCAGGGATCGAACCCGTGTCCCCTGCATTGGAAGGTGGATTCTTAACCACTGGACCACCAGAGAAGTCCCAACATACGTTTAAATGGAAAAATCAGAATCATTTTGTTGAAATCAATTTTAGCTAGGTTACCACTATTAGGATAAAATAGTCTAGAATTTCTCAAAGCAGTTGAAAACTAAGGAAATAATTGGCATGTTTATTTTGTAGCCATCATTTGGTTATTTTATTAGATCACCAGAGAAGAGAGAACCTATTGCTCTAATAAGAAAATCAGATGTATCAAGAAGTAATTTGGAGAAAGAAATGGCTCATCTTAACCATGGTCTATTTTCAGGTAATGGATTAAATGAAGTTTTTTTTTAACCTGTAAGTTAGTGGTTGTGTGATCATGTTCTTTATGTGGAAGAAAGTAATGTATATACCACTTTGAATTTTTTGAGCATTAGTTACAGATTTGATTTTTATATAACTTCACATTGCCTTTTCAATCTAAAGTAGAAACAAGTCAGCCAAAATTCACCTAAATCCTTTTGTAAAAACAAAAGTAAATGAAATACAATCTGTTCAAGTGGTTGGGTTAACTTTGGCCTATTAAACTGCTGAGTTAATGAATTTTAGCTATTATATTTATTATTTAGGTGGACTTTTAAAGAGAAGTTCTCAGATTTGGACTGTGATAGTATAAATATGATAAATATTGTGATGAATATTTAAAATCAGACTTTCTTGGTTAACATAACAATTATCAAGCAGCTACTTTTTGCTAGTATAATGCCTCGTGCATTGTATCATGAAATTGTATAAAATGTGCTTTAGTCCTTAAAGAGCCTATATTCCAGTGGGGGGTGGGGGGGTTGGGATATTTAGTGGTCCTTATCCCACGGATTGTTTCTGTGAGATAGTATATAGATGTAAGTTGAATATTACATATTTTCTACAGGAGATTTAAAGGCACAGCTAAGTGAAGGATCAGTTACACTTCAGGCTGAAGAACTGGAGAGTATTTCACAAGTGGATGAAAATGATGTGACATTAACTGCCAATAAAGGGAAAACAGAGGTATTTTAAGCCTTTCATGAAGGAAAGCTAAAACCTCGCTGTCATAATTCTCATACAAGATCAAGATAAAGTCACATGTAAAAAATGCATAACATTTTTCTTACTCAATTTTATTACAAGTATCCTTTAAATATTATCAGTGTACAATAAATGTACGAAGAGTTTATAAAACAAACTTACAGTCAGTGAGTTATCACAGCTTATACACCCATGTACACCCCAGGTCAGGAAAGAGAGCATTGCCCACAGCCCAGGAGCCATTTTTTTGTTCCTCCGGAACACTACTTCCTCCTGTCTGACCTATGACACTGTATCAGTTTCACCCGTTTGTGAACTTTATATACAAGAAATCATGTAGTAGCATATATATATATTTTTTAAATATAAATTTATTTATTTGTTTATTTTTGGCTGCGTTGGGTCTTTGTTGCTGCGTGTGGGCTTTTCTGTAGTTGCAGCGAGTGGGGGCCACTCTTCGTTGTGGTGAGCGGGGGCTACTCTTTGTTGCGGTGCGTGGGCTCCTCATTGCATTGTGGTGGCTTCTCTTGTTGTGGAGCACAGGTTCTAGGCACGTGGGCTTCAGTAGTTGTGGCTTGTGGGCTCTAGAGCGCAGGCTCAGTAGTTGTGGCGCACAGGCTTAGTTGCTCCGTGGCATGTGGGATCTTCCCAGACCAGGGATTGAACCTGTGTCCCCTGCATTGGCAGGCAGATTCTTAATCACTGTGCCACCAGGGAAGTCCCAGTAGCATATATTTGTCTTCGTTTTTTTCCACTTAGGTTTGCAAGATGCAACTGTGATAAGTATAATAGTTAATTTTCATTGCTGTATTGTATTCTATTACGAATATTCTGTCATTGATATATTCACCCTACTGTTGATGGATATTTGGGATCTGTCTTATGTCAATATGACCCTGTTAAAATAGTGTAGTTTTATAGTAGGTCTTGATATCTAGCAGAATAAGTCTTCCCCTCTTATTTTTCTTTAAAAGTATCTTGGCTGTTCTTGTTCTTTACATTCCCATATATATTTTGAAGTCAGATTGTCACCTTTCACAACCAACTAGCAACCCTGCTGAGCTTTAAGTTGGGATTGTGTTTAATCTGTAGAACGGTGAAACTGACATCTTTATAATATTGAATCTTCTAATCCAAGAAGATTACAGGTCCCTCCATTTAAGTTCTAATTCCTCTCTGTATTTTTTTTTTTTTTTTTTTTTTTTTTGAGGTACGCGGGCCTCTCACTGTTGTGGCCTCTCCCGTTGCGGAGCACAGGCTCCGGACACGCAGGCTCAGCAGCCATGGCTCACTGGCCTAGCCGCTCCGTGGCATGTGAGATCTTCCTGGACCGGGGCACGAACCCGTGTCCCCTGCATCGGCAGGCGGACTCTCAGCCACTGCGCCACCAGGGAAGCCCTCCTCTCAGTATTTTATGGGGCTTTTTTTGTGCAGAGATTTTAACACATCATTTGTTAGATTTCTTTCTGAATTGTTTGAAGTGGTATTTTAATATTATCTTTCTGAACTTAATTTTCCCTTTGTTGTGGCTAAACAGAAATACATGTTTTTTAATATACTTACCTTATATCCAGCAAGCGTGCTAAATTCATTTTTATTTATGGATTCTTTGGATTTTTCTGTATATGCACTTACATTATCTGAGAATACCAACAGTTTTGTTCCTTTCTAATTTTTATACCTTCATTTCTTTGTCTGGCCTTACTTGACTGCATCTTAGAACAGTGAATAGAAGTGGTGATGTTGGGTTTCCCTGACTCAGAGGGAAAATTTTCAATAGTATTTTGTCTTTAAATTTGATGGATGCTCTAGGTTTTTATTTATCATCAGGTTTTTTAAATTCCCTTCTAATATTTGTTTGCTAGTTTTATTTTAATTGATAAGGAGGTTGAATTTTGTCCAGTGCTGTTTTGCATCTATCTAGGTGAACATGAGTTTTCTTTTGGTGATGTGGTGAGTTACATGACATGGTTTTGAATATTAAAGCTGCTCTTCTCCACTTGGGTCATGATACATTATCATTTTTATAGATGGTTGGATTCAGTTTGATAATAATTTATTTAGAATTTTGCATATGTGTTTACAAGTGGGTTGATGCTCTTTCTTACCATGTCCTTGTTTGGTTTTGGTACCAAGGTTTTGCTGGTCTCATTTTTCTTATTTTCTGGAAGGTTTTTGTAAGACATGCTAATTTTTTTTTAATTAATTAATTATTTTTGGCTGTGTTGGTTCTTCGTTGCTGCATGCTGGCTTTCTCTGGTTGCGTTGAGCAGGGACTACTCTTTGTTGTGTGCGGGCTTCTCCTTGTGGTGGCTTCTCTTGTTGCAGAGCATGGGCTCTAAGCACGCGGGCTTCAGTAGTTGTGACACGTGGGCTCAGTAGTTGTGGCTCGGGGGCTCTAGAGCATGGGCTCTAGAGTGCAGGCTCAGTACTTGTGGCGCATGGGCTTAGTTGCTCCGCAGCATGTGGGATCTTCCCAGACCAGGGCTCTAACCCGTGTTCCCTGCATTGGCAGATGGATTCTTAACCACTGTGCCACCAGGGAACCCCCTGTCCATTGGATTCTTAATTTTTCATTGTATTTTTTAATTATGGAATTTACATTTAGTTCTTTCTTGATAATTTCTAGTCTTCCGTTGAGTTCTTAATGTTGTTTTTAATTCCTTAAGTATGTTTTAGATTTAGATGTGTTTTAGACTCTGATAATCCACTGTCTGCAAGCCCCACAGTTGTGTTTTTCTGTGATGTGGGCCACATTACCTTGGAACATTGTGTGTCATTCCTTGATAGAGGAGTGGACTTTTACAGGAAAAGTTGCTGAAATATTTGAGGCCATGGGAGATCTTCCAGGCAGGATTTTTGGCTGCTTCTGAGCGAGGAACAGTAGCAGTCTCAGGTTGCTTTAATTCAGTTATTGGGATTGAGCTGATTGGAGCTTGGCCTCCAGTCCCCCTGAGGGCCACCTTTACTCCTAGGGAGTAGCCCTCTGTGGTCTCGTCCTAAAGCATGGATGTTTACCATGGTCACCGCCTTCCCCTCATCACTGGCAAACTCTGAACCTGATTTTTGTACCCTTACTCCCATAGAGCAGCTTTTCTTAGCTTCTTTTTAAAAAATTATCGTTTCAAAAAAGATTTTCTTAGCTTCTTAAGCTTCCTGATGTCTTAGCAGTAGCCTCTTCCTAAAGCAGCTACCCTGGGGTGGAGCATCCCTGGGACTGGGCTCACCTCTATGGGATGCTCTCTTCTCTTGGATTTTGGCCCCATAGTTTTTTATTCCTTTTTTGGCTCTCCAGCGCCTTCTAAGAGATGTTTTCGGATATGCTGTCTAATTGCTGTCAGCAAGAGTTGGTTTGCATCACTTAGTCTGCTATTACTAGAGGCAGAAGTCTTAATTTGCATTTTTTAATATTGCTTTGCTGTTGGTTCCATTTCATTATTTTACCCCTGGTTTCTATTTATGTCTTGCTTATAAATCTAACAATTGAATGAGATTACCAGTAATCATAATTGCAGTCACTGTGGCTCAATGGCTTCTCAATTTCAGTATTTCAATTTTTTGGTTTTAAATTATTTTCTGATTCAGTTTTAGCATTTCTTTAACTCCTGAAGGGTTTTTTTTGAACCGACTTTGTAAGTGACCGAGTACTCTACAAATCAAGTTGATAGCAGCTGTCTTTTTTCATTAGGAGGTTTAACTGGTATACCATTAATTTCTTGTTGCCGTCAGATCTTATGTAGCACTTACAAATAAAGCTTAAACTAATATGTGCTTGTCCATGGAACTGATGTGAACTTTCTCATTTCTAGGACACTTTCCTCATCAACAGCAAACCCCAGAGACGCACAGGCGAACTGCCTAGCGGTGGTGATTCTGTGCTGAGGATAAGCACCATTGCTTCTGCCATCGCAGATGCATCAGTGAACGCTGACCCCTCCCAGCTCGCTGCCATGATCAAGGCACTTTCAAATAAAACCCGAGAGAAGACTTCTCAGGACGATGGTAAACAAAAGCACTGTTCGGCTGTGTCTCATTTCTTACCTAATGAGCTGGAAAAAAGTAATGGATCCAACGCATTTGATATGGAGAAATACCTTAAAAAAACAGAAATTAGTAGATACGAAAGTGGAATGGACAACTTTTCAAGAGCTGGTGTGTCTGATGCTTGGGATTTATCTTTGTCCAAAGAACGGACTACACATGACATCCATGCAGTGGACCTGGGTGCTACTAGCGTAAGTGTAAGGGAGCCAGAAGAAGACACAGCAGCTGGTTTTTATGGTGAAAGTGGAGAGAGCGTGGACCAGGCATCACTGAGAACGATAAACTCTTCAAATTCAGTTCTTACAAATATGGGAGAGAGAGAGGGTGCAGGGGTTGATGTGAAGACACATTCCATTGACCATAAATCACCAGATTCTGGTGATGGTGAAAAAGCTGCCTCCGTATCCATTCCAGCCCTTGATAGCTCATTAGTCAGGAACCCCAGGGTAGTATCCCTCTGGCTGTCAGAAGAGCATGAAGACACACAGAATAGTAGAAAATATCAGAGGCAAAATGAGTATGTTAGTGAGACAAGTAACAGTGAAAAGCATGTGACTTTTGAAAACCATTCCATAATCTCACCTAAAAGTGTTGGTAAGTGTCAGAGTAATTGGTCACATTCAAAAAATTACACAGAGTGTTTTTTTTTTTCTGTTCTCATTGGAAAATACACCTTTCTGGTAGATTTGAAAAATCCCTCTCCTGAGTGTGGTGGACGTGGCTCGGAGGATGACCAGGATAGCTTCCGACCTTCCACTTCTCCACTGAGTCATTCTTCTCCTAGTGAGATTTCTGGAAATAGTTTATCAGGGTAGGTGCTTAACCTTTTTTTTTTTTTTTTAAGTACTAAAATACATGCTCAGTGTAGGAAAATTGGAACAAAGTGTAAAGAAAATTAGTTATCTATAGCTTCGTCTCTCAGAAGTAACTGTTATAAATATTTTGTGAACTTCTTTCAAGATATTTTTCTTTGCAAATTTTCATACCCTGCTTTTTTCACTTATTAAAATAATTCCTACATTTAAAAGAAAATTAATGTTATAGACTGCATAATGAATCTGTCACATTTTATTTGGTGCTTCTGGTCGATACTGGTGATACTATATTTTACCTTTTTTGTTTGTTTGCCATTTTAATGATACTGAGATGAACAACTTTGCTTATAAAATTTTTCCTGTGTTTTAACTGATTTCCTCAGAAGTGAAATTACCAAGTCAGGGATAAGAATATTTTCAGGCTCTCTGGATTAGCAAACTATTTTCTAAAAGAGTCTTAAAGACTTGCACTCTTACCATCTGTGTTTGTTGAAGGTGTGCATTCTGCTGTTTTCTTATCAGCATTTTAAATAACTTTTAATTTTGGATTTTTTTTATCTTACAGTATTATTTGTGTTTTTAATACTAATGAGATTGATAAGTGCTTTTTCAAAGGTTAGGATAAGAATCCTAATATTTTACATGTTTTAGCACAACCTGTAGGGTAACTTAAGCTTCAAGTTATAAGATCTTTTTAATTTTTCAAAAATGCCTTAAGTCAACATTGTTTCAAAAGTTTACACATATACAGGTATATGTGTGTGTCCATAGAACTTTGAACAGTGTGAATGTAATGCTTCATCAGATGTGTTTGTGTATTTGTGTATAAATGTGCACGTGTGTGTGTTTCCCTCCATTAAGCTCATTGTCTGCCTCGTTCTCCAGTCCTCTAACCAGGAGCTGCTATTGCTGGTTTCTTAGGTTTCCTTCTGGTCTTTGTTTGTGCACATACACAGATATGAGTGTATATTCTTATTTTCATCCCTCTTTATAGTCAATAGAGGGTCCTTTACACACTTCTTATGTTTTGCTACACAAGGTTACTTATCCCAGCCTTATCTGTATTACTTTGCACGCATGCAGATGTATTACAGGATAAATTCTTGGAAATGAGATTGTTGGGTCGAAGAGTATATGCATTCACGTTCCTATTTAAATTAGTACAACCCTCTGTAGAGGTTGTGTTAGTTTAATTTTCCACCAACAGTTTAGGAAAGAGCTTGTTTCCCACAACCTCACCAACAGAATGTTTATCAAACTTTTTGTTGACAGTCTGATAGGTGAAAAAAAACTATTTCAGTATAACTTTAAATCATGAGTGATGATGAGCATCTTTTCCTTTATATTTCCTTTTGTATCATATATCTATTCATGTTTGTTGCCCATTTTTCTCATGAACTGTTAGTCTCTTTTGTCTCCATTTCTCGGAGCCCTTGACGTATTAGGGAAAGTGGGTAGCCCTTTGTTTGTGACATGAGTTATACAGTTCCTAGTCTTTAGAAGGTTTTTTCCTTTCTTGTATTTTTTGCTCTCCCGGATACTTAGCTCTAGCTTACCCACACCATTTCTGATGAATATGCAAAATCCAGGAGCATCTTGGGAAACACATAATAGGTAACTTGGATATCAAATATAATTTCAATTTGTTTCAAACTATTGAACATTTATGATAATTTCACTGCTTAGGTAAAATTTTCTGCTTATTAAAACCTTTCCATAGAGGAACATATAAAAGATCTTTTATAAAGCCATAAAAGAAAAAATCCATAGATTTAATAAAATAAACTTTCTGTATGGCAACAGTTTTTGCCTCAGAATTGACTTGATCTTTTTGTAAGCTTTATGCCAAAGATGCTTTCAAGTCTAATAAGATCTTTCAAGTCTAGTAACCTTGTTAGGCTATGTCTCTATGTTGACCTCATGGCCACCTTGCCCTGTCACACAGCACCCTTTCAGTATGTGGAGTCAAGCATTCTTTTATTTAGGAAAGGTTTTTTTTTTAAATTACTTATTAAGATATTGGTCCTGACCCCAGGAACTCTAGTCTTGCATATGTGGGATCTGCATTTATTTTGTTTGTAATCCTTTCTTTAAGAACTTATTTTAGAATAATTGTAGATCCACGGGAAGTTGCAAAGATAATATAGAGAGACCCCATGTCCCTCCCCAGCTCCCCCAGATGCTGCACAGAATCACCACTTGTGCAATCACTTGTCCTGGGCAGGGCAAGTGGGTAGAATTGTGTCATTTTATCACAGGTGTGAATGTGTGTAACCACCTCCACAATCAGAGACATAGAACTTTGCCATCACCACAGTGACCTGCCTCTTTCTTACTTTTTCATTTTGTTTGCATTTCACATTTCTGATTTCTAGATTCCTTGTAGTATTTTCTTTTTTGTTTCTTAACCCCCGTGTACTTTCCAGTTTCATCTTGTTTTCTATGATCTTGACATTTTAAAAAATTGTATATGAAGGCATTTAATAACAACTATAAGTGCTCTATAAAGACATATTGTTATGATTTTTTTTCCTTCACCTGCCCTTTACTGCATGATCAGAGACAGAATGCTGGGCTGGATGGTCTCAGTTTTGAACCCACCTGTTTTTTCTTTTGCCCCTAAGAAAATACACTTATTCATTAAGTGTAGGAAACATATCTTAGGGGGATACTGAACTTTCTCATGAACTTGGTCAGATATTTTGAATGAGAGCGTCACGTTGACCTTTCTAAAGTGACTGTTGGTGGGCTTCCTTCTTCCTACGGGTCAGCCACCTGCACCCACACCCCCACCTCTCAGCCACGGCCAGACTGCAGCGTTAGGGGGAAAGAAACTGGACACCAGCAGATTCTGAGGTTCGTTCTCCTGTCCCTTCTCCTGCTGCATGATAGGCGTTCCTGCCGAGGCCGAGCATCCAGCTCCATTTTATCTTCCTGTTTTCGCTCATCTCCTTTTTTTCTCATCAGCTTAAATGAACATGCTGGTGTCTTGTGGCTGATTTTCCTGCGCACAGTTCTCTCTTCCACTGAGGAGACTTTGTTTCCTGTTGCCTGTGACTCCCTCCTCCTCCTGCACCCAGCAGCTGGTACTGCCTCTCTGGGCATCCATGCCTGTTTTCTTTTTCCTCATCTTTGTGCTTTTTTTTTTTTTTGGTCTGTTTGTTTACATTTTTTTATTATTTTATTTTCTGGCTGAGTTGGGTCTTCGTTGCGGCACGCAGGATCTTTTGTTTTACCGTGCAGGCTCTTTGTTGCGGCGTACGGGCTTCTCTCTAGTTGTGGCGGGCAGCTTTTCTCACTCTAGTTGTCTCGCGCGGGCTCGCATGGGCTCTGTAGTTTGCGGCACATGGGCTGTCTGGTTGAGGCACACAGGCTCAATAGTTGTGGCGCACAGGCTTAGTTGCCCTGAGGCATGTGAAATCTTGGTTCCCCGACCAGGGATCGAACCCACATCCCCTGCATTGGAAGGCGGATTCTTTACCACTGGACCACCAGGGAAGTCCCTCATCTTCGTTTCTTTATGTGTTCTCCCTGTGTTACGGGGTAGCCGAGCTGTTCAAGTGTTTATCCTTTATATCACTGATTTTCTGTAGCATCAGCTATGCTTTCATGGCTTCCAATGTGGACATTCATTTTGTATTCATTTCTTTTTATTGAAATCCTTCTTGTACTTTTGTATTATGGTAAAATGAGTTTCATGGGTTTTTTTCAGGTTTTTCCAGTTCATTAAGTTTTTTATGTAATTTTTTAAAATATTTATTTATTTATTTGGTTCTGCCGGGTCTTAGTTGCGGCAGGTGGGCTCCTTAGTTGTGACATGCGAGCTCTTAGTTGCAGCATGTGGGATGTAGTTCCCTGACCAGGGATCGAACCTGGGCCCCCTGCATTGGGAGTGTGGAGTCTTAACGACTGTGCCACCAGGGAAGTCCCATACTCATTAAGTTTCTTAATATTCACGGTGAAATGTTGGTCAGAATGTTGATCTGTTGAGTGGCCACATCTTTCTGGTGAGAGCCCTTTATCTACTGAGTTTGCTGCTCACCAGTTTTCCTGCTGGCTGGTCTTCCAGCGTCCAGCCAGCTTCCAGCAGGTCCGTAGTGCTGATTTAGAGCTTCTAATTCCAGAATTGCCTTGAGGTTCTGTGTGGCTGGCACCTTGGCAGTTTTTGGCTTCCTTTGGAGTCTGACATCCGGACTGAAATTTCTCTTCTTTTGTTTGTGTGTTCTTACAGTTCACTTCTCATTGCTTGAAGTAATACAACCTAAATGCATTCGTTCATTTCGACCAAAGGAGCTAGACTCAGCACGTACCCCAGTACCCAGAACTCTTTTCCTGCTGCCCCATGGTGTCTGTGTGAGTATGTGTGTGCATGTGTGTGTGCGCATGTGCATACAGAACCCACGCAGGTGCATGTTATTCAGTGACTAAAGAGGACCTGAAGCAATTTGGTTAATATTTTGTCTCCATTGGTTAGAGATTCACTAACTAGTATTGTGTCAGGGCTGTCTTGATTTGGTCCTTTTAAAAATCCAGAATTCAAAATAGGATTTTCTCTCTGTGTCCGCTGGCCACCTGAGTATTCTGAACTTTGTGCACAAAAATGATGGGTAAAATTCAGTCAGATTAAGGGCTGACTTGAAACTAAATGGCAGAGTATTCAGGGGATGCGGCAGCTGTTTCCAGAGGCGGCTGTGACGGTGTTTCCCACCCAGTGTGATTTTGCACTCTGCCTTGAGGGGCAGCTTGGCCCTCTCCTCTGTTGGGCTGGCCTGGCCCTGTGCTGGGGACTACCTGACAGAATATGGCACATGTATTAAATAGATGCAGGAGCTTATTATTTATTGCTTTATAACTTTTTTTTTACTTAATATATTCTGAACATCTTTCTGAGTCAATGGTTAGTAGTCAACAGCATGATTTAAAACAGCTACATAGTGTTTTATTGTGTGTCTGTGCCATAATTTCAATAGCCTCCTTTCTCCTACATGACGTTTAAGATTGCCTACGTTTTATTGATAGTGATATATGATGTATCCTTTTAGCGAATCTTTATAATTAGCACTAATTTTTTTCTTAGGATTAATCTCTAGATGTATAACACCTGAGTCAAGGGCTTTTGCTATGCATGCTTGATAGCTCAGCCGAGAGTTGCACTGCTCCTATTCCTGCCCGTGGTGTGGCTCTTCCCATCTCTTTGATTGTTTTCATCTTTGCTCTTTTTTTTTTTTTTTAACAATCTGTATCAAAGATCTTTATTTATTTTTGCGGTACATGGGCCTCTCACTGTTGTGGCCTCTCCTGTTGTGGAGCACAGGCTCCAGATGCACAGGCTCAGCGGCCATGGCTCACGAGCCTAGCCGCTCCGTGGCATGTGGGATCTTCCCGGACTGGGGCACGAACCCGTGTCCCCTGCATCGGCAGGTGGACTCTCAGCCACTGCGCCACCAGGGAAGCCCCATCTTTGCTCTTTGAGGGCAGGAATTGGCGAGTGCTCTGCTCATTGCTCTATATCGGGTATTCAGTAAACTTTTGCTGAATGAACAGCTAACAATGTTATGTGACTGTATATGAAATTTATTAATGAAACTGCCACAACATTTTTCTTTTTCAGTAGCTTACCAGATACTTCATTCAGTAGGACTATGATTTACAGTTTTAGATAATTAAGGGTGAAAAGAATTGAGTCTAGGGTTGAGTTGTATATGGCAGCTGGGACAGACGGTAGTGCAGGTTGACAGGGTTGTAGGCAAGCAGGAAGGGCTTTCTGCCAGTGTAGACGATGTTAAGTGAAGGGATGGATAAGTCCAGGCACAGGTGTTCTCTCTTCCAGGTGTGCCCTGGAGTCTTTCAGTTCAGCAGCTCACCTGCAAAAGCACCCCTGTGAGAGGGAGTCATCCCAGCTGACGAGTCCACAGGCCAGCATCAGCAGGCTGACTTACATGTCTGAACGAGAGAGCACCTGTCCCGCCACGGCCTCAGATCGTGGCCTTAAGGACCACCAGGTGGGAGCACTTTTGTTATTTCTTTACTCAGGCTTCTGGAGCTGAAGTCTTACTGATGTAGGACTCAGACTTGAGTTCAGGCCTAATTTCTGTTGCTCTTTTAACTTTAAAATAAGTGTGTGTGTGTGTTTTGCTCGTGCTGGGTAGGCACTACAAGTACAAATATTTTAGCATCTGCCATCAAAAAGCTCTCAGTCTGGTGGAGGCCGTGCAAGACATGCCGTGTAGTGAAATGCACTGTGAGAGATTCAGGAGGCGACTGATAATCTGACCAGGTGGCGAGTCCAGTGAAGCTTGGTGGGAGGACTGTCTGGAATCAGGCATGGGGGAGGCAGGGAATTGCAAAACACGCTGCATTTGAGAGCCCCCAAGAAGTTTGGAATGGCTTCGGTGAATCATCTACATGGAGGAGGGGAGGCCAGACCACGACATCGTGGATGTAACATTTGGGAGTTTGAAGGCTCTTAAGTAGGACACAGACCTGCTCTGTGTTGTTTTGAAAGCTCCTTGCAGTGGAGGAGGCACTGAGGGGTGAGGTTAGAACCAGGAGGATTTGACACCAGACGGCCGGAGTTGTCAGGCGAGGGGCAGCACAGGCTCAGGCCAGGGTCATGGCCATGGGGGTGGGAGGGAAGCAGAGAGGTCTGAGAGATTTGTGTGGGAGAAGCTAGAATTTTACTACCTAGGTGTGTTTCGTGAACGTGACAGTGTTCAGTTTGTAATGAGCTGCGTATGACTTGCGGTGTGCAGTGCAGGCCTCCTCCGCTAAGCTGTGCCTAAACCTACCCACTAAGTTACTAAACAAAACCACTCGTTTCTTGTCCTGTAAATTAGGAAGAACAATGAATGCAGATTTTCTAACTTTTAATCCTGCATTTCACAGCCACTGAAGTACTTTGTATAAGCCGTCCTTTTTTCAGAGAGGTAACATCATGTAGATCTCTATTCTTTGAGAGTATATCAGCATGGTTTGCATTTGTAGTACTCACTTTATCTGTGGATAATTTCTAAACATTTTTTGTCACACAGAGTGATGTCCCCAGTACGTTGAGCACCACAATTATTCAGGCCAGTCCAGTTCCATCTCAGGAGCAGGCTCCGGATAAGTTGAGAGAAAAAAGTCCATTTCAAAGTAGAGGAAAAGGAGCGTTACCGTATATTATCCAGAAGAACTTGGACACAGAAAAAGAAACTGAAACTGCTTCTCTGAGTAGTGAACTTGAAGATGTAAAACCGAACTTTAGATCGAGAAGAGAGCTTTCCTCCAAAAGCGAAGATCTATCAGAAACCACTGTGGCAGGTGTGACCTCAAATCCCAGTGAACTGGACCAGGTCAGCCTGGCTCTGCCAAGGGAGTTGGGCCTTGGCCAGTGGGCCCTGCCAGCCACGCCGCGCCTCCCCGTGTCCCGCCAGGGGCCTGTGCCCGACAGTGGACGTGTGACTCCTGTAGACACGTCTGCTGCCGACAGTGCGTTCGTTGGCCAGGGCCCTCCCCAGACCTTCCCCAGCACCGAGGACTGCGGCCCTGCTCCCTCAAGGCAGCACGTGCCCACCTCGGGCCCCGCGCTCTCAGCACGCCGTCCCCTCCCAATGGCTCCCTGTGCCCAGCTGAGCTCAGGAGCACTGCCTCGGTGCCAGACCGGCGGCGCCACAGCCTGTGGGCTCCCGGGAAACTGTCATCCTGCTGTCGTCACAGCAGAGCACGTCCAGAACTCTGTGGCCATGGGCTTTTGTCTTGGACAGAACATCAGCTCGGAGTTGTTGGCTGCCTCTTCCCTTTGTAACCCGTATTCTAACGCCTTCAATCAGAGTCTTCTAAGTACAGCCAAACCTTTTACTGTGCAGTCTCTTGGTCCAAACTGTGGAATTGATCCATGGGATTCAGGAGTGATGTCAGGATTTGGTAAGATGCTTTCTTCTCTGCTACTGCTTGTTGGTTGCTGCTATTTAAAAACTGAATTTTCTCAATTGGGACCATAAAACTAGTTTGTTTTAAGGAGATACTGATTAGCCTGAATTTCTTGTAAACTTTTCTCTTTATCCTGAATTTGGAACACAGACCATAACGTATTTCTGTGCAAGGGTCCCTGAGTGGCCTTAGAAAAACATAAAAACTTAACGCGGGTAAAACTCCCACTGCCTTTGTCTTTCCGTTTCTCTCTTGTGCTCCAAACTTGGAATTCTATTGTTGGTTCAACTAGGAAACGTCTAGTATAGAATCACCCCCCTGAAGGAGGGAGTCTCCTGCCAGTTTTTAAGTCTTCAGGGGTGACTCGTGTGGGAGTGAGAGGCAGCACCCTTCCGCTCCCGCCTGTAGTGGCTGAGCTGCCTGTGCTCGTGCTGATGGTCACTCTTGGGAGCAGAGCTTGGTGCTGTGCTTTCCTGACACGGTGCTCATGGCCACTGCAGCACGATCAGTTTTGCCTTCTTTTTCTTCTGAAGGAAATTCCACAGTCACCCCATAAGAATGGTGAAAAGCTTGGTCATCATGTTAAAAGTCAGTTAGAGCCTCCATCATTTCTCATTAGGTTAGGCAGTGGCTTATATTTATAGGAGAAAAAGGGAAGAGATTACTGATAGCAATAACATCTAAGAGTTGATTAGCTGTAAATTTTTTAGTTTGATCAATTTTGATTGTTTTTCCTCATGGGCTGGTTGCCTCAGGAGAAAATTAGTGACCAGTCTCTGCTGAGGCGTATGCAGTGTTGGGGACTCCTATTTAGATCTGGGGCACTTTATAAAACCATAGCTCTCGATGTCAACAGGTCGTCTTCTGTAAAAATTTCCATTTAACCAGTTGTGCTTTTGATGGGGTGTTGGGTATGCATTTTGACTCTGCTTTAACTCTACCCAGGGAAAGTAAGAGTGCCTGAGGAATTGAAGTTTCCTCATGCTTGCTGTATTGGCATCGCGTCACAAACCTACCTTAGTGTCCTGAATCCCGCCGACCGCTGGCTGCAGGTCAGCATCGGGGTCCTCAGTGTTAGTGTCAACGGTGAAAAGGTGAGCTTTCTGTGTCTTTCTCCTCTGACTTAGCGATTGCAGTACAATTAATGCTGAAGCTCTCCTTTGCCTAGTATTAGTACTTCCTTTTATACCAGGGAGCATGTCCACCACCATATACTTTGCACAGAATCGTTGGAATCGTATCTTTTTCTTGGTTCCCCTTTTGTTGCAGTACTTCCAGTGAAAGTGAAATCTGAATGTGTTTCTCAGATTTCATCAGGTGTTACTATTTATTTATTAACCGTTATGTTTCATTGTTACTTGTTTATAAAATCACGTAAATGTGCTTTTTGTGCTGTCGGCTTAAACCACTGACTGGAGCTCCAAGTTTCTGGTCTCTATTTGTTGTTTTTGTTAAATGTGATTGAGTATAAGTTATTGTCGTTTATTCCAAAGGAAAAAAAAAAAAGAAACAAGTTACTCTTGCAACCTGTGCCTTCATTTAGTAAGTTAATTTATCTGATCATGTTCTTACATGATCTTTTGAAATACCTGGAAACACAGTTTTAACATTAGAGCAGGGGTCTCTCGCATGATCAGTTAAAGCTGCTGAGGTTCTAGACTCTAGACCCTGTGGGCCTTGGTGAGTAGGGAGAGTGGGAAAGAAGGTCAGCAGCTTCTTGCAGACAAACATTGGTGGACGGGTTTACTCTCCCCTCTTACGTCCTAGTGATAACCTTGATTTACTTGATAAAATAAGACTGTCTTCTCTCCCTCTCCCTTTCCCCAGCTTTTCCCCTCTGATCCTGAGGGTAGAGGAAAGGCAGGTGGTTGGAGGAAAGGGTTGAGGGTGAAAGGTGGTGAGATTGGAGGCCTTTTTAGGAGCATGTAGGAAGTAATGATGTCTCTGGAAGTGGGAGTAGAAAAGAAGATCCCTGTTCACAGTGAGGAGGGAGAGATTGGAGTGAGTCAGAATCGTAGACTTGGAGGCCTGACAGTGAACCTTGGAGATCAGTCTAACCCCCTACGTTACACAGCTGCAGAGACCAGGTCCCAGGTGATGTCCAGGGTGGGAGACAGGTCCCAGGGTGATGTCCAAGGCTGGAGGTGCTGCCATTTTCAGCACCCTTTTCAAAAAAAGTGAAGGTAAAAATAACGTATCTTCAAAAGTCCTTATGGGAGTTCCCTCGTGGTCCAGTGGTTAGGACTTGGTGCTTTCACTGCTGTGGTCCAGGTTCAGTCCCTGGTTGGGAACTAAGATCCCACAAGCTGTGTGGCATGGCCCAAAAAAAAAATTCCTTATAATTTTGACTAACTGTATTTTCCAGGTAATGAGTTATGAGGCCTGGGTATTTTTCAAGAGCTAACATATCTAGATTTGGTAGTTTGAGTGACTTTGAAAAGGGATCTTAAACTAGTTGGTTCTTCTTCCTGATTTTCATTGTGAAGTTATTTCTTAACGGACCATGTGGCTCTTCTTTTAAGGTGGATCTTTCAGCTTATCCTTGTTTAGTTTTCAAGAATAAAGTCATCATAAGACCTCATGCCACAGAAGAGATAAAAGTGCTCTTCATACCGTCTGATCCTGGGATTTTCCGATGTATATTCAGCATTGCTTCTTGGCCGTTTTCAGCTGATGCAGAGACAGTGGCACAGGCAGAAGCACTGGCAAGCAGGGTTGTCCTCACCGCCATTGCCGAGACCCCCGTGATCGAGGTGACTGTTTGTAAGCAGGTCTTTGTCATACCTGGCATTTTAATGAGGCTGTTCAACCTTAGAAGTAAAATTTGGGTAAAATGAATTTGTGGATGAATGTGCCAAAAGTTATAATTGAGCTAAACATTACTCTTAATATTTTCTTATTCCAAAATTTAAAATTATTTCTGGAATTCCCTGGCGGTCCAGTGGTTAGGACTCTGCGCTTATACTGCCGAGGGTGCGGGTTCAGTCCCTGGTCAGGGAACTAAGATCCGGCAAGCCGCACAGCGAGGCCAAAAAAATTAAGATTATTTCTTTTGTTTTATAGAAGCACAGATATGCTCGCTAAGATGTTTGTAAGCAAAGTATAACGTTAAACCCTATTTTCCAGCTGGTTTCCATCATATAGTTTGATGTGTGTGGAGGAAAACACCACATTCAGATTATCCTCTTTTCTGTACCTGAAGACTGCTCACTGAAAAATTTCCTCTTGTACAGTTGCTCATTTTCTGGAAGTGAAAGAAATTGGGTCTAGCCAGGTTGGGGCAACAAAATGCTTGTGGGATTGCAGGCCTCTTTAGGACACTGGCTGTCAGCCCTGGCTGCACATCGGAATAACTGGGGTTTGTTTTTTAAAAAAATTTTAATTAATTAATTTATTTTTTGGCTGCATTGGGTCTTTGTTGCTGTGCGCAGGCTTTCTCTAGTTGCAGTGAGCGGGGGCTACTCTTCGTTGTGGTGTGTGGGCTTCTCATTGTGATGGGTTCTCTTGTTGCGGAGCACGGGCTCTAGGCGTGCAGGATTCAGAAGTTGTGGCACAACAGGCTCAGTAGTTGTGGCTCTCGGGCTCTAGAGCACAGGCTCAGTAGTTGTGGCACATGGGCTTAGTTGCTCCGAGGCATGTGGCATCTTCCCGGACCAGGGCTCGAACCCGTGTCCCTTGCATTGGCAGGCGGATTCTTAACCGCTGCGCCACCAGCGAAGTCCCTAGATATTATTGTAAACATTTTCAGTGTTGTCAGAGTTTGGACTAAATCCAAAAATGCCCACATATGTTTTGGAGGGAATTGAGAAGTCGGTAGTATAACAGTAGAGCTAGTGGAAGGGAGGCTGTGTGTTTTGTAAAGTTGTCAGTTTGTCTTCTCACAGTAACGCAGCTAAGCTGTTGCTTTGTTCTGTAGTGTATTTGGGTACGTGGACTACCTCAAAAAAATAATTTACTTGTGTTGAAAATAGGAATTGTAAAATAGCCCCAGGAGTCTTAGGTAAGTTTACCTGTAATGTTGACTATTTGTGGCTGGAAGGGGCAGTGATGTGAACATAAGCTGTGATATTTATTAATATATTGTTTTTATAAATCCCTTTTTTCCCATAATTTAGGTAGAAACAGAAAAGAAAGATGTTCTTGATTTTGGTGACTTGACTTATGGAAGCTGGAAAGCTCTGCCTTTAAAGCTGGTAAACAAGACGCACGCCAACATCCCAATTAGACTCATTATTAATGCTGTAAGTACTGTGCTCGGGGAGGAAACCTTTACAGAGCACACTGACTTAGAGTTGTAGATGCAGCTAGTAGAATCCTTGGCTAACTTCTCTTAGGAAAGTAGATATTTTTGTTAAGGATCTTTGAACAAATTTAGCATCACACCAACATGACACCATTGGCTCTACTGAAGCGTCTTCTCCTGTTTCTGACAGAACGCCATAGCCTGGCGCTGCTTCACCTTTTCCAAGGAACCCATCCACACAGCTCTGAAAGCTGTTCCGTATGCCCATGCGATTGCTCAGCTGGCCGCCCCCTCGGTGATCAACCATCTGATGCCTGCCAGCGATGACGGACAGGTGAGCTGGGGGATTGAAGGACTGATTTAGAATTAAGGAGGAAGTTAAGTTTCCAACTACTTTCTTTCACTGTGTATGAAAATATTTTTTTATTTTACAGGATCCAGAATTTCTGATAATTTGGGTTCTTTTCCATAGTCCAAAGAAACAGATGACTTCTTCAGGTATCATGTTTACGTTTTATGGGATTTTCTTTACTCCGTAGCTAAATAAACTACAAAGTTGAGGCTTATTTCTCCTGTCAGTAAATTGTCAAATATTTATTGTAATTTGTCAGATATTTTATGTTGTTTTCAAGCTGGGCAGAGAGCATGCTGTTTTGGGTCAAACCCATCCAATTCTGGATAATCCAAGCAAGTACCACTGAAAACGTTTTGGGGTCTTTTCTGTTAATTGATGTTACCTCCTCTACCAATTAGATGTTTTCTTCCTTTTTCTCCTCCACTCATTTCTGTTCCTCTCTGAGTTCTTTAAACAGTCATTTGAAGATTTTTTTGTGCCCCCTGATGGCATAGTGTTGGGCCATGTGTGGCATTTAGAATTAAATAACTCTGGTGTCTGAACTAAAAGAAGGACCTTTTACAGAGATTCTAGACTCAGCAGAAGAATTCTTGGCAAGAGTTGATATAGAAGTTGATAGTCCAAACCCTACACCAGTCATTAAAAGTATCAATCTTCGAGCAAGAACAGGAATAGCCAGGATACACGCTCCGAGAGACCTACAGGTACCCTAAACTCCTCACTTTGCTGTTACTTTATGTTCAGGTTGATTTCATTCCAAGTGTGACATTTTTAAAACATGCCTGTTTTACCCCATCCTCTAGACTATGCACTTGTTTGCCAGTGTGGCTTCCTCAACAAGGCAGTACTTACCTTTGAAAAATGCTGGGAATATTGATGTCCACTTGGACATCAAGGTAAGAATTTGTGTCTGAGGCTGTAACTTATTTCCTCGGGCTGAGACTGTGAGTGTCTCCTTGGGTTCTGAAGGTTGCTCTGCTGTTGACCTTGTTCAAGGGCTGGGGGCATTGGCAAGGGTGGTCAGACAGAAGAATCTGAGCCCGGGCTTTCAGAGCTGGTGTTACACGAGCATAAAACAGATGGTTAGGAAGTTCAGCTGGGATGTCTAATGTAATAGGTACAAGAACCAAGCTCTAGATTAGTTCCTGAAGACTGAGTCATCCTGTGGCTGGGTGGAGGAGAGGGAGCCACATGTGTAGACATCATTTCTGAGTTGTGTGGCTGAGTGAGGGGGTGTTGGTGGCCAGGAATTAGGGATGGGGCAGGGGATAGTTTGTTATGGAAGAGAAGAAAGATGTATCCTTTCCAAGAAAGTAAGATGGCGGGGCATTGCTGGGCAGGGAGGGAGTAGAATACCCAGTTGTGGTCAGTGAGAGAGACAAGGCACGTGAGTGTGTGAAAGCCATGTCTGCAGGTCAGCGTTGACTTATAATTATGTAAATACTTAGATCCCAGATCAAGGAAGTCACTTTTCAGTGGATCCAGAGAAACTATTCCTTAAACCTGGAGAAGAGCACGAAGTTATAGTTTCATTTTCTCCAAAGGATCCCAAAGCCTGTGAGGAAAGGTAACGTAGGACTGTTGATCATGGCGAATTTGTGTTTATTTAGGTGTGCTCCGGTCCACAGCCTGAGGGACAGAGTACACACTTCACCTCGCCTATACAGCACCGCTTCACCTCTTTCCTTTAGCCTCAGATCTTTCTGCTTACTGAAAATCTCCTTTTAAACCAGCTAGCTGACTAGAAAGTAAGAAATCACTATTTTCAAGTATATTCTGACAAAAGTAAATAATAACACGTCAATCTTGATGTTTCTCACTAACTTCTTCTCTCTCACCAAGGAAATCTTCAGTTGACCTTGTCAGTTGTTAAAGATACAACTGACAGTTGTATCTTTTCCAGGCCAGTGACTTTTTGGCACCCAAATCATAAGTGAATATCACTTTACAGTGGTCGGAGCACCCTTGTCACCAGCTTTTGAACTTGCTTGATAAATGTAGCTTAGCCCGCTGTCCTCAGACGCACGTGGCCCATCCCCTGCCTGATTGCCAAGCCCCCTGCCTGATTGCCGAGCCCCCTGACTGGTTCCTGAGCCCCCGAGTGCCTCACTGTCCTCCGCCTGATTGGCCCTGGGTGCAGAGGTGCTGGCTGCTCGGACGCGAACACTTGTGCCGGGAGGACTCGCCTGCACCTGCCCACCGGGGTAGCACCCCCACCCAGGAGGCTTTCCTCATCCCTTCCCAGATCCCTCCCTGTCTCCCGTGACCCATACACTTCTCTCCCGCTGTGCTCATGGCATGGGCCTGTGGCATGTACCCGTCTCCTTCTCTGTCTGTTTTCTCCTCTGGAATGTAAGCTGTGAGGGTGAGAATGCAGTGTAGCCTCAGCACCGACCAGCTCAGTCTCTTGGACGAAGGAAGCGCATAGGACAATAGTTGTCAAAAGAATTGAATTCTGAATATTGAACTTAGATGGTTTTCTTTGTTAGGATCTTGAAAATATTTGTGCAGTCGTTTGGCCCTCAGTATGAAGTGATGTTAAAAGGTGAAGTAGTTTCTTCAGGAAACAAGCCTCTGATGCCTGCATCTTGCTGCTCAGATATTCCTTTGATTTTATCCAACAAGCAGTTTCTGGCGTGGGGAGGTGTCCCCCTGGGCAGGACACAGTGAGTATACACTGTAGCTGTTATCACATAATGCTAGTCTTCCCTGTGTTGATGATGACCATGTTAATGTTTTTAGAATTGAAATAAAACTATCATATTCATTATTCATCCTATCATGAATACAAATTTTTTAGTAAATTTTTAACCTATTTTTAAAATACAAGCCAAAAAAATTAGGTTTCAGTTTTCTTAAGCTCTGGTGAATTCTGTGCTAATGACCAAACTTAGGCAATTAAGTGTGTCTTGGTTCCTTCTCTGGAAAGCCCTGGGGACTGGTGGGAAGAAGAAATAATCAGAGATGTTGCATCTATTTAAGGAGTTAGAGTCTAGTTGATGAAGGGGCACGTGTTCTTTACGCAGCTCTCAGTGAAGACCCCTCTCAGCTAGGCTCCTGAAATGTCCTGCATGGCCGTGAGTTTGAGGAACTGTGCCCTCCTCAGTAGCTCCTATGCCCGTGCAGTCAATCCATCTTTAAACATTGTACTTGGTTTTAATTGGCTTTGTTTTTATGAAAAAAATATTTTTCAGAAAGTCTTTCCCAACCATTGTACTCAGGTGTGCTGATAACCAAAGGTCTTTGATTTTATTCTGAGGTTAAACTCAGCAACCTTTCCCTTTTAACACAAATGCACAAGGCATAGACCACAGCTTAAATAATTTAACTGCCAGTCTTCAAAATTTGAGTAAAATGGAGATTTATTCATGTATTCTGTATTCTCTAATGAAGAGAGGATTCATATATTTTCAAAGACTGAAGGATTTTCATCCTGTGAGCCAGTTGCTATTCATACATCCATTCTACTTGCACTGTAAGTTTTTTTAAAGTAAGGTTAGTTCAGTATGCTGTTTAAAAGACTACTTTGTGCAAATGAGTCTCTTAAAGTAAAAAATCTGAGCAATGTGCTTAGGACCCTTGTTTCCACGAAAGATAGGTTTTGGAGCTGAGGATGGTATTGACTTTAATGACTTAATGAATTTGGTAATCTGAATTTTCATTGATTACTATTTTATAAGACAGATAATTCCTATACATAGAGAATGAATAATAAGGGCAGCTAAGGAGCTATAACAGGAGAGAGACTAAACCCAAAATCTTCTCTGATAAGGTGAGTCTTGAGCATACGTTCTCACAAATGTAGAGTTCTGGGACTGTGGAGGCACTTCCAGGCTGCTCAAGGGGCCTGTGTAGTCAGTCCATCTCCAAACACTGCAGTCAGTTTTAATTGGCTTTGTTTTTATGATTGTAGCAATATCCATGGAGGAAAACCACATTTAAGTTGTGTCATTGTTTCTAGGCTTCAGAAACTAGCTTTAAGAAATAATTCCACATCTTCAGCCCAACATTTACGACTGCTCATTAGAGGACAAGACCAGGACTGCTTTCAGGTTTGTGGAGTGCATGGCTCTGTTCTGTCTCACGTTCTCTCTAGATCCAGGACACTTAACACTTAACATCTAGATACATGACACTTAATGTAGGCCATCTTGTGATCTTAATCTTCGAGGAGTTCATGTTAATGGTATGTTTTATTTGTGCTGCTTCTCTGTTTAATGCAGAGATTTTTTTTTAATTGTAGTTTCAGCACACTTTTGGTTCAGAAGAGCGATTGACCAGTAACTGTGAGATCAGGATTCGTCCAAAAGAAGACATTTACATCTCTGTGTTGTTTGCACCTACTCGATTATCTTGTATGTTGGCCAAACTAGAAATTAAACAACTTGGAATTCGATCACAACCAGGCTTTAAGTTCACGGTAAGATAATTTTATAGCTTTTTTTCCCCTCCCATGGAGTTTATGACATGTTGTAACTATTGATTAAATATTGGTAAATTACATATACTCTGCTTTTTATAAGTCAAAATATGTGATTACCTAGATTTACAAACAAGTTAGGGAGTAATTATATACCTTGTAGGATTACCCTATTTTAAAAGCAGCCACCAGAGTATTCCTGTAAGTAATGGTCTTGGCTAATGCTTGTAAGTTTCATTTCGGTTTGAAAATTTTGAAATGTACTCAACTTTTCAGAAATCCATTTTTTGGTAAATCCAGATGGAAATGTTTAAGATGTTGACTTTCCAAGTAAATTTTATTCTTTCAATTCAGCAAAGTATCTATTGACATCATTTGTTAGACTCTGTTCCGTACACCAGGGATACAAAGACAAGAGCTTTTCTATTTTGTTTCTTCCCAGCATAATTTCAAAAGATTTCAAGTCATTTCTTTAGCTAGATTCAGGGCACTAAGAGAGAAAAATGATGAATCCTGGAGGAGAGGAAAGAAGGACAGGGTAGTCGGATGAAGCCTGAGCTCCCTGAAAGTAGCTAACATCCAAGCAATTAGTTGGCAGTGGGGCTGGGACTACGATGTTGGTCGTTTCCTAGTGTCAGAGTGGATGTGTGATAAATTACAAGATTAACAACACCTAGAAGTTTTTTTAAAAAAGGATGGATATTTATGGCAAATTTACCTTTATTTGATGCTGGAGCTGGACACACTCTCTATGGAGCTCTTCACATGGCCCCATGAGCTTTGGTGGGGAGAGGTGTTAAAAGGTGTAAATGGCCATTTTCAGAATGAGGCCTGCAGAGCAGCGGTTCTCAACCAGAGACTGTTTCACCATCCAGGGGATACTTGGTAATTTCTGGAGACATTTGTGGTTGTCACACTGGAAGTGGGAAAAGATACAACTGGCACCTGGTGAGTAGAGGCCAGGGGTGCAGCCAGACACCCACAGTGCACAGGGCTCCCCATGTCTAATGGCGCAGCCCAAGGGCCATTGTGCCGAGGCTGAGAACGCTGCTCTAGATGGATTTTATTTTATTTTATTTATTTTTATTATTTTATTTTATTTATGTTACGTTACGAGGCTTGCGGGATCTTAGTTCCCAGACCAGGGATTGAACCCGGGCCCCCGGCAGTGTAAGTGCAGAGTCCTAACCACTGGACCACCAGGGAAGTCCCTGAGAAGCCTGCTCTAGAGCAGCAGTTTCTCTGGTTGAAACTTTGGATCAGTGGGCATTAGTCAAATTTCATTTTATTTTATCATTCTTTTTTTTTTTTTTTTTTTGCGGCACATGGGCCTCTCATTGCTGCGGCCTCTCCCGTTGCGGAGCACAGGCTCCGGACGCGGAGGCTCAGTGGCCATGGCTCACGGGCCCAGCCGCTCCGCGGCATGTGGGATCTTCCCGGACCGGGGCACGAACACTTGTCCCCTGCATTGGCAGGCGGACTCTCAACCACTGCGCCACCAGGGAAGCCCTAATCATTCTTTTTCTTAACCTTTTAGTCAGTAATTATTTGTGACTCCCTTAGACTTTTTTTTTTTAATTTATTTATTTGTTTGTTTTTATTTTTGGCTGTGTTGGGTTGTCGTTGCTGTGCGCGGGGCTTTCTCTAGTTGTGGCAAGGGGGTGCTGCTCTTGTTGTGGAGCACGGGCTCTAGGCGCACAGGTTTCAGTAGTCGTGGCACGTGGGCTCAGTAGTTGTGGCTTGCGGGCTCTTTAGCACAGGCTCGGTACTTGTGGCACACGGGCTTAGTTGCTTCGCAGCATGTGGGATCTTCCCGGCCTAGGGATCGAACCCATGTCCCCTGCATTGGCAGGCAGATTCTTAACAACTGCGCCAACAGGGAAGCCCCCTCCTTAGACTTTGAAAATATAGGAAGAATACTGATTTTGAGTTTTTTCAAAAGCTGACTTTCCCTGTTACTTTCTATTTTCTTGCCTAAGATTTACTTGCAAATCTCTGTGGGAAAAGAAAAATTAGAAACACTTTTGGCTCTTGGAACTAGCAGAGCTCACCCTGAATGAGGTGGGATTTGCAGGAACTTCACATCTGAAGCCCTTTAAAAATGCTGTTAATTTGTACTAAGGGGCAAGCAATACTGATTTTTGATCAGCCTGAATTTAATTTTTCAAAATGTTACTTAGTACATAACAACTTGAAATAAGCTACTGATGTTTTTAAGTTTGCAAAGGATTCTTTGGAACTTATTTCAATAATTAGGAATGAAAGCTCATTTTTAAGGGAATGCATGTCAAAGGGTATGAAACGTTTGTTTCCTAGCAGGGTACCTATTTCTTACATTCCTATTCATAGAGTTTGTTCTGTGAATCCTTGTTTCCTGGTAGTGCTGAGCCCCCTGGGAGCCTTGTAGCTCAAGGGTGGCCCTGGTCAGCACTGGAGCCTCCACTCTGCCCCTCGCTACCGGGTTGGCTGTGCTCTGAGGCTTGTTTGAGTTCTGGGCTTCTCTTTGGTCCCTTTGGTACAGTCCTCTGACTCTGCTAGACCGGAAGTTAACAGGATTATATGCTCATAGATTTTTCTGCCCCCCAAACTTTTCATATTGAAAATTCACAATTATTGGGTATTTGAAAGAATTACATGGTGAACACTTGCATGCCCTACCACTTAGATTCTACAGTTAACATTGTGCTATATTTCTTTTATCACATATTTAACCGTCTATCAATTTATCTTATTTTATGCATTTCAGAGTAAATTATAAATACCAGTGTCTTTCATGCTGAACACTGCTTAAGCAAACATATCAATATTAATCTTTTTATTGTTCTTTTATCATCTAAGCTTGGCATATTGGAAGGTAAATAATTTTGTAGCTCATTGATTTGTTTTTCCCTTAAAACATAGTCCTTACTATAAGGCTAGAGATTGACTGTGGGGAAGCTACTAGCCAAAGTACACAAAGCTTAATAATTTTAATTGTAGTAAATCTGTTTTTATTGTCTTCTCTGACCGTAATTTAATCTTCTATTTTCTGCTTACATAAAAATAATTTTGGATGTATGTGTTCTGTATTTTTAGATACCTTTGTCTGGATATGGAGGCACAAGTAACCTGATTTTGGAAGATGTTAAAAAGTTATCTGACAGTTACCTGGTAACAGTGAATGACTTAGTGCCTGGCAAAGAAAGTAAAATTGTTTTTTCTGTTCGTAACACTGGCTCTCGAGCAGCTTTTGTTAAAGCTGTAGGTTTTAAGGATTCTCAGAAAAAAGTTTTGCTGAATCCTCGAGTATTAAGGATTTTTCCAGACAAATTTGTGCTCAAGGAAAGAACACAAGAAGTAAGTATGAAAGTCTCTGCACTAAAAATATGAGCTTATTTTTAGGTTAAAGTAATAATTATGTATTTTATGGTGGAGAGCTAAAATCATATTTGAAAGGAACGTATGAGTGGAAGGACTTATCTGATCTTGGAAATACTCTTCATGTGCATCTTTGTCTATAGTGACTGTTTGTGCTCCTGTGACAGTTTATTCAGAGTGAAATGACTTACTCAGAAATATTTAATATTCACTCCTGATTTTTTTCTTGGCATCAGGATGTTACTATAATATATAATCCATCAGACAGAGAAAACAATTGTAAAAACACCACAGAACTGTCAACTATATACTTTTTTGGTGGAGATGAAATTTCAAGACAGCAGTACCGAAGGTGGGTCACTTACCTTACATGATGGTGGGGACCATTCAGTGGAAATAAAGAGGCTGTGACAGTGGTTTGGGATTTGGAATTTATAGAAGATGTTTCACTACTTTTAGTGAACTGGCAGATGAAAAATCTTGGTAAAATTTGTGTGACCGATAAGCTACCTGTAGGAGAAATACAGGTAGAAATACCTGTAGGAAACTCGTCTGCAGGTTTCCTTGCAGTATCCTTTTCTGGACGTATATAGGGGCCTCTGCTCCTTTGCTCAGAGAGGACCTTGGACTTCATCGTAGGACGGTCTTTGTAATGATGGCAGATCAGTTTCAGAAAAGATTTAAGAACTACTGAAAAGAGTATATTGTGTAAACGCACCTGACTTGGAACATTTCTGGGAGTGTTGAGAATCATTTCAGAGGATTAAGCCATATTTTAGACATGTGTAGGGTGTCTAACTCTAGCTACTTAAGCTTGTACTTGTAAAAAATTTGGTACATGTGATCTAAATGTAGTTTAATATGCTGGAATGTTGTCAACTTTATATTTAGGTCTAGGTGTGATTTAGACATTCTGTGTGTTGAATTCAGAGTTCTTGTGTCACAAAATCTTGTTTCCTAGCCTAAAGCTGAGTATGAGGTAAGTGAAGCTCCTGCCAGTTCATGGTTCGCAGGAAGTCATTGCCTCCCGGGAGGGCGGGCGTGTGCGTGGGCCAGTCTTTCCTTCTTCCAGTCCTTTGTGCTCTGCTGTGTTTTATTCTGATACACAGTTCAGGAAACTGTTTTATTTTTAATCTGTGAAAGACTGTTAGAATGTTTAAGAAGAGTTTAGTGATGAGTTGCTACATGATGATAGCACAGACCTGAAGTGAAGAGCTCAACTTTGAATGTGGTTTTTTCTCTCAGTTGAGTATTTTAGAAATAGAAACTGGCATTTAGAGAAATTAGATCACAAGTTTTTTGGTTTTTTTCCTTTCTCTCTACTGGGATATAGAAATCAGCGTACTCCTTTATAACTCCTCTTTGCCATTAATTTATAGTAATGAGATTTCGTTCGTTTGTGAACATCTGTGTTTTATAGAGAAATTTACTTTTTAGTTCTCTCACCTCAAAATTCTCTAGAAGAGGTCAAAGTAACAGAATTACATGGTAATTTAAATATTCCCTTCTGATGTTTTATTTGTATCATTTTCTTGGCTTATTTTTTCTGAGACAAATTTCTAACTGACCAAATTTTCACAAATAATGAAAATGTATGACCCGAAAAGAATCTAATTTTATCTTTTTTCTACTCTTCTGTTAGGAAGTGGTTGATTTGATGTGTTTAACTGAAACTGATGATTGTACTACCATGTATAACTTTTAAGGGAATTTCCAAAACAAGGGTTTTTTTTTTCAATTACTTATATTGGGATTTAGGACGTAATATCTATGAAGTAATGTATCATGTTAGTGGGATTTTCCAGATGCATGAATAAAATCTAATTAAGGTTATTTTGTATATATAAACGACTTCTGAATAAAATCTCTACTGGCAGAGCCATGCTGCACACACCAGGGGTGAGGAAGCAGTTCCTTCCCACCCAGAGCATGCTGCAGAACATCGACTTCGCGGAAGCATTTCAGGACGAGCTGCTCGTAACTGAAGGTAGGAATTTCAGCGTATTTTAAATCTTCTGAGTCCAGTGTGTGAGGAGGAAGAGTGTTAGCTTAGATGTGGTATCAGGCTGAATTTGAGTCACAGCTTTACTCTATGACTTTGGACAGATTACATCACTGAAATTCAGTTTCCTTAGCTGTAAAATGAGAGGAATAATGTCTGTGTTCTCTACACAGAGTTCTTGTGAAGATCAGATGAGAGGGCTTTGCCTTGTAAATGTTAGATGTTATTAATATGTTATTGCACCTAGTCTTTGGGTGGACTTGTGAATAGAGGAGGAGAACGATTATGATTAAACTCAAGTTATTACGTTTAAGATTTCATGATTGCAAACTTACACTCATTTTGAGATTTCTCTGCTCTTGTGACTGCTGTGCAGTTTATGGAGGATGTGATAGTGGTAGTGTGACTCTAATCTAGATGTTTAGCCCTATTTGAACTTAGCTGAGCAATTCAGATATTTAATGGTATCTATGACTCATACAAAATATAAGAATGGAAACATGCAAATTGTGTAAAAGTATGTGTACAGATTTTTACCACAGTATTGTTTATAATAGGAAGAAATTAGAAGTAACCTAAACGCCCAAGAGTAGGGGATCGTTTAATTATGCAATAGAATATCTTCAAGGCATTCAGACAATATGATTCTATATCAAGTGACATGGAAAGCTCCTCAATTTATTAAGAAAAGAATTATTTTAAAATTTTGCATATAAGATCACGTGTCTCCCCCTTGGCCTGTGAGCCCCTAGAGGCAAGGGCTGCACCTTCTACCCCTGTGACTCATGCCCTGCACTCCCCACCAGCTCATTTGGTAAAAATAATTTAATGTCTTATTTATAGTTACCTAGGTAAAATTGCAGGAGTATACACACCAAAATATTAACAGTGGTTATATTCTGGTGGTAGAATTTCAGGTGGTAGTGTCTTTTCCCCCCATTTTTATTTTCTAGTTTTTTAATGATGAAATACACACTCCTGAAGTGGGAAATGATAAAGGAAAAGGATATTTATGCCTATGTAGAGGTGATATAGAATAGTTTATGATCTTTTCAGCAAATTGGGAGACTATATCATCTGCTTCAAGGGTGGGTTAGTTAAAAATAATGAAAAGATTTGAAATGGTTGGAAAGAACGTTGGATTTGGAGCTGAACCTCAGTTCATAGCCCAGCTCTGCTACCTCAGCTCCTCCGAGCTTCACCTTCCATATCCCTTCCTCAGAGGAAGGATCCACGTGAAAGAGTTAACCTGAACTGTGCCATGGAGATGGACCCAGACACATAGCAGCAGCAGTGAAGTCTAATGAGAACTAGGCAGCATGAGTGTGCAGCCCTCGCAGCTTCACGACTCTATGGCTGAGTGGACTTGGTGGGGAGTGCAGGGCATGAGTCACAGGGGAAGAAGGTGCCGCCCTTGCCTCTAGGGGCTTACAGGCCAAGGGGGAGACAGGTGATCGAAGTATAGCATGAAAGTGCTGTGACAGAACTGTCCTTAGGGACCTGGGGGCTGCGGAGAAGTGGCACTCTGCTGAGAAAGCGGGGAGGGGGTTGACAAGGAGGAGAAGGTGTGGACCAGGGTGGGGGAGGGTATTCAGGCAGAGGGAGCTGCATGTGCAAACATTCAGGAAGTGGGTGTGTTAAGGGTTATGTTGACAAACCTGACCAAGCACTCAGGTGACCTGCTGAGACCCCCCTGTGATGGGGTTGAGTGGGGGCTTCAGGTGGGTCCTTGGGGCCAGGTTGCACATCAGGGAGTATTGGGCTCCTGGAGGTGGTGTGCATGCTGTCCAGGTGAGGGGAGGAAGCAGCCCCACTTGGTCTTCTGCTGGTTGGTGTAATGGATCCCTATAAGAATGTTGCGGTTGAACTTTTTACATGATTATTTTGAAAAACATTTGAGCGTATTACTATTAAGCATTCATAGCGATCTTACTTTTGTAAAATGTGTAATTACTGTGGCAAATAATTTCACAATTAAACTTTTATAGTCAGATGTATTTAATATAAATTTTAATTTACACTTCCTGTGTTCTTTCTGAGTTTCCATCTTAAAAATACTTAATTCTTAATATCTAATTTATATGTAGAATACAAGCATGTTCTCTAAAATTTCTTGTATATATAAATTCAGGTAGGTTTATCTTTGGATAAACCTCGAGCACTGTCTGATCAATCTAAATACATGTAGTTATACTAATACTGCCTGTTTCTGGATTTACTTAAGTTTTTATGAGACTGCCGCTTATGAAGTGTGTGCTCTCAGCCTCTGTGTTTTGGCCCCTCATTTGGGGTGGAGGTGATGATGCCTCGGAGAGCTGTGGAAACTGACCAGGTTGGTTTATGTTGGGGGTCAGAACAGTGCCCACAGCCCTGAGAGAGGTTGTTACTCGTACTTCCCGTGAGGAGACTGAGGCTCGGACTGGTGAAGGAAGCTGCCAGAGGTCCCAGGCTGAGCGTTGGCGTGGCTGTAATCCAAATCCAGTGCCAGAGCCTGAGCTGCCAGTCATTGATGCTAATCCGTAGTGTTAAAAATCCAAATGTCACCTACCCCCAACTAAGAAGATACAAGAAAATATGTAAATATATGAGTGCCTCTGTTACTTGGTGGTGTGATTATGTGAAGATTCATGTATTTCAAACATTATTTTCTATTTCAGTGTATGACCTTCCCCAGCGGCCCAATGACGTCCAGCTCTTTTATGGAAACATGCGTAAAATTATACTTTCAGTAATTGGAGAATTTAGAGATTCTGTTTCTAACAGAGAGTTTCTTCCACCTTCTTCCAGACCTAGCTTGGAATCTAAAAGGTAAAACTAACAAAACATCTTTTATCTGAGTTGAAGATTATTTGATTCACACTGGAGCTGATCTTTTACCTTGTGCTTTGTTGGATTTTTGTCTCAAACTGTTTATTTCATCTTTATTTTTAAGTTGAAAGAATTCCAAATTTACAGAAAAGTTTAAAAACAATACAGAGGGACTTCCCTGGTGGCGCAGTGGTTAAGAATCCGCCTGCCAATGCAGGGGACAAGGGTTCGATCCCTGGTCTGGGAAGTTCCCACGTGTTGCAGAACAACTAAGCCTGTGCCACAACTACTGAGCCTGCACTCTAGAGCCTGCGTGCCACAACTACTGAGCCCATGTGCCACAACTGCTGAAGCTTGCGTGCCTAGAGCCCATGCTACACAGCAAGAGAAGCCACTGCAATGAGAAGCCCGTGCACGGCAATGAAGAGTAGCCCCCACTCGCTGCAACTAGAGAAAAGCCCATGTGCAGCAATGAAGACCCGACGCAGCCAGAAACAAATTAATTAAGTTACTTTTATAGAGAACTCCCATACGCTATCTGCACCGAGATTTCGCAGTTGGTAACGTTTTACCACATCTGCCTTATGGTCTTTCATGTATATACAGGTTTTTCTGAACCATTTAGGAGTGACTTGCAGACATGATGACCAGTAGCCCTGAACTGGCTGTAGATGCTCCCCCTCATAGGCACGGCAAGCCCGTCAAGGTTAGGACACTGATGCGGTGATACAGGACCACCATCTGGTCCACGGAGTCTCCCGGTGGTGTCCTGTATAGTTAAGGCAAACAGCAAACAAGAAACTGCCTCTTTCCACTTCCTCTTTGGTCCAGAATCTAATCTGAGATCACACGTGCGTTTGGTTGGCTTGTCCATTTACTCTCTTTCAATGAAGAAAGTTCCTCAGTCTTTCACAACAGAGAAAACACACAAGGTTTGCTTATCAAGTACGATCCACAGAATCAAAGGTATTTTCCAGAATGAAGCTTCAGTACTAATTTGGGGTGAAACACAGAGAAACCTGGGGTTGCCCATGGTACTTTCTAGATCTACTTTGTAACATCAGCACTCCCCTCTGGCTTAGATTTAACACAAGGTCCATAAGTTGTGGGTGTGTTGTGTCACACAAGAGACTATTTTGATCATGAAAGGTATTTTATGCTTTGATAACTATGTAACTTATGTGATGCTTTTCAAACAGCTGTGCCACATAAATTCGTAAGTTTCAGATTTCTTTACCACAAGCAATGTGAGACAGACCAGGTGCTGCCTGTTTTAAGGACCCCAGTGCATTTGCTGTGGTATCCGGCATTTGCAAGATTACAAGGTGATTTAACCAACCCATCTTTCTTTTTTTTCTCTGGTCGTTTCTGGTAAAAAGGGAAAAGTAGGCTGCAGGCCAGCTGCTAACTCTTTCTTACCAGGTACCTTGATGTTTTTATACAATACAGGCCAGTTACTTTGTAAAATATTCTCGATTTCAGTTCACAGCTTCAGGACCTGCAGAATGATGCTGTTGGTTTCTCAGTGAAGCTTCCTCAGTGGTGAACAGTGCTGATTTGTCCTGTTACTAGCAGTATTTTTATCACTTTGTTTAAGTGGTGTTTGCCAGGTTTCTCTGCTGTAAAGTTAATAAATATCTTGAAGGGATATTATAATACACAACTTGGAGACAATGAATGATCTTGTTTCTCGTGAGACTTTGAGCACCCAGTGAGGATTGCTTCCTGAATCATATTATGTCTGTCTTGGTTACTAAATGGTGATTTTCTTATCCCATCTTTCTGCATTTATTAGTTATCTTTCTACTTTGAGGAAGGAATTTCCTTTTTCTTCTTATTCACATATATTAGGACCGACTCGTGGATTCAAGATTAATCCTTGTTGTCATTATTTAGTCCCCTGACCTGCTCCTTGGTCCTTTGCCTGTGCCCACACCACCTCCGGGCACCTCCTTATTCACAGGTACAGCAGGATGGTCGAGGCTCGTCCTTCACTTGCCTGTCCAGCCTGGAAACGAGGACATGGGCAGCAACGTGCTCATTGCTATTGAGGTGTCCTTGCTTCTAGGCCCGCTCAGTGGACAGAGCTAGGAAATATATGAGTTTATATACAAATCCACGTGCAATTTATATCTACTTCTGTTTATAAATGTGTTAAAATCTTGAGTTTACACTGATACCTCCAATTCTAATCTAACATAACACATGGATTCCTTTCCTCCTTCCCATAATTGTACCTTTTTTCTCCAGTACTGAGAAGCCTGGCCCCATTATTTTCAATATGTTTACGTTTTACTCAGTCTCCCTGTTTTCAGCCAATCTTGTCTTCACATGGTCTGTCTCCCTGGGCCCAGTGTGGCCAACTCACACCAGCAAGTCTTAGTGGCACCACTTGAGGGCTGACTCCCCCCATCCCCATCACCCTAGTGCCTCTGACTCACGCCAACTTGGTTTCTTTAATCCTTATGCTGTTCGTGTTAATTTTTTTTCTAAGATAGTCAAAGATAGTATTAACATGTATTAAAAATTACCTTGAGGGCTTCCCTGGTGGCGCAGTGGTTGAGAGTCCTCCTGCCGATGCAGGGGACACCGGTTTGAGCCCCGGTCCGGGAGGATCCCACATGCCGCAGAGCGTCTGGGCCCGTGAGCCGTGGCCGCTGAGCCTGCGCGTCCGGAGCCTGTGTTCCGCAACGGGAGAGGCCACAACAGTGAGAGGCCTGCGTACCGCAAAAAAAAAAAAAAAAAAAAAAATTACCTTGACAGTTACTTCAGTTGTGAGGAACTTGTTCTTAGGAAGCTAAACAAACAGTAATCAACTTTGTTTTTTAAATTGTTTTCTGATGTTTGGCTGGTGCCCCCTTTGTTTCTCTGGGGCGGTATAGGTCTGATTGGAAAGGGGGGTGGTCAGAGGGCAGTGAATTAGGGGTGAAGAGAGGGATTTCTCTCTGTCCGCCAAGTGTTGACTGGAGTCCAGGTGTAGCCCTGCTGTGTGGTAGGTGAACTTGGTCACCGCACCAGTGAACTTCAGTTGTCATGTGTTCACGTGATTACGAAATTTAGTTGAATTACAATTTTTTAGTAATCTAAGGCTTATTAGAAAACCCAATTTCAACACTTAGTAAAAAAACTTCCTAAACTTTATTAGCATTTCTTAACTGTAGTTTTTTGCCAAGAAGATTTTGTTTTAAAGTTTTTTGGTGTTAGCGTTGTAAAGCCAGTTATCATTATTCAGTTATAGATACTTGAAGAGTTTTGTTGTTTTTCTTAAATTCTTAATATTGGGTAGGTTATTTTTGTTTATTTTTAAGGAAGGAAATTCTTTTTATTTATTTTTTGTCTGTGTTGGGTCTTTGTTGCTGCGCGCGGGCTTTTCTCTAGTTGCGGCGAGCAGGGGCTACTGTTTGTTGCAGTGCGCGGGCTTCTCATTTGCAGTGGCTTCTCTTGTTGCAGAGCACAGGCTCTAGGCGCGCGGGCTTCAGTAGTTGTGGCACGTGGGCTCAGTAGTTGTGGCTCACGGGCTCTAAAGCCCAGGCTCACTAGTTGTGGCGCATGGGCTTAGTTGCTCCGAGGCATGTGGGATCTTCCCGGACCAGGACTCGAACCTGTGTCCCCTGCATTAGCAAGTGGATCCTTAACGACTGTGCCACCAGGGAAGCCCTGGGTAGTTTTCTAGTAAATCTTTTTTAAAAAACATTTATTTATTTGGCTGTGCTGTGTCTTAGTTACGGCACGCAGGATCTTTAGTTGTGGCATGAGGGATCTAGTTCCCTGACCAGGGATCGAACCCGGGCCCCCTGCACTGGGAGCACGGAGTCTTAGCCACTGGACCACCAGGGAAGTCCCTCTAGTAAATCTTTTAAGAGACCTCAGATGGCAGCAGAAGTCAAGGCAGGAAACAAATCATTGCAGATTCTAATTAAAGATTAGTAACATTTAACCTATACTGTACTTTACTTTTTATACACTTCTTTAAGAAAACCCCAATGTGAAGGATTCTTATTCACTGAAAAATATATAATGCACTTTTATTTTTATGTTTTCAGATTTATGAATAATTAATATAAAAATGTGACACAGTCTGCTTTATCATTTTAAATTTCTTTTCTCTCTCTCTCTCTAGTGAATCTGGCAGTTGTGGGACACATGGTGGTAACATTTCTTTGGATGTTTTACCAGTGAAAGGTCCTCAGGGGTCTCCACTTCTTTCACAAGCTGTTCGCCCACCTCAAGATAAATCGGCCTCGGAAGAAGTGTGGGCTGTCCAACCTGAACACTTGATTTTAGTCGCCCCTTCTTGTGAGTATGCCCCCAACGACAGGACAGAAAGTCCGTCTGGGGCCCGGGCTGTACTTGCTCTGTCCTCAGGGCTCTTGTAGGACAGACCTGGGCTCCATGCAGATGTGGCTGGTGGCTTGCCCAGGCCTCCCCTGCCTGCTACAGACCCAGCCAGAGTGTCATCCTGACACGAGGCCTTGGACCCCAGGCCAAGCTCCTGTGTGGCAGAGCTGCCCATCCGGGGGTCTTGATTCCTGCCCCCCACGCCCCCATCCCCCACTGAGAATGCATTTGGCACTTGGCCTCTTTTACCCTTAACGTTGATACCCTTGGTCCAGAGTAGGAACAAATCTAGTACCTATGTCTGTGCCCAAGACAGGGAGTAACAATTACCAGATTTCCTTTTTCTTCTTTGTTCACTACTAAACTTTGTTCAGTGTCATTGTAGTTTCCAAGAGTAAATGAAGGTCTTGCTTTACCAGGAATTTGAAATTTCTGTAATTGGGCAGTTGGGAAAACAAAATGAGTTAGTATGGTAGTGTTTTTATTTAGGATTTATTTTTACTGTTTATTACCCTTCGTCTTTTTCACAAATGCTAAATGTAAGTAACATTTTATTTATCTGCTGTCATAGGTGATATGGCAAAAACTGGACGTTTCCAGATTTTAAACAATTCTGTTAGGTTACTGAAATTTGAGCTGTACTGGCCAGCACACTGTCTTACAGTGACACCACAACATGGGTTTATCGCACCAAAGTAAGTATGACCTCCCTTTCCCCTGGGTGTTATTTAGATGCTTTAGCATGGTGACTTTTTAAATAATAGGCCATTCAAATAATAGGCCATTTTAATTTATTCAGTAGAATTTTGCAGTGTGCTGACTCTGTAAAGAGCACCATGCATGGTTCTGTGGGACCACAGTGAGTTCAAGACTCATGCTTCTTAGCGGGTGGAGACCATGTCCACAGCCAGTTTACGGTATCAGCCTAACAGGGTGGAGAGACGTGTGAGGCGGGGGAGAGTTACTGATGTAGCTCTGCCTACAGAATTACAGCACAGGGATGTGGCTGTGCACGTGATGAGGGTAGTGGTCTCCAAAGCTCCGGTGGTCTTGCCTTTGTCACCTTGGGTCTAGCAGCTTATTCTGCTGGTTTTCTCTAAGGACATTTTACAGACACAGATTCCTGGCTTCTGATATGTCTGAGCCATAATCTAGTTTGCCGTTTTCTACAAAGGATATTTTAAGGTAAAAAGAAGTCTTTGGGGGCCAGATGGTGATGAGCAACTGCCCTCTCTGTGCAGCTTAATTATTGGGATATAGCCTCAGCTCTGCAGCTTCTCAGGGACTGTGTCTGGGTTGGCACAGAATACGCACATCTGAAAGTTGCTTCACATTTGGGAATAGCAACTTTGCACAAGAGCAACATGAAGTTTATTTGCTTTTGCAAAATGATGGCGTATGCGTTTCAGGAGAGTTGATTTGACCAAGACCGGGTTAAGGTATGGTTGGGGACACTCCAGAGAAAGGTTCCTAGGACCAAAGCAGTCAATTAAATGTTTGTCTGTTAATGGGTGAAAAGCTGGGAGACGACTGGACAGGTTATTCAGAGACTTGTCCATCACCCTGTACGTTGAGCTTTTAGCAGTGGGAGGTCATCTTGGCCATTTTGGACGTGGGTACTGACCTCTCTTTATAACTGGTGGTTTCTCTTAAGTCACAAATCCAGTTACATCGTCCACATTTACGTCTTTGACATCCCATAGCTCTTGAAGAGAACAGTGAGCACAGAAAACCTGACCGACCCCCTTTCCCACCCTCTCTTCCCTTCCAGTTACGCTGTGTGACCGTGACGGCTCGTTCTTTATCATTGGCGGCTCAGAGCCTTTGTGTTACTGGTCTTTTGCTCCAGAAATGTTTAACTTGAATTGCTGTTTAGATGGCATTTCAGTGATGTGGTCCATTTTCACATGAGCTTTGCCCTTAGGTTCTTGGGTTCACACCACTCAGCTTTTTGTCAGCCACTGGGTTGGGGTTGAGGCCAAATCAGATGCGCCTGGTAGCTTACCTCTGTTATCTGCTCTTTCTGAGCAGTGAGGAAATAGTTGGTGACTGACAGGACAGTGTTTGTAACTCTTGTGGTTACTGCTGTTCCAGTACAGGGTATTCTTGGTTCTCAGTGTTCAATTCTTCTTTCAAGGAGCAACCTACAAATTCTTGTGAGTCCTAATTCCTCCTTATCCACAAAACATTCAATGTTCCCATGGAGTGGCTTGATCTATATACACTGTGACAATGGACAGAAGGTAATTTTTTAAACTTTTTTTTGATCAACATTTCTCTTTTTTTGCAGTTTAAGTTTTGTAATCCTCACTGATAGCACTTAACATTTCAGAAATCGAATTGAGGTGTCCTTTCAGCCCAAATAGACTTAATTAAATAGAGTAGTTAGTGCAGAGTTTTTCCACTAGTGAGCTGAACAAGTGTCCTGGGTGGGCAGCAGTGGAGAGTGGGGCCTGGAAGCCATCATTAACTTGAAGATTTTGCTTTGGAAAAAAGAGGGGAGTTGGGAGAAAGGATAAAGTCGAAGAGCTACTTTGGGATCTGAATGGACTTTAAATTCACCAGTGTTTCATTCGTTTGGCATTACTTTTCTCTACCATAATTTAAAAATAGGAATTTTTTTTAAAAAAAACAACAGCTTCACTTGCATCTTATCCTTTTGTTTGGCTCATTTCAGAAAATTGTGAAGGTTCAAATTCGAGAAGACTTGACCCAAGAAGAACTTTTCACTTGTTTGACCTCCAGCCCATTTAGAATCCTTTCCCCAGAAACAGAGCCTTCAGTTAATCATCTGGTAAAACCAGTGACAAAACCACCTTCCACAAGAGTTGAGATAAGAAATAAGACTGTTACTTTTCCTACAACAGAACCTGGCGAGACTTCAGGTATTGTATCACAAGGTTACGTAATTCAGACTTCTGCTAGTACGTTGGATCTAACGCTCTTAGTTAACTGTAGTTTGTGATAGGTGCAGATTTCCCGCTACTTCAAGAGAAAATCAGTTAGTCACTGGAAATCTTTTCAGTTATGAGCTGGATTTGCAGATGCTTAAAAATTGTACCGTGTTGAACTTAGGCCTTTAATAACTCTCTGTTCCAGGAGGCTTAGATTTTCTTATCAGAACCATCCCTCCCCGACTCTCACTAGGTCTTTGACCAGAGTTGCTACTAAGTTAGTGGCTGAAGAGGAGAGGAAGGTGGGTGGAGCCTGGCTCTGTCAGTTACTCTTTGACTACAGGCTCCAAACTTGCCCAGCCTCCCCAGCTGTGATTAACACCCACCACCCAGGGCCTGGGGATGGTGACGTGGTGTGTGAAGCACCTCTGAGCTTCCTTGGGCCGGAGTAGTGCTTTCTGCCCTGTGGGCGCTCTCCCTGCGGCCTCGGGGTCTAGGATTGCACATGGACAACTTAGATAGGGTCTGGGGCCACCTGTTGCCTGGCCCCCCAGCTCCTCAACTCTCGCGGTCTGTCTTCCACTGCAGCTCAGTCTCCTGCCCTCAGGGTCCCTCCTGGATCTCGTCGGCACCAGGATCTGTACCGTGTTTTCACTCAGTTTTAAGCCTGTCACTTCTGCCCATCACCCCCTCTGGCTCTTCCCAGCTCACTTACTCCAGGGGTCAGCAGTTGCCTGACCACATTCAGACCTCCAGGCCTTTCCCCTGCCCATCGCCCCACCCACAACGCACTTCTCCCCTATCCCTCCTCGACTTCTGTGCTCTGTCCCTGTAACCCCTCACAAACACTCGTGACTGCCTTGTGCCCCTCACCCTCTGCATTCCCGTCTGGCAAAATCCCAGCCCTGGTTAAACCTGACTGTCTCCCCGGCCCTGTCTCTGCCCCTGAGTGCTGCGCAACTTGGGCCCCTAGACGCCCTGAGCACAGGCTTCCCCAGCGGCCCTTGCAACCCTCCTCCCCGCTTGCCCCCACCCCCAGCAGCTGAGGCTTCTCTGCCGCAGCCCCCGCTGCCCCCTCCTCCCTGCTCCTGCTCTTTCCGGCTCTTGCCTTTGCCTCACACATGGTTGAAAATCTAGAGATCATCCCAGGTGACTCTTGCGCTGGGAACCTGGGCCCACCTGCTCCTGCCATCTCAGGCAGGGCTTCCTCGGGCCCTCCTACCCCCTTGTCAGCATTTCTTCCTCTTTGCCAAAGCGTCTCCGTCAGGAGGCAGCATGCCTGCCGTCACTCATGGACAGGGAGCCCTCGGCCCCTCGCCTTGCTGCGGCTGCCCTCCTCCCTGGCCCCTTCCTGCCAGGGTTGTGCTCCCACCCTCGCTTCTGCTGCCACCAACCAGGCCCTGAACTTGCTCCCATCAAGGTCACTAGAAAGCTTGATTTTGCTAAATCCAGGGCATCTTTTGTGTGTCTGTGTCAGTTTGACCTTAGCACTGGCAGCCACTCCTTCCCCCTTGGAGCAGCTCTCGGGGCTCACCTTGCCTCAGGGCCCCTCCTGAGCCTGTGCTGCTCCCTCCTCCTCTTCCGGCTCCTAACGCCTGCATCCCGCTCCTTCTCTCTGCTTGCCCTGAGCCCCAGATGTGCACCCCACACATCCACGAAACCTGCTTCTCCAGCCTTTCCCATGTTAGCAGTGGCACCACTGCTTGTGCACTTGGTTGAGCCAAATCCCTACAGTTGATGTCTCTTCCCTTCTGTTCACCTGTCCCGTCTGTCAGCACGTCCTTTGCAGTCTGTCTTCAGAATAAACCCCACATCTGCCCTCTGACTTTCCTCCCTTGGCCATCAGCAGGCCTGGTGCATGCAGGTCACCCTGTGCGGCATCTCGGCCGAGGGCCACAGTGACATGGGCCAGGCTCTGCCCGCACTCTGACCCCGTGCAGCCTCTTAACCTGTGCAGCACCAGGGGTTCACGCATGGTGAAGACCCTGCTGTAGTTCTTCAGTAGCTTTTTGCATTGCACTTCCATTAAATACAAGATAGGGCATCTGTCTGACAGGACTTCGTTAGAAAATAATGTTATTCCTGTTGGACTCCAAGGGATCTAAGTGTATTTTTTCCCTGTGATGAGGTCAACACAGTATTTTTCCACAAATTATCCCACGAATCTGCTTGTTTATTTACCCCTCAAAGAGTTTGAGTTGTTAAATGTGTTCCTTTTAGGAAGTTACCTGGAACTTGAGAATCACGGTGACACAGAAGTGAGGTGGCACCTGTCATCCTTAGCCCCACCTTACGTCAAGGTCAGTAATAATTGCCTCAGATATACTCATTTTAATGTTTAACTTTATGCAGGATGTTTCAAAATCTGAATTATGAGCATATGTTGAGATTACTGGTTTTTGTTCCCCTGCATCATTTACTTAATTATCTTTGTAAGTGGGGCTAACCTGCCCAGTCGTGTTCACAAGGTGGTTTTGAGAGTCAAGTTAGAGAATGTATGTGAAAATACGTGCTTGCTCTGTTTCATGCTCTCTCCTGCAACTCTGCTTTTTATCTGAAATAACTATTTTGAAAAATATATAAAAGTTTTATACCAGGGCATTGTGTGTGTGCTTTTCTATCCTGAGTTCCAAGTGCTGCTGTGTGTTTTCACCTAGTGGGAGCGAGTGCAGAGACGGGATTGAACCTTCCTTGCCAGTGAGTCTTAGCCTGTGTGCCCTGCAAGTGGTGTCCGCCACTGGGCACCACCCGAGCCAAGTGTGTGGTCACGTGTGATGTGGCCGCTCTGCCCTTTTCTTGGTTTGACCATCATGGTTATGAGCCATAATGTTAACAAGACGTGTGTAAAAGATAGTGCTGGGGGCTTCCCTGATGGTGCAGTGGTTGAGAGTCCGCCTGCCGATGCAGGGGACGCGGGTTCGTACCCCGGTCTGGGAGGATCCCACATGCTGCGGAGCGGCTGGACCCGTGAGCCATGGCCGCTGGGCCTGCGCATCCGGAGGCTGTGCTCCGCAACGGGAGATGCCACAGCAGTGAGAGGCCCACGTACCGCAAAAAAAAAAAAAAGATAGTGCTGGGCCCACTGACAAAAAATGAAGCACAGGTATCGTATGGAGTGTTGAAACACATGCTCAGCAGGGTCTTCAGGGTCTTTGAGGAAATGGCAGTCCTCCGATGCGGGAGCAGCCTCCTCTCCTACAGAGCACTGCCGCCAGTGGTGGGATGAGGGTCTGCGTCAGGTGAGGCCTGGTGTGAGCCAAGCCCAGGGTGCTCCTGGCCCACCATGAAACAGGCTGGTTTGACCTCAATGACCGTGAAGGCAATGGTGTCACTGGAATAGATCCGCTTACTTTTTTGTTTTTTTATTTGATTGTTTAAACGGTGTCTTTGTAGGGAGTTGATGAAAGTGGAGATGTTTTTAGAGCTACCTATGCAGCATTCAGATGTTCTCCTATTTCTGGTGTACTGGAAAGCCATGGAGTCCAGAAGGTGAGTTCTGACACCTTTTCACAGCCGTCTGGTAAGAACACAGTGTTGGCTGGCCAGGAGTGCCTCATTGTTTCCACCCAGAAGAGTTCACTCCACCTGGACCAGTGCTGCTCACAGCCAGGCTGCTGCAGGAGCAGCTGCAGCACAGGTCAGCGCTCTGCTTCTTCAGCGGGACATCTTGTGTGAAACAAAACACCGTGCTTGGTGATGCGGTTGGTTTACATTCTGGTGTAAGCACTTCAAGTGGCCTCAGGTTGCCAGTGCTTAGAACACGCTTCTGGTAGCGTTGATCTAGACAGTGGTTTTGTTCACCAGCTGTAGTCAGAAAACTCTACCAGTGTTGCAGACCACTCAGTGTTCATGTGGGGTCAACAGTGTGTCTTCAGGGGCAAGTGTGACAGGTCCCTTTAGTACCACTGCCCTGGTAAGTTCTGGTTTGTTTGTAGCCCTGACCTGGCCCCTTCATGTATCTCGCAGGGATGCTAGTTGTTCACGTGGCCTCAGTAATACACTTTTCCTTTTTCATTCTAATAGCCAAAACTCATTTAAACTATAGCATTTACTTGATATGGGTCCAGTTCCTCAGAGATTCAAACTTGTAATAAGGTTTATTAGAACATAGTTGTGAGCTTGCAACTGACCATGAGAGAATTTTTGAGCAATGACAGAGTCACAAACTCTGTGTGCTTCACTGGATCTGTGTAACAGGTTTCCAGAGGGTTTCTGACTTTCTTGTAAAGACACAGAGTTCTACCAGCGTAGTTTATTTCACTTCCCAGACGACAAGCAGCTGAGCAGGGAGCACACGTTGCTCAGCAGAAGTTCTGCATCTGAAAGGAAGGTGCAGAGAAGCCCCAGCAGGAAAGTCGTGAGCTGTGCGTGGATCAGAAGACCTGATGGTATTAAAACAGCAGTGCTCCCTAAACTCATCTACAGGTCCCAATGAAAATCCCAGCTTGTTTTTAAGAGATTGACAGGCTGGTCCTAAAATTCATGTGGGTGTGCAAGGGACCCAGAATAACCAAAACAGTCTTGGAAAAGGATAAAGTTGGAGGTTTCACACTTCCCATTTTCAAAACCTACAAAGCTACGGTAATCAAAACAGTGTGGTATTGACATAAAGATAGACCTATAAAATATGTGATGTAGATGTGAAAGTCCCAAAAATAAATCCTCATATTTATGGTCAGCTGATTTTTCAATAAGGGACAATTCAACAGGGAAAGAATGTTTTTCAACAGTGGTGCTGGGACAGCTGGATATCCATGTGCAAAAGAATTAAATTCAACCCTTATCTCACACTATATATAAAAATTAACTTGAAGTGGACCATAGACCTACATGTAAGAGCTAAAGCTGTAAAACTGCTAGAAGATAACTGTTGATCTTCACCACTTTGGGTTAAGCATTGGTTTGTTAGATGTAACACCAATAAAGCTCAAGTAACAAAAGGAAAAATAGATGAATTATCAAAGTGTAAAACTTTATGCATCAAAGGACACGATTAAGAGTGTGAAAAGAAAACCCAGAGTATGGGAGAAAACATTTACAAATCATGTATTTGACAAAGTACTTGTATCCAGAGTGCATCAAGTGTATCCAGAGTGCATCAAAGTACTTGTATCCAGAGTGCAACAACTCAATAATATAAAGACAAATACCCAGTTTAAAAAATGGGCAGAAACTCTGAATAGACATTTTTCCAAAGAAGATATACCAGTGGCCAGTAAAGACATGAAAAGATGCTTAGAATCACTAGTCATTGGGGAAATGCAAATCAAAACCACAGTGAGATCACTTCATACTCACTAGGATGACTGTGATTTTAAAATAATAATAATAGTAATATCAAGTGTTGACAAGGATGTGGGGAAATTGGAACCCTCATACACTGCTGGTGGGAATGGAAAAGGGTGCAGCCACAGTGAAACCAGTTTGACAGTTCCTCAGTAAGTTAAAGGTAGAGTTACCATATGGTCCAACAATCACACTTCTGGATAAATACTCAAAAAAATTCAAAACCAGTGTTCAAACTTGTACACAAATGTTCATAGCAGCCTTGTTTACAATAGCTCAAAAAGGTAGAAATAACCCAAGTGTCTATCGACTGATAAGCAAAATGTGGTGTGTCCATACAATGAAATTTTATTTGGCAATAAAAGGAATGAAGTACTAATAACATGCTATCACGTGGATGAACATGCCAAGTGAAACCACAAAAGGCCAGATATTGTAAGGTTCAATTTATGGGAAATATCTAAAATGGTAAATCTGTAGAGGCAGAAAGTAGATTAGTGGTTGCTGGGGCTGGGAGTGAGGGTGGAGAATGGTGGGCAACTGCTCATGGCATGGGATTTCTTTTGGGATTGTTGTGAGTATTTTAAATTAGATTGTGGGCATGGTTGCACAGTTCTGGAGATACACTAAAAACCACTGACTACACCTAAAATGGGTGAATTATGTGGTATGTGAACAAAGCTGTAAAAAAAAAAAGAAAAATGAGGAATAGATTGTCTCCCAGGAATTTCTCGTCTTATAATAGTTGACATGGAAATGTAACCTCCGTGAGGTCTGTGGTTTTTGTTTTGTGCGTCACTGTGTATCCTGGACTGAAGTCGCTGCTCACCACATTGTCAGATCACATCTCTCAAATGCACTCTAGGTCTGGATACTTAATTTATGTGCACAGCACATCACTCTGGGACCCTTTAGGGAAGTATTACCAAAGAGCACAACTGTGGTTGTATAGAGTACTGATCCAGAAGGAAAAAACAATTAGTTCGTTATGACTGAGACACCATAATTGTGTGAAACGTTGGTCAGTGTGAGATGAGACTAAATGAGCCTAAGGCATGTTAGGGCTTGTTGTAGAACATGCAGTAGTGGTTTTCCCTCCTCTGTTTTTTATTCATTGGTGTTAGAGGAAGTGTAAGTGGGGTTTGTAGGAGGTGTGGTGCTGTGGTTCCAGTGGCTCCAGATGGTTGTGTGCTTGCACCATTCAGGGCATGGTTGTATCCATCCTTTCTGAATCCTCCCATTGCCCTGTCATCCATGTCCCCCACCCCGGTAGCTCCTGCCTCTGTGCTCCCAGCCTGCAGGCCCAGTTGTTTCTTAGATTCCGTGTCCACAGAAATTAGGTCAATGAAGCATTTTAATGTTAAGTCCAGACTCAAAGATACCGATTTATTGTTATCCTAACTAGGAATCAGTATTTTTAACACTAAACATTTAATTAAAAAGCTCTTAACGCTGGTAAAATTTATAAAATACTGTTTTAAAATACTTCAACTTCCTCACTGTTGACCTTTGACATGCTGCACACAAAGATTTTGTGTGTTTGACTTGGAGCTGTGTGGTCGGGGTGATGTTCTGAAGTGAGTTAGGGTAAGAGCTGCTCTGGTGGGCACAGCATCCTGGCTCCTCTGCCTCTGCTCCCACACCCACCCCTTCCTTCCTGTGGACCCTCTCGTCCCCTGCAGTCAGTGAGGTGTGAGGCCTTAGTCCTTCACCACTTGGCCAGCAGTGGGTCCCATAAGCATTTCCATGGAAGTCTGCATTGTATTTTGGGGGGTGTCAGACCTTCCTCATTTAGGTCTTGTACTCTAGAATTTTTTAATAACTTTTTTTTAAGAGTTTGCATTATTTTAACATTTTATTTCTATTTTTTGAAATATTGTTGTACAATAGCATATGTTACAGGTGTACAATATAATGATTCACAATTTTTAAAGGTTATACTCCATTTGTTATTGTGCAATATTGGCTATATTCCCCATGTTGTACAATATATCCTTGTAGCTTATTTATACCTAAAGAGTTAGTACCTCTTAATCCACTACCCCTATGTTGCCCCTCCCCGCTTCCTTTTCCCCACTGGTAACCACTAGTTTGTTGCCTACATCTGTGAGTCTGCTTATTTTTTATTTGTTGCATTTTTTAGATTCCATAGATAAGTGATATCATACAGTATTTATCTTTCTTTCTCTGACTTTTTTCACTTAGTACAATGCCTTCCAAATCCATGCAAATGGCATGCAAATGGCATGATTTTATTCTTTTTCATGGATGAGTAATATTCCATTGTGTGTATATGTATGTGTGTGTATATATATACATATATATACACACACATACACACACACATATATATTACTACATCTTCTCTATCCATTCATCTATTCATGGACACTTACGTTCCTTCCATGTCTTGGCAATTGTAAGTAGTGCTTCTGTGAACATTGGGGTGCATGTATCTTTTCAAATTAGTGTTTTTAGTTTTTAATTTTTTGGGTAAATACTCAGGAGTGGAATCACTGCATCATATGACAGTTCTATTTTTAGTTTTTTGAGAAACCTTCATACTTTTCTCCATAGTGGCTGCACTAGTTTACATTTCCACCAACAGTGTACTAGGGTTTCCTTTTCTCTACATTCTCGCCAATATTTGTTATTTGTGTTCTTTTTTTGATGATAGCCATTCTAACAGGTGTGAGGTGATATCTCATTGTGGTTTTGATTTGCATTTCCCTGGTGATTAGTGATGTTGAGCATCTTTTCATGTGCCTGTTGGCCATCTGCATTTCCTCTTTGAATAAATGTCTATTCAGTTCTTCTGCCCATTTTTTAATCAGTTGTTTGATTTTTTTGATGTTGAGTTGTGTGAGGTTTTTATATATGTTGGATATTAACTCCTTACTGGTCATATCATTTGCAAATATTTTCTCCCTTTAGTAGGTTGTCTTTTCATTTTGTTGATGGTTTCCTTTGCTGTGCAAAAGCTTTTAAGTTTAATTAGGTCCTATTTGTTTATTTTTGCTTTTATTTCCTTTACCTTAGGAGACAGATCCAAAAAAAGTACTGCTATGATTAATGTCAAAGAGTGTTCTGCCTTTGTTTTCCTGTAGCAGTTTTATGGTTTCTGGTCTTTAATCCATCTTGAGTTTATTTTTGTATATGGTGTTAAAGAATGTTCCAATTTCATTCTCTTACATGTAGCTGTGCAGTTTTCCCAGAACCACTTACTGAGGAGACTGTCCTTTCTCCATTTTATACTCTTACCTCCTTTGTTGTAGATAATTGACCATAGATGGGTGGTTTTATTTCTGAGCTTTTTGTCCTGTTCCATAGATCTATGTGTCTGTTTTGGAGCCAGTACCATGCTGTTTTTGATTACTGTAGCTTTGTGGTATAGTGAATTCTACCAAACATTTAGAGAAGAGTTAACACCTCTCCTTCTCAAACTATTCCAAAAAATTGCAGAGGAAAGAACACTTTGTAATTCATTCTATGAGGCCATCATCACCCTGTTATCAAAACCAGGCAAAGATATCACACAAAGAAGAAAATTACAGACTAATATCACTGGTGAACATGGATGCAAAAATCCTCAAAAAAGTACTAGCAAACTGAATCCAACAATACATTAAAAGGATCATACACCATGATGAAGTGGGATTTATCCCAGGGATGCAAGGATTTTTCAATATCTGTAAATCAGTCAGTGTGATACACCACATCAACACATTGAAGAATAAAAACCATATGATCAGGGACTTCCCTGGCAGCGCAGTGGTTAAGAATCCGCCTGCCATTGCAGGGGACACGGGTTTGATCCCGGGTCTGGGAAGATCCCACATGCCGTGGAGCAACTAACTAAGCCTGTGCGCCACAACTACTGAAGCCCACGTGCCTAGAGCCTGTGCTCCGCAACAAGAGAAGCAACCGCAATGAGAAGCCCGTGCACCACAACAAAGAGTAGCCCCTGCTCGCCGCAACTAGAGAAAGCCTGCGCACAGCAACGAAGACCCAAAGCAGCCAAAATAATGAATTGATCAATCAATTAATTAAAAACAAAAAATATATATGATCATCTCAATAGATGTAGAAAAAGCTTTTGATAAAATTCAACATCCGTTTATGATTTAAAACTCTTCAGAAAGTGGGAACATACCTCAACATTATAAATGCCGTATTTGACAAACCCACAGGTAACATCATACTCAACGGTGAAAAGTTGAAAGCATTCCCTCTTAGGTCAGAAACAAGACAAGAATGTCCACTCTCGCTACTGTTATTCAACATAGTTTTGGAAGTCCTAGCCACGGTAATCAGAGAAGAAAGAGAGATAAAATGGATCCAAATTGGAAAAGAAGTAAAACTCACTGTTTCCATATGATACGATACTATGCTTAGAAAATCCTGAAGATTTTCTATACCAGAAAACTAGAACTTATTATGAATTTGCTAAAGTTGCAGGATACAAAATTAACATACAGAAATCTGTTACATTTCTGTACAGTAACAACAAACTATCAGAAAGGGAAAAGGAAACAATCCCATTTACCATTGCATCAAGAAGAATAAAATACTTAGGAATAAACCTACCTAAGGAGGCAAAAGACCTGTACTCAGAAAACTGTAAGACACTGATGAAAGAAATTAAAGATGACAACAGATGTACTGTGTTCTTGGATTGGAAGAATTAATATTATTAAAATGACCATACTACCCAAGGCAATCTATAGATTCAGTGCAATCCCTATCAAAATAACAATGGCATTTTTCACAGAACTAGTACAAAAAATTTTTAAATTTGATTGGAAACACGAAAGACCCCAGATAGCCAAAGCAGTCTTGAGAAAGAAAGATGGAGCTGGAGCAGTCAGGCTTCCTGACTTTAGACTGTACTACAGAGCTACAGTAATTAATAACTTTTTTTAAATTAAAAAATTTACATTTTGAGGAATATGTTACTTAAAGCCTTAAAGAAAAGTATACTTGGATCTGATTAGTGGCAGAATTAGCCAAAGCAAAGACATTTTTCCCTTCAAGTTTTTCATACCACACTTTGAATTGGTAATCTAACTGCATGTGTGTAAGGTTCCGTGTCTGAATTTCTCTCCTGGATGTGTTGTTTGTAGGTCTCCATCACGTTTTTGCCCAGAGATAGAGGAGACTATGCCCAGTTTTGGGACGTTGAGTGTCACCCTCTTAAAGAGCCTCACCTGAAGCACACCTTGAGATTCCAGCTCTCTGGACACGTGAGTGTTACACTGAATTTAAGTAAATTATTGGGTGTGTTTTTTTAAAGACACCAAGGGAAACTGGCATGAAAAACTGGCCTGTTGTTTTTGGTATTATTGTTATCCCATTAATTCTGTTATAGATTCTTACCATCTTAGTTTTCTTACGTGTCTTTATTGATTGGCTCTATGAAATTTGTTTGCCTTAATTAGGTAAGATTGTGTGTTTGTGTGTGTGTGTGAGAAAGAGAGAGAGAAAGAAACAGTGCAAGATAAAGCATTTTGTGATTAAAGGAATTTAGAAATCTTAAATCTCCTTTTTAAAAATTAGGAAGGAAGTAATAGAATTCAAATAGGTAAGTGTCCACATGTTTATTTCTCCTCCTCCACCCTGTGTTTTTTTTATACAGAGTGTCAAAGCAGAACGTGAGCTTGAAAATTCACGCATTTCCACAAATAGCCTCATTAAAATAGATAATTTACTTAAGCCCCGAAGACAACCTGTATCAGAGGCGTCTGCTCTCATACCTGGGTATGTTGTTTCTGTCATTCTCATGAATTTTTCCCAGGGCTTTATTGAGGTATAATTACATTCGGTAAAATGCCCAGTGGCTTACCTGTGATTGACGTACGTCACCCCCACTGCAGCCAGGTAGAGACCGTTTCTCTCTCCTGGAGCGTCCTCACATGCATGCCTCTCTGCAGCCACCCACACCCTCACCCAGGATTTGTTCTGTTCCTGTGTGTTGCCATAGTTTTGGGGAATTTCATGCACATGTGCACTCAAGTTGTGTCTGGCTTTCACTTAACGTAGTGATTTCGGGATCATCCGTGTTGGTGAGTGTACCTATGGTTTGTTCCTTTCGTTGTTGAGTTCTCGTTCCCCATCATAGGAGCACATCACGATTGTTTCATTTTCCTTTTAGCATTTGGTGGCTTCTGACTTGGAGCCCTTGTGAATGAAGGTGCAGTGAATATTATTATATGTGTATTTCTGTGGACATATTTTTTCATTTCTTTTGGGTAAAAATATCTAAGAGTAGAATTGCTGGGTCATACGGTAGAAATTTATTTAACCTTAAACTGCCAAAGAATGTTCCCAAAGTAGCTGTTCCAATTTACATTCCAAAACACAGTGTATGAAAGTAGATTCTTAAAAACTTCGAAAAATGTATGTTATACCAGCAGCTTACAAAGCTTTAATGGTAGTATGTAAATGTTTTACCTAATGAAAAAAAAAATTTTTTTTTCAGGGATATGTTTTTTTTTAACTTTTTTTAAATTGAAGTATAGTTGATTTACAGTGTTGTATTAATTCCTGCTGCACAGCAAAGCAATTCAGTTATACATATATATACATTCTTTTTTTAATATTCTTCTCCATTATGGTTTATTACAGGATATTGAATATAGTTCCCTGTGCTATACAGTAGGACCTTGTTGTTTATCCATTCTCTGTATAAAAGCTTACATCTGCTAACCCCAACCTCCCACTCCATCTTCCCCCACCCCCCTCCCTCTTGGCAACCTCCAGTCTGTTCTCTATGTCCATGAGTCTGTTTCTGTTTCTTAGATATGATCATGTGTGTCGTATTTTAGATTCCACATATAAGTGATATCATATGGTATTTGTCTTTTTCTTTCTGACTTACATGAAAATGTTTCTTATAATCTTTAGTTAACTAACATTTAGGTCTAACTTAGTTGTGGAGGAAGGTGCTTGTAAGGAAAATATGTTAAGTTCCTCTCAGGGAGGAGGAAGCGCTGCTGCTGTCTCAGCTGCTTCCCCGCACCCCTGGACACTTCCTGCCGCCAGCAGTTTGTCTTAACACACATTAGTCAGTCGCCTTTACAGAGCTACTTTAACTGAGTTGCGGAAGAAAACAAAGCCACACTTCATAATGTAATATATACAAATAGTTTAAGTTACTATGGATTTTAAATAGTTAACCTTCAGACCTATCTCCATAGCAGGCAGCTTGACCTCATCCACCGTGGAGTTTATGCCCCAGAAGATGTGTATCGGTTTCTGCCAACGAGAGTTGGGGAGTCAAGGACGTTGAAAGTCAATTTGCGAAATAATTCTTTTATTACACACTTGGTAAGTTGGAAATCTTGCTGTGGGTTTTGGAAAAGTAAGTGTATTCTACTATTTGATAAACATTTTCCTGATAATTAGAAGCTTGTTTTATAGATTAAGTTATAATAGTTAAGTTTTAAAATGCCTTAATACCGTTATTTGAAAAGAAACTCAAGTGAATTTCATGATCCTTTACCTGAAAATTATTTAGTATTTGTTTTCATATTTTCATTTTTTAATTTTTCCTCTTGTTTTCTTCTGTACTATCACACCAACATATTTCTGGATAACATTTACTCCAGTTAGAACTAGAATAAACTCATTAAACTTCCCCTAAGTGTTTTCATGAGCATTTATTGTTTTACCTCATTTTGTGGCTATACGGTATGTTGATTTAAGTATGCACAAATATCTAACTTGTATAACTTCATAAAATGTTTCATATTAAATTCCAGCTCAAGTTTTTAAGTCCCAGAGAACCTTTCTACGTCAAACATTCAAAATATTCTTTGAGGTGAGTTTATCATAAATCAAAATGTTCTCATCCTAGTGCAGGTCTTTGTGTTCAGGAGCCTGAGATTGCTCTTGGGGGTTAGGACTGTGAGGTCTGTCTCTGTTGCAACCCCTCATCCTCCTCACCAACACCACAGAGCACCAAGAACGTGGTGAAGGAGACAAGGAACCTGCTAGGGAAACAGTCCGTGACCTGTGGGTACGTGTGGCGAGTAGCAACTCAAACTTGCGCAGTGTTTGGACTTAGTGCGTGACTCCTGTTTCCCAGTATTTTGACAGCCATATACTTACATAGAACCTTAATTATCTTGTGATTAACTTTAGAGTGATTTCTGCGTCACATGTTATTTTCACTACACTGAGAATCAGGGATTTAAATTTTAACTAATTAGGACAAAAACCTTCCCAGATTAATTGGGAAAATTTTATTATCCTATTTTCCAGTTGTCATTCTTCAAATAACCCTGTATTGTTCTTAAATCAGGGCTACATTTTCTTGTCATCCTTGCTTATTTTCTTTTTTTAAAAATGTGTTTGTTTTTATTTATTTTTAAGGTATATGTATGTATATATATTCTTTCAGTTTTATTGACATAATTGGCATACAGCACTGTGTAAGTTTGAGGTATACAGCATAATGATTTGACTTACATACATGATGAAATGATTATCACAATAAGTTTTGTGAACACCATCATCTCGTATAGATACAAAATTAAAGACATAGAAAAAATTTTTTTTCCTGCGATGTGAACTGTTAGGATTTATTCTCTTAACAACTTTCATATATAATGTACAACATGTTCAGTATATTTATCGTGTTGTACATCACATCCCTGGTACGTACTTAACCTTACAACTGGAAGTTTGTACTTTTTGACTGTCTCATCATCCAGTTCTCCCTCCCCCAACCCCCTGCCTCTGGTAACCACAAATCTGATCTTTTCTATGCATTTGTTTTTGAAGTATAATTGACCTACAACACTGTTAATTCCTGTATTTCTATATGTTTTTATTTCTATACGTTTGAAACTGATTACCACACTAAATCTAGGATGATACATTACCACACAAAGATATTACATAGTTATTGACTATATTCCCCACGCTGTACATTTCATACATGTGATTCATTTATTTTGGAACTGTGGACGTTTGTATCTCTTAATCTCCCTCACCTATTTCTTTCTTCCTCCTACCCCCATCCCCTCTGGCAACCACCTGTTTTGTCTTTGTATCTATGACTCTATTTCTGTTTTGTTATATTTGTTCATTTGTTTTGTTTTTTAGATTCCACATGGAAGTGAAATCATACAGTATTTGTCTCTCTCTGACTTATTTCACTTAGCATAATATCCTCCAGGTCCATTCATGTTATTGCAAATGGCAAGATTTCACTCTTCTTTATGGCTGAGTAGTATTCCACTGTGTATCTACACCACATCTTTATCCGTTCATCTGTTGATGGGCACTTGGGTTGCTTCCATATAATACCTTTTTCCATCCTCTCACTGTCAGTCTATGAGTGTCTTTAGATCTTAAGTGACTTTTGTAGCAGCATATATACGGGCCTTGTTTTTGTATCCATTCAGCTGCTCTTTTGACTGGAGCATTGAATCCATTTACATGTAAAGTAATTATTGATAGGTATGTACTTACTGCCATTTTGTTAATTGTTTTAGGGTCTTGCTAATTTTCTTTTTCCATATGATGTACATAAAGGCTGAAATCTCAAACTGGGTTGTCACTGTTATTTAGAATTTTAACAGTAGAGTTCTGTTGCACTTAATACTGAAAAATAATTTTATCTTCATCTTTGAATCTTTAATTAAACAATTTAGTTATTATAAGATCTTTCATTTTAGCATCAAGAGGCTGTCCCAGAAACATGTTATATTTTGTGAAAACTTGGCCCACTTGCAGGCATTCAAGGGCTGTCTCTGAGTTACTAGCCCAGCAGCACTGACTCAGAAGCTTACACTTACCTCCAGATACTGGAAGATGAGTCGTGGGGACCGTTCTCTCCACCTCTCGTCCTTTCTTCCCCTTCTCGTCCCCCCTCCCCCATCCCATGTGCTATGAAACCTGCCTCTCAGGAGCCCAACCTAAAGGCACGAGTTGTGCAGAGTCAGCAATGAATATACCTAGAAAGCTACCATGGACTTAACTTCTCTGAGCCTCAGTTTCCTAATTGAAATGGAGATGAAAAGCCACTGGCAGCCTGGACTCGTTACAGGAGTATGTGAGAGGTGGTCCTGGGGAGCCCCAGCAGGACCCACAATGTCGATAGAGCATCACGGTTTCTGTCGGTGCTTTCCCAGCGGGTCCCTTCAGTGAGAACATGGATGAGGGGGGCCTGGGTTTACAGCACTCCTAAGGCTGAGCTTTCCCGCTTTTCTGCCCTGAGCTCTTGTCTGTGGGTCCCTCCCATGACGGCCTGAGACTGGCGACATTCCACAGTCAGTAGAGTAGGTTGGCTCTGCTGAACTGAGGCAGAGCTGCAGAAACAATTCACCTATTTAAAAATAGGTTGTTTAAATTCCCAATTGTGACACTTTTTAGTAACAGAGTACAAATTGATAGTAAGTGATCTGTCCTGAACACCGTTATTATCTGAATTTGAACTTTATCATAACGGCCTTATTAACTCTGCTTCCCGTTTACTCTGTGTCTCGTTCACATCCCTGAGCTTGGTCAGCGTTTTGCAGGTGTGTGTCTTTAAACGTGAAGCAGAGGGGGTGGAATACTTATGTGTAAACCAGTGTATACCTGTCACAGCTTACTGGACGGGCTTCAGATTTTTGTTTCAAGGAGCTTTTATCTTTAAAAAAGTCTTTTTAAAAAAAGTTCAAGAAACCTTCAGATTTAAAAAAAATTCCCTTGAAGAGCCTAGCAGCTTTTTAAAAAACACTGTTTGCATTCAGCTCATCTACAGTTTTGGTAAGGACTCATTACTTACAATAACTTGTTAAATTACTTGGCTTTATGTCACTTGCCCATTTTATGGCTGAAGGATGATGCAGTCAACTTACCTGGAGATAAACATTCCTTTTTCAGCTTTCATCATTAAATACACTGTAGTTTCAAATTCTCTTCTGATGTTATGTTCTTTGCTTAATTTGCTTTCACAGATTTTTAAAAAGTGAATTATATTTTAGCTGAAATTTGTAAATCAGCTCCTTCTTGATCCTTTGTAGAAAAAGAACCTGTTTGTGTTCGATCCCAATAGCATTACATGCGGCAGCCTCTGGCCTAGCAGGGCTGTAGGGACCAGCCAGCTGAGTGAGGCCCACAGGCAGTTTGTGGTCACCAGTGAGCTGTTAGACCTTCACAGGAGACCACACGACCTAAATTGAAATGTAATTTTGGCAGTTAACATGTCAGAGTATTTTCATAATTGCCACCTTCAGTTTCCTTCTCCTACCCCTGTGACCAGCGGGTAGTGTCCTCCTTCCTCGTGTGCCTGGGTGCCCATCTTGTGTCCCAGCAGCACTTCCTCCTCCTCATCACGCACAGCTCCCTGCAGTGCTGTTGACATGACAGGCGTGATGCTTAAAGCATTCCTAACAAGGAACCTTTATAAATGAGATGGCGTTTTGCTTAGTTTCAACTTGTCTAAAAACCAATTTTAAAATATAAAATGTGTTCATTCTAGTAATCTAAAAGTAGACATTTTTATAGAGTTGAACTTGGTGACTTGCCATTCCAGTGCTAGAACATTTTAAGCTGTCCTGAATTAGACACTCAGTGCTTTTCTCTGCAGCCTAGGTCATGTCACAACATCTAAGAGAACTTAGAAACATGAGAAACTATTTTGTAATTAAGCAAAATTCGGGCAGTTTACATAAGCTAGCATTTAAAATAGCATCACAAGATACATTTTGTTTGCTTATACTCTTCAAACATATTATTTTAAAATGTTTTTAACTTTTTATACTTTGAAAAGAAATTTAAATAAGGTAATTTTATACTTTATTGGTGGCAGGTAAAGTTATTCTGATGCATTTCATTATGGAACTTAGGATAAATATATAATGTTACAGATTCCAGCATCAACTTTAATAATTAGCAACTCAGTGTAAACTTGATGAAATATGAATAAGAAAACCATGCGTGCAAAGCAGTAACTTTGATCTGTTCAACAAGGTGAAGTAAACTCTAAGTCGTAGAAAAGTCTTCTCTCATGACATGTCCGTAGGCTTAAGTCTTAAGTCTTACGTAAAGGAAGGTGGGAAAGCTGGTTTTTTCATATGTAAGAATGACTTCTTTCTATTTCGGAGAAGTAGCGGTTTGTCAGCTCTCTTCAGTGTCCACTCTCCTAAAGTGGAGCTCACCTGAGAATTCTTCCGCAAACTGAGGCAGGGGCTGCTGTCAGTGCAGGCGCGGAGGGCTTTGTACCTGTCCCGAGAACGAGACTGTTGGACCCTGGACGGGCTCATGAGCTGTAGGGGGCCAGTATGGCGAGGCTGGCCTCAGCGGGTAGACAGTCTGTGGCGGGTAGACAGTCTGTGCCGAGGCTCCTGGGGAGCCCCTCCCTGTCCCCTGTGGTCACGTTCTCTTCCTCAGGGGCCGCTTGCCCTGGGACCCGTGAACCCCACTCCCCAAGTAGTAGCGCGGCTTCCGTCACCTCGGGTACGCCCTCCCAGGAGGCCCCTCTCCCGGGCTGTCCTCGTGCGGTGGGGACTGTCAGCTGACTGCAGATCAGTAGGCGGGAGCCCCGCACGTCCTGGGGGTTTTGCCTTAGGCGGAGGTGCTGGGGGAGGGCGTGTGTTGGGCAGGTTTATGTCATCCACGGAAAGCGGTAGATTGTGAAGGAGCTAATGGAAAAGGAGCATTAATGAGCAGTTTTTTGGTAAAGGTTCTGTCTTGGGCTGTAGGTGATCATCTCTTTCTCATGTCTTTTTAAGAAGAATTTGTTGTGTTTCCACTTACCCCCGAAAGCATCCTCTGTTAACTTTGTTCAAGTCTAATCTCTGCTGAGACATTGCAGCTAAGGCCCCGTCTGCTGGGCTCACAGCAGCGCATGCAGGTCCTGGTGAGCCAGCCCCTGCGGCTGAGCGGCCAGGCCCTGCTGTGTCCTTCAGAGGGAAGCCAGGGAGCAGCAAAGTGCTCATTTTAAGTTAAAGAAAAAGAAAAATTACGGTTGCTGTAATTTGTAGGTTCATGGGCATGAGGGGTGAGGGGGTTCCGGGCACCCCGCCGGCCCTGCCTCTGTACCTCCTGCTGCTTGCTCTGGGGCCTCTGCTGCAAAATTCGTCATTGGATGGTAGGAGGTTTTGAACTAGATCTCTGTGTTGTGTCTATGTGCTTTCCTATTACGTGTTCCCGTGTGTGTGTGTGTGTGTGTGTGTGTGCAGTGTGTTTATATGTGTGTGGTGTGTGTATGTGAGTGTGCGTGTGTATATGTGTGTGTGAGTGTGCATGTGTGTGGGGTGTGAGTGTGTGCTGTGGGGGGGTGGGAGTGTGCATGTGTATGTGAGTGTGCATGTGTGTGGAGAGAGCGTAAAGCCCTCTTGGTAACAGCACAGTCACTGCTTCGCCGCACTGCTGGTGCTGGAGTTGTGTGAATCCGTGGTTCTTTTTAAGTTGCACCCCCCATTTATTCAGTGTCTGTAAATCTAAAGCAGGGGATACATGTTTGTCATAATATGTTTTTCAAAACCCTTCCTCAGTTAAATATGGGTTTCTTTATTCCATGTTAATAATGAGATCCTCTAGAGATTTACTTGGGGTATTTTAATGCTTTTAGTAATTCATAAGTTAAAAAAGCCTCTTAGGTTGGCAGATTGTACTACGTCATTCTGAGGATTGAGATGCTAACATGAAAGAGAAAATTGTCCTTTGTCAGTGCCGTCGAAAGGTACCAGTTTTTTTAAAGGCACCTTAACTTTGATGTGGGGAAATGAGGTAAATGCATTGGGGGAAAATGACCCAGACTTTAAATATGTATATTCTGCGTTATCAGTTACATGCAGGAAAAGGGGTTTGAAATACTTAGACTGTTTTCTGAATTTCTAGCCCACTGTGCTGGGTTCATCAGGAAACATGCTGGAAACAAAAGCACAGGTCAGATCCAATGGCTGATCCTGAACACGTGTGGTTGAGATCAAGGGCGGGGCCCCTGCCCTCTGAGGAGAGTCTGAAAGCTGTAAAGTTTCACTCAAAAATGATTAAGACAGAAAGTTGGTGACATCACACAGGTGTGGGAAAGTGCCTTTGTCTCATTCCCTGGGAATAAAGGTGTATTTTTGAAGCTTTTGGGACCTCGTTTTATGAGCAAAAACAACCCCCCGCCCATGTACTACTTTTAAGCACAGGGCATTCATTACCTGCCTCGATAGAATCTGAAAATAAATTTTCAAGAAGACTTTTGGAAGGTTTCATATGAAATTTGGAGCAAAACCCACCAGCCCTGTAAATGTTGGTCCTGCTGCCCCGGGGGCGGTTGGTGGCACGTGCTCCCTGACCTTTCGGGGGCCGGTGGCCTCCTGCTTCTACAGATGCAGCACCAGGCCCTGGGCCTCTTGGCTCCTGCTTCCTTGACCGTGTTTGCTCTCCGCCAGGCATCGTGAGGCTGGAGGGGCTCCGTGTGCCGTGGCCTTGGTGTTGACACCCCTTTCTCTCTGCAGAGCCCAGCACTACATCAACATGCCTGTGCAGTTCAAGCCCAGGTCTGTGGGCAAGTTTGAAGCTTTGCTCGTTGTTCAAACCGACGAAGGCAAGAGTGTCGCCGTTCGACTCATTGGTGAAGCTCTTGGGAAAAGTTAACTAGAGTCCACTTTGTGTAAAGTAAATGACATAAGTTATATTTTGGTAACTTCATTTTTTTCTATACTACAGTTACGCCTTTGTATATATTTTGTATGATAAATTGGATGTCTATAACTATAGATTTGTTCTTTTGAGAAGCTAATACTGAAGACCTGACTAAAATAATCATGTAACTATCCTACAGTATTGTACTTAACTTTTACAGGGGAGAAGAGAGTTCTATTTTTGCATTGATTATGATATTCTGAATAAATATGGCGTATATTTTAGTTGGTATATCCAGAAATAAACTTAATTTCCATTGAATTTGGTGGTTTTTTATATGCTGTCATGTAGACATTAGAATATCACTTTATTCTGCTAATTATTTCCAAGCGCCTTGGTCTGTTCTGTGATTTTTCTCCTCCATTACAGTTCTGTTTCCCTTAAGAAATTCCTTCTTGGTTCCTTTGTCTTTTAGCTAATTGCCCAGAGTAGAAAGGAAAGCTTCCTTTCAAAGAAATTGTCTTTCTCCGGAGTGGGGCAGGCTCCACGTTCTGTGCAGACACATTGGAGAGGTTGATGGTATATTTTAAGAGAGCGTTTATTGAAATTAAAGCTGGATGGGACAACTCCAGAATCCGGTGTAGAAGGGCACTGCCATCAGGTACCAGAGGGACCCGGGGCACAGGGAGTGAGGGCAGTGAGCCGCCCGAGGGGACGGAGTGCTCTCCTGCTGTGATGTTCCCTGGTTCTACCAGGAGAGACGTGAGTATTAATTGCTCTGTGGCCATTGCTGGTGAGTGGTTGTGCAGCAGCGTGGGGGTCGCAGCCGGGTATTATCGATGGAGCAGAAGGACCTCGGAGGGTGTGCAGAGCTGCCAGGAGGGCTCTAACCCCCAGCATTTACAACCGCGACAGAGAAACACTCTCCTTCCTGAGCACAGATTTAAGACAGTCTTATACGTCTGCCACATGGGTCAGTAATCACAGGTGAAGGGTAGAGGCAGTCCCACAACTGTTGATCCCTCTGTGATTAAAACTGCTCTCCTTCAGTGTCAGCTCTCTTCAATGTCCACACTCCTAAAGTGGACACTTCCCTGTTTTGTTTCCTCTTTAGATTTTTCATTTCATGCCCAGGGAAAGATCTGGGACAGGGGATCCTGTAAGTCTTTAACTGCGCCCTGAGCCCACTGAGCACTGGGCCGTGTTCCCATCTCTGACGCCCGTGGACGCTCGTGCAGACGGGAGGGGTGCGGCGCGGACGCCCCGCAGGGGCAGGCACGACCTCGGAGCAGCATGGGCTGTGACACGAGGTGAGGAGAGGCCGGTGGTGAGAGTGTGGCTGGAAACGCAATCCTCCCAGGGGTGTTATAACCATTACTTCTCCTGCGCCCGGTGCTGACCCCAGAAGATGCACGGACACATGTGGAGGTGATTGTGTGTTTGCTCCATGAGCAAGGCTGACCCAGGCCCAGGGCCACTGTTGTGCTGACCTGCCCTCAGGTCGGTGGGAAGCCCCACGCTGTTCGCTTGAGGAGGTCCTCCCTGCGTTTGGGATGACCCACAAAATGGCTGTTCTGTGGGGTCGGCCTGAGGAAATGCCACGTTGTGGACTTGGCTGCATGTGAGACTTGCTCCCTGAGAGCTGTGAGGCCAGCAGGCACAACGCAGACCCCGCCACGCCAGATGCCAGGGTGCCACCCACAGCCGCCACCATTGCCCTTGTGCTTTCGGGCACAAGGGCAACTCTGCGTCAGCTTCTCTGGAGCCATCTTCCTAAACTCAGGGGAGACCCGTGTGCCACCAGAGCCGGGCCAGCTCGGATCCTCCTCCTTGGCCTGGTCCCCCCTCCCTTGTGCTTCCACAGGCCTGTCCTTCTTGGTAGGGGGAGGGGCACCTCCCAGCACTGCCCCTCCATGGGGCACCTTCCCTACCTGCCTTCCAGGTGCTCGGGGAAGGTGCCCAGCCGACTGATGGGCACCTATGCCGAAGGCGGTTCACCTCTGAAGCCTCAGTGGGTAAAGTATGGGGGTGTGGGGGAGAGGGTTCATGCTTTGAACAAGTGGATGCATCCACTGAGCTTCTGTGTCTAAGTATTTCCATGGAAATATCGAGAGCATATGGATAATATTACTATGTTACAAATGGATGACAGGTTGCTTCACACAATAATGTTTTTATATCTCAAGTCAAAAGCAGGTTGTGCGAATGGAGAAACGCTGGAAGGGCTGGTCAGGAGCAGGCCGGGACTGCTCAGCCCACTGCTGTATGAGGCATGGCCCTGGGGGCTGCCCAGCGGCCAGTGAGATAGACAGGGAGGAGGCGAAATGCACAGGACAGTGATGTAATTGTCGACCTGGGATTCCAAGAGGGTTTCCTTTAAAGATCATAAAAAGAATTCGGTAATGTGACTGGATTACATGACTGATACACAAAAATCAACAGTTTTTCTATATAAGAAAATAGTAATGGAAAAAATAAAACCCCTATGAATAAACGTATAAAGAAATGTAAAATTTACGTGAAGAAAACTTTAAAATCTCACTGGAGGTTACAGCAGGTTTGGGCAGGGGGTAATGTGTCCACATTGCTGCCGGGTGCTCCTCTGTAGCACGAATACCCCTTGAGATCTTACTAACGACAGGACTGCAAGTAGCTGGGTGAGACTAGCATGTGCAGGATGAATCCGAAAGCCCCAAATACGTACAGAAATTCAGTGCAAGGTAAAAGTGGCACCTCAGTAGGGAAAAGATGGGTTATCCCAGATTAGCTTCCGGGTGAATCATAGGTTAACAATGAAAGTATAAAAGTCCCAGGAGAAAATATGGAAAACAATATCAGTTATTAATTTCTAATTTTGGAATAAAAACTGACAGTCACATAAGAAAGAGATCAACTCAACGACATACAAATTAAAATTTTCTGGGTGGAAAAAGCATAACCAAAATCAAAAGATAAATGACAAACTGGGAGTCTTAATGGACACATTGGCCATTTCAGTCTTTCTGCTGCAAACAGTGACACAGACTCTCCATCTGCAGCTGTCACTTCATGTATTTCCAAGGACACCTGTCGGGTAAAGCACTGAAGCATGGACAGCGGGTGGAAGGCAGGGCAGGGGCAGTATAATTTGAGTGGACATTGCTGACTTGTCTCCTGCCTGTTTTTCTACATCCTTGCCAAAACAATGTTAGCAAACTAACTTTTCCTACTCTAGTAAGTGAGTAATTGTGTCTGGTCTGATGTGCGCTGGTTCTGACTCTGTGGGCAGAGCCCACCTAGGCAGGTGCAACGGGTGACTGCCAGGAGCCACCCTTCCCCTGCTTCTTTTGGGAGCCTCCAGCAAAGAGGGTGGACCTGCTCAAGGCCACTTTCTTGGGGTCCCCTGCAGCTGAGCCCTGAGGAGACCCCTGTGGAGGGGACCCACCTTCCTGTGGACACCAAATGTGCACGGCAGATGGCTCTGGGAGTGGCAGGCAGAGGGTGACGCCCGGGCCCCCCTGGGCTCTGTCCTCACAACCCTGCCCTGAGGCGGGAGGAGGCCTGCCTTCCACTGGCCTGTCTCCACTTCCCACCAGGTTCAACTATTAACTATTTTTGTAATAAAAAATGTTTTAAAGAGGTAAATGTAACAAAGGAATTGTTTTAATAAGAGATTTAAAAATCCAAACATCACTTTTTCTGCCAATATTCAGTAAACTTAATGGAATATCACTTATTAATTAGGGTATTGACAGTAGTCTTTCTCAGAAGGTTTTGAAATGACACCTCACAGTAAAGTTCTACCTTTCCTTCTGAAGAAGCTCAGGCGTGGAGACCCTCGAGGTCCTTACAGGTGTCGCGGCCTCTCAGCAGATGCTCCCCCTCGGCTTTGCTGTGACGTGTGTTTCAGTTTGGTGTCCAGGAAGCAGGGCCGGTCCCCCAGGGGGCCTTTGTGGAGTAGGTGCCAGCGGGTCTGAGGTCTGAAGGTTTCCTGTCAGCCTCACCTGTAGGGCTGCCGCCCGCACCTGCCCTGCCTCTGGGAGGAGGAGGGTTAACCAATCCTGTGCCTTCTGTTCACTTGGGATCACTCGGTCCCACTACAAGTTTGCTTTCCCCTTTGTTATTTAATGTCGATGTTAAAGCCACTAAGAGGGTTGCCTGTTTCTACGCCGAAGTCACTGGACATGAAGAGAGCCCATTTTTATATTTTATATAAAATATATAACGTAAATTTGTATTTCTGTATTTTATAGGTTTAAGTATATTTTTAAATTTCTATATATACATGTACATATCAAGATAAAGCAAATAGATTGAGGTTGTTAGCAACCAAGGTTTTTAGTAGAAGACAAATGTGATGTTATAATTCAAAGATAAGTCAAGATATTAAGTCCCTTTGAAGTTAAATTTAAATCAGAAATATTAGCTTGCACTCATGATTTTTTAAAAATCCATATTTCCATCCTTCTCCACTGAAAATGCCCAAAGCAGTCTTAGCTCATTGGCAGTAGCGCCCCTGGAAAGAGACATGGGACACGTGTGCCGTGGCCACACGCCTACAGTTGTATTATTTTAATTCTAATCTTGTTCTGTTAAACTATGAAATGAAGAAAATTAAAACATGAGGTTAATATTCAAGAGTGATTATGTTGTATATACAATATAAAAATTGATCTGTTGTAAGTTAGTGAAAGTAAATAATCCAAGACTCAACACTCATTTTTTATCATTCATACTGATTAATTGGCAAAATTCAACTTCATTTTGGTTACGTAAGTGCAGACTTTAAGGAAAATACTCTTCATCATCTGTTTAGAAGAGTGCAAGTTAATTATCTAAAGGATAACTTCACTGGGCATGATTTAATTTATGTATGTATGTGTTTGTTTATTTCCCTAAGAAGAGTGATTAGAAGTCCTATCAATTATAGAAATCTCATAGTCTGCTCAGAGAAAATAACTTGTTGACTTTGGTAGAAAAACAGCAATTTCTAGTTATTACATAAAAATAAAGCCAGAAAATAGATGTAGTAATGGAAATAAAGAGAAATATCAAAATGGTATAATTGACAAACAGCTGGAATACCACTACCTCATACCATATGTACAAGTAAATTCCAGATGGATTGAAAATTTTAATGTAAAACCTATAAGATTAAACTGTATTAGATTTTATATGTCTGTAACTTTGGATGGGAGTGAACTTCCTAAGCAGGAAAGGAAACCCAGAAGTTATAAGGGAAAGTCAGATAAATTTCTTTTAATTGTTGTAAAATATGCACAACATAAAATTTACCATCTTACCGTTTTTAAGTGTACAATTCAGTGGCATTAAGCACATTCACATTGTCGTGCAGCCATCACCACCATCCATCTCCAGGGCTTTTCCATCTTCCCAACAGATGTATTTTAACACACAAGTTTAACATATTGAACAGCAAAAAGACACCATAAATAAAGACAAGAGACAAACCATATGTTGGGCAAAGACGTTTAACAACACTTTATTTCTAGCACCCCGAGTGCTAGAAATCCTATAAATTGGTAGGGAAAGGCAATCCAATAGAAATGTGGATAAAAGAACATAAATAGACATTTCACAGAATGATAATTTTAGATGGCTAGTAGACATCTGAAAATTGGTTGAGAAAATGCAAATGAAAGCAAGAATGAAATACTTTTTTTTTAATCCATGAGATTGAAAATTAAAATGTGTCATGCATCCCTACATTGCTGGTGAGTGAATTGCTGGAAATTGGTATGGGAAATGCTAATTATAGTAATAAATACCATTTTTTTAAACTCATCAAATTGACAAAAATTAAAACGAATAAGAAATATCCTTTGCTGGTAGGAATGCAACTGCTAAAACTTTTGGGGGATGTAATCTACAAATACCTACTAAAAATTAAAATCCTTTCACCCAGCAATCAACCTTTGGGAGTCTATTTTATAAAAATGAAAGCACCATTACATATAGCTATACGTATGTATACATATACATATATGTATGTACGTTAATACCACGTAAGAGATGCAAATACAGTATCCTGAAAACATCCTACTGTGAGAAGCTGTGGAGGTTAAGAGCCCTGTCGGGAGAGAGAGGCCACAGGCCCTGCAGTGCCAACAGGTGAGCAAGAAACTGTCTTGCACCTGGGTCATCCTGGCTGAGTGCTCCCCAGATTCCTGGCCCACGCAAATGTGCACAAAATAATGTTTTAGGGTACTTTGTTATGCAGCAATCTTGGTTTCTATAAGGAAAAAGTCTCTTTCTGCTATTCCCTCACATCATTTAGTTCCTTTTTATAGAACATGTGAAGGTACTTTTTTTTAACCAAAAATCTCTCTCTATTTACTAATGGAGTCAAATAAGCAATTTACATTAGAAAACAAAGGGAAAAGTTATTAAGTTTTATGTAAAAAGTATTATAGTGTTGATATTTGGGGGAAAAAACTCATCACCAGAGGCAACAATCTTCTTTTTGCAAAATAAGCTACATGGCCTATTTGGTAGGCAGTACATTGTAATTGCTTTGTTTTTATTATCCCTTTACATGTTTTAAAACTTTGCCAGTAAAGCTTTTCTAATAGTGCTGAAGAGACGTTTTTCCTGCTTACTTGGCGAAGTTTGCTCTCTGAATAAAATAAAAAGCAAAAGTTGTGTTGATTCTCCTCCTCTCTCCTCTTGCTCCTCACTCTTCCTCTTTCTTTTTCCCTCCTTACCTCTCTGCTTTCCCCAGAATCAATCAACCAGAGTTCTCATTTGCCAGCAACAGGACTCCACGCCGCACTCAACACAGCGGGGATTTGTTGGTGCATGTTCTCGATGGCGGAGCCAGAACTAGGCTTGGACACAGACAGGGGGCCTGGGCACAGGGAACACAGCTGGGACCCAGCAGACCTGCCCCTTCTGTGATGAACTGGACATCCAGTTGTGTCCACTTCCTTAAACCCGCATGTAAGCCCCATGGGAGCATCTGATTTGCCTCACCTGGGGTAAGTGTCGCCCCCATGGTGAATGGGGTGGGAAGGGAAGATCTCCAGCAGCAGGCATGATGAAAGAATATCCAAAAAGGAGATGGGGCTGCCGGTAGGAAGGCACACAGATGGCCACTAAAAACGTAATTTCATCAAGGTTCTGCTTAGAAAAAAGCAAGCAAAAATTGAAGATGAACATTACTTAAGACCCAGAAATCCCATTCTAAATGTCTATATACTGCGTGTCTAAACACTAAGAAGTCTCCCACCTGTGTGCAAAGAGACATTAACAAGGATGTTGATTGTAGTAATGGAGTAAGAGTGGAAAAAAATGGCAACTCTTAAATGTCATCAAGAAGAATGTGATCTATTCACGTAGTGAAATACTATTACCAGTTAAATGAACTAAAACGATGTGTCAACTTGAATTTTTTTTTTTTTTTTTTTTTTTTTTTTTTTTTGCGGTACACGGGCCTCTCACTGTTGTGGCCTCTCCCAGACGCATAGGCTCAGCGGCCATGGCTCACGGGCCTAGCCGCTCCGCGGCATGTGGGATCTTCCCGGACCGGGGCACGAACCCATGTCCCCTGCATCGGCAGGCGGACTCTCAACCACTGCGCCACCAGGGAAGCCCAACTTGAATAAATTTTGACGCGTAAATGAGTGAAAAGGTCAAATGTACACTATGATAGCATTTATATAAAGTTTAGAAACATACAAAGCCATATAAGCATGTATATAGTTTCAGAATATGTTTATATGCAGCATAGGTATAAAAACCTGGATGGAGAGGAATGGACCGATGTCCAGAGACAGTTCTCTGACTTTCTACATGTCAGCACATCTTGCAGGCGAGGCCCTGCCTGCCTTGTGTTCTGCACTATCTTTAGAAGGATGTTCATGTAGGTAACAGACTTGCCAGACAGAGATGTGTCTCCTTCAGCTCCTCTCCTGTAACACAGCCCACTGTGCTGGCAGGTGCCATCTGGCCCTCTTGGCATGGCCCTGTGAGAATTGGGGCTCAGAATATTGGTGCAAAAATGCTAATACTGCTATTGCTGTGGGCAATGAATGGTCCCTTGTCTCTGACCCTGGAGTCGCATGCCTTCTGCCAGCATCCAAGAAACTGTAACAGGCGATAGTATCAGCTTACAAATGGCGTAAAATTTCAGATTCTTCATAACAGTTGACAATTACCTTCAGGCTAAGAGTTGTCTCTAGGAAGGGAGGAAGGGGCCTGGAATAAGAGGGGTCAAAGGGAGGTTGTACATTTCATTTCTCAAGAAAAAGCTCTGAAACAAACATGGCCATGTGATAGTATATATGCCCTTATTATATTCTCTATATTTTTTGGTATGTCTGAAATATTAAATTAAAAAGTGAACTTACATTTTAAAAATCCCAGAGAAATGAGTTTTTTTAAACAATAATGAGTTTTCTTTCTTAAACCTGTAATCTATAGATTGGATCTCCTTTCTTTTTTCTTTCGTATTACTTTTCATCATGTTCATCTCTGTTTTTTCTCTACTTTCTAAAAATTTTGCTTCAATTTTCTTGTTGAGATGAAATTTACATAAGATTAGCCATTTTAAAGGGAACAATTTAGTGGCATTTGGCACATTCACAATGTTGTGCAACCATTACCTCTATCTAGTTCCAAACTATTTTCATCTTTCCAGAAGAAAACACTACTTACTAAGCAGTTACTCTTCTCCCCTTCCCTCAGCTCCTGGAAACTACCAATATGCTTTCTGTTTCCATGAATTTAACTACTTTGGATACGTTTTAAAACAGCATCATGCAATATGTGACCTTTTGTGTCAGGCTTTTTCCATTTAACATAATGTTTTCAAGGTTTAGTCACGTTGTGGGTTTGAATTTCTGTCTGGGGTCATTTGCTTTTAGTCTGAAGAAATTCTTTTATTATTTCTTGTAAGGTGGGTCAGCTGCAACAAATTCTCTCAGTTTTTGTTTATCTGGAAATGTCCTATTTCATCATCAGTTCTGAAGGATAGCTTTGCTGGACATAGAATTCTTGGTTGACAGTTTTCCTTTTGAGCCCTTTGACTATGTTATCTCACTCCCTCTGGCCTCCATTGTTTCTGCTGATAAGTTAGCTGTCGATCTCATTGGGGCTCCCTTGTAAGTGAAGAGTCGCTTTTCTCTGGCTGCTTTCAATATTTTCTCCTTGTTTTTGACTTTCAGCATTCTTGCTATAATGTGTCAGTTTGTGGATCTCTTTGAGCTTATCCTACTTGGAGTTTGTTGAGTTTCCTGGGTGTTTAGTGTTTTTTTTTTAATACATTTGGAAATTTTCAGCTCTTTATTTCTTCAAATATTTTCCACTCTTTCTGATACTCCCATTATGCATAAGTGGTTTGCTTAATGCTGTCCCATATTCTTCTTAGGCTCTGTTCATTTTTCCTCATTTTTTTTCCTCTCCATTCTTCAGATTACTAATCTCTATCAACCTACTTTCAAGTTTGCTAATTCTCTGTTTTACCAGCTCAAATCTACTGTTAAGCCCCTCCAGTGAAAGTTTCATCTCAGTTATTGTACTTTTCAACTCTAGAATTTCCATTTGGTTGCTTTTCTTAATATATAATTTCTATCTGTTTATTGGTATTTTCTATTTGATATGACAATGGCATCATACCCTTCTTTACTTCTTTTTTTAATTAATTTATTTACTTTTGGTTGTGTTGGGTCTTCGTTGCTGTACACGGCCTTTCTCTAGTTGCGGCGAGTGGGGCTACTCTTTGTTGCAGTGCATGGGCTTCTCATTGCGGTAGCTTCTCTTGTTGCGGAGCGTGGGGTCTAGGCACGCGGGCTTCAGGAGCTGTGGCACGCGGGCTCAGTAGTTGTGGTTCACAGGCTCTAGAGCACAGGCTCAGTAGTTGTGACACATGGGCTTAGTTGCTCCGCAGCATGTGGGATCTTCCCGGACCAGGGCTTGAACCTGTGTCCCCTGCATCGGCAGGCGGACTCTCAACCACTGTGCCACCAGGGAAGCCCCTGCTTTCATTTTTAATCTCTTTCCACATCCAGTGCAACACGTCCTCAGGACCGTGTGAGGGAACATCTTTATGGTCCTACTGTGCTGACTCTTCTAGAAGCCCCCAAATGTCAGTGCCCCCATCAGGCTGCCCGGGGGCCTCGTCCTCCTTTTGCATCACTCTCCAGATCCCATCCTGCTGCCCTACACGAAGTTGTTGTGGACACATCAAGGCTTTGAATTGGTTTCTGTCAAAAAGGCTTGCCCGCAGAGTTCAGAGAAAGGAAATCTTCACTTTGTTAAAGGCCACTGGGTCTCCTGGGCCAGCAGCTCGAGCCCCTGGCCCTCCTCTAAGCTGAGCAGCTTTGGGGCTGCACTCTGGATGCGGGGGGAGCGGCGGTGAGGTCCCAGCATCGCCCTGGGGCTCCTCTCACACCCTACATCCGATCAGAAGGACCTTGGAGTGGCATAGTGAGTCCTCGGGCATCCGTTGTAGCTCGTGCTTCCCGCCCAGTGTCCACCAGCTGGGTCTGAGCTCCAGCCTCCCTGCCTGGGCCTCTCACAGTGACCTGGCCCAGCTATTTGTCGGCCCCTCTCCTGGTGGCTCTCAAACACTCGGCCGCATTCCCCTGGCCCCGGCCCCGCCCAGCAGCCTGAGCCCGGACGGTGCCGGTTCCTGGGCACCTGGGTCAGCTGACAGCAAACCAACCTCTGTGTTGGGACGAGTGTGTGAAGAGTACAACACAAGGCGGGTGAGGACAGGGGTGAGGGTGCCAGGGGAACAGGAGAGGGGACTGGGCAAGAGCAGCCTGGCTCCGGAGCCAGAGGCCAGGGTGCCGGGCTGGGGGCAGGACTTTGGGTTGGGTCCCAGGAGATGGGAGCCCCCGGAGCTCCTAGTATGGCCTGGTCAGGCTGCCCATGGGGACTGAGCACAGAGAGGAGGGGGAGGTTCGGGGCTGCTGGTGGGAGAGTCGGTGGCTTGGACGAGGGAGATGGGGGTTGCTGCTGAGGAGCATGCGGATTCTGGATGTAGCCACCTGAGTTTCCATCCAAACTAAGTCCACAATCCAGCCAGGGGAAACTTTTAAAACTCAGAAAAATAAAACCTGAATCATTGCACATCACTTCCTCGTTTAAAACTGGGCAGGAGACTGGGGTGTGGGGAACCCCACCCACAGGGCAGCAGCAGTCAGCTCTGGCCCTGCCGCCGCTGGGAATGAAAGGTTGAGGAGCTAGGTCTTCGCATTTCTCCGGAGAAGCAGAAATTTGAAATCTTTGGGTGAAATCTTCCTACTTTTACCCTTTAAAATAATGGAGGTCAAATGACCATGTTTTGAGGATTTGACTTCTGCTCATAGGAGGCAGTCACGAAGTTTGCTGGATGGAAAAACTGATACTCCTACAGCTTAGGTATCTTTATTATTATTGTTGGTCTTCAGACTTTCCCCCTTGACACAGCGGAGGGAAAGTATATGGCAGTGGTGGTGGTTATGAGGGGAGGGGTGACGGGGAGGGAGGTGGGGACGACCCCAGGGTGGGGGATGCTTCAGATCCTCTGCCATGGGCTCCTTGCTCCGTCTGCAGTCGCCGGGCCCTGTCCATGCCTGACTCTAGGAGGTGAGGATGGGGAAGGGGTGGTGGTGAGGGCAAATGACTCTGGAGGGACTGGACTTGCAGCCCGGGCTCTAAAATGATGGGCTCAGAAGATGTTCCTGCTCCTGGCCCCAATCTGGAATCAGACACTGCTCGTTGTGAATGACCAATACTGAAGCATCCACAGTGGTTTCAGCAGCAAGTTATTTTATTGGTTTTAACTGCTTTTTCTTCCAATAACATTATGCTACATGTGTGTGTGTGAGGGGAAAGTGATACCCCAGCGTTGGAGACGCCAGGATGGGCAGCCACTATGGACTGTCTTCCAGCCGTGGTGTGGCAGAAGGACCGGGGCCCAGCTCCCCGGACGTGGTGGTCATGTGATTTGACACATCATTTAATATACGTGAGATCCAAGGTTTGCTTTAAGGATGAAATAAGTATGTAACTTCTGGTCGGGGTGCCTCTGTGCTCAACAGAGGGCATCGGCACAGAATTATTTTAACATAATGGACCTATTTCTTCCTCTTGTACAACAAAGACTCTTACCAGAATTCCCAAATTCTACTTTGATTTCGCACTGATACTTTGATATACTGTAAATAATATGCTGTCAGCCATTGAAATATGAACCTCTCAGCCTACAATTCACCCTGTCCTGAGTATTTATAGGACTAAGATGAATTTTAGGACTGCTTCAGAAGGGCAGCTGCTCATGCCCAGTGATTACGGGAACATGAGGAAGTTTGCCGAAGAACCTTTCCAATCAGTTTACTGACACCTGAAAGGTCAGAAGGAGAGATTAATTTATTTTTGTTTCCTGTTAATCAGTCTCCTTGGATTAAACTTTGCAGTCATTTAAAACCTTTCATTATGGTTTTAATTTACATTTCCCTAATGAGAGAGTACCTTTTCACGTGTTTACTGGCTATTTCATACCTTCTTTTGTAAAGTACCTTTCAAATAGTTTGACTGTTTTGGGGGGACACCTTTCCTTAAAGAAGCTAGATTGGGGGTTATGTTCTCCACAAACAGTTGATCTCTGGCTGAGACGGGGAGATACCCTGGCCCACGATTCTGTGTCGGTCAGGGTTGGATCACAAAAGCAGAACATTTGTAAGTGACACGGAGTCGGTACTTACTACAGGCAGTAGTGGTAGTGAGCAGCGCACGGAAGGGCACTGAATCAGGGCCTGGCAGGACTGGCAGGTGGGCAGGAAAACTGGCTGTGAAGGGGGGGCAGGGATAGACGGGCACTCACAGCACCACTTGGGCCCACAGAGCAAACAAACCCTGTCTGTCTTTTGTCCCTTCAGCCTAAAGGACACAGGCGACTGGCAGAAGGTGCTGGCGTCCTTCGCCACGAGGCTGTGAACGCACCCCTGACCCAAGACAAGGGGATGAGGGGACACAGGGAGAGCAGGTCAGGGGTGTGCGGGCTGCTTGGTGCCTGGCGCCCTGCGTTCCTGGCAGGTCCTGGCCACTGCTCGACCCCTCCTTCCGCGTCGCCCACAACTTTCTCTATGGCATCCCTAACCTGCCTTAGAAAAAGACTAAAGAGGACAATTCAGGTAATACAAACTTTAATGTTTTATGAAGTGGACCTTTTAAATTGCAAAATGGGGCAGAAGGCAAGAAGCTCTCACAGGATAAAGAATAAAGAACGAAGAAGAGACAAAGAGGAAGCACGCAATCAGTGGGGGCTGCAGAGCCCGCCTTGTTTGGGGTGAGGAGGCCCAGAGCTAGTAGTGCATCTGGGGACGGCTGGCTGGATGCCCTGCATTTCTGGTCAAACGAGTGCTTGTAGGACATGAAAGTCATCTACGTTTCGGTGTGCTGACAGGTCACCCCAGGCATGAGTGTCTCCATCTTCGGCCTAGAAATTTATTTCAACACTTGCAACCCCAAGGAAGGGAATTCCGGGGAGCACGGACCCCTGTGGCTAAGTTGACCCAGTACAAAGTCACCGGAGAGCCTGTCCTTGCTGGCAAGGATGAGAAAGGGTGAAGGAAGCTGATAGTTACTGAGGACATTTTGGGCCAGGTTCTGTGCTGAACACTGAACTCACTGACCATTTGTACCCCGCTGACTGACCGTGTGTCAGAAAGCAGTGTGCTAGGGTGGGGGCTGCAGCAGCCACCTTCTACCCAGCTGCTGGTCACTGCAACGGAGAGCAGGCCCCAAACTCAGCAAGGGACCAGCCAGCCCTGAGGGGCTCTGCTGGACATGGGGGAAGTGGACGGGGGTCACCACGGCACCAGAGGAGGCAGAAGCTGTGAACTGTTGTGGCTTTAACAGACCAAGGAAACTTCACTACACTTTACTATCTGCAGGTGGTTTGAAAATAACGTTCATCGCTCAGGAGTTGTTCCATCATTTTTGATAACTGATGCGTAGCAGCCACACCTAAGTGCATCTGGATGGACAGTCTTTGAGGTGATTGTTTACATCTTTTACTTGCCGTATTCTTCCTTTTCCTATACCCGCTCCCCTTCAAAGAGAGAGAACAGATGTTTTTTGTTTGGCCCAAGGAGAGTATTGCAGCAAGGCTGAAAGCAGAAGTCGCCTGCAAAATATTTTCCTTTCTGTCTTTGGTGATTTAAAATCTACACTCATAGAGGGGGGAGTGAGGTTTGTGGGTCCTGGAGCAGTGGGGGCAGCCAGATCCCAGAGCGGGTATTTGCATGGAGATGCGGACATGGCCAACCTCACAGCAGATCAGGTGAGGAGGGAATTGTTATCTACAGTTTACAGATTGGACACTGAGACAGTTTGATGGTGCAGACAGCACAACAAAATGTGCCCGTGACACGGCTGAGACACACGGGACAGAGGCCTCCCTCCTGGAGCTGAGCTCATCCGTGTCCCGTCCCGTGTATTTATCTGGATGGGGTTTCGCTTCCCCAGCAGAATTACCCTCAATGCAAGCATCTCTCACTCCTTCTCCATTTCTTATTAATTTAAAAGGTACAGCGAGTAGGGTGGATCTTTTTTGGATAGCTTGAGTCCCATCCAAATGTTATACATGAGATCCAAATAACCGAATTATATTCTCCGATTCACATTTATCTTGCGGTTGGTTGGGGCCCTCAGAATCTTTTTTCAACATTTGCTCATGGTTACCCTTGTATTTTTGTCTCCTTGGATGACTGACCTTCTTCTGTAGACTAAGTACAGTCGGGATTTAATGGACACCAGGTAAACTGCAGTGGATTTATACTGAGAAAGAATGTTTCTCACATCCCACTCCTTGAAACCATTTTCAGTTGATTTCCACCCAGTTTAGTGATATTTTACCTCAATATTATTTCTTGTCCATCACAATACGAGGCTCCATTCATTTCCCCGATCTCTCCGGGGCCCTTCCTAAGCAGCAGGTGCAGTTCTGGCCACCACGGACACATGTGCTCCACTCTTCGGAGCAGAAGCAAGTGCTGCTCTCCTGGCCTCTGCCTGGGCCCTTGGCATGAACACAAGAGGTTACTAACGGTCAGGTGAGCTGGCGGATTTTACAGAGAGCAAACGTGCATCCAGACGCCTCTGGCTCTGCCACTGCTGTGGCGAGTGTGTGTGTGTGTGCAGGGCTGTGGGAGGGGGCAGCTGAAATGCAGAACAAATATGAGGACAGCGTTCCTCCCATAGCTGTTTTCCAGAAATAGAAACAGAGACCTGCACTTTCTAGTTATAAATTAGGGAAGACAGCAAGAAATGGGAATGCAGAATGAATTAAGATTCATCATAAATGGTAAAGCTGAGGCTAAGATGTAAAATTCGGGTCTCAATTTAAGAGGGTTAAATCGTACGCAAGGAAATGATGCCCAAGTGAAATAGAAGAACGAATTGTTTCCTGTTCTTGGAAAAAACATTTTCTCCACTGTCCATGGGCAGTTTCAGGTTTAGAAGGAAAACGCCATTTCTCTGTTGACCTCAAGAGGGCAAGAAAACAGTTTCTCCAACCCCATAGCTGCTGTTAGTTGGCACATTAAATATAGGCTAGCAAGTAGATGCTTGTCAAGATTCAGATTACCTGTATTAAGCACTGATTAGCTCACTTCTCATTTAAAGAAGTTTTCCGTGGAGGCCAGATTCAAAGCTGTCCCACTGCTGTAGACACTCCTCATTTGCCTGGGGCCTGGGACTCCCTGGGAGCTGGGCTGAGCTGAGCAGGAGGGATGTCAGCGCGGCTGTAGGTGGCAGTATGGTTCAGCTCCCGCACTGTGCATAGCCAGTTCGGGATTTTGTGGTCTGGAGACAAGTTAATCTTTCACAGCCTCAACTTTCTCATCTGTGTAATGGGGAAGACTAGCTGCCACAGTTGTCCTGAGGATTGAATTAGATAATCTCCGTAAAATTCCTAGCACAGGGCCTGGCACAATAAATGGTAGTTAATATTGTATCACCTATGAGCACTGATCAAATCCTACACAGCAGTTACCATCATAGCTGAGGACAGCTGAGGACTGTTTAAAGGAAGTTGAATTAAGCTAACATTTCACTAACTAAAATGTTACTGATAAGTTAATGTAGATTTCGAAAGATTCTTTTCTCTGATATTATGGAAGCATGAGCTGGTCAACTTTTGGCGGGGAGGTGGAGACATTGAAAATTAGCTGCTTTAATTAGCTGCCCTTCTGTTATACCAGGCCTGAAACCCCAGACTGGTATATTTTGATATGTCTGCTGGGGGGTTAATTTTGGCAATTAATTTGTCTAATTTTGGTGGCTGTAATAAAGCTGGGTTAAAATGCCCGTATGCTGTGGCAGTAACCAAACCCCTATCAAACACAGTCAGGTTGGCCAGTGTGAATGCTAGTACTTCTGGAAGACAACATGTATACTGTCCGCACTCAAGTGGAGTTTAAGTCCCAAAGGCCTTCCTAGGAGAGATGTAGGTCCTCCAAGGAGAAAGGGTCGCAGTGGTAAGAATCCACCTGAACTCCCCATCTGGGAAGGGGCTGACTAGGTGGGGATAGAAGGATTCATCCGTCCCACTAAAGGCCCTGCAGCCCTACTGTGCATCTCAGCTAGTGCCAGAAGGCCGGCTGCCCGCGGCGCAACCCCCCCCCCCCCCCCCCCCCGCCGCCGTCGTCTCCCGGCTCCGGGATGGAGTTCCCCGTCCGGCCGGCGGTGGGCGCACGCCCAGCGAGGCCGAGCCGAGCCGCGTGCGCAGCCGGGGGTCCCGCGGCCCGGGCGCCCGCTCGCCCAGCTCGGTGCCCGCGGCCCGCGGAGGTCAGCGCGGCCCGCGCGGGGTCCGGCCAGCCCACTCCGCCCCCGCCCGGCCGCCGCCGGTCCAGCTTGGAGGGGGATGGGGAGAGCGGAGAGGCCGGCGGACAGCGAGGCAGACGGCGCGGAGGCGGAGGCGGCACCCGCGGCACCGTCTCCCGCTTCCCTGCTCGGCGCAGCGGGCCGGCCGGCCGGCCGGGCCGGGAATCTCCTGCGAACCAGGGAGGAGCTGCCGCCGCCAGGCCGGCTGAGCGTCCGGGGAGCGTGGAAGGGGGCGGGGAACGCGGGGAGCCGGGGCCGATCCCGGCCCTTAAAGCAGCCCCCCCGCGCCCCGCGCGCCGGCAGCCTCACTACAGAGCCGCGGCCGCAGGTGAGTGCCGACCCAGAGCTCCGGCGTCCGGCCAAGTTCGGTGCCGCGCGGACCGGGGGCGCGAGCGGCAGGACTGGGCGCCGGAACTGGACGTCCGCGAGCCAAGCCGTCGGCGGGCCGCCCTCCACCCCCGCGAGTCCCGGCGGCGTCGCGGTGGGCACGGCGGCGCCCGGGGCGCTCCCGGGGGCGGGCGCAGGAGGGCGGTCCCCACCGCACAGTCTGCTTCCCGGTGCCCCGCACGGTTGTGCGCCACCGCGGCGGGGGACGGCGTCTGCGGGCAGGTTGTGCGGGCATTGCCAGAGTTTGCGGGGAGGGAGGCGCAGAGCGGCGGGACCCTGGACCCCGCGTCCCGGGCACCCCGCGCGCTGAGCAGGGCGCGGGCCGCAGGGGCTCCAGCGGCGGCTGGGAAGCAGCTTGTCCCGGCGTCGCTGGCCCTCAGGCTGAGCCCCGAGCCCGCAGGAAGCGGGCGTGGGCAGAATTTCTGTGACCCTCACGGCGGAATAAACAGGAAGCGACGAGCACCCAGCCCAGCCGCCCTGCCTTTGTTGTGCGGTCTGCGGGGCGCAGCGCAGAGGACGCCTCCCGGGACCCCCGCCGGCCCCCCGGGGGCTAGGCGCGCCCCGTAAGTGCGTCGCCCGAGACCTGGGCTCGGTGCTGGGCAGCTCGCCGCGCTGGCCCCGAGGGCAAATCCTTGGTTTTAAACTTTTTTTTTTTTTTAACTGGTAAAGGAGGAGGCTTCCGATTAGGCGGAGGTTTCTGGAGGACGACGGGGACCGCGGCGGGGTGGGTGGCACCTGGAGAAGGCGGGTAGGTCGGGCCGCTTCCCGGGTGAGCGCGCGCGGGTTGGCACAGCGGGAAACTCGTAGCGAGCTGGGACCCAGACGCCGGAGTGATTACTGAGTGCTGGTGGACACATAAACTAGCGTAATTTTTGTTTTCCCCAGAGACTCTTTTAATTAACTAAAATTGGATAATCCTGATTTGCTTCTTTTCTCTTTCTCTGTGTTCCATCTACTCCCTTCTCCTTCTCCTTTCTAATTTTTTTTTGGCAACTTCGCATTCCTGGACCCTTCGCTTGTAGTTCAGTGCTGCTTTCTAAATGTTAGTTATGATGGTGGTAATATTTTTGGATGACCTACTGTGTGTAGGTGTTGTGGGATGAGGTGAGGTAAGCTGCACCGTGTTGATTCCAGAGCTGCTGTTAGTAGGCTTCTTGCAGTGGAGGTGGGTGGCGATGGTGAGCCACCCTGGCTCTTGGAAATATGTGGTCCTGTGGCTGGCATGGAGGTTGGTGCAGCCCTGGGGGCTAGACCAGGAAGATTCCTTTTAAAATGGTCCTTCCGCCTGTTTGGCTAGCTAAGAGGGTGTTCTCCTAGTCTGTCTCCCCTGAAGCTGCAGGACAGTGTGAGTTACAGGACAGGTCCTGGAGGATCTGCACTGAGAAACTGCCATTGCATCCAGTCAGGTCTGCATTTGCATAGGAGTGTTTAGTCTTACCAGGACTTATATTGCTTCTACTGTCACCTGTACATTTGCCCTTGTACTCTGCACTGTTCTCTTGAACATGTTCTTTATGTTCAGTGAAGGGTCATGTCAAATTTGAGTCATTGTACAAAGGAGTAGATCTGATTATTATCCATGTACATGTATTGAATTATAATAGTTGGTTTCCTATCCTTGGATGCTCTTTGATGGCTCTTGCAAAGAAGTGCTTTTTAAAACATGGGGGTATATTCCTCATTATCTTTGAGAGCTTAATTCTTTTAAGAGCTTCACTTTGCTATTGACATTGAGCACACTGTTAGGAATTAGGGCTGAGACTGTAAGTGCCAGTAAGGGATTTGCTGCAATGGACTTGTAGCTGCCTTCCTCCCTTATTTTAAAAGCCCCCTCTAATTTCTTAACATTCTGCTGTTACCCTCGAAAGAGTCTTGGCTGTGGTTCTAGTTTGTGGAGGCTTGTATTTACGATGGAGAAGGCTTTTCCCAGCAGGTATTAGGGCTGTCTCTAGAATCCTCTCTGGGGCCCTTTGCATGACCACAGTCCTGCAGAGGAACCCAGCCAGTGCCAGCTGCTTATTAAGGGATTTTGTGCCCATTTGTTGGCGTATTGTTTGAGTCAAAGTCTCCTGCCCCCACTTGCCAGAGTATATAGACAAATATTTATTCCCACCCCCCCCAATGCTGACAGTGCTCTAAGAATAGTTTTCTTGCCTGGCGCTGGGAGCAGGACCCGCCCGCCTGCAGAGGTGTTTACAGTTTGGGCCTGGGCTGCAGTGTGGGTTGACTTAGCAGCCTGGCATAGCGGCCCGCATCTCCTGGGACGTGCTTGGCTTTTCCTCAGGGCTGTTGGAGGGTTGCCTCCCAGCCTGACAGGAGCATAGGGAGGTGACAGTGACTTAGTGCCCTGGGTGCGGTTCCTGGCCTGTGGTCCAGCAGAAACCCCTAAGCTTGTCCAGATCCCTGTGCAGTCACCCCCATGGTCTGGGCAGGAGGTCATGGCTTTTTGTCATCACGTAAAACCAACCACTCAGCGCTCAGGGCAGGGACACTGGCAACTGTGACTGTTCAGATCTTCCTGGCGGCCCTTTGCAAGTTTATTCCTATCTTTCTTCTGTGTCTGGGCTTATGGCGTCTCTGTGATGTGTCTGTTCTTTTGGGTGAGAGTTAATAGAGAAGGAAGAAAGAAATGAAAAGATCATTCCATGTTAACCTGGAAAATTTTTAGAAACGTTTGACGTACTTCATATAGATTTGTGGCTATTCAATGTAAACGGTGTGGAATGCTACGGGGTCCCCAGTGCCCTCTCTCCCTGCTTCCACCCCCTCCTTTTTTAGGTCACAGAACACTCTCCTGGAAGCCAGTATTTTCTCACGTCAAAGTGACTTTCTGCCTACATGGGATTTGTTAGCTTAGAGTTACACCGTGACCTATACCATGGGTGTGATGGAAAGTGAATCTTCAGTTTTTAAATAGCAATGTATAGCTTCTGACTCCATCTGAAAATTTAGGCCACAAGACCTGCCATGTATTAGGGAGATTTTTTGGTGGCGTTATTAGCTTTATTTTTAGGCAGCTAGGGGACACAGGTGAGCACCTGTACTATTAATTGCTGTAGAAATATTGGGTTCGTATTTCCCATTAATACTGTTTTTCTTTCTATCATAGGAGGACTTGAAAATAATGTTTGTGTTGTCTCCTATCCATGTGATTTGAGTATGGATTGCTTTTCTTTGAATTTCCACTAAAAATGGTACTTTGGCCTTTTAAGCTGTTTTTGTAAGGACTTTTCTTTCCACCAGGCTTGTTTTCCAGATAGGTCTTGGAAATTACGAAGAACATAGCTATAATTTCTCCCTTGATTGGCAGCAGAGCGCTTTCCCGGACAAAAATAAGGCTGCTCTGTGCCAAATGGTTGACTTTTCTAGAATAAAAACTCTAAAGGGTTTGCAAAGAGTCCTCTGGTTAATATATTGGCATTCCCAGAACCCACTAAAACCCCGGCAGCCTGCCAGACACCACTTAATGAGGACGCAGAGTGTCTGGCTCAAATCCCCACGAGCAGAAGCGGGTGGAGGCTGCTGTCCACACCCTTTATTAATTTTTAATGACCGTACTTTTGTTTTGCAGATTTTGCTCTGCACCCCCTCAAGACCAACAGACACGGGTGCCACCCCTCCCCCACTCATTTACTCATTTCCTTGGCATTGGAAAAGTGTTGAGACTTTCAAGGTTTAGAATCCTGCTGAGGGATCATTTCTGTTTGCATGAGTTCTTTTGTGGTTGGCTTTCTTTTTTTCCCATTCTTTCTCTCCCAGCCCTGCCCCCACCCGCCTTTATTTTGGAAGAGGAAGAGAGAAAAGGAACAGAAAAGGAGATAACTTTTTTTCTTATGATGCTTTATTGTCTGCTGGAAAAAAGAAGCACTTATGAAACTTTAAGTTTGTCAGACAGTTTATATGACAGTGCAAGTTGGTGCTTGCCAAGCTTCAGACAGATTGCTAACGTTACATGACGGGGATAAATAAATTACCGCTGTGAGCGGTGGGCAGGGCCTTGGGCACCCAGGAGCATGCAGGATGTGCAGTACGTGGGTGTGTGGAAGGTCTCTGCGCGCTGCCTGGAATTCTGTGACTTGCTTTGGAAGCGAAAAGGGTGTGTCTCTTGCTTTTATTTTCGCCAGGGCTGCAGGCGGCAAAATCCAGGGAGCAGCTCTGTATTTTTCCCGGCCTGGTGGCCCTGCCTCTCGATGGCCCCTTACCCCCATGTCTCCCCTCCTCTGCATCAGGGGACATGGCACCTCGTCTTCCATCCAGGGTCCAGCTTCCGATGAAACTAAACTTTGGCTGCTGTTCTTTCTGCAGGTGCAGGCATTGAGAACAAATTGTCTGACATAAGTGTGTGAGCTGCCTGGGAGGGGGCTGGGTGACACTCCTTGGGCACAGTGTACTTTCATCCCTGGCGTGTGGATAGTCAGCTGGCAGAGTGACAGGTGTAATGAACTTAATGGTCTTGCTCTAGTTGCTGGCGGACACACTGCTTGTATTACAAAGCCACCTCCTAAGTTGGGCCCTGGCCAAATGACTCGCAGGATCTTCTCTGTGCAGACAGGATTCAGAGCCTGGACTGGCTAGGAATTGGGTGGGTGTGAGCGACATGGTCCCTAAATGGACCTAGAATTTCTCTTTAAAGTAAGCCTGGGGGCTTACCTGCTGGCGCAGTGGTTGAGAAGTCCGCCTGCCGATGCAGGGGACGCGGGCTCGTGCCCCGGTCTGGGAAGATCCCACATGCCGCAGAGCGGCTGGGCCCGTGAGCCATGGCCACTGAGCCTGCGCGTACGGAGCCTGCGCGTCCGGAGCCTGTGCTCCGCGACGGGAGAGGCCACGACAGTGAGAGGCCCGCGTAACGCAAACAAACAAAAAAGAAGTAAGCCTGCTCTGTCCAATTTGCAAAAAGGCCCCATCCCATCCTACCCCCCCACCCTGCTATCCAGCCATATTGTGGGGTGTGGCAAGGTGCCCCCCCATCCCTGGGGTTGTGGATTGCAGGCTCCCAGTGCTGCCTCCTTGGTTCCCCAGAAGTGGACTGGGCCTCTGGTGGCTGGTCCATGGCCCTGGGACCAGCAGCCTCTGCACAGAGTTGGGAGGGAATTTCGAGAGTGAAATCCCACTGTTCGAAAGGCGGAAGGCCAGGCCGTGCTCGGGAGGGCTCCCCCGGGCAGTGGTCAGAGCGACAGCAGCACCGCCCCTGTGCCAGGCTGTCCTTAGCGTTATATTAGCTGATTGAAGCCCCCCAGCAGCCCTGGGACGTGGGCACCGCCACCATGCCATTGGCACACAGGCAGCAAGAAGCCTGAAATGCCGGAGTGAAGAATCGCTGTCTCGTGAGCAAAGGTGGAGGTGGCCACGTCACGCTGGGGCCTGGGCTGTGACCCTGGGGCTGGCCCTTCCTCAGGGACCACTCACGGCGGGCGGAGGGAGACCAAGTCTCTCCTCGTCCCAAGCAGGGCCCAGGGCTCCTCCTTCTTTCCTACCTTTGTCCATGGCTCTGATTTACACCCCACCTCCCGGCCCCACCCCCATTTCTAAACCCTGCTCCTGTGCCTGTCCTGCCTGTGCTCACAGCCTTGGTTTCAAGAATTGGGCCATTGGTGGCTCTGTTTTGTCCATGTTGAACCTCGTCATCCCAGGAGGAATCAGCCAGAGAGTTGATGCCTGTGGTCCTGGGCTCTGTGGAACCACCTCCGCTGGTCTTCTCTGGGTGAGGTTTGTCGGATGTCGGTCCTGTCTTCCGAGGGGTACCCGAGGCCTGCGGGGCTGGACTGAGGTAGCCCAGGCCCTCCCGGCTCAGCAGGATCCAGCAAGTCCCTGAAAGTGGGGTGAAATGAAAAGATGATACATCTCTCAGATTCTCTGTCTCACTCCGAGGGGGCGTGGATTAATCAACCACATGTATCTGCGTGCAGTTCTTGTGTTCATCCCAGACAGACCTAAGTGTTTGAGGTTATGGGGCCTGAAGTGAGGCCCCAGGAGGTGCGGATGTCCAGGGTCCTGCAAGACGGCTCCCCAGCCCTTTGCAAACCTTCCCACGGCAGCAGGTGGGACCTGGCCTCTTCACACCCCTGAGTGGCTGCGTGATGCCGTCCCCTCTGAGGGGATTGTGGTGGCCACACACTGTGGGGCCTGGTGGGCCTCTGTCTAATTTGGTCCCTGGGGTGAGGTTGGACGGGTGCTCTTTTGCGTTGGGGGCTGCACTGGCCTGGGAGAGTTCCTGTCTGGTCCCCCTGTCAGGCATATAGGGGCCCGGGTTGGCCCTAGACCGGGTTCCACCCTCTATTTGAACCTGACTTTATTCCAGAGATTCTTTCAGGCCTGGCTGAAACCAGTGTCATGGATCTAGTCTCTGAAATCCTTTTTTTTCCTGATTATATACTTATTGAAGATAATTAGGAAACTATGAAACGAAGAGGAAAAAAAAAAAGAAACAAGAAGAAAATAAAAATGACTACAATTACCTATAATTCCACTACCTTTAGAGATGACCTCTATTTACAGTTTTGTAGATTCTTTCCAGACTTAATTATAAAATCATGCATCAAACTTGTATACTTTTTATAAACTTAACGTTCCATCCTGAACATATTTTCATGTAATTTAAATATTCTCCAAAAATACCACTGCTGATGACTATTAAATTCTACTCTGTGGTTATATTGTTTTTTTTTTTTCTAAGCCCGTTTTGGGACGCTGAGGCTGTTAGCAGTTTTCCCTATTATAAATAATTCTGCACTGGACATTCTGATTACGTCCTTTGGATAGCTTCCTCAAGGAGGAGGTGGTGGGTATAACTTTTAGAGGCTCCTCCAGAAGTATTACCAGTTGCTTCTCAGAAAGGCTGGGACACTGCACACGGACACGGGGGTGACTGTGGTCTTGCCAGTGCTGAATATTGTTATGAAAAAAATCTTTTCAAGTTTGGCAATGAAATGGTATGTTTAAATTTTTCTTCCCATTCTTCTGTTGTGAAAATCAGGGCGTGGCATCTGGGGATACACAGGTGAAGAGAGTTTTGCTGTTGCTAGAGCTTTGCTGTGGGCAGATGCAGTGATTTTAGTGGATGCTTCCAGCATGGAGATAAGACCTTTGTGCTGTTTTAAATTCGAATTAAATGTACTCAAGAACTTTGTGCTATTTTAAATTGGAATTAAACCTGCTCAGGTAGGTTAAGGGCACGAAACAGTCTAATAATACATTTTAAAATAAAATTACGGGATTTTATGGCCAAAGACTATGCTTGGTCTTTCCCCAACATCCTCACCCTAACCGGCTGGGTAACGTGGGCCCCGGGTGGAGGGATGAGGTGGGGGAGGGGTGGCTCGGCAGCAGCTGCTTGAGAAGCTGTGTGACACTTCCCTCAGTCCTTCCTCTCCCTTCTCAGCGATCGCTTTTTGAGATCAAACTCTTCCCTGGCCTTTTGCCCAAGGATACCAACATAAAATTCATTTTCTTACTGTTTCACTCGATGGCTGACGGGAGACACCTGGCCTGGATGCCCTCTGCTGGGAGCCTCTCCCTTGGTCCCCTCTATGCTTTCGCAGACTTCTGTTTCCAGCCTGAGGGTGTTGGCGCCCACACTGGCTGGTCTGGAAGCTCCAGAGAAGGAAAACCATCTCAGTATCTTCAGTACGTTGCAGTTAACTAAAGTTGGTTTTGTTTTCCTCGAAAGGCAGCCTTTTTGGCTGAAAGGTTGGGAACAGCTGGAGGGAGCAAGACATGACACCTGCATCTTGAGGTAATTGAGCCCCAATTAGCTTGTTCTGGTCACACACACCTTCGTGCCTCGGTGCTGGGGCAGGTGTGGGTGCTTACCATGCCCCGGGGTGCATGCTGGGAGCGCCCGGCACTGTCGGGCGTGGCCTGGTGAGCAGAGAGTATGGTCCGAGGGGCCCAGGTGGGCGCTGGTGCTTGGGTGAGTGACCCCGGCCCTCCAGGCACAGCCTGTGGGGAGCACCCTGGCCGTTGTCTTGTCTGCTTGGTCCCCCTGCTGGCCATGTGGGCAGCCACACCACGCTTTCCAGGTGCAAACACACCCTGCACGTGGCTAGCAGGGCAGACGGGGCCAAAGCCCTGGAGGTGGAGCGAGCAGAGGAGTTCCCAGGGAGTTGGTCATGGAATAGATGTCATGGAATAGGTTGCTGACACCCCTTGTGTCCCTCCGCGTTGTTTGCTGCTGGCTCGTGTGTGCGCGGCTCACACACTTGGGTTTAATTCAACCTGGTGTGCTCCTTCAGCAGGATGATAGAATGCTGGAATCTTCCAGTTGGAACAGAGGGCCTTTCTGGACATAATGCAGCATGATTTCAAGGTTGGGTAATGTTTACAGCTGGATGGCTTGGTTGAACTATTATATTTCTATTACTTTGTCTATTAAGATAAATATTGCCCCCTTCAGAACTTAGCTTTCATCCTACTGGTATTTAAATATAAGAGTCACAATTTTTTACTTCCAAACTAGAGGTAGGTCCTGGGATTTAACTTTTTTTTTAATCTGAAGAGTAATGTAAAAATAATAAATATATATACACAGTCATAACTATATAACTTATGTAGTAAATTTAGTCCAGAGAAAACATAGTGTTTATTTCTGATAAAAGAAGTTGGCTGTTCCGTGGATTGGAGATTTTGTTATTTGATGGACCTCTGTACTGAGTGCTTCGTGTGAATGTTCACGCTTTTATTGTTATAACGTGGTTCATACAATGGATTTTAGGAATTGGGGCACATTTATGTGCCTGAGGGAACGGCTCCCGTTGTGTCCTTGGCCACCCAAAGAAGCAGCATCAGGGCCGTAGTGTGGGCCTGAGCCACCCAAGGGGATTTGTTGTTCATAGCGCGCATACGCATCACCTCCTGGTTTTGAGGAAAGTTTTGCTGTAGGGGGTTGCTTTTGTCTGTGGCTCACAGCCCCCCTGCCCAGCCAAGCCCCTGGAAGGCTTGTGACCTTGGGGAGGTCAGTTTGCCCTTCCCTAAAACAGCCATTTTCCTGCCTCTTAGGTTTGCAGGGGATCAAACGAGATAAGGCTCATGTAGACCAGCAGGGAGGGGCCCAGCGCTGCCTCAGTGAGAGCTCGGTAAAGTGTGGCTGCCTCCAGTCAAAGGAGCATTTGGGAAGCACCCACCCAGCCTGTGAGGCGGGGACCCCGCTCCTTCCCCCAGAACTCAAGGAGCAAGTAGTCTGGCACAGGAAGCAGCCAGCAGTGAGGACAGGCACTTATAGCCAAGCCCTGGGTTTAAGAGCGGGAAATGCCATCTGAGCCGTTCGTTCATCGGGAAAGATTGTGTACCTGGGGGAGGGGGGGACAAAGGCCGCTGGGCCTATGAGCTCTGACGGCCTCACGCGCCCTCCCTCCCCTCCTCCTCTGCTCCACGGGGCCCCGCGATGTCCGAGCACACGGTCCGCTCTGGGCAACCTAGGAGACTTCAGGGAGAGGCTGGCTTTGGGCTGAGAGGTGGCCAGAGACCGGTTTGCGGGGCGGACAGCAGGGAGAGGGTTCCCCTGTCCAGGGCTCTCAGAGCTGTGCACGCTGGGGTCTAGAAGGCACAGACAAGGGCGTAAACCTCAGTACAGTGTGTGCGGGGCCCTGCTTCCGTCCTCACGTGTGTAGTTTATAATCAAGTACGCATGACCCGTGTGTGCTGCCCACACTTCTTTGCTCATAGGAGGACGTGTGTGAACAGTTGGGGCCACTGTTGGCAGCGGGACCGCGTGTTCAGGACCTGCCGCGAGGGAGCAGCTGTGGTGGGGAGGGCTGGCACCGCGGGTCCACAGTGACCATGTGGCTCCTGTGTTTAGGGCTCTAACGCACCCCTGCGGGAGGGCGCAGGGAACCCTATGCGGTGGTTCGTGTGTAAGGGCTGGCGACACAAACTCCATGGCCCCTCCCCCAACTTTGCAGCCCTGGCTCCTGTGTGTGGCCCCTTTTCCTGAGTCTCCAGGCGGTGGGAGCCGGGCGGATTTTGACGCGATTTGGTAATGTGCAGTGCCGGCAGGACAGATTTGTCGAGAGCTGACCGTCCAGAAGGTGAGATGATTTACTCAGTGGAGCAGGTCAGTGAGTACATTGGGTTGTAAGGCCGAGAAACGCTGGTTCTCGTCCTGCCCAAGCAGAACGTGGGTTGTGGCTGGAGCTTTGCTGGTGAGACCCCATCTGGACAGGCGGCAGGAGTGGGTTTGGGCTGATGTGGCGGTAGAGGGGGCTTTCGGGGGAGGGGCACAGGTGGTGGGAAGAAGTGGCACTTGACCCGTGACCGTGACCTGCGTGGTGGAGGGTGGAGAGGCAGGAAGAGGGCTTGCGGATGAGCATGAGCAGAGATGGGACTCGGAGGCGTGTGCGGCGAGGCGCCGTCACTGTCACCAGTGGGGACAGTCGTGGTGCTGCGGAGAGGTTGGCAGACTGAGTCTCTTGCAAAGTTTCTGCCCATCTTTGCTGAAAACCGAATCAACCAGCCATGTCGGTGAAGAGAAATGGGTCCCTCGGGACACCTGATTGTTTGCCCTGGGGGCCCTGTCCTGGCCTCAGCTCTCCAGTACTGGGTACTTGTTCACATTTCACAAAATGCGAAAATGTTCGTGCTCCACGCAGCTCACACCAGGGGGCCAGGCTTGTCACTTTCATATGGTGACAGTAGTGGCTTCTATTTGCAAAACACTAACTTTTTAAAGCTCTTCACAGACAGCATCTAATTTCATGATCCTTGGCTTTAAGGAACAAACAAATAATGAAGCGCATGTGGAAGTGTAATTGATCTCTAGTGCGGCTGTTTGCTGAATGTGGGATTCACATCAGAGTGTATCTTAATGTGCAAAACCTCCTGGGAAGAGGTGGCTGGCAGTCGTTCAGGCCGCACGGCGGGTGGTTTTTTGAAGGGACAAGGCTTTGCAGCTTGCTGGATGGGCAGGAGCCTGGGCAGCATGATTTTGAGAGGTTAGGGCAAAACACTAGTCAGACTCAGAAGTACAAGGCCATTTGAGGGCTGTGCTGAGCAGTCGTTTCCCCGTGGTTGTGCAGAAAAAGACATGGGGTGAGGCGAGGTGCGTGGGGCAGCCGCTCTCACCTCTGTTCTTAGAGGAAGGTGTGCTGGTGGCCCTTTGTGGCACTTAAACTACAGCAGGTCCTGGCAAACCTGGAGTGTCGTCCGGCGGTCGCAGTGGAGCCGGCGTCGAGCAGTGTGTCCAGTGTCCTTCAGCCCTGGCTTCTTTTCCCTGACATGGCGTGGCTGCTGTCCTGGTGTCCGTCTGTTCAGCTGTGGATGCAAGTTACTGCCGGTTCTGTCTCTCCGCTTCTAGCAGAGTAGTTTTCTGCTGCGTTGGGGCCCTTTTCAGGTGACATAAGGCAGCCCCAGCCCTCACGGTGCCCGGCCTCCCCTGTGCCTCGGCCTCCGGCAGTTCTTCTCCACTCAGTTTTCCTCTTCTATGGGCACCATGCGTCCTGTCCCCTTCTTGGACCCCAGGCGGAAGCCACGCTTGCTCTGCAGTCTTCTGCTCTCTCGTCTGCAGTCCCCAGAGGTGCCATGTTTCTCCCCGAGTCCAAGTGTGTCCCAAGCTGGTGATGGAGGCAGAGGCTGCAGGGTCTCCTGCTTGGACACCCACTAAACCACTAATGAGGGGTAGGTGTCGCTCAAAGGTTTAGGCAGGAAGGAAGTGCTTTACGCCCTCCTTGGGGTACTGAGTCTGTGGGATCAGTAACTACTGCAGAGGGTCAGCAGCCCACGGGGCATTCGGGGGACGGCCCGACCCTGAAGGATGGTGCGGGCAAGATGGCCCCTCCTTGCTGAGCCAGGCGCTTGTCTCCTGTGTTGTTTGGATGTTCTCTGCTGTTGGGTGGAGTGGTGACTGTGGAGAGAAGGGGGCAGGCGGTTGGCGGGCGTGATGGGGACAGTGAGCAGAGCCTGGCGAGCCGGCGGGGGGGACCGAGTGCCCCTTATCTGAGCCCTCCTTTCTTTGACTCTGCCACTGACTCTGGCGTGGTTTTATTAACAACTGCCTTGTGACAAGACGTGGTTGGGTGCTTGGTGATGTGGCCAGGAGTTGGGGTTGGTGTCAGAGTGGCCCTCAGTGCGGTCTCCCCCTCATCTGTCAGTGGGGAAGCTTTCTGACCCCAGAACCTCCCACCCACGCCTGGAAAGCTTAGAATTCTGTTGTGTGGATTGAAGTGGGCTCTGTATTATGTGGAGGCTCTTGCCCCAGACTCTGACTTCACACTCATGCCCGACTGCCCAGTGGGAATCTCCAAGCCTGTGTCTAGAGCCATGTACTTGCCCCTCCCCACCCAGTGATTAACACACACATCTTGGAGCCCTCCTGGGCTCCCCCAAATCTGGTCACTTGTCACCGTCGCTAGTAGCTCAGTGTGTCCCTTCCATGGCCTCATGCGGGGCCTCCCGACTGGCCACTCGCCTCCCCGCCACACAGTCTGCTTTCAGCCCAGCGGCCGTGTGAACCAGGCCAGGGAACCTGGGATTCGGCTGCTCCGCCTGGCCCGGGGGTCTGGCCGCCATCCCCTGAGGCTCCTCACCATCCAGCTTCACCCACAGGGCCTTGTGGTTGCTGCTGAAACCCACCCGCCAGGGCTGTGTGTCTGTCTCTCACTTCATTCAGGCGTCTGTTGGGCATCCTGCCCATACGCTGTCCTGGTTTCCTCTGTTTGTGCAGGGGGAGGTGCCCAGGACCGTGAGTGCAGGACTGGGGAGCGCGTGCTGGACGCGGCAGGACGGCAACTCCTGGGGGCCAGTGTGGGCACCGGGGGTCCCACCACAGTCGTCAGGGGTCAGGCCGGGCCTCCCTGCAAACACACGGTCCTGCCGGAAAGGCTGAAGCAGAGCTGCAGGCTGGGGGGTTGAGTGGGGTCTGGCACAGCTCAGCATCCACATTGTCCCCCTCCCCTCGCCCCTCAGGTGTTTCCTCACCTACATTAACTTTTATTTTACCATTTTCCCCCAAAGTGACCTACCCGAGAGAGAAGCGATTGTTTGCCTGACCTGATCTCCCTCCCCTACCCGCCCTCCCCGCCAGTTTAACCCGCTGGCCAGATAAACTGCAGACGAATGAAATATTACCTATTTGTTTCAAGCAAATTAATCAAACTATAAAAGATCATCAGACTTGTTAACTTTATTAAGATCATCATAGGTAGAGATTTTCCCTTTAGACAAAGTGTCTTTATTATTTTCTTGGTTCTCCTTAGCTGTCTTCTTCTGTTCTTGGGATCCGGAAAAGTTCTAAGTAGAGAAAATTATCATCTGTGCGTTGTTTTTCCATCTTTTCAAAGAAGACTAAGTCCTTGACAGGTACTTGGGAGCCTGACTCATCCTCCAGACACCTGACTGTGCTTTTATTCTGGTGTTAGATACGTCTTCTTGAGTTGTGTTTTGTTGCCTTGGATTTAAAATCCACAAGGATGTGAAAACTAAGTATTTAGTGGAACAAGGAAAAAATCCTGAATAAGACAAATTCCAGTTAGTGGCAAGTAACACTGTGGTTCATTTCCGCTGATGGATTTCAGCCCGTGTGATGTGTCACCACACACTAGCTGTGCCTATGGTGAGGTGGGGGTCTCCCCACGTCCAGGGGACACATCTGCGGTCCTGCCCCGACCAGCGGGGGTGGGTTGTCTCGAGTACCGATCTCCACTTTCTGCCTCCATCAGGAATCTGGTTGGACTGATGCGGGCACACGTGCCTTCCTCTGGAAAACAGGCTGCAGGGAGATGCACCAGGACCTTAAAAATGGATGTCTCCATTGTAGCCCCGAGGGAGATTTTGAAATCCCATCTTTTTACCTTTTCCGTATTTGCTACAATGATCTTTTTTATAGCAAGAAAATCACCAGTGAACTTGATTTCTTCAGGCCATGGAACAAAAAGTCAGTTTCTGAAAAACTGTGGAAAACAATGTGATGTGTGTCTTTTTAAGCATCTTGGAAGCATGGAGGGAGTTGCTATGGGGACGGTGAGGTTTACTCTAACGGAGAGCGGCTCCATCTGGCACCACACGTGCCCCCAGCGCCCTACGTACAGCGGACTTTCTCCTTGATGTGAAAACAATTACATGCAGAATCATGATTCCATCTTTTCCCCTCAAATCACCATTTGGCTTTGATCTAAGAGCAGCCTCTGCCTGCTCTGTGCCTGGGGTCAACTGGGGTCACCTGCGAGACCGCCCTGCCCGCCTTCTGAGACTCCATCTTCGCTGCTGGAGCGTCCTGACTAGGTGCCCAGCGTCCGGTGTGGGTAGAATTAGCTGCTGCTTCTGCCCCTGTGCTGGCATCTGCACCCCTCCCGCAGCTGCTCAGAACCAACATGGTCCCACCTTGATCTAGAGAAACGGTTGTAAGTGTCTGTCCTGGGTCACGGTGGGGACGTCGTGACTTGAGCAGTAAAGTTGTTTCCTGTTTGAGGGAGAGCAAGGCAGAGCGACACAGAGAAGGGGGAGGGGCGTCCACAGCTGCCCCAGAGGAAGAGGCTAATGAGCAGGTTGGAGGCGGGGGTCCTAGAGTCCCGGTGGGGGACTCCCTGCCCCCCTGTGTTGGGGCTGTGCTTGCTGTCCATGTGGGGTGTGGTCTTAGGTCCGGCTGAGTTCCGGTTCCCCCGCCCGGAAGGTGGGGTGATCGTGACCCTCAGGCGTCTGCTTCAGGGACTGGGGACTGGGCTTGTGGGAGGCGCCTTGCCCCATGTCCTGCCATCGGCTGGTCCTGTGCTTCCGCAGTGTCCTCCCCATGCAGAGGCCCTGGTGGCACCCACTCCTCTCGTCTAGACGCCATCTACAAAGGAAGGCCGTGGTGACCGACGGGCTGGGGCAGGGACTGGCCAGCATGCCCTGTCCTCCTGCCTTGGAGACGACGTGGTAACTTCCTTCGGAGCCGCAGGGTCTGGTGGAACGAGGGTGATTCTGCTTTAATGGGAAAAGCAACTGGAAGACATTCAGGAAATGTGGCTTCTTGCTCCCAGCCCCTTCCTTCAGTAGACACCATTGCTCGACCACCCTGGGTCAGGCACCAGTCACTCAATACCTCTGGCCTCAGTTTCCCCACTGAGAGCCCCGTGCCAGCCTCCCCCCAGCACTCCCCACACAGGATTTCTCTTGATGGATTTTGTTCATTTGTGGGGCTGCGCTGTGTGACGATCATTCGCATTTTACAGATGAGGGCACTGAGGCCCAGACAACGTTAGCAACTTGTCGAAGGTCACATGTTGTTAAGATCTGTCTCCAAAATGAGTGGCTGCCGTGGAGTCTGGTGCTCCCCGGGGAGCCTGCTTCCTCAGAGCCCCGGTTCCTGGGCTGTTTATGTAGGAAAAACGGGTGTCGGGGCGGAGCTGCTCGTGCTCCATCCTTGCCCGTGCAGCACGTGCTCTGGAAACCCACCCAAACCCCAGGAACTGCTGGGAGGTGCAGACATGACAAGGCTCCCAGTATCTGCCTTTCCCGAGTTGGAGGGGCTTCTGGTCACGTTTACACTCAAGCACGGGACGGATCCAGGGTTTCTGTCATTATCTGGGGCAGAGACCAGAGGCAGAACTCTGAGGACGCCTGCTGAATTCACAGAGAGGCAGAGACTCCGCTGTCTGGCTCATCCCCAAATGTGTCACGTCCTGTCGGTACCTCCTTTGCTCACCTGGGAGGACACTGGAGTTGCCTTGCCTGCAGTCCTGGATGTCCGTCTCTGAAGCTCCTTTGGATGGAACCGACTTCTTTATTTGGGCGGCAGATTTTCACACAAAAGGAAGACTTCTGTATCTTTGCTGAGTTTCCGTGATAAACTGGGTTGTTTCAGAGTTGGTGGTTAGTCAAGAGCAAAGGTGAGTGAGAGAGACCTTGAACCAGCGGGCAGTGCGAGGGGGCGGCGCGGGGCCCACCGACCAGGTTCCCGTCTGTGGAAATGCATACCCAAGGTGCGGTACTTTAAGGGTCCTGCAGAGACCGAACAAGAAGACCTCTGGGGTGGGGCTGAGACCGAGCCTGTACTAGGAGTGTGGACCCAGCGCTGCCCAGCACAGCTCCTGAGTGTGGATGAAAGGTGTGTGTCCTCGACTGGCTGGCTGGCGGGGGGGGGGGGGGGGGGGGGCTGGGGGAGGGGAGCAGGGACTGGAAATGTTGACGCAGCTAATCCAGTGAGAACAGCCTCCTGGGCTATGGGATTTGAGGGAATAAAGAGTATTGATGGGACCACTTAGAAGTTTAAACAGACTCAGTTCTCCTTTTCCCCCATGTTTTGTGTAAGGATTTTGGTGGCTTCTAAATGAGCTGCCCTGAATGGCATTGACGCCCTTGTAAATTCTAATTAGCTGGTGAATTACTTAGTATGAATTTTGATTAGTTAGGATGAATTATAGGTATTAATGAGCAAATGAAAGTTCTGGTGTCCAGGGGGCTTTGAATAGTCTCAGAAAGGCTGTGCTCTCTTTGCACACTGCGTTCTTTACCCTTAGAACCCAGTGTGGGGTGGGGATGCCTCGCTCTCCTCGCTGGTTTGTGGGGCTCCAGAGCCCTGTGTGCCCCCCGCCCCCCAGTGTGCCGCGTTGGGGGGCTGCTTCTAGTGGGCTGGTGAGGAGAGCTCAGAGGGTATCAATCTTCCTTCGGCCTCGCCATGTTCCAGACAGCCTTGCCCTGTGTTTAAAGAGGAGTGGTTTGAAAGACCCGAGCCAGACCCATTTCAGTGATGGAGACGGGTCCCATGCGTGGCCAAGGAAGGTGTTCTAGGAGGTCACAGGTTCATTTACACGCAGAGCAGCTGGGGCGGCCTTGTGTGGTCCAGTTGCAGGTGCTGGGGGTTCAGGCTTCTTGGCCCGGCCCCTCCCACGTGCCCTCTGCAGGCTCTCACTCCCCCCCACCGCCCCGCCTTCCTTTGCGTTCTCTGGGAGGTGCTGCCTCCCCGCCCCTTCCCATGAGGTGCCCCATGTCAGCATCCCAGGCCGGCATGTCCCTGCCCTCCCCTGTGCTCAGAGTTTGACCATAGTGTGTGTGTGCACGCCTGCTCACACTGTTGTTTCCCACTTGACTGTTCTCATACCTGCCTTCCGCACAGACCACGACCTCTGAGCCCTCTTCTATATTCCAAGTACCCGACGCAGGGCCTGGCGCGTAGTGTGTTTGCAGAGATGCTGGAGAACAGATGGAGGAGACACGGCCAGCGCTGGGGATCAAGGCAAATGGTGGTTTTCTCGTGATTTCTGCCAAAGAAAGCATCAGCCTTGCTTCAGGCAGACCTGGTCCGCGCTCCTTCCTTCGTAACCCTGTTCACACCTCACATGTGTAGCGACCTGAAGACAGTAAAGTTCCATGGGGGCCACAGCGGGTCCTGTGTAATTTCCCGCCGTCTGTGGTTGGCGAGCTCATCCTGAGTGCTCCTCAGGGGTGAGTCCCAGCAGGTGTCACATCCAGCATCAACCTGACGAAGAGGTTCTGATACTTAGAGAATTCACATGGGGCAGAGATCCCACCCAGGGATGGAGGTGGCAAAACCTTGGCAAAATTGACTTCCTTGTGGTCAGACGGTGTCTCAGGAGCAGAGCAAGCAGCCGGTGGATTCAGGCCCTGAGGCCTTCCTGCCAAAAGGCTGCTGTCTCTGGGTCTTGATGGTCAGCCAGCCTTGCAGCTTCTCACCCCAACCGACTGGTGGGCAGGTGCAGGGGCGACCCTCGGAACCTTGGGGCCCCTTCGAAGTCGGTGCCAGCAGGGGCAGTTCCTTCAGATGCCTTGCTCCATCCTGGCCCCCGTTCCCCTCACACCGGGCCTCCAGAGGCTGGTATCCTGGGACCTTACTGAGCACTCTCACTGGGGGCCCAGGTTACAGAGATGATCACCTGCTGTCTGCTGTGTCTCCGTATTTTACTGTCATTTAACATGAATGTTGCAGGGGTCATGGTTCAGACTCTCATGTCCACAGAGGTAGGCTGGGCTCTGGGGACATGGATGGGTATACACGTCCCGTCCGCTACCTGCAGGAGACAGATGTCCGGAAAGGCTCCCGTGGCCTGCCGCCCTCTGATGTGGGCATAGGGCTCAGACCCTGCAGTCTAGCTGGGGAGTAGCTCGTGTCGTGTCTCTAGAGGATGCATTGCGGAGGTCTTGGCCTGTCCCTCTTGCACTGGTGGCATTCTGTTGATTTCCTTGTGCACGCCCAGCTTCTGCTAGGAGTGATTTAAAGATAGCTACAAAAATACGCATAAACTTAAAATCGTAACAAAAGATGGAAGGTTTTAGGGAAGAGAAAATATGAGTTTGAATAAGCAAAGTACTTCAGACATGTTGACTTGCAGGAACCCTTTATTTATGACTGTCTGGGAAAGTCCATTGAAACAATTCTGTTTAGGATTTTGGTATTTCAAGTTTTACTCAAGAGAAGGAAATGTCAGGTCACCGCAGCACCAGTTCACATTTCTTCTACAGTTTAGGAATTGAGGTTTGAGATGCAGAGGCCGTTTAATTCCTTCTGGTGTTGTGGTTTCAGGCCTGGAACTGTTTGGGTGATTAGTGATGTCTGATCATGATGGGTGGGGGCACAGAGAGGCAGGCAGGAGCTTCATAACTTTATTCAGATGCAGAAGCACCTCCAAGCACTTCCTAATGATTTTCATTGAGAAATGGATCTTTCAGAACAATGATACAGAGATTGTTAGTATTTTACCTTTAAAATATGGTAGTTGTGGCAGAGATGTCTTTTATGTGGTAGGTAGAAGAAGTGTTTTACTTGACTCTAATAAAAGCAGCTTTCCAAGTCGTTTAGTTCAGTCTCTGGCCTTTCACTTGGCTTGATATCCGGTCGGAGCCCCGGTCGCCCCCCTTTGCTCAGGGAGCAGCAGCCCCAGCCCCCATCCCCGAGTGAGGCCTCGTCTGCTGTCTGGCGGCCCCTCTTCCGAACCCTTCACCTTTGTGTCTTTGTCCCCACACCCCTTGTTCTGAAGCCCCTCTTTGAGTGGCTTGGAGCTGCCCTTTACATCTGAGCACTTTGTGTCTGATCCCAGCAGCTCATAATTTCCCAACCACTTTACACCTGGACTTTCTAAGGGGCGAGGCCGCCTTGCTGAGGGCCAACTGTCCTGGCTTCTGCCACCTTCCGGCTCTTAACCTTGGGTGCACTACTAACTGTCCACTGGGCATAAAACCATCTCTCAGACAGTGTGGAGGAACAATGAGACAAAATATGGGCACAGCCCTTGACACTATGTCAGCATCCATCCATCCAGTCCACGCACTTAGCTAGCTATCGCTTATTAAACTTAACTGCCATAAATTAAATTGATGTTATGGTAAAGGCCCCAGTTTTCTCTATTACCTGCCCATTCTCCTCTTTTTGTTATTATAGTTACTAATTAACCTTTGAAATCTTTAAAAATTATTTATTGGTCCACATGGAGTGTATTGTGGTTAATACAATCACTTTTACACCTTCAGGAGTTGCCATCAAAAGCTTAGGGGTGTCTTTCTGATACACACGTACACACACATGCAGACGCATACATTCATGTATATGTTTAGATTCACACACACATACACACACAGTTGCGCACACGCACAGCAAGCCTTATGTGTGAGTGCTCCTGTGTGGAGTTTGTACTTCTTGCAGAGCTCACGGGTGGACCCTGTGGTTGGGATTCTGTAGAACTGGTTGGAGTGTTCATTTAAGGTTACATTTAATAAGTTTTTAGAAAGCATGTATCGTATGCCTCACTAGCAATTTTGTTAGTCATCCTGGGGAAACAAAAGAATGAAAGCTCATGAATTATCCGTGTCCCCTGGACCTTCTCATTTTGGGGGCTTTCCTCTCATGCACACGAGGTGCTGGGGCGGTGCTGTCGCTGGCTCACCTCCGTGGACCCCCCCCCCACTTTATTGGGTGGACTCTGGGGGTCCCGTAAGTGGAGCTGTGCCCGAGTCAGGGCCTCAGGGGAGGTGTGGGTAAGGGTGTTGGGCGTTTACTTCCCTGCCCAGGAAGAGCCCCGTGTTGTACCCGCCCCCCTGCAGTTCCACACCCTGCAGGGCTGACTGTACTATGGCCCCACCACGGGAGGGGGCCAGCCTGATTCTACCCAGCCCACCCCTGGTGGGTCCTCGGTCAGTGCCAGTCTCTGTGGGAGGTTTCAGGTAAGACAGGCCAGTGAGGGAGACAGGCCCACGCGTTGGATTTAAGCCATGTCAGTTTTGGGGCCACCTGAGTTTTTTGCTGAGTTTCTTCTGGCAGGAAGTACTACTACCCCTAATTAACATTCACACGGGCCTTGGCCAAATGCTTACTGCACGGGTAGCAAGTGTCGTTATCCTTGCTTCCAAATGAGGAAACTGAGGCTCAGGCTGAGTGCCTGCCCCATCTGCCCTGCCTGCCTCCCGAGGAGGGATGTTCAGCAGAGTTCCTGCAGGTGGGATGGGAGCCAGGCTCCCACAGGGGCTGAGGGACCGAGCCCTGACAGCTCTGCCCAGGGTGCGTGGGGCTGGCTGGGAGGACCGGGAAGGGGCCCAGAACCCAGGAGCTGTGGCTATTCTGCCACAGAGTAGTTCTGCCTGGATTACGAGGTAGGTGCCTGCAGTTGTATAAGTAGATGCTCAAGAGCGAATTAAAAATGAGTTGTTGAAAATGGGTTCAAGTGTGAACAAAGATGGGCATGAAGGTCGGTCCCTGTATTTTTAGAGGCTAATTAAAGTGCGTGAACAACGATAAATCCAGATAACCCATATCGTCTAAAATCACCGTTAAGCATTCACTGAAGAACTCACTGCATAGGACACTGTGCTGGTGATCCGCAGAGAGTCCTGAGGTCGTGGCCGTCATGGCCATCAAGCCCTGCGTGCTTTTGCCCATGCTGAGAGCACACTGTGTCCAACAGCTGGCCCCGGGGATCTTCGCTTCCCACACTCGTGCATTTCTGCAGCCCTGTGTTGGGACACGTGTGGGCTCTCCCATGGCCGTGTCTGAACCACTTGCAGAAATCTGTGGTCAGGTGTCTGTAAGGTGTTCCCTTCAGTCCCCCACATAATGCAAAACACAAATGCCTCAGCCCCCGCTGGACAGCTGGCCGCTGCTGACTGGCTGGCTTAGGCGTAAGAGCGGGCTGGGTTCTGTAAAGAAACGTGATCCACAGTGACAGAATCCCCGTTTTTGTCAGTGACTTGGAAAATTGGCCTCTGGAGCTGAGCCGTGGAGGGAGCTGTGTTAGGGACTGTCGTCTCCTAGTGCAGTGTTTGGCCAGTTTGTTCGGAGGCCCAGGTGCACTCCTGATGTTCTGTTAGTCACACTTAGAAATGAAAACATTTGCACTTAACCCTCAGGGTTAAACAGTCCTGCAGGTAGATCACAAGTGATGTCGAGATTTTAAAAACTAGGTTAGCTTTGTTCCTGAAAGTCTGTGATGCCTTTTTATCCACAAGCTCTTAAAAATTTTTCCTAACAGCAACTGCTTATTCATTGCAGGCAGGTACAGTGATGACAAACTCAGGATGAAAAAGGCCCAGGGAAACCCAAGGTCTCCAAACATCGTAACTGGAAACACATCCATTCTCACCACACAGACTTTCAGATTCCAACCTGGGCAGCTTTTTTTTTAAGATTTTTTTTTTTTTTGATGTGGACCATTTTTAAAGTCTTAATTGAATTTGTTACAATATTGCTTCTGTTTTATGTTTTGGTTTTTTGGCCAGGAGGCATGTGGGATCTTAGCTCCCTGACCAGAGATGGAACCCACACCCCCTGCGTTGGAAGGTGAAGCCTTAACTACTGGACCACCAGGGAAGTCCCCAACCTGGGCAGCCTTTTAGGTGCCAGGAGGTAGTAGGAATTATGGGTTATGTTTTCAGGATGGCTGCAGGGTTTTAAAAGCCACATCCCTTCCCTTTCTACCATTACGCCTCTGCTTTTTTTTTTTTTTTAAAGCTTTCTATCAATGACTTTGCAGTAATTGTATATTTACAGAGGAGTTGCGAAGGCGATGCAGAGTTCCTCTGTACCCTTCACCCAGCTCCCCTCAATGTTGGCGCCTGATACCACATCAGGCCATGGTGATTGCGTCACAAGGCACAAAGCGGCACAGGCTTACTTGGGTCTTAACCACTTCTTCTACTAAACCCTCTCTGTTCCCAGACTCAGTCCCATATGTGTGTGGCATTCAGCCACTGCTGTTTTTCATTCTTCCAACCGCCTTATTTTCAACTTCTTACTACGGTAAAATTTCAAACTGAATGTAGAGAAGAGCAGTGAGTCCGAGTTGGTCCCCTTTCTCAACTGCGATCGGCATGTGGTTTATCTCACTTCTGTCCCCATCAGTAATCATGTCCTGCTGGACGAGCTGGCCTCAAGCGAGTGACTGTGACCTCAGGGGTGCCCTTCCCGTGTGTGCGCAGGAGGCCTGTGGAGTCTGTGCCTGGCCGCATGCTCCTCGTGTGTCATCACGGGGCCCCTTCCTGATGCTCTGCAGTTGCTCCTGAAACACCTTGAAGTGAGAACCGGGTCGGATCCTTCCCTGCTTTCAGCTAGTTTCCAGGAAGAATGCTCTGAATGGGAGGGACGAGCAGCACGGTTTGCGGGCAGACACCCTCACTCCAGAGCCTTTGCCACGTTCAGTTTACGTTTGTTGTTCGGCGTGAGCACCCCCAGCTCCACGTCACTCCACTGTCTCAAGTTGTGTGATTGTAGGCGCCAGACCTCAGCTCAGAGAGGAGAGGTTCTCTCTTTAACGGGAGAACCGTGGCCTGGCTTCTGTGCCCACCTTCCCCAGGTGCCGGGGATCCCTAAGTCACCCTGATGCCCTTGCTCCGATGTGCTCCTTTTTTCTTGTGCTTTTCCCCAGTTATTGGCTGGTGCCTGACACAGACATCTCCCCCATTAGCATTATCTGATAATTGTTTGTTGAGTGAATGAATGAACTATCAGCCTATCAGTAAATAGGTCTATAGGTTTAACTGCTAAGCTACTTCACACAAAGGTGGTAATAGCGATAGTGTTATCAATGTTGATCCCTTGGGGTTATTTACATTTTAAGGAGATGTAACAGTTCCTTTACCCAGTTGTGGAATTCCAGACCTTGTGCCCAGTGCCTGGAGGAGGCCAGACGCTTTTCTTACTGGTCTTTAAGGCAAGTTAGTGTTTGTATGAAAACTCAGCCCTGGTGACCAAAGAAGGCAAATTGAAAAGAATGCTTTTCTTGTGGATCCATAGAAATCGGATAGTCTGAAGGGGACTTGGGTCTTCCAGCAGGGAACAGTGCGTGTTGATGGAGTAATAGGTCTGCTGTTGTGAATGAAGTTTGACGAAAAGCTGATGTCATTGCTGAAGCTCATCTGCAGATGTGCGTTCGTCCCTGCTGTGGTCACTTACTGTGCTGGGGACCTGGGCAGCACCCCAGCCCTGTGCTGACTGGGGGACTGGCCTCGGGGGCCTTGGATGCCCACCGTGCGCTTTTGCAGGCCCTGCTGATGTTGCAACTGTGGGTGGAAACCCAACCTGGTGGGTCCTAGTGCATCAGGAAGGGGGCGACAAGGCCCGGCGTCTACACTTAATCATCTGAAGTGTCAGGAGTTCCTTATGGGTAGATGCTGAAGCATCTGTCACATAAGTGTGGGTCACACTGTCCTCATGGGACCGGGTCCACACCCCACAGGGTGGAGCCTTGGACGATCATGAGGCGTGTGGCAACCACTGAACTACATGGGGCAAGGAACTGCGATGCCATGGGCTGGTGTGTGAGTCAGGCGGGGTTGGGGGGGGCCCTGCATGGGGGGTGGGGGTCTGCAGGGGGGTCTGTGGAGGGGCTGTCCTTGCTCCTGGCATTGTGTCGTGTAGTCCTGTCAGGCTTTTCTTCTGTTTATTTTGTGTCTTGGCATTTTGCTCATTTTCCAAACCTCTGCCTGGGCCTCGAGGCCTCAGGGCACAGATGGTGTAAGACCAATGTGCACCCGGGGGTCCAGGGCCCAGGGTCCTGGCCTGCACGCTCCTGGCCACCGCCTCTTCTGGCCTGGGCCCCATCCCAGAGGGGCACCGCCTGGATGCACTGTCGGTGCCATAGGAGAAGGACGGAAGGAAGGAAGAAGCGATGGGCATTGCAGCCTCGTGGACTCAGGGAGCTGCCATCCTGGGGAAGTGGCCTCCCCTGACCGGAGGCAGCCTCTGTGGGGGAGGCAGACAGCCTCCTGTGTCTTCTGCCATCTCAGCAGGAACACGCTCAGGTCTTCACTGACAGTGTCATTTCCTCCATTTCTTTTTAGAGACTAATGTGGATCTAGAAAGAGGGATATTTAAAGCCCTTTCTTTCTTCTCCTTTTCCCCACTCTGTGAAGGAATTCCCAAGCCTGCAGGGTAAACTGGCATCAGGGTGTCTGAGACATCTTTCTTGTGACTGATTTGTTTTCAGCAGGCAGATTCCTCTGGGTTGATTATGACTGGTAAGGGGAGGTGTGGTGTGTTGCCCTGTAAATCCTGCAGGCAGGAAGGAAAGAGGAATGGATTCATCAAAAACAGAACACCCTGGAATTCAGAATAGTCTTTCTAATATTCTCCTAAAGCCCTGCTGATCAGAATCTATCACGTTTTCATTTTCTGTAGGAATGAGCACACTTTCTTGACTGGGCACAGGGCTGTACCTGTCCCTTTATGCTCTGTGAGCTCAGCCTGCCTCAGAGCTGACCGTCAGGTGGGGGGGCGTGGTGACCAGGCAGTACTGTGAGTAAAGGTGGACCTGCCCCTTGGGAGAGCCGGGAGGGCATGAACATGGGAGGGGTCCCCTGGTTCCCTGGGAGGGATATGCAGTGGGGGAGAGCTGCCTGGGTGCCGGGCTGGCTAAGGGTTTCCCCTCCTGAGACTGTGCAGTGGATGATGAACTGTTTTCTCTTGGCCGCAGTGGGGAGACTGGCAGGGGGTGTGGGGAGGCTCTCCCGGGCACAGAAGAGGGAGGCCGGGTGCAGACAGGGCCGGGCTGCTTGGGGGCCGCTCGGCTGCCTGGGGCAGAGCCGGGCCTAGAACTCCAGCCGTGGAGTTTGCTCTCGCAGCCACGTCCAAAATTGTCTTTCCATTCGTGGCTGGGATGGAACAGGATGTGCGCTACTCTAGCCAGAGTGACCTGAACCAGCAAACATGCTCACAGGTAACGAGATGAGAACAGAACATTTAGAAGAAAACCCCCTGATTCTTTTAACTTCAAAACCTCTACTGTTAAACATAAGGTGGGTTTCCATGGCTGGGGGTCAGGGCAGGCCTCCTCAGTGAGGCGGCATTTGAGCAGGGACCCCTGAGCGGCCCAGATGGCATTTGGGAAGATCCTAGGCCGAGGGAGCTCTGTGCAAAGGCCTGGAGGCCAAAGCTTGTCTGAGTGTTGCAGGTTGTGCTACGGGAGAGGAGCCGGGAGGGCGCCCAGGTGCGCGTGTGCAGGCATGTGTGTGTGCATGTTTGTACGTGTGCACTTGTGCATGCATAGTCCTGGATGGCCCCCAGGGCTCTGTGGAAGGAGCCGGTCCAGGCTTTGGGACAGCAGTGTCTTGTCTTAGGACTCACGGGGCCTCTGGGTGATGTCGGGACAAGGGAGAGGAGGCTGTCACAGTCTCAAGTCCAGGAAAAGGGCGCCATGTTCCCACACAGCTCCAGAGCCCTGCGTGCTGTTGGAATTAGAGCAGCGGTTATGTGTCAATGGGACAGAGATCCGGGAAGCGCCCCGAACAGCAGCGGGAGGCTGGGTGGATCTAAGTCTGCTTCCTTCCTCTGGAACCTCCTTCTCTATTTGAGGTGGGGCCTCTCTGTGTTGGGAGTAGAAATCGCTCCTCTTAAATTCAGGCCCCTTTCCTGCCTCTGTTATCTGAGTCACTGATTAGAAATGCACATTGGTCCCCACCCCTACCCACGGTCAGAATCTACCTCCTAACAGGGTCCCGGGGACTGGAGGGGCTGAGTGAGGCAAGTCCTGCTTCGGGGCAGTATCTCCCCAGGGATCCAGGCTTAAATCCCCTGGATGCCAGCGGGTCGTAGGGCTGCTGTGGGCAGGGACCCCCACGGCATCTCTGGTGGCCTGGCAGCCACAGATGCTTTGAGCCTGGTGAGCCGGAATGGGTGTTGGCACGCTGGAGGGAGCCCTCTCTCTTCTACGGAAAGGGTCAGGAGGGGGACTGCCCAGGGGGAGCCCAGGTGTTGGCACCTGTGTCGCAGCTGCACCTGCTGGGGTGAGAGGAAATTGCTGAAATGCAATAGCTGTTTGACGAGTGTTGGTGCGCTTATTTGGAAAACCTTGCCCATAGATCTCAGAACTGTTTGTTGCGCTTTCCTTAAACGTTTCTCTTGTCAGAATGATGAGAAAATTGCCTGTGTGGGAGCTCAGAAGTGCAAATTTGTTAATACCTCCTTTGACAGTGGTTTGTGTTCAGAGCTGTTTATGAGCTGTCACAAATCATTTCTAGTTAAAGGTGCTTCTGCTAAGTGCAGGAGCAGCGGGGAGCTGTGGGTGGGGTGCGGGTGACCTGCCGGCCAGGGGCCGGGCCCCAGGCCTCGAGGCCTAGTGAATTGAATGGTAAAGAGTGAAGAGGCCTGGCTCCTGTGGAAAAGGACTGTTTTGAAAATCTCCCTTTTAGCGGTCCCCAGAAGCCCGGTGTGAAGGCATGCATTTGAGATGCAGCCCTTCTTCTGATGGCCAGAGAGGAATCCCACGCCTGCCTTTGTTCCTTTATGGCCGCGTGTGTTAGACTGGCCTTTGGTAGAAGGTGCCACTCATGGTGGTGGATTTGCCCTGACCCACCCACCTGTTCATGGCAGGCATCTGCAAGATAACGTCCTGGGGTCCAGAGTGCAGCCTGGGGCCTTGAATGGTGAGAAACTAAGCATCATGAGGGGTGCTTTTTGTGGCTCTGGAGGCTTTATAACACAGATCCTACTGGAGGCGATTTTGCCTCCCCGTGTCAGGAGGACATCTTTGGTTGTCGTAACTGGTAGTGGGGACGTGTTCCTGGCATCTGGTGGGTAGAGACCAGGGAGCCTAGAAAAGTCCTACAGTGCACAGGACACACCCACAACAAGGAATTATCCAGCCCCAGATGTTAGTACTGCCGAGGCTGGGAAACCCTGCTCCAGTGCTGGTGGCAGTTTTGACAGATGATAGCGAGTAAAAGTTAGCACACACTGGGCTTCCCTGGTGGCGCAGTGGTTGAGAGTCCGCCTGCCGATGCAGGGGACACGGGTTTGTGCCCCGGTCTGGGAAGATCCCACATGCTGCAGAGCGGCTGGGCCCGTGAGCCATGGCCGCTGAGCCTGCGCGTCCGGAGCCTGTGCTCTGCAACGGGAGAGGCCACAGCGGTGAGAGGCCCATGTACCGCAAAAAAAAAAAAAAAAAAAAAAAAGTTAGCACACATACATTGGCCAGGTAGCAGCTGAAAAGATGTGAGAGCTCCAGTGTCTGCTTCTATTCCTTGTTGTTTACTTAATATTCAGAAAAGAAATTCCATTGTCCGAAACCCATCTTTCTTTTTAATTTTAAAAATTTTTATACAATTTTTAAAGGTTACACTCCATTTACAGTTATTATAAAAATAATTAGCTATATTCCCGGTGTTGTACAATACATCCTTGTAGCCTGTCTTATACCCAATAGTTTGTACCTCCCACTTCCCCACCCCTGTGTTGCCCCACTCCCAAGCTGGTAACCAGTCACTAGTCTGTTCTCTATATCTGGGAGCCTGCTTCTTTTTTTGTCACATGCACTAGTTTGTTGTATTTTTTTACATTCCACATATAAGTGAGATCATATAGTATTTGTCTTCCTCTGTCTGACTTTACACAAATGTTTAAACATGACTAGAGGGAAGTTCAGGGTATGGACTCTGTCACGGGCGCCCTCAAGGTTAAATTCTTTCTCACAATTGCCTTTCCTTTCTTTTACCAGGTCCCTTAAAAGCTTTTGTGATCTGATTACACCTCATAGAAGTTTGCAGTTGATAAATTTGTTGTTCATCAATTCAGTATTTAGGCCAATAATATTTCTTTCTAGCCTGTTACTAAGGCCGTGGTTTGGTCTGTCCAGAGGCGTATTTCCTCTTTCCTTAGCTGGATACGATAGTGTTCAAAGGAGGCAGAGAAAGGATTGGGTCAGAACCACTGGCCTTTTAACCTCTGTAAAACAAGGTCCCAGAAAATGCTCTCTGAAGGAGACTCACAATTTTGTGCAGAAAGGGCAGGTCTGCCGCTGTTCACCCCTAGACACAGACAAGTGACCCCTGGGGCAGGGGGGTTGCAGTTTGTCATATTATCCTCAGATCAGGATGACCGTGTGTTCCTGAAATGTACTCTGGTTTTGGAGGCTGTTGTTTTCCTGGAGTGCTTGTATAATCCCATAACACCTCCTTCAATGAAAGGTGAATTTGCATAGTTTGTGGGTACTTCCTAATTTCTAATTGACTTTTGGGTAAAATGAACCTTAATACTGAAACGTCCCACAGTTGTAGCTCTTAGAGGGGCACTAAGTGAAAGGAACCACAAGCCTTAGAATGTTCTGTTAAGTGTGTCCTATGTTATTATACACTTTTGATTCATTTTCTTCCAGTTGTTTCTTTAGCTTGTTTTCTGATTTTATATCTAAGTCATCTTTATCGTCTATTTATATCCACCTTCTGTCTGTTTATCTATCAATCATCTCTATCATCTTTATCTGTTATTTATATCTATTTCTGTCTACTTATCCTGCCTGTCTGTCTGTGCTGTTCACACAACTCAAGGGGTACTCATTCCATCTTCCCCTCTAAGAGAAAAGGCTATACTTTATTTTTGAATAACCTCCTGAGAGCACATGCTGATTTTTATTGAAGGTCATTGCTTGGCCGTTGAGCGGCCCCTGTACTACAGCCGGTAGATGTGTCTTTGCTGCCTCAGCTTCTTCTTTTTTTTTTTTTTTAATAAGGCTTTTTTTTGTGTGTGTGTGGCTGCTTTGGGTTTTTGTTGCTGCGTGCGGACTTTCTCTAGTTGCAGCGAGCGGGCTACTCTTTGTTGCGGTGCGCAGTGACGCGGTGGCTTCTCCTGTTGCGGAGCACGGGCTCTAGGTGCATGGGTTTCAGTAGTTGTGGCACGCAAGCTCAGCAGTTGTGGCGCACAGGCTTGGTTGCTCCGCGGCATGTAGTTTCTTCCCAGACCAGGGCTCGAACCCGTGTCCCTTGCGTTGGCAGGCAGATTCTTAACCACTGCGCCACTAGGGAAGCCCCTCAGCTTCTTTTGAGCACAACAGCTAACGTTTTCTCCTGGCTGACGCCCCTGGATGTCTGTGAACAGGGCACGCCCCCAGCTCTTCTTTGCCCAGGACCCTGGCTTGGTCATAAATGGCTAACATGGATTAGAGCACTTGGCAAATCTTTCTCAAATTTGCTTGACGAATGGCTGAGTAGTAGTGGTTTTACACAAACTTGTTACACAAACACAAATTTGCACATGACAGTAGTGGCAAATGGCGAGATGCTCCGTGTAGCATCTTGGACTTGGCCGATTATTTGTTGCTGCTCTTCTTTCTCCCACGATTTCCTTCCCTCTGCAAAGATGTCTTTCTCTCCAGGACTTGCCTTGTCTTTTTTGACCTTCTGCCTCATGGACAGGAGTCGTCACCTGCACCATCAGTGTGACGTCCCTCTGTCCTGTCACTTGACTAAAAGGAGCCCTCCAGCCATGGCTGGAACCTCCCTGCCGATGGGGAGCTCATCACCTCAAACACCGCCCCTTCAAGGCCAGTGCAGATGGGTTGAAACGTGCCTGTGATTCAGACCAGGTTGGCTTTCCTTCCACGTGGGTCCCACAGCCGTTTGCAGGCACCACTGAGGCCCCAGTGAGCCTCCTCTTCTGGGCTGGGTGGCTTGCCCTCCCCGTTCCTTCTCTGGCTTCCTGACAGCCCTGCGAGCTCTCTTCGTGGATGGCTGCGCTCACAGATAGTGGGCCTCCAGCCAGGCGTACTGCGGCTCAGCATGGCGGGCACAGTGAGGAGGAGGCAGGCCTTATGGTCCTGCTGGTCCCAGCTAAGCCGCCGAGGGAAGGATGCGGCCTGGAGACTGGATGGCTTCCCAGCTCCCTGGAGTCACATCCTCAGAGTGGGCCTTGCTCCTCTTCAAAAAGAGAATATTCAGAACATTAGACACACCCAGATTTAATGATAAGTGTAAAATCATTTTATAAAGCGAGAAATGAATGATTTTTGAAGTATTTGCCATTGTTCAGTTACAGTGTCCTTCATGAGTGTAGCTAATTAAGAATGGACGTTTTTTATACATATCCTGAGCCCAATAACTTGGGTAAATGACATTCTTGGGCAGAGAAGCCTTTAACATGTGTTTTGTATTAGACAATGTGCTGTTTCCTTTCTATTCAGAATTAGGGTGAGTGTCAAGCATTGTTTCCTACTTTTCTCTGCAAGTGGCTACACTTGGATTGTGTGAAGTTCTGTAGCCTTTCTCTTCTTCCAAGACTGAATCTGGATTGATTTCTGTTTATGAAGCTTCTCGAGATCCTTGCTGGAGAATGTAGCTGGAGAAGACACCTGAGTGCGTGTCACACCTGTGCTGTTGTATAAAAGCATTTAAATCTCAATCTTCCTGAATCTGGAGGATCCCAAGGTGGCTTGTAACAGACTTGAGTATTTCAAAGTTGAGGCAGACGTTGGCAGGACTTGTCTGTGCAATGACATAAAAGCTTTCTTTTCTTTGGCCTGACCTAAAGCTGGGTACCCTAGCCAGGCTCTGCCCCCTCCTCCCTGCACGTCTAGTCTATCTCCGTGTCACCAAGTCCTGTGGTTTTACTTCTGAGTATTTTTTCACCTGACCATTTCCATTCTTACTCGTTACTGCCTTCGAGTCCCAGTGTTTCTTGCTTGGACTTTCGCAACAGCCTCGGGACAGACCACTGTGCCTTTTTTTTTTTTTTTTTTAATTAATTAATTAATTTTTGGCTGCGTTGGGTCATTGTCGCTGTGCGCGGGCTTTCTCTAGTTGTGGCGAGCGGGGGCTATTCTTCGTTGCGGTGCACGGGCTTCTCACTGCGGTGGCTTCTCTTGTTGGGAGCACGGGCTCTAGGCACGTGGGCTTCAGTAGTTGTGGCTCATGGGCTCTAGAGCGCAGGCTCAGTTGTTGTGGCACATGGGCTTAGTTGCTCCACGGCATGTGGGATCTTCCCAGACCAGGGCTTGAACCTGTGTCCCCTGTATTGGCAGGCAGATTCTTAACCACTGCGCCACCAGGGAGGTTCCAAGACCGCTGTGCCTTTGACCTCTAGTTTTTCTCTCCCTCCTTGAGTGTCTTTTATGTGCTTTAGCAAGAGGATCTCAGATTTCAGTGTGTGTCAGAATCACCTGGAGGGCTCCTTAAAATGCAGTTTCTGAATTGGCAGGTGGCGAGTGGAGCTTGAGACTTTGTTCTCATGTGTTTCCCAGGGAAGCTGATGCTCCTGGTCTGGGACCCCCAGAGCGACACTCAGCTGACCATGCGGTCACAGTGGCCTGGCTTGGGGCTCTTTCTCTGGGCCCCGCTCCCTCTGCAGCCTGTGGCACCCTGTTTCTCTAGCGACACCCAACGGACCACACCCTTCCTGGCCCCTCCGTCTGGAGGCCACCCTCCTTGGCTGTGCAGCCGCATGTCGCCTGGAGAGGAGCGTGCTCCTCTAGGCTCATCTTCAGCGGCTGGAATGAGCTGCTCCAGACACTCAGGGCAGGGCAGGCCTCTTCTCTGTTTTTCCAGAGCAGTTACATCACCAGGAAAGGTAAGAGGGCCTCCCTCAGTCATTTGGGGATGCAGTGTGTACCCAGGATGTGAACTCCCCCCTCCCCAGTGGCTTCCTCGGTCTTTTGTGGGTCCTGGGGTCACCCAGGCGGGGTGGCTCGGTGTCAGTCCTCACTCAGCTGCCCCGAGCCCCGCATCTCCTCCCACCTCTGACTGCTAAGCTGCCTGCCTCCCTCCCTCCCTCAGGTCAGTTTAATTTGGGTTTAGACCTCTGTTTTCCACATGTCGGTATGTTGATGAATTATTTGGTGAGCTTGTTGAAATTCAGATTCCTAGAGATTCTGACTCAGGGGAGCTGAGACAGTGCCCAGGAGGTGGGGTCCGGGCCGGAGGGAGTAGCACTTGCCCAGACCCCACCCCCTTCTGGGTCCCTTTGGACCCAGAAGCATAAAAGGCCATTTTGCTACAAAGTGTTAAATCTTCCTGCTACTGGCTGGAGGCTGGAGACTCCCAAGCAGATGGTGGGCTCCCTGAGGGCAGGACATTTGCTTTATTCTTCTGCTCAGATAGTCTGGGCAGTGCATGCCACAGACTGAGGAAGGCCACACACTGGGGCTTTCGCCTTTTCTTTTCTTTCCTGCGTGATGGTGCTGTGTCCAGAGGCCGGAAGAATTATGAGGGTCTGCGGTGGCTGCCGACTCCAGGTCTGGGCTTCTGCTGGGCGTGGCTGAGAATGAGATGTTTTTAAATTGCCAAACAGTGGTCTTAGATCAAAGGAAAGCTGCCGAAGTGATGTTCACATTGAGATGGTAGCTGGCGACAGCTTGTACATGGAAAGCAGGGAGCTGCTTTAAAGTACACTCAGCCGGGAGGTCCTGCAGGGCTCCTGGCCCCTCCCTTCTTGGGGTTGCCTTCCGGCATTATCTACAGTTTCATCCCAACCCCAATGGGTGGGAGTCACTGACTTGGTTGTAGAATTGACATGAACGTAATTCTGAGTAAGAGCAAATCTGACTGCAATTGTTCTGTTTCAGTGAGATTGAAAATCTTCTGTGCTTACTGCCCAATAAATCCTCTTGCACATGGAATAACCTCATCTCCCGAGTCCTGGCCGAGGTCTTGGCCGCAGTCAGCAGGGTGCCTGTGGCAAGCGGGAGGCTAGTAGAAGCTCCTCGGACTGCAAGTCTGAGTTACAGAGATGACTTCTGAAATTGAGTCACGGTCTTCAGTTATACCTGTATTTGCAAAAACACCCCAATAATTAAGTGTATTTGAAACAGCTTCTGCATGTGATCATGTAGAGTCATGCACTTTTAAATTATCAAAGAAATGTTTGTTACTTTTGGAAACTGTACTTGCAGCCCCTGGAGGCGTGTGCGCACACACAGGCCTGCAGCACAACAGTCACCAGAAGGTGGTCTGTCTCCCTTGTTTGGAAGCAGCAGCACCAGTCCCCCTTCACACGTGGTGGGATTTGAGCAGAATAAGGATAGTTTTCTCAGGAATTGTGGAGGTTTCCAGGGGCAGCCTACGCATGATAATTCACTTTCTAAAAACAACCTGTGCAGCTCACATGCCTGGGATGCTTCCCTGCGCTCAGACCTGGCTCCTGTTGCCTTGTAGCTTGAGACCAGCCACCCTCCCTTCAGACGTGGGTGCCCCTCAGCCTCGTCCCCGTTCATCCTCGTTGTCTGTCAGCTCTCGGGAGGTTGGGGCCACCCCTGTGCGAGCAGCAGCGTCCAGCGGCAGTGCTGGGGCCCAGGTAGTGGCTTGCTTTGGATTGTGAGTCACTAACTGTCGGTTTTTTGTTTTGTGTTTTTTCATTAAAGTATAGGTGACTTACAATATTGTGTTAGTTTCAGATGTACAGCACAGTACTTCGGTTTTGTTTTTGTGGTGTTTTTGTAGGTTATATTCCATTATAGGTTATTACAAGATGGTGGCTACAATTCCCTGTGCTAATACAGTAAATCCTTGTTGCTTACCTATTTTATGTATGGCAGATTGTAACAAATTTATAGATGTCAAAGGGAAGAGGGAGGTGGCGAAGTATGGGATTAATGGATGTAAACTAACTGTCCTTTCTGAGTTTGGGTTTAAGTCTCGTGCAGACCAGGGCATTCTTTCACCAGACTTTTTATTCTCGTGCTTTTCAAGCTGAGCCCCCAGCGTCACGATGATTTCTGTGATCTTCGTCAGTGGCAGAATACTTTGTGCCTCTGGGGATGGGTGCAGACAGGGCTGACTCCTGGCCTTTCCCCTCAGTCTGTTCCTCTCCCTATGCCTCAGTTTTCTCCAAATGGGGGCATCTGGTCCCTTTCCTGTGGCTTTCTGCTCTTGGCTTGGCCCTCCCTTCCTCTCCCCTCTCGCTCCTGGTCCTGGCAGCCACTGTAACTGGGAAGTTGGCCAGTCGTTTTGTGTGTTAAGGTCTTGTGGTTGTAATGATTTTCCTTCTCACAAAAATTCCAATTATTTGAATTTCTCAGCTGTTTGGGTTCTGGCTAAGTGGATTTAATTTCATCTGAGGATCTGAAAACTTGGTGCTTATCTGAGTTTACTGTTGAAGACGCTGAGGAAGGGAGATTTTTGATAAGTCAGTGGATGCAAAATGTTATGCTTTCAAAACTACTCTTCCTTCTGGTACTTCGCAGCTGAAGCATCCCGCACACATCGCATCCTGCCCTTGGCTTGATTCTCTGTAACTAGCGTTGCTGTGCTAAAGTCACTTCCTGCTTTCCCTATCTCCCCTCCCCTCACCTATGTCATTAATCTTAGCTTGTACTGCTTTGTTAAAGGCTAAAGTAATGCACAGAGTAAAACTCTAAAACGTTTAGAAGCTATGCAGTATTATATTGTAAACCTGTATAAATTCTTAACAAAGTTAGTGGTTTGGAAGGATTTTCAGGAGAACTTCTTTAGCTAAAAGGTAGTAAATTCCTTAAAATAACTGAACTTTGGCTTATAACAAGGTCATTGTTTGGCAGTGTTCATGTTTTTAAAGCTTTCCAGAACTCAGAGGAGGAAATGATCTGAGACAATGTAGTGATTAAAATAATAAAGGTAATAAATTAACATTTGCATTATTTGCCAACGATTGATTTCCTTTCTTCCAACTTTTTACCCCACATTCTGAATAAATTGGACCATGTGAAGAACTAGAAGATTAGCTTTACTTTTTTTTCTGGTTGAAATCGGTTTTGCAGAAGTGGAAATTTGGCAGCAAGTATGGAAACTAGCAAATCAGTTTACAGTGTCCTGTGCTTAGTTTAATGAAACCCGCAAGAACGATGAAAGACTCCATGGCCTCAAATAAGAGAAGGCTGAATTGTGTAGGTTTTCTGGAATTTTATTTTTATCCTTATTAATTCAGTAGCATGTAGAACAGTATGTTCAGGCTCTAGTTGGTTAATAGTTGCTTCCAAGTGGGTAGAATTTCAACTTCAATAGTTATTTTTTGATGATCTCATGGAGAAAATGTTGGGAAATATTTTCTAAGAATAGTCTAAAATGAAGTGGAGTGTGGTAATTTTTTAAGAAAAAACTGTGACCTAATGGAATATAAGCAATTGGCTGATGACCAACCAGTCTTTACCACCAGACGTTGACCTCTAACGAACTTGACCTCTAATGAGGTAGTAGAACCATGTATCTATTTTCAATTAAAATGATTGATTAACATGGGAGTATTGGGAGCATCTGTATTTCTTTCACATAAAATGGGGTAGATGGACGTTTCTTTGAACAATGGTTTCATCATCAGCATACGTTTTCCAGCTGCTGCAGCTCTCGCGAGCCCATCTGATGGGACGTGGCTCACGTGTAGTGTATCCGAGTTGTTGTGTCTGAGTTACTTACAAACAGATGTCTCTTTTCATTCTTGGGCGGTTTATAGGTTTCTGCACTGGGCCTGGCCCTGCATTCTTTCACTCCTTCACCTGGGTGCTGACCTCCACTCTGGCCAGGTGGCCCTTCCATCACCGTCAGTGGTGCTCCCGTCACCTGAAGCCAACATGAACATGCTGTGGGTGTCACCTGAATACCTGCCTTCAAGCAGGTGCTCTCTGCTGAGGGGTCCGCTGTGCAATGAACACATATTATTAGGGGGCTAAGGGGGGATCTTGACCTGACAACGACCAGGGCTGTCTAGTGCTTTGTTACTGGGTCACCGCAGTGGGACCCCTGGGAGCTTGTAAGAAATACAGACTCTTGGGGCTCACTGCAGACCAACTGAGTGTGAATCTGTCCTGTTCTAGGGTACAAAGTAGTGCCCATGCTGGGCCTATTTTAATGACCATTTACAAGTTTATCGAAGCATTGAAAGCCAAAGGCAAAGATCCTTTAGCAGTAGAATGTGTTTTCATTAAGTTATTTCAGGATACTGGATCCCAGACTTTATGTGAAGAGCTTATGCACAGATTATTGCAGATGGGTGACTTCTGTTTGGCTCCTTTTTGCTTTCTGGTTAGTCTGCAGGGCTGTGCTGTGAGGGATGGTTCTTCAGGATACCCTGAAGTTTTCCTGGTAGACTGGAGTTTGCTCTTCTCTGTGGGTTGGGAGGGTAGGGGGGACAGGAGGGGACAGCTGATGTTGTGATGAACATGGGGTTATTAATTCATTAATAGTCATTAATTAAGTGCCTTAGTTATTTAAGTGCCCAACCAGGGTTTGAGAACTACCTCCCAACTAATTGGCAGGTCATGAACTCATTAGTTCACAACCAGCAATTAAAAAAAGTGACTTGCAGTGGAAGGTGGAATGTAGGTCACATAGTAAGGCTGAGTAGTTTCAGAAACTTTTAAGCTATACATGTGATAAGTGTATATAAATATTTACTATCACATATATATGCATGTGTATTTATATATTATGCATGTGTATATAGGTGTGTATGCATATACATGCACACATATATTGCATTAAAAATGAAAGTACAACGTGACTAATATTATGGAGGGGTTATGGAGGAAGTATTACAAGATATAGTCTATGTAGTTTAATGAAGGAGAAAGACCAAGCATAGATGTTTATTATTGGCTCAATTTACCAAAATGACAAATTCGTATCTAGATAGCAGTGAACAGTAAACATTTTTTTGCTGTTCAGAAATGTTGGGAAATAGGATGTTATGATTTTCAAACCTTTGTAGTTAATATAGAACTAGCATAACTACCGTTGATAGACTTAAATATTTAGAATTCAGTTAGGTATAGTCAAGACTAAAATGATCTTGAACTTAATTTGCTTCATGCTGGTTTGGACACCTTTAGGACCTCCTGTATCTCTGGTTGCGGTGAAGGCTCAGCATCTGTATGAGTAAAGGGTGGAGAGGAGCCAACAGGATGCTGGCTCCCAGGCCCCCACTACTCAGCCCACTGAATAGAGACCGTAGCCGCCACTAAGGGTGGAAGAGCCTGATTTTGCCTCTTCCCGTGGCCTCAGCCATCTGGCCCAGGGCCCGGTTGTTGAGGTGTGGAAGCCCTTGTGGAATGACGGCTCCTCCTTCCTCTCCAGTCAAAGCCAGTCCCTACGACTGCATACGAGCCTCGGGCCCACGGCCTCTCCGACTTCATCTCCGGTACCTTCGTCTGCGTTCAGTCTGATCAGCACCTGTCCTTGTTCTGGAACCTCGTCCCAAGACCCCCCGTCAACCTCTGGCCTCCTTCCAGCCTTGCGGGGATGCGCCCGCTCACCCCGCCTGCACGGGCGCCTCCACAGTCTGGCCACCTCCACCCCCAGGTGCCCGGGGGTGGGAGTGAGGCTGAGTCGCATCTGGCACTCGTGCACCTGCCTGCCTGATGCTGGTTCAGGGGTTCGGGTGGGTTTGGACGCGCTCGGGTTGCTGCTTCCCGCCTCCCGTCTCTTCCTGGTGTTGAGCATCCGCTCCCTCCCAGGACCAGGGACCTGGCTCATAGGAACAGCTCTCTACCAAGAACTGGGTTTGTTTTGGATGTTAACTATTAACAGAGGTCGGTAAAAAGTGGAGGACAGTTTTTATCTCTGGCTTATGAAAACCGGTCTTGACATTTTATTATGACAGCACAGGCTTGCTTGTGTCTGTCCTGCTTCCCGTTACATTTTGGGTTATCAGGGGAATGACAACCTAGGTTTTCCTTATTTTCTGAGAGCACGTTGCAGGAAGTTTGGGACATAAGAGGTCTTCAAAATGCCGCTGCTTCTCCAGCCTGGGTTGAGCCTGCTGTGGCCCCAACCCCACCCAGCCTTTGGGGGTCAGGACTCTGGCCCACCCACGTGGTCCACAGCATCTGCATTTGGATGTGTGCAAGGCCTCTTGTACAGAGGACAGCTGGACGAGAGGTCCTTCCAGGAGGCCCGGACACCAGACAGCACGGCTCCAGATCAGAGAAGGACCTTGACGTCCTGCGGTCCTCGTCACACTTTCGTTCAAGTGCTTGGTGATCTTTTGTGGAGGCGTCGGGCTTTGCCTTTCTTCTTCCCTTGAGTTTGGAAATCAAGCTTCTGGGGTTGGGGCGCCAACCCGCGAACTACCCCCGAAACAAAGGGATGGACGGGTAACGGCCCAAGGGCAGGAAGATGAACAGTTTGAGTGGAATCAGGACTTGGACCCTCCTCCTTTTGATTCCTCACGCTGTGACCTCTACTCCAACACAGATTTTCCCCCACACTTAGTGACCTTAAAGATCTGTAAAGAGGAAGCTGGAAAAAAACCCCGCATTTGAGGGGACCTGCCGCTCAAACCCCTGTTGTTCAAGGGTCAGTTGTAAGCAGGAAGCTAACCCCCTTGGACCAGAACATCACTTAAAGGAAACCAGCATCTTTTTTGATGTTTCCTTAAGGTGCTCTTTCTGGCTTTGCTGAAAACTTTTGTTCTTCTGGCTTCGGAACGTTTACGTATGGCTTTTGGGATCTGGAAGGCTCCGCCCTAAGGGCTTTTAAGACCCTGCTGCGTGTGCGCAAATGCGTGCGCGCCCCCGTGTGCGCGCTCCCCTGGGGGCGTGCGTGTGCTTGCGTGCTTGCGCACGCCTCAGAAGCGCCGCACGGCTGCCATGTCGGACATGGTGTGGCTTCGCAGTGCAGCGTTTCCCTGGTGGCCATGGCCTGGTTCCCTAACGGGTGGTTCTGGCCTGTGTAAGGTTGGGCGATGGAGCTTCTGAACAGCTCAAGGCAGTCGGTCCGGAGCGGAACGGAGACAGAACACCATCCTGTGCAGTTTCGCCTCAGGTGACCGGCTGTTTGCTCTGAGAAGGCCCGACATTTCTCTGGAGGCAACTCCGGCTGTGGGCCCGGCCTGTGCAGGGGCTGCCCTGGGCTCGGCTTGGCTCCCAGGAGGCCGGCACCACCTCGGTCCATTTGCTCTGGAACAGCTTGGCCCCAGGGAGAAAACGACCCTTGCGTGGTCAGAGGACCGGATGCGGCCTGCGCCTGGTCCTGCGTCCGTTCGGGCCGTGCCACTGGCCGCCTCTGCCTTCCGCGACAGTTTAGGTAGGAGAGGCCTTCTGTTTCCCTCATCTCTCCGTAACTGAAGTCCACACCTACGGCTTCGTGCTCGTCCCCGTCCCACAGACCGGCCGCCCATGGCGGAGACCCTGCCCTTGTCCCCGGGGACGTCATGTTCTCAGGGGCCCCTCGTCCTGGGGCCCAGGATCCGCGGCCGGGCTTCTCTCCCAACCTCAGTATTCTGTTACCTTAGAGAAAGCGAGGAGGTTGTGAGGGTTAAGAAGGATCGTGCCTCACTTCCCCCGTGAGTTCAGCCTTCTGCCCCTCGTGTGGGCCCCTCTCGTGCGAGGGGCTCTGTCCGCGTGCTCCTCAGCAGGGATACCAGCGCCCCGCCGCTTCTCGCCCTGCTTCTTACCGGCTCCCCAGCTGTAGCCACTGACTGCTGGAAACGGGTCAGGAGGTGGCTTTCAGGAGGCGGTTTGGGGCTGGTGATATCCTCAGCCCCGCAGGACCACATGCAGGTGATCGGAGCACGGGGCATGGTACAGGAGGACCGCCGCCAGCTCCTTGTATGAGCGCCTGTGCTTACTAATTCTCTTGAGTGAACCACTCTCGCAAAGGCTTAGTTTCCTGGGTGTGGGCGTAATATTCTTGCGCAGTTTTCTTTCTCTGAAGCATTGGGCTTTGTGTGGAGCTGTGCTTTGTGAGATGATGGAAAAGGCCTGCACTTAACTAGAGATGAGTGTGGAGGGAACTGGGTGGGTTCTGTCCTCTGGGCCTGTTTCTTCCTCTGCCTGGGGAGGGGTTGCTCAGTGACCCCTCCTGTTCCCTGCTGTGGGTCATTGGCTATTTTCACACATAGAGATGGGCCCAAGAGAGTTAAAATTATGCCGAGAAGTGGTGAGTTTATTGAAATTCTCTGCCTCATATGTCATGGAACTGGTGTTTTTAGTTTTTCTTGGCTTGAGTGTGAGCATTCTGCTGCCTGAGAGGCTGAGCACCAAGGGGTAAACGTTGGAGATAATGTTCAGGTTTATTGAGTGATTTATGAGGGAGTAGGAATATATAATAAGATTTCTTTTTTATAATAAGATCTTGAATATAGATTTTAAGAGAGTATGATGTGCTTCTGTAATGAATGGAGTTTTTATTTTGTACTCCCTTCAGTAATTTAACTGATTTGAATATTTTAAAATCTCTCTTTTATTATACTAGTTCTTTTGACATCTAAAATAGACACAACTTGAGTTGCAATATTCTTTGTAATTAAAAAACCAATAATTTATCTCTCGAGGATAGCAGAAACTGGATGATTTATGCATTCAACTTTTATTTTAAGCAGAGCTTAAATAAAATCTTGCTTAAAAGAATTACAAATCAGCAGTTTAAAAATAAAAAATCTTAAAGAACCTTTGAAATAGGTTGTCATGAAGTTGACGTTAGCATTTTGTTTCAGAATTAGAGTCAGGGGATTTGACCTACACAGGTTTTTCCGTTGTGGTTGGGAATGAATTATCAATACAAATGGAAAATTAAGAGTGATTCACATGGGCTTCCCTGGGGGCGCAGAGGTTAAGAATCCGCCTGCCATTGCAGGGGATACGGGTTCAGGCCCTGGTCCGGGAAGATCCCACATGCCGCGGTGCAACTAAGCCCGTGCGCCACAACTACTGAGCCTGCACTCAAGACCCCGCAAGCCACAACTGCTGAAGCCCGTACGCCACAACTGCTGAAGCCCGCACGCCACAACTGCTGAAACCCACGCTCCACAACTACTGAAGCCCGTGCTCTGCAACAAGAGAAGCCACCGCAGTGAGAAAAGCCCGCGCACCGCAACGAGGAGCAGCCCCCGCTCGCCGCAACTAGAGAAAGCCAGCGCGCAGCAACGAAAACTAATGTAGCCAAAAATAAATAAATAAAAATAAATTTATTTTTTAAAAAAGAGTGATTCACACATTTTTACTTCGGAAATTTTCTTAGGGAATTTTTTTGTTTTTAACCTTCAGCTGATAGCTAAATGCCCAAGAAGGGGCAAGGATATTTGGCTAACGTGGTAACTGCAGAGCAAAATTTCTAAGCAGTGACTCAGGTTCACAGGTAAGATGACATAACCAGTCCCGGAGAAATTGTCCATTCATCATTTGGGGGTAGAATATGAGGCTTAGTATCTTCCACCTATTTTGACATTAATTTTGTGGCTCTGAGCTCTGCTTTGAAGGATTGCACAAATTCTATTGTTTTGGCCTTATTGCAGTAATGAGAGATTGACAAATCATAACTCTTTTTTTTTTTTTTTTTTTTTTGCGGTATGCGGGCCTCTCACTGCTGTGGCCTCTCCCGTTGCGGAGCACAGGCTCCGGACGCACAGGCTCAGCGGCCATGGCTCACGGGCCCAGCCGCTCCGCGGCATGTGGGATCTTTCCAGACCGGGGCACGAACCCGTGTCCCCTGCATCAGCAGGCGGACTCTCAACCACTGCGCCACCAGGGAAGCCCCATAACTCTTTTAATTTGGCTTATTTAAAAAAATATATTAAGGGCATCCCACGTGCCACATACTCTTCACAGTCTTGGTGATGCCAGGGTCATGGTGATGTTGGTTCTTGCCCACAGAGAGCTCATAGTCAAGTAGGAGAAATGAGTTTTTGCTTATGGAGGGATGAGGCAGGTAGGGAGGGCTGTTTTGATGTGTTAGTTATGTGTGCATTTAATATATACATATGTGTTTTATATACTCCTATATTTAATTAATTGCCAAATTAAATTTATTTGCCTTTGCTGCAAAACAAATGACCAAAAACTTAATAGCTTAAACCAATACTCACATATTATCTTAACAGTTTCCATGGGTTGGGAGTGCGGGAATGGCTTAGTTGGTTCTCTGCTCAGGATTTCAGAAGGCTGCAGACAAGCTCTCAGCCTGGTTGTGTTCTCTTCTGGAGGTGTGAGTGTGGTAAGAATCCACTTCTAAGCTCATTTAAGTGGGTAGAATTCAGTTCCTTGTAGCTGTAGGTCTGATGTCCCTGTTTCCTTGCTGCTGTCAGCTGGGGACTGTTCTTGGCTCCTAGAGGCCCTTGCACTTCCTTGCCATGTGGCCTCCAGGCCCTTCAGACATGGTCGCTCACTTCTTTAAAGCCAGAAAGGGAGTCCCTCACTTTCTAGTAGGCTGACGTGGAGTCTTACATAGCGTAACCTGATAAAGGGGATGGCATCCCATTACTTTTGTCATGTTCTTTTGGTTCATCCCTTTACTTTTGTCATGTTCTTTTGGTTCTGCCTGCACTCAACAGGAGGGAATTATGCAAAGGTGTGGCCCCACTGGGGGTCACCTTAGAATTCTATTGACTACATACATTTCTGGTTATTCCACTGACTTCTGTTCCCTCAAAATCAGCATTTGAATCTCAGGAAGACTGATGAGAGTAGTCCCAGTTGAATAATAAAACTATCATCCGGAAAGTCAGAAGTGGGTTGTTTTCTTCTCTCAGTATAGGTAAAAGTCAGGAGGACAAAGTAATGTCTGTAGGTTCACCACTTTGGTAGGAAGGAGTTATATAAAAACAGTGGGGTGTCTGGCTCATATGTTTGGGGTGGATGTCCACAGGAATTTCACAGGGGTCCTCTGGCTAGACGCAGTCATTTTTTATCTGAATGTCTTAGCATTGGCTGATCACTCAGGAGTGACATATGGCAGGAACATGCTTCGGGGGGGCAAGTCTCCTGGAGAGTACATTGCAGCACACAAACTAGACAGATGGTGGCTTATTCACCCTTGGACCAGAGTGTAATCCTGCACATTGGCCAGCTGGGTGCTGAGAGGTGCTTGTGCCATCTGAGGCAGAGCCAACTGAGTTTACCTGGAACTGCTTTGTCAGGCATGAGGTGGTCACCTGACATGACCTGGAGTGGCGAGAAGGACAGTGTACTCATCAGGCTGAGAGGAGGATGCTGGTGACAGGTTGTGTGAACTGGAACCAAACAGAGTCGGGAGGACGTCCTGCCAACAGGGTGGAGGGCAGGGGTTAAGATAGCCTAGCAGACACAATCACGGAAGTTGTCACCTTAGCTAGGTCTTCACTAAGCAGGGGTCACTGTTGCTCCCACAAAATTAAACATGTGTTTCAGGGGAGGAAAAAGTGCTGCTGGGCCTGCCTCCCTTTATAGTTAAGGATCAGTGGATCCATGTGGTCGACAAGATACTTTGGGTTCTTAAGACAGCCATATTTAGGATGTCTATAATTTAAAAAATCCCTAATCCAATAAAGACATTGTCAATTACATGTTCATGACCCCTCGTTGAAGAAAAAGCGTGTGACTTTGAAGGAACAAATGTGTGTCCTTTGATTGGAAGCTGAGAACCTGTGGCCCTGTGGCTGCTGGAGAATTTATCCCCAGTTCAGTCATACCCCGTACCCAGATTGTGTGCTGGGGGTCTTCTCTCTTCTGTTTATTATATGATGCTTATTTTATTCATTTTGGTATCTGTGCCTTTTATTGTGACAGTCCTCAAGTATTTTTCAGAACTTGGAGAAGGGGATGGTACACTTAAAGAAACCAAGAAATGGTTCACTGGAATTCTTTATTTTTCCTTTCAGCAGTTCAAGCTCTATATCTGTAACATCAAAGTGCCGTCTCCTGATTGGACCGTTTTCAGGAACTCGCATCAGTTTTCATAACAGCTTAAAAGGTGAGTAGAGCTTGAGACTCTTCTCTTTGATAATGTTTGTGAAGCAGAGCTTGTCACAGCACTGACTGTTCTGAGATTGTGTCCCTCTCAAGAAAGTGGTCCCAACTCCAAGGTGCAAAAACTATCTTCCCAATGTAACTTTTTCTGATTGGAGGAAAGTTGCATGATATCAGATTAAATGTGACTTTTCTTTTTTGTTTAATACCCAAGTGTATTCATAGTGGGCTGTGAATGTATATAAAATACATATTTCTAGATTTACTAGAATATCTGAAGGAAAATAATCTTACTATTCAATTTCTATTTATTGCTGAGCCTGAGCATTTAATACCCAGATGTTTAAAAACATTTAAGATTGGTGAGAAACGGGATTCTTTCTTTCTCATTCTAAATTTTTTGTTCTGCTTGGTTTCCAACTTCATAAAATGGGAATAATCACGGGATTGCCGTGGGACGTGATGAGCCACCATGCTTCATACAGCACCTGGCATGTAGTGCACACTGAACGGATGTCAGCTTCTCTCTCTCCTGGCTGTTATAACAGCAAGTGAGCAGGTTTTCCTCTCTGTGTGTTGGTAGCACACGTGATCTGTACTGTAGGGGGGCGTTGACCTCCTAATTTGCTGTGTTTGTGTTCCTGTGTGTTTCTTCTTGAAGGGTGGGGAGTAAGTGGCCTGGGGTATAAATTTCAGGGTATCTGGAAGTAGAAGCTTAGATGACACACATGTTTTGGTCACCTCTGCGCATCCTCAGACCCAAAGCCCAATTCAGAGCCAGCCCCAGTTGGGGACAGTTAGTGAAGGTGCCTGGCGGGGGATGGTACCAGGAGCATCCTACCTGCCTCAGCTTACCTGCCCAGCTTTACCCTTTAGCATGTCTCTTCACCTCTCTTTGCTTCTATTTTGTCAACTCTTAAGTATTTTAGTGATTCCTGTCCTGCCTAATTGCTAGGCTGTGGAGAACATCAAATGAAGAAATATATGAGAGTCTTCAGCAAAGTAAAAACATTCTATACAACATAAGGTTCTTTTCCCCTAAATTTTTAAAAAATTTATTTATTTTCTTTATTATTTTTGGCTGTGTTGGGTCTTCGTTGCTGTGCGCGGCTTTCTCTAGTTGTGGAGAGTGGGGGCTACTTCTTGTTGTGGTGTGCTGACTTCTCATTGCGGTGGCTTATCTTGTTGCGGAGCACGGGCTCTAGGTGCGCGGGCTTCAGTAGTTGCGGCACGCGGGCTCAGTAGCTGTGGCTTGCGGGCTCTAGAGCGCAGGCTCAGTAGCTGTGGCATACGGACTTAATTGCTACAGGGCATGTGGGATCTTCCCAGGCCAGGGCTCGACCCATGTCCCCTGCATTGGCAGAGGGGTTCTTAACCACTGCACCACCAGGGAAGTCCCTTCCCTAAATTTTTAATGTGCCAGGCATGACTCATTGTTTATGCCATATTCCTTACTAGAATGTAAGCTTTATAAGGGCAAGAATGTCCCTCCCTCCCACTTGTTTTTTCCTCCAGGGCTTGAAACAGTGCCTGCTAACTAGGAGGAGTTCAATGAGACTTTTGTCAGAGGAAATGATTGATGGAGATCCCCCGGAGGCTTTCAGAGCTTACCCAAGCCTTTTTATTCATGGTGGTTGTTGGAAATAGATGAGGCAGTTGGAGAATCACGAGGGATTTAATGTGCTTCCTCACTAAGGCACACAGACCCTTGAACTTATGTGGACTTTTCACAGGTTGGAAGCTTCCTGAAATTGTAGGTGCTCAGAACCATGCTGTACTTAACAGACTCCCTGAGTCACTGTTGGGTGCAGTTCCTACGTAGTTCTTTCCTGAGTGGATTTCACAGTCAGGGATATGCAAATGTGGAGCCCATTCAGTAGGGTCTCACAGGGTCGGTGGTAAGCTTCTGTGGGGGGCACTCAGGCCGCACGCCTCGCCAGTGGTCAGTGACTGATGGAACACTTTTCGTTCACGTGGTTCTTCATTACCTGACAGGACAGTGTGATGTTTGAGAATCCCTTACCTTCCCAGACATGGTATTGCTGAGGTGCGCCATTTTTCTTCCATAAATTGGCATACCCACCACCAGCTTGAAGCAGGAGGTGGCAGCTTGTCTACACCAGAGCCAGAGAGAGTGTGGGCACAGCGTGGTTTCTCATCATCATCTCAGATGTAGTCCTCTTTGACTTTGCCCACCACAAACTAGAACTGTCTTCATGTAGAATTCTACTGGGTAACTGAACACACCACTGATTCTGCCCCTAAGGACTATGCAGCTTGATTTGCAGAATTTTGACAGAAGTAGAAATCTTGCAAATTACATAACTACCCTATTCTCTCCCGTATATGGAGTTACCTCATTCTGTCAGCTATTTTAAGCAACTTTCAGAATTGGTAATGGAAAACTTTTTCTTGACTACATTACTGTATATGGATTTTAAATTAAAAGTAAAGTGCATTGCTCCTTCTGAACATAACAGTGGTTAAGAACAGATTCCTTTCTGCAGAACTGCATGTCACCTGGTACAGTACAGGTCATTTCCAGGTACATACTTGGGTTCAGAGGTGTTGTAAGAGCTTTCGCACCTCTAAGATAGGTTCTTACAGCTGATTGTCCTGGAATTTATATTTGTTCCGTTACTTGTAAAATTCTGTCCCTTAAAGCTCACAGCTGGACCGGGAGACATTCCTACATGCTGATAGGACAGACTGGAGGCATTACCACTCTGCTCTGTCTGCTGGGATGGGAAGGCCCAAGGAATTCTGGGCTTTTTGTTAACTGCAGAATGTGCCTGTCTTACTGTACAGTGGATTTTTTTGGACTTGGTTTTAAAATCGGGTTGGGTCCCCATGTCTAGGTTGTTATTAAGTGTATTTCAAAAATTTTACCTCCTTGATAAATATGAAGACAGGTCCCTCTTTGCCTTATCATATCTGTAAGGTATATTTGGAAACATGGCCTTTGGCCCGAATTCTGTGCTTTTACTCACTTTGTTACTCTGGCAAGTCCTAACCTCCTCTGAGTCTCAGGTTTTCTCATCTTTAAGTAGGATAGTAATTGTTTTGTGGAATTGTTGTGAAGATGCCTAACTTAGCATTCAGTGCGTAGTAGGAGCTTGATGAAATGTCAGTTATTGTTTTCCATCGAAATGCCAGCTCTTATCCAAGGACCATGGCTGGCTGGATCCGAGGAAGAGAGCAGGGGCGGAGCTTTCTGTCCTCTTGCAGGACTAAGGAGGTTTGCTGAGTAATTTCATGGGGCATCTTGCTGGAGTCAGGTGGGTGGAGTGCCTGTGCCCTGGCCAAGCACAAAGCGGCTGGGATGGAGGTAAACAAACCATTAATTCGAGCTTTTTGCACCTTTTCCTGTCCTCTTTGTGAGACTTAGACCCGGTTGGCTCTCAGCACAGATGTGAAAGGTTCAGATGGGGAAAGTCCCATCTCTTTTTTTGGTTTCCTTCAATGTCCTTAAGGGATCTGAAGTGGATGGTGAGGACCAGGGAGCCAAGTGGGAGTCCCGCATTGTGAGACCTGTGGTCCCAGTGGGGAGATGCTCTAGCAGTCAAAAAATAACCGTAGATACAGGTGATGCAACCTGACCTGAACTTCTGTCTTTGTGTTAAATTTAAACTTTCAAGGTACATCACAGAGGATCAGTAGTGTTGCGAGAAGCATAACCTCTGAATGTAGGTCTCTGCTGTCTACACTGTCTACAGGAATGCTTATTTTCTCCAAATGTATTTTTGCCAGTGTCCAGTAAAGTCGATTAAACCATGAAAGGTTTGTGTTGGGAGTTCCCTAACTTGAAGGAGGATTTAAACTCTGCCTCACAGTTAGGTTGGGGTCATTCAGAGGCTGCACCAAGACATACTGGCTGTGTGAGAAGCTGGGCAGTGGTGGGTTGGTGCCTCTCTGGCCTTCCAGGTTGTCATCAAGGAAGTCAAGGTGAGCACATTGAAACCAAGGTGACACCAAGGTTTCCAGTGGGAGGGGTCCTGGGACAGATCCCAGGTAGACTAGTTCCAGGGTCCCTCTTGGCTTGTGATAGAGTTTCTGGGTTCTCTAGGCCTCATTCAGGCCCTTCCACCTCCTGCTTCCTCTCTCTTCTCCTCCTCCTCCCTTCCTCCTGCCCACCCCATGTCTGTGCAGCGTCAGGGGATTCAGATCTGAGCCCCATCTCACTGCTTTTCCCTCATTCTTCCACTTTAAGGTTAAGAGTGGCACTGAGAAAAATTGGAACTCAGCAAGGGCATCAGGGATGCCATGTGCTGTGTTTGAGTTAGGAAAACCCAGCAATGCAAAGAGGAAGGCCAGCAGGCAGGACACCACTTAGAGGCTGGGAAGAGAACCTCGTTACCTCTGCTGTTTCTGCCTGTGGCCTGGGAACTTGGGAATTTTCTCTGCCTGTGTGTTGGACGCTGTCCTTCTATTGTTAGACTATATTATTTTGTTATTAAGTAGACATTCAGAGTTGTATTAGAGAAACACCTTTATGTTTCGCTTTAAACTGAAACACAGCAACTTCATCAGTCAGTGCCTAGCACAGCGTTAAACTGCTAAAAAGCTAGCAAATTTTCCACCTAAAAATTTTGTCGGGGAGGTAAAGGTGGGGGGCATGGGGGAGAGTATAAAAATAAATCTTTCAGAGATCCTGGGTTGCTTGGTGGCGTGTGTATTTTTCCATGGTGCAGGAGGTTAGAAATAGCATTGCTTTTTATGGGATTCTCAGCAGCAGCTCAAAAATGTGGCTTCGTGGGCTCAATCTGTGTGTGTGGGTGAGACGGCTCCTGCAGCCCGTGGGGTGGGGGCAGCGCCTATCTGTCTTCCTGCCCGTCCGCCCCGGCGGGTGTCACCCGGGTGAATGGCGCTCACGTGTGAATGTGCTCGCCAAGGTCAGGCTCTTGTGAGGATGTGCCTGTGGCAGCGGATGCCAGCTGTAGCAGACGGAGCCTCAGTGATCCCCACAAAGTCACACTGGTGCACGTGCGAGGGCAGGTGCCAGGCACAGGGGTCGTGATCTGGGAGGGCGTCCTCCAAGGCTTCTGAGTGTCTGACTGGCTGGGCCTCCTGAATCTCTGTGAGATGGCCTCCCCTTCGAGCCTTAATACCAGCGGGTTTGGTGGGCCACCCCTTCAAAAGGAGTCCTGAAGGATTCTTGACATTTGTTAGAGTTACATAATTCTTACAGATGGAGGTCGGTTGCCCAGTGTTTCTCAGATTCAATGCAGGAAGGAAATGGAAGGAGGCAACCACTGGGCAGAGGCTTTTAACCCCCATGGGACCCAGGACATATGTGAATTCCTGGAAATTGTGCCTGTTCCTGCAGAGAAGGCCAGGGCTTTGATGGGATTCTCGGTAAGATTTTGACCTCCAGAAAGGTTAAGAGCTTTTGCAGTAGAGCATAAGGTAAAGTTCATTTAACTCGGGAAAATCATTTTGGAAGCATAGTGAGTGTCGGGAGAGGGAGGTGTTGGCAGGATTGAAGAGGACGGGCAGAGGAGGAGAGGGGTCCGCTTAGTAAATTGTGTGACAACACAATTGGGGGTTTTCTTTGTGGGCTTTCTTCTTGAACTTCCTGTAATATTGTGTTGGGGATGGTTCCTGCCGAAGGCCGCTTGCCAGTGCTTGGTTACCTTCGCAAGCTTGGTGCTTGGAAGGGGGGCCGGCTGCTCGCAGGTCATCTGGGGTCTGTGTGGATTCAGCCCAGCATTTAATCAGCAGTTTCCCCCTCTTTCCCTGGATCTGCTGTGCCTTGTTCTCTAGTTTTTCTGGCGACTTGCTTGGGGGTGATTATGATAGGCCAGCAGCTGTCCAGAGGACAGTGGAGGAAACCTCAGGCAACGAGTGCTTCACCTCCTCATCCACAGCTCGCCGTGGCTTTGTTGCTACTCAGTGGTGCCCACTTCAGTGCCTTCTGTCTGAGTGGCCAGTCGCCTTTGGGGGACAGGATTGCTGGATAAGTGTGCAGATCACTTGCAAACACAAAGCGTTACAGCTGCCCGAAGACCGTGTGGGCGAGAGTGCCTCAGCCAGGTCAGGGGTGGTGCCCCTGCTGCCTGGGCCTCACGGTCCACCAGGGGCAGAAATGTTTCTCTTGAGTCCTCGGGTGGAGCCGGAGGAGCCGGGAAGGTTACCCAGGCACCTCTCTTTCGGAGCAGGATGTCAGGGGTGCCCTGGAGCCAGAGCAAATTAGAGCAGGGAGGACTCGTCCCAAACACGACCTGTGTCTACTTTTGCTTTTTAAAAGTTCCAAAGTTGCTACCTGATATGCAGGTTCTGTTCTGTTGTAATATTTCACCTATGCAGTTATATTCCAAGAATAATGATGCTTTTGGCTTTCTTTATTTCTCTGCTTGGATTGATCCATGTTTGCCCAGTGCAATGACTGGGCAGGGAGTTCTGCTTCCTGTGGTGCTAGTCTGGCAGCTGCCACATGTCCTGTCACCTCAGTCCCTATCTCTCGGTACCCCTGTTGACTTCATAAAAATAAGAGAATGTGCTGAGATTCTTCAGTCATTTGAGAAAATTTGTTTTACAGGTTCAGGTGGGTTTGTGAAGTATTTTTTAGTACTTTGCGAGATATAAGGATGCTTTTGAGTCATCATTAAAAGAACTTTTTACCACTTAGTATTGTGGTATTTAAATCAGTTGTCTATTATTTGATCTTTAATTGGTTCTCAAACATCCTGCTGCTCCCCTTTTTCAAAAAGTGTGGTGGAAAATATATAACAGAGAATTTGGAACCCTGTTGGTGGTTATGAAAGATAGTGTTGCTGTGGAAAACAGTATGTTTTAACCATTTTAAAGTGTACAGTTTAGTGGCATTAAGTACATTCACATTGTTGTGCAATCATCACCTCCATCCATCCCCAGAACTATTTTCATCTTGAAAAACTTGAACTCTATTCCCATTAAACACTAATGCCCATTCCCCCCACTCCCAGCCCCTGGCAACCACTTCTACTTTCTGTCTCCAGGAACTTGACTGCTCAAGACCTGATACAAGTGGGATCATAGAGTATTTGTCCTTTTGTGACTGGCTCACTTTACTTAGCATAGTGTCCTCAAGGCTCATCCATGTTATTGCAAGTGTCAGAATTTCCTTCCTTTTTAAGACTGAATAATATTCCATGGTCTATATAGACCACATTTCGTTTATCCATTTGTCCGTCAGTGGACACTTGGGTAGCTTCCACCTTTTGGCTGTTGTGCTAAACATGGGTGTCCAAATATCTCTTCAAGTCCTTGCTTTCAGTTCTTTGGGTATCCTCATTTTAAAAAAATACTCCCCAAACTTATTTTTAAAAGCACACTCTCGATTAGACACCATTAGGAATCCAAAAGAAAGATATGCTGAAGTATGGAGGTGATCTTAAAATTACAAGATTTGAAAATGTGAACTAATTAAAGGGAAGTGGAAGAATAGAATTGAGAACTATCCTTTCCTATAGAGGTAATAAATATTATTCGGGCCAGCAGGCCTCTTGTACATGTTCTGAGTGAAGCATTATTCCCTACACAAGACTCCAGGTAGGGCCAACTTCCAGGAACAACGCACTCGGCCTGCATGTTGCTCTTGTGTTGTCAGGGGTGCTGATGGGGAGACAGACAGGAAATGTGAAAAAAAAGGAAAAACGGGAGAATTTCTGGTCAGACTCTTGTTTTTCCTGAGAATTGGAAAAATTTTAAATTGTGACCTTTTATGGATAACAGTACATTATTTGTGATAAGAATTCCACAAGACTTTTACTGGAATGACTTCTAGAATCCTGTGCAGTGGGAAGGTTTTCTACAGTGTTAGCGCCGTCTGTGTGCATGGTGGGAGCCTCACCCTCCCTCCTGTGCCTCCATTGTCTTTAGAGCATGAATTGCCTGGTCAAATCAAGAAAGAAAGCTAACAGGTGAGAGGATAGGGAAGTTCGTCTCAATCTGGGCAAACCTTGGCTTTCAAAAGTGTGGGAAGACAGAGAAGCTGTTATTGGAAGAGGAGCAGTGGGACAATGAGCAGGGTCACCACCAGCTGTTGGTGATAAAGTTTATCTTTAACCCACATCAGAGCTCCAGCTGTGTGCTGGCCCTCTGGGGGGCTTGAGCACAAAGATGACTGGGAAACAGGCCCTGCCTCACAGAGGGACTCGTGATCTGATGGAGGAGACCCACATGTCCCTGGTCACAGTCCACAGTGACTTGCGCTCAACACGTGGTGCCGAAGGGGCCCAGGGCAGAGAGGGCCGTGTGCACCCTACTGGGAAGGTTTGTGGATACACTCACGGAGGTGGTGACGTGTGAAGTGGGTCTTAAAGCACCCATTGTAGTCTGCAGGTGGGCAGATTAAACATTTCTGGGTGTGTCTGTGAGAGTGTTTCCAGATGAGTCAGACTCAGTAGATGGCCTCCCCAGTGTGGGTGGACATCGTCCAGTCCGTTGAAGGCCTGCATAGAACAGAAGGCGGAGAAAAGGGGAATTTGGCCCTCTTGCTTCCTGCCTGCCTGCTTCAGGTGTGACATCCTGCCCTCGGACTGGGGTTTACACCGTCGGCTCGCCTGTTCTCAGGCCTTTGACACCACTGGCTTCCCTGGATCTGCAGCTTGCAGACGGCAGATCGAGGGACTTCTCAGGCACCATAATTGTGTGAGCCAGCTCCTCATGATAAATCTCTCTCTCTCCTCTCTCTTTGTGTGTGTGTGTGTGTGTGTGTCCGTCCTTTTGGTCCTGTTTCTCTGGAGAATTTTCAGCAGCTTCTTCATTAATCTGATTATGTTTATATTCTAAGTCTTCTCCTACTATCTCAACATCTACTTCTTTGCATATCTAACTTATTTTGGATAAAATAATCCTGAAGTCATTAGAATACTATCCAAACTTTGCTTGGCTAGAATTGATAACTAATAAAGATTCTATTTATTTGCTTTCTACAGTTTTATCATTTTCTTTATTTATTCTCCAGGCAAGTATTCTTAAAAAAAAAAGAAAAGGGTTTGTTTTAGGCATCTTTTTATGCCTTATTTCTGTATGACTGTGTGTGTATTTTCTTTTTTGATAAGAAGCAAAAATCACAGTATCTTGAAAGAGTTCTGTTGTCTACCATCAGATGTGTGACCTACTGCTTATTCGTGGGCAGCAGCAAAGCACTTAGTGAGATATAAAACTAAGTAAAAGTCAAATGCTGTGTATATTCTAAGAAGTTACAGTATACCACACAAATGAAAAAGTCTCTTATTCCTAAATTTAAACCGTAGCTGATTTATACCAAACCTTTGCCTCTAAGGTAGACCTGTAAGAATATAAGAGGGTACAGTCACTGGCATAAGGACTGTCACTGCCAGCATCAGTGGGCAAATCGGAGGCCTCGCTCTGCACTGCGGCCCCCTGAGAAAGTCAGCCCACGCAGGGGCCACATCTGGACCTGTTGTGACACACAGGGATTTTAATTTCCTGAGGCTAACTAAATTCTGAAGTATTTTCTCAGTTTCCAGGCAATAAGAACCTAAACAAAACTGAAAGGGACCGTGTATCAAGCCTGGATGGAGTTTGGGCCCCTCCAGGGAGTATGTGTGAGCAGGTGCGTGAACACCCTGCTCCTCCTCCTACCCCAGCCAGTCTGTGTTCACAGAAGTCCTCACACCTCGCAACTCAGGCTCAGCCTCTTGTGCTCCAGCAAACAGAATGATGAACAGTATAATCGGCAGCAGAGCACCTCTGCCACCAGGAAAGGCATCTGAAGGCAAAATCGGCTGTTAGTTTTTTCATTCTTTTTATATGTTCACTCATGCATTCACTCAGCAAATAATTACTGCGTACTTGATTGAAACCATACAGTATTAGTCCTGGCAAAGGCCTTTTACAAATGGAATGAAGTGGTTAGAGAGGCTGTGGCTCCGGCAGGTGCAGCGATTTGCTCGCGGCCACAGCGCCCTCGAATGGAGCTGCAGGGACCTGGCTCAGGTCTCTGGGGCCCTCGGGCATCTTTTGCCTCACCTCAGGCTCAGCCCTTCTTTCTCCCACAGAAGACCCTGTAGACTGGCCTGGTCTGAATCGCAGCTGCTCTGTTCCAAACCTTAGCCACTAAGATCTTAGGATTCTTGGGAACAGTGAGCATCACATTCAATGTAAATGTGGTTTATCTTTAAGAATTACTGAATTTGGACAAAGCAGTGTTTCTGAGGAATAGAAATGTGTCATCTCATGGCCAGTGTAATTTTCTCTTCCATTTCTCTTACAATTCTGTTTTTGAAAATCGTGCTTTTTATGCTTGAGGTGGACAGGGTGTCGCCAAGTAGAGGCCACAGCATAGGGCATTTCCTGTTTACCAGGGAAATATTGCCCCAAGATCTGTTGGTCTAGCTGATTATGGTACTTTTGAGCCAATCAGATGAAATTTTGGAAAATATCCAGTAAAATAAAACTTTCCCTTCTAGGGTACCAAAAAGAAATGCTCAGCGTTGGGTGTTTTAGTTTAGTCAGTCCTCATGCACTAGTTGTGTGCCATCAAGGGCTCAGCAGGTGATAAGGAAGTGCGGTGGGGTTCAGAAGTTTCCTGGCCTCAGGGAGCTATTTGGCTGCTGTTTGGCTGGATGGTAGAGTGGATAGAGAGAATAATGCAGCATTTCTGAAGGCCTGATGTTTTCCTTGGCTCATTGTCTTAGGTGTTTCAAAAGCAGATGGCAAACAGTAACAACAGTGTTGGGTGCGAACATAGGTGATCCGTGAGTAGGCTGCTGACATTATTCCTGGGTGTGTTCTGTGTGTATTTGTGATTCTGTGACCCATACTCTATTCCTGTTGTTTTCGCCAGCCACTTCAGGTGATCATATGGCTTGAGATGAGTATAGATGATGGAAACTTGAGTTATAAAACATTTTTAGCATCTAGAAATGTCCTTAGACATTTGACTTAGGATCAACAGTCTTGATCTAAGATTTTTTCTTTGCTACCCCTTTGCTTGTTCCCTGATCATTCCGGGGTACAAAGACCACTGGAGAGAGATCTGGGATCTTTCCAATTCAGGGGCCACTTGGGAATGGGATGACAGTGGAGGCAGTGTGGACTCTAGGAGGTCAATTCTGGGCATTGGTGGGGTGGCTCCTGAGGCAGATGCTTTGGTTCCTGGGCATTGGTGAGGTGGCTCCTGAGGCAGATGCCATATGTGCTTTGGTTCTGGGGCTTGGGCACCCCATCAAAGGAATACTGTGAACCTTCATTGCTGACTTCTTTTAAGGTAGACACATAATGAAAATGTGAACCTGAAATCACTGGTTTAGGTCTTGGCAAAGTTACGTATTTTTTGACAAGTTGGCATGGGTTGGCATTTCTTGTAATTCAATTTTACATCTTTTCTATGGTCTCTGTAGAAGTAATCAGTTTTCCAGTTCTGGAAACCTGGTCTTTTTGTGGACAGAGTAATTTGGTGGAGAGAAGACGTTATTTCTAGGTTGCTGCTGGGAAGCTGTTGCCATGTAGACTACAAACTGTAGCTGATCCTATGTGTTGGTGTATGTGTGTGTGCATTTTCTCTAAGTCGGCAGTAGTTTGTGGCATTTTACAGATATGGAAATTATTTAATTAAATTTAGATGCATGGGGACTTCCATGGTGGTCCGGGGGTAAGAATCCGTGCTCCCAATGCAGGGAACCCGGGTTCGATCCCTGGTCGGGGAACTAGATCTCACATGCATGCTGCAACTAAGAGTCCGCATGCTGCAACGAAGACCCAGTGCAGCCTAAATAAATAAATATCTTAAAAAATACTTTAAAAAATTTAGATGCATGACGAGAATACCTACTCATGCAGAAGTTATGCAAATACATGCAAATCCTGTACAAATGAGCTGGCTTGGCTGGACTGGAATATTGTTTCACACCAGTCCTTCATTGTATCACAGAAGAAGAAATATAGGAGTACAGTTATCTTATGGTTCACTTTTGGATTAAATCATAACTTTAGGATACTTTTTCTTTTAAAAAGTGACTGCCTAACTAAGTAAGAAGTCTTAGATGGATGTCACCTTCCTTCTTCATTTTTTTCACATTGCATGTGAATTTTCAGGTGTCAGTATTACCTCGTTAGTCATTGTCATCTCTCCTGATCACCTTTGAAGCTACTTTTAAAATTTCCTTTTAAGCATTTTTAAAAATTGCATTTTACCTTGCTTTCAGTCCCAGAAAATCACATGTAAATTGTTGGAAGCTTGCTTCCACGTGCACTGTTGGAAGCTTGTCCCATCCTTCTTAGGGATCTTGGAGGAGTCAGGCTCACAGGCTGGGGGCTGGAGGAGTCCTTTAGAACAAGTTCAGTGCTAGCTCTTTCTCAGTTTACACTAAATGATTTCTGAGGTTGGAATGACAGATTTGTCCTAGTGGCTCTACTTTTAACCTCTGGCTATTTAATTCTATGAAGTAAGCTGAGGAATATACATGTTAAACACTAGTTTCTGCCCATGCTGAAAGGGCTGATGATGGTCAAGGTGACTGTCACTTTGAGGCTCTAGGCTGGGAGCACATCAGAAGGATTGGACCAGAAATGGCTTAAATAGGAGATAATTATGACAAATGGTCTCTTAAAAAGTCTTAATAACTCAATCTAAATACATAGCAAGAGATTTTTCTCATCAGAAGGATGAGGTCTGTGGTATTATTATTAACTGGAAAGGAAGTTATGTCTTTTTCTTTAGAGGGAAAGAGACCACAGCTATCATATGTATTCAGAAACTTCATTTACAAGTAAGGAAGTGGAAGTCAGAGACCTTAAGTGACTTGCCTAAGGTCAGACCCTTAGTAAGTGGTGGAGTAAGCCTTGACGTGAGAGGCTTCATTGCAGCCTCTGCCCTTGTAGACCCCATCCTACACTGGAGGATATGGATGGAGGATGTTGTAAGGCCAGCTGAAAATGGTATTTTTTTTTTTTTTTTTTTTTTTTGGGTTCGCGGGCCTCTCACTGCTGTGGCCTCTCCCGTTGCGGAGCACGGGCTCCGGACGCGCAGGCTCAGCGGCCATGGCTCACGGGCCCAGCCGCTCTGCGGCATGTGGGATCCTCCCGGATCGGGGCACGAACCCGTGTCCCCTGCATCGGCAGGCAGACTCTCAGCCACTGCGCCACCAGGGAAACCCTGAAAATGGTATTTTTAATGGTTGCTAGGAAAATTCTGGTTACACTCTTTTTTACATTGTAATTGACGTTAGAACAGCCTACCTACTTGTCTGCGTGCCAGCCCATTGTTTAGAGTAGTCAAAAATGTGTATCTTTTTAGTTTGGTCTTACATGGAATAGCTGTGAGATTGTCAGTACTCTCAAGGGATATAAAAGTGAATTCTGTCAGATTTGTTCATTAGTTATTAGAAAATGCTTAGGAGCAAAGAGCATTTTGGTAACTGGCTGGTCAGATTTGGGACATGCATAAAAATATAGTAATCAAGCACAGTGAAAATCAAGCATTTGATTTGTAGGTAAACCTTCCTTCCCTTAAAGAAATGAGCTGTGCAATCTTTGTTTGCAACTGAGGAGTTAAACACCAACGCTTTTCTAAGGGAAGTGGCTTCGACAGAAGCATCAGCAGTAGTGAAGCCCCTGTTGGCATCTGGACTTTGTAGAAGCTCGAGACATTTACTCTCTCGCTTGGAATTTTCCCTCATACAGGGGACCTTCCCTCAGCACCTGTGACCTTGCGTAATGTGCCCAACATCCTGGGGAGCTGTGATGAACCTGGTGACTGGGGAAACCTAGAAGTTGACCCTTCTGTAGACTCATCCCCCCGGAGGTGCCCGAGCCCTACCCAGGAAAAACCAGCGGCTCCTGCCTCTGGAGTCCAAGTGTGGGCACAGGGCAGCCTGTAGCTGGGATTTCACTCAACATGAAACATAGCTCCAGATGGCTTGTATGTGAGCTTAGACCTGTAGAAGTAGAATGAATTTTAAAGGATCAGCTGACACCTTGAAGTGGTCAGCACTGTATACTTAGTACACTGTGGAGGGGTGGGGGTCTGCTGGCTTCTAAGTGGGTAGAGAATCTTTATACTGTTGTTTCGGGTGATACCTGTTCTTGAATATTTGGAACAAAGGGCATAGCCACTGTTGTTTAATATACATATTCTTATGAGGCTCTAAGACTTTCCCAGTAAAAGTGAACTCTAATGTATATTTTGGTGTGTGTGCTTTTAATGATTGTACAAAAAGAGTTTAATTTGTGTTTGTGTGGAAGATTGAGCACTGCACACACTGACAAAGGCAGACATTATAAAATTAAAGTTTCAGAACTTGAAGTAACTGTGAAGGTCACCGATTCCATCTTTTGCATTGTACAAAGAAGAAAACCTGAAGCCTAGAGAGGCTGAGTGAGAACTCCATCTGATCAACACATTTCCACGGCTGAACACCTCTTCTAATCAGAGATGGATGTGGCAAGGAACAAAGTGTGGTGGACTGGGAGCTGGCCACTAGTTTGAGCTCTGAGACCAGCCAGTAATTATCTGCATGGCTTTGAGCCGCTCACCCCTCAGAGTCTCAGAATCCTCAGCCGTGAGTGCCTGGAGGCCCGTTTGTCTTCTCCATTTTTGTGTCCTCAGCAGCCACTGTGTGCCTGGCTGGAATGGGTGCTCAGCAGATGTTTGCTCGGCAGTGAAGGTGGCTGGAGAGCGTGTGGCACTCAGAGGAGTACTGGTCTCAGGAGGTGGCAAAGAGAAAAGATTTCTAGTCCATCAAGTTTATAAAAGTTGCCTGTTAGATCTCCTTCCTGGAGATTCTTAACGTACCTTTAGCATATTAGAGGCTCGGAGAAGTTTGACGGAAAAGAAAGCTGTAGTGTTGTTTAACCCAGAATCTCCTAAATTTCTCTCTCTCTCTCTCTTTTTTTTTTTTTTTTTTTTGCTGCACTGCGTGGCATGTGGGATCTTAGTTCCCCAACCAGGGATGGAACCTGCGCCCCCTGCATTGGAAGTGCAGAGTCTTAACCACTGAACCGCCAGGGAAGTCCCTCTCCTAAACATTTTTGACCCAAGAACACTCTTCCTATGGCTTTGTTAAACCTGGGGGAACTTTTGCTGGAAGAGATGAGCTTGAAGGAGACTTCCTGCTGGAACATTCTGAAATTTGAGAGCCGGGGTGGGAGGATGGGACATATTTAGAGGCATAAGGAGGTGGCAGTAGGTTTGGGGCAGGGGTGGGGCGCGGTGGGTTGGTCTCTAAACAGGGCTCAGACTCCAAATTCTGCAGTTAAACCTGTAGGCTCTGCATCCATAGCACAAATAGGAATCTGGGGTGAGGTGTTCATCCCTTGAGTTGCACTCACACAGGGAGAGGTGTGCATCTTGTCCTTAGGGAACCGAGGGCAGTGGCATGAAATGACCATGTTTCTGTTGTGCTCTTGCACTTTCTCCTGTTTTTCTCTTTAGCAGATTGTTTCTTGAAAGCAGGACTCTAATCTAAATTCTGTAAAACTCGCTAGGCACCATTGCTGCTCATCCACCTACCACTCGGAGTAAGTGCTGAAAGTGCTGAGACACTTTGTCGAGATATGGTTACCTTTGCCCCCCTCCTTTCTCCATATGGTCTGAGATGGGCTCCACTGAGAGAGCAAGCAGGAGGGTCCCTCTCTGTCAGCCACACTGTTGGTGGGTTTGGTGATGCCGGTAGACGTGCCTAATCACGGCTGGTCCGCTCTCCCCTGGCCCCCACTGCTGTCTCTGGGGACCCATGCCCCAGCCCCCAAGGTTTGTCTCCACCTACTCCCCCTCCCAGATAAGTACATATAAATGTGATTATGTTTAGAAGCTGAAGCATTTGAATAAATCAGATGCTTTTGCCCAGCCCTAGAATAAAGGCTGTAGTTATTTTAACAACAACAACAGCAAAAATCCTGCAGTCTTCAGCTATTTCTGGAAGTAGACTGGTAATTAGCATGCCATTTGTAATTCATTGCTGTCTCCCTGCTGTTTGTTTCCTTGTTCCAATGCAGCCCAGTTTGGGAGACTGGGTTTATTTCATTTGGAAATGTGATTTTGTTGAGACCTCCAAATGCCATAACGAGATTAATGGTTTTCTGGAGCCGAAGTTTGCCAAACCTGGTGTTGGCAGCTTGGGGACTCGTTTCCAGCAGCTCTGCGGAGGGGAGTAACAGCTTGCTTGGGTGGTATTGACTTTCCAAGAAAACTGTTAGAAGCAACTGCTTCAGGATGGTTTGATGCTACCTGAGGAGAGTGATTCTTGAGGAGGAGAACAGGTAATTTGGGGGTAGGGTAAAGAGGCTTACATTGTTTTATTTGCTGCACTGTTATTCCTGGGAGATGTTTCACATTTGTAGTTTATATATTTACTGATGTTCGTGGAGGCCAAATGCAGATGAGTGCCTTTTGGGATTTTGTTCTCTGGAGTGAAAGGAAAATGTTTGCAGTGGTTCCTTGGAAAGGGGCAGGCGGGCAAGAGGCTCCTGCGGGGCCCCTGTGGCCTCTCCCTCCGGACTTCATGCTAGCCCTCCAGCTGCAGAGGGAAAAGAGGAAAATATGAAGTGACCGTTTCTATTTTGGAGTGCTGGGATCTGACTATAAGAGAACTCAGCCATGGTCCCAAAGGAAAGCTTTTGGTTCCTTCTTTTTAGAAGATTTGTTGGGGTAGTATTTAATGAATAAAGGGGTTCTCTGGATTTCTCCAGGGTGTGTGCTGTCTTACTCTGCCTGCTCTGTTGACCCCAGATTTGCCAACAGGACAGGCGGGCGGGAGTAGAGCACAGAGCGAGCATGCCTTAGGCCCAGCTGTCTTGGGGGTTCCCATTTGTCTTCTCCTTTCCACTGAGAGGGAAATAAAGTAACTTTGCCCTCTGAGGACTTAATTCCTTTTTTCATTCATCAAAAGCTATTTTATGCATGAGCTAAATCTTTCTAAACTGACCCTCCTGCCGTTACTCTCCCCGACTCTACAAAAGAGGGAGTAAGTTAAAAAACAAACAAACAAAACTCTCTTGTGAAAGGGATGCATATGTATTGTTCTGTGCAGCTCTTGATAAAACGGTTTAGATGTATGGGCGCTAGGTTCTAATAGTAAAAGAATTAAAATGGTCCTAGTTGTTCTGTAGGATACGATGATAAGAAGGAGCTAGCTTAGATTGTACAGAGGCCATAGGCAAAAACTATGGCCTGAAGTGTTGTTAGACAGTGCAGTTTGCCAGCAGGGAGAGTAGTTTCTGGGTTTTTAAGCAAAGGTGAATAGTTGGAAAGGTTTGAGTGCAGTTCTGTGGTGTGGGGGAAGATGTAGGCACCTGCGTCCTGGTGGTCGTCGTGGACCCCAGTGCAGAGGCTCTCCCACTAGGGGTGTGGACGGCTTCCAGGTTTCTGTGCTCAGCCCCAGTCTTGGTTGACATTGTTCAAGGCATTGGACCTTACATGTCCCTGAAGGTCAGCACGGTGCAGGCTGTGGGTTAGAGCTCCTGGAAAAGTTCTGGGTAGGATGGGTGTCTCTCAGACTCACTCAGTGTAAGGAGATCAGCCAGCTGCTCTCACGATTAACCCAAGAGGGTTCAGCTCTTTCAGGTTTACCTGGTGCAGGCTTAGGAAAAGGGATTCCTTCTGTTTTAGTTTCAAATTATGATATTCAAGAATAATTTATGTTTTCTGAAAATCCTTGTCATAGAAACAGACTTGAGGATAGAGGACTGGCAAACCAAGTACTGTGAAAGGATGTTAAGGGTCCCCTGCGGATGGGGGGCTGTAAACAATGTGGGAGACAGAGGGTCGTCTGAGGAAGGTGGACTCAGTCGTTTGAGCCGCAGCTTGCTGATGTGGAGTCTGGGTTGAAAGACAGCTATCATGTCATGTGTAAAAAACTATTATTATTATTTTATTTTCAATTAGGCAATATCATCTCATGGTTCAAAAATAAAATCAGTTGTCAAAAGGTATTGATTTGGGACTTCCCTGGTGGTCCAGTGGTTAAGACTTCGCCTTCCAATGCGGGGGGTACGGGTTCGATCCCTGGTCAGGGAGCTAAGATCCCACATGCCTCACGGCCAAAAAACCAAAACATAAAAAAAAAAAAAAGCCAGGAGCAATATTGTAACAAATTCATTAAAGACTTAAAAAAAAAAAGTATTGATTCAAAGGTCTACTCTGTCCACTCTGTGCCTGTCTTGTCCCACAATCACTGTCATTAGTTTCTTACGTATCTTTCTAGAATCATTTTAATCATTCATGACAGACTTGAAAGTGTGTTGACCATCACCACCTCTGTTTATCTAGAACGTGTCACACCCATTTTCCTGCACCGCTTTTTATACTTAACATGGTTTGGAGACCCTTCACATCAGCACATAGAAAGCTTCCTTCCTCTCCTCTCTCCTCCTTTCCCCTCCCCTCCCTTTCCCCCTATTTACAGCTGTCTGGTGTCCCATTTAATAGATGCACCATAATTTATTGAACCAGTTCTTTATTGATGAACGTTTGACTTATTTCCAAATTGCTTATACAAACAAAATACAGTAAATATTTTATTTTGCTTAATTTCATTGTACTTAATTATGTGCAAGTGTACCTTTAGGATAAGTTACCAGAACTGGAATTGTCAAGTCGAAGAGCAGGTGCATTTGTGGTTTTGGTTGACATTGCCAGTCAAGCTCCCTGAGGTGACACTAGCACACCCCATCAGTCAGCAGTGGATGAGGGTGCCTGTTTTACCACATCCTCAGGAATAGAGCATGTTACCACGGTTTTGGAGTTTACCAACCCGATAGGTGGAAAATGTGATCTAAATGTACTTTTAACTTACATTTCTGTTTTTATGAGTGAGTGTGCATCTTTCATATGAGTTTTAGAGCCGTTTGTATTTGTGGGTTGTTGTACTTTTTTTTCTCTCTCGGATTTCTAGGAGCGTTTTATATGTTAGAGAAGTAGATTTTGTGATGAAATTTGCAAATACTGTTTCCAAGTTTTTGTCATTTGTCTTTTAACTTTGATTTTTACCAGGCTGAAGTTTTTGATGTTTATGTGGTTATATTATCAATCTTTTGTGGCTTCTGGATTTTGAGTTATCGTTAGGAAGGAATTTGCAATATGGCTGCAGAACCACCCTGTTGTTTAGGATTAGCTGGTTTTAGATATTTTGTTGGTTTCCCCAAAATAACACAGGTTATTCAAGTTATATTTGCTTTTTGTTTCCTGTATACTTTGCTTTTGTCCTCTCTGCTAGACTTTATCTAATATAATAAGATATCTTTGCTGCATTTTTCCATTCCCCATAACTGGAAAGAGATTGTAGTTGCCACCCAGAGTAGAAACGCTCTCAGTCTGGTGGATTAGACTTGTTGGTGTACGTGGCCAGGAGGCCTGTGAGTGACTCGCCCTGCCCTCCATGTGCCCCCTGGCGTGGACAGTGCAGTGTCACTGGAGAGACCTTCAGCTCTGCTGGGGAGTAGGCTCTGAATGTGGCTCTTGAGGCCTCAGAATGCTGGTAACAAATACCTAACAAGTGGCTTTGGGAATTGATAAGTTGGATGAGGATGATTTGCCAATGAAAATCTAATTCCAGGTAGGTTGTTCTCTGTGCAGTCTGGTTCCAGTTTCTCTTGCAAGTAATTATTAGATGTGCCAGCCTGTTATGTTTATTACTTATAATTTTACTTTTCTCTCTGTGAGTTAACTGAGGACTTGGGAGTTGCTTTGTGGGGATGAGTCTCATAGGACATAGCACCCCACCTCCAGCAGGCTCTCAGCACTCTTAATACTATGTATTAAAGATGTTAAGGACCTTAAAAAACAAATTAACATCAGTCGGAAAACTGTTTAGATCTTGACCACTTAAAATAAGATCTTATGTAGGATCTGTCTCTGTGGAGTAAGCATTTTCTGCGACTTGGAATGTTGGATGAGAGTTGGGTCTCAGGGACACAGGGAGGGATGTGGGAGAGATGGGAGAGATGGACTTTGGGATGATTGTATTTAAGACTTGAAAAACACTGGGTGGTCCCGTGCCTGCCTTTTTGAAGAATGATCTGTTGAGGACTCAGCTTGTCCTTGCTGGGGCTCCTGTCAGCCTGTCCTGGGCACTGTTGTGTCACCTGTAGTGAGGTTCTCTTGCTGTGCTTGTCTGTTAGCAGGCGGCCCTTTTAACTGTATATCATTTAACCAAATACAATGACAAAGCAACAGAAGGTTGTTTCTCAGTGTTAGGCTTTGAATTCCTACCACAGGACAGCCAGAACTAAATTTGTACACGGTTGAATGTCAGCCGTGTGGTGCAGTTACACGGGTGTAGTTGAGCAAGCCTCTGGTCCATCCTCTCCTGCTTCCTCCTTCTCTCACTCCCTTCTTCCTGCTGTCCAGGTAGCATTTCTCCACTGGTGAGCAAATTTAGGTAAAGTCAGTAAAATTCAGCAAGGACGATTTTGCTGAGGACAGCACTCCAGACAGCAGCAAATTTTAGGGGCTCGGTGGAGGAAAGATGCTGGTGAGGGTGTCAGAGACGCGGATGAGCAGAGGGAGGCGACGTGGAGTCCTGGTGACTGTGGAGGGCCGGGCAGGTGCTGTCAGCGCATGAGGTGCTTCTGAGAGGCACAGGCGACGGGGACCTGATGAGGCTTTTTGGGTTTGGAGCTTAGGAGGGTGCCAGAGAGCTTTGCCAGAGCACTTCCAGAAGCCTGGCTGTGGGATGAAGGCTGAACATCCTGCTCAGTTTCATGATTTCCTGCCTCACAGACACTGTTGAAAGGAAAGGCTGACCCGTGGAGGCCATCGTTCATTCAAGAGTGTCCGTGCCTGCGAACTACTCCGTCAGTGCTCACAAAGTTGTCATTGGGTCTGCTGGTGGAATGTACAATTCCCATGTGATTTACCTCCAACCAACTGCCAAACATGGAGTTTAAAAAAATAGCTTCTATTTGAGATTTATGAGGACACCCAGGAGTGAATTTGGGTGGATTATTGCCCTTTGTCATGGCCTTCACTCTACAGGATGTATATTCTCCAGAGAAGCCCATCACTGAACTTTAAACCATTGATAGAATGATGACAGGTCACTGAATGATGCATCAGGACACGTCACAGAGCTAGATAAATGGCCAAGATGATAGTGTTTGTGGTCTTCAGACTGACATTACCCACTTCTTTACTATCAGAATGGAGAGAGGAGCTGAGGGTAGGCCCACTTGGGCTTGCGGTCAGGGCAGAGGGAAGAGCAGGACTGTGTTTGCTCTAATAACCAAAAGAAAGCATAACCCTTTCAGTTGCCAGTGAGCACTTCAGTTCTTTCTTGCTTTTACTTTATTCGATTTGCTTACAGAGTTCACCATTCATTTAGTCATTTGCTAATTCTAATCCAACTGTTTTTGAACCTTTGTGATATGTACAGTGTGGTGATAGATCTGGTCAGAAAAAATATATAGGTAGAAGACACAGTTCTTACCCTCAGAGATTTTACAGTCTGATTTGATCAGAGAGGCCATGGGCACTGGTGTGGACCGATCAGTAAATTCTCCCTCAGGGAGGGTGGGCGGAGGCAGCCTTAGCCATGCTCCTTTCTCATCCCCTAGATTCTTCCTCTTCATTCGCCCAGACCTGAGTTCTTCCTCACTGGGCCTGAGGTTTCCAGGCTTCAGTTGCTGTTCCATCTGGAATAACAGCTTCCAGATGGGCCTTTTTTTTTTTTTTTTTTTGCGGTACGCAGGCCTCTCACTATTGTGGCCTCTCCCGTTGCGGAGCACAGGCTCCGGACGCGCAGGCTCAGCGGCCATGGCTCACGGGCCCAGCCGCTCCGCGGCACGTGGGATCTTCCCGGACCGGGGCACGAACCCGTGTCCCCTGCATCGGCAGGCGGACTCTCAACCACTGCGCCACCAGGGAAGCCCCTGGTTTATATTATTTACAGTGGACAGTATGAGAAATATTTTTTAATTCTGAAATTAACATATTTACTTTGCTTATTCTTTTGTTTTACTTGGGAAACTTTGCAGAGTCATACTTTCATTAAGACGATTTGGTATATTGGAAAGGTGCAGGTTTTGGAACTAGAGAGATATAAATTCACATTTGTGTTCTACCCCGTAGCATTACTGTGGCCTTAGACAAATTATTTAACTCACTGAGCCTCAGTCCCCTACTCCACAGAATGGGGAGAGCAGTGCCTACCAGGAGGGCTATTGTTAAGATCGGAACAAATTAAAAGCTATGACTATATTTTCGGGGAAGGCAGAGGGTCCACATGACCTTTCCTGTTTTACATTTCAAATCCATTCATTCATCTATCCATTTTACTGTTGAGTCAGAGTTTATGGGGAGCTTCCTATATGCCAGGATCTGTGATGGGTGGGACACAAACACAAATGAAATTCTGTCCCACTGACAAAGAGATACTCAGGGGACTGACTTCAGTCTTGTCAGCGTGGGTCAGTGGAGTCCCCTCCGGGCCCTGAGACACTCTCTACCTGTAGAACCGTCCTTCATGGGGGAGGGTCCTTGTGTGTCCTGGTGACAACACCAGGCGGGGTGGCGGCGGCGAGAAGCTCTGATGTCCATCAATTCTCGTTATTCTTCCCGGTCGTAGGTGGCACTCCTTGCATTGGCCAGCGGAGGTGACTTTTACTTCAGTGTCATCCTCAGGAATGCAAACCACTGAATGGAATGCTGTTTTCAGTTGGTTATTACAGTGTTCTCAGGGGAGATTTCAGAATAACCTTTATGGAGGTTTTCAAAAGCTGACTGTGTTGGCGCAGTGACAACTGGCTGTGTGTCTGGTTTCCTTGTCACACTCTGTAGGGAAGGTGGTGGATTAGCCTGGTGGTGGAGGAAGTGCTCACAGGCCTGTCCAGAGGGAGTCCTGCATGGTCAGGTTGCTGTGAAAAAATCCTCCTAGTCGTTCAGGCTGCCTGGGCTAACCTGAAAATAAAAGTCCATAGGAATAGCTGTGTACTTAAAGGAGCTATAGGAGAGCATCATTTAAAAAAATTAGTTCAGGGGCTTCCCTGGTGGTGCAGTGGTTAAGAACCTGCCTGCCAATGCAGGGGACACGGGTTCGAGCCCTGGTCCGGGAAGATCCCGCATGCTGCGGAGCAACTAAGCCCGTGTGCCACAACTACTGAGCCTGGGCTCTAGAGCCTGCGAGCCACAACTACTGAAGCCCAGGTGCCTAGAGCCTGTGCTCTGCAACAAGAGAAGCCACCACAATGAGAAGCCCGTGCACCACAACGAAGAGTAGCCCCTGCTCGCCGCAACTAGAGAAAGCCCGCGTGCAGCAATGAAGACCCAACGCAGCCCAAAATAAATAATAAATAAATTTTAAAAAATGAGTTCAGGGTTAAAGATAACACTGCATAATTTTCCCATTACATTTATATGAATGAGATATCTTAAATAATCATAATTATAAAACCACTGGGGAAAACTCTAAGCCTCAGTTGCATTATATGTGTCTTATAAGACATTTTTTTTCTGCGGTACGCGGGCCTCTCACTGTTGTGGCCTCTCCCGTTGTGAAGCACAGACTCCAGACGCGCAGGCCCAGCGGCCATTGCTCACGGGCCCAGCCGCTCCGTGGCATGTGGGATCTTCCCATACCGGGGCACGAACCTGTGTCCCCTGCATCGGCAGGCGGACTTCCAACCACTGCACCACCAGGGAAGCCCACAAGACATTTTTTGACTGTTTAAGCCTAGAGCTTGAAAAAGATGGTAATAAAATAACACAAAGTTCTGTTTGTGTTTTTCATTTTTGTTTTTTACCTATGATCTTTTTACTGACTTGGTTAACAATGGTGGGGGTTGGTCTGCTTTGCATTCAGCTGCAGGGCTTGGTCTACACAGGGAAGGATTTTTGAAGGCTAAGTGCTAAAGAGGGCCACGTGCCTCATAGAATTTTGGGGCCACTGGAAGGGATCTGTTACTGCGTTCATTTTACATCACCTCTAGTCTCTGGAGGGAAGGACAAGCTTGCAAAGCTTTTTGTGTCCTTATTTGCACAGAGACTGAGTGAGTCAGCGTGTGGTGTCCGGCCTTTCTGTTTGGGTTAGGACGCTTGCCTTGCTAGCCTGGCAGCAGAGACTGGAGTCAGTTATTCCAGATTCTTACTGTGCCATAAACAGCCAGCTAGCAGGCAGCTTACTGAGTCCCCCGGGCCTCAGCTGTGCAGTGAAAAGGAGGTGGATGTGGGCTGCAAGTACCATTCAGACGTGGCCTTGAGCCGTTTTCTTCCTGTGTCAAGAGTGCAAATTTGGGGTGTTTCCATATCTGGGTGACCCTGATTTCCCCGAGGTAAACAGCTGTTTAAAGGACTGCCTTCTTCCCTGTCGGGGAGCATGAACTTAGTTTCCTTGGCACTCTTGTGTGCATTTCATTTGAACAAGAACATTTTGCACCTGTTGATGTACTGCTTTTTAATTGTTCACAGCTGTTTTCTTTGAATTTTTTTCCTCTCCTAAACCACAAGGACTTTGAGGACAATGACGGTTTGTGACGGTTTCATGCCAGTCTGCATGGCTGTGTTCTTAACCCAGCTGCGTGCTGGGGTGGCCCGCTCCTCTCCTACCTGCATATTTCAGTGCTTGGGTTCAGGAGAGTTGTTTCTTTTTCCAGTTCTTATGTCTGAGAAATCAGAAAGGGAGGAAAGCAGGAGAAATCATAATTGTTTTACTGTGAACTAAATGCAACCAAAAAATGTCTTTCCACTGCTCTCTATCCATGCTTTAGTAATGTGGCCTGAAGAGATTCAGCCCAAAGTCAGTATTTAAATGTCTGTTATCAGGTGAAGAAGCAACACCTTCAGGTCTTCTCTGTAATGATTTTGGGAATCAGTGGGGCTGAACGGGAAATATCTTGGTGCGATTTATGGTGGTTTTGTTGCATTTCCTAATGGCTTGGGATTTCTCAGTCACCAGTGGTTTGTCCCAAGGGACACTTTAAAAGAGACTGTTTTGACCTGACTCAGTGGAATGTTTTATGAATTAGAGGTAGCAAAGAGCTGTGAGTTGTTTTCTGGAAAAGTTCTAAGTAATTGTTTTTATATTGTTCAACCATGCCAAATAATTTATTTTAAAAGTGCTCTCTTAATTTTAACACTTCTATGACATGGCTGTTACTCCTATAATAATATATATGTATGTGTGAGGAATAAAAATGACTTAACTATTTTTTTAAATTTAATTTTGTTTTTATACAGCAGGTTCTTATTATTTTATACATATTAGTGTATATATGTCAATCCAAATCTCCCAATTCATCCCACCACCCCCACCCCCACCCATCCCCCCACTGCTTTCCCCTCTTGGTGTCCATACGTTTGTTCTCTACATCTGTGTCTCTATTTCTGCCTTGAAAACCAGTTCATCTGTACCATTTTTCTAGATTCCACATATATGCGTTAATATACGATATTTGTTTTTCTCTTTCTGACTTACTTCACTCTGTATGACAGGCTCTAGGTCCATCCACGTCTCTACAAATGACCCAGTTTTGTTCCTTTTTATGGCTGAGTAATATTCCATTGTATATGTGTACCACATCTTCTTTATCCATTCATCTGTTGATGTGCATTTAGGTTGCTTCCACTATTGTAAATAGTGCTGCAATGAACATTGGGGTGCATGTGTCTTTTTGAATTATGGTTTTCTCTGGGTATAATATGCCCAGTAGTGGGATTGCTCAGTCATATAGTAGTTCTATTTTTAGTTTTTTACGGAACCTCCATATTGCTCTCCATAGTGGCTGTATCAATTTACATTCCCACCAACCGTGCAAGAGGGTTCCCTTTTCTCCACACCCTCTCTAGCATTTGTTGTTTGTAGATTTTCTGATGATGCCCATTCTAACCAGTGTGAGGTGATAGCTCATTGTAGTTTTGATTTACATTTCTCTAATAATTAGAGATGTTGAGTAGCTTTTCATGTGCCTCTTGGCCATCTGTATGTCATCTGTATGTCTTCTTTGGAGAGATGTCTATTTAGGTCTTCTGCCCATTTTTTGGGGGTTGTTTTTTTTTTTCATATTGAGCTGCATGAGCTGTTTATATATTTTGGAGATGAATCCTTTGTCCATTGATTCTTTTGCAAATATTTTCTCCCATTCTGAGGTTGTTTTTTCGTCTTGTGTATAGTTTCCTTTGCTGTGCAAAAGCTTTTAAGTTTCATTAGGTCCCATTTGTTTATTTTTGTTTTTATTTCCATTACTTTAGGAGGTGGGTCAAAAAAGATCTTACTGTGATTATGTCAAAGAGTGTCCTTCCTATGTTTTCCTCTAAGAGTTTTATAGTGTCCAGTCTTGCATTTAGGTCTTTAATCCATTTTGTGTTTACTTTTGTGTATGGATGTAGGGAGGGTTCTAATTTCATTCTTTTACATGTAACTGTCCAGTTTTCCCAGCACCACTTATTGAAGAGACTGTCTTTTCTCCATTGTATATTTTTGTGCCGGTACCATATTTTCTTGATTACTGTAGCTTTGTAGTATAGTCTGAAGTCAGGGAGTCTGATTCCTCCAGGTCTGTTTTTTCCCTTCAAGATTGCTTTGCCTCTTCGGGGTCTTTTGTATCTCCATTACAAAATTTAAGATTTTTTTGTTCTACTTCTGTAAAAATTGCCATTGGTAGTTTGATAGGGATTGCATTGAATCTGTAGATTGCTTTGGGTAGTAGAGTCATTTTCACAATATTGATTATTCCAATCCAAGAACATGGTATATCTCTACATCTGTTTGTGTCATCTTTGATTTCTTTCATTAGTGTCTTATAGTTTTCTGAGTACAGGTCTTTTACCTCCTTAGGTAGATTTATTCCTAGGTATTTTATTCTTTTTGTTGCAGTGGTGAATGAGATCGTTTCCTTAATTTATCTTTCTGATCTTTTGTTGTTAGTGTATAGGAATGCAAGAGATTTCTGTGCATTAACTCTGTATCCTGCAACTTTACCACATTCATTGATTAGCTCTAGTAGTTTTCTGGTGGCATCTTTAGGATTCTCTATGTATAGTATCATGTCATCTGCAAACAGTGACAGTTTTACTTCTTCTTTTCCAATTTGTATTTCTTTTTCTTCTCTGATTGCCGTGGCTAGGACTTCCAAAACTATGTTGAATAATAGTGGTGAGAGTGGACATCCTTGTCTTGTTCCTGATCTTAGAGGAAATGCTTTCAGTTTTCACCATTGAGAATGATGTTTGCTGTGGGTTTGTTGTATATGGCGTTTATTTTGTTGAGGTAGGTTCCCTCTGTGACCACTTTCTGGAGAGTTTTTATCATAAATCGATGTTGAATTTTGTCAAAAGCCTTTTCTGCATCTATTTAGATGATCATATGGTTTTTATTCTTCAGTTTGTTAATATGGTGTATCACATTGATTGATTTGAGTATATTGAAGAATCCTTGCATCCCTGGGATAATCCCACTTGATCATGGTGTATGATCCTTTTACTGTATTGTTGGATTCTGTTTGCTAGTATTTTGTTGAGGATTTTTGCATCTATATTCATCAGTGATAGTGGTCAGTAATATTCTTTTTCTTGTAGTATCTTTGTCTGGTTTTGGTATCAGGGTGATGGTGGCCTCCTAGAATGAGTTTGGAAGTGTTCCTTCCTCTGCTGTTTTTTGGAAGATTTTGAGAAGGATGGGTGTTAGCTGTTCTCTAAATGTTTGATAGAATTCACCTGTGAAGCCACCTGGTCCTGGGCTTCTGTTTGTTGCAAGATTTTTAATCACAGTTTCAGTTTCATTACTTGTGATTGGTCTGTTCATATTTTCTGTTTTGTCCTGGTTCAGTCTTGGAAGGTTATACCTTTCTAAGAATCTGTCCATTTCTTCCAGGTTGTCCATTTTATTGGCATAGAGTTGCTTGTAGTAGTCTCTTAGGATGCTTTGTATTTGTGCGGTGTCCATTGTAACTTCTCCTTTTTCCTTTCTAATTTTATTGATTTGAGTTCTCTGCCTCTTTTTCTTGATGAGTCTGGCTAAAGGTTTATCAATTTTGTTTATCTTCTCAAAGAGCCAGCTTTTAGTTTTATTGATCTTTGCTCTTGTTTTCTTTGTTTCTTATTTCATTTATTTCTGCTCTGATCTTTATGATTTCTTTCCTTCTACTAACTTTGGGTTCTGTTTGTTCTTCTTCTCTAGTTCCTTTAGGTATAAGGTTAGATTGTTATTTGAGATTTTTCTTGTTTCTTGAGGTAGGATTGTATTGCTATAAACTTCCCACTTAGAACTGCTTTTGCTGCATCCCATAGGTTTTGGATCATCATGTTTTCATTGGCATTTGTCTCTAGGTATTTTTTTTTTTTTTTTGTCTAGGTATTTTTTGATTTCCTCTTTGACTTCTTTAGTGATCTCTTGGTTATTTAGTAACGTATTGTTTAGCCTCCATGTGTTTGTGTTTTTTACGATTTTTTCCCTGTAATTGATTTCTAATCTCATCGCATTGTGGTCAGAAAAGTTGCTTGATACGATTTCAATTTTCTTAAATTTACTGAGGCTTGATTTGAGACCCAAGATGTGATCTGTCCTGGAGAATGTTCCATGTGTACTTGAGAAGAAAGTGTAATCTGCTGTTTTCGGATGGAATGTCCTGTAAATATCAATTAAATTTATCTGGTCTGTTGTGTCATTTAAAGCTTGTGTTTCCTTATTAATTTTCTCTCTGGATGATCTGTCCATTGGTGTAAGTGAGGTGTTAAAGTCCCCCACTGTTATTGTGTTACTGTCAATTTCCTCTTTTATAGCTGTTAGCATTTGCCTTATGTATTGAGGTGCTCTTATGTTGGGTGCATATATATTTTTAATTGTTATATCTTCTTCTTGGATTGATCGCTTGATCATTATGTAGTGTCCTTCCTTGTCTCTTGTAACATTCTTTATTTTAAAGTCTATTTTATCTGATATGAATATTGCTACTTCAGCCTTCTTTTGATTTCCATTTGCATGGAATATCTTTTTCCATCCTCTCACTTTCAGTCTGTATGTGTCCCTAGATCTGAAGTGGATCTCTTGTAGACAGCATATATATGGGTCTTGTTTTTGTATCCATTCAGTGAGCCTGTGTCTTTTGGTTGGAGCATTCAGTCCATTCACATTTAAGGTAATAATCGAGATGTATATTTCTATTACCATTTTCTTAATTGTTTTGTTTTGTTTTGTTTTGTTTTGTGGTACGTGGGCCTCTCACTGTTGTGGCCTCTCCCGCTGCAGAGCACAGGCTCCGGACACGCAGGCTCAGCGGCCATGGCTCATGGGCCCAGCCACTCTGTGGCATGTGGGATCTTCCCGGACCGGGTCACAGACCCATGTCCCCTGCATTGGCAGGCAGACTCTCAACCACTGCGCCACCAGGGAAGCCCTCTTAATTGATTTGGGTTTGTTTTTCTAGGTCCTTTTTTTTTTTTCTTATGTTTCCCACTTAGAGAAGTTCCTTTAGCATTTCTTGTAGAGCTGGTTTGGTGGTTCTGAATTCTCTTAGCTTTTGCTTGTCTTTAAAGCTTTTGATTTCTCCCTCAAATCTGAATGAGATCCTTGACGGCTAGAGTAATCTCGGTTGTAGGTTCTTCCCTTTCGTCACTTTAAGTATATCATGCCACTCCCTTTTGGCTTGTAGAGTTTCTGCTGAGAAATCAGCTGTTAACCTTATGGGAGTGCCTCTGTATGTTATTTGTCATTTTTCTCTTGTTGCTTTTAATAATTTTTCTTTGTCTTTAATTTTTGTCAGTTTGATTACTGTGTGTCTCAGCATGTTTCTCCTTGAGTTTATCCCGCCTGGGACTCTCTGCGCTTCCTGGACTTGAGGGGCTGTTTCCTTTCCCATGTTAGGGAAGTTGTCAACTATAATCTCTTCATATAGTTTCTTGGGTCCTTTCTCTTTCTGTTATCCTTCTGGGACCCCTATAATGTGAGTGTTGGTGCATTTAATGTTGTTCCAGAGGTCTCTTAGGCTGTCTTCATTTCTTTTCGTTCTTGTTTGTTTATTTTGTTTCGCAGCAGTGAATTCTGCCATTCTGTCTTCCAGGTCACTTATCCGTTCTTCTGCCTCAGTTATTCTGCTATTGATTCCTTCTAGTGTATTTTTCATTTAGTTATTGTATTGTTCATCTCTGTTTGTTTGTTCTTTAATTCTTTTAGGTGTTTGTTGTTTAATTCTTCTAAGTCTTTGTTACGTATTTCTTGCATCTTGATCTTTGCCTGCATTCTGTTTCTGAGGTCCTGGATCATCTTCACTGTCATCATTCTGAATTCTTTTTCTGGAAGGTTGCCTATCTGCACTTAATTTAGTTGTTTTTCTGGGGTTTTATTTTGTTCCTTCATCTGGTACATAGTGCTCTGCCTTTCCATTTTGTCTGTCTTTCTGTGAATGTGGTTTTCCTTCCACAGGGTGCAGGATTGTAGTTCTCCTTGCTTCTGCTGTCTGCCCTCTGGGGGATAAGGCTATCTAAGCGGCTTGTGCAAGTTTCCTGAAGGGAGAGAGTGGTGGTGGGTAGAGCTGGGTGTTGCTCTGGTGGGTGGAGCTCAGTAAAACTTTAATCCTCTTGTCTTCTGATGGGTGGGGCTGAGTTCCCTCCCTCTTGGTTGTTTGGCCTGAGGCGACCCAGCACTGGAGGCTACAGGCTCTTTGGTGAGGCTAATGGCAGACTTCGGGAGGGCTCATGCCAAGGAGCACTTCCCAGAACTTCTGTTGCCAGTGTCCTTGTCCCTGCAGTGAGCCACAGCCACCCCCAACCTCTGCAGGAGACCCTCCAACACTAGCAAGTAGGGCTGGTTCAGTCTCCTGTGGGGTCACTGCTCCTTCCTCCTGGGTCCTGATGCACACACTACTTTGTGTATGCCCTCCAAGAGTGGAGTCTCTGTTTCCCCCTGTCCTGTTGAGGTCCTGCAGTCAAATTCCACTAGCCTTCAAAGTCTAATTCTCTGGGCATTTCTCCTAGTGTTGCCAGACCCCCAGTTTGGGAAGCCTGACAGGGGGCTCAGAACCTTCACTCCAGTGGGTGGACTTTTGTGGTATAAGTGTTCTCCAGTTTGTGAGTCACCCACCCAGCGGTTATGGGATTTGATTTTATTGTGATTGTGTCCCCCCCACCATCTTATTGTGGCTTCTCCTTTGTCTTTGGATGTGGGATATCATTTTTGGTGAGTTGCAGTGTCTTCTTGTCAGTGATTGTTCAGCAGTTAGTTGTGATTCCGGTGCTCTCGCAAGAGGGAGTCTTAACTACATTTTAAAAATTAACATAGAACTTCCCTGGTGGCGCAGTGGTTAAGAACCCGCCTGCCAATGCAGGGGACATGGGTTCGAGCCCTGGTCCGGGAAGATCCCACATGCCGTGGAGCAACTAAGCCCATGCGCTGCAACTACTGAGCCTGTGCTCTAGAGCCCACGAGCCACGATTACTGAACTCAAGTCCCGCAACTACTGAAGACTGCATGCCTAGAGCCTGTGCTCTGCAAGAAGAGAAGCCACCACAGTGAGAAGCCCGCGCAGTGCAGCGAAGAGTAGCCCCTGTTCGCTGCAACTAGAGAAAGCCTGCGTGCAGCAACAAAGACCCAATGCAGCCAAAAATAAATAAATAAATAAATAAACAAACATAAAACCCCATATATTTGATGGAAAAGTGTCATGAACTGTCGGCCCAGTGCACTTTAGAGCTGCTTGAATGGTAGCTCATCGTGTTGGGTGCACGTCACAGAGATGACCATGAAACCAGCTGTTCAACTTCCCATCAGAACGTTGTGCCCTCTGCGTCTAGGCAGCAGAACTTTGCTAAGTGGGGCACAGACTGGCTCTGTGTGACCCAGCAGAGCTGCTCACCTTCCTGGAGGATCTCACAGCGTCTTAGCTCACTGGCTTGAATAAAGCAAGCTTCACCGATTTTTTCTTGTGTATTTCCTTCAGGCCATAAGAGTTACTAACGAGGCACCAAGCCTTCAAAATACGAGTCTGCTGACTCCCAAAGTCCCATAGAACTCCTGTTTCTGTGATGTGTAAGGCAGGCTTTGTAGCCAAGTGTGTGCACTAGTGTATGTGTAGCACAGTGGGTTCACTAGCAGAGGGAATGGTGCTTGGAGCAATGGACCACAGGCTTGTGTGCCTTGGAGTCCATGGGGAAGAAGAGACCTGCTTGAGGGGTGTAAACAGGTCACTGCTGCTCCCCACCCCTCCCAACATTGAATTCATAGGAACACGTTCTCTGAGGCTTCTAGGTGGGTAGCCAGAGTCTGGAGTCGTGCGAAGTGTCCACAGCCTCCCTCAAGGGGAGGCTGTGGACGCTTTAGCTCCCAAGCTCTGAGACATTTCTCTTGCCAGGAGCTTTTTCACCTGGCCAGAAGGGAGTTGGATTCATATTCAGTTTTAGTTCCTTCCCTTTCCAGTGTTCCACGTGTGAATGTGGACCAGGAAATGCATTAAAAAATTCTCACTGTTGTCTTATGTCTCAGGGCTCCCCCAAATGTTCCCTTGGGATTCCTTCTCCTTCGCTTTTTCAACAACTTCAGAACTGGGGCCATATCTGCCTTCCCTGGCAGGTGGTGGTTAAACTTTGAAGACCTTCTTCCTTCCCTCGTCTTTGGGGTTGATGTTAATTTAATGGTTCGGCTGTTAGGAGGCTCTGAATGACTTTCAGAAGGTGTTTTGCTATTTGTCCAGTCAGCTCAGACTTTAGCCATTTGGGCCTTAAAATAATCCAGTGGCTGTCGTCTTCCAGATATCTTCCTGCATTTTGACCCTATCTATAGGTAATTTTTGTTTTTCCTTTGGAATCCTCTCAGTACACACATCTCTTAGGTGGAGGGTTGTCGATTCACTTACCACATAGATGGTGACCTTGGGTACTAAGGGTGTCAGGGCAGCAGTTGTGTCCACTGATTTATAGAAAGTAAACATTGTCAAGTCCTTAGGAATAATGTCCTCAGAAACATTTCATAGATAAAGAGGCAGCGATGTGCTCAAAGTGATAAGACCAGTGACAACTGCTCAGCACAACTTGGTGTTTAGAAAGACCCCTTCTTGGGTCAGAATTCAGAGGAGCGTCTTACCTTTGAGTAAATCTTTTCAGCCTATGGCTGACCTACCAGTGCTATTGTGTTGGGAAGTGAAATAGGTTGTATCGCAGTGTATTGTCTGTCACGAGCCTTTCTTGTCAAATTTGGATTGTGGTCTTTGGAGAAATAGGAATGTGTTTTCTCTTATTTTACCCAAACCTCAATCCACAGTACCTAGTAAAATAATGATATACTCTGATTCTGTTTTTAAAGGTGTTTAAATTGATTGCAGAGCGAAGTCAAGACAAACAAATCGCCAATTTTGTGATAGTGTGGCCTCGTGCATGTTATACAATAAGTACCTTCAAGTATGCACACCTTACCAACAAGGGATTTCTGTGCACACAGAGGAGAACCTTCATGTGTCAGACTGAGATGCAGATTGTGATTACCTTTGCTTAATTTCAGATTAGTGAGGGGCACCAGCCTTACCACAGAAAAAGGGAGAGAGAAGTCCTGGGCATAGTTGGCAAAAGGTCGGTTCCAGGAACGTACGCAAATAAGACCCTCAGAGAGCTTATTTTATTCTCCTTCCCTTCACCTCTACCTGTATATATAGCAGCCTGGAAGGACTCTCACTTGAGAATCACCCTTGCTTAAAGGATCCTGTGACCCTGTGATCCACCTATATAGACCTCAGGCTGTGGTTGTAGCCTTCTCAGTGCAGCCAGCATGACTAAGTGGCCTGCACATTTGCCAGCAGCGGCAGCCTGCTCCTTGCACCCTGGGGAGGTGACACCATGTCACAGCAACTCTGAGGAGTTCCTCTGACAAAGGCCCTTGTCCCCAGACAACTTTGTGACATTGAGGACCTAAAGCCAACTTGAATCCTTGGGCTTTAGGGATGAAAGTCAGTCCATCAAGTTATTCCCATATGTGTAAATGAGGATTTCTGCCGTGGTGGAGGACAGAATCGTGCTCAAACGACTGCTGACTCCCTTAAGTTCAGCTTCCTGAGCAGTTTATGAGAAGACCCTCAGGTGTGGGATACACTGAAAAAGTCCAGTCTTGAAAAACAAAGAAAATAAGGATTAAATTTCTCCATTTATTAGAAAATGGCATAGTCTGCCTGTTAGATATAAATGGGAAAAATTTGGCAAACCTTAGAACACAGTTGCTATGTAATATATGGGTTAAAATATTTTTGTATGTTAAATATTACTGGTGCTAAAATCAGTGTTATTTAATAAGCATCAACTGTGTAGTATATTACGCAAAATATGAAAGCACATATTTTCTAGGCTCAAAAATGCCTTCATTCTTAAGACAAAAGTATAAATATATTTGTTTTTATATTATATATGGTAGGGGGAAAATACAAGATTATTTTTATCTGGCTCTGGAATGCTCATGTTTTTTTGGAGGGGAAAATGTAGTGACTTTTTCAGTTTATAGTTAATGTTAAAATTAATTTGTGTTTCTTTTTATACCCCAGTTGTTAGAGTCTTTCATTTTCTTGGTGAATGGCAGCCAGAGGGAAAAAACACACATTATCTTAAAGAGGCTATTATAAGACTGACAGCTGACATTTCAGAAAAAATCAGAAGACAATGAAATGATTAATCTTTTAAAAATTTGATGTATATTTGACTTAAAATATATTAGTTTCAGATGTAAAACAGTGATTTGATATTTTTATAGATTATTCACTGTACAAAGTTATTATAATATTATGACTGTATTCCCTTTGCTGTGCATTACATCCCTATGACTTATTTTTTTAATAACCAGTAGTTGGGACCTGTTAATCCCCTTCACCTATTTCACTCATTTCTCTTCCACTCACCCCTCTGGAGACCATTGATTTGTTCTCTGTATCTTTGAATCTGTTTCTGTTTTGTTTACTCATTTGTTTTGTTTTTTTAAGATTCAACATATAAATGAAAACACACAGCATTTGTCTTTCTCTGGCTTAGTTTAGTTAGCATAATACTCTCTAGGTCTGTCCATGTTATTGCAAATGACAAGATTTCATTCTTTTTATGATTGAGTAATATTCCATTGTATGTGTATATATATATATATGTATATATATACCACATCTTCTTTAGCCGTTTATCTATTGGTGAGCACTTGGGTTGCTTCCATATCTTGGCTATTGTAAATGATGCTGCAGTGAACATAGGGATGTATGTATCTTTTCTAGTTAGTGTTTTTGTTTTCTTCTGATAAATGCCCAGGAGTGGAATTGCTTGGTCATATGGTAATTCTGTGTTTAGTTTTTTGAGGAACCTCCATACTATTTTCTATAGTAGCTGCACCAATTTACATTCCCACCAAAAGTGCATGAGGGTTCCCATTTCTCCACGTTCTTGCCAACTCTTGTTATTTCTTGTCTTTTTGATAATAACCATTCTGAGAGGTGTGAGGTAATATCTCACTGTGTTTTTTATTTGCATTTCTCTGATGATTAGTGATGTTGAGCATCTTCTCATGATGTGTCTGTTGACCATCTGTATGTCTTCTTTGGAAAAATGTGTAGTCAGGTCCTCTGCCCATTTTTTAATTGGGTTGTTTGTTTTTTGATACTGAGTTGTGTGAGTTCTTTATATATTTTCAGTATTAACCCTTTATTGCATATATTGCTTGTAAACATCTTCTCCCATTCAGTAGGTGGCCTTTTCATTTTGTTGATAGGTTCCTTTGCTGTGCCAAAGCTTTTTAATTTGATGTGGTCCCATTTGTTTATTTTTGCTTTTTGTTGCCCTTGCCTGAGGAGATAGACCCGAAAACAATATTGCTAAGACTGATGTCAAAGAGCATACTTCCTAAGTTTTGTTCTAGGAGTTTTATGATTTCAGGTCCTACGTTTAGGGCTTTAATACATTTTGAGTTTATTTTTGTATATGGTCTGAGAGAGTAGTCCAGTTTGATTCTTTCGCAGGTAGCTGTCCAGTTTTCCCAACGCCATTTGTTGAAGAGGCTATCTTTTCCCCATTGTATATTCTTGCCTCCTTTGTTGTAGATTAACTGACTGTATAAGTGTGGGTTCATTTTTGGGCTTACTGTTCTGTTCCATTGATCTATGTGTCTGTTTTTGTGCCAGTACCATACTGTTTTGATGACCATAGCTATGTAGAATGGTCTGAAGTCAAGAAGCGTGATTCTTCCAGCTCTGCTCTTCTTTCTCAAGATTGTTTTAGGGTATTCAGGGTCTTTTGTGTTTCCATATAAATTGTAGAATTATTTGTTCTAGTTCTGTGAAAAATGCCACTGGTGGTTTTTGTTTTTGTTTTTGTTTTTTGTGGTACGTGGGTCTCTCACTGCAGTGGCCTCTCCCGCTGTGGAGCACAGGCTCTGGACACGCAGGCCCAGCGGCCACGGCTCACGGGCCCAGCTGCTCCGCAGCATGTGGGATCTTCCCGGACCGGGGCACGATCCCGCGCCCCCTGCATCGGCAGGCAGACTCCCAACCACTGCACCACCAGGGAAGCCTGCCACTGGTGTTTTGATAGAGATTGCATTGAATCTGTAGATTGCCTTAGGTAGTATGGTCATTTTAATGGTATTAATTCCTCCAGTCCAAGAACATGGTATCTCTTCCCACCTGTTTGTATTCCTTCAATTTGTTTCATCAGTGTCTTTTAGTTTTCTGAGTACTGGTCTTTTACCTCCTTAGGCAAGTTTATTCCTAGGTATTTTATTCTTTTTGATGTGATGGTAAATAGGATTGTTTCCTTAATTTCTCTTTCTGATAGTTCATCATGAAAAAGAACACAAATAACAAATGTTGGCAAGGATGTAGAGAAATGGAAACCCTCGTACACTATTGGTGGGAATGTAAATCGGTGCAGCTACTGTGGAAAACAGTATGGAGGTTTCTCAAAAAACTAAAAACAGAACTACTATATGACCCAGCAATTCCACTCCTGGGTATATATCCTGAAAAAATGAAAACACTAACTTGAAGTGATACATGCACCTCAGTGTTCACAGCAGAATTATTTACAATTGCCAGGATATGGAAGCAAGCAAGTGTCCATCAACAGATGAATGGATAAAGAAGATGACACACACATGTATACAATGGAATACTACTCAGCCATAAAAAGAAAGAGATTTTGCCACTTGCAACATGGATGGACTTGGAGGGTATTATGCTAAGTGAAATAAGTTAGATAGAGAAAGACAAAGACTGTATGGTAACACTTATTTGTGAAATCTAAAAAATACAACAAACTAGTGAATGTAACAAAAAAGAAACAGACTTACAGATAAAGAGAACAAACTAGTGGTTACCAGTGGGGAGAGGGGATGGGAGAGGGGTGGGAGAGGAGGTGGGAGAGGGGGTGGGAGAGAGGGTGGGAGAGGGATGAGAGAGGGATGAGAGGGGATGGGAGAGCGGGTGCGAGAGGGGCTGGGAGAGGAGTGGGAGAGTGGGTGGGAGAGGGGACATATAGGGGTAGTAGATTCAGAGGCGCAAACTGTTACATATAAAAGAAGCTACCAGGATACATTATACAGCACAGGGAATATAGTGAATATTTTATAATAACTGTAAATGGAGTATAACCTTTAAAAATTGTGAATCACTGTATTGTACACCTGTAACTTTTATAATATTGTACATCAACTACAAAAAAAATTTTTTTTAAATCAGATAATAACCTTATGGAGTTTACCTTGTATGTGACTGTTTGTTTCTCTCTTACTGCCTTTAAAATTCTATTTCTATGTTTCACTTTTGCCATTTTAATTATGATTTGTCTTGTATCTCGTTGGTTCATCTTGTTTGGGATTTTTTGTGTTTTCTGGACCTGGAAATCTGTTTCCTTCCCCAGGTTAGGGAACTTTTCAGCCATTATTTCCTCAGATATGTTTTCTGCCCCCTTTTCTCTCTCTTCTCCTTCTGGGATCCCTGCAACGTGAATGTTAGTATTCTTGGTGTTGTCTGAGAGGTCCCTTAAGGTAATTTAAAAAATTCTTTTCTATTTTTGGTGTTTTGATTGGGTGATTTCCACTATTCCGTCTTCCATATTGCTTATGCATTATTCTGTATCACCTAGTCTGCTGTTGACTCCCTCTGGTGTACTTTTCTAATTTCAGTTATTGTATTCTTCACCTCTGATTGGTTCTTTTTTGTGTTTTCTAATTCTTTGTTGAAGTTCTCACTAGTGTTCCTGTGTTCTCCTGAGTTCATTGAACATTTTTTTAATTTATATTTTTATTGACGTATAGTTGATTTACAGTGTTTCAAGTGTACAGCAAAGTGATTCAGTTACACATACATACATATATACATATGCATATACATATGTACACACATACTTTTTCAGATTCTTTTCCATTGCAGGTTATTACAAGATATTGAATAAAGTTCCCTGTGGTATGCAGTAGGTCCTTGTTGTTTATTTAGTTTATATATATATATGTAGTGTCTTTTTTTTGGCTGCATTGGGTCTTTGTTGCTGTGCATGGGTTTTCTCTAGTTGAGGCAAGTGGGAGCTACTCTTCATTGTGGTGCACAGGCTTCTTATTGTGGTGACTTCTCTTGTTGCAGCGTGTGGGCTTCAGTAGTTGCAGTATGTGGGCTCAGTAGTTGCAGCACGTGGGCCCTAGAGCACGCGGACTTAAGTAGTTGCAGTGTGTGGGCTCAGTAGTTGTGGTGCACAAGCTGTAGGGCACGCGGGCTTCAGTAGTTGTGGCACACAGGCTCTAGAGAGCAGGCTCATCAGTTTTGGTGCACAGGCTTAGTTGCTCTGCGGCATGTGAGATCTTCCCGGACCAGGGATCGAACCCATATCCCCTGCATTGGCAGGCAGATTCTTTAACCACTGTGCCACCAGGGAAGTCCTTATGTATAGTATCTTTTAATCCCAAATTCCTAACTTATCTCCCCCCTACCCCTTTGGTAACCATAAGTTTGTTTTCTGTGTTGGTGAGTCTCTTTCTGTTTTGTAAATAAGTTCATTTGTATCACTTTTTTAATGATAAGTGATATAATATTTGTCCTTTGTCTGACTTACTTCACTTAGTATGATAATCTCTTGGTCCATCTGTGTTGCTGCAAATGGCATAATTCCATTCTTTTTTATGGCTGAGTAATATTCCATTATATATATATATATATATATATATATATACCATATCTGCTTTATCCATTCATCTGTAGATGGACATTTAGGTTGCTTCCATGTCTTGGCTATTGTAAATAGTGCTGCAGTGAACATTGGGGTGCATGTATCTTTTTGAATTAGAGTTTTCATCTTTTCTGGATATATGATATGACCAGGAGTGGGATTGCTGGATCATATGGTAACTCTAGTTTTAGTTTTTAAGGGATCTCCGTACTCTTCTCCTTAGTGGCTGCACCAATTTACATTTCCACCAACAGTGTAGGAGAGTTTACTTTTTTTTTGTTTGTTTGTTTTTTTGCGGTACGCAGGCCTCTCACTGTTGTGGCCTCTCCCGTTGTGGAACACAGGCTCCGGACGCGCAGGCTCAGTGGCCGTGGCTCACGGTCCTAGCCGCTGTGCAGCATGTGGGATCTTTCCGGACCGGGGCACGAACCCGTGTCCCCTGCATCGGCAGGCGGACTCTCAACCACTGCGCCACCAGGGAAGCCCGAGAGTTCACTTTTTGATGAGCATTTTTATGCCTGTTGCTTTGAACTCTTTATTAGGTAAACTATCTCAGTTTCATTAGGGTTCCCCTGCCCCCCGTAGGTGTTTTTTTTTTTGAGGTATAGTTGATTTACGATATAAGTTTCAGGTGTACAACAGAGTGATTCACAATTTTTAAAGGTTATACACTCCATTTATAATTATCATAAAATTGGCTATATTCCTTGGGCTACACCGTATATTCTTGTAGATTATTTTATCCTAATAGTTTGTACCTCTTAATCCCCTACCTACTTTCCTTGTTCTTTCATTTCAAACACATTCTTCTGAAATGATTAACCTTTAAAGTGATGAAGAAAGTGTCAACTTGGAATTCACTTCCTTCTGAAAATATCTTTAAAAAATGAAGGCAGGACTTCGCTTGTGGTCCAGTGGTTAAGAATCTGTCTTGCAATGCAAGGGATGCTGGTTCGATCCCTGGTTGGGGAACTAAGATCCCACATGCCGCAAGGCAACTAAGCCCGTGTACCGCCACGACTACAGAGCCCACGTGGTCTGGAATCCACTCACCACAACTAGAGAGAAGCCTGTGCCCATGCACCACAACTAGAGAGAAGCCCGCGCACTGTCATGCAACTAAGAAAGACCTGATGCAGATGAAAATAAATAATTAATTTAAAAAATAAATAAAAATAAAAAATGAAGGCAACTGAAGGCCATTTTCATACAAACAAAGGCAGAGAGAATTTTCAGAAGACCTGTAGGAAAAGACATACTAAAGAAAATTCTTCAGGCAGAGGGAAAAATGGTCCTAAATGGATGATTGAAATGAAGGAAGAAATGAACAGTAACACAAACAATAAATATGTGGATAATTCTGCATGAATATTGAACATAGAACAACAACTGCTATAATGTCTTGTGGGGGTGTAATATGTATGTAGACTTAAAATACTTGATAATAGCATAAAAGATGAGAGTGGAGTTGAAGGCACTTCCATTGTTAAGAGAAGTTGTTAATGTTGTAATCTCCATCGTAATCACTGTGATAATCATGTATAATTAAGGTAGTAATAGAAGGGAAATTGAAATGGTAGGAAGTACTTAATCAATTTAAAGAAAGTAAGAAAGGAGAGATAGAGAAACAAACAGTGTGACTGAACAGAAAACAAATAGCAGCATGGTCGATTTTCACTCAGACATGAAATGCATTTAGACTAGATACTTTGTTTACTTGACAAAGATTGTAGATCTGGGTATTTAAACAAACAATTGTTGTTTAGTATAGGTATACCTTAAATAAAAGGTATTTGACACAGAAGGATTTGACAGTAAAAGGATGGAAAAAGATACACTATGCCAGTACACCAGCCAAAACAATGTTATAGCTGTACACTAATGCCAGATGAGGTAGACTTTAAGGCAGTGAACATTGCTAAAGATAGAGACATTTTATAATGAGGGAAGGTGAATTCCCAAGGAAGATAATTTAACCTAAAGGCAGGATCTGTAGCCACAAAGGGATAGTCCTTAAATTTCTCCCAGATATACCCAGCTCTTAGGGACAGTTTCAGTCAGTAAAGACTCCCAACTTCTTCAGCCTTAAGCATAATGCACACATCCCTAAAGGCAATTTGGATAGAAGAGACTTGCCTGCTCAGCTATTGAGATTATTTATTTATTTATTTTTAAAGGAGAAAGAGTGTTTCAAGTGTGTCTGAATTCATTTTGATGGATTTACAAACAGCATTTCTTCACTGGGAGGCATGTATCACTTAAAAAAAGTTAACAATTGAAATTGGTTATCCTCTATCTTTTTAATAAATTCACAACAATTAGAGATTGGTTGAGTAAACCTGTGTCTGTTCTGTGGCACCGCTAGAAAGACCTTACAGTATTGTTGATGTGTAATCTTTGAACATGGAAAATGTTAAAAGAAGCAAGTTACAACACAGTATGTACACTACGATCCCACTTGAGTTAAAAATGTGTCTGTTATATTCATGTAGAAAAAAGTCTGGGAGAATGCACCAAAATAGAAATAATGTTTCTATCTGAATGAAAAGATTATGGGTGATTTTATCTTCCCTGTTTTCGGTACTTTTGTATTTTTTCCAACAAACATTTATTACTCAGGTGTTAAATATAAAAATTATTTGAGAAAAAAACACTTTATTATATGACACCAGCTATTTCTACCAGGAGAATCTGTCTTCTTTTAATCTTTATTAATGTACATAGTTAGATTTCACATTGTGTTAAATATTTTTCTGTTAATGTCATTTGGAAAAATAGAATATTTTGTATTATCACATAGTTGAATATCTGCTGTTTTGGATGAATTGACCCATTTGTACAATGTACCTGACCTCTCCTCATGTCCCTTGCTAAGCGGATTGTTCCTTTAGCTGTCAGTGTTAGGAGTTTTCTCTGACACAGGAGTGGAGCCCCTCAGAGGTGAGGCTATGCCCTTGTCTGTAGCTCCCAGTTTATAGCACCACTCCTGCCTTCCCTTCTGCCTGTGGCCATCTGCGTTTTGAGGCATGGAGCTTTAATTCTTGGTGGATCTTCAGTGTGTCCTCAAAAATTAGAATAAATGCCCATCAGTAAGGCTAAAAGTTCTTATTTTTTCTTCATCTGACTGTTAAATGGACCTGGATGAAAATGGGAAGCTTCGTGCTACTTTTTTTTTTTTTTTTTTTTTTTGCAGTACGCGGGCCTCTCACTGCTGTGGCCTCTCGCGTTGCGGAGCACAGGCTCCGGACGCGCAGGCTCAGCGGCCATGGCCCATGGGCCCAGCCGCTCCACAGCATGTGGGATCCTCCCGGACCAGGGCACGAACCCATGTCCCCTGCATCGGCAGGCGGACTCCCAACCACTGCGCCACCAGGGAAGCCCCGTGCTACTTTTAATATGATGTTAGGTGTTCCAGTGATTCCAAACCAATGTGGTGATGTGGTGTCACAAAGGCCACAGACCCAAGGAGGATGCTGGGTCCTGAGTTGTTGCTGGAGTTGTTGTCAAGTGGACTCGTGGGTGAACGTGGGCAGTGCTATTGCCACCCAGGTTAGAAAAGCCCTCTTGCTTCGGACTAAATCAGGTTTCCTCTCCATCAAGGATAGTGGTCCCCTCTTTTCTCTGGATTCAGTGTCCCCTTTTATCTCTGGGGGGACATCAGAAGCTTGTTTTTCCTGGTTCTGGTTACTGGTTCTGGGTGCAGCTCCCCTGCAATCGCATCTCCTCCGGGCAGCTGGAGTTCCACACTTCCTCCCGAAGAGCTCAGTTTGTATGCAGAGAGTGATGGCTGAAGGAACGTCTCTTCATTTGAGCATTAACGGCTTTATTGATTCCTTAGCCTGGCCCTGGCCCTAACAGTCACCCATCTTGGCTTGGAGTTGGAGGAGGACTTGACTATTGCACAAAGTTCTCAGGGTCTAAATGAGGAAAGCCCAGAACTAATAGGGAAAAATGCTTGCAAGAATTGTTGGGGGACTCGGGTCCTACTGCATCTGTAACACATCAAGCTTATTAGTGTGTGAGGTCATTCACTGGTTGGATTTTTTAAAATGCTGTTGCTGCTCTTATTCTTCATAAAGCCCTTAATGTTGGTTAAATATTTTACATGTATCGATTAATCTGTTGCTACTCCTCTCTGCAGCACCACCTTTTGTGTGTGTGGGCTTTATGGTTTATAAAAGCATGAATTGATCCTCACAATGAACAACAGCCCTGTGAAGTAGCGATGGGAGGTGTTATTAGTCCCAGTTCACTGACAGGAAACAGGTGTGCGGGGGTAGAATGGCTTGCCCAGGGTCCTACAGCCAGGAGTAGAGCCTGAGTTTTCTAGTTTTGGTCTGATGATACTTTGTTTGCAGATATCAAGCTGCTTCTGGACCCCCAGTGGATCGGGAAAGCTGGAGTTTTAGAGGTTGAAGAAAGCAGGAATTGAACGCTCTCCCTGCAGAGAAGCCAAGTTCATTACTCATTTGAGACACTTGTTAACATTCAGTTTAAGTGTTTCTTCCTAAAAGTTATTACTGGATTTTTTTAAATTAATTTATTTATTTTTGGCTGTGTTGGGTCTTCGTTTCTGTGCGAGGGCTTTCTCCAGTTGCGGCGAGCAGGGGCCACTCTTCATTGCAGTGCATGGGCCTCTCACTATCGCATCCTCTCGCTGCGGAGCACAGGCTCCAGATGAGCAGGCTCAGTAGTTGTGGTTCACGGGCCCAGTTGCTCCATGGCATGTGGGATCTTCCCAGACCAGGGCTCGAACCTGTGTCCCCTGCATCAGCAGGCAGACTGTCAACCACTGCGCCACCAGGGAAGCCCTACTGGATTATTTTTTTCATTGTTATCTGTTTTTAGATTTGCTTTTAATTTATGACTGGTGATACTGGATTTCTGTTTATGGTACTGATAGCTCCCTTTTTTTGGTATTGTAGCCAAGATCTTTAATAGAAACTAAATGAGGGAAATGTCTCCCTATGTGTACCCTGCCCTCCCCAGGATTAGTGGTTGGTGAGGATGGTTCTGAGCAGTCCTCAAGTCACAGGCAAACCCAGTGGTCACTGCTTCTCTGCTCCTGGCATAGGAAGTTCTTGGGGGTATGGTTGGAAGAGCTTGACTTCCTGTGTGGGCTCAAAGCTGTACTTTCCTAGGAGCTCAGGATGAGAAGTCCTGTCCTTGACATCCTTCTTGAAGCAGATGCAGCTGCTTCCGAAAGAGGTGTTCAGCCTTCACGGGTGCGTCTGTGCCCACTGGGGTGGGTAATTCACACAGGGCTTGAGGCTGAAGCCAGTCAGCTACGGCACCACTAGCTCCGGGAACAAGAACTCTTCTTTTACATAATCTTATTTTCAGCCAGAAAGTGATTAGATTTATAGTAAATAGTACACTTGGTCTGTAGCTATTGTAGAAACAGAAAAGAGGGCACCCAAGTGACTGAAATTTTGGGAACCTTGAATGAAATGACCTCTCAGTGTGTGTATTTCAGGACGTGGTTGGTTTCTGGCTCTAAAACTGATGTGGTTTAATGCTCAGATCAGGAGGCATTACTCAGGATCACTATGTTGAATTGTTACTATTTTTTTAATGATAATTTTACAAATAAAAGAATTCTTGACTTATATTCCCCAGTGAAAGAGGGGATGAAGAAGAAAACAAGACCAAAAGAGCTGTATATGGCTAATTCATGGGCCATAAAAATATATATATATATATATATATATATATATATATTTTAAATTTGGTCGCACTGCGTAGTTTGCGGGATCTTAGTTCCCTGACCAGGGATTGAACTTTCGCCCTTGGCAGTGAAAGCATGGAGTCCTGACCAGTGGACTGTTAGGGAATTCCTGAAATATTTTTGTTTTGACTTGAAACAGTGGTGTCCACATTGTTGCAGAATCAGTGTTACTTCTTATGCTGTCCTGGGATATCCTGTCAGTGACACGTGATTCTTACCCAAAGTCCTTAGTTTACATTACAGTCCACTCTTGGTTTTGTACATTCTGTGGGTTTTGATAAATGTATAATGACACGTGTCCACCATTATAGTACCATACAGAATAGTTTTACTACCCTAAATATATTCTGTGCTCTGCCTATTCATTCATTCCTCTCACCAATCCTTGGTAACAACTGATTCTTTCATTGTCTCCATAGTTTTGTCTTTTCCAGAAAGTCATAATGTTAGAATCATACAATATGTAGTCTGTTCAGATTGGCTTCTTTCACTTAATAATACACATTTAAGGTTCTTCCATGTCTTTTCATGACTTGATAGCTCATTTCTTTTTAGTGCTGAATAATATTCCATTGTACAGATGTACCACAGTTTATCCATTTATCTACTGAAGGACGTCTTGGTTGCTTTCAAATTTTGGTAATGTTGTATAAAGTGGCTGTAAGCATACATGTGCAGGTTTTTGTGTGGATATAAGATTTCAACTCATTTGAGTATATACTAAAGAGTACAATTGCTGGATCATATGGTAAGAGTATGTTTAATTTTGTAAGAAACTACCAAACTGTCTTCTAGAATATTATACCATTTAGCATTCCCACCAGCAATAAATGAATGTTCCTATTTCTCTACATCCTCACCAGCAGTTGGTGTTGTCAGTGTTTTGGGTTTTGGCTATTCTAATAGATGTTTAGTGATATCTCATTGTTGTTTTAATTTCTAATTCCCTAATGACATATGATGTCGAGCATCTTTTCATATGCTTATTTGCCATCTGTATATTTTCTTTGGTGAGGTATCTGCTCAGGTCTTTTGCCCATTTTTTAGTCAAGCTGTTCATTTCTTACTGTTAAATTTTAGGAGTTCGTTGTATATTTTGGATAATAGTCCTTTATTAGATATGTTTTTTACAAGTATTTCCTCCCAGTGTCTGGCTTGTCTTCTCATTCTTTTAACAGTGTCTTTCACAGAGAGAAGTTCTAAATTTTAGCAGAGTCTAGCTTCTCAATTATTTCTTTCATGGATCATGACTTTGGTGTTGTGTTAAAAACTCATCACCATACCCAATGTCATTTAGATTTTCTCCTATGTTATCTTCTAGGAGTTTTATGGTTTTGCATTTTACATTTAGCTCTATAGGCCAATTTGAGCTAGTTTTTGTGGAAGGTGTGAGGTCTGGATCTAGATTTATTTTTTGCATATGGGTATTCAGTTGTTCCAGCATCATTTGTTGAAAAGATTATTTTTTCCCCTCCATTGTATTGTGTTTGCTCCTTTGTTAAAGGCCAGCTAACTGTATTTATGTGGGTCTATCTGGGCTGTTTATTCTGTCCTGTTGATCTGTCTGTTTATTCTTTAATCAGTATCACACTGTCTTGAGTACTATAGCTTTATAGTAAATCTTGAAGTCAGGTAGTGTCTATTCTCTGACTTTGTCCTTCTCCTTCAATATCATGTTGGTTATTCTAGTTCTTTTACCTCTCCATATAAACTTTAGAATCAGTTTGTTGATGTCCACAGAATAACTTGCTGTGATTTTGATTGAGCTTTAATTGACTCCTTAGACTGAGCTGGAAAGAACTGACATCTTGACAATACTGAGTCTTCCTTTCCAGGAGTATGGACTATCTCTCCATTTATCTAGTTTTTAAAAATTTCATTCATGAGAGTTTTATAGTTTTACTCAAATAGATTTTGTACATATTTTGTTAGATTTATTCCTAAGTTTTTTATTTTGGGGGTGCTAATCTAAATGATATTGTTTTTAATTTCAAATTCTACTTATTGCTGGGCACTAGGCAAGTGATTGACTTTTATATATTAACCTTATGTCCTGCCACCTTGCTATAATTGCTTATCAGTTTTCAAGAGTTTTTCATCTTTTTTTTTAAAATTTTCTACATAGACAATTTTATTTCTTCTGTCCCAATCTGTTGACCTCCCCTCCCCCTTTTTTTTGGTCTTACTAAATTAGCTAGAACTTGCAGTACAATGTTGAAAAGGAGTGATGAGAGAGGACATCCTTGCCTTGTTCCTGATCTTAGCAGGAAAGCTAGTTTCTCACCATTAAGTATGATGTTAGCTGTAGGTTTCTTCTAGATGTTCTTTATTAAGTTGAGGAAGTTCCCCTCTATTCCTAGTTTGGTGAGAATGAGTTGAATTTTGCTTCATGGCCTCATCTGAAAAAATTTTAAATTGGTGAATTGTTTATTTACTTTGTATTTAAGTTCATTATTGATATGATAGGTATATTTGGTTTAAATTCTGTTCCATTATATGTTTTTATGGTTTTCTTTAAGTCATTTTCATGTGACCTATTTATTTATGCTTATATGTTTGGCCTGAGTTCTGTCATGCTATTTTATGTTTTCTGTTAAGAAAATTTTAAGTCTCTTGTTATGGAGTCTTTTTTAAATTTATGTTTTATTTTTTGATATTTACAGTTGTTTGTATCTTTTTCTAGTAGTAACTTTTTTGATTATAACCTAATTAAATGCCATTACTCCTCTCTTTTGTTGGAGAGAAACTCCTACTATGAGCAATGATGTTTAGCACCCGTCTTCCTCCTTCTTGTCCTATCTGTCCCCTTCTGTGCTTGATGTTAGTCAATTATATTATCTTATTAGTATTTATTTTCATATTGTTACCTATGCTTATCTGTCTATTACTTTTTTGTCAAATTTAAATATCTTTTGATTCTCAGCCACTAGGCAGTGGCATTACCGTGTCTCCTACCATCTTTCACTGCTCTCCTACACTGTCATAATTTTTGTTTGTTGTATCATTTTTACATTATCACACATTATAAAATTTACATTTGGCTTATCACTTTAATCTTTATATTTGTTTTAATCTTAGTTCTACAGTGAAGTGAATTCAGTTGCCGGTTCTTTTGTCTTTGCTTCCCCAGTTGTCTTTTGGGTTCAAGGGGACAATAGTTTCTGAGTTCCAATGTGTTCAAAACTATTAGTCTGTGGTCTTTATACTTGAAGGAATACCAGGCTGGATATGAAATCCTTGGCTCACACTTTATTTTCTTAAGTATCAATATTTTAAGAATTTTGAAGATTTATTCTACTGATATATGGCATTGTATATTACTGTGAAGAAGTATGAAGCCAGATTAATGCATTTACCTCTGATAGGTGACTTGATTTCTTTCTTTTTGCCCAGCTGCCCCAAGGAGTTGTTTCTTATTTTGGAAGTCCAAGCTTAATAAGTCCAATTTTACTAGAATATGTCTGGATCAGTTAAATTATTCTGGGTCAGTTTCCTTGTCACATGGGATGTCCTGTGTGCCCTTTCATTACATGGATTTAAGTCTCCTAGTTCCATTGAAAATGAAGTTTGAGGGCTTGCCTAGTGGCACAGTGGTTGAGAGTCTGCCTGCTGATGCAGGGGACGTGGGTTTGTGCCCCGGTCCTGGAGGATCCCGCATGCCGCAGAGCGGCTGGGCCCGTGAGTCATGGCCGCTGGGCCTGCGCGTCCGGAGCCTGTGCTCCGCAACAGGAGAGGTCACAACAGTGAGAGGCCTGCATACCGCAAAAAAAAAAAAAAAAGAAAGAAAATGGAGTTTGAAATTTCATACAACTTTTTTTCATTGTCTTTTTCATATTCAGACGAAATAGGAAACAGTTTTGTTTCTTTTATTCTGGATAAGGAAAGTAGTTTCACAAACATTAAGTAACTTGATCCTTTCAGCCAGCAAAAGGCAGAGTGAGGATTCAAAACTGAGTTTAAAAGCTTATGCTCTGTTACTGTACCATGGTGTTTCTTTAGGACTGGAAATATAGAAGAGAGCAGTTATATGGTCAAAGGAACCTTAGTCTCATTGGATATTTGTCACAGAGGTAGATGCATCTAAGTAGCAAGTGATGGTCCTGGAACATTTTTGAAATTTCATTTAGTGGACCACTGAGAACTTAATGGTCTTCTATAGCTTCAAGTTTCCTCTCCTCTCACCACCCGCCCCCACCCCCACTTTCATTTTTTCGTTCCTTCTGTGTGACCCAAAAAGGAGACTATAGGTAGATAAAGCTCTTCATTCTCATCTTCTATTTTCTTTTGATTTTTCCTTTTTCAAACTGGACTCATTAATATGTGTTCTCCCTTTGATTTGTTAAAGGGGAACTCCAGTCAGACTTTCTGTGGAGCTGCGGGATGAGTGGGTAATATCAGATTTCTTTTCTTGTCTGGTTTCACAAGTTTAGAGTGGTTGAGCTTCCTGAAACAGAGAGATCTAAAAAGAGTAACTGCTGCTGTTGACTCTGACAGGCTTCTCAGTCCTGAACATTGCTGTGCCCTTCTTAAATACAGTGCTGGTGGATTTGTTTGTGAATGTTTCTGAGAGTATAAAGGTTACTCTCACACATATGTTTACTCTGTAAAGATAAGGTTCTGGTGAAAATCGAATTGGACTGTGCCATGTTCTCCATCTTAGTATTTCTGTGAAGAACAGTCTAGTTTTCAGAGACTATTGGTGGTTGTTACTCTATTTTAAGAAAAAAAGGCTTAATTGCTAACACTTAGGGTCATTGTAGGATCAGACTTAGTTGCTTGTACGTACGGGTCCTGTATACAAATTTTGGCTTGTGTTTTTTTTTTGTTTTTAGCTGGGTAGATTTGTGAGAGACTCAGGTGGACAGTAGACAGAGAAGATGATGGTGTTTCAAAACCATGCTTTCCATTGACTTTGTTTCCTCTGAAGAGGACAGAGGTGAGTCTAGGGTATTATTATTTTTTGTGGGTATGAGTCTGTTTTGGGATTGGACGAGGGAAAAGACACAATTTTTAAGAATTCATAAAATAATTTAAAATTTTGTTTATGCTTAATTTATAATACTTATGACATAGCTGCATATATCGGTAGGTAAGAGGGAAACATTTGATAGGTTTATTTCCCATATATCAGGGACTACTTTCCATTGCAGCTGAGAATAACATTCACTGATGAAAATAATGGCTTTTTAAAAATTAATGCATTATATGGTGAGCATGCCATCTCTTTAAATCTGTTTTCCTTTTATATATCTATTTCTCAATTTTGTGCCCTTTTCGTATATAGTGGTAAAAAGTTAGCATAAAAACATAAGTAAAGGGTTTCCCTGGTGGCGCAGTGGTTAAGAATCCGCCTGCCAGTGCAGGGGACACAGGATTGAGCCCTGGTCTGGGAAGATCCCGCATACCACGGAGCAACTAAGCCTGTGTGCCACAACTACTGAGCCTGCTCTCTAGAGCCCGCGAGCCACAACTACTGAGCCCGCGTGCCACAGCTACTGAAGTCCGTGTGCCTAGAGACCATGCTCTGCAACAAGAGAAGCCACCGTAGTGAGAAACCCACACACCGCAACGAAGAGTAGCCCCCGCTCGCTCCAACTAGAGAAAGCCTGCGCGCAGCAATGAAGACCCATTGCGGCCAATAAATAAATTAAATAAATTAAAAAAAAATAAAACTACATATGGCTAGAAAAGATACAGTGCCAAAGTGTAATGCTGAAATTTTTTTTTTTTTTTTTGCGGTACGTGGGCCTCTCACTGTTGTGGCCTCTCCCGTTGCGGAGCACAGACTCCGGACACGCAGACTCAGCGGCCATGGCTCACGGGCCTAGCCGCTCTGCAGCACGTGGGATCCTCCCAGACCGGGGCACAAACCCGTGTCCCCTGCATCGGCAGGCGGACTCTCAACTGCTGCGCCACCAGGGAAGCCCTGAAATTGTTTTTTAAAAAGCAATGAAACAAAACAAACAAACAAACAAAAAATGAAGAAACAAACAAAGAAAAAAGCAATGAAACAAGAAGGTTTTTTCTTTTATTATTAAGATGATAATAAAAGATTATGAAAACATTTTGAAAATAGAGTAAACGATTTTAAAAAGGAAATAATCTTACTTCTTGGAGGTAACCATCAATGTTTTTTAAATTGTTAATTTTTTAACATTGTGATTAAATATACATAACAAAATTTACCATTTTAACTTATTTTATTTTTATTTTATTATTTATTTTTGCGGTACGCGGGCCTCTCACTGTTGTGGCCTCTCCCGTTGTGGAGCACAGGCTCCGGACGCGCAGGCTCAGCGGCCATGGCTCACGGGCCCAGCCGCTCCATGGCATGTGGGATCTTCCCGGACCGGGGCACGAACCTGTGTCTCCTGCATTGGCAGGCGGACTCTCAACCACTGCGCCACCAGGGAAGCCCCATTTTAACTATTTTTTAAAATATTTATTTAATTAATTTATTTTCCTTATTATTTATTTTTTTGTTTGTGTGTTGGTTCTTATTGGTGGCACTCGGCACATGGATCTTTGTTGACGCATGTGGGATCTTTTTTTTTAAATTCTATTATGGTTCACGGTCTGCTCAGGTTCTCTAGTTGTGGCGTGTGGGTTTTCTCTCTCAAGTTGTGGTGCGTGGGCTCCAGGGTGTGTGGGCTCTGTAGTTGTGGCGCATGGACTCCAGAGTGCATGGGCTCTGCAGTTTGTGGCACGTGGACTCTCTAGTTGTGGCTCATGGGCTTAGTTGCCCCGCAGCATGTGGGATCTTAGTTCCCAGACCAGGGATCTCACCCATGTCCCCTCTGTTGGAAGGTGGATTCTTTACCACTGGACCACCAGGGGAATCCCCCATTTTAACTATTTTTAATTGTATAGCTCCATGACATTTAAGTACATTCTCAGTGTTGTGCAAATACCACCACCATCCATCTCCAGGACTTTTTCTTCTTCCCAAACTGAAACACAGTTTCCATTAAACACTAAGTCCTCCTTTCCCCCTCCACTAACCCCTTGGCAAACACCATTCTTCTTTGTCTCTATGAATTTGACTACTCCAGGGACCTCATCTGAGTGGAATCAGGTAGTATTTGTCCTTTTGTGTTTGGATGTTTTACTTAGCATACTGTCTTCAAGGTTCATCCATGTTGTACCAAATGTCAGAATTTCCTTCTTTTTCTAAGGGTGAATAATACTCCGTTGTATGTATATACTATGTTTTGTGTATCCATTCATACTTTGAAGGACACTTGAGTTGTTTCTACCTTTTGGTTACTGTGAATAATGCTGCTATGAACCTTGGTGTAGATATATCTGTTCAAGTTTCTGCTTTCAGTTCTTTTAGTTATATACCCAGAAGTCAAATTTCTGGAGCATATGGTAATTCTGTTTAATTTTTGTTTTTAATAGATTTTATTTATTTATTTATTTATTGGCTGCATTGGGTCTTCCGTTGCTGTGTGCAGTCTTTCTCTAGTTGCCACAAGTGGGGGCTACTCTTTGTTGTGGTGCGATGGCTTCTCATTGCAGTGGCTTCTCTTATTGTGGAGCACAGGCTCGAGGCACACAGGCTTCAGTACTTGTGGCATACGGGCTTCAGTAGTTGTGGCGCACAGGCTTAGTTGCTCCATGGCATGTGAGATCTTCCCAGACCAGGGCTCGAACCCGTGTCCCCTGCACTGGCAAGTGGATTCTTAACCACTGTGCCACCAAGGGAGCCCCTATTTAATTTTTTGAGGAATTGCCAGACTGTTTTCCACAGCTGTACCATTATTCATTCCTACCAGCAATGCACAAGTGTTCCTATTTCTCCATGTCCTTGTCCACACTTGTTACTTTCTGTTTCATTGTTTTCTCTTTTTTTTAACATCTTTATTGGAGTATAATTGCTTTACAATGGTGTGTTAGTTTCTGCTTTATAACAAAGTGAATCAGCTATACATATACATATATCCCCATATCTCCTCCCTCTTGTGTCTCCCTCCCATCCTCCCTATTCCACCCCTCTAGGTGGTCACAGAGCAACGTGCTGACCTCCCTGTACTATGCGGCTGCTTTCCACTAGCTATCTGTTTTACATTTGGTAGTGTATATCTGTCCATGCCACTCTCTCACTTCGTCCCAGCTTACCCTTCACCCTCCCCATGTCCTCAAGTCCATTCTCTACATCTGCATCTTTATTCCTGTCCTGCCCCTAGGTTCTTCAGAGCCATTATTTTTTTTTTTTAATTCCATATATATGTGTTAGCATACGGTATTTGTTTTTCTCTTTCTGACTAACTTCACTCTGTATGACAGACTCTAGGTCTATCCACCTCACTACAAATAACTCAGTTCCGTTTCTTTTTATGGCTGAGTAATAATCCATTGTGTATATGTGCCACATCTTCTTTATCCATTCATCTGTTGATGGACACTTAGGTTGCATCCATGTCCTGGCTATTGTAAATAGAGCTGCAATGAACATTGTGGTACATGACTTTTTGAATTACGGTTTTCTCAGGGTATATGTGCAGTAATGGAATTGCTGGGTCATATGGTAGTTCGATTTTTAGTTTTCTAAGCAACCTCCATACTGTTGTCCATAATGGCTGTATCAATTTACATTCCTACCGACACTGCAAGAGGGTTCCTTTTTCTCCATACCCTCTCCAGCATTTACTGTTTGTAGAGTTTTTGATGATGACCATTCTGACTGGTATGAGGTGATACCTCATTGTAGTTTTTTTTTTTTTTTTTTGTGGTACGCGGGCCTCTCACTGTTGTGGCCTCTCCCGTCGTGGAGCACAGGCTCCGGACACACAGCCTCAGCGGCCATGGCTCACAGGCCCAGCCGTTCTGCGTCATGTGGGAGCTTCCCAGACCAGGGCAGGACCCGTGTCCCCTGCATTGTCAGGCTGACTCTCAACCACTGCGCCACCAGGGAAGCCCCTCATTGTAGTTTTGATTTGCATTTGTCTAATGATTAGTGATGTTGAGCATCCTTTCATGTGTTTGTTGGCAGTCTGTATATCTTCTTTGGAGAAATGTCTATTTAGGTCTTCTGCCCATTTTTGGATTGGGTTGTTTGTTTTTCTGATATTGAGCTGCATGAGCTGCTTGTAAATTTTGGAGATTAATCCTTTGTCAGTTGCTTCATCTGCAAATATTTTCTCCCATTCTGAGGGTTATCTTTTCGTCTTGTTTATGTTTTCCTTTGCTGTGCAAAAGCTTTTAAGTTTCATTAGGTCCCATTTGTTTATTTTTGTTTTTATGTCCATTTCTGTAGGAGGTGGGTCAAAAAGGATATTGCTGTGATTTCTGTCATAGAGTGTTCTGCCTTTCTTTTCCTCTAAGAGTTTTATAGTGTCTGGCCTTACATTTAGGTTTTTAATCCATTTGGAGTTTATTTTTGTGTATGGTGTTACGGAGTGTTCTAATTTCATTCTTTTACATGTAGCTGTCCAGTTTTCCCAGCACCACTTATTGAAGAGGCTCTCTTTTCTCCATTTTATGTTTTTGCCTCCTTTATCAAAAATAAGGTGACCATATGTGCGTGGGTTTATCTCTGGGCTTTCTGTCCTGTTCCATTGATCTATATTTCTGTTTTTGTGCCACTACCATAGTGTCTTGATTACTGTAGCTTTGTAGTATAGTCTGAAGTCAGGGAGCCTGATTCCTCCAGCTCTGATTTTCTTTCTCAAGATTGCTTTGGCTATTCGGAGTCTTTTGTGTTTCCATACAAATTGTGAAATTTTTCTTTCTAGTTCTGTGAAAAATGCCATTGATAGTTTGATAGGGATTGCATTGAATCTGTAGATTGCTTTGGGTAGTAGAGTCATTTTCACAATGTTGATTCTTCCAATCCAAGAACATGGTATATCTCTCCATTTGTTTGTATCATCTTTAATTTCTTTCATCAGTGTCTTATAGTTTTCTGTGTACAGGTCTTTCGTCTTCTTAGGTAGGTTTATTCCAAGGTATTTTATTCTTTTTGTTGCAGTGGTAAAAGGGAGTGTTTCCTTAATTTCTTTTTCAGATTATTCATCATTAGTGTATAAGAATGTAAGAGACTTCTGTGCATTAATTTTATATCTTGCTACCTTACCAAATTCATTGACTAGCTCTAGTAGTTTTCTGGTAGCATCTTCAGGATTCTCTGTGCATAGTATTGTGTCATCTACAAACAGTGACGGCTTCACTTTTTCTTTTCCAGTTTGGATTCCTTTTATTTCTTTTTCTTCTCTGATTGCTGTGGCTAAAACTTCCGAAACAGTGTTGAATGATAGTGGTGAGAGTGGACAACCTTGTCTTGTTCCTGATCTTAGTGGAAATGCTTTCAGTTTTTCACCATTGAGAATGATGTTGGCTGTGGGTTTGTCATTTATGGCCTTTATTATGTTGAGGTAAGGTCCCTCTGTGCCTACTTTCTGGAAGGTTTTTATCATAAATGGGTGTTGAATTTTGTTGAAAGTTTTTTCTGCATCTATTGAGATGATCATGTGGTTTTTCTCCTTCAGTTTGTTTATATGGTTTATCACAGTGATTGATTTGCATATGTTGAAGAATCCTTGCATTCCTGGGATAAACCCCACTTGATCATGGTGTATGATCCGTTTAATGTGCTGTTGGATTCTGTTTGCTAGTATTTTGTTGAGGATTTTTGCATCTATATTCGTCAGTAATAGTGGTTGGTAGTTTTCTTTTTTTTTTTTGTAGTTTCTTTGTCTGGTTTTGGTATCAGGGTGATGGTGGCCTCATAGAATGAGTTTGGGAATGTTCCTCACTCTGCTATATTTTGGAAAAGTTTGAGAAGGATAGGTGTTAGCTCTTCTCTAAATGTTTGATAGAAGTCGCCTGTGAAGCCATCTAGTCCTGGGCTTTTGTTTGTTGGAAGATTTTTAGTCACAGTTTCAATTTCAGTGCTTGTGATTGGTCTGTTCATATTTTCTTCTTCTTCCCGATCCAGTTTTGGCAGATTGTGCCTTTCTAAGAATTTGTCCATTTCTTCCAGGTTGTCCATTTTATTGGCATAGAGTTGCTTGTAGTAATCTCTCATGATCTTTTGTATTTCTGCAGTGTCAGTTGTTACTTCTCCTTTTTCATGTCTAATTCTATTGATTTGAGTCTTCTCCCTTTTTTTCTTGATGAGTCTGGCTAATGGTTTATCAATTTTGTTTATCTTGTCAAAGAACCAGCTTTTAGTTTTATTGATGTTTGCTATCGTTTCCTTCATTTCTTTTTCATTTATTTCTGATCTGATTTTTATGATTTCTTTCCTTCTGCTAACTTTGGGGTTTTTTTATTCTTCTTTCTCTAATTGCTTTAGGCCCAAGTTTAAGTTGTTTATTCGAGATGTTTCCTGTTTCTTAAGGTGGGCTTGTATTGCTATAAACTTCCCTCTTAGAACTGCTTTTGCTGCATCCCATAGCTTTTGGGTGGTCGTGTCTCCATTGTCATTTGTTTCTAGGTATTTTTTTATTTCCTCTTTGATTTCTTCAGTGATCACTTCGTTATTAAGTAGTGTATTGTTTAGCCTCCATGTGTTTGTATTTTTTACAGATCTTTTCCTGTAATTGATATCTAGTCTCATAGCATTGTGGTTGGAAAAGATACTTGATACAATTTCAATTTTCTTAAAATTACGAAGGCTTGATTTGTGACCGAAGATATGATCTATCCTGGAGAATGTTCCATGAGCAGTTGAGAAAAATGTGTATTCTGTTGTTTTTGGATGGAGTGTCCTATAATTATCAATTAAATACATCTTGTTTAATGTATCATTTAAAGCTTGTGTTTCCTTATTTATTTTCATCTTGGATGATCTGTCCATTGGTGAAAGTGGGGGTGTTAAAGTCCCCTACTATGAATGTGTTACTGTCGATTTCCCCTTTTATGGCTGTTAGTATTTGCCTTATGTATTGAGGTGCTCCTATATTGGGTGCATAAATATTTACAATTGTTATATCTTCTTCTTGGATCGATCCCTTGATCATTATGTAGTGTCCTTCTTTGTCTCTTCTAATAGTCTTTATTTTAAAGTCGATTTTGTCTGATATGAGAATTGCTACTCCAGCTTTCTTTTGGTTTCCATTTGCGTGGAATATCTTTTTCCATCCCCTCACTTTCAGTCTATATGTGTCTCTAGGTCTGAAGTGAGTCCCTTGTAGACAGCATATATATGGGTCTTGTTTTTGTATCCATTCAGCCACTCCGTGTCTTTTGGTGGGAGCATTTAGTCCATTTACATTTAAGGTAATTATCGATACGTATGTTCCTATTCCCATTTTCTTAATTGTTTTGTTATTGTAGGTCTTTTCCTTCTCTTGTGTTTCTTGTCTAGAGAAGTTTCTTTAGCATTTGTTGTAAAGCTGGTTTGGTGGTGCTGAACTCTCTCAGCTTTGCTTGTCTGTAAAGGTTTTAATTTCTCCATCAAATCTGAATGAGATCCTTGCAGGGTAGAGTAATCTTGGTTGCAGGTTTTTCTCCTTCATCACTTTAAGTATGTCCTGCCAGTCCCTTCTGGCTTGCAGAGTTTCTGCTGAAAGATCAGCTGTTAACCTAATGGGGATTCCCTTGTGTGTTATTTGTTGTTTTTCCCTTGCTGCTTTTAATATGTTTTCTTTGTATTTAATTTTTGATAGTTTGATTATATGTGTCTTGGCGTGTTTCTCCTTGGATTTATCCTGTATGGGACTCTCTGTGCTTCCTGGACTTGATTAACTATTTCCTTTCCCATGTTAGGGAAGCTTTCAACTATAATCTCTTCAAATATTTTCTCAGTACCTTTCTTTTTCTCTTCTTCTTCTGGGACCCCTATAATTCGAATGTTGGCTCATTTAATCTTGTCTCAGAGGTCTCTGAGACTGTCCTCAATTCTTTTCATTCTTTTTTCTTTATTCTGCTCTGTGATAGTTATTTTCACTATTTTATCTTCCAGATCACTTATCTGTTCTTCTGCCTCAGTTATTCTGCTATTGATTCCTTCTAGAGAATTTTTTTTTTTTTTTTTTTTTTTGCAGTATGTGGGCCTCTCACTGTTGTGGCCTCTCCCGTTGCAGAGCACAGGCTCCGGACGTGCAGGCTCAGCGGCCATGGCTCTCAGGCCCAGCCGCTCCACAGCATGTGGGATCTTCCCGGACTGGGGCACGAACCCGTGTTCCCTGTATCGGCAGGCAGACTCTCAACCAGTGCACCACCAGAGAGGCCCCCTTCTAGAGAATTTTTAATTTCATTTATTGTGTTGTTCATCATAGTTTGTTTGCTCTTTAGTTCTCCTAGGTTCTTGTTAAACGTTTTTTGTATTTTCTCCATTCTATTTACCAGATTTTGGATCATCTTTACTATCATTACTCTGAATTCTTTTTCCGGTAGACTGCCCATTTCCTCTTCATTTGTTTGGGCTGGTGGATTTTTGCCTTCCTCCTTCATCTGCTGTGTGTTTCTCTGTCTTCTCATTTTGTTTAACTTACTGTGTTTGAGGTCTCTTTTTCGCAGGCTGCATGTTTGTACTTCCCGTTGTTTTTGGTGTCTGCTCCCAGTGGCTAAGGTTGGTTTAGTGGGTTGTGTAGGCTTCCTGGTGGAGGAGACTGGTGCCTGTGTTCTGGTGGATGAGGCTGGATCTTGTCTTTCTGGTGGGCAGGACCGTGTCAGGTGGTGTGTTTTGGGGTGTCTGTGACCTTATTATTATTTTAGACAGCCTCTCTGCTAATGGGTGGGGTTGTGTTCCTGTCTTGATAGTTGTTTGGCATAGGGTGTCCAGCACTGTAGCTTGCTGGTCATTGAGTGGAGCTGGGTTTAACGTTGAGGTGGAGATCTCTGGGAGAAATTTTGCCGTTTGATATCACGTGGGGCCAAGAGGTCTCTGGTGGACCAATGTCCTGAACTCGGCTCTCCTACCTCAGAGGCACAGGCCTGACACCCGGTTGGAGCACGAAGACCCTGTCAGCCATATGTCGCAGAAGAAATAGGAGAAAAAAAGAAAGAATGAAAGAAAAAATAAAATAAAATTATTAAGATAAAATTTTTTTTAAATTATTAAAAATAAAAAGTTAAAACGTGATAGAAAAAAGAACGAGGATAGCAACCAAACCAAAGAACAAATCCACCAATGATAACAAGCTCTAAAAACTAAACTAAAAAAAAAAAAAAAAAAAACCGGACAGGTAGCACCCTAGGACAAATGGTAAAAGCAAAGCTATACAGACAAAATCACACAAAGAAGGATACACATACACACTCACAAAAAGAGAAAAAGGAAGAAAAAATCTATATATAAAAAAAAAAGGGGGCTTCCCTGGTGGCGCAGTGGTTGAGAGTCCGCCTGCCAATGCAGGGGACACGGGTTCGTGCCCCAGTCTGGGAAGATCCCACATGACACGGAGCGGCTGCGCCCGTGAGCCATGGCCGCTGAGCCTGCGCGTCCGGAGCCTGTGCTCCGCAACGGGAGAGGCCGCAGCAGTGAGAGGCCTGCGTACCGCAAAAAAAAAAAAAAAAAAAAAAAAGGAAGAGAGCTACCAAATCAATAAACAAATCTGCCGGTGATAATAAACTCTAAATAGTAAACTAAGATAAACATAAAACCAGAAACAAATTAGATGCAGAAAGCAAACCCCAAGTCTACAGTTGCTCCCAACGTCCACCACCTCAATTTTGGGATGATTTGTTGTCTGTTCAGGTATTCCAGAGATCCCGAGTGCATCAAATTGATCATGGAGGTTTAATCAGCTGCTCCTGAGGCTGCTGGGAGAGAGTCCCCTTTCTCTTCTTTGTTCGCACAGCTCCTGGGTTTCAGCTTTGGATTTGGCCCTGCCTCTGCATGTAGTCGCCTGAGGGTGTCTGTTCTTCGCCCAGACAGGACGGGGTTAAAAGGAGCAGCTGACTGGGGGGCTCTGGCTCACTCAGGCCGGGGGGTGGGGGTTGGGGGAGGGTGGGGTATGGAATGTGGGGCGAGCCTGCGGCGGCAGAGGTGATGTTGCATTAGCCTCAGGCGCGCCGTGTATTCTCCTGAGGAAGTTGTCCCTGGATCACGGGATCCTGGCATTGGCGGGCTGCACAGGCTCCCGGGAGGGGAGGTGTGGATAGTGACCTGTGCTTGCACACAGGCTTCTTGGTGACTGCCGCCGCAGCCTTAGCATTTCATGCCCGTCTCTGGTTTCCGTGCTGATAGCCGCAGCTCACACCTGTTTCTGAAGCTCATTTAGGTGGTGCTCTGAATCCACTCTCCTCGCGCACCCTGAAACGATGGTCTCTTGCGTCTTAGGGAGGTCCAGAGTTTTTCCCGGACTCCCTCCCAGCTAGCCGTGGCACACTAGCCCCCTTCAGGCTGTGTTCACGCAGCCAACCCCAGTCCTCTCCCTGGGATCTGACCTCCGATGCCCGAGCCTCAGCTCCCAGCCCCCACCCACCCCAGTGGGTGAGCAGACAAGCCTCTGAGGCTGGTGTGTGCTGGTCTGCACCAATCCTCTGTGCGGGAATCTCTCCGCTTTGCCCTCTGCACACCTGTTGCTGCGCTCTCCTCTATGGTTCTGAAGCTTTCCCCCTGCCACCCCCAGTCTCTGCCAGTGAAGGGGCTTCCTAGTGTGTGGAAACTTTTCCTCCTTCACAGCTCCCTCTCAGAGGGGTAGGTCCTTTCCCTATTCTTTTGCCTCTGTTTTTTAGTTTTTCTTTTGCCCTACCCAGGTACGTGGGGAGTCTCTTGCCTTTTGGGAAGTCTGAGGTCTTCTCCCAGCATTCAGTAGGTGTTCTGTAGGAGATGTTCCACATGTAGATGTATTTCTGATGTATTTGTAGGGAAGAAGGTGATGTCCACGTCTTACTCCTCCGCCATCTTGAAGGTCTCTTTTCTTTTTGATAATAACCAATCTGATGGGTGGTGAAGTGGTGTCTCGTGGTTTTTTGTTGTTGTTTTGGGTTTTTTTTTGTTTATTTGTTTTTTATGGGATCAAGCAAAGGCTATTCAGAGCTTGCCATTACAAGTGAGTCAGCCACCCATCACTTGTGTTTGGCAGAGTCTCAAAAGCAGGCAGAGGAGAGGGAAAGCTTTATATAAAGTGAAGGAAGGTGTGCTGGAAGGAGGAAGTGTTGGCTTGGGGAAATTGTAGGTGGGCTAACTAGAAGCTGTGCATCATATGTGATTGGTTAGGCATATTTTGCTTTCCCAGTTGTTCCTCAGTTGATATCAGGGGCAAAAATTAGCAAAGCTGTCAGTTATTAATCAAGTCCTGGCCATTTTGTGTTGATTGCTATTGGGGTTGTTTGGCTTCCTGGACTGATTGCTGCAGACTGTAGATCGGAGTTGTATTTTTATTTTTGGTCTGGCTATTGTCTGTATATTCAATCTCTTGGTCCCTGCTTTTGACCATTCTCTCATTTCCTGGAGGTTGACGAATTCAGGGAAAGCCAAAGATCCAGATCTTCAGTGCTTGGAGTTTGCTCAGCTGTCTTCATGGTCAAATGTATTGCAAGATCTTCTTGCCCTTTTTGTTGTATCATCATGGAGATCATCTAGGATCTTTTCCACTTGCTCTATGGGTGGGTCAAAGTCCACTGGTTTACTGGTGCTCTCCTTTTAACCAGTCTAGAAGGATGTGCAGGTCCATGCATGCCTGTCCCGTGAATATAGGTAAATCCTCCCCTCCTTCTCCTCCTGAGGCAAGGCCCCTGCAGTGTACTGGTGGAAGCTGGATGCCACAGCCCCTCAGAACCCGGGAAGCCTTTGGGTGGCCCCTGAGCTTTTTTTGGCCCAGGGTTTGGGTCCGCTCCGGGGTGGCCCACCCCCACAGCCCAGTATTAGGCCAGACCCAGGCCCAGGTGGCTGGGATTTGTGGAGGGCGCACCTGCTGCCGGGCGGATGAACCCTGTGATGCTCACTGTGGTTTTGATTTGCACTTTCCTAATGATTGGTAATGTTAAACATCTTTGCATGTGCTTATTGGCCATTTGTATATCTTCTTTGGAGAAATGTCTATTCAAGTCTTTTGTTCATATTTTAATCAGGTGGTTTGCTTTTTTCTGAATTTTTGAGTTGTAGTGTTCTTTATATATTTTGAGTATTGTTAAAAAAGAGACAACAAGCCTAAAGTGGAGTCACTTGTGCTTAGTCCTCATCACCAAACCAAGACTTAATACCTAAGTTAATTACAGTTTCAGCCTCTCCCAGGAGTGGAATCTTAAACTAGCCAATTTTGAATTATCTGAGGTAATCTGACCAGTAGACCCCTGGCACCCCTAAAGTAAGGGAAGCCCTGTACCACACTGTTTTAATTACTGTAGCTTTGTAGCTTGTTTGGAAATCAGGAAGTGTGATGAGATCTTCAACTTGGTTCTTCTTTTCCAAGATTGTTTGCCTATTTGGGGTCCCTTGATGTTTCATATGAATTTTAGAATAAATTTTTCTATTTCTGCAAAAACTGTCATTTAGAATTTAATACTGATTACATTGAATCTGTGGGATCACTGGATTATATTGACATCTTGACAATAATAAGTCTTCTTGGGACTTCCCTGGTGGCGCAGTGGTTGAGAGTCCGCCTGCCGATGCAGGGGACATGGGTTCGTGCCCCGGTCCAGGAAGATCCCATATGCCGCAGAGCGGCTGGGCCCATGAGCCATGGTCGCTGAGCCTGTGCGTCTGGAGCCTGTGCTCTGCAACGGGAGAGGCCACAACAGGGAGAGGCCCGCATACCGCAAAAAAAAATGAATAATAATAATAAGTCTTCTTAAAAATATTAAGTCTTCTAATTTATGAACTTAGTATGTCTTTCCATTTATTGGTGTCTTTCATTTCTTTCAGCATTGTTTTTTAGTTTTCAGTGTACATCTACTTGGTTAAGTTTATTTCTAAGTATTTTACTATTTTTAATGCTATTGTAAATGGAATTTTTATCTTAATTTCTTTTTTGTGTTGTTCATTGTTAGTGTATAGATATGTAAGTGATTTTTGTGTGTTGATTTTGTATCCTACAGCTTTGCTGTATTCATTTATTAGTTCCAGTAGTTTTTCTTTTTTGTTTTTATGTGGAATCTTTAGGATTTTCTACATGTTAGTATCATGTCATTTGTGAACAGAGATAATTTTACTTCTTTTCCAATTTGGATGTCTTTTATTTATTTTTCTTACCAAATTTCTTTGGCTAGGACTTCCAGTAGAAGTGGTGAAAGTAGGCATCCTTGTCTTGTTCCCAGTATTAGAGGAAAAGTTTTGTTTTCAGTCTTTCATCATTGAGTGTGATATTATCTGTGAGTGTTTCATAAATGGCCTTTATGATGTGTGGTATTTTCCTTCTGTTCCTAGGTTTGTTGAGTGGTTTTTTTGTTTGTTTGTTTTTGTTTTGTTTTTAAATCATGGATGGGTGTTGAATTTTGTTAAATCCTTTTTTTCTGCATCAGTTGAGATGATCATGTGGTTTTTTCCCTTCATTTTGTTAATGTGTTGTATCACATTGATGTTTATCAATTATGTGAATAATCTTTGCATTCAGAGAATAATCCTACTTTGTCACGTTGTATAATCTTTTTAATATGCCGTTGATTTTGGTTTGCTAGTATTTTCTTGAGGACTTTTGCATCAATGTTCATAAGGGGTATTAGTTTGTAGTTTCCTTTTTTTTTTTTTCTTAGAGTGTCTTTGTCTGGCTTTGATATCAGTAATTCTGTTCTCATAGAATGAGTTAGGAAGTGTTCCTAACTTCATCTTCAATATTCTGGAAGAGTTTGAGAAAGATTGGTGTTAATTCTTTAAATGTTTGGTAGAACTCACCAGTGAAGACATCTAGTTTGGGACTTTTTATTTTAATGGGAGCTTTTTTGATTAATGATTCAGTTGTCTTACTTGTTATATGTCTGTTTAGATTTTTTATTTTTTCCATGATTCAGTCTTTGTTAGTTATGTGTTTCTAGGAGTTTGTGCATTTCTTCTGTGTATCCAATATGTGACATCTAATTGTTCATAGTACTCTTTTATGATCCTTCTTATTTTTGTAAAATTGGCAGTAATGTCTCCACTTTCCTCTTTTATTTTATTATTTTGAATCTTTTCTTTTCTTGGGTAGTCTAGCTAAAAGTTTGACAATCTTGGTGATCTTTTTGAAGAACCCATTTGGTTTCATTGATTTTTTTTTTTTTTTCTATTCTCTGTTTCATTTATCTCTAATCTTTATTGTTTCTATCCTTCTAGCTTTTGGGTTATTTTGTTCTTTTTTCCTAGTTCTTAAGGTGTAAAGGGAGGTTGTTGATTTGAGATCTTTTTAAATATAAGTATTTATAGCTATAAATTTCTCTCTTAACACTGCTTTGCTACATTTCACAAGTTTTGATACGTTTTTTTGTTTGTTTGTTTGTTTTGGTTTTTTTTTTGCGGTACACGGGCCTCTCACTGTCGTGGCCTCTCCCGTTGTGGAGCACAGGCTCCAGATGCGCAGGCTCAGCGGCCATGGCTCACGGGCCCAGCTGCTCCGCGGCATGTGGGATCTTCCCGGACTGGGGCACAAACCCGTGTCCCCTGCATCAGCAGGTGGACTCTCAACCACTGCGCCACCAGGGAAGCCCTTGATATGTGTTTTTATTTTCATTTGTCTCAAGTTATTTTCTAATTTCCCTTATGATTTCTTCTTTGACCTATTGGTTGTCTAATAGCATGTTATTTAGGTTCCTCAGGTTTGTGAATTTTCCACTTCTGGTATAGATTTCTAGTTTTTTCCCACTGTGAGCAGAAAGATATCTTGAGTGATTTCAGTCTTTTAAAATTCATTACCTTGTTTTCTGGCCCAACAAATGTTCTATCCTGAAGAATATTCCATGTGCATTTGGAAAAATGTGCATTCTGCTGTTATTGGGTGGAGTGTTTTGTACATGTCTGCTAGGGTACAGTTCGTCTGTAGTGTTGTTCAAGTCCTGTATTTCCCTATTGACTTCTTTGTATCTGTTATTGAAGGGGGGTATTGAAGTCTTCTGTTATTGTAGAGCTGTCTAATTCTTCTCTTCAATTCTGTCAATATAGATTCATATTTTTAAGCTTTGATGATTGGTCCATATATGTTTATAATTGTTATATCTTCTTATTTTATTTTATTTTTTAATATTTGTTTTATTTTTTATTGAAGTATAGTTGATTTATTTATTTATTTGGCCACACCTCGTGGCATGCAGGATCTTAGTTCCCTGACCAGGGATGGAACCGGTGTCCCCTGCATTGGGAGCTTGGAGTCTCAACCACTGGACTGCCAGGGAAGTCCCTCTTCTTAGTTTGTTGACCCTTTTATCATATGTAATGATGTTCTTTGTCTCTTGTAATTGTTTTTAACTTAATGTCTATTTTGTCGGATACAGCCACTCCTATTCTCTTTTCATTTGTATTTGCCTGCAATATCTTTTTCCATTCTTTCATTTTCACTCTGTTTCCTTATATCCAAAGTAAGTCTCCTACAGACCGAATATAGTTGGATCTTGTTTTTTTTTTCTTTTTTTATTCCAAACTTTGCCAATCTGTGTCTTTTGACTGGGGAGTTTAATCCATTTAAGGAAGGACTTATTTTTGTTTTTTTAAAATTTGTTTTCTGTATGTCTTACAGAATTTTTGTCCATTATTTCCCTTTGTGTATACTCTGTAGATTTTTTTTGTCAGTACCATGGTGATTACATAAAATATCCTCAAGTCATAACAATTTATTTTAAATGGACATGAATTTAACATCAATTGCATATAATTACTCTACTCGTTTGTATCTCTGCTCCCCACTTTGTTTTTTTTTTTTTTTTTTTTTTTAGGAGATGGAGCAGTCTGCTCTCTCTCTTTTTTAAAATTAATTAATCAATTTTATTTTTGGCTGTGTTGGACATTACTTGCAGCATGTCGGATCTTTCATTGCAGCACGGGCTCTTCGTTGTGGCATACAGACTTCTCTCTAGTTTTGGCGTGCAGATTTTCTCTCTCTAGTTGTGGCGCATGGGCTCTGTAGTTGTGGCACGTGGGCTCTGTAGTTTGTGGCACCTGGGCTCTCTCATTGAGGCGCACGAGCTCAATAGTTGCCCTGCAGCATGTGGGATCTTAGTTCCTTGACCAGGGGTCGAACCCGCGTCCCCTGCATTGGAAGGCGGGTTCTTTACCACTGGACCACTAGGGAAGTCCCAAAAGTTTTATCTTTTTATTGTAAAATAAAACAGATAAAAAACATATAAAACAAACACATAGTTTAGTAAAATGTTCTCTGGTGATTATGCCTGTAACCACCACTGAAGTCAAGAATAGAACTTTGCCCCCCACCCCGAAGAAGCCCCTATAGGTGCCCCTTTCCCATCACATCCCATTCCTCCCCTCTTCTTTCCGAAAGTAGCCACTAGTGACTTTTATAATAATGACTTCCTGATACTTCTTTATGATTTTATCATCCAAGTTTAATCTTTCCCAATTAAAAAAAGTGCTATGTCTTTTAAGTTTCTTTTAATATACAGGTTCTCTCTCTATCCTTTTGTTTTCCTTGAAGATTATTTGTTAAAAATCTGGGGCCTGATGACCCATAGTTTTCTTCACTCAGTGTTGTGCTACCTGCACAGCCCTAGTGCAGTTGCACATGTTTCTTTTACCTGTAATTCTTGTAAATTGTAGCTGTATCCAGGAGCTTGATCAGAATTTGTTCACTTTGGCAAGATTAGAAGTTATGCTGTTTTTCTTTCATCAGGAGGCATGTAATGTCTTTGTGTCCATGTTTTTATGTTATGTTCCTTGCTCTGTTATTTATTGGACTATAAACTGGTCAAGTTGTAATTCCGTTATTTTGGTTTTTTATTAGCCGGAGCATTTTTGTAAGGAGATGCTTCCCCTCATTTACCCAATGGTATAGGTCATATAAATGCTTGATACTCGTTTTAGCTACCAAGTTTTCCTGTCATCCTCAAAAGATGACTGATTAGTTTTTAAAGTATAGTAATTCTGAACTTATGGATTTAAACAAATGGTTTCAATTCACTATAATTATTACTGTTATTAAAGTCCAAACAGTCCCATGCTTGACCAGTGTGAACCTCTTCCAGTTGTCTGCTGAGTTCTTTTGATGTGACCGCAGTGGTCTTTGGTGGTTTCCTTGTTATCTGGTATGACAAGGTGTTCTAGGCTCATCTTGCACATTTTGCAAATTAGACTTGGAAACAGCCATTTTTTCCAAAAATCCCTGGTTTCTTTTAATGGAAAATTGCATTTCAAGAGCATATAGTTTGAGTACTAGGGATACTCACTATACTAGGTCATTGTTTTTAGGCCTTTCCAGTGGACAGAGCTGGGCATATATACATATCACAAGATGAAAGATCTTAGGAATTCATATTAATGTACTCAACTTAATTTAGGATTTCACGATTACTGGGTTTTTACCTAAGCTTTTCTGTATTACATTTATCTCCTTCATTCTCCTATTATCAGTGGAGAAAAAATCGCATCTCAGAGCCACTTTGGAAACACGTTTATTTTAGGAATGAATATCCTGTAGAACTTCTTTGGTCAGAAAAATGTGTTTTCTGCCTTCAAGAAGGTTGTAATCTAATGAGGGATATAGGAAGGTAAATACAGGTGAGGAGATATACAGTATTACACTGTACCCAGCAAAGACAGGTACTGGCCTTTACCAGTGATGATCCTGTTGAGTTGTTGCTCTCTGTGCTATCGTGAGTTTCATTTGGTTGGGTCTTGGGCCTCTGTTACAGATATCAGCACTAAAATCAGTCAGTATGCCAAAAGATCTGTGAATTTTTAAGTCATGGAATTTCCAGGTTACACATACAAAATGATGGTAAATAGTCATGGAAAGGATATAAGTCAATATAACGTGCAATTTTCCTACCTTTAAATGTACTGGCCATCTAAAGTTATTTACAAAGATAATTTGACCCAAAAAGAAATGTCTAGTATCATGTTTCAAAAGGTGAAAAGGCCACTGAGAGGCAGGGCAGTTGGACAACTTCTCACACAAGGCCTCTCAGGAGTGGAAACTGAGCACAAGAAGAGATGGTAGTACAAGTGAGAGGGGTGTGGAGGTGTCCGTTCCTGGCCCTGGGGAGAACTGGTTATTGGTCTATGCCACCATTTCCGCCATTTTATCCCCACTAAATTTGGTCCCTTTTTCCCCAGAGGAGGAGGCAGATGGGTGGGAGATGAGGATAGCAACCCCACTGAATTTTGCATTAAGCGTTGCCTTTAAGGTTTGCAGCAGACATTTGGGTGTTGAATGCGTTGTAGATACTGGCTCGTAGAGTGTGGGGGAGGAGTAGGAGTGCAGGTGTACGCTTCTGGGCAGCAAGCAACCCTGTGAAAGGAGCCCATTGCTCGTCAAGAAGATCTTCACTGAGGCCACAGACTTCCCTTCTGTAGTTCACTCAAAATGGGCCTCTGAATGTACATTCCCATTTCTTCCGTCGTTCTGGTGTGTGCTGCCTGCCAGCCTTCTTGGGGACACTTTCTACTAGGGGACCCTGGGTTTGAAGAGGTGTGTGCACTTGCTGGGGCACTTCCCTTTGGGGGGTGTCTCCATGGCTCTAAGGACAGGCCCCAGGCAGGACAGCCATGTCGCCATGGCCCCAAGCCTCATCCACTGGGAGATGAGGACGTCAGCTCTCTGGCCTGATCTTTCAGGCCGTCTGGATGCTCCTGTGCTGCCTCCCCATGTCAGGTGTGGTCGCAGTGATGAAGGCCACACGGTAGGGCTGTGGAGCCTTGGTGGTGGTCCGGTGGGTGAGGAGTCAGGAGGCACGTATTTCCCATTCAGGGCCTCTCTCTGCTGACGTGGTGTGAGCCGCACACCGTGCTGTCCTTCCTGGGCTTCGCCCCGTCAGTTGTGGTGGCAGCGGGTGTGTGTGTGTGTGTATGTTGTGGCAGAACCAGACCCCTGCCCCCATGCTGTGGCGGCAAGCTAATGGAGTAGGCTTGTGTTGACCACATATGGTCTAGTGGGCAAGCAAGGCGTAAACATGTGCTTGTTTGCCCACAGAGGTGTATTTGGACTACAGTGTGAGCAGAGGTGTGAGAGAAGAGAGGCCGCTTTGGGATTTGTTGTAGGTACTCTGCCTGATACACGAACTTGTGCTAAGGCTGCTTTTGGGCTGTGCTGATGTGTGTAGTGGGACCGTCAGGCAGCAGTTCTAGTCCGACATTCTCATGGCTTGTCAGGGAACATTTCTTGGGCTCTCAGCATGTGAATCACAATTTTACTTTCATACATTTGTGTCAGGTTAGTGTTCTAGTGACCTTATCATTCAGAGTCTTTTGCAGGCCCAGTAGACTTATGCTTGGAGCTTTGGGATGTGCCAATAACATCTGTGGGTAGAGAGACTGACACATATGAGATCAAGGTGCGATTTGGAGCTGCTGTTTAGGAATAACCCAGAGCCGACCTATTGTGGCCGTCTGGCTCTGAAGCCACTGTCCTGGCGGGACATGGCCCAGAGGACCTTTGGGCCTCTATCTGCTTGTGTCAGGTATGCTTCCTCATGTTTCCAGCTGGACCTTAGTAGAAATGTGAACACACCTTAGAAGACAAATTGAATAAAACAAGTAAAAAATTCAGAAGGTGAATATAGCAGAAAACAGCTTGACAGATCTAACTGTATGGAAACCAGTACAATATAAATGAAAAGGCGAACGCAAAGATGATAAATATAAATTATTCTTGAGTGATATTTAGTTTTTAATTGTGTTAAGGGCAGGAAGGTTCTTTCTGACTTCCATTATGAAAATCACATGAGAAGCTGGTGGATCACTGTGTTAGAGCTTGCTGGATATTTTATGCCTTCAGAGAAGAGCTTAATTGGAAAACTACTGTTTTTTTTTTCTTTGCTTGCACTACGAGAGACCAACTCATCTTTTGGGGAAAACTAATCATGTTTCTAACCAGTTCTATGTGCTGTAGTTATCAGGTTAACCATAAAAGTGCCAACTGGCAGGGCTTCCCTGGTGGCGCAGTGGTTGAGAGTCCACCTGCCGATGCAGGGGACACGGGTTTGTGCCCCGGTCCGGGAAGATCCCACATGCCGCAGAGCGGCTGGGCCCATGAGCCATGGCTGCTGAGCCTGCGCGTCCGGAGCCTGTGCTCTGTAACAGGAGAGGCCACGACAGTGAGAGGCCCGTGTACCGCAAAAAAAAAAAAAAAAAAAAAAACCAACTGGCAGAAAGTCTTGAGAATAAGAATAGAGAATTGGGGTGGGTAGTGGACAGGCTGCAAGTTACTTCCCTTAATGAAATTCTTTAGGACTGAACCAGAGGAAGATGATAGTAGAAATTAAAATGCAGATTTCCCAAGTGTGTCTGTGTGGTTTAATTATTCCAGCATCAAAAAGAGCTTTGTTCAAACAGAACAAAATCTGCTATGCATCATGTCAGAGGAGTCTAGGAGTCAGCTCTGAGGGCCGTTTTGCATTTTTTTTTAACATTTTTATTGAAATATAATTGCTTTACAGTGTCATGTTAGTTTCTGCTGTATAACAAAGTGAATCAGCTATACATATACATATATCCCCATATCCCCTCCCTCTTGCATCTCCCTCCCACCCTCCCTATCCCACCCCTCTAGGTGGTCACAAAGCACCGAGCTGATCTCCCTGTGCTATGCAACTGCTTCCCACTAGCTATCTGTTTACATTTGGTAGTGTATATATGTCCATGCCACTCTCTCACTTTGTCCCAACTTACCCTTCCCCCTCCCCATGTCCTTGAGTCCATTCTCTACATCTGCGTCTTTATTCCTGTCCTGCCCCTAGGTTCTTTAGAACCATTTTTTTTTTTTTTTTTAGATTCCATGTATATGTGTTAGCATACGGTATTTGTTTTTCTCTTTCTGACTTACTTCACTCCGTATGACAGACTCTAGGTCCATCCACCTCACTATGAATAACTCAATTTCATTTCTTTTTATGGCTGAGTAGTATTCCTTTGTATATATGTGCCCATCTTTTTTATCCATTCATCTCTGTTTTGCATTTTTAACTATCGTGTTGCCTTCGACTTAGTGTTGACTTATGACCTTGGCTTTCAGGACGTGTTTTGGCAGCTGACAAAGATAATAGTAGTTCTCATTTCTATGATAAAATATGTAGTGTCAGGAGTAGTACTTTAATAAAAATAAAATAAATATTGGTTCTGGCCTCATAGATACCTTAAGTCTTTATAATTAAGTATCATTTTAAAAAATGTGAAACATTTTAATTGCCAAATTAACAGCACTGGAGCGCTCTTTTAAGTGGAGTCATTATACAGCTCTTTTAAGTGGAGTCATTATACAGCTCGACACTTCACTTTTTGCAGTGCCCGTCAGTGTTGAAGTTCTCTTAGTAGTCATGTACTGTGCCTGTTCTCTACCAAGGCCTGGTCTTGTTATCAGCAGCGAGTGAAGATCAGTTTTACTCTGAATTTTAAAAGTTTGTCCTCAGGACTTCCCTGGTGGCGCAGGGGTTAAGAATCCACCTGCCAATGCAGGGGACACTGGTTTGATCCCTGGTCCGGGAAGATCCCACATGCTACGGAGCAACTAAGCCCGTGTGCCACAACTACTGAGCCTGTGCTCTAGAGCCTGTGAGCCACAACTACTGAAGCCCACATGCTTTAGGGCCTGCGTGCCACAACTACTGAGCCTGCGTGCTGCACTACTGAAGTCTGCCGGCCTAGAGCCCGTGCTCCGCAACCAGAGAAGCCACTTCAATAAGCATGCGCACCGCAACGAAGAGTAGCCCCCGCTTGCCACAACTAGAGAAAGCCCACGTGCAGCAACGAAGACCCAACGTAGCCAAAATAAATAATAATAAAATAAAATAAATTACAAAAAAACAAAAAGATTGTCCTCAAATATACTGAGGTCATATAAATGTTCTGTTTCAAAGAATAATTAACGTAGAATGAGTTTAAATATATATTAAATGAAGACATTCTACAAGTCTATAATATGATACTACTTTTGTTAAAAGTATATATATTACACACATAGTTAACTGAAGGATACACGTCATGATACTAATACTGGTTAGCTTTGGTGATGGGATTATATGTATTCATTTTAAAATTTATCTGTTTTTTTCCATTGTTTTCCCCACTGAACATTATTGCTTTTTTAAAAAAAGTGTTCTTTAATGACAGGTATTATTTGATTTTTTGTGTTGGAGCACATGTTATACAAGTAGCAAGTCCATTTAAAAATTCTCAGCAGAGGCACTTTGTTCTGTTTCCTGCATTCCCACAGATAACGGTACTTTGAATAGTATTGTTTATGTAGGAGTCTCTCAGTAATTCCTCATCGGAGGAAGGTTGGGAGTCCGGCAAGCAGGCCTATGGAACTGTGTGCTTGAAGTGCTCACAGGGAGTGGCCGCAGAGCATGAATGAATGTGGCGCAGCTCTGCAGGTGGCGGCCGAAGGTGAGGGCATGGAGTCCCTGGGAGTCAGCTCAGTGTCCAGAAGTTCAGAGAGTTACTAGGGTGGAAAGTTTTATTAACCAGATCTGGGTGCTGCCTTTTTGTTGACCCAGGGAAGACGCTGTCCCCTCCTGCATCTTCACTGATGCCACCTGAGAGTGGATGTGGGGTTGTGGGAAGCAGACGGATCATTCCCACACAGTCATGCCGCTTTTCGTTCTGGAGTCACTGTGACAGAAATGAGCACTGTCAGGATTTGTCGTACTCTGTGGAGGGTGGTGAAGTTCATTATAAAGAACGTTTTTCACCCTTCGCTTGTAAGAATTCAGCAGTGTCGCTTAGAAGACAGCCTGTGCATATGAATCCTTCCCACGGACAGTTTCCTCTTCTGAAAACACCCATTTGTATCTAGACATGGGGAAATATCATAAGAGTAAACTGATAGAACACTGAAATGTACTTATAGTAAAAGCCTGTTAGATTGAAGTCGCTTTGTTCGAAGGCTGTCTGTCTCAAAGTGACAGAGATTCCCTGGCTGGGTTTTATTATTTTTTTGACCATAAGGATACACTGATTACTTGAAATTCAAAGTAAAAATCTGTTCCTGTAAGTCCTGGACTCACAGTAAATTATGTGTTTATCTCAAAGCCAATGAGTTTTCTTTCTTTTTTTTTAATAGATCTTTATGGAGTATAATTGCTTCACAGTACTGTGTTAGTTTTCTGTTGTACACCAAAGTGAATCATCCATATGCATACATATGTCCCCATATCCCCTCCTTCTTGAGCCTCCCTCCCATCCTCCCTATCTCACCCCACTAGGTCATCGCAAAGCACCGAGCTGATCTCCTTGTGCTATGCTCCTGCTTCCCACTAGCTAACTATTTTACATTCGGTAGTGTATATATGTCGATGCTACTCTCACTTCGCCCCAGCTTCCCCCTCCCACTCTATGTCCTGAAGTCCATTCGCTATGTCTACATCTTTATTCCTGCCCTGCAACTATGTTCATCAGTACCATTTTTTTTTTTTTTTTAGATTCCATATGTATGCGTTAGGATACGGTATTTGTTCTTCTCTTTCTGGCTTACTTTATGGCAGTCTCTCGGTCCATCCATCTCACTACAAATAATTCAATTTCGTTTCTTTTTATGGCTGAGTAATATTCCATTGTACATATGTGCCACATCTTTATCCATTCATCTGTCGATGGACATTTAGGTTGGTTCCATGTCCTAGCTATTGTAAATAGTGCTGCACTGAGCATTGTGGTACATGTCTCTTTTTGAATTATGATTTTCTCAGGGTATATGCCCAGTAATGGGATTGCTGGGTCGTATGGTAGTTCTATTTTTAGTTTTTTAAGGAACCTCCATACTGTTTTCCATAGTGGTTGTATCAATTTACATTCCCACCAACAATGCATGAGGGTTCCCTTTTCACCACACCCTTTCCAGCATTTAATGTTTCTAGATTTTTTGATAATAGCCAACCAGCATGAGGTGATACCTCACTGTCATTTTGATTTGCATTTGTCTAATAATTAGTGATGTTAAGCATCTTTTCATGTGCCTCTGGCCATCTGTATGTCTTCCTTGGTGAAATGCCTATTTAGGTCTTCCACCCATTTTTTAATTGGATTGTTTGGTGCTTTGATACTGAGCTCCATGAGCTGTTTGTATATTTTGGAGATTAACCCTTTGTCTGTTGTTTCATTTGCAAATATTTTCTCCCATTCTAAGGGTTGTCTTTTTATCTCGTTTATGTTTGCTGTGCAAAAGCTTTTAAGTTTAATTAAGTCCCATTTGTTTATTTTTGTTTTTATTTCCAGTTACTCTAGGAGGTGGGTCAAAAAAGATCTTCCTGTGGTTTATGTCAGAGTGTTTTTCCTATGTTTTCCTCTAAGAGTTTTATAGTGTCTCGTATTACATTTAGGTCTTTAATCCATTTGGAGTTTATTTTTGTGTATGGTGTTAGGGAGTGTTCTAATTTCATTCTTTTACATGTAGCTGTCCAGTTTTCCCAGCACCACTTATTGAAGAGGCTCTCTTTTCTCCATTGTATGTTCTTGCCTCCTTTATCAAAAATGAGGTGACCATATATGCGTGGGTTTATCTCTGGGCATTCTATCCTGTACCATTGATCTATATTTCTGTTTCTGCGTCAGTACCATACTGTCTTGATTACTGAAGCTTTGTGGTATAGTTTGAAGTCTGGGAGCCAGATTCCTCCAACTCCATTTTTCTTTCTCAAGATTGCTTTGGCTATTTGGAGTCTTTAGTGTTTCCATACAAATTTTAAGACTTTTTCTTCTAGTTCTGTAAAAAATGCCATTGGTAATTTGATAGGGATTGTATTGAATCTGTAGATTGCTTTGGGTAGTATAGTCATTTTCACAATATTGATTCTTCTAATCCAAGAATGATATATCTCTCCATCTGTTGATGTCATCTTTGATTTTTTTCATCAGTGTTTTATAGTTTTCTGAGTATGAGTCTTTCACCTCATTAGGCAGGTTTATTCCTAGGTATTTTGTTCTTTTTGTTGCAATGGTAAATGTGATCATTTCCTTAATTTTTCTTTCTGATTTTCCGTTGTTGGTGTATAGGAATGCCAGATATTTCTGTGCATTAATTTTGTATCCTGCAACCTTACCAAATTCATTGACTAGTTCTAGTAGTTTTCTGGTGGCATCTTTAGGATTTTCTATGTATAGTATCATGTCATCCGTAAACAGTGACAGTTTTACTTCTTCTTTTCCAATTTGTATTCCTTATATTTCTTCTTCTTCTCTGATTGCTGTGGCTAGGACTTCCAAAACTATGTTGAATAATAGTGGTGAGAGTGGACATCCTTGTCTTGTTCCTGATCTTAGTGGAAATGCTTTCAGTTTTTCACCATTGAGTATGATGCTTGCTGTGGGTTTGTCATATACGGCCTTTATTATGTTGAAGTAGTTTCCCTCTATGCCCATTTTCTGGAGAGTTTTTTATCGTAAATGGGTGTTGAATTTTGTCAGAAGCTTTTTCTGCATCTGTTGAGATGATCATATGGTTTTTATTCCTTAATTTGTTAATGTGGTGTATCACATGATTGATTTGTGTATATTGAAGAATCTTGCATCCCTGGGATAATCCCCCTTGATCATGGTGTATGATTAATATGTGTTGTTAGATTCTGTTTGCTAGTATTTTGTTGATGATTTTTGCGTCTATGTTCATCAGTAATATTGGTCTATAATTTTCTTTTTTTGTGATATCCTTTTCTGGTTTTGGTATCATGCTGATTGTGGCTCCATAGAATGAATTTGGGAGTGTGTCTCCCTCTGCAATTTTTTGGAAGAGTTTGAGAAGGATGGGTGTTAGCTGTTCTTTAAATGTTTGATAGAATTCACCTGTGAATCCATCTGGTCCTGGACTTTTGTTTGTTGGAAGATTTTTAATTATGGTTTCAATTTCATTACTTGTGATAGGTCTGTTTATATTTTCTAGTTCTTCCTGGTTCAGTCTTGGAAAATTGTACCTTTCCAAGAATTTGTCCATTTCTTTGTGGTTGTCCATTTTATTGGCATATAGTTGTTTATAGTAGTCTCTTGTAATCCTTTGTATTTCTGCAGTGTCAGTTGTGATTTCTCCCTTTTCATTTCTAATTTTATTGATTTGCATCCTCTCCCTTTATTTTCTTGATGAGTCTGGCTAAGGGTTTACCAATTTTGTTTATCTTCTCAAAGAACCAGTTTTTATTTTTATTGATCTTTGCTATTGTTTTCTTCATTTCTCTTTCATTTATTTCTGCTCTGATGTTTATGATTTCTTTCCTTCTGCTGACTTTGGGTTTTCTTCATTCCTCTTTCTCTAGCTGTTTTAAGTGTAGGGTTAGATTGTTTATTTGAGATTTTTCTTGTTTCTTGAGGTGAGATTGAATTGTTATAAACCTTCCCTATTAGAACTGCTTTTTTGCTGCGTCCCATAGGTTTTGGGTTGTCATTCGTGTTTTCATTGTCATTTGTTTCTATGTATTTTTTCATTTCTTTATTGATTTCTTCAGTGATCTCTTGGTTATTTAGTAGCGCACTGTTTAGCCTCCATGTGTTTGTGATTTTTACAGTTTTTTCCTGTAATGGATTTCCAATCTCATAGCACTGTGGTCAGAAAAGATACTTGATACGATTTCAATTTTTCTTAAATTTTCTGAGGCTTGATTTGTGACCCAAGATGTGATCTATCCTGGAGAATGTTGTGTGTGCACATGAGAAGAAAGTGTATTCTGCCATTTTTGGGTGGAATGTTCTATAAATATCTATTAAATCTGTCTGGTCTGTTGTGTCATTTAAAGCTTGTGTTTCCTTATTTATTTTCTGTTTGGCTGATCTGTCCATTGGTATAAGTGATGTGTTAAAGTCCCCTACTATTATTGTATTACTGTTGATTTCTCCTTTCATGGTTGTTAGCATTTGCCTTATGTATTGAGGTGCTCCTATGTTGGGTGCATAAACATTTATAATTGTTATATCTTCTTGGATTGATCCTTTGATCATTATGTAGTGTCCCTCCTTATCTCTTGTAACAGTCTTTATTTTAAAGTCTATTTTATTTGATATGAGTATTGCTACTCCAGCTTTCTTTTGATTTCCATTTGTGTGGAATATCTTTTTCCATCCCTTCACCTTCAGTCTGTATATGCCCCTAGGTCTGAAGTGGGTCTCTTGTAGACAACATATATACGGGTCTTGTTTTTGTATCCATTCAGCCAGTTTATGTCTTTTGGTTGGGGCATTTAATCCATTTACGTTCAAAGTTATTATCTATATGTGTGTTCCTATTACCATTTTCTTAATTGTTTTGGGTTTGTTTTTGTGGGTCTTTTTCTTCTCTTGTGTTTCCTGCCTAGAGAAGCTTCCTTAGTGTTTGTTGTAGAGCTGGTTTGGTGGTTCTGAATTCTCTTAGCTTTTGCTTGTCTGTAAAGCTTTTGATTTCTCTGTTGAATCTGAATGAGATCCTTTGCTGGGTAGAGTAATCTTGGTTGTAAGTTTTTCTCATTCATCACTTTAAGTATATCCTGCCACTCCCTTCTGGCCTGCAGAGTTTCTGCTGAAAAATCAGCTGATAACCTTATGGGGATTCCTTTGTATGTTATTTTTTGTTTTTCCCTTGCTGCTTTTAATAATTTTTCTTTGAATTTAATTTTTGTTAGTTTGATTAATATGTGTCATCTGTTTTTCCTAGGGTTTGTCCTGTATGGGACTCTCTATGCTTCCTGGACTTGGGTGACTATTTCCTTTCCCTTCTTAGGGAAGTTTTCGACTATAATCTCTTCAAATATTTTCTCAGACCCTTTCTTTTTCTCTTCTTCTGGGACCCCTATAATTCAGATGGTGGTGAGTTTAGTGTTGTCCCAGAGGTCTCTGAGATTGTCTTCAATTCTTTTCATTCTTTTTTCTTTATTCTGCTCCTCAGCAGTTATTTCCACCATTTTTGTCTTCCGGCTCACTTATTTGTTCTTCTGCCTCAGTTATACTGTTATTGATTCCTTCTAGTGTATTTTTCATTTCAGTTATTGTGTTGTTCATCTCTGTTTGTTTGTTCTTTAGTTCTTCTAGATCTTTGTTAAACATTTCTTGTATTTTCTCAGTCCGTGCCTCCATTCTGTTTCCAAGTTTCTGGATCATCTTCACTGTCATTACTCTGAATTCTTTTTCAGGTAAATTGCCTAGTTCCTCTTCATTTATTTGGTCTTGTAGGTTTTTACCTTGCTCCTTCATCTGTGACATATTTTTTTGCCATGTCATTTTTTTTTTTTATTTTTATGAGTCGGATTGTGTTCCTGTCTTACTGGGTGTTTGGCCTGAGGCTTCCAACACTGGAGTTTTTAGGCTGTTGGGTAGAACTGGGTCTTGGTGCTGAGATGTGGACCTCTGTGAGACCTCACTCCGATGAATATTCCCTGGGGTCTGAGGTTCTCTGTTAGTCCAGTGGTTCTGACGTGGAGCTCCCACCATAGGAGCTTTGGCCCGACCCCTGGCTCATGAACCAAGATCCTGCAAGCCAAGTAGGGTGGCCAAAAAAAAAAAAGAGAGAACAATAATAAAGCAAAAAATAAAATTAGACTAGGAAACTAACAATTATGTTAGGAAGAATATAAAAATAAAAATATAGATGAATCAATAACCAGAAGGTACAACAGTACCAAAATAGTAAAAAGAGGAGAAGGGAAAAGAAAAAAAAAGTGGGCGGGGAAAAGCCTTGGCTGTGGAGGGTGGGGTGTAAGCAAGGGTGAGGTTTGGGTGGTGGGCGGGGCCAATGCTTAGGACCCACAGGGCTGGAAAAGGCCCTGGGGGCTGTGGGGGGTGGGGCTTAGGCTCAAGGAACAAAAGGGGCCCAGGTGTGCCTCCTACCCCTGGTCTCAGAGGGCGGGGGACCTCACCTGGGAGCCCAGCAGGCTTCCTGGGCTTGCGTGGGTGGGGCAAACAGCCTCCATTCCTCCCCTCCTCCCTGGCTCCTCCTGGATGGCTCCTGATCCACTTCATTTATGCTATTTCTCTAGGCACTTTCTTGTACGTGTTTTGGGACCAGGTCATTTAGGAGCACCTTAAGTTTTGGAAGGCGTGTTTGAACTTTATAGAGACTATTGATAAGTGCTTTAATTTGCGCTGTCCATGGATTTCTTCTTTCATGCATTTTGGGGTGGAAAGGACCTCTGACAGGCTTTCTAGTTCCACCTGGCCCTTTACCTGGGGGGACACTTGAAAATAGAGAAGTTGGCTTCATTGTCAAGGTCACGGGGAGGGTGGCAGGAGCCTAACCCTCAGTGACCCGTTGTCTGCACTCCTAACCTGACAAGTGCCTTCTCCCTCTTGCTTGCCCCCTCTTTCACCTGAATTTGTTTGTCCAGCAAAGTGCTAGGACTTTCTTCCGTGGTTTTTTTTTTTTGTGCTGTTCATGCTGTCTGGACTACTTTAGTTGGAGAGGTAGAGGACAAACTGTATGTCTTTCTTGGTTTATTTCTCTTTATTCTTTGTTACTGTGGGTGTTTGGCCAGCTGCACAGCTTCTGCGTAGACATGGTCGCCAGGGGTGTGGAGTGCAGAGGCTGAGGGCCTGAGTCCCCCGGGCAGGGGAAGGGCTCTTATTCTTCTCTTTTGTGGTGGGGAGGTCATGAGGGTGCTGCAGCCTGGTCCTGCTTCTCTGGAGAAGCCACGCTGGTGTGGTCCAGAGGCTGGCTTTCCAGTGGGAAGAATCCTGTAAGTTGAATCTTGTGACAGTCTAACCTTGCAGCCTTCAGCTTTCTGACTCTGGTCTTACCTGTCTATAAAGGAGAGGTGGGTAAAATTACTTGACTGTGGGGAAAGACCAGCCATGTAATAGATGTGAAACAATATTACAGTGTAAAGAAATACATACAGATAATCAGGTATTATTTTGTTATTATTTGAAATGCCCATCAGAACTTAGAAATGACTCAGGGGTCTTCTTTAAGATGAGGTGTTTGACAGCTTGAAGTTCTGTGATTCAGGGAGTCTGTATGGGGAGCGTCTGGGGATAGGTGACTGGAGGGGGTCACCACAGAGGCGGGGACTGGGAAGGAGCGGAGCTTCTACTGAGCCCCACGGAGTGCATGTCCGCCTCACCCCGCACTTCCCTCCCCACCCTGGAGGCAGATGTGGCAGGAAGCTAGGTGGGGCACAGGGCAGGAAGCTCTGAGATGCCCTAGCGCTGCTGATCATGCTGCTGCTGGTGTGCAGAATGGTTTGTAGCTGAGTGCCATCCTGAACAACCCCCTCTCCCTTTCCTTTGTGAAAGCTGGCAGGGGTTAACAAGGGTTCCTAAGTGCTCTGAATCTCCATGGATAAGTGTGCTGCAGCAGGGAACATGGTGTCCAGGCTCTGACAAGTCACGCACTGGATTAGACACACTGAGTTTTCACCTGTGTTGGGGGTTTGTCAGTCCCAGCTATGGGGGCAGCTCCTGTTCCTTCTTGTCTTCTTGGGTAGTAATATCCCCTGTCCTTAGGAAGAAGCAGGCAGGGTTTCCCCTGTGGGTTGGGACCGGGCCAGAAGGGTGGGCTTGGCCCATCATGGGCGAGAAGATAAGATTTACTCTCTTGCTTAAAAGTTCTCCTGTTTCAGAGACAAGGACCAGGAGCCAGGCTCTCCTGTCCTTTAATCGCACGCAGTCCTTCAAAAACAGGTCGGATTTGCCTTCCTGCCCATGGCCCACCCAGGTGAGTGAGTGGCATGGCTGAGCAGGTGTGATGAGTTTCCGCTTCCCCAGAATGTGGGCAGAGCAGGCTCGTCACGGGTGAGAGTGCCATTGGGAGCACGATGGCTGGGTGGAGTCATGTTGCGTTGTCCCCAGAAGCTTGCCAGATACAGGTTTGGGGTGTTTTTCAATAATGGCTTTGTCATTTGTAATGGCTGCTGTTTCTAATGTTTATTATAACTTCACAAGAGTCAGTTGTCTGTTGGATTTTGGGAATGAATTTGTCATCTTGTTGAGATGAACCTGGTATGTGTGACTGTTTCTCCCCAAGCCATGTATTAATTCATCATTATTATTATTTTAAATTTATTTTAGTTATTTTTTGTTGCTGCACGCGGGCTTTCTTTTTTCTAATTGTGGCGAGCGGGGGCTACTCTTCCTTGCAGTGCACAGGCCTCTCATTGCAGTGGCTTCTCTTGTTGCGGAGCACAGGCTCTAGGTGCGTGGGCTTCATTACTTGTGGCACGTGGGCTCAGTAGTTGTGGCTCACGGACTCTAGAGCGCAGGCTCAGTAGTTGTGGCGCACGGGCTTAGTTGCTCCATGGCATGTGGGATCTTCCCGGACCATGGCTCGAACCCGTGTCCCCTGCATTGGCAGGCGATTCTTAACCACTGTGCCACCAGGGAAGCCCAGTTCATCATTATTGATGGGTATGTTTTATCTCTGTCTCCACACACTCACATACTCACATAATGCTCTATGTATATAATACATAATGTACAATATATAACATGTATAATTTGTACATAATATACTGTCTTTATATGTCAGGAAGATGTGTTCACCTGTTCCCTGTAACAGTTCTTACCAGCTCAAGTCCGTATCTCTGAGATGTGTGTTGGCCTTAGCAGCTGTCTGTTCTCTTTTCTGGTCACCCCATTGGTGTGTGTTGTGACTTTCTCTCAAGGTGGGGCAGAGGGTCAGTGGAGAAGGAGGCCACAGTTCTTTCTGTGAGAGAGAGCTCAAGTCAGTGCATGTGTGTCCAACAGTGAGCTGGACATCAAGATGAAGAATGGAGACCAGCCTGGCCTTAGGCCAGTGGACATGAACTGGATGCTGAGGCCAGGCTCACACAGGCCGGGCACGTGTGGACTGAGGAATGGCAGCCGCTCACCCTCCTTCTCAGGGTTTCCATTTGTTTTTGTTTGTTTTTAACATCTTTATTGGAATATAGTTGCTTTACCATGGTGTGTTAGTTTCTGCTTTATAACTCAGGGTTTTCATTCTGCTCAGCATTACAGAGCACCTGTTATCACTGGAGCCCTGTGTTTGGTGCCGGGGACATAGGAATGATGTGTATTTCTCGCCTTCAAGGAGCTACCCTGCCTGGTGGAGACCGAAAAGTGGAAAGTGAAATGGGGTAGCAGTGCTGTAAGAGAGGGCTGCGTGTGATGGGAGCCCTGCAGGGCAGAGGCCCAGGCTGACGGTGGCGTGGGGGCCAGGTCCAGGTGAGGGTATTGCTGGCAGGGGTGCCTCGTGGAGATGCTTAGGATTGGCTGGAGCGTGGGGGTCGCAGTGGGAGTGGAGGGAGATGAGAACCGGAAGGGAGGCAGCGGCTGGACTACAAAAGGCCGTGGATGCTCCCGAGGGTGAGCTACATCCTCAAGACAGCGGGGAGCAACTGAGGAACATTGAGCAGGGAAGCAGCCTGATGAAATTTGCATTTCAGAGAGCCACTTCTATGCCCCAGACCTTTGATAAGTGCTCTGGTTATCTCTTAATAAGTACTGGAAATGAACTTCATGTTCTGTAGATAAATAGCCTTTCCTTGAGTGTCTTTTCCACTGATGTCAGACTTCTAATAAACACTGAGTAGGCTTGTGCAGCCAGACTGCCTCATTTTCACATCAGGGGTAATTGTGAAGATTGTCCCTTTCAGCCCAGCTCTGCTGCCTAGGGGCAGGCTCAGCCTTGGAGCTCTGGAGGTTCTGGGGCATTTCTGAGCTCTTGTCACTACACTGTGTCCCCATTAGTCTGGAGTAGTTGGTGCATGGACATCTTTAATACTCAGCCAACACAGTCATCAAATTCCTGATTGTAAGTGACTGTTCACTCAGAGATCTGTGTTGATAACATAGTATTTATCAGTGAGAAATGAGTTTTATATCCTGACCAAGATTCACAGTAAGAAATAAATGTTATGTTGTGACCCAGTGCGCACATACCAGTCCCCACATACACACCACTGGATGGAAGTTCCTTCCTTCCTTCCTCCCTTCCTTCTTCCCTTCCTTCCTTTCTTCCTTCCTTCCCTCCCTCCCTCCCTCCCCCCTTCCTTCCTTCCTTCCCTCCTTCCTTCCTTCCTTCCTTCCTTTCTTCCTTCCTTCCTTCCTTCCTTCCTTCCTTCCTTCCTTCCTTCCTTCCTTCCTTCCTTCCTTCCTTCCTTCCTTCCTTCCCTCCCTCCCTCCCTCCCTCCCTCCCTTCTTTCCTCTGCATTGGGTCTTAGTTGCAGCATGCAGGATCTTTGTTGCTGCATGCGGAATCTTCATTTCAGCATACAGGATCTTTTAGTTGTGGCATGCGGGATCTAGTTCCCTGACCAAGGATTGAACCTGGGTTCCCTGCATTGGGAGCGTGGAATCCTAGCCACTGGATCACCAGGGAAGTCCCCTGGATGGAAGTTTCTTGAAGCAGTCCTCACTCTTACTTACTAAGATGTACTCTTTCCCTCTGTTAGAAAGTATTGGTTATGATCTACTTCGTTAATTTCAGAGCTCACTAATGGATCATAATCCAAAGCTGGAAAACATTGTCCTGTGGGACAAGGGTCCCCAACCCCTGGGCCATGGACCAGTACAGGTCTGTGGCCTGTTAGGAACCCGGCTGCACAGCAGGAGGTGAGAGGCAGGCGAGTGAAGCTTCATCTGTATTTACAGCCACTCCCTGTCTCTCGTGTTACCGCCTGAGCTCTGCCTCCTGTCAGATCAGTGGCAGCATTAGATTCTCATAGGAGTGCGAACTCTACTGGGAACTGTGCATGAAAGGGATCTAGTTTGTGCGCCCCTTACGAGAATCTAATGCCTGATGATCTGAGGTAGAGTTGAGGTGGTGATGCTAGTGCTGGGGAGCGGCTGCAAATACAGATTATCATTAGCAGAGAGGTTTGACTGCACAGAGACCATAATTATTCAATTACTTGCAAACTCATATCAAAACCCTATCAGTGAGTGGCAAGTGAAAACAAGCTCAGGGCTCCCACTGATTCAGCATTATGGTGAGTTGTGTGATTATTTCATTATATAGTACAATGTAATAATAATAGAAATAAAGTGCACAATAAACAATGCATTTGAATCATCGCAAAACCATCCCCCTGCCCAGGTCTGTGGAAAAATTGTCTTCCACGAGACCGGTCCGTGGTGCCAAACAGGTTGGGGACTGCTGCTGTAGGAACGTACAGTCCTGGGTACCGGACACTGCTGTGGCGTTTCCTTGTGTGTGTGGGCAGAGCGGAGGATGCAGGGGGACATGTGCATCCGTGTTAGATATCACGGGGAGTCTGAGTTGGGGCTGAATGCAGTTGTCAGTGAGCCCACGTGAACACATTTGAAAACAAGTTTTCACTTTGCCTTTATTCACTTGAGTTGACCATGTAGACTGTCCTGGATGATTCCTGCTGTGCTGATGCTCAGTGTGATAATAATACTGCCGAGCGATTCCTGTCAGGCACTTAACGTAGACCCTACGTAGTTTAGTGTTTGCATCAGCCCTATAGGGCCACTTTTATATATTATTCATAATGAAAGTGCAAGAGGCGATGCTCTGTCCATTTTCTCTTCTGCCAGAGTGGCCAAGAGAAAGTGTAGAATGGTACATGGAGCTGTCTGCTTTCTGTGACATCAGGACTTGCCTCATTTTTAGATGTGGGCAATGTCTCCTTCATGGTTTTTGGTCCTTCTACCTTTTCTCATCAGAATATGCTACCAAGGTGTTCAGACTAAGCTAGTGGCACCAGGAAGGTTTTGCTCTCCTTGAGAAACCAGGTTTCAATGGAGGAAGTAGAGATGGCTGTTGGGGAGGCTTTCCTCTGGGGTTTGGATGGCTCCTGAATTGCTGCCTGTGTTCATCTCTCTCTGATGCTTATTGGGAACAGTCTACAGAGAAATGGATATTGAGGAGCCAGGTCTGTGAAATGCAGCTAAGACACGGGATGGTGTAGTGTGCACTAAGATCAGGGCCGTCCCCAGCGGCACAGCATTCCATCCCTGCTGCTGCTGGACCCCAAGCCACAACTTGATGTCATCTCCTATGCTTCACTGCGGACTGTCCTAATCCCCTGTGGAAACACTGCCTTCCAGTAGGCAGACCTAGTCTGTCAGAACCTAGATTCAAGGAACTGCTCAGTCAGGGAACAGACATCTTTTTACTAATGCATATGTTTTTATTTTATTTTATTAAAAATTTTTTTATAAAGTATGAATTTTAAAATTTTTAATTAATTAATTAATTTATGGCTGTGTTGGGTCTTCATTGCTGTGTGCGGGCTTTCTCTAGTTGCAGCGAGCAGGGGCTACTCTTCTTTGTTGTGCGTGGGCTTCTGATTGGGGTGGCTTCTCTTGTTGTAGAGCACAGGCTCTAGGCTTGCGGGCTTCAGTAGCTGTGGCATGCGGGCTCAGTAGTTGTGGCTAGCGTGCTCCAGAGCACAGGCTCAGTAGTTGTGGCACACGGGCTTAGTTGTTCCATGGCATGTGGGATCTTCCCAGACCAGGGTTCAAACCCGTGTCCCCTACATTGGCAGGCGGATTCTTAACTACTGTGCCATCAGGGAAGTCCCTTAATTTTTAATTTAAAAAAATTTTAAAATTGAAGTATAGTTGATATACAATGTTATGTTAATTTCTGGTACACAGCAAAGTGATTCAGTTATACATATATATACATTCTTTTTTTAATATTCTTTTCCATTATGGTTTATCATGGATATTGAATATAGTTCTCCATGCTATACAGTAGGACCTTGTTATTTATCCGTTTTATATATACTAGTTTGCATCTGCTATTTCCAGCCTCCCACTCCATCCCTCCTCCAACCCCCTCCCCCTTGGCAACCACAAGTCTGTTCTTTATGTCCATGAATCTGTTTCTGTTTCATAGATAAGTTCATTTGTGTCATATTTTAGATTTCACATATAAGTGATATCATATGGTGTTTATCTTTCTCTTTCTGACTTGCTTCACTTAGTATGATAATCTCTAGTTGCATCCATGTTGCTGCAAGCATATGTTTTTATTTATGAGGGGAGATTCATTATAGGATTCCTTAAGACATCAGGAATTTCTATACAGGCATACCTTGGAGATATTGCAAGTTTGGTTCTAGGCGACCACAATTAAGTGAATATCACAATAAAGCAAGTTGCATGAATATTTTGGTTTTGCAGTGCATATAAAAGTTATGTTTACTCTAGACTGTAGTCTATTAAGTGTGTAGCAGCATTATGTCTAAAGAAACAAGGTATATAACTTAATTTAAAAATACTTTATTGCTAAAAAATGCTAATCATTATCTGAGCCTTCAGTGAGTCATAATCTTTTTGCTGGTGGAGGGTCTTCCCTCAGTGTTGCTGGCTGCTGACTGATCAGGGCAGTGGTGTTCAAGGTTGGGGTGGCTGCGGCTTTTTCTTAAAATAAGACAGCAATGAAGTTTGCTGCATTGATTGACTCTTCCTTTCAGGAACGATTTCCTTGTAGCATGCAGTGCTGTTTGACAGCATTTAACCCACAGTAGAATTTCTTTCAAAATTGGATTCAGTCCTCTCAAACCCTGCTGCTGCTATATCAACTAAGCTTATGGAGTTTTCTAAATCCTTTATTGTCATTTTGACAGTCTTCACAGCATCTTCACCAGGAGTAGATTATATTTCAAGAAACCACTTTCTTTGATTATCCATAAGAAGTAACTCCTCATCTGTTCAAGTTTTATCATGAGATTGAAGCAATTCAGTCACATTGTCAGGCTCCACTTCTAATTCTAGTTCTTTTGCTGTTTCTGCCACATCTGCAGTTATTTCCTCCGCTGAAGGTTTGAACCCCTCAAAGTCATCTATGAGGGTTGGAATCAACTTCTTCCAAACTCCTGTTAACATTGATATTTTGACCTCTTCCCATGAATCATGAGTGTTCTTAATGACATCTAGAATGGTGAATCCTTTCCAGAGGGTTTCAGTTGACTATGCCCAGATCCGTCAGAGGAATCACTGTCAATGGCAGCTATAGCCTTATGAACTGAATTTCTTCTTTTTTGATCATTTATATTTGATTTGATTTGATTTTGATTTAAAAAATTTTTTTAACATCTTTATTGGAGTATAATTGCTTTACAATGGTGCGTTACACAATGGTGTGTTAGTTTCTGCTTTATAACAAGGTGAATCAGCTATACATATACATACATCCCCATATCTCCTCCCTCTTGTGTCTCCCTCCCACCCTCCCTGAATTTCTTAAATAACAAGACTTGAAAGTCGAAATGACTCCTTGATTCATGGGCTGCAGAATGCATGTTGTGTTAGTAGGCATGAAAACATTAATCTCCTTGTCTGTCTCCATCAGAGCTCTTAGGTGACCAGGTGCATTGTCAATGAGCAGTAATATTTTGAAAGGAACCGCTTTTTCAACAACTGGCTTAAAATATTAGGTAAACCATGTTATAAACAGATTTGCTGTCATCCAGGCTTTGTTGTTCCATTTCTAGAGCATAGGCAGAGTAGATTTAGCATAATTCTTGAGCACCCTAGAATTTTCAGAATGGTAAATGAGCATTGGCTTTAACTTAAAGTCACCAGCTGCATTAGCCCCTAGCAAGAGTCAGCCTGTCTTTCGAAGCTTTGAAGCCAGGCAATGACTTTTCCTCTCTAGCTATGGAAGTCCTGGATGGTACCTTTTTCCAATAGAAGCCTGTTTCATCTACATTGAAAATCAGTTGTTTAGTGTAGCATCTTCATTAATGATCTTAGCTAGATCTCTGGATAGCTTGTGGCATCTTCTATATCAGCACTTGTTGCTTCACCTTGCACTTTTATGTCATGGGATGGCTTCTTTCCTTAAACCTCATGAACCAGCCTCTGCTGGCTTCAAATTTATCTTCTGCAGCTTCCCTACCTTTCAGCCTTCATAGAATTGAATAAAATTAGGGCCTTGTTCTGGATTAGGCTTTGGCTGAAGGAAATGTTGTGGCTGGTTTGGTCTTTTATCCAGACCCCTAAAAATTTCTCCATATCAATAGTAAGGCTGTTTTGCTTTCTTATCATTCCTGTGTTCCCTGGAGTAGCACTTCTCATTTCCTTTAGGAGTTTTACTTTTGCATTCATAGCTTGGCTGATTGTTTGGTGTAGGAGGCTAGCTAGCTTTTGGGCTCTCTTGGCTTTCGCCATGCCTCCCTCACTTAGCTTAATCATGTCTAGGTTTTTTTCTTTTGCAGTACGTGGGCCTCTCACTGTTGTGGCCTCTCCCCTTGCGGAGCACAGGCTCCGGACGTGCAGGCTCAGCAGCCATGGGTCATGGGCCCAGCCGCTCTGCGGCATGTGGGATCTTCCCGGACCGGGGCACAAACCCGTGTCCCCTGCATTGGCAGGCGAACTCTCAACCACTGCGCCACCAGGGAAGCCCATGTCTAGCTTTTGATTTAAAATGAGAGATGTGTGACTCTTCCTTTTACTTGAATGCTTAGTGGCCATTGTAGGGTTACTCATTTACCTAATTCTAATTCTGTTGTGTCTCAGGAATTAGACCTGAAGAGAGGGATGGGGGAACAGTGGAGCAGTCAGAACACACACAGCATTTACCAGTTAAGTTTGCCATCTTACATGGGTGTGGTTCATGGCGCCCCAAAGCAATTGTAATAGTAATATCAAAGATCACAGATCACTGCAACAAATATAATAATAATGAAAAAGAGTGAAATATTGCAAGAATTACCAAAATGTGACATAGACACGAAGTGAGCAGATGCTGTCGGAAAAATGGTGCCAATAGACTTGCTTGATGCAGGGTTACCACAAATCTTCCACTTGTAAAAAGTACAGTATCTGCGAAAGCACAATAAAGCAACACGCAATAAAACGAGATATGCCTGTGTTATGTTTAAAGGGCATTGGATTTAGCCCAATTTTATACTCTGTTCTAGACTCAGCTCTGCATGACTTGTGATATCTGAGCTGTAATTTCTATTTACATGGGACGATGAGTTGAACTGGATGATATCTTAGAGCATTTTCTCTTCCCAGATCCCACAGTTTTGTTCCAGTGTATGAAGTCAGATTAGTTCACCATGCAGTTCCCCCTCTACGTGTGTGTTGTTGAACTCAGGGGGTGTTTCCACGAGCAGTAGCCTCAGGGCCTTCACAGGGTAGACCTGCCATCATCCTCTGCCGCGGGTGCATGGGAGTCAACATAAAAGGTGGTGGTGGTTTTTTCTGTTTAGCCGTAGTTTTACCTACCCTTTGAGAAGAAGGGAGAATTTGTCAGCAGTATCTTTTGCTGAATATTAGGCTAAATTTGGAGGGAAAATGCAAATAAAAAAGCCTTGCCCTTGAGACTGTTAGAATCTGTGAAGGAGATGTGATAAATGAAGAGCACAGAACACGGCAGACCATCAGATGTCCATCAGTAGAGGCCGCGCAGGGCTGGGGTCCCAGGGAAGCGCGGGGACACTCGGGCTCCTGAGAGCCCAGGGGCTCCTGGGGCAACGGGAACCGGATCTGAGACAGATCCAGCAGCCTCCCCCACCCTCCCCGTACCTGAAGCTGTGATGAGGAAGTCGAATGAGACATTCCCCCCAAAGAGGCAGTGTGCCGTCAGAGGCCGTGGCCTGGCCGCTGCTTGTCTGACTGAAGTGAGTCTCCCTGTGACGCGTCGAGCTTGTGCTGTGTGGTCTGCACTGTGAAGACAGTGTTGGGTGTAGGGACAGAGACTGCGGGCCCTGCAGACCAGCTGCAGTCCGGCCATTCACAGGAAGTGTTGCTTCTTCACGTCAATAGGGAGTAAACTCACGGACCCAGTGAACACCACCGCGGATTCTCTGGCCAGTGTCTTGGACTCCCAGGGTTCAGGAAGCAGGGTGTGAGCATGTCTCTGCATTTATTCCCAGCTGTTCTCATCCTTTTTAATGGCGCACTTGATAGCCCACACCCCAGCGGTGTCCTCTACTGTGGCTGTGTCACCCGTGGTTTTGTGGGGGGGTGTTTATTGTCTTTTAAGCAAATGCAGAAATCCCTATTTCTGACTTCATTTTCTCATCACAGCACTTGTCACACTGGCTTCATGTGCTTTGGGAACTTTACTAAAAACAACTGAGTCTCGAAACTAACTCATGTTTATTTTAAAGTTTATGTGTGACATTATACATGCATGTATAAATAAATATATGTATATTTTTGCCTCATGGGAATGAAAATGTGTGTCACAGACTGTGTGTGTGAAGTTTTCTTTGGCGGCCCGCAGTTACAGGGCTGTGCAGACGCTGAGCTCTCTTTGTTGCTTGTGTGCTGACTAATCAAAGAACTGATTTTTTCCCTTTTACATGTTTAGAATTGGAAGATTACTTTTCAAGTAAGCTACAACATAATTCAGTGATTTATAGCTGGATTCTTTGTTCATATTTTAATTTTCAAAGATTGGTATATGTTATGCTTTTCTTTCTTGGCCACGCCGTGTGGCATGCAGAATCTTAGTTCCCCGACCAGGGATCAAACTTGTGCCCCCTGCACTGAGTGCAGAGTCTTAACCACTAGACCTCCAGGGAAGTCCCTATGTTATGCTTTTTGAAGAAAAAGATATAAAATGTATTAAATGAAACAAACTGAAAGCTCCCTTTTTATATATAAGCAAAATGGAGATTTCTTAAAATATTACAGAAAATCAGTAGCTTGCTTTTGAGTAACACACTGGCATTTTATGTGGTTTAAAACTATTTTGTGGGTTCAATATTGAAATAACTGTTACTTTTGATTACTCTGCATACTTTTAGCTGAAAAGTGCAGTCTGGCTTGTTTACTGTCTTTTTTTAGGATAGGGATTTTAAGGCTAGCTGAGCTACTTTATAATAATTGTACAGTTTTTCAAAATTTTCATTTCTTTTAAAATATGTGAACACTTCCATTCTTCTTTGATGATACATCTATATTTACAAATATTCTAACTATTTACACATTTTCCACCACTAGTGTAATCCTCAACTACGCAGAATTTGCTTTTACCTTTCTTCGAGGAATCAGATTTAGAGGAGGCAATCATGTTTTCCCTGATGATTGTACATAAATTTTGACTATTCTGTTACCTTCTTATCCACACAGGATTGTCTCTGGAGGCTGAGAAAACAGGCAGAGGGAGGGTAATATGAAGCATGGCTCAACTCCTCTGTAGGCCCTGACCCCAGAGCTGTTTGCCTTTGTGGCCCAGCCCAGTGTGGACTGATGGCTGAAGATGGGAATAGGCTGCCCCATGGGAATGGCTTGAGTCTTGGGTCTGTGAGAAGGTTCTAGAGCCAGACTCACTGGAGTCTAGATCCTGGCTACTCAGATGTGGCCCAAGGACCAGCAGTATCAGCATCCTCTGGGAGCTGGTTCGAAATGCAGACCTGCAGACCCAGAATCTGCATTTCACCAGGGTCCCCTCGGGTTGCATGACTGCCTCAAACTTCAGGAAGCTCAGGTCCAGATCATTGGTGTCCCAGACGGCTGAGTATCAGAATCACCTTTGGAGCTGGTTAAAAACTACAGAATCCTATTCCCAGCCCCCTGAGAGATTGATTCAATAGGTCTGGGGTGACCCAGCCAGATGTGGAACTGCTGGTCTGAAATGGATCACTCCTGGCTGGTGAGGGCCCTTTGAGAGAAAGGGTGAATCACCTTCTGAGTGTGCATTGGGAGGGACCCACGTCTAGCCTGCTGTGAGCTTCCCTTTCTCTGGGCCTCCATCCCTGAGTGGACGTGTCACTCCTGAAGAGCCCTGGAGGCCTGCAGGCCACTGGACCAGCGTGCCAGCCACCATGTGCAGCTCACCTGATGGGAACACAGATTTACAGGCACTCCAGCTACCCAGCCTCCATCCCCTTCTCTTCTAGTTCCTATGGAAACAGATTGCAGGGAAACTGGGCACAGTGCTATCTTTACTCTGTTTTGGGGATCTGAGGTCTGTTTGTTACCATGGGAACCAGAAGGGAAAGGGATGATAGTGGAATAGCTAGACTGCTTTTCAGTCTCAACAGCAGCCTCGTCCTCACACACAACCCTCTTCTGCCCAAGTGTACCTCTGGGCTCAGGGCCTATGTGGTTGAGTGTGGCTGGGACTCACCCGGGGACGGTGGGTCAGGGAGGGGAAAGACAGGGCTCATAGAACACCCTTGAAGGTGCCAGTCGCTTCATTTTCTCCTAGGCCACCATTTCTAGGTGTTGGTTTAAGTTACTGAAGTGTCACCCTTAGCTATTATTTCTTGTATGGTTCTGTTGAACTTAACAACATGTTTTTATTCAGAGGAAGTGAAGAGATGAGTCATTTCAATAGTGGTGATTTCTCTGATGTGTGGAATCCCTACGGTTGGTGGATGAGCTGTGAATGTTGCCTGGCTCGTGTGTTGGGGTGGAGATGAGGGCCTCGTGGGGTGAACAGTAGGGCCAAGTCAGATGGAAGTCTTGACCTGTGGTAAGGAAAAAGAAGCGTACCTGATGGCGACCTATTTAAATAATTGTTTGAAGATGAGAATGTTAAATTTCAGTCTAGCACGCCCTAGATTTTAACTCTGAGTGGTCATCCATGGAGTGACATTCAGTGGACCCCACCCGCTTACAGCCCAGTCGACTGACCACACCATCTACACGGCTCCCAAGGGTCTGACATCCAGGGCAGTGTTGCCCCTGCCCTTCTTCCCTGCTCCCCGTTCCTCCCTTTGCTGTGTTTTGAGGGCCTGTTGGGTGTTCTGAGGCTGTGTCCATGCTGTTGTGTATTTTCTCAGCACCACTGCCTTACAGCTACATTAATGTCCCACTTGACAGATGAGGAGACTGAGGCTCAGAGAGGCTGTGTAGCCTGCCCGGGTAGGGTGGCAGGCTGCTCAGCAGAATGGTCATTCTGAGCCCCGTCTGTTTGACCCCAAAGCTGTGCTTGCTCCTCTGAGCACAGCACCTCTGTGGAGTGAGCGGCTGTGTCAGAGTTTGTCAGCCCCGACCCTCATTCTCTCTCTATCGTGGCCTCTGACCCCAGCCCAAATAAACAGGCAGCTCCTTGCTCTTTGACATTAGTCTGGTGTATTTACTTACGGTTATTTTCCTATTTCAAATGTATTTATCAATGGATTCAGTTTTTCAGTCAAAACAGGCAAAATTTAGTTTTGATGATTGCATGTTTCCTCTAGGGACATTAGGGGGAACACTGGCTTAGAGAGAGTGTTTGGGTTAAAAGCAGTAATAGCTTGCCGTTCTGTGAGGAGCACGATCACATCCTCCTCCTCGCTGTTAGAGGGCACAGTGGGGGCCAGGGGACGGGAGGTGCTGCTGTGATTGTGGTGAGGCCTCCTGTTGCTCCCCCCGACCTCCACCCCACCACTGCCGGAGGCTCCTGAGGGCCCACTGCAGAGCAGGAGGGAATGGGTCACTTCCTACTCATTGGCTCCAGAGGGGAAGGGAATAAATAAGGGCTGGTTTTAGAGGGAAAGGAAGAACTGAAAGAAGATGCTCTTTTCAATGGGAAGAAAGTTGCCGGTCATGCTGGCGGGGCCGCAGAGTACTTAGTCCTGCAACACCATCAGACACTGGCCAAGTATGGGGAGTGATGAGAACAGGAGCAGTGATGTCAGGCTCCAAACTTGGTGCTTAAAATTTCCTCCTGCAAGGGCTTCCCTGCTGGCGCAGTGGTTGAGTCTGCCTGCCGATGCAGGGGACACAGGTTCATGCCCCGGTCCGGGAAGATCCCACATGCCGCGGAGTGGCTGGGCCCGTGGGCCATGGCCGCTGAGCCTGTGCGTCCGGAGCCTGTGCTCCGCAACGGGAGAGGCTGCAACAATGAGAGGCCCGCGTACCGCAAGAAAAAAAAAAAAAAAAAAAATTTCCTCCTGCTGCCCAGAGCCCTGTGGTTTTCTTGGGTGGTTTCATAGGAACTCTCTTGTCCAGATCTGATGGTGGACACGTTAAACAAACAGCTTCACTCAGTGTCAGGAACACTGACATGGGCTTGGTGCACTGTTCAGGGTGGGGTGGTTTCTGTAGCGGTGGTACGTGCTCTGAAGCTGCAGAAACTCAGCGGACTGCAAACACACAGGCCTAGGTGCTGCGGGGCACCGTGTCAGGAGGGCCAATCCTGTGTTACAGGAGGTATGTCTCCCCCACTGGGGACGCTTGGTGGGACACATGGTACCTGCGGTGGTGGCTCCCTCATGAATAACACCTGTTTGCTTCTGCTGTGACGAGCACACGCGTGGGCCTTTGTTACCAAGGCAGCGGAAACTGGTCTGATGAGCCCTGTCTGCTTGGCTGGAGGCCTCCAGACACACGGGGTTGGGTTGTGTAGTCCCATTACTCAAATACCACTCAAGCTCTCCCCTGAATTCTCTGCCCCTTCAGCAGCTGCTCTTCAGGACAGGTGCACTGTCATGGCCCTGCCCCATCCAGCCTTCCAGGAGGCCGGGAAACTCTCTCAGAGTTTCCCTAACGGCTGTGGAGTTGGGCACCGCTCGTCTGTGGCTTAGTGTGCTGGGGCCTTTCCCAGAGTGGGAGCTCACTCTTGTGCTCCACTGCCACCCAGAGCCCCTGTGTCACACTCTCGGGCCAGCTGCTGCAGTGACATCAGCTCCAGGGGCCAACCTCAGACTGTACCATTTTGTGTTGTATCCTTGGACGTCTGCTGAAATGTGTCCTTGGGCTTCTGTGATCAGACTGAGTTGTTCCACCAGTGCTGACTGGGCTAAATGAGTTCTGCTTCCAGAATTTGGCGTGGCTCCCGTGGTGGCTTTCTGGGTTGAATTCCACGTCGTCTTGGGAGGCTGGTCCAGAGATGATCTTTGAGTTCTCTGTGAACCTGTGGTCTGTCTGGGGCAGTCACAGGGTCTTCCTCCTCCTCGGATGGTGGATACGTGGCGTGTGCTGCTGCTTCTGCTTCCCTTAAACGAGAGAGGCAGCGGGGTGGTTAAGTGGAAGGAAGTGCAGGTCCTGAGAGGGTGCAGGTGGGTCCGCGTCCATGAGCTCTCTGCCCACCTCCTCTCTGCAGAGCTAAGCGGGCTCCTCCTCAGTTTCGTTGTCTCTCTGCCAGGGCACCGGTCACTAAGCAGCCCTGTGTGTGTGACCTTCAGTGCACCTGTGTTAAATTGGCCTCTGGTCGGAGCCTCGTGGGCCCCAGTGTGGGCAAGTGCCTATCAGGGCTCACAGCACGCATCTCCCTTCTCCCATGTCTGTCCCAGACCATGTGGACCTTTCTTTGGAAACATCTAAGAAGAATATTATTGGAGTGTTCAGTCCACTACCACCCACCTCAAACAGGTTATTGAATTGTAATATAATGTGGAAAGTTTTCTTTTTCCTAGAGAAATATATTTTTCAGAAAATGAATATGAGCATACAAGGCAAAGCTACTTGATGAACGTTTAGGTATCCACTGTGTGATTAGAAAGCAGATGTGGAGCTGGTCTGGGGCTTCGTGCACAAGGGACACTTAGGAAACGTTTGCTAACACGAGTGCCTGGCATTGTGCAGATGGTTCGTTTCTGTAGGAGCACTGGCTGTTTCATTGTTGGTCATTATATTAGCTTTTCAGGTGCCAGTGGCCCTGTTCCAACACTTCCTGTCATGCAGAGGGCACTTGGTGAGATGTCCTCTCTGTGCAGAATTTCATTCTTGAGGCCTTGGGAAAGCTTCAGAAATATACATAAAAGGACTTAAAAAGTCAGCACTTTACAAAGGTACAAACCAAACAGGGTGAAGGACAGAAGAAAGGCAGATTGGACCCTGCATGGTTATTTTCTAGTAAGGAGATGTAAAACCTGGGTCAACTTTATTTATTACCATCTATTGCTGTTTTTAAAATTTGATATTTCAATATGTAAACATTTAGAAAAATTGAATATCGAGACTCTTTTTCCTTTTAAAGACGAGTTTCTTTTTTGTCATTTGTTTAACTAAATAATAATAACAAAAGGTTATTCTACCACATTTCATACCAAATACCTCACCTACACATTTTCTTTACTTTTGTATCCTTTCCCTTTTCTTCCTTTTATTAACTTTAGCTGACATAGGGTGTTTGTGAGCTTTGTGAGCTTAGATTTTTATCTGTCAAGAACTTAAAAAATATCAAGACAAATCATGTGAGGAAATATGAGGTCGAACGCTCTGTCGTGTTCGGCTGGGTGAGATGGAGCTGGAGGAGGGAGGGTGGGCCATGCTCTCCAACCCTGCATCAGGCATCTGCCCAGGTGCACTGTTCTTTAACATTGATTGGAGACCAGTGTTTTGTACATGGCCCCTCATTAAATGCACAATAAATCTATGAGTGTCATTGTTGCTTCCACTCTACAGATGAGGAAGTTGAGGCTCAGAGTTAAGTAACTGCCAGAGTTGCATGTGGCCTAGAATGAGGTGCACCCAAGGCGGTCTGCCTCAGAGTCTGGCCTTTTGTCCTCTGGCCTGTTTGCATGGAAAGCTCTCCTTCCAGTGTGTTTTAAGTGGTGGAGGGTTGGCCTTGCCTGTGCTCCAGACGCCCAGCCTGACCCTCCCACAAGGAGCACCCTCCCGGTGTATATGCCCTCTGGCCAGCAGCCTCCTTGGTCGCAGGCCCTTGGTGCTTCGTGCAGCTGAGGCAGGGCAGAGAGAGTAGAGTGACAAGGGGGTGACCCAGCTGAAGCTCAGATGTGATTCAGTGCAGTATAACCAGCATTTATTGGGTACCTGCTGTATGCTAGTCCCCATGGACAGTGCTGTGGATGCAAAGATTAGCAAGAAAAGGTTTCCGTTAGAAATACCTCCATAGACAGAGATAGGAGAGTGCAGGCACCTCAAATAGTGCCGTGCTAGAGTAGTGACCCCACAAGCAGCTGAATGAGAAGATGCAGCTGTGTGGTATTCTTTAGGCCAGAGAGCAGGGAGGAGGTCACGGGCAAGGTACCGGGGTGCAGGCGCTGGCCCAGCAGCCCTGATGGGTGACAGGGGTGCCAGGAACATGTGCAGGGAGGGTGGAACTGTGGGCCCATGTTCCCTTCTGCTCTCAGCCCCCTTTCCTTGCTGTTCATACTCGTTACCCCTGCAGGCCCCCCTTTTCTTGGCCTGCCATGCCCATTGTAAGCTGGTTTTATCTGAAGAAAATTGGGGTGGAGGAGAGAGCTAAGTGCTAAGCAGAGCCGGTCTGCATCCCTCACACCAGGCTGGGAGGAGTGACCTCTGCTCAGCTGGCATCCACTGTCGAGGTGACTGTGACGTGCTCAGACTAGGTCAGGGGACCTCCGGTCAGTGCACGTCCGCCCAAGGACTCTGACTCTGCCCCTGCCCCAAGGCCCTGGCCCTTCTGCGCCTTCTCTTTGGGGTGTATTGGTGTCATGGGCATGGCCCGATCTGGGCCTGGGAAAGTGGGTATCGTTTCAGGATCCCCTGAGCCCCACAGGCAGGGGTCCATGTGTGCCCTGTGCCCCTTTCTCAGCTTCTTCCTTTGACCAGTTTGCATCTACGGGAGAGCCTGGAGCTTGGGCCCAGACTGACACCTGGTTCTGGTCCAGCTTTGCCCTCATCCTACAGTGTATTCCCTCTTCTCCCTGGGCCACCGTCTCCTCCTCCATGAAATGAACGGCGACCCCATGGCCTCCCCCTGCCCATAGGTAGTGTGAGGAGGTAGTGGTACCTGTACTGATTATTAGGGGCAGTTTTCCTACTTAATTATCTGGGGGAAATGTTCTCCAGCTTGGTTTGAGTAGAGCTCAGACTGTAGATTCTTCAGGTTTTATCAAGTGTCAGATTTTCGAGGTGACATTTTAAAGGATGGTCTAATAGAATTGCTACCTTCCCTGTTTGCATCTTGTGTGCATATTTGAAGAGGGTTTTAGATTTTGTACTTGCTTCCTGAAGTGGTGACCTGAGTACCTGGAGCCCATTGAGCTGCCCAGGGCTCGATGGCTTTGAGGTTGTGTTATAAAAGCTGCAATTGTCATACACCCCAAATCACAGAAATTAAGAGCAGTGAGAAGGATCTGTACTGCTGTGCAGATGGCCCTTTGTCTGAGTTGTTCTCAGACTTGGTTTCTGTGCAGATTTTCTGTGCTGGTTCACAGTGTCCTTTTCATGCACATCTGTCCTGTCTCCCTTGATTGGAGACATGAGCACTGGGGCCTGCTCAGATCAGAAGGGACCTCGAGTTCTCACCCCTCATGGTGCATGAGGATGTGGTAGCCTGGCTGAGCCTGGCCCAGGGCAGGGCAGAGCCAGTGGCTGCCATGAGGAATACCTAGACTGACCGGCACTTCCCAGGTCTGCGTGTCTATCCACAGGGCGGAGGGCTCCAAGCTTGGGCAGAAGCAGACCCTCAGGTTTCTTGTCCCACTTTTCCTCACCTCTGTCTCGCTCAGAATCCATTGCCACTTTGACCTTAGGTGAACAAGCCAGTAGTTGAGTTTTTTCCAGTAAGCAGTGTGGCACACTCTCAACCTATTTCTGTTTTCTGAGTTTTGCAACAGTGTCATGGTTTGTCGGGGTTGGGACCATCCCTTCACCTCTCCACGCTCCTTCTTCCGAGGGTGGAGCAGCGCCCGTCCTCAGACACGTGGGACCTCTGCGGCCTGGAGCCTGCGGCTGCTCAGTCTGGCAATCACCCAGGTGGCTGTCACCTAGGTAACCAATGTACCAGCGAGGCAGTCTGTCCATGGTGCGAGGAAATCAGAAATGAAACTGCGGTATTGATTCTTTTTTTTTTTTTTTGCGGTACGCCGGCCTCTCACTGTTGTGGCCTCTCCCGTTGCGGAGCACAGGCTCTGGACGTGCAGGCTCAGCAGCCATGGCTCATGGGCCCAGCCGCTCCGCAGCATGTAGGATCTTCCTGGACCGGGACACGAACCCGTGTCCCCTGCATCGGCAGGCGGACTCTCAACCACTGCGCCACCAGGGAAGCCTACGATATTGATTCTTTATGCACTACACTTATACTAGTGTTACCAGATTTTGAGAAAAGGTTGTTTGACTTCTCTGTTGAGTTGACCTCTGTGCCCAGCGTGTGACCCTATGTTTCCTGAATCGCAAGTCTTTCCGCACTGAACTTTCACGATAGGTGTCATCTGTGGAATGCAGTTCTTTTCACTCCCCAGTGATTCTAGAGAAGCTGTGTGTCGTATGAGTTTTTGTGAACAAGTGGTAAAGCAAACATATTCCTATACAACTTATTTGGTTAGGTTTCGTGGGCGTTCATGTTTTTAAGAACGTCCCTTGTTGTGGGGGTGTTTTTCCCTTTTGTGTGCTCTATTTCCTTAGTAACTGTTGCTCCATTATGGGAGGGACTTAACAACATGTTTCAAGTGCAATATTGAATTAATTTATTTCCTGGTTAGTCCTGCCCATCTTCCCAGTGTAAGTAGAACATGTGTGTGTGCGTGTGTGTGTGTCCATATGTCCATGACAGGATGGTGGTAGTGTGCTTGCTGTAGAGGGGCTCTTGAATGGGTTCAGGGTTACTCTGTGACCTTGCATCCTGGGTAAGTTGCCTCTTTCTCTCTTTATTTTTCCTCTTTCCCCCTCTAGATTTTCCTGATTTGAGCATTACCAGCGTTAAGGCACTTCGGTTTAGGAAACTACCTGAGATTCAGAAGTAGCATGGGAATAACAGTGGCTGGAGGGGCAAAAGACCAGGTGTTAGTCCCAGTTCCTGAGCGCTAGTTTGGGACTAAGTCATGTAACCTCTGTGGGGCTAGAGTTTTCTCTGTGGCTTGAGAGGATTTAGAGCAGTGACCTCCATGGTCCTGTGCTGGGTACTTTGCTGTGAAGTGTGAGTGCAGGGGAGTCACTGCTCGTTATCCTTGTCTCACCTTGACTAGTGGGGTGGTAGCAAAAGCCTTGCCAGTTCAGAGGCTCAGAGCCAGAGGTGTGAACAGCCTCTCAGCCCAGGGATGGCATCCATCAGCATGGCTCGGGGCAGTGGGTTGGTTTGCAGGGTCTGCCGAGCCTCTCTGTGTGCCTCGTCCAAACACCAGCAGCCTTGGTCCACCCATCCATCGTTCAGTAGACTCGTCCTACTGACGTCCACTGGGCACCAGGCAACGCCTTAGGTGCTCAAGGGAAACGTCCCCGTGGGGCTTACAACTCAGCGGAGAGATGGTGCTGAGTGATCAGCACCCCTGCATGCAGCCACAGCTGCGGCCAGGGCCAGCGAGCCAGGTTACCGGGCTCTGCATTTAGTCCCAGGGGTGGGCGAGGTGCCACCTCTGAGACTAGAAGGTAAGCAGGGCCCTCGAAGGTGGGAGGCAGGCAGGACAGCGATGTGTTCAGCTTCTGCGCCTTTTTCCTGACTCTTGGTTGGCTGCCGAGCTGTGAAAGCCGACATGTGGTACCTCTGCCAACTCTAGGTCCCAATTACCCACCTGTTCTCCAGCCTGCTGGATCATCTGTACTTTCCTCCTGAGCATGGCTGCCTGGCCCCGTTCCCTTTGGTCAGTCCCTCGCTGAACAAAACAGACTCCAGGTTCTGGGGACCCGCTCCTCTTTTTTGTGTGTTTCTAGAAAGGGTATCTTATCTGTGTTGTTAGTGGTGAGAAAAAAACATTTTATGGCAGTTACAGGTTCACTTTCACTTGAAAATTGCATATTAAGGAGACTCCAAATGTATGTAGGAATATGCACGTCATCAGTTAATGAAGATAATTAAAATAAATTTTGGCCCTTCAGCCTGTATTGGGAACCACACATGTCATGCTCTAAACATCCAGGCCAGGACCATGCCCAAGACCTCAGGGGGAGCTGTTACACACCTGTCGTCTTCCCTCTCTTTTAGAAGTAAAGTTAAGTATTGGTGAGTGTGACAGAGACAGTAAGAGAAAAAAAAGAAGAGTTTGTTGTTTCTTCTATTTCTATCCACATCAGCCTCAATCTTTCCCATAGCCTTTTGAAATGTATAGCTTGGTTTTTTAAAAAATTGTGGGAGCATGCCTTTTGCAATGAAACAAGATAATTAAGCAAAACCCCTCAATAAAACAACAAAAACATCACCACACTTTAGTTTGTCCTTGAGTTCAGGAAAAGAGAACAAATACAGTCTAGTATTTCTGTGCGTTGAAAGCATCATAGAAAGAGTAAAGAGAATCAAGGTTTTAGGGCAGGTGGGCTTTCATTTTTAACTGGCAATTCCATTCCCTAAAGTAGATAACTACAGTGCACATGGTCCTTTACTCTGGATGTTGGTGTAGGACTTTGGGACATTGATAACTGTACTGGTCATTTGATACAGAATGTTTAAATTCAGAGAACAAACATTTTCTCACATTTTCAAGCACTTCAGAACCACCATTTACATAAATGATTTTTAATTAAATTTTTTACCTATTCATTAAACTTGAGGACTCCTACTGGGCTGCACTTTATTAACTGAGATTGTTACTGCAAGTACATGAAGGCAATGCAGTTGAATTTCTTTCTTAATGTAATTAAGGTGCTTCCTTAATCCAGTAGGGCTTCCTTCCAATTAGTCTGTATTAGTGATGTTTTACTTTATTACCTTATGTTTACAGCAAGAGGGCTTTAACAGAGGGTTCCTTTCTGTTATGTGCTGTTTTCTTAAATTTTTTTCTTTTCTCTAGTTTGATGGTGAAAAAGAGGAATAAAGTTACATTTTTAAAAAATTAGCTATAAATTGTTTAGGATGAAGTGATAATAATGGAAAAGGTTCCTTTTCTCTAATACCAGAGATTCATATTTGGGATTCTATTTTAAAAGTCTGGTCCTATGTAGAGAATGGACTTGAGGACACAGGGAGGGGGAAGGGTAAGCTGGGACGAAGTGAGAGAGTGGCATGGACATATATACACTACCAAATGTAAAACAGATAGATAGTGGAAAGCAGCCACATAGCACAGGGAGATCAGCTCGGTGCTTTGTGACCACCTAGAGGGGTGGGGTAGGGAGGGTGGGAGGGAGACGCAAGGGTGAGGAGATATGGTGATGTATGTATATGTATAGCTGATTCACTTTGTTATACAGCAGAAACTAACACACCATTGTAAAGCAATTATACTCCAATAAAGATGTTAAAAATAAATAAATAAATAAAAATAAAATTGAAAAAAACAAAAGCCTGGTCCTTGGGCTGGTGCAGTGGTTAAGAATCCGTCTGCCAATGCAGGGGACATGGGTTCAATCCCTGGTGCAGGAAGATCCCACATGCCACGGAGCAACTGAGCCTGTGTGCCACAACAACTGAGCCTGTGCTCTAGATCCCACAAGCCACAACTACTGAACCCACGTGCCACAAATACTGAACCCACGTGCCACAACTACTGAAGCCCATGCGCCTAGAGCCCATGCTCCACAACAAGAGAAGCCACTACAATGAGAAGCCCGTGCACCACAATGAAGAGTAGCCCCCACTTGCTGCAGCTAGAGAAAGCCCGTGCACAGCAATGAAGACCCAACGCAGCCAAAAAAAAAAAAAAAGTCTGGTCCTTTGGACTTCTAACATTCTTGTAGTTAATGTTGCTAGTATAACAACATTAAAATATATGATAAGTATTTGTAAAATGCTTTTATTATTATGGGATATGTAATATATATGGAACAGTTTATATTGATAGATTAAATTTGCTTTTCCTTCCTATTCTTTTAAAAAAATTATCACTGACCTTTTCTTCCCACTTAAGTGTCACTTTAAAAAATATATTTATTTATTTATTTATTTGGCTGCACCGGGGTCTTAGTTGGGGCATGCAAGATCTTTAGTTGCAGCATGTGGGATCTAGTTCCCTGACCAGGGATCGAACCCGGGCCCCCTGCATTGGGAGCCCAGAGTCTTAGTCACTGGACCACCAGGGAAGTCCCAAGAGTCACTTTGTGAAACAGCTCAACCCAAGTCCTTTCTGGCGTGCTGACAGCAGTGGGCATGAACCTCAGATCCCACTTGTAAGACCTCAGAAAACTGCTTAGGAAATGGATTTCTCCTTCAGGTGTCTGTGGCCTAGTGTAGCCTGGGGAGTACATTTGAATGCGTGTGACCTTTGTAACTGTTCCTAGAATGGCTCAGAGCAGCTGGCCCCATCTTGTTTTGGGTGCAGGAGTCCCCCCGGCCCCCCACCCCTTCTCGGGCAGCAGGAGAAGTGCTACACATGCCCCACTTCCCACACAGTGTGGTCATGGGCACAGCTCTGGGGGCTGCTTCTTTTTCTTTTTTGGCTTCTGTGGGTCTACTGAGTTTCATGTTCTACTGGTCATCAGGAAAATGATCTCTTTCTTTTTAATTTCAGCAAGGGGAGAGGCGAAGCATAGAGAGCTGCAGATCAGACCCTCCTGAACCCCCCGAAGCAAGTGAGACCCCTGGAGAATGCTGGCTTCCAGGCGGCTGAAGGAGTCCTTCCTCTGAGGTGGGTAGGCCGGTGTCCGTGGGACAGCTTCCTCGCTCCTGGGCCCACCATGGCCTCCACTCTCTGGCTAGACGGCTGATGTGACCGGTGCCCCAAGCGTGCACACTGCTGGACTGGGTGCCGTCCCAGCTACCACCTGCTCTCAGAGGCTGGGAGCAGGGCAGATTGGTGTCCGATGCTACCAGAAACCAGACAGGCAGAGTGATGGCCTCCTGCAAGCTGAGATGGAGGTGACCTGAGGCCTCCTGGATGTTCCTGGTGACGGGACAGCTGACAGGTTGGAACACAGGCCTGCCGGGGAGCAGTATGCAGGAAGCTGGCTTTCAGGCCACAAATGCTTTCACAGGTGAGAATCCGCCACTTAACTGAAAACTTTATTTCATCTCTTAGTCGATAGGTAATAAGATACCAAACAACTCTATGAAATGAATGTATGTCTACATTTAGGAACTGAAGCCCACACAACGTCAAGGGGCTCAGGCTGCCGTGGTGACTGATTTTGGCAAAACTTTGGCATGTTCTCCTTTTCTGTAGAGAGGAATTTGAAAGCGCATCAGACATTTTACGATTCTGCTTTGTTGAGTTGTAGGGCGCACATAGTATCTGGCGAGCCACCGTTCCTTGAAGAAAATCCATCCCTTGCAGAGCGGTGTGTTGGGGTGTCTTTCTGTCCAGAGCTGGGAAGACTTGGAGGGAATAGTTATGGCTGATGAGTAACCTTTCCCTCTGCGTCGTTAGTTTTCTTCCTGAGACTCGCTCGTGTGCAGACGGTAGTGGGGTGGCGACTCTGAGCACTGACCTTCTCCTGTAAAGGACTCGTGGAGAAGCCCCGTGTCACTCTTCCACGTGGATGTTCTCCCCCCAGGTCTGATTTGCTCCCTTCATAGGGAACCACTCAGTCTGGCTGGTGCCCAGAGCCAGGGCTTGAGCCACGGAGCTTTTGAATTTGGATCCTGGTTCTTTGTCTGATTCACTTAACATCCCAGGAAGCCACTAATGCTTCTGGGCCTCTGCCTCCTTATTTATAGAATGTGGGCCGTGAAGTTGAAGGACCTCGTGGAATCCAGGGAAAACAATTTTATGTAAAAAGAGTTTTGTTTTTTTTTTTAAAGGAAGGATGATAGGAAAATTACAAGAAGTGCCTGTATTCTCTGGCCCTGTGAGTCCTAAAAGTTGGCAGGTTTTCCAGTCGTGTGTAGCGGGCAGCTCGGGTTGCTGGGGAGAGAGCGTGGGGCTCTTCCTCCCTCCGGCTGGAGCTCTGCTGCTGATAGTCACGTGTTGTTCCTGCTCCCCTGGCTGGTTTGACAGTGAATGTGGTCACGTGCAGCTCTCACAGGAGAATGAGGGCTGGAGGAGCCGGGCATGTGTAACAGGGGACCCCCCTCCTGGGGGCCAGTTGGGGAAGGTCCCCCAGAGTGGTCAGGGCCCAGGAAGACGAGTGAGATGGCTGTTTCAGAAGAGTACGTGGAGCCCAGCTCTCTAGGCCCTCCTCAGCTGGCCAGCCCAACCGGAAACCCCCCCTCCGGTCCTCCCTAGGGGTCGTGCCTCAGCTGTCCATCCCAGGAGCTGCAGCCCTGGGACGCAGCTGCCGAGAGAGTTGCCTGTGAGGCCATGGAAGGCAGCTCGTAAAGCAGCTCCAAGAGGAAGAGGGAAGAAGAGAAGGAAGAGGGTGGGACAGAAAGAACCTGAGGAGGGGCACGCAGCTCACAGTCCAAAATGTAGACGAGCCTGTCCCCACACTCCTCAGCTGTGTTACTGCCCCCGCAGGGGTGAAGAGCGTGCCCCGCCTAGCTCCCGAGGCTCCCAGCTCACTGCCGTTTTCTCCTAGGTGGTCAGCTCTTCTGCCCCCTGGGAGGGGAAGCCCCCAGCCCGTCGGGGGGCCTTGGGATAGTAGGCGCTAAAGAATGGAAAGCAAGAATGGTTCAGCCTGGAGAACTGGGGGTAGTTAGGACAGTGCTTGCCCCGTTAGTTCAGGCCCAGGTACGTGGTTGCAGTTGTGACTGTTCCTGCCCCAGTTGTGGGCCATGCACACTGCCCTCTGTCAGCTCTCCACACACTTGCCCTGAGCCACCGTCTTGGAGCTCCTCCCCAGCTCTTATTTTCTTATCTGCTTTTAACTCATAGTTTTCCCAAGAACTCTGTTTCTTTACAAATTTGGCCTTGTCCCAGCTGTGTCAGCCTACCTGAATAATAATCATACTACTGGCAATAGTGAAACGATAACTGTGGCCGACCTAATGTTCTAGCTGTGTTGCCCCGCCCTTCTTCACCGCAGCTCTGAGGCCGGTGTTGGTGTGCCGGTGTCACTGCGCAGGGGGCACACTCAGAGTAGCCAGGAGTTAGATTGAGCCGGTGGCCTTTCCAAACCTCCTAGTGGTATGTGCGACCCTGGCTGCACACGGGGGTCACCTGGGGAGCCTTACCACTGACTGGGTCTCATTCTCAGAGATGGGAAGCTAACTGGTCTCTGCTCACTTAGTCCTGCTACGTTAGGGCTGCATCCTAACAAGAGCTCAGGTGCTTGGGGCACAGGAAAGTCTGGGAAGCACCGGGAGCATCGTGGGGCAGGTGTCAGAGTTGAGGGGCAGGTTCCAGAGTCAGTTCTTGATAAAAGAAACCGACTTGTCCTTATTCCTTCAACAGGAATGATTGAATTAACTAATCGGCCCACCCTTCAGAAAGCTGTTGAGTGCTGACTGTTATTTATCAGAGCTGGGTACACCGGGGCAGTGGTTTTAGCTTCCCAGTATCTCTAGGAAGTAACAAGTGATAAAAGGAAGGAGACCTAAGTGATGGCCTTCTCTCAGGGTGGGTCCCTGGGGACTCAGCTTACGGATTTGTTCTCTGTCTGCTCTTCGTCATTCTTTGTCCGCATAGTTGGTAACAGTTACTTACGGTGGCGTAGGATGAAGGGGCTGAACCTGCATCCCTGCCCCGTGGGCGGGTTGAGCTGTGGTCTCAGATGGAGGTGAGCAGGGGGCTTCCCCTCCCCACCTGATTTACTGTTCTTATGTTTTTTGACTTTAGTCTTTCTTATCCCAGGGCAACTGAAAACTATCATCTTAGCTTCTGGAATTGAAGATGCTAATGAAAAAAGTCTTGCCTTACGTATCTTAAATGATAAAGGGGTTAAGGCATTTTTCCTTGGCTTAAATCTTGTTTTTGCTAGACAAAAGTCACTATACAGTTAACCATACCTCCACTGAAAAAAATTTATCAGTTTGTATTTTATGTTCTGATTCTCTTGGAAGTAGGGGTGGGAGGGGCTCCAGATTTCTTAGGATGTAAGGAAGGGCTTAGCGGCTGCAGTCTGGCTGGGAGGGAGCCTGGGAGGCCTGTGTGAAGCTGTGTTTGCATGGCAAGTCCATGCTTGTTTGGAGCGTGTGAAATTACCTTGAAGGTGGTAGAAGCTGGGAAGTCCCCTCCCCCATGCACTGCTGGCTGCCTGCCCGCCCACGTGGTTAGAAGTCCCCTCTATGTCTTGCTCCCTGTGTGCATGCAGGTGTACCCACGTGGATACGTACTGTAAAGGCAGCTTTCTAATTATGATTTTCTTCGGCTAATCCTTGCATACAGGAATTTATACATTGTTTTAAATTTTCTCAGCACATGTAATTTAGAAATTATTTTAATCACTTAGATACTATTCTTTTTAACAAACTCAAGTTTTTCCTTTTACAAGTAATGCCTGCTCATTGTAAGAAAATTTGGAAAGCACAGAAAAGTTGAATGAAGACAAATACTTGGCCACACACAGTCCTGCCATATGAAGCTTTCCCATTGTTAACATTCTGGCTTGTGTCCTTTCAATCTTTCCTGTGCAAGTTTCTTCTTACAGAACTGTGTTCATAATATATATTCAATTTTGTAATCTGCTCAATCCCTTTTAACTTTACATTATGAGTATTTTCATTATAAGTTTGATTTTAAATTGTTGCATAATATTCTTTTATGTAAGTGTACTTGAGTTTCAAAATTGTGCTCTTATTGTTGGATATTGCAGTTTTGGACAGCTTTTATCCTTATAAATAATGCTTTGGTGAACACCTTTGTGCAAAATCTCTTCTGTATATTGGGCTATTTCCTTTGGATAAACTCCCAGAAAAAGAATTATTGGGTCAAAGATGTGAACTTTATTAAGGTGTGTGTTTGAATTTCTGAAGGGATTGGTTGGTCCCAGCTTCTGAGGCTGGCTGAGCTCAGTCCCCAGGTGCCCGTCCACGGCGGCTGCAGCCTGTCCTGAGAGTCACACATGTTGGTGACTCTGTAGCATGCCCCCCCCAGGAGGGTCTCCTGAGTATGGCAAGGCCCAACGACAGTGCTGCTATTTCATTCAGGCAGGTGAGAAGGCAGGTGACCTGGGGTCTCTGCTTTGGTTCCTCCCACTGAGCTTTGGTTCACACAGGCAGTGATGTAAGTGGATAGACTCCTGTGACATCAAACCTGCAGCGCCTCTGGGCAGAGAGAAATGGAAATCCTTCCAGCGGGGTACAGCCAGCCCTCTGCTGAAGCGTCCCAGCCGTGGGAGATTTCCTCTGAGGTTCACTGTACTCTGGTGCGTGGAAAGCATCCTGCCTGGGTTGTCACCTAAAGCTGATGCGGGTTTGAGACCCTGCTCCTCCCTGCCCCCAGGGCCGCCTTTAGATGCTCAGTTAACCTTCTGAGGCTCTGAATCTTTCCATTCAATGCAGAAAGACGTTCAACTTTGGATAACTGGGTAGATGAACCAAATTTCTGCAGAGTTTACAAGTCTTTCTTGTGAAACGGATAACCAGACCTAGTTGTTAAATAAATTAAGGTTATTTTACTCATAAAGGAGAAAGATGAGAGTGGATATAAGTCTTCAGGCATCTGAAAGAGAGCCATTCTAGGATGCTGCTGACGAGGTTTTCTTAGCCTAATGAGCAGAATGCAAGAAGCACTTGAACTGAGCTGCTGGGATGCCTGTCCGCACCCCCACACAGTGGGATTTTTCTCACACCAGCAGGGGCGCGGGACCCTGCTGGTGGCCTGAACAGGTCTGTACTGTTCCAGGCGTGGAGCAGCCCTGTGGGATCCTGACCACCCGCTTCCCATCACCCTGACCTTCAGCTCATTACTCAGCCCTTCAAGGCTGCCAGGTTGGTTATTAGCCCATGCTTTCCAAAGCTGCCTGGAGGATGCTAGTTTTAGGAGATAGAGAGCTGTTTTTCAATAAAAGGGATTGATGGATTGATGGCCAAATTCTAGAAGAAAAATTGGTTTCTTTACTGCATAACTTTTTTCAGTTCTTTATTAGGAAAGAGACTACAGTATGAAAGTATGAAGGTTCCAAATGGGCAGCCAGTGGGCAATATTTCCCGTGACAAGACCTTGAAGGCTTTTTAGAAAGAAAACCATAGAGGGACAGCTCCCCACAGCATGTGCTTCTCTTTGTGTCTGTAGTTCAGGCGACCCTGTCCTGCTGGTGCTGGGCCGTAGGGGGGCTGCTTTTACCCAGGCCCGTTCAGGGAGCTCTTGCCAGACGTGTGTAGGTGCTGCCAGTAGGACCTAGGCAGCTTTACTGTCTCCATTCTCCCCTGTCTGAGTTCCGCCTATATTCTTGAAAGTGCAGCTTTAATTATACCTGCTCTTGCCCCCAAACTTTCCGTGGCTTCTTCTTGCTTCCTAAGGAGTCTAGACTCCTCAGCCCACAGTTCAAGGCCCCCTGGTGATGTCTTTCTTCGTTCTCTTGCTGTGACTGAAGTTCTGGACAAAGTGGACCCCTTGTCCATTCGCAGATGGTTTCTGCATTTTGAAATACCTTGATACTGTTAGTGATGCTTTCTCATCCCCCTAATGAAATCGGAGGGAAGGGGGCAGGGCACAACCTCTAAAAGAATGACATAGCCCTTGAGGGTGTGACATAAACTGGTTAGAACCAATTAGGTCCAAGATGGCGTAAGATTCAACTTGTAGTGGACCTTGAACTCACTGTAATACATCAACTGCATGACACACCCACCAGTGCCATGACAGTTCTGAGGCCAACCAGAAAAGGCCAAAAAGTGGGTGGTGGCCCAATTCCTGGAAATCCCCGTCCCTTCCCCGAAATAGTTGGAACAATCCTCCCACTCGTTAGCCTATGAAATAACCCAGCCTGTAAAAACTAACCACCCCTTGGGCTTCCCTGGTGGCGCAGTGGTTGAGAGTCCGCCTACCGATGCAGGGGACATGGGTTCGTGCCCCGGTCCGGGAGGATCCCACATGCCGCAGAGCAGCTGGGCCTGTGAGCTATGGCCACTGGGCCTGTGCATCCGGAGCCTGTGCTCCGCAACGGGAGAGGCCACAACAGTGAGAGGCCCGTGTACCGGAAAAAAAAAAAAAACCCAAAAGCCCTCCAAAACCCAAAACTAACCACCCCATGTTTTGGGATTTCTCGCCTTCTGAGATGGCCTACACTCTGTCTGTGGGGTATGTTTCTCCCAGGGCTGCTCTCACTTTCTAAGATGACCCCATACCCTAGGGCTGCTCTCACCTTTTGAGACAGACCACCTGTCTGTGGAAAGTGTTTCTCTCTAAATAAATCCACTTCTTACCTATCACTTTGCCTCTTGCTGAATTCTTTCTGTGATGAGAACCTGAGCTTCTGTGATAAAGAACCTGAGCTTCATTAAGTCCTGAGACCAGGTGTATGATCTCAATTAAAAGACAGTGGGTTCAAGTCCCAATCTGGGTTGTGCAGTTTCACTTAGACTCTGTCCTTCTGCCATCTTCCTCTCTGTCTCCAAGGTCTGTCTCAGGTCCATGGAATCTTTTGTGATGTGCATGGGAGAAGCCCAGGTGATCTTCTTCATTGTGGTTTAATAGATGTAAAAAGATAGATGACAATGGCATTCTGTAAAATCTCACATGCTCTGGCTTGAAGGAAGTGAGTTTACTGAGAGATGTCAGAGCACACTGGTGCGTGCCTGGTCTTAGGTCACCCCGTATAGGCTGGCATCTGGTCCTCGGTTACAAACCTGCCCCTTCCTTAATAACGTCGTTTCTTTGTGTAAGTAACATAATTTACAGTCCCAAACGCAGCCCTACTGTCTTCCTTGTAAATCATTCACCACTGTTCCCAGGGTTTTCCTGCTGTGGCAAGTGTGATTATCTTCTTTTCTAGAGGCATTATGGTATTACGGTAGCCTAATGTCTGAGGAGAGTGTGCATACCCATTTTAAATAAGGATAGGAAGAAATTGCAATGTTGCCTGAAATTGTATTCATTTTAAGGTTACTTAAATACGTACAACATAAAGATAATTATAAACTCCTTATTTTTATAGCTCTTAAATAGCTATAACATTAAAATAAATATTATAAGGATTACAAGGTCAAAAACATTCAAATTATTATTTAGTCTGACAGATGTTTTTGTTTTGCTGAAACCTTCCATTTTCTAGTTCTTTTTATTTATAACAGTAAATCCTAAAGGGCAACTCTAATCTAGCAACTCCTTGCTAGATTTTAGGATATATACACAAAAGTCAGGGCTTTTTACTATCAGTTAAGTTAATCAGTGTTGGTTTAAGATGAATTCCTTGTCGTTGGATATCCAGGGTCAAAAATGACCTACAAATTTCACTGGGTTCTTGGAAAAATGTTGGCTTTTGTCCATCATATTTCTGAAACTTGGATGTCAAAGTTACCCCTGAAGGGAGCCATTTAGCTTGGGAGAAGTCAGAGACGTGTGCAGAAGGCAAGCGACTGCTTCACCGTGTGGCCTCCTGAATTTTTTTCTTGGGTCCTAGACTCTTGCTTTGTTGGTGCGCAGGTGTTTCTAGAGTCTTCACGTGGACTCTCCCGTGCTTACTGTTGCAGGACGAGCTCCGAGGCCAGAGAGGGCCTGGCTTCCAGCAGGAAGGTCCTGGGTAGTCCTCCCCCCAGTTCCTGCTCTATGACCTTGACAAAGTGGCTGACCTCTCAGAGGTTCACTTTTTACAACAGCCAAGTGGAAATAATAATAAGTACGAAGTAATGTTTTGAGAAGGATTGAATGAAGTGGCATGCAAAGTATCAAACATAGAGCCTGGCATATAGTTGTTGCTCAGTAAATGTTCTTTTTCTCCCCTCACCACCTTCAAGAGGTTAGTTACACATAAAGACCTTAGAAAAACTGGGGGCTCATTGAGCCAATGTTTGGTGGGAGCTCACGCCATACCTGTGGGGGGTTCACGACCGGCGCTCTGACGCCTCTCCCTGAGGTGCCTGCTCTGATGGCATCCTGAGCTATACCGTTACCTGGTGCAGTGTAGTCGTGTCACGTGCTGTCCTGGAGCTGGGAGCGTGGTCCAGAGGGCTGAGGAGTTTGCTCAGACCCCGGCCTCTGCTCCTGGAAATCTCCAGCGCATGGCTTCCTCTCTCATTCACTTATATTCCATGTGGTAGGGTTTCTGCCTTCACACTCGGGACCCTCGACCTGCCTGTGCTCAGAGATGGCCATTGGAGGATGGTTTCTCCTCCAGAGGCCTTGGGGGCAGTGACCTATACAGGTGTCACACAGGCTGAGGGTGTCATGTGCCTCGTTGGGCCTAAGATGGGGTCACAGATCTCATCTGCTACTTTTTGGGACACCATATTCAAACGTGAAAACCCAGAAACGGGATGCAGAAATAAACACGTTTACCGTCTGGGTGGATGTTTTGTGGTTCCATTTTAAAATTTGAACCAACAGCAATGAATCTGGTAACAGAGAATAATCACTTTGGTATTATTCTAGAATGTTTCCAGAATAGCGTAAGGAAGGCACCTCTTGGCTCCAGATGCAGGAGGGCAGTGGATGGTCCACACCTGGTGGCAGTGTTTGGGCTCAGGCTCCTTCTGCCAGGAGTAAGACGGAAAACTGTCTAAACTTGTTTTCCTTGCCCTTTTGGAATTATGCTCTCATTGAGCTCAGATGTCATATTTCACAGGGCTGATGGGAGTGAACATTAATTGTCACGCCAGGTGCTTTCACACACGTGGTCTCATTCACCTCCCTTGTGACAGCCCTGGGAGATGTGCATAGCGACCCAGGTTTATCAATGAGGGAGCAGCACAGCCTGAAGCAGGCCTGCTTGAGGCCACGTGGACCAGCAGCCGCAGCTCTGCCCGCGATGGAGCTGGATCCCGGTGTCTCCCACCTGCTGCCTCAGCTCCCCCGAGACTTGGGTCCTTCAGAATCCAGTGCAGAGTGGGGTGGTGTGGGGAGAGACAGGTGGTGACGCCCCACGCTGAGCTCACTGGTGAAGCGCTTGTCAGTGTTGTCTGTGTTCCATCTTGGAAAACACAGCCGCTTTGTGGCTGCCTCCTGATGTGGCCTTCCCAGGCCATGTCCTCCTGCTCCTGCAGTGCTGAGGGGTGGGAGCAAGTGTGGACCAGGGTGGTGGTGACTGCCCAGCCTGTGAACGTGCTTAGTCCGCAGGGTGGTATATTCCTGAAAGTGGTGAAAATGGTACATTTTGTATTACGCATATCTTGCTACAATAAAAACAAAAAGTTATGAAAAAAGAATCAGTTCTGGCTAGTGCTGCCCCTGTCCTGGTGACTGAGGTGCTGGGACCCATAGGCAGACGGGGTGAGGGGCTTAGATATGGATGCATTTGACGGGCAGCTTTGTCTCTCTTAAATCCATCCAGAGTGGCTGATGGCCCCACAAAGGAGCGACTCTCCTCTGGCTCTGAGTATTGAGGAGTAGTGTCTCTCCTCTGGGCTCTCCTGGCCTGTCTTCACTCTGCCTCGTCAGCAACAGCCATGTGTGAAGATGGCTTTCTCAGAAATAAAGGTTTCTAGTCAGTGAAGCATTTGTAACTGGGAGGTCAACTCTCAGCAACGAGATACGGTGGGAGTGGTGCTGACCCACCATCGCAGCATCCGGGCCCCAGACCAGCTGTGGCGGTGAGAGTGGGGTCCACCCCTGTACCTCAGGGGTTTGTCAAAGTTCCCAGCAGAATGCCTTGCATAAGCACATGTGTGTGCAAGTAAATGTTAGTTGGAATTAAAGTTTGGTTTTTTTTAACGTTAAGAATTATAAGCCAGGGCTTCCCTGGTGGTGCAGTGGTTGAGAGTCCGCCTGCCGATGCAGGGGACACGGGTTCATGCCCTGGTCCAGGAAGATCCCACATGCCGTGGAGCGGCTGGACCCGTGAGCCATGGCCGCTGAGCCTGCGCATCCAGAGCCTGTGCTCTGCAACGGGAGAGGCCACAACAGTGAGAGGCCCGCGTACGGCAAAAAAAAAAAAAAAAAAAAAAAAAAAAAGAATTATAAGCCAAACTATCCACTAGGTAAGTATGATGTTCCACTTTGACTGAACTGCTGAATTGGGTGCCTGGTCATGAGTAAGGGGAGAGGCAGCCGAGGGGAAGCGCCAAGGAGTTCATCACGAACCACAGAAACTGCTCAGTTTGTTTTTGCTTCATCAGCAGAGGCCTTGGTCTTGCTTCAGTGCCTAGTGCCACTGTTTGCTTGTTGCCGGCCTCTGTTGATCAGCTGTGCTTGGCCAGAGACGGAGGAGCAGTGAGGAGAGAGAACCAGCACAGTGGACAGAACAACTGCAACCTGAAGCAGAAGGTTCCGGGTGCGAGGCAATGCCCTGATGCGGCTCTGCAGGCTCCTGGGGGCTCAGGGAGGAGGAGGGGAGCCCGGAGCCCTGAGAGGGAGAGGCAGGCAGGAGCAGGGCAGGCACGTGGAGGCGGGCTCGGGGTTCATTCAGAGGCGAGTGAAGAGCCTTTGAAGATGTCAGGTGCAGTGACTGTCTCAGAGCTGCCGTGGCAGCCACGTCCCCAGAGGGCACAGGGATGGAGCCCGGGCAGGAGGGAGGAGGTGCTGCTCAGCTCGGGGGCATGTTTCTGTTCCCATTCACCTCTCCTCCACGTTCCTAGGCAAGGCTCAAAGCTGTGTCTCTCCATCTCAAAGGCACACACTTCTTCTGAGTGTAAAGAACCTGTTTTCCCTCTTGCTCAGAGCCAGAGCATGACTAAGATTGGTGAAGACCTGTCAGCATTCAGAGAGTGGTCAGGATGAAAAACAGTTAAGATACGTACATCATAAATATAATTTTTACCCCGAAGTAGAATAACCTGCAAATAATAAGTTGTATAAGTTTAGCTAATAGAATGGAACGCATTGTCTTAAAAGCACCTTTTATCTGGTTGTTCAGGTGGCTGTGAGATGGCGGACAACTCTGGGCGCTTCACTCAGCTCAGTGTTTTGGAAGAAGGAAGTGGGACGGTCAAAACCAAGTTGGGATTAATGTTCCTTTTTTTTTGCGGTACGCAGGCCTCTTACTGCTGCAGTCTCTCCCGTTGCGGAGCACAGGCTCCGGACACACAGGCTCAGCGGCCATGGGTCACGGGCCCAGCCACTCCGCGGCACGTGGGATCCTCCCGGACCGGGGCACGAACCCGTGTCCCCTGCATTGGCAGGCGGACTCCCAACCACTGCGCCACCAGGGAAGCCCAATGTTCCTATTTTTTATTGGTAGACTTTGTGTATCTTCCTTAAAAAGAAAATTGCTCAACGAAGTTATCAAAATATTAGAGGCTCTCGCTGGAGAGAGGACTTTCATATTGAAGAGTATGTGCGTGGCCTCAGCTCATCCACGTTAAACGCCACTGGGAACGGTGGCTGCACGTAGGTAGCCTGGTGAGGAGGGGTGACCAGGCTCCCCTCTGCTGCAGGGGTGTGCAGGTGTGTAGGGTGTGAGAGAGGTTGAAGAGGGAGACTGCTCCCGTCCCCAGCACCCTGTCCAGGCTGCGAGGCTTAGCTGGTAGGGTCAGCTGCACAGCATCAGGGCATCAGGGAACAGAGTTAAAGGTAGGCCTTGACCTAGTGAGGGAGTGGGTGGGGTAGGGGGATCCCAGGAGGAGCAGAGTTTGCAGGGAGGTAGGCTGTGAGCAGGGCCAGACCTTGCTGGCGCTGGGAAGAAGGGGTGTGAGCGAGAGACGACCAACTCTGGGGCAGGCGCTCATGCGCAGAGACTGCCTGGAGACGGCTACGAGGGAGAGGACGTGCCAAGGCTGGGGCGAGATGTCCAGCTGAGCTGCCTGGAGGACAGATGGGGGTCTCCTGAGCCAGGTGGGACGGGGAGGACAAAGTGTGGCAGGGACGCCTCGCATAGTCACGGTTGAATTGAATCGAGGTACTTCGGGACGTGTTGGTGGAAACGTTGGGCATGTGGTGGGGTGTGAACCTGCGTGTCCAGTTGTCATCAAGGCCGGGCGTGGGGTTTGGGATGGGCAGTGTGTGGCTGAGCACTGTGTGCACCGCAGAGGCCTGCTCGCCCCCCACCCCCCACCGCCTCGATGTCTCCCGCAGGCGAGCCTGGGGCTGCCCTCCAGCCGATGCCCATGCTGACCAGCCAGCCGTTCTCGCAGAGGTGAGGCCAGCGCTTTACCAATGACTGCAGGTAGCGGTTGGAGCTACAGAATAGGAGGAAAACATTTACAATGCGCACTGAATACATCAAATAAGGAGATCTACAGACTTAGGCAGAAAAGCAGGTTGCAGGCTTCACAGGTGACCCTCTCACGGGCACAGCCTCCTCCTGCTGCCTCCTGTGTGGACGCAGCTCTGTCTCTACCTCTTCAGAGAGATGTCTGAGGCCTTCCCTGTAAAATGCCTTCCTCCCTTCCAGGAGACCCCGCTTCCTGCTTCCGTCACCCTGGGATCCACGCCCCCCCATCATGGAGCAGGACCCACGAACTCCACCGTCAAGTGGAGCCTTGCCGCCAGGTCCCTGTGGGTGGTGCCCCAGAGCATGTTCCCCCGTGGTCTCGGGACCATGGGAGCTGACGCTGTGTCCCCATTTCTCCCGAGTCCTCGGCTCTCCTTGCAGCCATGTGCACATGTGCGCACACTCAACGTCTCCCGAGGACCCTGCATTTACCGCCCAGAGACCGTCAAGCCCATGGGCTCTGTTGCTGCCCATCATCACACACATGCTTCCAGACCTCGCCCAGAGCCCACTGGCATCTGAGAGGTGGAGCCTGCACTGGGCCTTTCTGAAAGAGACGTCCACTCCATGGGCCTCATCTTGGATAACACGCTTCATAAGCTTCATCTTATTTCTAGTGCTTCTGCATGGAAGCAACAGGGTACTTTTCATCGGGTAATCAGTGAGGGCAAGAGGGGATGAAGTTACAGAGCGATGGCTCAGAGCCAAAGAGAGAGGGGCTGGGGTGGAATGTGCCCCATGGAGGGTTCAGCAGGGCATGGGCTGTTCAGGGCAGCTGCCAGGATGCGGCCCAAGGGGACTGGGTGGATGTGGGGCTGGGCACTGAGGAAGCAGAGTCAGGGAGTGTGCACAATGCTGTCTCTTGAAGTTCAAAGCCGGAGGAAGGGCTGAGGGGGAGGGCTGGGTGAAGGAGGTACGGGGACCAGGCTGCCAGAAAGCACATGTTAGATTCAGACACACGGGGTCGTGGGTGCCCTCAGAGCAATTGGCGGCCAGATCGTTGCCTCTTCCCACCTTCGCAGAGGAGGCTCCACAGGGGAGCAGCATGGCTGTGAGGTGGAAATGAAGCCCTTCCCTAGGCCGGAGGGAGAGAAAAGACCAGATTCTGGGAGGGACTGAGACCCTCCTTCCCAGCGTTCACCTCACGTCCGGGAGCTCGTTGGCAGACAGGCAGGCCGTCTGGCCTGGAGCAGGAGAAGGAATTCCGTACCGGTGCCCCGTGTGTTATTCCAGCCCAGGCAATCCTTGGCTGCCTTTGAAGTTAGCAGAGAGTAGCCTTTGTTTCTGGGCCCCCCCATTCAACCCCTACAGCTGCCACAGCCTCCTCGCTCTCTTAGGAAAGGTCCGACCAACCGGACCTGACCGGACTCCTCAGGTCCACGCCTTGGTTCTGAATAGCTAAGGAGAGGTTCCGTGTGTGGCCACGTGTGCTGGAGACAACCCACCAACCCCTCCGGGTCTGGAGAGAGAGGTCCTGGGCCAGCTCTGCCCTTGCACCACCTCCTCACTGCCCGCCCCGCACTTCTCAGCCCCCAGTGACTCCAGCTGTGGTGGACAGAACCACTGTAGAGCCGATTCATGGGAATTCAGCAACATGACAACATGAGGTTGGCAGTCAGGCAGTGTGGGGTAGGGGGAGTTGTTTTTTCTTTGTTTAGTGTATTTTTTCCTGAAAGATTTGCATTATACTGGAAATATTTACAAATAGTGTTTATGGAAAGAAGGGCATGTGTGTATGTTGTCCAGTCAGTTGTTAGAATGTGTGGACTTCTGTCTCTTTCCCAGCACCCATTCCTCATGGGCGCTGTCCTTCTGGCCCTCTGCCTGGTTCTAGGGAGCTGTCAGCCACGGGCCCCAGAGACCAGCTACGCCAGAGCGGTCAAGAGCACAGACATGCAGGCCGGGAAGGCAGTTAGAACCAGACCATCTGATGGCAGCTCCTGCTGTACAGATCACCTCAGTGCCCGTGCCTGGCTCTTCAGCCACCAGACCATAAATCCACCTGGCCAGCTTGCTTGTTCTTTCTTTTTTTTCTCTTTTCTTTCTTCTGTCCTTTAGTTAGCAACTGAATTTGTTACTATTGCTTGTAGCTAAGGAATACTGATATCTGTATTATTAAGCTTCTTGTAATATTTTTCCTCATAATATTTTGAAAGTTTATGTACAGTTGGCTCCTTGTCCATGGCCTCTGGATACTGAATCAAAAGATGCAGACTCCTGACTGTGGGACTTGAGCATCCGCAGGTTTTGGTGTCTGCTGGGGTCCTGGAACCAGTCCCACGAGGATATGGAGGGGCGACTGTATGTAGATCATTTAGCTACAAAGAGGACAGTGGGCTTAGCTTGGTGAACAGAAAAGCATTACTGTGTTTGCCAGAAGTAATGGTGAGAGGATAGGACATTGGGTTTTGTTCCTGTTGTTTTATACCAGAAACTGTCTCTTCCAGCACCAACCCCAAACCTAACCTAACCCTGATAAAATCTCTCCATTGGTATAACATTTTGGACTCTGAAATGAGGGAATTTAAGAAAAGACAAAGATTGATAAACAGTGAAAGGAATAGTTAGAGAGGAAAGAAGAGAGTGAAAATGAGAAGGAAAGTATGAATCAGTTATATCGAGGGCAGACTGCACCCACTAGAAGCGCGTGTCGGGTAAGGCTGTGTTAGCTTGGCCAAGGGGGACCGGCCCCTTTTCACCACAAGCCTGTAGTGGGAAATGGTATAAAATGTGTAGACAGTATATATATTAACTCTCTCTCCTCACTCTATGCATCCACATACAAACACACATACATACACACACCATATATATAATGTCTGGAAAGTCAGTTAACACATAACTGTCTTTATCCATTCATCCTTCAGTGGACACTTAGGTTGTCTCCATGCCTTGGCTATTGTAAATAATGCTGCAGTGAACATTGGGGTGCGTGTATCTTTTCAAATTCGTGTTTTCATTTTCTCTGGATGAATACCCAGGAGTGGAATTGCCGGGCCATATGGTAGTTCTATTTTTAATTTTTTGAGGAAACTCCATACTGTTTTCCACAGTGGCTGCAGCAATTTACTTTACCACAGCAGTGCACAACTGCTCCCTTTCTCCACATCCTTGCGAACACTTGTTATTTCTTTTTCATGATAGCCATTCTGACAGGTGTGAGGTGGTATCTCCTAGTTTTGGTTTGCATTTCCCTGATGATTAGTGATGTTGAGCATCTTTTCATGTGCCTGTTGACCATCTGTATGTCTTCTTTGGGGAAATGTCTGTTCAGATCTGCCCATTAAAAAAAATCTGATTGTTCTGTTTCTGTTGAGTTGTATGAGTTCTTTATATAGTTTAGGTATTAGCCCCTTATCAGATAAATGACTTACAAGTATTTTCTCCCATTCCGTAGGTTGCCTTTTCATTCTGTTGATGGTTTCCCTTGTCGTGCAGAAACTTTTTAGTTTGATGTAGTCCCACTTAATTTGTTTTTGCTTTTGCTGCTTTTGCTTTTGGTGTCAGATTCAAAAAATCATTAACAAGACTGATGTCAAGGAGCTTACTGCCTATATTTTCTTCTAGGAGTTTCATGGTTTCAGGTCTTGCATTCAAGTCTTTAATCCATTTTGAATTGATTTTTATGTATGGTGTAAGGTAGTGGTCCAGTTTCATTCTTTTGCATGTGGATATCCGATTTTCCTAACATCATTTATTGAAGAGATTATCATTTCCGCATTGTATATTCTCAGTTCCTTTGTTGTAAATTAATTGATCATGTATGTGTAGGTTTATATCTGGGCTCTCTGTTCTGTTCCATTGATCTGTGTGTCTGTTTTTATGTCAATAAATACCACATTGTCTTAAGTAAATCTTTGTAATATAGTTTGAAACCAGGGAGCATGATGCCTCCAGCTTTGTTCTTCTTAAGATTGCTTTGATTGTTTAGTGTTTCTTATCTGCCTATAAGATTGGTCATGCTAATTCTCACAAAACCAGGATGTAAAGCCCACCAGTGAGATGGTGGCTAGATTCTTGGCTGCCTTCTCAGGAGTCTCACTGGAAGAAGAAAGAGCTCTTTCTACCCACTCCCCAACCATAACATACACATATCTCATTTATGACCCTTTTCCACAAGGTATCTAAAACTTTGATATCTAAATCAGTGATATTCTAAGTAGTAGTCATCTTAAGTCATGCCATGTATGTGTGTGTGTGCGTATTTTATTTTTTTTTAGAGAGAGTTAGGACAGTAGTGTGCTTAAACATACGTGACCTCTTTTCCAGACTACCTGGATTCAAATCCTAGCTCTGCCATAGCAGCCTGTGTGGCATGGGGTGAGTAACTTAACCTCTCTGTGCCTCACTTTCCTCACATATAACATGAGAATAATGATAATATTCATTATCATTGTTGTTTGGAAAATGCATGAGTTTATGCAGGTAAACTCAGACATATGGTAAATATGTGATAAATAGTTACTGTTATCTCAAGGATGCTGCTGTTACTCAACACCTGACTGTACGGCAACAGGCAGTTGTTAGCTGTAGACTCATCTCATTTACACGACTTGGTCTCCAAATGAATTTTGCTGCCTCTGAAAACCTCAACCCACTGTCAGTGGAGTTTGCCTATGGGATCTGAGGACATTTCCAGAAGAGCTGTTCGAAAGGGTTTTGAATGATGGCGACGGTATTGAAATTTGTGGTGTGAATATACCATGTGAATATATGCCTTTCTAGTTCATTTGCTAAGCAAACCTCTGATCTTGGTTACTCCTTGTAAGTTGAACTTAATATTCTCACACAATTAATTGTCCTGAATGAGTTCTATGAAGATGGATTTCCCCCCACAGTGAGAACCTTTAGTACATATTTGTCATTTAAATACATTTTTGCTATAGTTTATAATAAAGCATAAATGTAATTTAAACATACATGCTGCTAAGCAGTTTAGATTCTATATCTTTCCTGTTACTATTCTTCCTGCTTGATGTGCAGAAGAACATTCCTGGGTTGGAGAGCCAGCCCATCAGCGCTATTTCTCTCATTGATTTTTACTGAATTTCATGCAGGCACCAAGCTAGGCACTGGGACTATAATGGCGAAATGACTTACAAAACAGGACAACGTTTTATTTAATAAAAGCACTGTATAGTTTACTTGAACGCAGGCTTCTCCTGGGCAGCATGCCCATGTCATATACGTTTGTACAATTAAGTTATTCTTAACTGCGGAAAGAAAGAGAAAGAGAAGCATGCACGATCTGGTGATTTTATTTCTGCATTTTAAAAGAGCGCCATGAGGGTTTTTATGTACTTCCCTATGTCCCTTTAAGATCCTGGAGGCCTTTAGGAATTTCCGTTTGCAGCAGGAATTTGGGCTTGGGTCAAAGTCCAGAGGGGTGAATTTCGGGTTGCACCCCCAGGAAGCTGGTACTTGGTGTGGAGCCCAGACTTGCTGGCACCGGGCGAGTCCCTGTGTTTAAGTAGCATCGTTCACAGGTGAGCAGACAGGACTCTTAAGTGTTATAACAGGGAAGGAGACACTCCAAGAAAAGAGTTTTTACAATGGGAGCCCATGGCTGGAAATGAACCAGGTGCTAACAAACCCAGTTGTGTTCACCTGTATTTTTATAAGTTGATCAGGATTGAGACCGTGTGTGGGAGCAGATCTTTCTTCTCTCGTACGTTCTCTGAAAATGCTTTGACCAGGACAAAGCCCTACTTTGAGGGATGATGGAGGAATGGGCTGTGACTTACTTATGGGTCCACAGCATGAGGCTCACTCTTAGATTTATCTGTTTAACACATGTTTATTGAGCACTTGCTGTATATCAGGCACTGTAGTTGTACTGAGGATACAGGGGTGAACAAGACAGAGAAAGTCCCTGCATTCAAGGAATTTACCAGTTGACCAGGGAGACAGATAAATAAGCAAATCATGTGATTTCAGGTGGAAAATCAAGTGGGGAAGGAGATGAGAGATGGTGAGGAGTGACCATTACTGAAGGGGTGACCAGGGAAGGCCTCCCCAAGGAAAAGGGAGGGAAGGAGTTCTGGGCGGAGGGCTCGGGGCACTGTCCGCTTCAAATGCGGGTGAGAATCTGTGGATTTTGGCTAGCACTGTTTGCTATATGTTTAGTACATTTAAATTATGTCTCATTTTGAATCATTGCTGTTTAAATATTGTCCATCTCCCAAACACTGAGTTCACTAGAAGGACTTATATATTCGAAGTCAGTTCTTGGCCTTCAGTCTCTATTTTCTGGCACTTTCCAAGCACACTGCTCAGGCAGTGTTGGTACAAGTGTGAGATGAACAAGCGCATGTCGAGGCTCGGCAGTGTCTCTTCAGTCCCTGAGACATGGGCGTTAAGACGCTCGTGAGGGCTGGGCAGAGGCCCAGGGGCAAGAGGGCCGGAAAGACACTTTGATCAGGCCCAGAACCCCAACTTTGTCCCTCAGGGGCAGGGGCGTCATTTTGGACCAGATAGGTGGAGAACAGGATTTGTTTCCAACTCTGGTTCTCTTCCAAACCGGGCCCCTCAGCCAACACCAAGGCTGTCTCATTATGCCTCCTTGCAGACGCCACCCTGCTGGCAGGTAGCACCACCAGTTCACACTGGATGTGTTGCTCTTGGGCTGCTGGACTGACCTCACAGGCAGTTTCCAAGCGTAGTTTGTCCTTATCCGGGAAAACGACATCATAAAATAGTGATGGGAATCAGCACCAAGGGACTTTGCCAAATCCGTTTTTAATCTTGCCATACTTTGTCTCTTTTCAGTTAAAATGAGAACATCTGATGCACTTTTCATGATATTTTCAGGATTAAATACTGCCTTTTAAAGAGATATGAACCAAAAATATTCTTTGTCCTTCTCTTCCAGCTCTTCTCTCGAGGCTTTTGGCTCTTGGTTCCTTTTTGCCTTAACCATGTGAGTTTCTTTGTTTCTTTGAAGAAGTCGCTACAGCTTGTTGCCCTTTTTTCAAAAACAAAGCTGTAGCTCTGGTTACAGGACCTTGCTACTGTGGTCTGAATTCATGCTTTCATATAATCACCCATTTCCAGAAGCTCATGGCTTAGCAATGGTAGTTGCCCAATAGCTAAATCTTGAATTATAAGATTTTTATCTCTAGTAACTTGAACGATTTTAATAATCTAGATATGTTTCCAAAACAGTTTCTGGCATTGCAGGGATATTTTTTAATCAAAAAGACGTTTATGAAAAAATTTTTAAATCTCTTTGATTTTTAAGTGAAATACATTATAACTTTTGGAATGCCAAATCTGGGTGTATTTTTGTGATCAGGAGCCATAGAAATTCTCATTTATGTAAGTATTCCTGACACTTTGCAGACATTTTTATAGCTCCTATGTCAGTGCTCTTTATAGAGAGCAGTTAGTACATATAGTGAATGAATGAAACACCAGATACTTGTCATGATTGGGGAACTCTTGCATAGTTTGAATTCCTAACTGGTGATCCCAAAGCATGTCGATGAATGAATAGCATCAACCAGGCAGGGACTCTCTAATGGCTGCATCCCCATGCTTTCGTCAAGCACTTGGGCGAAGGTGATAAAAAACATGCTTATCAGATTTGCAGATGACAGGAGACTAAAAGGAATTGCTATCACTGGTGACAGAATTGAAATTTAGAAACATAGCAATATTAAAATATGATGAACCAGTCCCAGAATAGCACATGGTTAAATAATAATGGTACGTCCTTATGATGAAACTCCCTGCAGCTATTACAAAGGATGTTTGAGCAGAGTATCTCATGTCCTGGAGAAACACTTATATTTTTAAGCAAAAAAAGTAGGTCATAAAGCAATATGAAGAGGATGATCCTTTTATTTTTTTATACTCAAGGAACAAAGACAGTATAGATGGATGTGCACCAAAACATTACTAGTGGCTACCTCTGAGCGATAGCATTAGATGTGAGGTTTACTTTCTTAGACTTACTTATCCATATCCTCCAAATTTTTTTTTAAGTAAAAATAAAAATGCTTTACAAAAATAATGAGCCAGTAATAACTGTTCCTTTGTGGTAAAAAAACAATCATTTGCATGTGCCTAGTATAGTTTAATATTATTGCTTTGTAATATTATTATTATTAAAAGAGTACGTCTGAGAACAGATACTAAAACCCTGGCTGTTTGCTTTGGGACCGGAGGACAGTGAGGGGTATGTTGGCAGTTCTTTTCTTACGTAGTTTTGTGAACTTGGGTGAGTTACCTAACTTCTCTGGACCTCAGTTTCTCTGTGAAATCAGGCATTAATATGATGGTGAACTGTGTGATTTGTATGATTCTGTACCACTGTGTCCCGACCTTCTGCAGTTGTCTTTCATTGGGGGATATCTTCCTGCTGTGCAGAAACCTCACGGCTGTGTCTTTATAGGACCCGGAGTATAAGCAGCAGAGCTTAGATTCTTCCTCATAGGTTTTATTTCTACAAGAAAGGCATGGGGAGTATGTGGCCCTAAAGTGGGTTTTGCCTGTTGTGTGTAAGCCCAGGATGACGGGAGAGTGGCAGGGCCCGGGAGGAGGACGAGGACGTCCGGGTACAATAGACTGGCCAGCCTTGGTGCTGAATGCAGGCTGGTGGCCAGGGCTCGGGTTTTTGTTGGTAAAGGAAAGAACTCTTCTGTTTTCCGTGTGTACACACAACACTCACACTTCTGGCCGCCACATGTGTGGGTGTTTCCCACACCAGGCAACTCTGCGACACAGCTGGCTGTCCTGCGACTTGTCAGTTCAGACCCTGTCTGCTCGGAGTGGCCTGGACCCCGCAGGTCCGGGGCTCGGCTCCACAGCACTGCCCCCTTCAGACTCCAGTCGCAAGTCCGGGTTATCACCTGTGCTTCTGACCAACTGGCTATAAATTGGAGGCTCCTATGGCCCCTCCTCAGATTCGATAAATTTGCTGGAACAGCTCAGAGAACTCTGGAAAACAGTTTACTTACTAGATTACTGATTTATTTTAAAGGATGAAACTCAGGGAAAAACGAGGGCAAGGTAGTATAAGGAAAGGGTGCGGAACTTTATGCCCTCTCCAGGCACCACCCTCCTTAAATCTCCCCCCTTCCCCCCACCCCCGTGTTCACCAACCCGGCAGCCCACCCACCCTGTCCTCGGGGGTTTTGTGGAGGCCTCATTACACTGGCAGGAATGGTGAGCTCACTGGCCATTCGCGACTGGCTCAGTCTGCAGCCCCTCTCCCTCCCCAGAGGCCTGGGGGTGGGACTGAAAGTGCCAACCCTCTCTGATCACAGGTGGTTCCCCTGGCAACCAGCCCCATCCTTAGGGGCTTCCGAAAAGTCACCTCATTAACCAGGGCCTTTTTATGAATAACGAAGGATACCTTTACGGCTCTTATCACTTAGGAAATTCCAAGAGTTTTAGGAGCTCTGTGCCAGAAACTGTGACTAAGACCAAATATATATTTCTTATTATAAATCTCAAGGTCACAGTCCCAGCCCTCACTCCCATGGTTAGTGTGGTCTGGGAAATGACTTTTACTTCCCCTTCTAAGTATATTTTACTAAGAAGCCAGAGATTTCAAATTCTGTTATTTCTTGATCAATGTCCTATAGGGTTGAGAGGTGCCTTGGAGACTGGAATCCGTTCTTGAACATTTTGGATGTGTGATTTTACATTGTGAATTGAACCCTCTAGTCAGAGGTGTGTTCTGTGTCTTAGGCAGCTTTGCTGTCACTTTGCTCCGTATCTGCGCTGTTTGCTGTGCCCCCTAAAGCCGTGTCCAGATGTCTGAGGGCATGGGGTGCGGTGACCTGTGCCCTCGACCTGGGCTCAGCATTGGCACCCTCCCTGGCCTGGCTTGTTCACGAGAGCGTCCACTGTGCCAGGCGTGGAGCTGGTCATGGTGTGAGTCAACGGACATGCTCACCTGTCAGAGCGTGGTCCACGGGAACTGTTGTTTCGCAAGATTTTCTCCCAAAAATCTACGTTTAGTTGTTATTTTAAATTTATGGGGCTTCCCTGGTGGCGCAGTGGTTAAGAATCCGCCTGCCAATGTAGGGGACACAGATTCGAGCCCTGGTCCAGGACGATCCCACATGCCGCAGAGCAGCTAAGTCCGTGCGCCACAACTACTGAGCCTGCACTCTAGAGTCCGTGAGCCACAATTACTGAGCCCGCGTGCCACAACTACTGAAGCCCGTGTGCCTAGAGCCCGTGCCCTGCAACAAAGACAAGTCACCGCAATGAGAAGCCTGTGCACTGCAGCGAAGAGTAGCCCCTGCTCGCTGCAACTAGAGAAAGCCCGCGCGCAGCAACGAAGACTGAAGATAGCCAAAAACCAATCAATCAATTAATTGAAACAAAAAAAAATTTACGTTTAGATTTTTTTAAAGTAATTATACAAATTCAGGAACTATTGAAATGTTCATTTCAGTTGTCTGTAATATTTTAGAAATGCATGCAAAGAACAGAAATCACTAATACATGGGTTATAAAAGTAATGAAAGAAAAATGTAGTGTGAGAGAAACCTAGTGAAGACATACTTTTATTTGATATAAAAGTAGATGTGGGCTTCCCTGGTGGCACAGTGGTTGAGGGTCCGCCTGCTGCTGCAGGGGACACGGGTATGTTGGCAGTTCTTTCCTTACATAGTGCCCCAGTCCGGGAGGATCCCACATGCCACAGAGCGGCTGGGCCTGTGGGCCATGGCCACTGAGCCTGCGCGTCCGGAGCCTGTGCTCCACAGTGGGAAGGGCCACAACACTGAGAGGCCCGTGTACCACAACAACAACAACAAAAAAGTAGATGTGATGTAGCAGCCTTGTTCTTGAAGGATGGTACTGCCACTCCTGATGCAGAGGGAACCACTGGGGAAATTGCATGGATGTCTTAACTGTAGCTCCCAATTTGTTTTTTGAGGTGATGATAATGATAATATCAAATATGTTGTTATCTTCCATTTTATTGTACATGTGCCATGGGTCAGACACTGTACTGGGCACTGCATGTATAGTATTTTGTTTAATCTTCGCAGCAACCTTAATAAGTAGGTATTTCATTCACGAAAAAAACTGAGGCTTAAGGAGACAGTGCAGTGCAGCTTGTTGATGGCAGAGTTGGAATTTGTATGCAAACCCATAACCTTAACTAGTATATACGATGTTCTGAAAGAATGGAGGCTATAAACTCACAAGAGGGTGTCACCACCTCTTTAAAGACAACTCTGTCACAATAATTTGATCTCAGCCACAAGTCTTTTTCTCTATCTCATATGTCAGTACCGTGGGCACAAAAGTTACTTTGAGTGAGAGAATGTTGGTGTGTGGGTTTGTGAGTGTTTCACCATTGACCTGTTTGGCCTTTGCCCACCTGGAAGGTGTGTTATGGTGCCAGGGTGGGCATGAGCACCCAGGTGCTCCTGGACCCTCTTCCGTTGACACTTCTTTTCTTTCCTCTAAAGCAGACGGTTTACTTCATTGTGAGAGATGATTCCTCCCTAAATCCTTTTCTTTGGACTGAGTGAAGGTTTTGTGATGATCCTTATGCAACTTTCAAAACACCAATTTCACGTGTCTTTATGGCAGCTGATAAAGTCGCCTCTGGTTGTACAGCACATTTCATGCTGTGGTCTGACTGGTACCCAGATAGACCCGCCTTCCTGACCACTGACACCTGGCGAGTCCCCAGTCCCCAGGTGACCTCGAGACCCCAGCTGGTGAGGATCGAGTGTCTTGACTGGGAAATGGTCCTGAGGTTTTGTGGTTTTCTGAAATGACAGTGGCCTGTAAACCCATATTTATTAAGAGGTGACACGAGCAATGCCAGCGGGACATTTTCTTTGTTACAGGGACGACGGAAGGTCTAGCATTGTGCAAAACCCAGACAGCATGGTATGTTGAGAGAACACTGTTGTCCGTCCCACCCACGTTGGGGAGCACATGGAGACCTTGCTTTCTGGGGAGCGTGCTTTCCTGTAGTGCTGGACCTGCCCACCCTGGAGCCCCAGACGCGCTCAGTTGTCCTGCTGCCCCGAAGGGGAAACTTGCGTGGGGCTGGGGCAGAGCCAGCCACAGAGCCGCCACTCTCCGCAGTGACTCTCGCCTGCCCCTGCTTGCCCTGGGACCTCAGGTGCGGTCCCCACGTGCACTGGCGAGGGGACATGTGGGAGGTGGCTCACAGGGCCAAGTGCGTGTCCTCCAGGCCGTCGGTCTGTGAGGTGAGTTACGATTGTCAGGGTGCTAAGGATCAGGTGGTGCAGCGATTGAAGGTGGATTTGAGTCCTTGACCTTTGGAGCCCAGACACTGATTCAGCAATAACAGCAAGTGACTGTTTATTAATGGCAATTTCAGGCCAGGACTGTTGGCCTCTGCTCTTCCATGGGGCTCATAAATTTAACGTGGTCTGAAGCACTGCGGAGGATAATAAACAAAGCTCGTGGTGCTGTGGATTTTAAAGACTCTGACTGTTTTTCCTCTGAAGAGGTTGTTGGAGAATCTGAGAACAAGTGTGGGAGAAAGCTCTGTGGACGGCACCCAGGCTTGTTTTAAACGCATGTGTTACTGTGCATCACTGCTGTACATCACCTGCTTACCATGAAGGCCGACCTGAGTGTGGTTCCACAGCTGCTCTAGTTTCATTTTTATTAGAGACATACACGTAATCTAGCTTACAGGGAAATGCCACGGTCCCCCTTCTGGTAACAGTGGGTTTATTGAGGGTGGTGGGGTTGTCTTGGGTAGTTTTGACCCAGTTTCTGCAGCACTCCGGCAGTGCTGAGGCTTTGTGTTAACCCTGCGATGGGCTACACAGGTGTCTCCAGTCACCCTTCTCCATCCCCGGGAAGGGGCTATGCCAGCGTCTCTGTCCACGGTCACCCTCCTTTGGTGTAACTGGCCAGTCAGAGGTCAGAGGGCCGCTCTCGGGCCAAATGACAGGAATGCAGCTGGCCACCAAACCATTTTTTCTACTTTGGCATGATGGCCTAAACATATCTCTTTATTTGCAAATAATTTAATGATTTGAAATATTTCAAACCACACAAAATCATGCCCTCATTGCAGTTGCCTGGAGGTGTCAGGACTCCTTTTAGCTCAATTCATTTATTGTAGGTAATTTTTTGTGTGTTTCTTTTTATCTACCTTCTTTACTGTACGTTTTACAACATGCCAAATCCTGATGCCACTGGCCTGGTCTGTGTTGCTCGACCACACTCACCCACTGAGGAGGAGAGGCCTCGGAGATGAGAGGCCTTTGCAGACCCCAGCTCACCTCTGTTTAAGCATCGGTAGTCCTGGAGTTCTGGCTTCCCAGATGGTTAGGAGTCCTGTGTCCCCGCTGAGCCCTGGCACTCCTGCTGGTCACCCGAGACCCTCACAGTTTTGTCCCACCCCGTCTGTAGCCTCTTCCCTGTGAGTCTCTCCTCCGCCACCCAGCCCAGCCCTGGGGGTGCTCGTGGTGTGGGGGGCAGGCTCCATGGTACTCTCCATTCCTGGCCACTGAGTCTGTGCTAGGACTGCAACCCTGCCTGGACACTCGCCTCCAGGGGCCAGCTCGGTTCCATCTTTATTGGTTCCAGGCACCTGGTTCCAGTGACTCACAGGCCCTGTGCTCCATCTGACTTGCCACATGGGACATGGAGGCTCACGCCATGGGACCTGGCCTGAGACAGGCCTCTTCCAGATCATTCTTTCTGCCTGAAGGGCCCTTAAAACTGTGTCTTCCATTGCTGCTCTGGATGTCTTCTCATATTTTCTCTGTCCCCAGCCTCATGTCTTATGGTTCTGGGTCTTTCGCTGCAGGCCCTTGTCCCTGTGGAGAGCCCTCAGGGCTAATGTGGTCAGCTTTAGAATAAGCTGAACTCCTGCACATTGCATGTTGAGGCCCCTAAGCCACCTTTGGTGTGCCAGGTTCAGAGTTTAACAGCGGCTGATGAACACGCATTTTGAGCATGGTTTGCCAGCATCCCCTGCCAGACAACAGTTTGGTTTCAGAAGCATCTATTCGTGGGCCAGAGATGGTGTGCAAGCCAGTCACACGTGACTCCCACCTCGGGGCTCTCAGTCCAGCCCTGCCACCTTCAGACTCTGTATGGGTCTCAAGACCAGAAAATAGAAATTTTGTATAAATGAAAGCAAAGATTATTGAATTCAGTAGTGGCTTGATTGTATGACAGAAAAACTTCCTCATGTACTTTTGTTGCCAACAGTATAAACTTGCAATAAATGTTTCAGGTGGAATGTGTTTTATTAGCTTCATAAATTATCTTAGGGCTTTATTTATAGAATCATTGTCTAAAGGGGTCCCTTAAAATTTTCAGTTATACTTTGCTGCACTTTATTGGGGAAATAATATGCTATAGTGGTATTTGGGAATACACGTAAGTTGTGGGGCAAGGACCTCTGTATACAGACGTGAGTAACATGGATATACGCTTTGATGTTCAGTCTTTGTGTCATTTTACCACGTTTGTGCATTATAAGTGATGATCCAAGTAGAAAAGCAGTTAGCCTGGAGGTCATTGAAAAATCAAAGTTTTGGATCATGGTTTGGCCCAAACTTCATTTCAAGTATAATATTGTGTATCTGGGGGGTCTTCTAAGTTCTTTACATGAATTATATAATTTTATCCTTAAAACATTCCTGTGAGGTAGAGACTGTGGTCTGTATTGTCCAGGCATGCAGACTGTGACCTAGAGAGGTGACCCAGCTTGCCCAAGCTTGCACAGGTGAGAAAGGTCGCTCCGGGGTTTGAGCCTGGCAGTTTGGTTCAGTTTCACCGTGTTCAGCTCCTCCCTTCTTTGGGCCTGAAAGTCCTCATGTCTGAAGTGAGGGAGTTGGGTTGCACAACTTCAGGGGCTCCTTCCAGCCCTGCTGTTGTGGTTCTCAGGGGAGGACGGGCCATTCCTTTATTCATCAAATATTCATCATTATCGAAAAACACCTCAGCGCCCTGGTCCCAAGGGGGTCTCACTGGTAGGGGAAGGGGAGAGCCACAGTTAGAAAGGGGCTTCTGGTTCTGATCTTCGGTGACCTCGGCATATGGCAGCTTGAAGCAGAGTTTCAATTCCTAGCCAGAGATTGAAGTCAGGCCGTGGCAGTGAGAGTGCTGAATCCTAGCCACTAGACCACCAGGGACAAGGCCCTGGCCCATCAGCTGAATAGAAATGAATTTCCACATAGAGGCAGAAACTACTGAAATAAGTAAAGTGTTTGTTAGGAGGAAAAAGAGTACATGTGGATAGACACATTGGGTGGGCTCAGAGAGAGAGTAGCGCCCTCGTGGTGGTCTGAATCACTTATGTGTGGCATTTCTTCCGGGTTTCCTTTGGCCAGTGATCTTGCTTTGCCTGGTTCTGAGTCTGTATTTGGTTTATCTCAGGTTCTTCCTCTGTGTGCGCACGTATGCACTTAAGTTACCTTCTAGTGTCTCTTGGCTCCTGGTTTGGACATGAAGTGCAGAGGAGGCGTGGATGCTAGTTTGTGTGATTACACAGCTCTGACCCCTCGGATTATCAAAGACAAATGGCCCTGCTGGTTCAGCCTGAAAGTTGTGGCGTGGGGCACATCCTGCTCTCTTGACACCCTTCTCTTTACCTGGTGTGTCTGTGTGGAAGGACAGATTTCAGGTGAAAGAAAGAAAACTGACCCCAAAGTGCATTTCTCTCTGCCCCGCCCCCCATGCTCTTGATTCAGTTAAGTCAAAGCAATTGTTAATTACCTACCGCGCTAGAGGTGAGGTACAATGATGTCATGTATTCTGGGCTCTGGAGGTCTTGCCGTGGGTGAGACAGACAAATAGAGAAATAATGACAGCCATGTGACAAACGCTGTACTGGACGGATGCACAGGTTGCCATGGGTGCACAGAGGCAGCCGTGTTTAATTGTGGATGGGGTGGGGAGGTTGGGGAAGGTGTCACAGACACGCCCCCCCCCTTTTTTTTTTGGCTGAAAGGTGGTCAGCATTTGTCAAGTGGGGGGAGTGAGTCACTCTAGGCAGGAGCAGTAGTGTGCACTAAGGCACTGTGACAGGAGCTGTATGTGCTGAAGATCGTCCTTGTGTTCTGGTGTGTCTGGCTTCCAGGGCATGTGTAGAGGAGCTGGAAAGTAAGGTTGGAAAGATGGTCAGGTCCATGTCAGGAGGAAGGCTCTTACGTGCCCAGCTAACACAAACTACGTGCTGAAGGTTTAAAGTAAAGGGATGACATGATATTTATGTTTTAGAAATAACAATTGATAGAATAAGCTTTCCTTCATCCACCAAAAATTTTTTTAAATGTATAATTAAAGTCTGTTTTTTAAAAAAAATATTTATTTTATTTTTGGCTGCGTTGGGTCTTCGTTGCTGCGCACGGGCTTTCTCTAGTTGCGGTGAGCGGGGGCTACCCTTCATTGCGGTGCGCAGGCTTCTCCTTGCGGTGGCTTCTCTTGTTGCGGAGCATGGGCTCTGGGTGCATAAGCTTCAGTAGTTGCAGCACACGGGCTCAGTAGTTGTGGCTTGTGGACTCTAGAGCGCAGGCTCAGTAGTTGTGGCACACGGGCTTATTTGCTCTGCAGCATGTGGGATCTTCCCGGACCAGGGCTCGAACCCGTGTCCCCTGCATTGGCAGGCAGATTCTTAACAACTGTGCCACCAAGGAAGTCCCACCAAATGTTTTTTGAGAAGCTGTTACATGCAGACGTTCTAGGCCTCAGGAGAGTAACAGTAAACAATAAATGCCCTATGTACATTGAGGTGAACTTATAGTTTAGTGAGGAGAGACAGTGAGCAAAACAGAATAATTATGGGATTTATTAAAAGGTGTTAAGTGCTACGGAAAAATAAAGCAAAGAATGTAGATAGGGAGTCTTGGACACAGGTGATAAGGGGTACGTTTTTAATCAGGGTGCTTTGTTATACTTGAATATAAAGAAAAATTACTTTATTTTGTATTTTTTCAATGAATTTTTCAGTGTGTGTTTTAGAACTCAGATTCTACCCACATTTGTCTCTTTTTCACGTCCATTCTTCTTGCTGTTTTATAACCATGTTTACAGAAAAAGTATTGGGAAGACCTCCTCTACTGGCTGTAAAATAGAATTAGACCCTGACTCTGTGTCTACTTTGTGTGTTTGCTCCTTCCAGTGATGTGGACAGGATGACAGGTTGGAGTCTGGAGATAAGAAAGCGGAACTGTGTTCGAGGGAGGAGTTTTCGGTCTGGACAAGCTATTCTGTCTGCATTAAGGACAGAACAGGATGGAAAGGGCTTGCTTCAGTGGGAGTGTCGAGGCTGGAGTGAGGACAGACGTGTGTTGTCTACACAGGAGTGGGTGGTCATGCTTCCACACTTAGAGGGTCACTGTGAACTGCTCTGGTGACCAGTTCAGCTGATTGGGGCTCAGCCATAGCAGCAGTGAGTGGGTCCCTGGAGTTGGGCATAGAGGTATTTGAGGCCCGTCCTGTCACAAGGAGGCCAGCAGGGAAGCCGGGTGAAGGTGGAGCGTGGTGACAGCCTGGGATGGGACACAGATCCAAGAGGGCGGTCGGCGGGAGGAGATTTGAGACCAGATGACCAAGAGCAGCAGGATGCCCAGAGCTCTGGGTCCTGGGTGTCAAGTCACACCACCCATGGAACAGGACCCTGCTGGTGTGCCGTTGGGAGAGGTGAGCAGAAAGTCAGGTGGGCTGTTAATTTCAGAAGGTAAGAATGTTACCAGCACGTGCTCTCCACTGGGGAGGGCAGGTTTAAGACCCTGGTCCTGATTATTAGTCAGATTGTTCTGAAGTCTCCTACATCTTCTACCAGAAGCAGTCTCTCTGGTTACTGGGGAGACGGGCAGAGGGGTTCCAGAAATCCTAGATTGGCCCACTGTGCTGTAAAGAAAAGTTCTTTATGAAAGGCCTCAGATGAGCATGTTCAGGGCACAAAAGTCTTGTCCTTGTGAATGTGGGATTCTAACCTGGGCTAGATCATCAGACATAGACCGTTTTCTCCAGTAAAGCAGTGAGCATGGGGAGGGGGTGGTGGAGTGCAGGGCCAGAGGGAGCCTCTTCCCTCTAACGTGTGGCATTCAGGGAGTATAGCAATGGCTTCCCACCCACACTGATCCCTGACTTGGAGTTTGATTAGTTATGGAAACCAAAGGCCATTATTTTCAGTATTTGAAGGTCTCCCTTGGGGGACGAAGGGACAGCTCTGTCTACCAACATCCCTGAGGGCCGTGTGTGGTGGGGGAGCTTGGGGACTTGGCTGGGTGGGGCGCCATCAAGAACATGCAGCCGTCAGCGTCTCCTGGGGGACAGGAGGGCTGAATAAGGCCTGAAGTAGGAAGTTTATCTGAGGGGACAAAGAAGGGCTTCTAAGGAACCAGTAGGGGAAATAAGACAAAACGGGGCAGGGGAGTTCTCCTCGCAGTAGAGTGCCATGCTGTCCATCGGAAAGCACGAGGATACCACCGCACACGTTCAGGTGGCAGGGAACACAGGGGTTCATGCAGCACTTGGGCAGCCAGGTCTGATTCTGTGGAGTTCTCCAAAGGTGGACGTTTTCAAGAAGGGAAATTCGTAAAGGGCGAATTTGATGGCAGCTGGAGAACCCAAGGCAGACAGCCACAGGAGGCTCAAGGCAAGAAGGTGAGGCGGTTTTCACCCAAATAGTAAAAATAGCTAGGTGGGGTCACCTTGAGGACGACGCAGGGTCAGCAATGCTATGAATCCTAAACACCTGCCTTGCTCCCCGGCCCCCGAGCCTGTTTGTGGCAATTAAAAGTAAGACATGCGGTGGCGGGCCGGGGGGGCGGGGGTCGGTGCCCATGCCCAACTCTCTCTCAGAATGCTGGCAGCTGTGTGTGAGGGGCTGCTGCTTCCTGGGTAGACAGGCCAGTGCTTCAGCCAGAACACATGGGTTGCCCTGAGAGGGAACTCTGTGATTTAGGAATTAAGCCAGAGGACAGGGAAGGGACAGATGGGAAAAAGCCTAAACGTTTATGACATTGACAACTAGAGAGAGATTGCTTCCATCAATGAAGACCACAGGTAATTAAAGATCTATTTTGGCTAATAATTTTAACTAACCCTTTGCTTTAAAAATTCTCGTGTAATTTGCTAATGATAGATTTGAATTTTATTTTCATCTTTTTGTCTTCTTTCTACCTCATTTTTCATATGTACACACACACACACACACACACACACACGCACGCACGCACGCACGCACCCTATTGAGGATATATGTGCAGAGAACACTTTTCTCACTCAAAGGGATAGCAGTAGTAAATTGTGGTTCCTGGAAGAACTTCCTGACAAGCTTTTACTTTTGCTCATTGATTTATTTAACGAATACTTATTGAATGCTTACTGTATACCAGGCCCTGTTCAGACTCTGGGAATTCATCAGTAAAACCAGGCAGACAAAAATCCCTACCTGCCCTCATGTTCTAGTGGGAAAAAAAGGTAAGAAATGTTATGCATGTCATTAGATGTAATGTTAGATGGAAATAGAGAGCTGTGGAGAAAAATCCAGCAGGAAAGCAGGATAGGAAGGGCCAGAAGTAGGGGTGGGGTTTTGGGGAGGGGATCCAACTTTAAACAGAGTGGTCAGAGAAAAGCCCACAGAGATGTGACGTCTGAGCGTGGGCCTGACGGAAGTGAGGGAGTTATTAGCATAGCAGATTCCTCAGGAGAGAGTGTTCCAGGCAGAGGAACAGCGAGCCTGAGTGAGCCGGGTGTGTTCAAGGGACAGCGAGGAGGCCCGTGTGCCCAGGGCCAACTCGGGGACAGGAGAGGCCAGGGAGTGGATGGGGCCTGTTGATGGGAGGTTGTGTGGGGTTCATTGTAGGTACCCTGGTTTTCCCTCTGAGTGAAATAGAAGAAGCCATTTGAGAGTTTTGAGCAGAGTCGTCCTGGGTCCCCTTTCGGGACCAGACTCTGGTGGGAAGGATACGGGGAGCAGCTGGGGGGCTGGTCAGGAGACTGTTGGGGTCATCCAGGTGAGCAGTGATGGCCCTTAGACCAGGGTGACTGTAGTGAGATGGTGGGAAGGGGCCGGTTTCCAGACATATTTTGAAGGTGAAGCTAACAGAATTTCTTACTGGATTAGAGAAAGGAAAGAGTCACAGGTGACTGCACTGTTGTTCCCTGAGCAGCTGGGAGGATGTGTTCTTGAGACATGCGGGGTTGTGAGCAGAGCCAGCTGGCACGGGAAATGGTGCTTTGGGCTAGGCTGTGGTGAGTTCAGGTGTGTTACACCACCTGGAGATGCCAACGGGTGACATGTGGTCATCGGCATGGAGAGGCTGGATGGCTTGAGACCACAGGGCCTGGGTGTATGGCAAAGAAAAGAGGGCAGCAAATCAGGGAGGGAGGGAGATTGGTGAGGGGGTAACATGTCCTTGGACCCACCAAGCACTTGGTTCCAGGCGGTAGGAGTGGCTGGCTGTCAAAGGCGGGTCTAGTGAGATGCGGCCTGCATGGCTGCACTGGAGTTAATGACATGGAGGTCATTTCGCGGCCTGGAGAAACAGTTTTGGCGCAGTGATGGAGGGTGTGCAGTGATGGGGCCAAAGCCTGCACAGCTACAGGCTTGAGCCTTGGGAGTGGAGACATGGAGAGTGGGGCCCAAAGCATTTTTATTTTAAAGATGGGGGAGGTTATAGCATGTTTGTAAAGCTGATGCGAAAGATCCCCTAGAGGTGGTATTGATACTCAGTGTGTAACCAAATGTCCAGAACTCAGAAACTTTGAAAGCACCTGTTATTTGGATAATCATTAGAATAATCAAGAGTGGGCAACAGAAGTGCCAAAGGGCTCAAGTAGAATTTCTTTCTTTAAAATTTCTTTCTTAAAATTCTGTTGAATCATGGATCCTAAGAACTGAAAGGACTTTTAGAATGTAAGGCAGTAGGTAGCTTTCAGATTTTTTAGCTGGGGGATGCTGTTTTCCAGTGCAATCTCACGGAAAGGTACCCTGCACACAGATTTAGCAATCCTGCAGGGACTCCTCACTGACCCTGCAACCCACCTCCTGCTGGAGACCCTGAGTCCTCAAGGGGTCCCTGGGGCTGTCAGGGAAAGATGCAGAACTACTGCTCTAATCCAGGTACCACATTTACCAGGAAGGAGTTTAGAGGTTAAGATTCTTATTCTTGCCTGAGGATAAACACAATATTTAGTTTAAGAGCTGGAGGAGAAGCCAGTTTCCTGAGTCTTAGGACAATGGACTGTCTATTCTGTCCTTGGCATCTGTGGCCATGCTCCTCGCTAGAGCAGTGGAGGACTCTTGAGTGAAAGAATGAATGAAAGAGTGGCTTGAGGGGAAGAGTCCCGAGGCTCAGCAGTTTCAGTACCTGAGAATCTATGCCACCCTTTCACCCCTGTGGTTCCCCCTTGGGGTCCAACTTTGTGCAGTAAACACCTGTACATCCATCTAGGTGGGTCCTGCAGTGTGGTCCTCACGGCCGTGCACCTCAAACGTGTATGTCACTGGACAGCTTAGAACTCTTGTTGCTGCTCCGTGGAGCTGTATTGAGCGGGGTGTGCAGGGTTAGTCTTTACAGGTGTGCATTAAATGCTCAGGGCTGTGCGGTTACATCCTGTTCAGAGGCCTTTACTTAAAGCCTGTGGATGGAGCACTGGGCCTGCTCCTCAGCAGGGTGTCCAGGGCGCACCATGACCGCACATCTGGCCCTCGGCCTTACTTCCACATTGTGGGCTGCAGCTCTATGGGACTGGCTCCCCCACCCCCCAGAGCTCCCCCAGCAGGTCCTCAGGTGGGAACTGCCAGCTGGTGTGTGTGCTGTTACTGCTGCTCCGCCCGTGGGGGTGTCCCACATGTGCTTCGTGCTGAAATGTGACTGAGATAGTGGGGCTGGAGCTGTATGTCTGGATTTCTGTTTGGATGACGTCGTGGGGAGTTAGGTACTTCATTATGGTGGATTTAGAGTTCTACAAATATTTGGTTTTCACAGAGATTTCCCTCTTTAAAATAGGCTTTTTATTTTCCTGATTATAAAATCATACATAAAACTCACAAGGAACTACAAATTACTAATGATCCCAGCACCCAGAGGTATCATTGTTTGTATTTTGCTCAGCGTCTTTTCAAAGTATTTTCCCATGTGCGTTGCATATATTGATACACCTTTTTGTTCTGCAGAGTATTTTAAGGTGTTTCTTACCTGCTTCCAGTACTGTTCTAAAAAGCTAATTGAGAACCCCTCTTCGCATTTTATATACAGAAAAGCGCAGAAAAGAATTCATTCATTCAGTGCCTTTAAACATAGAAAAGAAATAGTGCTATTTGCCAATTCAAGTCCTAGAGGACTTTTACTGACTTTTAAAATACCTGATCGTTCTTTGATGAAAGTTGGGTAAGTTTTTCAAGCTGCTCTAAAGGATAATTTTAAGACTGGAAGTCTAAAGCCAAAGTACCTTGGACTTTTAAAGGCACATTTTTCACTCATGGTTGTTAGAGAATTTTAGACACATTAAAAATGTTTTCAGCACCATCTTTCCAGCACCATAGTGAGAGCAATAAGCCACATCATAAAATGGATTGAGTTAAAAAAAATTTTATTACTACCTTTGATGGGAGATTCTTGTCTGTTAATCTTACTATACGGGCAAATGTACTTTTATCATGTCACAGTCATCTTTCTGGAGGATAACTATGGTTTCAATAGCACCACTTAAGATACGACTTTTATTAAGTGCTTGTTAATTTAATTCATTACATAGAACGTAAACCTTCAAATTAAATTCTCCTTTGTTTCAAATTTATGACCGGCAAAGTCAGCACCGTCTTTGAGTGAGGGGAGCACGTTGTTAGTGATGCGCAGTCTTCATGTGGGGCCTTCGGTGTGCCGCTCAGGTCACCGTGTGATGCCAGGTGAGGCACCCACAGTGTCTCAGACGTCTTTCCTCAGACGTGCGTGGAGATCAGTGTTGATGTTATGCGAGATACTGAGTCTCTTACGGGTTACTCAAAATGTATTCCTTGTGTTGAAAAATGTTGCAGAAGAACATGCATTTATCATCCATCTGCCTTTCACATGCTGTCAAAAGCTGACATTTGAGATGAATAGCCCTAAGGATTAACTTTTCATTTCTGAAGAGTCTCGAAGCTCTATCTTCATAATTTGCTAAATAGCTACTTTCTGGACCCTGTCATTCTGGCTCCTTCAATAGAAACCAGTCTAATATTCCAGCCTCACAGGAGGTCACACAGGAAAGAGGAGCACTTTTCCCTTTTTGGACAGAGTTGGTGTCAAGATTACCTCCGTGTTGTTGTACAGCGCCCTGTAATAAGAAGAGTGATCCTCTCAGGTCTGAGAAGCAGGAGAAAGTCTGTTTCCGACTGACTGCAGCGCCTCCTGCTGTGGACCAGTGAGTGCTCGCCACCGGTCCTCTGGTCTCCACCGGTCCGCGGCAGCCCCTTTGCTTGGAGCTGGGTTTAGTGACTGGTCACTAGAGCTCTCTACGGTCACAGGTTTCCTCCGTCCCCTGCATTTCTAGGTTCGTGGTTTTTGTCTTTTACTCACTGTTTTCATTTCTGTGCAACTTTGCTTTTATGGTAGATAATCTTGTGCCTTGCAGGGGAGTAGGCAGTGTATGAATAAATCAATAAAAGTATTGTCATCGCGATAGTAGGAAACTTATATTGGTCGTGGTAAAATTATTTGTGCTAATTTTAGAACCTTATTAGTCCTTCACTTATAGGTCCCTAGCAGCTAAGTTTAGTCTCTGTTATCTACAATGTAAGTATATTAAGAAGGCCCCATTACTGAGAGCAAGTTCTAGATTTAACATCAGAAATGTTGGAGCCAGAATCATTCCCAGTTTTCTGGTGTGTGAGTGACGGACACGTGAGCTGAGTGAGCCCATGGTGCTGTATGAACTCTCACAGAAATAGCTGCCGTGGACCGCTTTGCCTGTTCACAAAAGAGGCTGATTCTATGGCTGTGATGCAGTGCTGCGTTACTTTGTGACTGAGGTCATATCTGTGAAAACTAAGGCTTTAAAAAGGGCATAGGAAAAATTGAGAACAACTTTTTTTGCCCTTTCCCCCAGCTTTATAGAGATGTGATTGACGCACAACATTGTGTAAGTTTAAGGTGGACAACGTGATTTGACACACGTGTATATTGCAAAATGAAGACCACAGTGGTTAGCTGACACCTGCATCATGTCACCTAATTACTATTTCTTTTTTTTGTGGTGAGAACATTTAAGATTTATTCTTAGCAACTTTCAAGTACCTGTTTTTTGCCTTTTAACTAATAGAATGTTGACTCTACCAAGTGGATTAACTTTGGCTTCTGAGATGCAGATTTGTTCTCCTGCAAGTCAAGATTGAGTATTTACCCCTGTCCAAGTTTAGTTTTAGAATATTCAAATTGTTAAGCTACTGGTCCTTAAAAATTTTCTTTAATATAGTTTTTTTTTGTGTGTGTAAAAGTTTGGAATTCACAGACCACTCTAGGATATTCCATTTCTTTCCTGCTTTCAGGGCTCTTAAAATTGCTTGTTTTTTCCAACGGTAATAAAATTCAAAGTAACAAAGGAAATTCTCTTAATCATTCTTTTCCTTTCTCCTTTTTCACATGGTATACTCCAAATGGTTAGTACTAGTTTGTACCTAATAGGAATGACATTTAGGACAAAAAGTGTTTTTCCCCAAATTCGGTAGAAATTGTGGGTGTTAAGTTCCATTACAGGAGGTTTGTTCCCTGACTTTGGGTGAGTCAGGAATTCTCTCATCTGTGACCTGAGAGGGCGGTCCACTGTGTCTCTAGGGCCTTCTCAGCGCTAGAATTTTATGAATCTGTGACAATTCAAAGTCACTGAAATTCATCAGAAGCTTAATGTAGGAGTGTAGAGAAGCTAAAGAATTCTCCAAATTTGGAGAAAATTCTGTATTACTAAAAGCAAATAAAGTGATCCTAAAATCTATTGCTGATTCTAGATTTTTAAAAATAAATCAAAGAGAATTATGGCAGAAGGGAATGCCATTTTCTTTACCTAAAAAACCCTGACTTTAAAGAAGAGGAATTATTTAAATATTACAAATTTTAAAATTAAATATATAGCTCTTGCAGGAAAAGCTGGTTCCTGGTTGTTGATTCTATATTCTGTTCCAATATTATACATCTGAAATCACCATGAATTTGTAACCAAAATGTTTCTGATGTTAACAGTCTTTGCTTTCCTTCAACTTCTTGCTTAGCAGGAATACTCAACAAGCTCCACAAAGAATGGACAAAATAAAAAAAAACATTTGGAAAAATTCTTCTGTCTTTTTTCTCTGACTTGTTTTATTTCATTGAGGATGACTCCTGGCTCTATAGTGTGTCAAAATGTAGTTTGCGGGTCATACTTGTAGTCCCAAAGTTTCTGAAACATCCCATTGACAGTACAAAGTTATAGCAACCAGGCCCTATATCCTGGAGTCGTCAAAATACCTGCCCATTTTAAGATATTAGGTGTTTTTTTTTTAAAGTAAATTAGCAAATACCAACTAAACATTCCAATACTAGCTACACAATACTATTAGCTAGAGTGCGGGCTTCATATGAATGAGTTCTCTGCTTCTTACGAGGCAGTGGCTTTTCTTGGCTGCCCATCAGAATCAGTCTAAGGATCCCTAGGAACCACCCACTATCCAGGCCACACTTCACGCCAGGGAGCACAGTGGTCCAGGCTGGTGTTGAAAGATCAGCCCAGGGATTCCATAGGCAGCCATGGTTAGAGCCTCTCATTTGGGGTTCTTAGTTTGTTTGAACTATCACAATAACCTAGTTACTAGGGACCACCCCTAATGTCTGAACACACTGGGCTTTGGGGTAGAAAGTGTGGTAGAGATGATCTTGCAGGGTGAGTCAGGACTGAGTTGGAAGCCTGCCTTGATCAATACAATTAGGTTACCTTGGACAGGCGTTTGACTCTGGTCTGCAGTTTCATTCCAGCTTTAGCATTAATCTTTAACACTTAATAACATTATAGCAGATTTCTAGATATATCAAGAAGCTGAAGTTGGTGCAAAATTTCAATTCAGTTGTTTTGATTCAAGTGGCCATGAGATGGAGAGATTTTTTAGTTTGATATTCAGCTAATGACTCACCACTGAGAAGATTTAGATATTATGAAATTGAAATTCAGTGGGTTGATGTTGGTATTTCCATTATCTAAGAACTAAAAGCTTTCTAAGCACATCAGTAGCACAGGCCTTTTTAATGCATTCTGAGTAATGTTAAGCCTACTTAAGATAAACTGTTTTGAGAACTTTGTTACATACATGTCATCCTCATTACAAATGAATTTTGCACATTCATGAAAACAGATTTGGAAACTGAGAGGCAGCAATTAGAGAGCCTAAGACCAGAGGTGGTGGATCTGGACACACGTCTGCATTTTCCCATTTATTCGCAGTTTAATTATGGGCAGGTCACTTAATCTGAGTCTTAATTTCCTCATCTGTAAAATAGGAATAATAGTATCTACCCTAATAATTTCACAGGGTTCTTATGAGGCTCAGATGAGGTCATATGTTTATTCAACAAACAGGTGACTCACCAAGGGCCCGTTCCTCGCTGGGCAGCGGTCTCACTGTGAGGGACACAAAGAAGGAAAATGGGTCCTCGGAAGGAGTGAGCACATGTGTTAGTTGCTGCTCACATTTACAAAAGTTCGTGTTGTAGTCCTTTGAAGAGGGCTTGCTCTTTCATCTCTGTGTTTCTGTGTCTCTGGGCCTGGCAGTGAACACAGAAGGAGCTAAAATACTGGTTGTATGAATAACTGAATCACATAATTCATTTCCTTGAAAATATTTTGTAACTCTAGACAGGGTCTCCTTTAAACAAGCTGAGATCAGAGTGAAGTGTGGATGTGGTTTCGTTTCTGCGCTCGTTTAAAGTTCCACACGAACTTGAACGTGGGAGTTTAACCTGGGATCCTTTCAAACCGCAGCGGTGCTTAACTTTTTACTTGGAGTTCGATTCAGTTTAGGTTAGTGTTCCCTTCTTTCCAATCACTGTTTCAACAACATCAGGAGTACTGTTTTTGGCTACTGTCCTTTTCATGTTGGGTAGTAATCCAAACTCCAATATTTCTTTTGGAAAGGAAGATAAATTCTTTCCTTGACATCCATTTTCTCCATTAAGTTAAAAAAAAAGAAAGTCACTTCATCAATGTAATTTCAAGCAGCTGGATTTGAGTCTGTGCCACTTATGGCAGCAGAGTTGGGCTTCAGCAGAGCTCCTGACATGTGGCCTGGTTCACAGTCAGCACATGGAATTTTCACCTGGACGTTGCAGCCAGTCACCAGCTGTGGATATGCATTTGGGGGTTGTTTACGTGTGGGTCTGAACTAGGTTAGGGCTTTGGTTGTTGTCTCTTTCTAGACTCTGTTAGGAAGATGTGAACACAGAGAATTGTGATGGCATTTTCATACTGGGTTGCAGAAATACTGAGGATTTAACTTGTCTCTTTACTGCAGATAAGGGGTTCTCTTTGCAGCCCCTCTGTGTCGTTAGCATAGTGGGTGGAGGTCTTGTGTGCTGATGTCTAGCTTTTTATTATTTATTTGAATAATGGAATTTTAGAGTGGAAAGGACCTGCCACCCATGTTCTAGACAGACAAAACCAAGGAGAAATGAAGAGGCTGTGATGGTCAGTGTCAGTGGGGGTCCTGGTCTCTTTCTGTGGGGTTTTTTCTACTGGCTGCTCACTGAGTGGGATGTCCTGTGTGAATCCCACCAGCTTCTGTGGGTGCTCCTAGGGAAAAGCTCTCGGTCAGAATTAGGGTGATAGTCGATGTAAGATATACATAGATGTTTATGCGCCCATGTGTATGTAATTTCCTTTATCCTTAATTGCTTAAATTTATAGTAATGTGTTAAGTTTGCAAATTTATTTTGTCTTATAAAAGTAAATTCTATTTTCAAATACTGATTTTCACAGGTTGCAGACATCCCATGCTCAGTAAGCCTACAGGCATTGGGTTGGGCTCCATCCTGTTCTTTAAGTCACTTACGGGGCCCTTGGTACGGATGCTTCTCAGCAGAGGGCACATGTTGTGTTCCCATGTTTTATGTTATAAAGTCAGTGCTGCCCCTGCCTGGTAATAAACCTGGTTCTTCTTAGTCACGAGATGAACGAACACCAGTGAGGTTAAATGTTTTGCCCAGAGCCTCACAACATCCAGTGACAAGTTGGAAATAAAATGTATGAGCCTCCTTTTGTCCAGCCTGAGCTCCTGAGTCCTGATGCCGCCCGGGCTGCTGCTGCACTAGCTCCCTCATCCTTGGTGGCGGGGAAAACCGCCAAGGATTTTTTCAAGCAAAGGAAGAGTCCCATAGTCATGATTTGCTGGGCACATCATGTTACTATTTTGTGGGTCAGAAGCGTGGGGTGAGTGAGGTATGGCAGGCCCCGAGTGCCCCTGAGCTCTTAACGGAAAGAGTCCGTGTCTGCGTTCTGTTCCCTGGACTCCCCAGGTAGACTGAGTGCCCAGACCATCACGGCACACAGATAGGGAAGGAGAAGTAGCAGCTGAAGAGCATCAGGCTGGCATTGACAACTGCATGCTTTATATTGTGCTTTTTCAGAGTGCAAATTCACCTGCACCAGCGGGCAATGCTTGTATCTTGGTTCACTGGTCTGTAACCAACAGAACGACTGTGGGGACAACAGTGATGAAGAAAACTGTCTCCTGGTGACTGAACATCCACCTCCGGGCATCTTCAGCTGTAAGTCCCTCCCGCTCACCTTGGTATCATTCAGTTGGTTGTGTTTGGGGATGGTTAGGAGGCAGCGACCTGGGGAAGTGGGAAGGATGTTGTTTTTTGGTTAAGAGAAGAGGTTTGTGTTTTCACAAAGGGAATGTTTTCTTTTAGGATAGAAATATGGTGTGTCTGAGAGTCAGAAGTTTCTTCCACTTTGAGCGGCCTGTGTTTTGGTAGAGGCTTTCTACTGCTTATCTTAGAAGCAGTGACTGATCCCAAGAAATAATATATTGACTTAGTATTCTTCCTACTGGTTTTGTAGAATTTTTTAGAGTAATTTTAAACAGTAATTTAAAAATAATTTTAAATAAGCAAAGAAAGGTACATAGAGGGTCCACAATTAAACTTGTAATTAAAATAAGAAAATAGAAAAAGTTTATATGGGACTTTTAAAAAAGGTTGCGATGATGTGTTTTTCTATTTGGTATTGGATGGAAAGCAACCCTGAGTGAGATGTTTCCCTGTGTGAATTCCCAGACTGAGGCTGTGAGCATTTCTTGAACTGGAAGAAGGTGAAATCCGAGTACAAAGTTCATTCATTTTTGATCTCATGGCTTTTATGAAGCGGAAGGAGCAAGAAGGTGGTTTGGAAACACTGCCGAACTTCTCTTAGGGAAAACTTCTCGTAGGGAAGTGGCTTGTTGCCTCCTGTGTTTCCTGGGCTGAGGGAAGCGGGTTGCGGTCACGGATGTTTTACAGCACTGACCCTCGTCAGGGGTCTTCCCACTGAGATCATCTCAGGAAATATGTGACTTCTCTCCCCACTTTTACTGACATTATTGTGAGAAGTTATATTTGTTTTTATTTACAGATTCTAAAATTTTTGTTCTAGAGATCAGACTATGTAATACTGATCCTATAATGTGAAATGGGAGGGGATTTTAAAAGAGAAGCAGTTTTCTCTATTCCCACTGTGTTTTTATGTTGGGGGAAAGCTGTGAGTTTTAAGCCTGCTACTTATTCCTGCTAAATCGGGAGTCTAATTGTGCTGTCGTTTCTGTTGTGTCAGTTTGCATTTTCTTGTATTGAGCCTTCTTATAGAGTCCCATCTTGATACTTTGAGAAGACAGTTTAAGGTGAGCTGTGTGCTTCCTTGGTGTTTAGTCCATATGCTTCCTCTGGCGATGTTTTCTGCAGTAGCCTTTGTGGTCGTCAACACTGTAATTTGCTCAGTATGCCTGCCTAGACCCAGGGGAGGAAGGGACCCCTCAGTGGCCCCGTCCGGCAGCTCTGAGCCTCATCTGCATGGAGGGTGTGAGGATTAAGTGGGATGGTCCACAGGAAGCACTTAGAGTCTGGTTGGTACCGAGCACTTGATACAGGCCAGTCAGCCTCAGGCCGGGGTCTTAGAAGGAGAAGAGCAGAGTGGAGGCAACATCTCACTTGTGTTCTCTAGACTTGAGTAACGTACACACTTACACAGCAAATGGTGGGTAGGACATGAGGACCCTGCGTGGGGTCTCGCCTGGTCGGAGCTCCTGTGAAAAGCAGGCAGGACGCACCTCTGGCCTCTGCCCAGGGGCACTTCCCGGAGGTGTTTCCCCTTCACGTAGGTCGTGCCACTGCTGCAGTCCTGCGGTGTCCCTTCCTCCCAGCCTCTTCCCCTTTCTCATCAGTATTTCCTGGTTTATAAAGCGGATTTCCAGATCTCTTTTCCATTCATTTTTTAAAATGTGAACACTTTAATTTTGCTTAGAAGCCAGGTGAAGCCGTTACATCTGTAAATGGCTCAGCGTTGCCCAGGGAGCTCTGAGAGTCTGTATAGTTGATTTACAGTGTTGTGTTAATTTCTGCTGTACAGTAAAGTGATTCAGTTGTACATATATATATTCTTTTCCATTATGGTTTCTCGTTTCTCACAGGATATTGAATATAGTTCCCTGTGCTGTACAGTAGACCCTTGTTGTTTATTTTTTTTATATATAGTAGTTTGTATCCTAATAGAGGAATCTTAAGATCCTGTTGGCAAACTATTGGTCCCTAGTGTTCAGATGTAACTAGGCTTGTGCCCTTGTAGCCAAAATGGGAGGCTGTTTACAATATGCTGTCTTTTAAGAAGATTGGAAAGTCAGGAGACACAATGACAAAGGGCAGGATGAGGGCTGTGGCTTCAGGTTAACCTGGGTTCTAGTTCTAGCTTAAGGAAGCACCTGAACCCCTTTAAGGCTTAGTTTCTCTGTCTGCAAAATGAGAATAATTTCTGCCATATAAGGTTGCTATGAGGATTTACATGAAATAACACACATGAAGAGTGCGGTCTGCATCATCGTCTCATTGCTGTCTTCGTCCCTGCTTGCCGTTTGGGACGTCTTGGGGAGGGGACCTCCGTGACTGCTGCCGTCTGTCTGCACGGCAGAGCCTCCTTCAGGTGGAGCATGGGTTCCAGGCATCCACAGGCGAGTTCATCCTCAGAAGTTCTGGGCATTTCCCACTTCCTCTGCCCCTGCAGAAGGCCTGCTGGGGAGCCGCCAGCTGAAGGGGGTTTGCTGGGCCTGGCCCACAGTCCTCGCTCCCCTGCTGGCTCAGGGGCCTTTCATCACATATGGGTTTGCTGTGGCTGCTCTGTCCTCTGTGCTGCTGGAGGGTGATTGGGTACCGAATGACTGTACTCTCCTTCCCTTGGTCTGCCAGGCAAGAGCACAGAGCAAAGGCTGTTCTACTCCTCCTCAGCTGCCCGGCAGGGCTTGGATGCTCTCCACTTGGGAGGGGGTCTGCAGGGCCCACCAGCCTGCGGCTGCAGCAGGCGTACCTCTGTTGGGGGCGCCACTTCCTCCCTGCCTTGGGAACTTGGAATATTACAGGACTTCTTGTCTACAGACTGATGCATTCTAAGAAAACAAAGAGTGCTTTCTCCTTATTCCTGTCTAAGAACAAGAGTCATTTACTTGATCTGCTTTGTACCCAAGTAAGGGAAACACTCAGTGTTCTATTCTTTGATCGCACTTAGGTTCAAGCAGGGTGGAATCAGTTTTCTGCCTGTGTTGTTGGCTGTGGGCATGCGCCCTGGCTCAGGTGTCTTGGTCCTCTCTCTCATTTCATATTTGCTAAAATTTAGAATGAATTAAGGTTAGAAAGAAAATGTCACTGTCATTTGTGAAGGCAGCAGTGCTAATGATAATAGAAGCCCTTATAGTAGCTGTAAGAAACTTTTCCTTCCTGAGTGGTCTCACTGCTTCTCCGCCTTGCTGATCCGTGGCCTGAGGTGAGGCCCTGGTTCAGTGGGCCCCGAGGCCCTGCACAGATGTGGGGACGGGGCTGTGCCGAGTGTTTCACGGGGAAGGCGTCTTGCTGGTTCATCTTTTTACAGAAGAGGGGAATGCTGTGGCCAGCTTTTCCCATGTCTTTTCTGTTCCTCCATCAAAACATTGTACTTCTGAGGGACTTCCCTGGTGTCACGTACAGTGTACAGAGACATCCGCACAGCGAGTCACTGAACATCAATGCAGGGGGCATGGGTTCGAGCCCTGGTCCGGGAAGATCCCCCATGCTGCGGAGCAACTAAGCCCGTGCGCCACAACTGCTGAGCCTGTGCTCTAGAGCCCGCGAGCCACAACTACTGAAGCCCACGCACCCAGAGCCCATGCTGTGCAACAAGAGAAGCCACCTCAATGAGAAGCAGTGTCTTTTGGGGAACTGAAAGACACTCGTACAAAGACGACTCAACATGAACACAGGCTGCCAAGCCGAGTGGTCCCAGCAGTTCGTGGTCCAGGAGTCCACAGAGGACCGTTCTGCTGGGACGTGGTCACGGTGGCTTCGCAGAGGAGGTGTGCTGGGTGTCAGGGCCAAGGACGGTGGAGTGTGGGTGAGCGAGGCCTTGGCGGGTGGCTGGAGGCAGAGAGTGAGCCAGTCACGCCACACCTCCTGCCCTTGTCACTGAAGGGACGGACCTCGGGTCCCCAGCTGCACAGCCTGCCTGTCGCCTGTGATGCTGGCCCTCCTCACTGGGCTTTGGCTCCGCAAATCCACTACTCTTTGAAGCCCCTGTGCCACATCTTGGTGGCGGGAGCAGTTTCTCTGACTTCTGAGAAGCAGGCATTGAGCAGCCTTGAAGGAACCATGTGCTTTGAAGGCATTGGCAAGAGCAGGCCTTCCTCAGTCACTGCTCAGGAGTCATGCCCTGGAGCTGGTGAGCACAGAGGGGTCCCTGCGACAGCTTCACCTCCAGTGAATGAGGGGGTCCGACATGTGGCGGGCGGTGGGAGGAGAGGGTGGCACTCTCACCGTTACTGGTGGCTCTTTGCTTCTTTCTTCATTGGTGGCCTAGTAAACCTAATCTCAAAGTCAGATGAGCAGATGCTAATAAAGTTCCCCGATTCAGCCAGGATTTTAACTTCAGGACTTTTCAGAAGGAAACTGTTTTTTTGCCCAGGGCTGTTTAGGGTAATAACTACCAAATAAGATAAACTCAGCACATTAAAATCTGAGCTGAGTGTCTTTCTTCCCAAACCAGCTCTCCAGCTCTTCCCACCTTCGTCAGTTTTTTCCAAAGGGACTGGCACTCTCCTTGTCACCGAGCTGTGCTCCCCTGTGCCCCATGTCTGGCTGTCTGCTCCCTGCCTCCCCAGGACTTTATTCCTTCACCCACTCACTCAGCTTTGTCAAGATAGAGTCGACACACAGCACTGTGAGTTCAAGGTGTCAGCGTGGCATCTTGAGTCGCGTGCAGTGTACAGAGACATCCACACAGTGAGTCACTGAACATCAGCACTGTGTATTTGGGACCATGTTCGTAACCATGTAGAAACCTATTCACAACCAGGCTTCACAGAGACCGGACCTTTATTTTTTCTGTTTATTTCATTAACGATAATTCTCTAATAACATTCATATTCCTCCAGCTGTCTTATAAATTGTTTTGTTATGTTTACAGTTTGTTTGAAGCAGGATCCAAAGGGGCCCTAAGCGTTGTTCCAGGATGCTGTGCTGTCCCCTGAGGAGTGTTTCCTATCTGGGCCATGCGCGTGCGCACACACACACACACACACACACACACACAAACACACACACACACCCCAGCCACCGCCTTGATCTGGGTGGAAGGTCTGGACTGTCTAGTGGCAGTGTCTCACGCTCCAGATTGTGCCCCGCTTCCCCAGGACGTGTGCTCACCACCTCTCAGGCTTCCTGTCTGTCAATGGTCGGGTCTCCAAGTTTGGGGAGGCTCAGGTGTGAATGAAGGCACTCTGAGGTCCTGCTGTCCACTTCGGGGGGCTCGTTCTGTTATGTGATTATCGTCAGTCATTGGGGGGTTGCAAAGCAGTCATGACCTCATTCTGCCCTTTTTTCTCCATTTACTAGTGGGGATACTTCTATAAAGAGAAACTCCCATTTGCTATGTGATTACCAGGAAGTAGATCTCATACTGCATCAGTTTTCTTAATAACGAGAAGGTTCCCTCTAGCGCTTCAGAGGTGATCAGTGTCATTCTGAACGGATGAATTAAAATGTCTAGTTGTGTACATGGAACCTTTTTAGGAACAACCTCTGCTGCACTTGGGTGTGACCAGCTCCCAGGTTTTGTCACCGAGTCCGAGCTCGCTCTGCTCACCACATGACAGGCCAGTAAATTGGGAGACGAGGTGTTGAGGCAAGGAATACGACTTTATTCGGACAGCCGGCAGACAGAGAAGATGACAGACTAGTGTGTCCGAAAACCCATCTTATCGGGGTTTGGATGCCTGTTTCTTTCATAGAACAGAGAGGGGGAGGAGATGAGGAAGTAAAGTAAAAAGGCCGTAAGTTTTGCAAATATCTCCTGGAATGGCCAGCCTTGGGGAGGGGATGTGTTAATTTCTTCTTCCTTGCAGCCATCCACAGGTGGACAGGGTCCGAATGCTTCGCTGAATAAAGGCACTTTGGTTTAACATTCAGGCAGAGGGACAGGGTTCCCTGAGGCAGGCCACTGTGTATAGACAGTATCCTTTTTTTTTTTTTAACATCTTTATTGGAGTATAATTGCTTTACAATGATGTGTTAGTTTCTGCTTTATAACAAAGTGAATCAGCTATACATATATCCCCCCATATCTCTTCCCTCTTGCATCTCCCTCCCTCCCACCCTCCCTATCCCACCCCTCTAGGTGGTCACAAAGCACCGAGCTGATCTCCCTGTGCTATGCAGCTGCTTCCCACTAGCTATCTATTTTACGTTTGGTAGTATATATATGTCCATGCCACTCTCTCACTTTGTCCCAGCTTACCCTTCCCACTCCCTACGTCCTCAAGTCCATTCTCTAGTAGGTCTGCTAGACAGTATCCTTTTAGTGAACAAAAGCAGCGGGCAGCAAAGGTTAAAGTAAAAGAAACAGATCCAAGATGGAGTCAGGATTGGCTCCTCCCTGTTACAATTTTATCTAGGATTCTGTGATTCTCAGTGGCCTGTTTAACTTCAAGGAAGTGAGACTCCAGGAGTGCAGAGTCCTGTTCCCCAGCACTAGGGGTCTCACCAGCCGCTCTGTCACCTCCCCTGGCTGATCCTTCCTTCTCCTCCAGGCCCCTCACCTTCACCTTCCTCCCTCTGATTTCCCCAAGTGCCTTCTGACTGCCCTGTGCCTCTGAGCCCACTGCCCGCTGCTGCATCAGCCTCGCAGACCCAAGGGCAGCGTGGCCTCTGTTAGGGAGGGCCCGAGCAGCCCTCAGGTCCTTGCCATTCCTGGGTGGAGCCCTCCCCTGCCCTCCCCTGCGCTTGCCCTGCTGGGCCTGCCCTGTCCCTTTCCCTCCCGGAGCAGCTCAGCTCGCCCCGACCCGCCCTCTCCAGCCCCTTCTTACTCACCACTGCTCTCCCCTGGCTGCTTTTGCTGGGTTGCTTGTTCACGGCCAGATCCCATGGATTTTTTTTTTTTTTCTTCCCATTTCTTCTCTTTCTGGCCTTTTCTCCATAGTCGGTAAGGTTTATCATCCTCTCTTTGAGATTCTCCGTTCCCTTAGGGTCCAGGTCTCCCTGGACACCTCCAGCTGCTCCTTCTCTGTGGCGGCTCCTCTGTCCACCAGGTTCCAGCCTGGTCCTTGCCCTTGTCTGTGGGATTCTAGACACCACTTGCCATCAAAGCCACGCCCGTATTCTTATCTCCAGCTCAGACGAAGTATCCAACTCTGCTCGTAAGGCTTCTCCCAAACCTCTCCAACTCCTGAGCATTCAAAGCTGAAGCAGTTATTTCTTCCTCCACCCCCAGACCAGACCGTCCTTTTGGTATTTTCTGTCTCTTAGTGTTTTGCCAGTTACATCAGGTTGGTCACTTTCCTGATTGGTCACTAACCCTTACCAGAAATAATTTCTCCTGCTTGGAACCCTACAACATCTTGTGTCCCTCTTAAGGTGTTGACTGTTCTGCTTCATCATCACATGTGGACAAGAATGATTTCAAGTGTTAAGCTCTTTGAAGACAGGGGCTGTGCTCACATCTTTGGAAGCCCTGACACTCCTAACGAAGCATGGACTGTACATGTCGGCACTTGAAAAGGATCTGTTGAATTGAATTGAAAACCATTTATCCTTCCTTTGTTACTTCCCAGCAAGCTGTCAGCATGGCCCTTAGTTGAACAGTGACTACAAGGGTTTCAGCTGTAGCCTTAGTGCCTCCCATAGTGCGTGGCATATATAGTATACGTTGCATGGCATATATAGTATACAGTGTGTGGTGTATACAATATTCAGTGAGTGGCCCTGTAAATACGTGCTGAGTGAATGGATGAATGTGATTTTTTTTTTTTTACTTTATGTTTTTTCAGTTGGCTATATATCTATCTTTAAACAGCTTTTGTGGAATAATTGACACACAGGAAAGTGCACATATTTAGCAATTACAATTTGGTAAGTTTTACATAGGAATATACCCATGAAACCATCACAAGTTAACCATGGTGTGTCCATCTGCCCAACATCTTTGTCACTCTCCTGTGGTCCCTTCCTGTCTTAGCTCCCTGTCTGCACCCCAGGCGACCACTGATGGATTGGTGTCTTTATAGATTGGCTTGTATTTTCTAGAGTTTATATAACTGGAATCATAATGTGCACACTCTTCTGTTTGGCTTCTTTCATCCAGCATAATTATTTTGATTTTCCTCTGTGTTATATGCATCAATAGTTTAGAGATTATGTAGAATTGCTATTATTTCTTCTTCAAATATTTTATAAAATACACCATTGAAGCCATCTGGGCTTAGGGTTTTCTTTGTACAAATGCTTTTAACTACAAATTTAATTTCTATATTAGCTATAGGGCTCTGTTCCTATTTGATAAGCTTTTTAAAAATTAAAGAAATTTTTTTATGCAAGTATAGTTGGTTTACAATATTGTGTTAGTTTCAGGTGTACAGCATAGTGAATCAGTATTTTTGCAGATTATTGAATGTGATTATTTTTGAAAACTCAAGTCGGACCGGAGGATGAAAAAAAACTTGTGTTTTGCGTGGCCTAGTGCCCTGCAAGTAGACCTGGAGGGTGAGAATACTTATTCAGCCCTGGAAGCCTGCGTGATAGGACACAGAGAGAGGGGACATAAGGTCTGTTCCCCAAATTGTCTGTCATTACGGTGTATATTGGTTACTGCCAACACCCAAACTCACTGGAGTATGTCCCTACTCTAGTTGGGGTTCATTCTGTGGCCAGCAGTGTGGCAGGATGCCCTGTGCTCTACTGGGGTCTCGGTTTCCCAGTGCAGAGCCCCTGGGAGACAAGCCCTCCTGGGGCACAGGAAGGGCTGGTTTGTGCGGGGCCCAGAGGTGACTTGACTAGATTAGGTGCGCGTGTGCTGGCACGTGTGGGTGTGCTGCTTGTCGCATCAGTGACCTGGTCAGTCTACCAGCGCAGGTCCCGCTTCCTGCCAGTGTGTCCCTGGGACCGGCTTTGTACTGCTGCTGGCTGTGCTGTAAACAGCCCTGCAAACGGTGCTGGGCCTGCAGTTTGTTCCAACTAGAAAATCCAAGATGAGGCCCTGAGTTACAGTCTGCAGTCCCCACTCACTGATTGTGGCTTTAGGCAAGTTGCTTAACCTCCTTATACCTTGATTTTTCTCCTGTGTGAAACAAAGACAATAATAGTATTGGTATCTCCCTCAAAGGATTGTTCTAAGGATTTAGTAAAATAGTTTAGGTAAAGCAGTTAGAATAATGCCTTGCACGTAGTAAGTTGCAGGCACCATGTCTCTTCACCCAAAAATACTTAAATGTGTATTTCCTAAGAAAAAGACATTCTCTTCCATAACCATAGTATAGTTACCAAAGCCCAGAAAATGTAACGTTGACACAGTACTACTTTCTGACAGACAGTCCACATTAAACTCTTGCTGTTGCCCTCAATCTTGTCTTTCGAAGTAGTTCGTGTTTCTCAGCAAAGGCCCCGTGGAAGAGTAGCCCGAATGCTGCTGCGGAGGGCGCTGTGCTGGGCCAGCCCTCCACTCCCTCCTCATCTTATATGTTGACAGCCGGGCGCCAGGACGCACCAGCCGGGGCTTCACCCGCTGCTGCTTCCCACTCATCTCATCACCACTTACCAAAAGCAAAGCAGCAACATAGCTGTACTTCTCTGATGATTAGCGGTGCAAGGAGTTTATCTGAAGGCCTGTGGCTTCTTAGGATGGGGATGAGGTGGGCAGAGAGCTGCCATTTGCTGAGTGCCGGCTGTTTACATGCATCATGTAATTTATCTCAAAACCTAGAAATCTAGCCTAGGGAACAGTGCTCAGAGAGGTTAAGTAATTTATTCAGGGTCACCCAGCTAGAACATGTTGAAGCGAGGAACTAAATTCAGGCTGTGGTTTTTGTTTGTTTGTTTTTGCTTCTAGGTGTTTGTTTTTTGTTTTTTCATGATTTTTTTTAGTAAGATAAGGATTTACGCATCAGTTTTTAAAGGTTTGTAGGGTGGAGATCAAACAAACAATGTATTATTATGAAGGCCCATAGAAGTGAGGGCTCCAAGAGCAATTGTTTATATGGCAGTTTTTAATTGATATATAGACGATGGTAATCTTCGTTTCATCCTGGATTTTCAAGTAGATTCCAAAATATTAACCCAGGATCCCTACTGTATCAGGGATCATTGGTTTTGTTGAGTTCCTTCAGGTTTCCTCTACAGATTGTTGGAGTAATTAATCCCTTCTTCAGTTCCGCCCGGCTGTGTCCTATATATATATGACCTGCAGGAAGTCAGTTCCCCTTTCCGTTTTCCTTTCTGATCAGGAGGGTGGAAATGTGAACACGGGAGCTGGTGGGATCCAGTGAACAGGGTGCCTCCATTTCTGCCACTGCTTACTCCCCTTCACCTGCTGTGAGCACAGAGCCCCGCCTTGGTCAGACGTGGACTGTTAGCCCTGTACCCCTGATGCACCGCTGGGTCTTGTGAGCTCTGTGGCCCCTCCAGATGCCCTCAGTGGATCACACTCTGATGTGGCCTCCACAGGGAGGGTGGGATGGTCTCCCAGTGCGTTGTGTAGCCCCAGGGCAGGGATGTTGGGGTGGCTCCTGCCTTGGTCAAGGTCAGTAGTAGAGGCCGCTCGGCTTGAACCAAGCTGTTCTGCACAGCAGTGTGTGTTCTTTTGACAGGGCTGCCCACCCCTTTTTCAACTTAAAAAAGGAATCCATGGCAAAACAATTACTGGCTTGTGTGTAAATGACCCAGGATGGCATTTAAACAAGGTCAGGGGGCAGCAGCTACCCCGCCGCCCACAGAGGGGCAGGCTCACCCTCCTCCTTCATGCCAGAAGGGCCCCTCCCCGCCCGCCCCTTTGGTTTGTGCCTCTGTTTCTCCAAGACGGTTTTCTGTCAATTAAAATCTTGTAAGAACTTGGAAGGCAACTCTGCCTTTTCAAATAAACAAAGGCAGAGAACAAATGGGAGGGACTTTCAGTAAACCCTAGGCTTCCTTTCCTCCTGCTGTGACACTAAATTTACTGGATAAAAACTACCTCTTAGATTTACATTTTGATTCTGTTACTGCTTTCATGTGTACGGGGCTGTCCCACTTCAGATGAAATTTAGCCACTTCTTTAAATATTTAGTAGTCTAGCGTGGATGTTAATGAAAGTCTGGCAGTGCTATTTTGAGAACTGCAACAATGATAGTAATTTTCAGTGTCAGATTCCTGCTTTGCAAAGGGAGAGCGGGCGGGAGGCGCGGCTTCAGTTCTAATAGAGTTTGCCGTCCGCAGGCCTGCCAGACAGATGGGTCATGAATACTGTCTAGACGGCCCTGCCTGAGCGGAGCCCGGTCTCTGAGGACACGCACTGAGACGCCGGCTTAAGTAACGGGAAAGTCAGGGCAGGCCCTCGTGTAATCAGACAGAAATCAATGCGAGTCTGCTTCCTGGGGGAGGGGGATGCAGTGTCGGGGGAGAGAAGAGGCCCTCTCTTTCGGATCAGTTTTCGTACAAACTCAACTAATATCAGGCATTAGAGAGAGCGTGAAGGGAGAGGTGTAAGTGGATGGTGCTGTTGATTTAGACTGCGCTCCGCCGCTGCAGGATGCCGAGTGATCTCACCCAGACACGCCCTGCCCTGAACGGTGGGACACAGACGAGGGACCGGATCAGTCGTGTGTGTTGCTGAGCCTGGTGCTGCTCTGGTTGACACTGTGTGTCCTGACTGTTCTTCCAGGGTTTAGCTTCTTAATTAGGGAGGGTTTTAGAGACTCACCTGGCATGCTTTCTTTTCTGATGAATCTCTGAGAACGTTCCAGAGCTGGCTCTTTTGACCGGCCACTCTGCTAATGGTGCTGGAGGCAGAGAGGTGGAGCCCTCACGAGCACCCACTCGGCTGCACCCTGGGACACGGCACCTTCCGATGGTCGCTTTGCTCAGTGTTTCCCCAGTGCTAGGAGTGGGATTTATGTGACATAAGTAGTGACTTTATACCCATGAAAACTCACAGTCTGAATGGGGTGGGGGCGGGGTGGGTCTGTGCTCTCAGGATGAAGTTATGGGGGGAGGGGCACTGACAGGCGGAGCAGATGCAGCTCAGCTGGGAGGGGCCTTGTTGTTGGACTCCATGTCCTTAGTCATGTATTTGCCTCAGAAAAATTACCCAAAAGGGTCTGCAGTAAAGCTTGGAAGGGACCCTCTTTGAGGAACTGCAGAAATAGAACTGAGATTCAGTTATCACAGCATGTGTCCTGTCCTGCAGAAGGTACCCCCCACCCCCCCCGCCCCGGAGGCCCAACCACGGAATCAGCCACCTGGCTTGGAGCTCTTTTAGTTACGTCTCAGAGCAGACGCCAACATAGGCTTTTGGTTTGGAAAAAACTCCCAGCAACCTAAGTTTAGCAATAATCATTTTTTCACTCCTTCATCCATTCTTGTCATGTCCCAAGAGCTAACAGCAGCGGGAAAGCTAGGTGGTCTTTGCTTCATCCTGCCTGGAAAGAAAAAGGAAATCAAAGGTGAAAACTAATCATGAAGCACACGATCCCTGGAAAAGAAGGAATGAGCTCTTGTGTTCGGGAGCTGGAGCCACAGGCAGCAAGCGAGCCGACCTCCCAGAGTGGCTCTTAGAAGTGTCTTCTGGGTCGTCCCGAAGGCATAGCCATCTCTCAGAGATGCTTCGCCCTTCCCTGAATCTCTTGCCTGCCATCCCCTCAGCTACATGTAGGGCATAAATTCTCCCCGTTTTGGACAAGCTGCAAGGAGCGCTCATCGTGGCATCTGGGTGCCATGCGGGGTGTGATACCAGCTGACAACAGCCTGGGTGTCTGGAGAGTGAACCGCAACACCTCTTGGTTCTGTTCACGTCATCAGAGGAGCAGAACGTTGTCTGCCCGTGTCAGGGGCCCCCGAGATTTCCTGGGGGGACTTGGCTGGAACAATGAGGTGTGGTTCCCCTCTTTGGGAAGAGGCCCCACCCTCACATTGGCAGAACCTGTTTCCGAAGGGATGCCTGGGCGTGTTGCCTCCTTATCTTTATCCCTTCATCTTCACTGGGGCTTCTGGGCTTCCTTTATTCACTTATTCTAAAAAATGGGAGAAAAAGGAACTTGAACTAACCTCTGACCCTTTTCTCCTTAGATCTCTGGGGGAACCCAGGTGTTGTTCCTGGGAACGTGCTCAGACCGGCAGTCTCTCCAGCCATCAGGGTTGGAAGCAGGCTGCTCTCCCTGTCTTGGGAGGTGCGGGCGGCTGAGCCAGGCAAGGACAGTGATATACCTTCTGCGACTTGATTCAGGTCTATGTCTGTGACTTGATATAGTTTCTACAGAAGGACAACCAAGAAAGTGCAGCCCCTTCCTGTTATGTGTGCTTGGAAGATAGAAATTCCGAGTGTCGTCTGCTTCTTGCGGAGGGAACTTGCATGAATCCAAGTTCTTAAAGACCAGTCTGACCTTAAAAAATGGAGAGGGTTTTAAAGATGTCCCAGGGCACCTGCAACCCCACAAGGCCGCAGGAGCAATGGCTGCTGCCTCCTCAGTCCCTTGTGGCTCTGCATTCGTTCTCGTGTCAGGACATTTAACCTGGAGTAACAGGGACTGATGGACAGTGCAGGTAGCTTCTCCCAGAAAAACCAGGTGCCAGGACTAATTTTCAGAACAGGACAGGGGGCTGGAGAGTGCTCTAGAGAAAATGTGTTTGGGGTGGTTACTCATAGAAAATGGTACCCTGAGTAGTAGCAACACATCCTTTTGGGGGGTATATTTCGTGGAGAGTATTTTTGTGATTGTTGAGCATGTGATGGGCACAGGATGCAGAGTATGGGGGGGTGCCGGGGTACAGGATGTGGTCTCCATCTAGTGGTAAACTGGTGCCCTTGAGAAGATCCATAGAGGTTTGGGGCAATTTCTCCAGTGCCAAGTGTGGGACAGCACTGGTGCGTGGGTGCACAAGGCAGACCCATCGTGGGTGGGGGCCTTGGAGAACTCTCTTTCCTGAGCAGCCTGGCATGTGGGGGAATGGTCACAAAAAGCCAACTTGCTTGGAGGTCAGGGCTGATTTTAAGGAGCATTACTAGAAAGGTAGATTGGGGCCAGATTACAGAAAGCCAGGATGTCGGGCCAAGTAGTTTTTATTCTCTATTCTGAAGGAAGTCATTGAAGGGTTTTGAGTAGGAGAGTGAGGCTGTGAGACAAGGCAGTTATACCCATGCAGGTCCTGAGAGAGCACGTAGCTCTGAGCCCCACCTTATAGGCAAGGGAAACTTATAGACGGAGAACAGAGGGGGAGCCCCTGGAAGGACCCTGCCTTGTCCACAGAGCAGGTGACCTTCAGGTGAACTCGAAGTTGCCATCTGAGACACGACAGGGAAGGTAAAGGGGGGAGGGGTCTGGCTTTTCAACAGGTTTTGAGAAGAGTCTTATTGCTGTGATATGATTATGTAAAAAAAGAAAAAAAAAGAGTTTGAAGGAATGGGTGTGAAATCACATCAGGAGTTGAATAGATATATAGTCAGAGCTGCACCAGCTAGGAGGGGTCCCCCCCCAGCCTGCCCCCATTCGGGGGTCTCACTGCTGGGGAGTGAGGGAGGGGAGTGTGGTTATTTCAGGGCGGAGGCTGTGGAGTGGAGTCACTGGAGGGTGATCCAGCCTCCGAGGGGAGAGGCCTGATCCCGGGAGACTCGGGCAGACGCTTAGCTCATGGGCTGGGGGACGAGCGGAGCCACCAGGGAGCTTGGGTCTGGGGTCTGCGGTTATCAGTCAGCCAGGGCTGGGAGTTGAAGAAACACAGTCAGAACAGTCAAAAGTCATGGTTGTACTTTGCAGCTTGCTTTAAATTTTTTAAAACATCAGCCTTATTGAGGTATAGTTGACAAAATTGTAAGATGTTTAACGTGTACATTGTGGTGATTTAATATATGTACACATTGTGAAAGGATTCCCGCCACCTAGTAAATTACCACATCTATCACCTCACATATTTACCGCTTTTGTCCCTTTTTTTTTTTTGGTGAGAATATTTAAGTTCTACTCTTAGCAAAAGTTTCATTTGTACAACAGTGTTGCCACCTGTAGTCACCGTGTTGTACGGTAGGTCCTCAGACCTTGTTCATCTTACAGCCGGATGTCTGTTTCCTTTACCAGTTAGTTCCTCCCTGTTCCCCTCCTAACTCCTGTGGTGTGTGTGTGCACACGCATGTGTGTGAGCACGCATGTGTGTGAGAGTGTGTCACAGGGTTTTATTGTGTGTGAATGTTAACATTTGAATAACAGCAGGGGCTGTATTTGAGGAAAGATACACGGTCCAGTTCTTTTCCCTTTGGAAACAAGTGATGGACTTTGTTTCGCTGCTGCCGTGTGTTCAAGTGCCCACATTGTAGAGGTAAGGAGGCCTGGGAGTTGTTGCAGTGTGACATGGTATCATGGTGTTACTTGGGAACTTTGGGTGTGACGTTTGCAAGGGGAAGGACCCTTAACGATATTTTTTTGGAAGCCCAGCACTGAAACTTGTTTTTATCGTGGATGACAATAGATTTGTGCATTGCTCCTGTCACACGAGTGGCTTAGAATCAGAGTCAGAGGCTCTGTCTGCTACTCTGGGCAGTGATCTTGGTTCGTTACCGCCTTGGGCCTGGGTTTTCTCCACCTGGGCAGGGAAAACGATTGTGATCCCTGGAATCCCCGTGGCTCAAAAAAGCACCTGAATCAGTGACTTTATGTCTGTTATTAACTTGAATGAGATAAATATTGGACACAACATTTATCCAGAAGAGGTGTTTCTTTGTAAATCATGTGATTATTTTCAGGTGTTTGCTGGAAGTCACCAGGCAGACAGCATTTCCTGGTGTCACACAAGTGCCTCCCTGTGCCCCTCATTCCGGCCGTCGTCACCGGGTCTGCCTTTCCCACTGTGACCCCTTTCATCACTTGCCAGCCCCTGCCCGCAGTGTTCTTGTGTAATCTGTTCACGGGGGACCGTCAGGATGCAGTGTGTGAATCCAGTCTGGCACCTAGCTGCACACTGGCGGAGATGGAAATCTGTGATCGCAGCAGTGAAGTACGCTCAAGCCGCGGGGGCTCGGGGCTGCTGTGGCTCGAATGGGGCCGAGCAGGAGGGCGCCACTCCCGCCCCACGTTGGGTGGTGGGTTCTGTTTACGTGGTGGTGGTCTCTGAAAGGGACCGCCCAGCTCCTTGATGAGCTGTGCTGCCTTTCTGGAACTACGGAGACAGAAGAGCCTCTTAGTACGACTGTTGGGGCTGAAGGCAGTTGACGGGGAGGAGAGATGTTTGCAGTGGCGACAGGAGGTGGCCTTTTGACCAAATAGATCAGTTTCTGTCCTGTTCGTGGTTGATGTTTCTCTAGATGACATGTTGATCTGAGTTATAGAAAGAGGTTCTAAATGTGTCACTTAAATGCGCAAAAGAATTCCAGTATACCAAGTTTAAAGGGATGATTTAAATGCCGTACAGTAAATTAAATATATAGAATTTTGAATTTCTGCCTTGCAGTTTTGTCCTGGCTCATATTAACCAATGACTCCATTCTGTTCATAATCTTGAACACCAAGATGCACCCTCCCCTATTTGCTTGCTTTCACTTTGCAGTAGTCAGTCAGGTGAAAGACACCCGAGTGAGTGGGCGACAGCCAGGGCTTGTCTGCTGAGATCGCTGGGTCTGTCGAAATTGGAGGATGGCTGTTTCTGCGAGGAGGGTGCAGGAGCCCACCTGGCCCTCCCCAGAGCTCACCTGAGCCTCAGGGCCTGGCACCTGACAGAAGTGAGGTGGGCAGGGTGCCGCGTGCATGGCATTTAGGGCTCGGGCATACCTGCTGGGGAGTGAGGAAGCCCTGCTTTCGTACAGCAGCCCTGAGGCCACAGCTACAGTCACGATCACCTGTGGGTCACTCATCCATTCATCAGGTATTCCTCTTGGTGCACGTTGCTGGGTCCCCAAGGCACGCATAGGGCATGGAAACTCGCAGGTATCCCGTCAGTGTTCAGTGAGTGGGTTCGTGTGCACCTGTCACTGTGCTGGGCGATCCAGGTTCTGTTAGACTTGGTGGTCCTCACCTGCAGAGGATAGAAAGTAGACTGATGCTGGGTTACCTGTGTACACACACGCACATGCACACGCACACGCACACGCACACAGCGGAGCCGGGCGGAGGACCCTTCAGCTGCTGTGCGTCCTGGCTCCAGGACCCGGGTTTCTATCCGAGCAGGATGTAGGCAGAGAGCCTGGAGTCTCCCACCTTTTCGAGGGCCCATGCAAATATCGGAAACAGGGAAAAAATGATACTGCCCCACGAGAGGAGAAGAAAGCTGCAAAATGGAAATGAACACATGTAACGAAAGGTCACAGGACTCAACAGCACATCAACTAGTCAACCCCAGCCATCGTCTCCCATGGGATGTGGTGTGGCCCCCGAAAGTGCTGGCGTGGCCCTGGGCAGCCTGCAGTGCCACCTGCTCCCTAGGGAGGAGCTGCCCAGCCCCTCTGGGCGGGCATCCAGGCTTCTGCACAGCTCTACCTGCCCAGGAAGGTGTCCTGGGTCCCAGCACCCAGCCCGGCCCAGGCACACATCAGGGGGTGGGAGAAGGTGCCCCTTCACCTGAAGAGCAGGGACAGAAAGGGGCCACTGCCAGCCTGGGTCTGTGCTGGGAGCCAGCTCTTCTGGAGCATCTCTCTACAGAGAGCCCCACCTGGAGTCAAGTCACTACTGTAGTTGAGGAAACTTTTTATAGGGCTCTACTGTGTGTGGGAAACTCATCGTGGATCCTGGTCAGAGCCCAGGCACCCCTTCTCCAGGCTCTCCTCACACATCTTCCCAGTGTTTTGGGAGGAGGTTTTGCTACAACACGTCTAGTTTTCTGCTTCCTACCTTCCTGCACCAGAGTTAAACTTCGAAACACACATATATTCCCTCATCTTTTTCCTCTTCCCTCTCTCCCATCTGACTCTCCCCTCCACTTCTCTCTCTCCTTCTTTTCCTTCTTTTTTTCTTAAATGGGATAGTGATATCTGCCATCTGCACTTTGGGCTGTTTCAAATGAAATGTGTAAGGAGGGCTTCAGCAGAGGCGTCAGGGCACAGGGGTAAGGGGAGATGCCCAGAGGGTGTGCGGCCCTGTATCAGTGCTCCTCAACCTCCAGGGAAGGAAGTCGGCCCCAGGAAGCCCTGCGCCCAGCCTGCCCTGTCCATGGCCTCTGTCCTTTTAGGATCTTCTCAGACACTGTCAGTCAATAAATACTGAGAAGTGAGGTGTGGTCTGAGATGAACATGGCCGCAAAGCACAGCAGGGAGGTGGTCCAGGAGGCCAGGCAGACTGGGTACTGGTGGCTTTTCAGGGGCGGAGCGGAGACAGTAAGGATGTGGCCAGAAGTACAGAGACCCCAAGCAAAGCCCCATCCAGGAACTCCTGTCCATTGAAGGAGCCAGAGGGCTCAGACCTTTTGGTGAACAGTTCGCTGCCAAGACTGGAGGAGGGCAAAGGTGCTCTCTGGGGGGAGATCCTGGGGGATCTGTGTGGAGGTGGGCTGCCCTGAGGGCCTCCCTGGTTCTTGGGGGGCAGCTGACAGGCAAGTGCAGCCCTTTGGCGGCAGCCCGAGGGTGACTTGCTGCCCTCAGGCCCGTCGCCTTTCAGAATCTCTGAAGTGATTGATGGTTCCCTGCAGACAGCAGTTTCCAGATTCAGTGCCGTGTGTGCTTGTTGGGGAGGGCTGACCTCTTCCTGGACCTGCATGGGCAGGACAGACTCTCGGGCCCTCCTTTCCCCAGGCCTCTATTTGGTCTCCGAAGAGAACGCCTTTCTCTTCCTTCATCTATGGAAGGGCACAGCCTGCCAGGCCCCGCCGTCCAGTTGTTGGCACCATCCCCCAGCCTGGGTCTGGAAGAGCCAGGCAGCCAGCGGCCGCGGGACTGAGGACGAACAGGATGTACTCCCTTTCTTGCCTGTGAACAAGCAGCTCTGTTCTGTTGTTTTATTTTATATTCAAACAGGCTTAAAAACACTTCTTGACACTCATCTCCCAAACTGTCATTTTTTTTGAGATAGTTGACGAGCATACATACACCGTGTCTTCCAGAGACTCTGATTTACACCCTGTGGTGGGCACTCCCAGCACAACTCTGACGCTTGATCCTGACTCGGCACGGTTCCCTGACACTCCTGACGACCACTGGCAGGGTGCTAGGTTTCAGACCATCCTGACAACTGCCCCTCCATCCTGGCGAAACACAGCAGCTAAGGAAAATGTGCTGCAGAATAAGAGAAAAGGACGCATGATCTCTTCTTTTAAAAATGTGTTTCTCAGCATGTTCTCTGGCATAATTTCTGCACTTGTGGATAGTGCCTCTCAGCCTTTCATGAAATTTCTGCCTCTTACAAATGTGGAAAAAGTAGAGGCTACTTTAAATTATAAAGACAAGCTTTAATCTAGTCCAAGAAGCTGGGGGAAATAGACTGCTTTTCTTGCTTTCAGCCCCATTTCCCTCCCTAATGTTAAATACGGGTTTTTCTCCCATTTTAGAGGGTTTTCTTTGTAGAATATGAATGAGTTATTTACTGGGTAACAAAAAAACAAGCCTTTTAAGTACAAATGGAGCTTTGGAGATCTCTCAGTTTGAAAGACTGATCTCTGCATAAACACAACTGTTTCTCCATATTGCTGGGAACTCTGCATCCAGCTGTTGGGCCACAATTTTCTATTACGATTTTTATAATATGAAACACTGGCTAATAGCTCAGCAGAGAAGTGTTTGGGCACAGTAGCAATAGGGAAGTGTTTACATTGCCTTATCTGTGTTGATGAGCAAAGAATAGTAATTTTCTACAGAGTTGCTCTAATCTGATTAATAAAATTAGGCATTGCATATTTTCATTCACCTACATTTTTTTGAGCTCATGTCAACCAGTAGCCTCATTTCAGTGCTTCAGTTTTCCTTATTAAATGTCTGGTTGTACTTGTTGCCTTTTAAAGCGCAAAATCTTAACAGCAAGTCTTTCTTTTCTCTGTGTGTAAATGAACGACGTAACCAAGACTGTCTGCCACGGGGATAGTTTGGAGGTCACTGTGCACCTAGGGCCTTCCACTCGGAGTGACTGGCTGTGGAAGGATGGAGCCATTACCTACAGAAGTACCCTTTGGGGCCTTCAGAGCCGGACTGCTTGAGGTGTACATCCCTGTAGATGGGGCCTGTAGATGGGGCGTGTGAAACCCTCCTTCCCTTCAGCCCCACCCCACCCCAGGGTTTTAAGACAAAACTGGATTAGTGAATTCATGGCCTGACGGGCTACACTTCACATCCCCGCGTGCACCTGTCCCTGGCGTCGGCCTGGCCACGGGGCTGGGAAGTGCAGTTTCCCGTTGCTCATGGCCCATCCTGCCTGCTGTGATGGGAGAGAGGAGAGTGAGCTGGAAGAGGCTGAAAGAAACATTGCTCAGATGCAAAGTCAGATGATTGTCTTCTCTAGGAAGCTCCCTATTAAAAATCTACATGGCTATTGAGAAGTATGCTGCTGTTTTGTAATTGAAGTTAGGCCATGTTTAACCTGTATAATATCTGCTTAAAAACCCTGGATATATTTTCTGTCTATTTCTGTGATTCACTTAATTGGCACTCCGTTGCAGCTTCCATGTTAAAATCAGTGTATCAAACAGCATGCCTGCTCTTCATTCTCATGCTATATTTTTCATTTATTCTGAAGGTCAGATGAATATGTTCAAATTCTGTTAGCATGTTGGAGTCAGAAATGAAAAGATGACTTAACTTCTTATAACTTCTAAAAGAATCATTCAGTGTCAGGAAACTAGCCTGTGGGAGTTACGGACAAATGCACAGTCCTGAATATTTTCAGCTATTAAAAATAAGTAAAAGGGATGACAATTAGAAGGGTGGGTTATGATTTTGGAGACCTACTCTTTTATCACTTGATGGATTCTGCATCCTTGTTCTGGTTGTGGAGGGCAGTATTTTGTGCCATTTATGCCCTCACTGGCTCACAACACACAAAACCCACATTATATTTGACATCAGGCTCAGTACCTGTTGGTGGAGGACATGGAGCCAAAAGGAAACGGGATTTCCTAATAAGGCTTTTGGCTTGGCAGGGGATTTTTGTGGGAAAGACACTACATTTGTTGAGGCAATTTCTTCCTCTTCACTAAGAGCGTTTTTCTCTATTTCTCAAGCAGTGCTGAGTTATGGACATGTTTGTAAACTGTAATGTTGCAAGTTAGATAGCCCTCTCTATCTAAAATCTCAACCTCGTCATGCTCTCTGCCCCCTTTGCTGCTTTATATTCTTTCCTTATCACTTGTACTAATTAACATACTCTGTATTTTACTTATCTTTCTTATTTTGTCCCCTCTCCCAGATGTTACTCCAGGAGGGTAGATATGTATGTTTAATTTACTGGTGTGAACTACAGTCAGTACTTAGAACAGTGCCAGAGTGTACAGTTAACATGTGTTGAATGAAATAATGATGCTCAGAGCATAGTTTTTATATAGTAATACATCTTTTGAAATTAATTATCTTTTTAAGAAATAATGAAATTGTAATTCAACATAAAGAAGTCAACCAGTGTAATACACCACATTTTAAAAAATGAAGGAAAAAAACACGCTTATCTCAATAAACAACAAAAAAGGCATTTGACAAAATCCAGCATCCTTTCATAATATAAACACTTAAAAAACAGGTGCAGAAGGGAACTTCCTCAACAAAATAAAGGACGTTTATTAAAACCCACAGCTAACACCATACTCAATGGTGAAAGACTGAAAGCTTTCCCCCTAAGATAAGGAACAAGACAAGGATGCCAGTTTCACCACTACTATTCAGTATCGTACTGGAAATTCTAGTCAGAGCACTTAGATAAGAAAAAGAAATAATAATCATTCGAATTACAAAGAAGGAACTAAAACGATCCCGATTTGCAGATGACACGATCCTGTTGCAGAAAATCCCAAAGAATCCGCACAAAAGGTACTAGAGCTAATACACAAATTCAGCAAAGTTGCAGGGAAGAAGATTAACACAGAGGAACCCATTGTTTCTATATGTGTGCAGTGAACAATCTGAAAGGAAATTAAGAAAGTAATTTTATTTAAAATAGCATCTAAAAGAAGAAAATAACTAGAAATAAATTCAACCAAGGAGGAAAGACTTGTACAGTGAAACCTATGAAACACTGCAGACAGAAATTTAAAGAAGCCTTAATTAAATGGAAAGCCATCATCACATATTCATGGGCAGGAAGACTTAATATTGCTAAGATGTCAGTACTACCCAAAACGATCCACAAATTCAGTGTAACCCCTACCAAAATTCCAGCAGCCTTTTTTTCCCACAGAAATGCAAAAGCTGATCCTCAAATTTGTACAGAATTGTAAGGGGTCCTAAATAACCAAAATAATCTTGAAAAGGAACAAAGTCAGAGGACTCACACTTCCCAATTTCAAAATTTATAAAGCTACAGTAATCAAAACAGTGTGGTACTGGTATAAGGATAGACATAAATTCTATTCTCAGTGGAATAGCATTGAGAGTCTGGAAATGTATACCCATACATCTATGGCCAACTGATTTTTGACAAGGTTTCAAGTCCATTCAATGGGGAAAGAATAGTCTTTTTAACAAATGGTGCTGGGACAACTGAATTTCCACATGCCAGAGAATGAACTTGGAACCCTACCTCACGCCAGATGCAAAAATTATCCTAATAAGAGTTAAAACCACAAAACTCTTAAATGAAAAGATAGAGGGAAATCTTCATGATCTCGGATTTGGCAGTGAATTCTTAGATATGATACCAAAAGCATGAGCAGCAAAAGAAAAAATAAATTGGTCTTCATCAAAATTAAAAACTCTTGTGCATCTAAAGACATTATCAAGAAAGTGAAAAGACATCCTACAGAATGGGAGAAAATATTTGTAACTCATATATCTGATAAGGGCTTACTATCCAGAATATATAGAGAACTACTAAAACTTAACAAAAAGACAACCCAATTTAAAAATGGGCATAGGACAGCAAAGAAATGATAAATAAAATGAAAAGACAACGTACTGAATGGGAAAAAATATTTGCTAATGGTATATCTGATAAGGGGTTAATATCCAAATGTCCAATATAAAGAACTCATATAATTCAGTAGCAAAAAACCCAAATAATCCCATTTTAAAATGGGCAAATGACCTGAATAGACATTTTTTCAAAGAAGATATACAAATGGCCAACAAGTACATGAAAAGATGCTCAGCATCACTAATCATAAAGGAAATGCAAATCCAAACCACAGTATCACCTCACAGCTGTCAGAATGGCTATCATCAAAAAGACAAGAGATAACAAATGCTGACGAAGATGTGGAGAAAAGGAAACCCTTGTGCCCTGTTGGTGGGAATGTAAGTTGGTCCAGTTTCTATGGAAAACAGTATGGAGATTCCTCGAACAATGGGAAATAGAACTACCATATGATCCAACAATTCCACTTCTGGGAATATATCTGAAGGAAATGAAAACACTGTGTCAAGGAGATATCTGTACCCCATGTTTATTGGCATGATTTACAGTAGTCAAGACATGGAAACAGGGGCTTCCCTGGTGGTGCAGTGGTTGAGAACCCACCTGCCAATGCAGGGGACACGGGTTCAAGCCCTGGCCCGGGAAGATCCCACATGCTGCGGAGCAACTAAGCCCGCGTGCCACAACTACTGAGCCCACGTGCCTAGAGCCCGTGCTCCTCAGCAGTAGAAGCCACTGCAGTGAGAAGCCCACGCACTGCAACGAAGAGCAGCCCCCCACTCTCCACAACTAGAGAGAGCCCGCGCGCAGCGACGAAGACCCAACACAGCCCAAAAAAAAAGTCATGGAAACAACCTAAGTGTCTATCAACGGATGAATGGATAAAGATAATGGGTGTGTGTGTGTGAGTGTGTGTGTGTGTCTGGAATATTATTCAGCCACAAAAAGAAGGAAATCCTGCCATTTGCAAAATGATGGATGGATCTTGAGGGCATTATGCTAAGTGAAATAAGTCAGACAGAGAAAGACAAATACTGTATGATTTCACTTATATGTGGAATCTAAAAAAGAAAGAAAGAAAAAACCCTCAACATAGAAACAGAGATCAGACTTGTGGTTACCAGAAGCGGAGGGTGGGTGGGGGAATGAGAGGGAGGTGGTCAAAAGGTGCAAACTTCCAGTTATCAGATAAATAAGAACAAGGAATGTAATGTACAACACGACTGTACTTAACACTGCTCTGTGGTTTATATGAGAGTCGTTAGGAGTGTAGATCCTAAGAGTTCTCATCACAAGGAGAAAAACCATTTTCTTTTTCTGTTTTTGTCTGTGTAAGATGACAGATGTTGGGCTTCCCTGGTGGCGCAGTGGTTGAGAGTCCGCCTGCCGATGCAGGGGACACGGGTTTGTGCCCCGGTCCGGGAAGATCCCACATGCCGCGGAGCGGCTGGGCCCGTGAGCCATGGCCGCTGAGCCTGCGCGTCTGGAGCCTGTGCTCCGCAACGGGAGAGGCCACAACAGTGAGAGGCCGCGTACCGCAAAAAAAAAAAAAGTGCAGTTGCTGTGGAAAAGTTTGACAGCTCCTCAAAAGCTAAATGTAGAACTACCATATAACCCAGGACTTCTGCTCCTAGTTATAGACCCCAAAGAGTTGAAAACAGGAACGTGAACACATATTTGTATACCAGTGTTCATTGTAGCATGATTCACAACAGCCAAAAGCTGGAAACATTCCAAGTGTCTATCAACTGATGAATGGATAAATAAAATGGGGTATAAACTGGAATATTACTCAGCCATAGAAAGGAATGACATTCTGATACAGGCTACAATATGGATAATTCTTGAAAAACTTCATGCTAAGTGAAATAAGCCAGGCACAAAAAGACAATTATTGTGTAATTCTACTTATATGAGATACCTAGAATAGGCAAATTCATAGAGACAGAAAGTAGATTAGAGGTTACCAGGAGCTGGGAGAGGGGAGAGTGGGAACTTACTTGGTTGCAGAGTTTCTGTTTGGGATGCTGGAAAAGATTTGGAAACACATAGTGGTGATAGTGGGACAATAGTGTGAATGTAATTAATACCACTGAATGTATACTTAAAATGGCAAAATTTGTTATATATATTTTATCACAAAAGATTAAAAAAAGAACGGAATTATTTGGAATGGAAATAATAACATTGAGTTTTATTTCTCCTTCTCCAGTCTGTCTCACAGATCTGGGGATCGAAAGAGATTGAATAATAAACTCCTTCTGCTGTGACTGTATTTGACAAGAAAGTAATATTCTGTAGACCCTCGACATCTGAAGGGATGTACCTGAAGACTTTTGCAGATCTCTGAATAGGAGGCTGCAGAAATGTTTGTAGAGTCTCCTTCTGTCCAGAATTTTCAGAGAAATAAGTGTTTCCTGTGTATTTTCTCACCCTCAAGTTTAACGGTCATGTTTCATGAAGAAGAAACATTTTCAGCATTTTGCAAGTGTGTGTAAGGATGGTTAGAGAGTAAAATCGTCAGGTTGAAATGCAGGTCCCAGCCCTCCAGCCACTCCCTCGCCAGCCTGGGGTTTGAGCACAACCCTCACAGCTCACGACTCGGATTCAAGCTGGAGCAAAATGGCCCAGCCTGAGGCCCCTGGGTCGGAAGCTCCACGAAGGATGCGGTCACCTTTGCCCCGCTGGGCGTGGGACATGGAGGTACCTGCAGTGAGTGGATGGCTCCTCACTCTCGAGGAGCTGAAACCTCAGCCCTCAATCTGTGCCTGCTCGTGGTGGTTCTGTGCAGGATTACTTTCCAAGGTTCTGAGTGGAAATTAGGAGTGTGATCTGAAAAGCTCAGTGTTGCCGTGGGGACACAGCTTCTTGCTTCTGTCACCCCATGCCAGTGCTGAAAGACAGGGTGTGAGGAGGTCATGTCCCCCTCCCCCAGTTGACGCCTGCCCCTTGGCCGCAGAAGCATCTTCCTCACTGGCCGGTGCTGACCCTGCCTTCAGCTTCCATCTCTCCCCAAGGTGCTGGGAGGCCAGCAAGCCCACTGCGACCCCTCCCGGGACACGTGCCCCTTCCTCTTGCTGCTGACGCTGCAGCCATGCTCAGTGCTGCCCGCTCCCTGCCCCCTGCCAGGCTGACAGGCGGAGAAGCTTGTCTGCACGCCCTCCTCCGGGGTGCTTTCCTGAAGGTGCAGAGCTTTGTGGGAAGTCCTCTGGATCACTGACAGTGGCATCATGGGTATGCAGCCCTTAGTGTGTTCCAGCGACGGGTGCTGGTCTCCCTGTGGGCTGATCTGTGGCCTTTCAGTGGGTCCTATGCCTGTGTCTTACCACCAGTGTCTGCCGCAGACTGAAGGCTGCCTTTTGTAGCCTCAGAGGGGCCCAGCATAAATGGGCATCTCTAAGACTCAGGCTCACGACCTTGGTCTGGTTGAGGCCAGGTGCAGTCATCATAGAACGTGGATCAGGATCCCACCGTAACAGTCTGTCGCTGCATGAGTGCCGCACGCATGAGGGTGTGAAGCACTTAGCAGGCTCCCCCACAGAAGGCGGCGGCGTCACCATCAGGAAGAAGCCAAGCACTGCTTTTCTATTTTAAGGGGGAGAAAGAGGGAGGAAAGGGCTGAGGCATTTTGGAAAAAGGTTCTCCAATTTTCCATGCATCAGCTGACTCCATCCTCTGAGATTCGGAAGACCTGGGATGTTCTGAGCGTTTGTGTTTCTTACGAGTCTGCAGATGCTGCTGCTGCCGCCACCGCCATGTTGCAGGGACCACGCTCGACAGACTACTCGGCAGAAGGGCAGAAGCACGAGGGAGCTGGGGAGGCAGCAGAAGAGGGGGTGCCCGACGTGTGGCTTCCGTTCTGCCCTGTGAGACACACTGGAGTCTGAACAAAGCAGCGGCGCCATGGAAGCTGCAGGAGCCTGACCTGCGGAGGCTGGAGACGAACCTGAGGGTGTGGGCGCCCCCGGCTGACGCACAGCCCCCGAGATGAGACGGGCTCCTCCTCTGTTCCCGTCCTCACTGGCTTCTTACCTAACATGCACCTGCCTAGCGTGCCGGACCTGAATGTTGGCAGAAGGGGATGGAGAGGGAAGCCCATGTCTACCTGTTTTTAAAAAATATTTGGGGAAAAAAAAATATTTGGGGGCTTCCCTGGTGGCACAGTGGTTAAGAATCTGCCTGCCAATGCAAGGGACACAGGTTCGAGCCCTGGTCCGGGAAGATCCCACGTGCCGCGGAGCAACTAATCCCATGCACCACAACTACTGAGCCTGTGCTCTAGAGCCCGCGAGCCACAACTACTGAGCTTGCATGCCACAACTACTGAAGCCCTCACACCTAGAGCCTGTGCTCCGCAACAAGAGAAGCCACTGCAATGAGAAGCCCGCACACCACAATGAAGAGTAGACCCCGCTCAGTGCAACTAGAGAAAGCCTGCACACAGCAACGAAGACCCAACGCAACCAAAAATAAATAAATTAAAAAAAATTTTTTTAATAAATAAAAATGTTCAAAGATAATGTTTTTAATTTACTCATAATCTTAGCATGTCATTAACGTTCTCTGAACAGCATTTGTTTGTAGAAATCAACATTAATTAAGCTTCCCAACTGAAATGAAAATACTTTACAGGAGTATAGCAAATGCCCCACCCCACCCCATCCCCGCCCCAGGGCATCAGATGGATTTAAACACTTGAAGGCAGAATATAGTTAATGAAAACCCAAAACTAATTATAGCTTAATGATCATATGACAGGTGAGTTGTCATCTTGCCCCACTTGCAGCCCTGGGTGGGAAGGGACGCGCATGCTGCCTGGGTGCTTCCTGCCCTGTGCCCTCTGCCCTCTCCGCCTTCTCTAGTTTTGTTGTAGGCACTTGTCCATCGTCGGGGGTTTCTGAATGAATGCAGCATCCCAGACAAATTCAAACACTTTCAGGGTATTGGCATCCATAGGTCAGGCGGGATGTGTCTGACTCAGCATATGCTCTGGCGGTTCTGAGGACTCAGGCTGATCTAGGAAACGGGTGACCGGGGACTCCGGGTGTGGGGTTGGCTCAGGATTCCAGTTGAGTCTATTAATTGGCAAGAGTATGGGTCCTGTTTGGTCTGGGGTTAAGGGGTTCATGGTCTTTGGGCAACCGCAGTTTTGGGGCCTGAGTTTGCCCTGGGTCTGCCATGGTGCCTTCTGGTTTCTGGAAAGTCCCTAACGTTTAGACCAGTCAAGCGCTCACCTGTCTCCAAAGGGAAATAGGGCAGGTGGGCGAATCCAGGGGCGTGGACGTGGTGCTGTTTTCAGTTCTGTGCTTTGCACTGTTAACCAGACCTTTTTCACATGGGCTGGACAACTCTGCCTCCCACTTGAGGGAGTGCCAGGTTAGCTGTGGCTGATCTCTTCTGGGTTAATTAACGTCGTGTGTTTTGGGACTCATGTCCCAGAGGCCTTCATGTCATAGGGTGCATGTGGATCCTTGTTACCCTCTTAAAAAACATGAGACCTTACGAATGGCCATCTAGACCTCGCCCCACCACCCAGAGCTCACAGCTTTGTCAGGAAAGAATGAATCCACGTGAAACGTCCCAGTGGATCTGATGAGAAAAGGTCTGTTTACCGAGGCGTCATGGAAAACTGTGTGATGGTACCTCACGACTGGAGGTGGGGAGAGACCACTTCTGGGAACAAAACAGTATGTGGGGAGGAACAGAGTTGGAAAGGAGGACGGCGTGTTGGTGGTGGTGAAAGGCTGGTTTCACCAGAATGGAGTTTGTGGGGGAATAGGCACCATAAATTGGATTAATCCGGGGCTCAGACAGTGAAGATCTTCCAGCGCATGACAGCATTAACCCTCGATGTGGCCATTGGACGTGGCTTCTGAGGATGGGGTCGCTTTGTTGTGAGAGGCTGCACACTGGCCTCGGGCCACTTCGGATCCAGACACGTGTTTGGTTTACTGTATATGCTGTTGTCTCTGAGGGTTTTAAAAATTATGAATAAACTGTCAACATTGAAAAAATTAGGAGATTTAACTTTAATCTGGTCAAATTTCTCTTTTGAAAAATGGGCAGATGTAGTAGCCGTTGGGCCAGCATTGTTGGTGGTCCTGGGTGGGGGTTGAGGAGCAGCCGGTTCTCCTCCACGTGAACGACAGAAGCTAAGGGTGGGTGTCATGGGGAACATGTCCTCCTGTTCCCTCCCACCCAGCGCACCTCACTCGCTGAATCGCGGGCCGGACAACTGGCAGTGAGTGCATCTGGCCCTGCATGTGTTTGCCTGGCCTAATATTTCAAAATAAGAGAATGAAGTGATGTGGATAGTATTTGTTAGATTAGATCATGCCTTATATGAGAAAGGTTCTCTACTGACTAACTTTTTTTGTCTTATCCTTTTGGACGTATCAAGTAAAGTTGCTTATGCAAAACACATGAAGGGGGTCAAAATAAATAAGCCCTTGGATGTAACACACAGCATGGTGACTGCAGTTAACAAAACTGTATTGTGTACTTGGAAGTTGCTAGGAGAGTAGATCTTAAAAGGTCCCATCACGAGAAAAAAAATTGTTGACTGTGTGTGGGGATGGATGTTAACTAGACTCACTGTAGTGATCACTTCACAATAAATACAAATATAGAATCACTGTATTACACGCCTGAAACTAATGTTACGTGTCAACTGTGTATCAATCTTTAAAAAAGGTTATTACTTAAATCAATTTTTACAGACATGTTTGAACTTAACCCCACAATTGGACTAAGCTTTTTAGGAGACTAAATTTATATTAATGCTTTAATAATTTGGTGGAGTTTTTCTGAGGTAAAGAATAAAAGAAGGAACACCAGGAGTGAGAAACCCTGATTGTGCCCTGATTTTCCCCAAGAGGGGAACCCATTTTGCCTTCCAGCAAGATGGCTATGGTGTTAGATTTCCTTTCCTCGGTCTGGGTGAAGCAGGGGCTCTGATGTTCCCAGGAAGAGGTGTTTGTGGATGGGAAACAGGCCTGCCTGGGAAAGTAGCACCGCAGCTCCTCCCCACCCACCCATCCACCCTTAGAACCAGTGCGGAAGCAGGAATGCTTCTGGGGAGAGTAGTTTGTGCACCACCTGGAGGCTGAGAGCTGTGAAGCCGACTGAGCAGGCAGAGCAGCCTATGGGAGGGTGCTTAGGGCAGAGGGGGGGGGCTTTCGAAAGCTTTAGGACTATGGACAGAAGACTGGAGGCATTTTCTAGTCCAGCCCCCCTTTTTTCATAGCTGAGAAAAGCTGTGGTCTGGAAGCGAGGTGGTGAGCCCGGGGGCTGTTCAGGTACAGATGTGATACCACTGTTCTGACCATCAGGTCATCATTCCTCTTGGTGAGCTTATGCGCACATTTAGGAGGGAGAAAGGCACACGCCCTCCATGATGGGCAAGCTAGGGCATCCTTCACATCAGTGCAGGCACCGTGGTTGGGGGGACGGCAGCGGCTTTTCCTTGGTCCCTGGCTCTGATGCCCCGTCTCAGGCCAGCCAGGGGCACCAAAGGCGCGTTCCCTTCATCCACTGTTCACAGACCCCCTGGGCTCCCTCTGTCCTGCTCTGGACCCACTTCTAAGAATCGGGTGCAGGGGAACAGCATAGGGACAAGGCAGTGTCCCCTCCTCCCTGACTGCCTGGGCTCGGACTGTGCGCTCTCTCCCCGAGGCCTGGTGGCTCTGTGTCATCTGAGAACCTTGTTAGGAGCCCGGAACCCTGGGCCCCCCCCTCAGACCCACAGCATCCCACTCCTCCCTTGAACATGGGCCCCGGTGGTGAGCATGCACATCCAGGCTGAGATATGCCACCCTGGGTGAGCCCCCAACTCCTGTTTTCCTTCCATCCCCTCTGACCATCAGCCAGGGTTCTGGTTGGAAAACAGTCCAGCTGTGCCAGTTCCTCGCCTGGAATCCTCACCAGGCTCCGTGTTGCTTACCACACATGAGCCCCTTGGCAGTGGCCCCCACCTGACTCCCCGGCACCCCTCATCCCTCTGTGATCTCCTGAGTCCCTTGCACTGATTGGCTTATGGAGGACTCCCCTCCCCCCACCCCTCAGCTCAGCACCCATCCTGCTTCGAGGCTTTGCTCAGACTTCACCCTCTGGAGCGCCATGCCCTCGTGGGCTCTGTGCCTGCTGTCCACGTGGCCCTCGGGCTGCTGTGATGCCAGCATGTATATGCTTTCTGCAGGGTCACAGGCTGCTCTGAGGGTGTGGTGACAGCCCCCATAGCCGAGTGGGCTGTTTCAAAAGAGCCACAGCAGTGGATTATTAGACCCCAAGTTCAGCATCAGGTTTTCCGCGAGAAAAGCTTGAGAGTCACTAGTGTTGTGCATCCCTCTGCCTGGAGAGCTGCCTGGGCCTTTCAGAGGTTTCTGGATGAGGATCTTCTGCAGTGGTGCTGGGTGGCCTGGCCTGCCTTCATGATGCTGGTTTGAGTGGCGACCAAGATAAGCCAAGCCCCTGAGCTCGGAGATTCTGGGAAGTTCTTTGTAAATGTCTCACCTCCTAACAAGGTCTAAACCAATATCCTCTGATTTTGCCTTTTTAAAAATAGAAACTTGGGTGCCCAGACCTCAGGAGGAAGGAAAGAACTGTTCCCAGAGCTTTGAAGGCTGTGGTTGGAGTGGAGTCTGATGTGGCTGCGGGTTTGGGGTCGTCCGGGGACTGAGGAAGGAAAGGGAGAGAGGCTGGGCCTCGGAGGGGCAGCTCTGTGTCATCATCCCTGATGCTGAGTGTTCGGGGAGCACAGAGGCCCGCGTGGAGGGGACGCGTGTAGACAGGAGCTGCGGACTCACAGGAAGCACAGTAGACGGATAGGTGTCAAGGTGAATGACTTAAAGAGTGGACTTCATCATATAGTACTTTTCAGGATTTAAAAAACTAAAGATTTGTTCTAACAAGCAGGGTTAGGTGCTTTTTTGGCTTCTTTATTTTAGGGAAAATAATCTCTCATGATGAAATTATATGGCTTCCTTGCCTTGAAAGTTACTTGGGGTAAGACACTGTCAAACCACGCAGGCACTCACTTCGGCTCTCATGGCTGGGTCTTCTGGGTCCAGCCGACTGTCCCAGGCACATGTATCACCTCACGCGGGGGCTCCGGCCATTTCTGCCCCTGGGGCTAGAATGCCATGTGCAGTGTTGTTGCTGTGGTTATTGATTTCTATTTCAAATGAGTCTGACATATAACTATGTAATTGTAATTTGGAAAATCAAATTAGGTTTCTTATTCTCATTGGGGAAGTATTTGATTACTTTGGCAAAGGAGGGAATCATAGAGTAACTTATACCAAAATAAAATTACTAAAAATATTGTGTAAATATTTACTATCATGTAAAAGTTCAGTATTTTCAAATTTTTCCTTTTTTTTTTTTTCAAATTTTTCCTCTTAATTAACAACATCCTGAATAGAGCTTCATAATGTAGAATAATTTTTTTTAAGTTAGATTTGGGCCATGACATGTGATGACACGTGTCAGAAACAAAGGACCTGAAGTAGAACATAGAAAGTCACTTCAGCTGCATACACACCCACATCCCCTATGTCCAGTCTGTCGCCACGTCAGCCAGAGGGGCGCGGCCAGCATCAGCATCCAAGGAAGAACACACAGCGATCACCTGAGCAGAAATCCAGCATTTGGTGAAGCCCTGTCAGCCTTCCCAGGAGATCTGACCTGGACGCAGTGAGTGCGGGTCTTAGGGCCAGAGGCAGACGTGTCGTGCCGGCGGGGAACTGGCTTCAGTCCTGAGCATGTCCAGCTGTCCCCCGACTCCTTCCACAGCCGTCCTGAGCTGGGTGGGCTCACTGCCTCCGGGGAAGAGGGCGTCTGGCTGAGGAAGCGTGGACGAGGAGACCCTAACCCATGACTGCTCGCTGGACAGATGAGGTGATTTGCACGCAGCCCTGAGGAGCAAGGTCTCTGCAGATGGAGGCTGAGGTTGGACTCCGGCTGTGCTCCCGCAGTGGCCTGACTTCTTAGGTTAACCCTGGGGTTAACCTGGCCCAGCACGCCTGGGTGCCCTGCCCGCTCACTGGGTTCTCACTGCTGACAGGCTTAGGTGCTTCAGTGCTAGAAATGTAATAATTTTCCCCATACGTCAGAGAGTACTGTGTGATATAATTTTTATATTAAGGACCCAGGATAAATAATATCACCACAAAAAAGAAGAACAGGAATCATCAATTGTGATTGAAAATACAAAAAGATAAAGTCTTATTAATTGCTTTAAAGGGAGCCTTTTCCCTTCTTTTCTCCTGGCTTAGTGTTGTAGTAATCCAGAAGCTGCCTCTGCTGAAGTAGCTGTTGATAATTACCCAGGGTCTGGAATGTGCCAGCCACTTGGAAAGATCAAGAACTAAGAAGTAATCCTGGAAACTGAATTTTAACCTCACTATCTGCTCTCCAAATACTAACCAGATGGAGCTTTGGAGACCATCTAATGAGGAATTAGTTACCAAATACACACCGTTATTTCCCCAGGCACCCTGAGCACTGTTAGCATGGCCAGTGCCAGGTATGAAAGCTCTTGCATGTTGCTGACGTAGTTCCTGGGGATATGTGACATTATAGGTGATTTTCACATACAAAATAATTTTGCTACACATTTATTTTGGTTATTATTACTTTTTTATGAGCTGTCCCTGAACTGAATGAAACAGTTTGCTTTCTCCAAAGAATTGGAAGTGTACTTGCAGCTGACTGAAAACAAAAGCCGTGTGGAAAAGGTTGCAGATGGGTTTTGTCACATGCACAGAAAACCCATAAATTGTTCAGGAGAAGGGATATGATGTAACCAAAAGTGACCAAAGCTTGTTCTGCCAGGGAGAGTGAAGAAAGGACAGAGAGATGGCAAAAGAAGAAGTACCGCATGTGCCTTGTCCCCGTCTGCAGTAGGCGTTCTCCAAGGGCTGGAAGCAAGGAAAGAGCCCTCATTCCCATTATGTCTCTCTGTTTTTAAATTTTTTATTAAATTAGTGTATACATTAGAAAAGTGCATATATCAAACCCTGTATTTTTTATACATTGAATACCTGTACTAAATGCCACTGAAATGTTCACTTTAAAGTGGTTAATTTTATATTAATGTGAATTTCACCCCCCAAAAAAAAGCAGTAGCAGAACTGGACCAGCCACCTATGGAGCTCCCTCGAACTGGGTTTTTCTGGGAATATGGGAGCAGAATTGCGGGGGCCAAGTGGTGTCGGCGTCCCCTGGGGCGGCAGACGCAAGCCGGGTGTCCTCAGGCCTCATCCTTCAGCCGCTAGTGGGGGCGGCAGTGGTGTTACACTGAGGCTTCATTCTGCATTTCCTAGATGACTTAGTGACTATTTCCTATGTTTATTAGTCATTTTAATTTTTGTAATTCTGTTTTAAATAAAGACCTTTTTTTCCTTTGTAAAATTTCTACGAGGGCAGTCATTTTTCTTCCATTTCCCAGCCAGACTCCAGCTCAGCAAACTTACAGACTTTGGTCCCCATCTCCAGGAAGCATGGCACCGGCCTCCATGGTGGCCTGGCGCCCATCCAGCCTGGTCGGCCGTTCACCCCTCTTACCTGCAGGATGCCTGCAGGTGGGCGTTTGGCTGCAGGCATCCCTCAGGCTTTGCTGCTTGGTTGGAGCTCAGGAACGTGGGGGAGAAACACGGAGATTCACCTTCTGAACGAACACCTGGGTCTCCGAGAGTCACCCCCACCATTGAAGGAACATAAACATGACCTTTTCCTGGCCAGATTTGGCCTGTGGGGCCGCGAACCTTACAGAATGACGAACTGCATGTCTGAGTCCTCCCTGGATGCCTGTCCACCTGTATTCACTCTGCTGTGGACTGACAGTGAATCGGGGTCAGAACTATGCAGCAACGTCAGTGATCTCTATTGTGTTGTTATATGCATAAAAGATAGTATGCGGTGCTTGATACAGCCAGTCAAACCACTGGCCATCCACAAACTGGTGGTGGAAACACCTCTTTTTCTCCGTCAGTGACTAATGCAAGCCCCTTTGTCCTGCACAGCCAGTGACCCAAGAGCACCAATGTGCTCATCAGCTTTGGCTGAGAAGGCACAGACCTTCACACTGTCCCCTAATACTGGACTGAGAAAGAGGAGATCCATTTTCTTGCCCTTTAGTTCTAGATCCTATTCCTTGTCTGTAAAATGGGTATAAAACTCAACCTTTGGGCCCTGTGACATTAACTTTATTACTGCCTATATACAAACCTCGGTACACTCCAGCACTGCTTCTGCTGTAAAATCAAAGGTTAGCATCTTAACCACAGGTTACTATATTACACTTTCCACACTACTGATCTTTAAAGGAAACAGACACAAATTAGGTTCTTTTGTTTTTTTTAAATAAATTTATTTATTTTTTAAATTTTTGGCTACGTTGGGTCTTTGTTGCTGTGCACAGGCTTTCTCTAGTTGCGGTGAGCAGGGGCTGCTCTTCGTTATGGTGCGTGGACTTCTCATTGCAGTGGCTTCTCTTGTTGCAGAGCATGGGCTCTAGGCGCACAGGCTTTAGTAGTTGTGGCACACGGGCTCAGTAGTTGTGGCTCGCGGGCTCTAGAGCGCAGGCTCAGTAGTTGCTCTACGGCATGTGGGATCTTCCCGGACGTGGGCTTGAACCCATGACCCCTGTATTTGGCAGGCGGATTCTTAACCACTGCGCCACCAGGGAAGTACACGAATTAGATTCAGTGGTTTTCAAACATATAAAGTACTGATTCAGCTTTAAATGTGTCTGTCTTAGGGCATCTGACCAAAGCCTCTGTCTTCAAGCTGGACACACACACATGTTTGTAAGTGAACATGATGGATGCATTCTATGAGAGTCAGTGACCACCAGCCACCAGGCTTGGGTCCCAGAAAAAATAATTCTTGGAATTTTAAAATTATCCCAGGTGCCTTCCAGGTAGACATTTGTAACAAAACAGTCTCGTATCAACACAGCACATCTCGACCCTTCATCGTTAACGTCCCTACATGGTGTGCAGCAGGCTGGACAGGGTCTCTGCCTTTTCCATTGTGGGAGGGGGGCCCCACAGGGAATGAGGGACGCGCCATCTGTGAAGCACAGGGAAATGAGTCCTGAGTCCTGAAGACTGTCAGGAATTAGAGGAGATTGTTAAGATCGTGGGAAAACAACCACCTTAAAGTCGGGCGGCCTCCCTACCCAGAATGAGTGTAGTGGGGTCTTTGTGTGGAGGTCGGGGTGACCCAGATGCCCCCCATCCTCACTCTCAATTCTAGTAAAAGATTTTCATGGGCTGAGGTTTCACAGTCAGTAGTGCAGCCTCATGCTTCACAAGTCTTTTGTTGACCTTTCCATCTGACCTGAATCTTTCCTGTGGAAGTTAAGCCATGTTTCCAGTGGAGATAAAGAATCTAGGAGATAGAAATTCAGCTTTAATGTGTCCAGTTAAATTGGGGGTGTTTAGAGTTAGGGGACTCGAGTCCACACTGAACTGGGTCCCATCATGTGATGGTCTCAGAGAGAAAGACATCACACGAGTTTGACTCTTGGTTTTGGTGTTCGAGTCGAGGTCTCCGTGTTGAGGTCAGTAAAGGAATTGGGAGTTCGGGGGAGAGTGTGATTTCAAGGTTTGTGGTGGTTACGGCCACGCTGCTGTGTTCCATTGGCCCGGGCTGAAGCCAGCGTGTAGAAGGTCAGGTGCACAGCCACCTGCTCCAGCACGTCTGGAGGCGGCCAGGCCTGCAGCACCGCCGGGACATGGTCACCAGGCAGCACGGGATCCAGCCTCTTCATTAATAATCTTAGGACTGTGTTTTTATTAGTTTAAAAAAACATTAAAAATGTGCATATGTTCAGGAAACGCAGTTAAGTAGGATGAAACGATGAGTTTTAAAGCTCTAATGTTCAATTAATCAGTAATTTCCATCCAGCCTGTCGCCGCCTCATACTGGGTGTTCTCCGGTCTAAGTAAAGTTTAGGCTCTCAGCTCCTGGGAACTTCCTATCGCTTCTCTTCATCACTGCTTTAAAAAGGGGTCTTTTAGCATTTTTAAAAGGGTGAATGCTGTACACTTTCAACCTTTCTTGTCATAACATGAGATCAAAACACATTTGGGGAGCCTTAATTTTCTTTCATGTGGCAAAAGTCCCCCTCTGGGGAAGAAAGGAGGATGACTTCTAAAAACCAAAGCTATGATGAGAAGTATTTTGTCAGCTAGGGGGTTGGAGGTGGGGGCAGGAGAGGTCCTTTCAGCTGTCAGGATAGAGGAAGTCCTGGTGAGGGGGCCATTGAAGAGACCCTTCTGCCCACGTGCCTTCCCAGCCATGGGGACCCTCCTGGGCCCTTCCTCTTTCATTCTCAGCTCTCTTTCCAATGTTCTTCTTGGGACGAGCAGCCAGCTCTCTGTTCTGCCAGTGACGCAGTCGTCCCCTTTCATCCACAGGTTTGCTCTCTGTGTTTTCAGTTACTGTGGTCAACCGTGGTCCAAAAATATTACATGGAAAATAACAATCTATGAGCTTTAAGTTGCGCACCGTTGGAGTAGCTTGACAAAACCGTGTGCTCTCCTTCCCAGGATGTGAATCACCCTCTGTGCCCCTGTCCTGCCTGTTAGTCACTTAATAACCATCTCAATCAGATGGGCTGTCATGGTATCCAAGTGCTTGTATTCAAGTAACTCTTATTTTACTTAATAATGGCCCCAAGACACATGAGTAGTGATGCTGGTAATTCGGATATTCTCTTACTGTGCCTAGTTATAAGTTAAACCTTATCACAGGTAAGTATATATAGGAAAACACAGAGTATTTAGGGTTCGGTGCTATCTGCGGTTTCAGGAATCCACTGGGGTCTTGGAACATATCCCACTCGGATAAGGGGGGATGATGTGAAAGACAGCACCTTAGTCCCGTTGCTTCCCACCTCCAGTTCCTGTTCCCGTTGACAATGGATTACCTTCCATTACTTTCCTGATTCATAGGGAAGTTTGGTTTCCCACTCAGAGGCACACCTCTGGTGTATAGACATGTTGTCCAAGACTCTGAAATTTGGACAAGTTAGGAATGACTTGAGACTCTTTCTGTATGGAGGATGTTTTGCTCTTTTAAAAAACATTCAGGAACCACTGTGCACGTGGTCTTAGCAGCTGGCTGGGCTGGGCAGCCCTGACCAAGACCCTTGGCACATGTGGGGAGTGGGCTCCTGGCTCCCTCTCCCCATGCGGCAATGTAGGCATGTCAGAGTGCAGACGCAGATGGAGGGTTTCGGGCCTCAGGTGTTTGTTCCTGCAGTTCACACACAAATTGCCCTCAGTGCCTTTAGGGGAAGATTTTGCCTCGATATCACACTTTCTTGCCCCTTCCTGGAATAATACCTGTGGGAGGGGAACATTATTCCCCACTCTCTGGTGAGCGGAGGTGAGACTGGTGAAGGCTTTGACTGTGCCTTGTAGTGGGTCTTTCGTGAACTTGTGTGAAGATGGGCACTTAGGTGCTGACTCCCAGAGCAGAAGTCCTGTCTTTTTAACTGAACTAAGGCTGATGTCAGAGGCCTCATCCAGTAACAACAGGGAACGTTTAAATTAAAGAAGCCTTGAGCATTTCTGTCAATGCTTCTTCTCTAAGCTGATCTGCTACAGCAGAAATGTGCATTGTTGACGGTAACCGCAGAGATGGACCATCAAGGGAGGCCCGTGGGTCCCCGCACTGTGGTGCTGTAACTTGTGAGGCCATAAAGCAGGTTGTCAAAAATGGATGGTGGAGCAGATTTAGATTGTTTTCTGGACAGGAGAAGAAACTTGGCAATCTACTGTGTTTCCAGATATTACAACTATCAAGGCAGCTTGAAGTAGGTTTCAAGACCCTCTCCCATTCTCACCGAGAGGATGAAATGGAGGAAACCCCAGCAGTTTCCAGATTTATAGCCACTAGGACAGGCAGTTGCAGGCAGGGGGAGAGGGGTCTGTGTGCGACCCAGGGTGTGTGAAAGGGATTGCAGGAGGCCAGAGTTGCCTCCCTCATCGTTCAGGGAGACTGGAGGGTGGGGAGTGGGGCGGGAGGCTGACTCTTTTCCTCCCATACCTGCTAACGTGGTTTCAGCAAAACCCTGACTTTCCCATCTTCAGTCTTAAACAGGTACAGTGGTTAAGTATTAATATTAATGAGCATAATAACAATAATAAAACTGGCAGCAGCATCGAATGAATGTGGTCTCCTGTGGTAGAAATATTTACCCAATGTGTCCTGCCAGTTAGAGAGATTTTGGCATTAAACCTAGACATTACCTCATCCTCCTGGGCAGACAGCCGATTGCGATGCTAAGCAAGTCTGCAGAAGTGAAGAGCTGCGTGTACCTGCCTGATTGGCTACATAGCCCAGACCCTGGTGGGAAGCTATTTCTTTGAGCGTCTCTGTCTGTCTGTCTGGGTCTTACCCTTAGTTCCTTTCTTTCTCCCTCCAGCCCTCCTTAGGGTTGTCATTGTCTGTTTTCAAATTGCTGATTTTTTTTTTTTTTAATCTTGAAGGGCACATTTTTTTAATCTTGAAGGGTACATTGTGAAAAGATCTGCCAGCCAGGTGGACAGGTATTAATACACATAGAGAGCTGAAAGATCAGAATTAATGGGAGGAAAGTGAAGTACCTGTGTGTGTGTGTGTGTGTATGTGCATGTGTGCTTGTATGTGTGTGTGCAGACGTCCCCACACTCAGGCACATATGCTTCTCTCACTTTGTAAGAATCAGAGACAGGTTAATGAAACAGGTTTCTTGTTTTGTTTTGGTTTGTTTTAATTCATGATAAATACATGGGGCATTCCACAATGAAGGAGGTTTAATTTCAAGATAATTAGCAACTAAAATAATATTTTGAAACATTTGTAATTATGCTAAAATGTGTTTTTGATACTTCTAAGAAAACATAACAGTTACAATAATTTATTCCACTGGCCTCAAACCTCTCTGAAATTAGTACTGTATACTGTATAGAAGTTCTAGGTAAGCACAGTAGGCAAATCTGAGCTAGAAAGTAAAATCTTTGGGTAATATTGAAAATATTGAGAAGCCTTTGAACTGTCACTAAAGTACCAAATATTTTGTAAATTTTCCAAAAAGGTTATGGAAAAACATGCTTCTGCTCCTAGGACCAGCTTGCCTTTTGTTTTCTTTAGATCTTGACTCAAACTTTCACATCACATAGGTTTTGTGCTATTACTACTAAGTGACTTAGTTTTATCAGTTGGTGTCACATCTTCTAAAATTCCTAAATCGCCTCCGTGTTGGCCCTGATTATTAACCAGCTCTTAGGACTGTATTGAGGTGCATTTTGTGAAAATTTTTTATAAAATGCTCTTATTTGAGTTTAAGTTGTACTAATTTCTTTACACACCCACAAGTGAAGACTAATTATTGGCCTGAGTATTACCAAATTTTTGTGTATGACGTTCATTCCGGCCACTAAATCATTAAAAAAAATGTTAGTAATGTAAGTACTAAGCTCATAGATATACAAGATGGCCATCTAGTAAATTCTTATCTTTTTTTTTTTTTTTTTTACTAAGTCTTAGTGCATGTGAAGGTACATATGTTTATACAGATCCATTCACTGACGGTATTACTTTTTAAAAAATTTATTTATTTATTTTATTTTTGGCTGTGTTGGGTCTTCGTTGTGGTGCATAGGCTTCTCATTGTGGTGGCTTATATTGTTGCATAGCATGGTCTCTAGGCATGTGGGCTTCAGCAGTTATGGCGCGCAGGCTCAGTAGTTATGGCTCATGGGCTCTAGAGCACAGGCTCAGTAGTTGTGGTGCACGGGCTTAGTTGCTCCGCGGCATGTGGGATCTTCCCGGACCAGGGCTTGAACCCGTGTCCTCTGCATTGGCAGGCAGATTCTTAACCACTGCGCCACCAGGGAAGCCCATAAATTCTTAATTCTTAATCACTCTTTACAGAAGACAGATATATCTTGGCGAAAAGATGAAGTCACTTCCTGCTGTTGGCAGAGTGGGCCCAGCTCTGGAGCTTGCTTCTCACGTGTTCTCGGCCATCTTGGGAGGGACTGCCCGCGGGGAGGGTTGCCAGGCCCAGCCTGTGGAGGTGATCTGCTTAAGGAACAGGTCTTCCCGATGCTTCGGGCGGATTCCGACTTCCCCAGGGGCCTCCGAGAGCTAGCTCAGCTGTAGGACATCGTCCCTGGAACGGGTGGTCGTCCCTGGAGCGGCCCCAGGTCCACAGGCTGAGCCCCAACCTCCTCAGACGGCTCCCCAAGGCCCCATGGGGTGGGTCCTTTCTGTCCTGCAGGGACTTCATGTCCAGATGGTGGTTGTCGGTCAGTGGACACAGCAAGCGTCTGCTGTTGTAGAAAGAATTTGGAGGAAATGTGTGAGAATGAAGGGCAACAGCAGAGTTTGGTGTATGAGTCAGGGTTATTTGCTTGTATTGACACGAGTGTGAGTGCTGAGGGTGTTATGTGGAGCTTTAAATTTTGGCTGTGTGTGAATTCTGTTTCTGCGTTTATCTGTGGCCACTATCAACTGATGATGTGTGATAAGAATGTTTACAATTTATATACTGGAAAGGACACTAAGAGGGTTTTTGTTTAAGTTACTTTACTCCATGGTTTTTCCCCTCAGTTACATGGAACATGGTGCAGCATACTGTTATAAATGGTGTTGTTGAAGAACACTGAACCTTGTGCTCCGGCACTATTCCTGTTCTGTGCAACCTTTGGAAACCCTTTTCTGCAGACGGTTGGCAACGTGCATCCCATCACCAGGTACCAGAACACGAGCCGACACGTGTGAGGTTCCCTCTCTAAGTAAAAATGTGTTAAAGACTCTAAATGGGAATTGAGACTTTTTAATATCTTCTGCATTTTTCTTCTTTAAGTATCAAATAAGGGAAACAGATATGAAAAGGAAAGAGGAAGAAAGATCAGAAGGGGCTTTCTTGCTGCAAAGGAGACTGTGGGTTCAGTTTAAAGCAGCTCCACATAAACAGAAGGATCGAAGGTGGGGGGAATCCATGTGGGCTGGAGGGACCAGACAGCAGAGCCTGGGCTGAAGGGGATTTTGTTTCATTCTGGGAGAGCATTGTAGACTATGTCAGCAGAAGATGACAAAGGAAAGGCCATGCTTTAAAGCAGAGTATCCGTCGTCTTTAAGTGAGCAGCTGCGTACTCAGAGGTAAGGAAACTGTGTAGAAGACAGATTTTTTCCTTCTGTGAGAGGCAGGAGTGTGAGACCTGGCCTGGCTATGGGTTAATAATCCGGTGGTGATGTTCCCATGAAGATGCCCCGTTCCTTGCCGTTGCTGTTTGTGATGGATTCTGATTTGGGAATATCCATGCTTCCTGCCAGAGGATTGGGCTGGCTTTGGGCGGGTGGGCAGAGAGGATGGCTTGGAGTCTGGAGAACTGGCTTTGGATTCCAGCTCCACCATGTGGCTTGGACAAGTCTCCGAGTCCCTGTCTCACACGGACACGGTGAGACCCGGACATGGTGGGGACTCCAAGGTATGGTGGTTTCTTCTGAGTAAAGAAATGGAACAGTGTCTCTCTGTTGCCTTAGGCAGTAGGAGCAGGTCACTCCTAACTTCTGTCTTGGCTTCTGCAGTTGTCCCCGACCCCTTCTCTGTGACGCCAGGCTACCTTGGCGGGTCCCTCTGGCTGCCCGTCTCCCCGGCCCCCGCAGCTGTTTCTTCTGTGCCTCCGTTTATGGTGGAGTCACATCTCACTTCAGGCATGGTCACTTCCATTTGCTTTTATCTTAGTGGCCGGTTCTCTCTTCTGATTACCCATCTCTGGGGAGCGTCTTGTGTGTCCCTGGGAGGCGGGCACAGCAGCTACCGCTCGGCTGTTTGGGTGTCGCGGCGGCTCCCAGAAGTGCTGTGACTGGTCCCGGTCATCCTCCTCATCGGCTGATCACACAGCGACCTGTGGGCCCAGGAGCTGGCTGTCCACTGGTGCTTCCTGCAGGTACAGTTACACACCCTGACGGCTGCAATCTGAACCCTGTTGCTAGGCATGGTGTTATTTAACTAAACTGTGGTCACTGAAGTTTCTTCACATCTGAACTGTGTAAAGCAAGGGCAGCCTTTCGGTGTCCGTGTGCAAGAGAGTCACTCGTGTACCTGCCATGAATGATGTTGCTGGGATGCGGGGATAGACAGTTGTGAAGTGTTTTCCAAAGGGCCTGTGCCAGTTTACACTCACCAGTGGTGAGTTCCTTCTGTGCCTCGCCAGCACCGTGAGACTCTGATTTTGTCAGGCTGTCGAGGGTAAAAGAATGACTCACTGCAGCTCTAATTGGCATCTACCTGCTATGTTTATTGGTTCTGGTTTTTCTTATGTGAAATGCCTCTTCAGGGCTTTTTGCCCATTTTCTTGTGGGTTGTTTGGGTCAAGATCTGTGAAGAGTCTGAGTTCTACTGTAGTCACCAGTTTTAGGGATGCTGGCAGAAGACCCCAGACTCCTGGGTTAGAGACTTTATTGCTCATAGAACAAAGAGCATGAACCTCGGCAGATTCTCAAGTTTTCCTCATCTGGGACCCCCGGGGGTGACCACTGTTCACTAAGTTCAGGGACAAATTTTGTTCCACTTTTTCTAGTTGGATGACTCCCCTTGTAGGATCCATGTAAATAACATACCGGTTACTCCTCCAAGAAGTCCCCTGTGTAACCCAGGGAAGCTTCATCTTGGAGAGAACCTGCAGGGACCTGAGGGTTACAGGATCTACTGCTGGTGTTTCCTTAGACATTCTGAGGTCTCCTACGTCCACCTCTAAGGGGCAAGTGACAGTTTTGGAGAGGGTGGCAAGAAGCATAGTCCTGGAGGCACATGAGGGGCCCCTGGAAAGAAAGTGGTGTTTACAGTTGTTGGGCAGTTTTTCTCTCCAGCTGTTTTTAAGGTTTTCATATATGATACTCTGTTCTCCCTATAATACATCTGCATAGATTCCTTTTCCTCAACCTCCTCCTCTTCCTCCACTCCTGCCTTCCCCAGCACCCCCCCACACACCTTCACCTTCTTTTCCTCCATGTTTTGTGAGATTCCCAAATCTGTGGACTGATATCTTTCAACAGTTCTGGAAAATCCTCAGCTTCTGCCTCCCCACGTACTGTCCCTGCCTTGTTCTTTCTTGTTTCCTGTGATTTGCTGTTATTCCTTCTGACTCTGTCCTCCATGGCTCATCCTCTTCTGTGTTTTTCATTTTTGTTTTTCTGTGCTTCATTCTGGATAATGTCTTCTAGTCACTCCTGAGCTGTGTCAATATATTACTAAATCCATCCAATAAAGTTTTGCTTAATTTATTATATTTTTCATTTTAGAAGTTTTTTTGGGTACTTTTTCAAATTGGATTGGTCATTTTTAAAAATTATGTCTTGCTCCTTATACAGAGTTTCCAAATCCCTTCTTTTTAACATACTAATTTTACCTTCTGGATCTGATACTTTTCATTTCTGAAGTCTTTGTGGGTCTTATTCAACTTTATGCTTCTGCTGGCTATCATTCATAGAGCTTTGTTTCTTGTTTGTTATGCAATTTTTTTTTTTTAATGTGAGCTTATATTTCTTAGAACTGTATCTGTGGGAATTCCTGAGGCCTAGGCTGAAGGTGGGTTCTTCCAGGGGCTACATGCATCTGCATCCTCCAGATACTTCGGTGCACCCTCACTCAGCTTTGGATCGTACTGTTTTTTCATTATCATGAGCTCCAAGTTGTTGTAAGGGTATTTTATAACCAAGTATTCTTGTGCAAAGTAGATATCTGGAATCTACTAGGTAAAATGAAACGTGCTAGCAACAGGTGATGAATACATGGGAACAGAGTAGGAAGGGTGTATGAGTTTGAAAACAAAGAATAGTCCTTAACTGTAAGTATCCTCTAAAGGCCCTATAGTTTACCAGTTCTTTCTGAAAATACACTTATTAGGAGCTTGGGCAATGAAGTAAGCTACTAATAATCCCTCAGAGGAATTCAAGAGGATGAGTCCAGGTTTCTTAACCGTTAAGTTGGAGGCAGCTTTCCAAGTCTGCTAAGTACTGTCTTCCAGTGTCAGTGGAAAGTGGCCCAGTTGGGTTTCTCTGGTGACGAGAAGCATGAGCTGGACTAGTGGTGGAGACAGAGTGGCAGTCAGCACCTCAGTAGTTCCTGTCTGGGTTTTCCTGAGCTGTGTCCCACCAGCCTTTAGCACTGTTTGCTGACGTGTTAATAGGTTTCTCCTGACAAATGAGTGCCATATTCACACAAGGTGGGGACAGTGGGAATGCACCCAGCTGCTCAGGAATGCCACCTGGGAAATGCTTAGGGGTGGCTATTCTTGTTTTTGTATAAGCATATTTATCTTTTTTCATAAATGATACACTATATATAGTGTTCTACAGCTTTTTAAAAATTGAGGCATAGTTGAGTTAAATATTATATGTTTCAGGTGTACAATATAGTGATTCACAATTTTTAAAGGTTGTACTCCATTTATTATAAAATATTGGCTGTATTTCCTGTGCTGTACAATATATCCTTGTAGCTTATTTTATACTTAGTATAAAATATGGGGTGACTTAATCTAGGAATGCCTTTTCTTTAGGACAGCAACTGAAAAATGCACTCACATAGAACTTTACATGAGACTAAGAAGACAGTAATTTGGCAAAAAACAGAGAGGATGTTGCTGATGGGGAATACGCACTCCCCTCGGCCCCGTCCCAGCCCTGCCTGCTGGTGGCGCATGTATACAGGGTCTCACTGGAGCCAGATGTGGGACGAGCGTCCTGCACTTGTGCCCTCCCCTCCCGGCATCCTTTTTTTACTCCCTTCATGTGCCTGTGATGGATCTGGATCCATGCTCTCCACGCAGGACTGACCCTTATCCTCAGGTTCTGCTTTTGTATCAATAGATTCCAGTGTTTCTGTGGTAACGAGATAGCGAGAGAGAGAGAGAGAGAGAGAGAGAGAGAGAGAGAGAGAGAGAGAGAGAGAGAGAGAGAGAGAGTGTGTGTGTGTGTGTGTGTGTGTGTGTGTGTGTGTGTGTGTATTCTCTGAACCTCCTCAACGGAGCTGTTCTGTGTCTTAACTATGAATCCTTGTTTGGGAGATGGGTTGGGAAGATGGATTCTCGTCTTGTGAAACACACTGACACCAGTGGGAGACGTTCCGCAGCCTTGAGGGCTTTGGCTCCTGCTCTCGTCAGAGGTGGGAGGCGCTAAACCAGACCAGGAGATGGCAGGTGCCCGCTAGTGCCTCTGTCCACCTCCTCCATGAGTCCTGTGCTGGGCCTCCTGTCAGGGGCATGAACGGGGTGGTGGGAGCAGAGTCACCAGGACACAGTCACCCTTGGTCACTGCTCTGGTGTATGGTGAGTGGGCGGGGGGCAGGGGGGGCCTCTGGTCTGGGGCCGTCCTTGCCCCGGGGTCCACAGCAGTGAACACACCACCAGGAGTCATATGCGTTACCTCAGCCCTGTTGCTTACTTGCTCTGTGTTTTGGACTTTTGAAAATACCTTAAATTTGGGAGATAACTTAGGACAAGAATGAGAACTGTGGAAAAATTAAATTATAAAATAGTAACAGTCATTCCTGGAGCTGTAATTTGAAATTGCGTAGCCATCCTGCTTTCTCTAAGGCTGGCAAGGAAACCTCTCTGACCCGGGGCTTCGTTTCTACGGACCATGCCCGGGCCTCCTGTCCCTCCTTCATGGGGTCACAGGCAGTGGCTCCCCTGAAGCCCTGCTTGCTCCTGGCTCTTTCAACACACCAGCAAATGTTACCTGTTGATTATGTTGGCTTATGTCATTTTTACCTAAAGCAGGGGAAAAAAGAAGATATTTCTGATCCGGTTCTTTTGTTTGAAGTAAGAAATGCTTCCATTTTCCTGTCTAATCTACTCTTTAGCACTGGTGGCACCAGGCTGAGTTCTTGCTCCCTGGATAAGCTTGTCTGATGGCCGTGCTGTGACACAGAACGAACGGGCCTCTGATGCCACTGCCCAGGGAGCCCCTTGAGATGGAACATTATCCACAAATGGGTCTAGACAATCTTCTACAACAGACTAGTTTTTTATATTTGTGTAGATGATACTGCACTTAACAGCATGTGTGTACACATCCTATTTTCCAAGATACTTGGAGGGCCAGTCCTCATGTCTGCACTGGGTGGTACTGAGGGCTGAATTCCAGTTAAGAAATTACTGTGCAGATGAGATGTGTGTTCTGAGGCGTTGGGGAGCAGGGCACCTGCTGGAAATACTCACCGGTCCTTGTCGACGTCGTTCAGGTGGAAGCTTGCCCACAGCAGAAAGGAGCCAGTGATGCGACGTCAGCCACAAAGCCATATCCTGTATGTTTAGACCTGTCTTCTTTATCTGGGCCAGAGGTAGCTTTACTTCTTTGAATGAGCCCAAGTTCATAAAAACCCAGCAGTGAATTCTAGGGTGCTTTTCTTTGGGGGGGGGGGGATACGCGGGCCTCTCACCGCTGCGGCCTCTCTCTTTGCAGAGCACAGCCTCCGGACGCGCAGGCTCAGCAGCCATGGCTCACGGGCCCAGCCGCTCCGCGGCACGTGGGATCTTCCCGGACTGGGGCACGAACCCGTGTCCCCTGCATCAGCAGGCAGACTCTCAACCACTGCGCCACCAGGGAAGCCCTCTAGGGTGCTTTTGATTTTAGTTTTGGTTTTGGAATTTTAGTAAGAAACTCATTACCAACCTTTTTTGTAAATAATATTTTACAATATTATCTTAAATATATAAGGTATAGAACTATGTGTTTAATACATTTATTAGGTGTTTAAAGTTCAGAAGCATAAAGAAGAAAACTAAACGTCTTCTAAACCCACTGCTTGGGTGCAGGATTGGACTCAGATCTTCATCTGGTTTCTCCACCTTCCTGCTTAGGTGGAGCATCCCCTGCCTCTTCATTTTCAGGCAATAAACAGGACCTTGGTCAGTCACAACCAGTGGTTGAAGGCTATACCCATCCCCTGCCCCGCCAACCCCCCCCAGCTGGTGTGTGTGTGTGTGTGTGTGTGTGTGTGTGTGTGTGTGTGAGTTGGGGGCGGTGGAGGGAGCAGCTATCCTTCCACCCCCTGCCCACGTCCTGAGCACATGGTGGGGGGGGCGGGGGCAGAAATGCCCTTCTTGCCTGGCGAGGCCCTGGGATGGTTTGCAAGTTGCACTCTTTGGGTCTCTGTGTGTTTATAGCTGACTCTTTTGTGTGCTTTCATGGTATGTGAGGCAGATTTCTGAGATGGTCCCCAACATTCCTGCCTCTCCCCTGAGTGTGGGGTGGGGGCTGAGACCGTGACAGGATTGTCACTCCCGTGATTGGGTTATAGTAGTTGGCAGATGTGAGGAAGGTCCTGTCTGAGCCTGGTCTCATCAGATGAGTCCTTAAAAGAGACAAGAAGCAACTTGAAGAAGTGAGATGAGTGAGGACCTTAGTCCTGTGACAGCTGGGAGCCAGCTTTTGCCACTAGTGTGGAGGAGTATGGAAGGGAGTCCTGAGTTCCAGCCGAGAGGCGGCCTCAGAGACCCTGAGCAGAGGGCTGGCCTGCAGCACCGTGATTTGAGAGCTAAGCACCGTGTTTTGGAGACTGGTTGTGCAGCAGTGGGAAGTCGCCCCGCTGCTTCTGCAGGCCCCACTGGGAGCCTTCTCCTGCCCTTCCTTGGTGTGGCCACACCCCCGCTGTTTGGATGACCCCCCTGCAAGTGGACCCTTTCTATCGGGATCCCGTTGCTTTTCCGGTTGGACTGTTTGGGGAGCATTTAATCCCTCGTGACCCTCGTCTTTTGCTTTGACAGATTGGGAAACCCTCTGCCCCACCCCAGGCAGCAGGAGCAGCTGTTTTCCTTCCCTGCCTCCAAAGCAGCCAGTCAGCCCGGTTCTCTGTCTCTAGATTTCTCAGGTGGGAACCAGGCAGCAGTCCACTGAGCCTCCCTGGCCTGTTGGAAACTTTCTGGATGGTCCCATGAGCCTGTGCCCTGGCAGGGGTCCTAGTGAGGCGCACGGCACACGTTCTCCAGAGGAATTTCTCTTCTCGGAGTTCTTCCAGAGTCAGGGCCCCTGGATTAGTCTGGACCCGGCGCCCCCTCCTCTTCCCCTTCGAGCGCCAGAGAAGCCTTCCCAGTCGATGCTGTTGGCCCTTCCGTGCTTTGGTGCAGGTGGGCGTTGAAGGCTTTTACAGCTGTCTGGTGCTGATTGTTTATTTTTAATTTATGCTTTCCTTTGAAAATATGCACTTGATCTGTACCCTCCCTTTGACATATTATTGCATCTTGATGCTTCATTCAAAACTTCCAATTTCACATCCTGTCATACTTGTTTAATTTTTTTTCTAAAGAAAACTAATATAAGTTTCTTGATGTTTCTAAAAAATGAAGCCAGTTAAATAGAGGCATATCTTCTGATTCGTATTTTAGCAGAGTGGTTACTCCTGTTTGGCAGTAGAGTCTGAAGAAGGCTGGCCCTGACTTGCTGAGTCGTCTTAGTGCTGGAAAGGGAAGCTTCTGTCTTCCAGCGTCAGCATCACTTAGCTGGTACCTCAGTGATACCACGTAGCAAACCACTCCAGAAACCCTGGGGCCGGGGCTCATAAAAAAAAGATCATTTACTATCACTCAGTCACCACCCCACCCCACCCCCCCACCCCCCCGTCTTCATTGCAAGTCCTGCTCATTCCAGCAGGAGCGGTGGCGTTGGATCTGGGGAGAGGACTGTGTAGCACCTCACTGGGGGCTGCTGATCGATGCAGGACCTCTGTGGTTGAAGCCCTTCACTCTTTAAGTCACAACTAAGCCCACGATTTTATGCTCAGCTTCTGAAGCTTTAAGTGTGACTTGATCTTTTTGATGTTAAAGAGAATTAAAATGACAGTTAAGTTGGCTTGTGTCGCTCTCCACCCTGCCCCAGTTCTAAATTAAGGCTGCCCTAGTTACAGCTGCTTTTCCTCCCGTGACTGAGTATCGGTTTGAGAGGATGAGTGTGCCTGGTTTGCATGGGTGCATGCTCGTGGCAAGCATGGACACACTGGTGCTCAGGTGCACTGAGCTGTGTTCCTCTGGAAAACAGTGTATGGTGGTGGAGAGAGAGTGCTTTGGGAGTTGGCAGACCTGACTTCTTATTTTTGTCCCTTTCAGCAAGTGACTTAACATCCAAGAGTGTTCGTGTCCCTGTCTGTAAAATGGAGACACGAACATCAACGTTGTGTTTTGCTGGATGATGAAGAGTGTAGTGTTCAGTCAGCCCTTGGAATCTCCCATTGAAGTCTCAAAATTTAAACACTTTAGAAGGTCTGCCTTTGACATCATCCCAGTAATCCTGGACAGCTGGAACACTAGCCAGTCAGGGTCCCCAGGCAAACATATTCCCATAAACTCGACTGGTCGCAGAGAAATGTTACCAACACCATTGGAAGTTAACAGGCTAAAGAAGCATGAAAGGGGTAGGTGGATGGCATTGGAGTAAGGACATTTGTCCAAGGAATTAAACAGTCAGGCAACCAGATGACCTTGATAACTAGTCTGATCTCACCCCCAGATTTTGATGCTTATTGCCTCGAATGTGGTTTTATGTTCGTGGAGAAGACTCAGCCGCTGGCAGACTTGGCAGAAGCAGAAGAGAGGTGTGTTCATCAGTGTAACATCTTTAATAGCAGGAGTGCTTATAAAACATTTTGGATTCCTAGCCCCTAGGGCATAGCCCTCTTTGTGCCTGGGTTCCTACCACGCAGTGGCACACTCGGCCCTGGGCCCCAAAGCCAGGGCCAGTGGGTCCCATCCTGGGCGGGGGCGGTAGCAGGAGCCCTTGGTCAGGAGCTCAGAGTCCCCCTGTCAGATCTGCTGGCTGGAAAGCAAAACAAAACAGTGAAATAGAAGTGAGCTTCACTTGACCAAAATAGTATGCATCGTGTTTTTCTTGGTTTTGGTTAATAACAGCTATTAATTCATCCATTGTTTCCATTAATTCATCCATCATGTTTTCTGAGCATGTTTTCTGAGCATGTTTTCTGTGTGTCAAGGATTAAGGGATAAGCTGGTGAACAAGGGCCCCTCTAACGCTCTTTGTTCTAGTTATGGGCTCAGGTTTAGTATCAGCCAGAGGAGCCTCTGTCTGAATGAACTTGTGTACATTAATCTGCATAGAGGGATATTTTTTTTTTTACCAAAATTGATTTGTCAGAGTGATAATCCATTCATTTTGATACATTTTTGGTCCCCAACTGTTGTCAAACATTTGATTGCTTAGCTCTCCATGATTTCTTTGAAAGAGTAAGGAAGGAAGGGAAGATAAAATAACATTGAAATTAGTAGATTTGGGGATTGTGGAACATCTCAAGGAGAAAAGGCTTAATGGGAAAGAAAGTAGAAACAGAATTAAATATTTACATTTAGCTTATGATCTCAATTTTTCACATTTTTTGCACAAACTAGAGCATTTCCCCACTATGCCTAGCAAGTTTTTAAATATCTGGCTTTAATTTGAATATTAATTTTATTTATGGGTGGTACCCCCAGTTGCCCATGACCATTGATAATTTGGAAGGGATTGTGCTCTGATCCTTACCATCAAGTAGTATTCCATGTATCTGAATTTATATAATAGAGGCTTAAAAATGTCTATGTCTATAGCTGGAAGGAGGGAGGGAGGGAGGGATGGGTAGGCTTTTTTTCAATTGAGTTTAAAGACTTGCCTCAATGATGTTCTATATTGGGGATTAAAGGGACTTCTCAGTTTCTCTCTTGAACATAATGTGTCTTTCCCTGAACTGAGGGAAGTCTAAGGAAACTTGCACAGCTCTCTTACTTGACAAGAGGCAAAATGGAATGATGCTGTAAAAACTGTATGAAACACAGTAATTTAAAATGCAGTTTTAAGGTGCATTTAGTTTGAGTGGTCCGTGAAGCTGTTGGGTTCCTGTTTGTGTTTGTGTTTAGTTCCCTGGAGTAACTTCAGGTGTGTCTCCTGGATGTCCAGCTGCCTTCCTCCTTGTAGTTCCTGTGGATTGTTAGGACCAGCCATTACCTTCTGGTTTCTGCCACTGAAACTCCCGGCGTTTTTATACTTTGCTGCCTTCTTTAGTTTTTATAGATGATTATTTCAAGGCAGTTCTTACCTGCACTTCCCTGTAACTCTCTTTCTCTTTAATGTAGCATCTGCATGAATATATCAACACTTTTTAAAATCAAAGGGTAGTTGGCTCACTGCAAGTCTGGGTATGTTTGCTATTTGGGCTTCCTGGTGATGCTCCACGTGTCAAATTTATTTTCAGAAACCTGATTAAATTTTTAATGGGACCCATAGTTAAATTACCCTGTAAACAGAAACTGTTTATATTTTTTGTAAAGAGGAATGTCATTTTTTAGCCTAAATAAATGAGAAGGTTTGCTTATATTCCTTTGCAGTTTGAAGGAAAATACCCTGAAATAGGGAAGACTTCAAGAAAGAGGACTAGAAAGTTTTATGATCTCTCTTGAAGAGCAGCAGAAATGCTCCAGCAACACCTCTGATGGTTGAGGCTGGAGTCGATCCCTGTCTCTGCTTGGCTGCTCCACACGGGTCCAGTCGAGCCGAGGGGGAAGTGGGGCAGCTGGAGGCATGGCTCGCTCTCTCCGTGAAGGCGTCAGGCCTGCTGGATCCTCATCTCTTTTAGTTACATGTTAGTTGGCTCCTTTAAAGGAAGGAAGGGTAGGCAGAGAGACAGACATAAAAGCCTCTGGTTAGCGTTGAGAAGCCACCCTGTCCACTGAACACTCCGGAGACCCCCAGAGGGTTACTTCCTTTGCTCTTGACCGTGGAGACTGTCACTGACTGAACAGATGGGTTTTTAACCACAGTGGTCACTGGGCCAGTCAACACATACGTGTTTATGTTTGCTCTCTGCCTTTGTACTCACTTCCTCCCCTGGCCCCAGGCCACTTCTGATCTGCTGTCTGTCACTCTCTTTTTTCCTTTTGTAGAATATAATATAAATAGAAGCATACATTATGTCATCCTTCTAGTTTTACTGCTTTCATTTAGTATGACATTTTGAGATTCATCCATGTGATGGTATGTATCAATGTTTTTTCTGTTTTATTGCTGAGTAGTGTTCCATGGTACGGCTATGCTGTAATTTGTTTATCCCTTCATCAGTTGATGGATATTTGAATTGTTTCCAGTTTGGGGCGATTATGAATAACGCTTCTATAAATATATGTTTTGTGTGGACATATATTTTCATTTCTTTTTGGTAAATACCCAAGAGTTGACTGGCCAGGTCCTATGGTAAGTGTATGTTTAAGTATATGTTTTTAAAAAAAGGTAATGCCATACTGGTTTTCAAAATGGCTATACCATTTTGCATCCCAACCAGCAATGAGGGAGAGTTCCAGTTGCTCCACATTCTAACACTTGACATGGTTAGTCTTTTTACTGTTAGTCATTTTGGTGGTTGTGTAATACATCAAGCTGTTTTGGAACACATTTCCCTGATTGAGCATTTCTGATGTTGAGCATCTCTTCATGAGTTTATTGGTTATTTCTGTATTTAGTTTTGTGACGTGTCTGTTAAAATCTTTTGCTCATTTTTATTTGGGTTGTTTGCTTTTTTATTGATTTGTAAGACACCTGTATATGCTCTGTATATAAGCTTTTGTCAAAAATATATTTTGCAAATAGTCTCTCCTAGGCTGTGGCTTGGCTTTTTGTTTTCTTAGCTGTGTTTCAAAGAGCAGAGTTTAATTTTTATGAAGTCTATTTTATAATTTTTAAAATACAGGTTGTAGTTTTTGTGGCTTATGTAAGAAATATTTGCCTAACCTAACGTCACAAAGGTTCTCTTCTATATTTTCTTCTATAAGTTTAATAGTCTTGGCTCTTGTGTTTAGTTCCATGATCCCTACTGAGTTAATCTGTGTGTGTGGTGTAAGAGTCAAATTCACTTTTATCCATACATTTCCATTTGAAGAGTCTGTCTTTGCCCCATTGAAAAACCATGGCACCTTTATTGAAGCTCAGTAGGCCATAGAAGGATGGGTCTTTTTTTGGACACGCTATTCTGTTCCATTGATCTGTATATCTATTCTGACACTAAATACACTTTCTTGACTACTGCAGCTTTATAAGGCCTCTTGAAATTAGATAGTACAAGTCCTCCAACCTTACCCTTTTTCACGATGCTTTTGGCTTTAGGTCCTTTTCCTTTCCATATAAATTTTCAACTGAGTTTGTCAATCTGTTCGAAAAAGCATGCTAGGATTTTAATTGTGATTGACTGAATTTAAATATTAATTGGGGAAGAATCGCTATCTTAATAATATTGAATCTTCCAGTCTGTTAGCATTGTATATCTCTCCATATTATGAGGTCTACTTTGATTTTCCTATGTAAAGTTTTCAGCATACAGGTCATTCATTAAATTTACTCCTAGGAATATTTTATGCTATTGTAAATGGAATTGTTTTAAAATTTTCATTTCTAAAGTCAGTATTGCTAGTTTAAAGAAATACAATAGATTTTTGTACATTAACCTTATACCCTGGGACTTGGTAAATTCATTTGTTTGTTCTAGCATCACTTTGGTGGATTCTGTAGAGTTTTCTCTGTACAAAGTTATATCATGTGCTCAGAGAGGCTATTTTACTTCTTTCTTTCCAACCTATATGCTTCCCATTCTTTCTCTTGCCTTATCACACTGGCCAGATCTTCAGTACAATGATGAATGACAGTGGTTAAAATAAAAAAAGGACATCCTTACCTTATTCCAAATCTTAGGTAGAAAGCACTGAACCTTTCACAACTGAATATAAAATATTAGCTGTATGTTTTTTCTAGACACTTTTAATCAGGTTGAGGAAATTCCCTTCTATTTCTACTTTGCTGGGAGTTTATTTTGTTTTTTAATCATGTATGGATGTTGAAATATGTCACATACTTTTTCTGCATCTATTGAAATGGTCATACGGTTTAAAAAATGTTATTCTATAAATGTGATTAATTACATTGATTTTCAGATGTTAAATCAACCTCCCATTCTTGGGATAAACCCCGTTTGGCACTTTGTTATAAAGCAGAAACTAACACACCATTATAAAAGAATTATACTCCAATAAAGATGTAAAAAAAAAAAAAAACCATTTCGGCAGGTGTAGTATTCTTTTTATATATTGTTGGATTCTATTTGATAATATTTTGTCAAGGATTTTTGCATCTGGGTTCATGAGAAAAATTGACCTATCATTTTCCTTTTTTTGTGATGTCTTTATCAGGTTTTGTATTACACTAATATTGGCCTCATAAAATGATATGAGAAATGATCCCTCCTCTTTTTTCTGCAATAATTTGTGTGTGGTTGGTATTGTTTCTTCTTTAAATATTTGATAGAATTCATCAGAGAAGCCATCTGGGGCCTGGAGAGGGAGGGCGGGATGAGGGAAGGGGGGAAGGGAGGGAAGGAGGGAAGGGGAGAGAGAGAAAAGGAGAGAGAGAGGGAGGGAGGGAGGAAGGGAGAAAGATATTTAATTACATATTCAAATTATTTAATTGATGTAGGGCTCTTCGTTTTTTCTGTTCTTTCTTGCATTCATGTGTCATTCAAGAAATTTGTCCCTTTTCATCTACATTGTCAAATTTATTGGCACAGAATTGTTCATAGTGTTTCATATTATCCTTTCAATATTTGTAAGATCTGTTAGTGGTATTTCCTCTTTAATTCCAAATATTGGTAATTTGTGTCTTCTGTCTTCTTGACCAGTCTAGCTAAAGGTTTATCAGTTTTATTGAACTTGGGACTTCCCTGGTGGCGCATGGTTAAGAATCCGCCTGCCAATGCAGGGGACACGGGTTCAAGCCCTGGTCCGGGAAGATCCCACATGCCGCGGAGCAACTAAGCCCGTGTGCCACAACTACTGAGCCTGCGCTCCAGAGCCTGTGAGCCACAACTACTGAAACCTGCGTGCCTAGAGTCCGTGCTCCACAACAAGAGAAGCCCGCACACCGCAACAAAGAGTAGCCCCTGCTCGCCACAACTAGAGAAAAACCCGCATGCAGCAATGAAGATCCAACGCAGCCATAAATAAATAAATAATTTTATTGAACTTGTCAAATAACCAGCTTTTCTCTTCATAATTTTCTGTTTTTTATTTCATTGATTCACTTCTTATCTTTATTATTTCCTTCCATTTACTTACTTTGGATTTAGTTTGTTCTTTTTCTGATTTTTTAAGTGTGAACTCAGATTATTATTTTTATATCTTCTTTTTTTTCCATTTTTTTAAACATCTTTATTGGGGTATGATTGCTTTATAATTGTATGCTAGTTTCTGCTTTATAACAAAGTGAATCAGTTATACATATACATATGTTCCCATATCTCTTCCCTCTTGCGTCTCCCTCCCTCCCACCCTCCCTATCCCACCCCTCCAGGCGGTCACAAAGCACCGAGCTGATCTCCCTGTGCTATACGGCTGCTTCCCACTAGCTATCTACCTTACGTTTGGTAGTGTATATATGTTCATGCCTCTCTCTCGCTTTGTCACAGCTCACCCTTCCCCCTCGCCATATCCTCAAGTCCATTCTCTAGTAGGTCTGTGTCCTTATTCCTGTCTTACCCCTAGGTTCTTCATGACATTCTTTTTTTCTTAAATTCCATATATATGTGTTAGCATACGGTATTTGTCTTTCTCTTTCTGACTTACTTCACTCTGTATGACAGACTCCAGGTCCATCCACCTCATTACAAACAGCTCAATTTCGTTTCTTTTTATGGCTGAGTAATATTCCATTGTATATATGTGCCACATCTTCTTTATCCATTCATCCGAAGATGGGCACTTAGGTTGTTTCCATCTCCGGGCTATTGTAAATAGAGCTGCAATGAACATTTTGGTACATGACTCTTTTTGAATTATGGTTTTCTCAGGGTATATGCACAGTAGTGGGATTGCTGGGTCATATGGTAGTTCTTTTTGTAGTTTTTTAAGGAACCTCCATACTGTTCTCCATGGTGGCTGTACCAATTCACATTCCCACCAGCAGTGCAAGAGTGTTCCCTTTTCTCCACACTGTCTCCAGCATTTACTGTTTCTAGATTTTTTGATGATGGCCATTCTGACTGGTGTGAGATGATATCTCATTGTAGTTTTGATTTGCATTTCTCTAATGATTAATGATGTTGAGCATTCTTTCATGTGCTTGTTGGCAGTCTGTATATCTTCTTTGGAGAAATGTCTATTTAGGTCTTCTGCCCATTTTTGGATTGGGTTGTTTGTTTTTTTGTTATTGAGCTGCATGAGCTGCTTGTAAATTTTGGAAATTAATCCTTTGTCAGTTGCTTCATTTGCAAATATTTTCTCCCATTCTGAGGGTTGTCTTTTGGTCTTGTTTATGGTTTCCTTTGCTGTGCAAAAGCTTTGAAGTTTCATTAGGTCCCATTTGTTTATTTTTGTTTTTATTTCCATTTCTCTAGGAGGTGGGTCAAAAAGGATCTTGCTGTGATTTATGTCATAGAGTGTTCTGCCTATGTTTTCCTCTAAGAGTTTGATAGTTTCTGGCCTTACATTTAGGTCTTTAATCCATTTTGAGCTTATTTTTGTGTATGGTGTTAGGGAGTGATCTAATCTCATACTTTTACATGTAGCTGTCCAGTTTTCCCAGCACCACTTATTGAAGAGGCTGTCCTTTCTCCACTGTACATTCCTGCCTCCTTTATCAAAGATAAGGTGACCATAAGTGCGTGGGGTTATCGCTGGGCTCTCTATCCTGTTCCATTGATCTTTCTGTTTTTGTGCCAGTACCATACTGTCTTGATTACTGTAGCTTTGTAGTATAGTCTGAAGTCAGGGAGCCTGATTCCTCCAGCTCCGTTTTTCATTCTCAAGATTGCTTTGGCTATTTGGGGTCTTTGTGTTTCCATACAAATTGTGAATTTTTTTTGTTCTAGTTCTGTGAAAAATGCCAGTGGTAGTTTGATAGGGATTGCATTGAATCTGTAGATTGCTTTGGGTAGTAGAGTCATTTTCACAATGTTGATTCTTCCAATCCAAGAACATGGTATATCTCTCCATTTGTTTGTATCATCTTTAATTTCTTTCATCAGTGTCTTATAGTTTTCTGCATACAGGTCTTTTGTCTCCTTAGGTAGGTTTATTCCTAGATATTTTATTCTTTTTGTTGCAATGGTAAATGGGAGTGTTTTCTTGATTTCACTTTCAGATTTTTCATCATTAGTGTATAGGAATGCCAGAGATTTCTGTGCATTAATTTTGTATCCTGCAACTTTACCAGATTCATTGATTAGCTATAGTAGTTTTCTTGTAGCATCTTTAGGCTTTTCTGTGTATAGTATCATGTCATCTGCAAACAGTGACAGCTTTACTTCTTCTTTTCCGATTTGGATTCCTTTTATTTCCTTTTCTTCTCTGATTGCTGTGGCTAAAACTTCCAAAACTATGTTGAATAAGAATGGTAAGAGTGGGCAACCTTGTCTTGTTCCTGATCTTAGTGGAAATGCTTTCAGTTTTTCACCATTGAGGATGATGTTGGCTGTGGGTTTGTCATATATGGCCTTCATTATGTTGAGGAAAGTTCCCTCTATGCCTACTTTCTGCAGCGTTTTTATCATAAATGGGTGTTGAATTTTGTCAAGAGTTTTCACTGCATCTATTGAGATGATCATATGGTTTTTCTCCTTCAATTTGTTAATATGGTTTATCACATTCATTGATTTGCGTCTGTTGAAGAATCCTTGCATTCCTGGAATAAACCCCAGTTGATCATGGTGTATGATCCTTTTAATGTGCTGTTGGATTCTGTTTGCTAGTATTTTGTTGAGGATTTTTGCATCTATGTTCATCAGTGATATTGGCCTTTAGTTTTCTTTCTTTGTGACATCCTTGTCTGGTTTTGGTATCAAGGTGATGGTGGCCTCATAGAATGAATTTGGGAGTGTTACTCCCTCTGCTGTATTTTGGAAGAGTTTGAGAAAGATAGGTGTTAGCTCCTCTCTAAATGTTTGATAGAATTCGCCTGTGAAGCCATCTGGTCCTGGGCTTTTGTTTGTTGGAAGATTTTTAATCACAGCTTCAATTTCAGTGCTTGTGATTGGTCTGTTCATATTTTCTTTTTCTTCCCGATTCAGTCTTTGCAGGTTGTGTATTTCTAAGAATTTGTCCATTTCTTCCAGGTTGTCCATTTTATTGGCATAGAGTTGCTTGTAGTAATCTCTCATGGTCTTTTGTATTTCTGCAGTGTCAGTTGTTACTTCTCCTTTTTCATTTCTAATTCTATTGATTTGAGTCTTCTCCCTTTTTTTCTTGATGAGTCTGGCTAATGGTTTATCTATTTTGTTTATCTTGTCAAAGAACCAGCTTTTAGTTTTATTGATGTTTGCTATCGTTTCCTTCATTTCTTTTTCATTTATTTCTGATCTGATTTTTATGATTTCTTTCCTTCTGCTAACTTTGGGGGTTTTTTATTCTTCTTTCTCTAATTGCTTTAGGCCCAAGTTTAAGTTGTTTATTCGAGATGTTTCCTGTTTCTTAAGGTGGGCTTGTATTGCTATAAACTTCCCTCTTAGAACTGCTTTTGCTGCATCCCATAGATTTTGAGTCGTCGTGTCTCCATTGTCATTTGTTTCTAGGTATTTTTTTATTTCCTCTTTGATTTCTTCAGTGATCACTTCATTATTAAGCAGTGTATTATTTAGCCTCCATGTGTTTGTATTTTTTACAGATCTTTTCCTGTAATTGATATCTAGTCTCATAGCTATGGTCAGAAAAGATACTTGAAACGATTTCAATTTTCTTAAATTTACCAAGGCTTGATTTGTGACCCAAGATATGATCTATCCTGGAGAATGTTCCATGAGCAGTTGAGAAAAATGTGTATTCTGTTGTTTTTGGATGGAGTGTCCTATAAATATCAATTAAGTCATCTTGTTTAATGTATCATTTAAAGCTTGTGTTTCCTTATTTATTTTCATTTTGGATGATCTGTCCATTGGTGAAAGTGGGGTGTTAAAGTCCCCTACTATGAATGTGTTACTGTCAGTTTCCCCTTTATGGCTGTTAGTATTTGCCTTATGTATTGAGGTGATCCTATGTTGGGTGCATAAATATTTACAATTGTTATATCTTCTTCTTGGATCGATCCCTTGATCATTATGTAGTGTCCTTCTTTGTCTCTTCTAATAGTCTTTATTTTAAAGTCTATTTTGTCTGATATGAGAATTGCTACTCCAGCTTTCTTTTGGTTTCCATTTGCATGGAATACCTTTTTCCATCCCCTTGCTTTCTGTCTGTATGTGTCTCTAGGTCTGAAGTGAGTCTCTTGTAGACAGCATATATATGGGTCTTGTTTCTGTATCCATTCAGCCGATCTGTGTCTTTTGGTGGGAGCATTTAGTCCATTTACATTTAAGGTAATTATCGATACATATGTTCCTATTCCCATTTTCTTAATTGTTTTGTGTTCGTTATTGTAGGTGTTTTCCTTCTCTTGTGTTTCTTGCCTACAGAAGTTTCTTTAGCATTTGTTGTAAAGCTGGTTTGGTGGTGCTGAACTCTCTCAGCTTTTGCTTGTCTGTAAAGATTTTAATTTCTCCATCAAATCTGAATGAGATCCTTGCTGGGTAGAGTAATCTTGGTTGCAGGTTTTTCTCCTTCAACACTTTCAATATGTCCTGCCAGTCCCTTCTGGCTTGCAGAGTTTCTGCTGAAAGATCAGCTGTTAACCTTATGGGGATTCCCTTGTGTGTTATTTGTTGTTTTTCCCTTGCTGCTTTTAATATGCTTTCTTTGTATTTAATTTTTGACAGTTTGATTAATATGTGTCTTGGCGTGTTTCTCCTTGGATTTATCCTGTATGGGACTCTCTGTGCTTCCTGGACTTGATTAACTATTTTCTGTCCCATATTAGGGAAGTCTTCAACTATAATCTCTTCAAATATTTTCCCAGTCCTTTTCTTTTTCTCTTCTTCTTCTGGAACCCCTATAATTCGAATGTTGGTGCGTTTAATGTTGTCCCAGAGGTCTCTGAGACTGTCCTCTGTTCTTTTCATTCTTTTTCCTTTATTCTGCTCTGCAGTAGTTATTTCCATTGTTTTATCTTCCAGATCACTTATCCGTTCTTCTGCCTCAGTTATTCTGCTATTGATCCCATCTAGAGTATTTTTCATTTCATTTATTGTGTTGTCCATCGTTGTTTGTTTCATCTTTAGTTCTCCTAGGTCCTTGTTAAATGTTTCTTGCATTTTGTCTATTCTATTTCCAAGATTTTGGATCATCTTTACTATCATTATTCTGAATTCTTTTTCAGGTAGACTGCCTATTTCCTCTTCATTTGTTAGGTCTGGTGGGTTTTTATCTTGCTCCTTCATCTGCTGTGTGTTTTTCTGTCTTTTCATTTTGCTTATCTTACTGTGTTTGGGGTCTTCTTTTTGCAGCCTGCAGGTTTGTTGTTCCCATTGTTTTTGGTGTCTCTGTGTCCAGTGGCTAAGGTTGGTTCAGTGGGTTTTGTAGTCTTCCTGGTGGAGGGGACTGGTGCCTGTGTTCTGGTGGATGAGGCTGGATCTTGTCTCTCTGGTGGGCAGGTCCATGTCTCGTGGTGTGTTTTGGGGTGTCTGTGGACTTATGATTTTAGGCAGCCTCTCTGCTAATGGGTGGGGTTGTGTTCCTGTTTTGCTAGTTGTTTGGCATAGGGTGTCCAGCACTGTAGCTTGCTGGTCGTTGAGTGAAGCTGGGTGCTGGCATTGAGATGGAGATCTCTGGGAGATTTTCGCCGTTTGATATTATGTGGAGCAGGGCGTTCTCTTGTTGACCAGTGTCCTGAAGTTGGCTCTCCCACCTCAGAGGCACAGCAGTGACTCTTGGCTGAAGCACCAGGAGCCTTTCATCCACAGAGCTCAGACCAGGTACGTGGGGAGTTTCTTGCCTTTTGGGAGGTCTGAGGTCTTCTGCCAGCATTCAGTAGGTGTTCTGTAGGAGTTGTTCCACGTGTAGATGTAATTCTCGTGTATCTGTGGGGAGGAAGGTGATCTCCGCGTCTTACTCTTCCGCCATCTTCCCGGAAGCCCTATATCTTCTTTTCTAATATAAGCATTTAAAGCTATAGATACGCCTGTAAGTACTGCTTTAGCTGTATCCCACAAATTTTGAAATGTTTTATTTTTATTATTATTCATTTCAGAATATCTTCTAATTTCCCTCATGATCTCTTCTTTGACCCATGGATTACTTAGAAATAAATTGTTCAATTTCCGAGTATTTGGGGCTTTCCTAGTATCTTAATGTTGTTAACTTCAAATTTAATTCCATTGTGTTCAGACAGTGTATTTTGTATGACTTTGGTGTTTAAAATTAATTGCTACTTGTTTTTAGGCCTAGCATATGGTCTTTCCACATATACTTGAAAAGAATGTCTATTATGCAGTTTTAATGTTTTTAAAAGTCCTGGCGGGGGCTTCCCTGGTGGCGCAGTGGTTGAGAGTCTGCCTGCCAATGAAGGGGACACGGGTTCGTGCCCCGGTCTGGGAAGATCCCACATGCCGCGGAGCGACTGGGCCCGTGAGCGGTGGCCGCTGAGCCTGCGCATCCGGAGCACGTGCTCCGCAATGGGAGAGGCCCGCATACCGCAAAAAAAAAAAAAAAAAAAAAATCCTGGTAGCTGATAGTGTTTTTCAGATCTTTTATGTATTTGCAATTTTCTTCTTCTTCTTCTTCTTCGTCTTCTCATTTTTAGTATTAGTATTAGTATTAGTTTAGGAGTAAGAAAACTACAGGGCTACATGTATCCTGCTGCCTATTTTTATAAATAAAGTTTTATTGGAATACAGCTACACTCATTTTTTTATATATCATCTCTGGCTGCTTTTGCACTACCAAAGCTGAGTTAAATAGTGACAGAGACTGTATGGCCCAGAAAGCCTATGATATTTACTGTCTGGTCCTTTATAGAAAAAGTTTGCTGGTCTCCAAGTTGTCCCAGTGACTGGTGAGAGGAAGGATTAAAACCTTATTTTAATGATAGTTGGAATCATCTCTCTCTCCCTTTGATTCTGTTTTTGCTTTGTGTGTTTTGTTTTTCTTTTTTGAGCTGCATACACATTTATGATTGCTGTGTTCTCCTGATGAATTGACCTTTTATCATAGTGAAATTTCCCTTTTTATCTCTGATGATACTTTTTGTCATGGAGTCCATGTACTTGATATTAACATTGTCCTTCCAGCCTTCTCACTATTTGTGTTGTATATCTTTTCAGTCGATTTACTTGAAGCTGTTGTTTATTTGTGATATTTGGTTAAAGAATTAGATGGGGTATGGAGAAAAGTGAAAAGTGTCTTATGGGAATGGAGACTGAGAAACTGCCTGGAAACTGAGGGAAGTGAGAACCGGCATTTTGGTCAGGGTTTTCTTTTTTTCTTTTTCTTTTTTAAAATAACTTTATTTATTTATTTTTATTTGTTTATTTTTGGCTGCACTGGGTCTCTGTTGCTGTGAGCGGGCTTTCTCTAGTCATGGCGAGCAGGGGCTACTCTTCATTGCAGTGCGCGGGCTTCTCATTGAGGTGTCTTCTTTTGTTGCGGAGCACGGGCTCTGGGCACGCGGGCTCAGTAGTTGTGGCTCACGGGCTCTAGAGTGCAGGCTCAGTAGTTGTGACACACGGGCTTAGTTGCTCCGCAGCATGTGGGATCTGCCCGGTCCAGGACTCGAACCTGTGTCCCCTGTATTGGCAGGCAGATTCTTAACCACTGTGCCACCAGGGAAGCCCACGTCAGGGTTTTCTGGACCAAGTTCATCAGGCATCCTGGTTGCTGCAATCCAGGATAAATATAGTATGTGTAATCTTGATCATACTCTTGATCCTTGATTTCTTCACCTGTGAAGTGAGGATAAGAATACATTTGTATTTATCTCAAACCAAATTCATGTATGTGGGTAGTTGTGCAGATTACCAAGCACCATTAAAGAATTATTTTAAAGAGTGGGACAGTATAGTGTAAATGGGAGCAAAAGACAGCTTTCCATTCATAGATTTTTTTTTATGTGAAGGGTGTCATTTAAATTTCTGATTTCTTTCTTTGACTCTTGTTGTGACCGTGAAAAGCTTTCTTTAGGGAAATTTGGCTCTGGTTAGTGTTCAGGGCCGTAGAGTTTATCCACTTAATGAAACCTTTGAAGGCGTGATGACTCATCTTTTCCTTATTTGTCCCTAAAAGGTACATTGAGGTTCTTAATGAGAAATTCAGTTTCCTTTGGTGTAACTTTGCTTTGGTTTTAATTCTCCTCCCCTGATCACAAAGGGGAAAAAAAAGCTCAAGTGGTTCCTGCCACATTTTTTCTCAAGGTAGATTACTCTTACAGGTCTGTTGGAGTAGTGAAAGCCTTCGTAATGCCTTCCTAGCAGCACTTTATTTTGAGGCCTCTGGAGGGATTTGGGGTCCTGAGTGCATGTGGAGACCACACCATGAGCAGCTGGGGGCCTGTCTGAGGAATGAGGAGCTGAAGGAGGAAGTTTAGTAGAGTAGTTTTTCAGTCACTAAATGCAGTTCAATTTCATCTTGTTTTATTGGCATAGAAATAGAGCTACTCAAGGGAGGAACCAGAGCTTGAAGAAGCTTGAGTTTTGCCAACAGGAAACGCAGACTTGAGCTCTTCTGACTCAGCGTCCTTCACTGTAGAAAGCTCTGTGTGTGCTGCAGATAAACAGAGATTATTTTCCACCCCGGTTCACCTCTTTAAAGACAATCTATACTACCTCTCCCACCTCCACCTATTTCAGTATTCATCACTGTTAGAGTATTTGCATTTTCTTTCTTGCCCAAATAGGAATAACACATGAATTAGATATTGTGATCGCTGTGTCTTGTTGGAGGAAAGAAGTTACATCAGAGATTTATGGGACTAACATCAGGATTAATATTTGCGTGTTTGCTTAGTCATGTCCTGGATTTAAGTGCATGCAACAGGTAAAGAGTCCACACTCTAAATATAATTCTTATTTCAAAAAGACAATCTCAGGTGCGTGAAAAGGAAGTATAATCAGTGTCCTACTGGAGAGGAAGAATAGGTGCTGAGATGGTAGACAGATGTCCTGATATGAGGCCAGGCGGCTGTGCCCTGGGCTTAGCTGTGGCCTACTGGGCCCTTGAAAACCACGGCCAGGCCCACTGGGACAGCTCTGGAGGCCCTGACATCCCTGAGGGGTGTGGGAAGACCGAATGGCAGGCATCAACATGCTAGGGTTCTTTCTGGCCCAAGAACAAGGAAATAAGAAAAACACAATTAAAAATTACACGACCAGCTACCAGTGGAGGTTACGTAAAACAGGGTTGGTTTTTTGGTTTGGTTTGGTTTGGTTTGATTTTTTGGTTTTTGCACCAGATCTTTCTGATTTATCTGTATTTATTTTTTGTTAAAAGATATAAGTTAAAGAAAAACTGGTAAGAGCCCTGGGCCAAGAAACTGAGAACTCCATAATTCTTTGTTTAATCTCTAAGGTAAAGCAGATCTGTATCTAAAATTAAGTGGACATTGAATAAACTTAGTGTGTGTAAGGGCACTCATGCTTGCAGATGTCTGCATCTGTTAAGGGCAGGGTAAGGGGAACTGGGACTTGTATTTTTTCTGGAAGAAATCGGCATTCCAGATGTGTCCCATAGAGTCTTTTTTCCTTCATGTATGTTCCTAAGTAACAGTTTCTGAAAGAGATTCAGTCCTGGTTGGGGGCTGGAGATGTGTTTATGCTGTGGGTTGTTAAATATATTTACAGCTTTCTGAAAGTTCAGTGGGGCTTCTACAGCTGGGCTTCAACAGCTGCTGGCTGGAACTAAACCAGTATGATTCTTGGGAACATTGTAAATCGCTTCAGACTGTAAGGAGCAGTAGGAAAGGTAATTTGAAGGAAACTGCACATGTTGTTAGTGTTCTTAGTTACAGTGTGTCAGGAGAAGGATCTAAGATGGGAGTCTCTGTCTGTGTCTCAGCACGGTGTTTGCTCTTACTCCGGGGCTGCCGGGAGATTTGCCCACTCTGGTTCCGTCAAGTCTGTTGACGCTCCCACCTGGGGACGGGGCAGAGGCAGTGCCGGCTCCTGTTCGTGGGCGCTGCCGCCGCCTGTGCATGGGGTGGAAGGCGTGAGATGCACGGGGTCTTCACTGTCCACTCTCTGTGACGGGCTTGCCCCTTGGGGTCCCCCTCCAAAGGCAGGGAGCCGAGGTCTCTCCCTCACCTGCAGGACCAACCTGACCCAACAGGCATTCCCACCAGGGTATAAACTGGGGCTGCCATTTTTGAAGATTTGGGGAAAGGTGTAGCAAAATGTAAAATATGCAGTTTAGACCAGTGCAAAAAGATAAATATTTAATGGTGCTTGTTATAACAGTTTAAAATGGTTCCCTTTAAATTACTGAGAACTCATATTCACACACCAGTGCCAACAATGGGGACTTGGTTTAGGAAATTACAGAAAGAGATTCAGCACAGATTGTTGAGTGGAAAAAAAAAAAAAGGCAGCAAGAGCCCTTTGATCTCTTATGTAAAAGTGTGTGTGCACACAAGTGTGCACAGAGATGTGAGGAAGAATAACCACCAAACGTGGGTGGTGGCTTTTTCAGGTGGTGGGAGTGCCTGGCTTCCTCTGAGATATGAGCTCACGGAGACCTGCACTGATGTTTCCCACTGGAAGTGCCCAGTGGCCAGCGTGTTTCCAATTGACACTGGACGCTGCTGCAGCTGAGGTGTCTCGGGACACTCTCCCACCAGCACAGTGCCTGGAAATGCTCTCAGTCTGTAAAGTGTGCGCTACCTTTGGACCTCGTCTGCTTTGAGAAGTTTAGCATATGCAATATAATGTGAAAAAATAATTTACTCAAATCCTACCTCCAACAGTAGTGAGGCTCTACTCACAGAACTGATGTTGTGTGGTTTACATTGGGGATTCAGTTAGTGGTTTAAAAAGTTGTTTGATTCAGAACGTGAGCCAGTGTATTTCGTGGAGAAGTTCTTTAACAGCCACTTTGGACCAGGCCTTGCCATCCACAGCACCACCTCCCTTGCTCCCTCTTGTCCACTTGCTTCCCAGGCGCCTCCCCTCCACCCCATGCACCTCTTTCCCCCAATGGGATCGGGTCCCGTCCTTGGCAACACTGTCCCTGACCCTGCAGGCAGAACCGGCTGGTTCCTCCTCGGTCTCCACGGTGTCTAGGACGATCCTGGCACCGTCTCCCTCCAGACCTGTGCTCTCCGTGGCAGCCTCAGGAACAGCTGGGGTGGGGGTGAGGGTAGGCGTTCTGCTCCAGAAACACAAAACCCCTTCCATCCTCCTTCTCGTGTTGCTCTTTCTTGTGAGTCCTTGGTGTTTTTAAACAAAACCTCTCCCTGGAGTTTTCCTTTGGCCAGTGAGGCTGGTTCGAGCACAGATCTGCTGGTTCTCTGTGTTTGCAAAGAGAGAGGCCTCTCGTGCGTCCAAGCTCCAAGGCATAGAAGGTGCCTCCCTTTTCTTTGCCCGTACCCCCTCTGAGTCCCTCCTGATGTTGTTCCCCTTTCCATTTAGCCTGGTTGCCCAGGTGTTAAGGGAGAATCACTTCTCTGGATGGATCAGGACCGTTACCTGGATGATAGGGCACCCCTGCTGTGCTGGGGGGGTGCTCATGGAGGCAGGTCAGGGATCATGCGTTTATGTTCCTTGCAGGTTTATTGAGTGTGGCTCTTCCTATTCAGTCCTACCAGTTAAATCTCAGTCCCCCCTTGGAAGCTGTCGGATGAGGGTACAAGTGTGCAGGCGAGCAGCAGATTCCTGTGTCCTGGTGCCCTCCCGAGACAAGCACAGGTCTGAGTCAGGCTGGAGCTGAAGGCCTTGGGCACCTGCTCTTAAAATACCTCCACCTGCCTCTGCAGCCTTCTCCTGTTAGGCACACTCCCAGCAGCTGGGAGCCTTCTGGGTGCGGAGCCATGTGAATTCCAAGATCATCTGGCTCTTTCCTTAGGGTTTTATCCATTTGCTCCTGAGCCCCTGGACCGACCATGTGCAGCAGTGCTTTTGTTTACTGAATGTGGGCGGGTGGGGCCAGGGGCCAGGGACGTGGGTGGTTAAAGGGTCTAAAAGGTCTGAGGACCTTGAAGGAGGCTTAACAGACTGAAGAAAGAGACCTTTTTCAACTGGAGAGAATTTGCACTTTTGCATTATTGTTAAACTTAGTGTCCCATCCCTTGATGAGCATTTATAAGCTGCCTTTGTGCCTTGACCCTCTTGGTCTGTGTTACATCAGGTCTCAGAGCTGGATTGGTGGAGTCACCTGGAATTTGTTGGTGAGTGAGAGGCAGCCTGTGGGGTCAGCCAGACCCTGGTTCAAATCCAAACGCGACCCTTTATCATCAGCTTTGCACCCTTAGGGAAGTCAGTTAACATTTCTGAGCCACAGTTTCTTCAACAACCTAACGACTACCTCCAGCAGGGCTGCTGGGACGGTAGTTAAGGAAACGTCTGTGAGGGGAACCAGCGCAGCCCTGACATGGGGTGGGTGCCCAGGGAGGCGAGGACGAGGCCGGCTGAAGACGCCGGCCCACGTGCGCGCGCGCTGGGAGTCGCCATGGGACCAAGCCCAGCCCCGCGCACCCTCAGTCCTGGCCCAGAGTCTAAATTGCTGGGCCTGGACGGAGCCACGCTGCTCCTCAGAAGTAAAAGTTGGGGAGGGGCTTGGTGAACTTTGGTGAAAATGCAATCCATTGTTTATTTGAGTAGCATCCATTTAGAACACATGGTTCTTTATACCTTAAAGTTGGAATTACATATTCCGGTCTTTGAAAACTACAACTATCTGAAAAATTAACTTTCTGCAGAAGCTACTCGAGCATGAGAACAGTTTTAAACTTGTTGGAAAATCCATCAATGTCTAGCAGTTAGTCTGTGATAAGTCCTAGATGGCATCGTGGAGGGAGTACTGCATGCTCCCCTTTCTTCTTCCCCAGTTGGGGCTCTCGTAAGCATTTCCAGTCTTAAAGCAACTTCCTGAATTTCCCCCAAAGCAAGCAGCCGCCTAGTTGAATTTCACTGTCGTTGTAAAGTGGTGCTGAGGCAGTCACATTTGGGGGGTGCCTGGATGGGAGAGCACGGTGGTGCCTCAGAGAAGCTGAGTCTAGATAAGAAACATTTGCATCAAGGCACAGAGGGAGGCACCATGCAAGCCTCTAATTCGCTAAGGTCCCTGCTGGCAGTTTTTAATGCCCTGTTGATTTTATTAAACATTTATAATAAGAAGTTGGAGTTTTGTTTAGGCTAAAACCATAATGATAACAGCTGTCTTCATCTCTCAGAAGCAGTGAAAGTCACACGGTGGAGGAATCAGCACTGGATGGGGAGCCGGCACAGGCTGAGATGCAGCTCCTGGGAGGTGCTGGGGGTATGTCTGGCCAGGGCGCCAAAGGGCAGGGGATTTTGTGAGTAAAATTCAAAAAGACCAGTGGTTCTGTTGAATTTATTTTACTCACAGAGAGGTATTTAAACTGAGGAACAAATACATAATTGTGTTTTTACGCATCTAAGCAAAGGGAACTGAGTCTGAGTATTTGGGCTGGAAGAGTGACACGTTCAAAGGCTGTGGCCGCGAGGCTCTGTGAAGCCCCGGGGGACAAACTTAGGAGGACGAGGGCGTCCAGGTCAGCCGGGGTGCGGGTGCTGACAGTGCCCTGGTCAGGCAGGGCTGTCATGGGTTAGCCTGTGGACTTTCACAGCTCCCAGCTTTTCTAGTTCTTGCTTTTTGGGTTTTTCCAGTGGAGCCATCAGCAGGGTGGTCAAGAAGGCAATTTTGCTATCAAGCAAAACTAAGTTCAAATTTGGGCCCTGCCCTTGAGAAGCCAGAGAACGTGGGCAAGTTTCTTAATTTCTCTGGGCTGTGTTTACCCTGTAGGATGGAGATGCTATGACCTGCCTCGTGGGTAGTTCTGAACTGTTGCCGTCATCCAACCAGCACCTCTTCATTATTCAGACCTTCCCTTGGGACTGTTGGCCATGTCCACAAAGAGAAATCAGACACCATTGCTGCCTTCAGAGGGCTTATTATCTACTTAATGTAAGACTTGAGAACAGTTTACATCAGAAAGTGAGAAAGACCACATAAAAGGTTCCAACAGAATGTTGTGCTGGTTCTGTGGAGAGTAAAGCATGGCTTTGCGAGGAGCTAAAAACACAGCCCTGAGCAGAGACTCTGCTCATTAACAGGGGATGACTTCACCCACAGAATTGTTTAATTTCTGTAAGAAAGCAAAAGCCAGCAAAAGAAAAGCTTCACCTGATTTGTGTTATGCAAATTTTGATGGATAGAAACGAAGATCTGGAACCTGTAATGGATCTGTGGAGGGATTTGATGCTGGCATAAGTCAAAGCTGGTGGTATTGCCCTGTGGGTTTTCTTTCCCTGAATTTATTTCTCTCTTGTTAAGAAAAAGTAAGAGTTTGCTGTGCCAAAAGGACATGGAGTTAGGTTGAAACTAACCATAATCATTTTATTTGTTTCATTTACTTTATTATGTGGATTAGTTGAGAATTCACCCATTCTTAAAATATTCTTAAGAAAGGATTGAAAAATGATAAAAGGTTGGTATTTTGTTATTTTATATTTTTAGTAAGTGTGGTGTTAAGTCTAAGACTTGGAACAGTGTTGAAATTGTTTATGAGTGGGAAATAGATGGAAGTAAATAAAAAAGACTTATAGTTAGTGATTTGTTCAGTATCACTTAGCAACATCAATATTTTTGTCCACAAATAAAGGTCCCTTGTTTTGTGCATGTTGAAAATATTTGTACACTGAAGTGTTTATGACCTTGTGTACACACTATATAAGGCACTAGGACATTTTGGTCATTGCTGGGTTTGCAGTACTTAATTTGGGTGTCTAGACTCTGGTTATAGTGACAGAAAACCGTCTGAAAATATGAGACAGGATTTTAAAGAATGACACTCTTAAAATATGTCTGCAAACTGCCTCTTAACACAGAAGTAAATTAAATTACAGACCTAGAAATATCTTAAATTAAAAGGATTTGTGTCTTCGAAAATAATTATTTGCATGGTTTGAACATCACTTTTTCCTCTTCTGAAGCTGAAACATTATGTTCCGTGAGCTGAACCAAGAACAGGGGCAATTACTATTAAAAACATGGAAATTGATTAATCTTCAGTTCTCTGGTACCTTGATTATCTGGATCCTGACCAGCTCAGACACAGTGGCTCTACTCCATTTCTCCTGCTGACAGCAGTGTCCTTCAACATAAAACCACAGCCTGGGTGTCAAGACAGGTGGCAGTCCTGGCTGCTCTCATGATGTGGTCTTGACCTGGGAGCAGGTCAGGTTAGCTGATCTGTCCCTTTTGTAAGTCTATCTGGTATTTGTTCACTGAAATTGCCATTCATATGGCAAATTACTGAGTAAGTCTCACCGTCCAAGGCTCTGTCTGGATGTCTCTGCCTAGCCCATTTTCACCCCCAGGATGTTTTATTTCTTCTAATTATTCTAGTCACATGGCTGGAATTTAATCCCATTATCCCACTTGTTGTCTGTCTTGTGCTTGAATAGATCATAGAATTGCCTTATTTTTCTCTGCTTCCCTGAGCCTGGTGCACAGTGGGCGCTCATACACGAATGATTATTAAGCCAATAGACTGATGGACGGGTCAGAGACCGTGCAGGCATTACATACATTCTGTATTCCAGCTGTTAGCTCAACATCAGGTGTTCGAACTTAAAAACATAATTCCCGTGTAAAAATATTACAAATTATGGCCAAAATTGAAAATTAGACCATGGTAATGTATATAACTGAGAATGTAACAGATTAGTTGTTTATGTGTTTTTCTAAGTCAGGAAGCCCATGTATGTTCAATAAAATAGTTGTACATTTTTAGTGCTATTTCAAGCATTTAGTTTCAAACATGGCTTTAAACGGGGCCTCTTCTGTTGATAGTTCACCTTCAAGTCTGATTTGGAAAGGGAGTGTGTGGGCTGTCTGGACACCAAAGGCTCAGGGGCCAAGGACACCTGCAAATGAGCTATTTAATTTTTGCTACAGTGAACTATTGCCCTTTAATATTATTATTTCCTTTAGGGAAAACTGATGTTCAGGAATATGATAACAATTTAAATTTTGGTACCTTGACCACTAAAAATAATATTTTAATGAGTAACTTGCACATATTTGCAAAAGGTAATCAGTAATTTATGTAAATGTTGCATCCCCAAGGATGGAGCCTAACTCCTTACTCCTTAGGGAGGGGCTATACGTACTGCCTGCCTTCCAAGTGTGTGGCACACGAAGGGGGAAGAGGAACTTCACGGTGGAGAGACCTGACAGCCACAAGCTCGGCCAGGGCAGGATGGCAGTGATGAGGCATGTTGAGAGCACTGGCTTTTGATATGACATGACAGAGATGACTCTGGGCTTTTATGGTCTTCCTCCACAAGACCCAAACATGCATTCTAATCACACAGGGGAAAAAAATCAGACAAATCCCAGTCAAGGGGAATTCAACAAAATACCTGACCAGCCCTGCTCAGAACCGCCGAGGTCATCAAAAACAAGGGAAGTCTGAGAAACTTGTCACAGCCAGGGGAGCCTAAGGAGATGTGGTGACATAATGTAACATGGTGTCCCCGACGGGGTCCTGGAACAGAAAAAGGACATTATGTAAAAAAGGAAATATAAATACACTGTGGACTTCAGTTGATTTTTCTTTGAATTGTGATCCATAAGAGGAAGGCTGGCATCCAGTTGAGTCCTGCTGCCTTTCTGAGCTAGTTCGGGACGCAGCATCCAGAATGGTTGCGATAAGATCCGTCGTGGCCCGCCTCCTCCCACCTCCTCCTCATCTCTTTCTCTCCTCTTCCTTTTTTAAGAAATTATTCTGCTAGATTACTTCTGGTGAAATGTCTTGATGTTCTCTTACCTGTGGGATGCAATATTAGATAAACTGCTGATTTTCAGGTTACTATTTTCATTTGAAATGGGCTAGAAGATAGTAGACTCTAAGTGTCTAAATTTTGTTGTGTGGCTCAGTAAGATGGAAAGCAGTTGTTACCTTAGGGCACAAAGAAATGTAGATGAGCTGGGTTTTGAGTTGAAAAATTACTTGGTCTGTCCTAATAAACAAGCCAGGCATGCCTCAGAGAAACTCACTGTTTTCAGACAAAGACTCAGAATTATAAGTTGAGAGAGAAGCTTATAGGGTATATAGTTGAATTATCTTACTTCATAGGTGGAGTAAATCCAGAGTTAGATGATAACGTAGAGCTTGTTTGGCAGTTGTATTATCTTCTGAGAAGGTGGGTAAGTAGTTTTTTGTGTATGGATTAGTCTCTTGCATCCTGTTTTAATAGCTTCATCAGAGTCTTCCTTGTGGCTTCATTATTATAGAGAGAGCGTGAGTCTGTGTTAAGCGTTAGACTTATTACCCATCTGGCCTGAGGCAGATGATGGTTTTGGAAAGCATTCCTGCCCTATCTGGTCAGTCACTGAGAGCGATAACTTGCATACTCATAAATTGGGTAAAAACACCCTATCTTCTTAAGCATCAGTGTATGTTGTTTTCTATAATTCGTCATGTCTGGAAACTTGATTTAAGTATGAGCTATTTATTTTCACTTTGAATTTCTGAAACTATTGGTTATCATTTCAATCAGGGAACATTTTTAGTGAGCAGAGCTTTCCTTCTTGTGATGGGGTCATCATCCTTTCTTCATGTTGTCAGGAGGTCACAGGGCCTCACTGGAATGAGTACGTTTGAATTGGCAGAAATTAGATAGGTATAAACCCTGCTTTCAAGAACTTTGCAGTCCAAAGAAGCACATGATTACTTGTAATATATGTCTCCTGAAGCGTGTGAAATACGTAGGTGAAGAGTAACGAGGATGCTTTGGGAGAGGTGGGCTTGGCTCTGCCTGAATCAGATAAGGTTTTCATAAGAGGAGGAGTTATGGGCCTAGATCAGATGGCCACATAGGGACTTCTTTCTGAGAGCAAGGATGGCTCTGTGGAGCCGGTGGCCTGGAGGCTTGGTCTTCAGTGTCAGTAGGTTTCCAGAGGTGCAGGATGCCTTTGGAGAGAAAGGAATTTCAGCTGTTAAAGAAAGACATACCACTGGGGAAAGTTGAAATATATTTGGAAAATTCCATGATGGGGGATTGGCTGTTGCTGAACCTCCTAGTCTTCGTACATCAGATCAAGGGTGATATTGCCAATGTGATTTATGACTGTGGATGCTGGCCCTCAACCTGGTTGAGGTCGTGTTTGTCAGCTCGCTTCACTGTAAAGTTACTGTCTTCCCCTTATCCAAAGGGAGCCACCCTTTAAGGGGTGGTTAATGCTCTATAAAACATAGGTATTATCAACATATTGTGATGAAAATCATGGATATTCCAGACCAGTTATCAGGCCTAAGAAAATAGTAAACAAACACTAAACTTTACGTACACTTTGAAAAAGATCCTCATCTAAACTTGACCTTCTCAAAAACTAGTACCTAAAGGTAGTTTCCTTTAGGCAAGGTTTGTTATAGGGAGACCAGAAGTTGTTAAAGAAATGAGTTAAGAAATGACACTTGTCTTAGCGACTGGTGTGGACTCATTACTGTGTAAAATGTCAGGCTTCATTTCCAACATCACCTTTATCATCATCATCATCCTCGCTCTCATTGAATAGCTGAAGCTCCCAGATACTGGACACCAGCATACCCAAATTCTTGATAACTAATCTCATTATTTCCACTTTGAATTTGAATTTTTAAAAAAGTTTTTAAACAAAAACAAAATCTAATCATTTTTCAAGGTATAAGGAATTTCATATGTTGAAGCCATTCACATAATGAATGGTTTTTGCAAACTTTGGCACTTTAAAAGGTGTTGGTATAGGCCACTCTGGGAGATTGCCTGTTGATTGCACTGTTAATCAGTTCCTAACCAACCACTGCCAGATTTATCTGCACATCATACAACTTGTATGTTATCCAAGCTGGTTGAAATTTTTACCCTTGTACAAATATAGACCAGGGAGAATGGAGCAGGACTGCACTCAAGCATACCTTCCAGGAGGCGTGTCTCTGGAAGAAGAAAACAAGAAGCAATGAGTTCTCACGAGGAGGAACACTCCCTGGGAGACCACCCCAGGATGGGCACTGCTGTGGCCCTGCTTCTCAGTCCTCACCCGGCTTCTCTGGCCAGCGGGGCAGCTGCTGAAGTGCTGGGGAGAGGCGCTGCTCCTGGGGAATGCGGTTGCCTCTGCTGTCGGCAAGGCCGCCGTGAGCTCTGTAGCCGAAAGGAACCCACGAGTCTAGACGGTAAATCACCAATCGTTAGTGGCTCTGAAGGTCTCTTGAAAAAAAGAGCGAATCCCTACTTTGATTTTTCCTCAATAAATAATTGTTGACTAATTACTAACGAAGGGTTCCTCCAGAGCCCAGTGGTGATTAGAACAACAGCAGCTTCACGACAGGGCTCTGAGGCGTTGCCAGCTTCTTGTGGGAGTCACTCCTGGCCTGGGAAGGGATGAAGGAACAGCAGGGACCTGGGAATGGCACCTGCCTTAAAACAGCATTCATGGAAAATGTCTAGATGCTTCAGCCAAGTTATTTTTATAAATTGTTAATTACATATGAAGCCCAGTCCACTAAAAACTGCAACAGGAGTATTAGCCTCTATTTGTCTAGAATTGGAATTTCTAAATATATATATGTGTGTGTGCATATACATGTTTGTATGTATATATGCACATATGGATAAACACATGTCTGTATATATGTGTATGTGTGTGTGTGCATATATGTACATATAATCTACATATTACTTCCTCGAAGTCTGGATACCAAGGTCACACTGCTTGAGCATCAGGAAACTGAGTTCTCATAGCAGCTCCACAAATTACTTTTTCAATGATCTTGGCTAAATCATGCCTTTTCCTGGCCTCAGATTCCTCGTCTCAGGAGCTGATAGAGATCAGTGAGGCCTCTTCTAGTTCCAAGATCACATGGTTTTTGAGATTACTCCTGTATCTGGGCAGCGCCCTAATGCCCTCTAACCAGGGCAGGGTGTCAGTCTCTGCCTGTGAAATGTCCAGTTTGCCATTCGGAATCTACCGGGTTGGGTGTTGAAACCTGCAGCAAGGATCCCTTGACCAGTCCTTCCGTCTGATAGTGTTCTCATCTGCTTGGCACTTTCTAGCTTTTAGGTTAAGTGTTAGCAGAAAGGGTAGAACTCCTCAGTTCCTGGTTTGGTTTTATTTTTTCTTTCCAAAATTATGTTGTTCAAAACAAATAGAGGAACCAGGGAATTATCTTCAGGGATTTGAAGCCCTCAGTAGGTGAGGTGATTGCACGAGTGTCCCTTTGCTTTTGTGTCTGTTGGCAGGTGCCAGCCACGTCCCCAGATACTGTAGGCCAGGCGGCTACAGCAAGAACCCCAAATCACTAAGAGTCTGTTTGGCTGCTGGCTTTTCCTCTGTGGCTTCTGAGCAGGTTTTCGGAAGTGATAGGTAACTCGGCACAATCTCAGAACCAAAGGGAATCTGGTTCTTACTTCCTGGGCCGTGATTCTGTCTTTGCCAGCCCCCAAAGAGCCTGCATCTTAAGTACTGTCTCTGGACTGGCAGGAAGAAGTGGGGCTCGCTCCTCTTCCAGGGGACCCCTGAGGACGTGCATTTCACATGACCCAGCAGGACTAAGTGGGTCATTAAAGTGACAGGATTTTGAAAACAAAAATTTTTTTTCCTCTTCCATGAGTTTTGAATTTAATCTTTTTTCCCAAGACAAGAAATCAGTTTATCTTCTTAGCTTGTCTGTGAAAGGGTCTTAATGAGATCAAGCCTCCTTTTTCAATCTTGACCTTTTATTTTGAGAATAATATTTAAAGAAGACTCCAACCTCAGCATTGATGTGCAGGAAGCAGCAGCTCCTATTGATGTGGTTGATGAGATGTGGGGCCTAGAACGTGGAGCTGGGGTTGAAGTTACCCGTCAGAGTCTGCGGGTGAGCAGTGAGCTGGTTGGTGCTGTAACTGTGGTCTCTTGACACAAAGCTGTCAAGTATGTGTGGAATAAAGGAAGACCATGAATCTCATCCTGTGTTTCCACATGACCTGTATGACCGTAGGAGAGTCCAGAGAGCTCTGTTTTCTCACTTGTAAAATGGCTTCTGATTGTGTCCTGTGCCTCGGGGGTGTGTAAAACACCCCAGTTTGCAGGTCTTACCGTCTCAGGGGACGTCCCAAGTAGGTATTAGGGGCCCTGCTATTCTTTAGGTTCTGTGTTTGAAGGGCTGAAAGACTTCAGGGTTTTTAACTGGACATGAACTGGTAAAGTTATTTAGGGGACAATAAGTAGATAATTTGTTTTGTTTGTCCTTTTGAAATGGGCCTCTTAGTGTACCTGTTGCACTTTACCCTTTCCTTAGGGCACCACCCACTTATGTTTCCTCAGGTCATAGAATTTGGAATTCTGAAAATTTCTCAATGAGAGATAGATGCACACTTACAGCTCCTTAAGATCTTGTGCTTGTAATTAAATTTTTGAGCACCATTTTTATATTGGAGTAGATGAGATAATTAAGATTTTTCAGGAAGAAGTATATGAGAGGATAAGCGGTTTCTGCCATGTGATTAAACAGTGCGGCTGAGATGCTTGATGAGCAGAGGAGGTGTTTTTGGAAGTGCACTTCACCACCATCCCAAGGGCTGTCCTAATGGTAGTTCAGGACAGCTGTCCAGAGACCTAGAGTGTGGTGACGCCCATTTACGAGCACATGCCGTGAAACTTACCTTTATTTGATGGAGGATTTACACTGATGGTCCTTGGGCCTTGTGGGAGATCAGGCATGAAAATGTGCATGGTTTACTCTAGTGATCCAGCATATTAGGAGGATACACTATGAACCTAAAGGTTCTTCTGACTGTCAAATTCTCGTGTAATTATAAATAATTATTGTTTTATATACTAGAAAAAACTTTAAAACCGAGGATGTACAACAGCGAATAATAGTAAGAAAGAAAAAGTAGAAAGTCTAAAATATCTAGTGAGCGTTATATACGTCCTTAATTTCACTCAGCTGTCTGGCATCACCTCTGGGATGGCAGAGTGATTGAAAACCTTGGGGTTAAGGAGATTCAGGCCCCAGATTCATGACTTTGTGTGCCCTCAGGCAAGTTGTTTGGTACCTGTACACTTCTGTTTCTTCATCTGTGAAAGGTGACAGCATGCCTGCTTTATAGGTAGACCGTGGGCATCGATGATGATGAGCCCTGTGTTTGGTCGAGGGGCTGCCCTGGACGACATCATCCCTGGCCCCCAGACTGGCCACCTTGGGACTTTGAAACTGACGTAACTCAGTTCAATCTGAGCTCCTCTCATTTCTCCACCCTCTTAATTATGTCCTTTCCGTTTCAAATTTGTTTTCAATGAATTTCAATTAAAAAAAATTTCAGTAAAGGCCATTGACAGGATGTTGATGAACTTATGAGAGATGCAAATTCTGAGTTGGCGCCCCCCGCGCATGGAACCCCTGTTTCTCCCAGGCTGTGCCCTCGTGTGTGAGCTGAAGGCGGGAAGTGGTGCGCTGGCTTCTGGAAACGTTCAGCTGCCAGGTTTCCTGTGCTGCAGACTTAAAGTAGATGAGACTTGAACAGCTCTCCCCTCTAGGCTGAGACTGTTCCGCTTGCTCTAGTGTCCCTAGCACGGTCATTCCTTGGTTAGGAGTGGAGGAAGCTTAAACCCCAACTTCCCATTTCTGACTGTTTGGGCACAGACCTGATGGCTTACCCTGGGTACCTGAAGGGTTACTGTTTCTGGTCACTCTGTCTCTTTTTTAAAATAAATAAATTTATTTATTTATTTATTTTTGGCTAAGTTGGGTCTTTGTTGCTGCGCACAGGCTTTCTCTAGTTGCGGCGAGCGGGGGCTACTCTTTGTTGCAGTGCGCAGGATTCTCGTTGTGGTGGCTTCTCTTCATGCGGAACACGGACTCTAGGCGCGTGGGCTTCAGTAGTTGTGGCTCGCGGGCTCAAGAGCGCAGGCTCAGTAGTTGTGGTGCACGGGCTTAGTTACTCCATGACACATGAGATCTTCCCGGACCAGGGCTCGAACCCGTGTCCCCTGCATTGGCAGGCAGACTCCCAAACACTGCGCCACAAGGGAAGCCCCTACTGTCTTTTTTTTTTTTTAAACCATGATAACTTCTTTTTTATTGAGAAATAACTAATGTATAACATTTTATTAGATTCAGGTATACAAAATAATGATTAGCTATTTGTATATTCAGGCATACCTCAGAGATATTGCAGGTTCGATTCCTGACCACTGCACGAAAGCAAATATCACAATAAAGTGAGTCATGAATTTTTCAGTTTCCAGTGCATATAAAAGTTATTTTTACACAATACTGTAGTCTATTAAGTGTACAGTAGCATTATATCCAAAAAATACATAATTAATATACTTCATTGCTAAAACATGCTAACCATCATCTAAGCCTTCAACAAGTCACAGTTTTTTGCTGTTATAGGGTCTTGCCTCGTTTTTGCTGGCTGCTGACTGATCAGGGAGGTGGTTGCTGAAGGATGAGTGGCTCTGGCAGTTTCTTAAAACAGCCATGAAGTTTGCTGCATTGATGGACTCTTCCCTTCATGAACGATTTCTCTGTAGCATGCAATTCTGTTTGATAGCATTTTACCCACTGAGCTTCTTTCAGAATTGGAGTCAGTCCTCTCCAATCCTGCCCCTGCTTTGTCAACTAAGTTTAGGCAATATTCTAAGTCCTTCGTCGTCATTTCAACACTAGTCATAGTATCTTCACCAGGAGTAGGGTCCATCTCAAGAAACCACATTCTTTGCTCATCCTTAAGAAGGAACTCCTCATCTGTTCAAGTTTTGTCATTAGATTGCATCAATTCAGTCACATCTTCAGGCTTCATTTCTAATTCTAATTCTCTTGTTGTTTCTACCACATCTGCAGTTACTCCCTCCACTGAAGTCTTAAACCTCTCAAACTCATCCTTGAGGGTTGGAATCACCTTCTTCTAAACTCCTATTAATGTTATTTTGAACTCTTTTCATGAATCATGAATGTTCTTAATGGCATCTAGAATGTAAATCCTTTCCAGAAGGTTTTCAATTTACTGTGCCCAGATCCATCAGAGGAATCACCATGGCAGCTATAGTCTTAAGAAATGTATTTCTTAAATGATAAGCCTTGAAAGTCAAAACTTACTCCTTGATCCTTGGGCTGCAGAATGTTTGTTGTGTTAGCAGGCATGACAACAACAGTGCAGAGCTCAGCGGTCACCTGTGGCTGAGGCAGTGAGACGTGACGCATCCTGTAGTTGTCTGACACACGCACACGTGGTTTTATTTGATCTTTTATGACACTCTTAGTGCATGTAGGGGTGAAGAGGAAGAAGGTTGTGTGACTCATGCAGGTCAGACTATCATCAATGTATTTATAGTACGTTTCCCATGAAGATGGAGTTTTGGGGAAGAAGCTGACTTACCTTGTTTAATTGGAAGAAATGAAATACTTGAATAGTCAGTTACTTTTTCAATGGGTACCTTTCAAACTTTTTTAACCCTGACCTACAGTGAGAAATACATCTCTTATCCCAACCCAGTTCAAACACAGATGCATACATGCAGAGCCCAAGCACACCTTCCACAGTGCTTATCCTCACTATTTGCTCTCTGATATTTTCCATTCTATTTTGTGTCTTGAAATGCACTATTGCACTGACTGCCTAGTGGATAGCGAGCCTGGGCTTAAAAATCACTGTTCGGTTTCCTTTCTCTCCACAGCCACGTGGGAAGATGTGCTTTGGGCCAAAGCATTAGTAGTATTTGGTAGAGTGTATAAGATGTATTGTCACTTGTATGCTTGATGGGCTTGGCACTGGGTGGTCAACTAGGCTTTTAACCCTTTTAAGGAAAATTCTTACACGATAAAGAGTGTAGGTATGATTTTTCCAAGGTGGGATGATGAACGGCGTGAGCCCTTCAGTTTTTAATGTTACATTTAACTCTTGGAAATCCAAGATGAGAAACAGGGCCACAAAAGATAAAATTTATAATCTACAAATAGTTTAGAAGGAATTTAGTTTCTTCTGGAAGTCATGGTTCCCAGTTGGAGTACAGAAGGAAACCAGAACTTGGTGAAGTGATCTAAGTTCGAGCTGTTTCTTATGAATTTATTATCTGACTCTTATAGTTTAAAACTTGGTTGTAGGAATGAGCATTTACATGTAGAGATATTTTTAAACTTATGAAGTGCTATTTGCAAAATAATAGTATTTTTTAAAATTTCTCTAATAGCTTGACATTTTTTGGGGGGGGCCTAATATTGTTTCCCCAGCAAGACTGTGAGGTTTTGTGAGCTCGCCTGGCCGTGGCAGTTCCTGTTCGTCCACATGCTGCACGGTGGTGGTTACAGATCCTGGGGGTCTGGCCTATAGGCAGAAATGGAGGAGGGTTGTGCAGGAGCACAGGGTGGGGGCATCGGCAGCCTTTCTACATTTTTCTTTTCCCTCCGAACTTCCTTATACCCTGATTTTCCATCACTGACCTCATTTAACCTTCGCCCATATCGTATGTGCACACCCGTCCCAGGGTCCCAGAGAGCCTGTATCTCCAGAGCGGTACTGGGGGGCCGCTCGCCCCTCTGAGGCAGCTCCTGGTTCTGTCCCTTGGTCCGTCTGCCACTCAGCTGACACTGCCAGCCACCACGGTGGATTCTGACCCTACTGGTTCAACTAGACCTTCCTCTAAGCAATGTTGTTTAATTTATACCCTTTGTGAACCACTGGTTAACAAAGAAACACTAATGTTGAAATACTAGTGAGGATGTTAAAAATCATAATCACTCTGCAGATTTCTTTCAGTGTGGTCTCAGGTCTCTGTGTTCCATGATACTGATAATGGAATATCAGAATAATGATACTATTCTGGTTTTTCTGGTTTCTGATTTTTCAAAATTTAATGTTAAAGAGGAAAAATATGTTGATAATTATATGCAGGTTAATTTTATATTTATTGAGAATAAAGATCATCCACAGCTTAGAAAGATGCTCGCAATCAATGGCACAAAACAGAAATATTACAAAAACAAGCCCATTGATTATTAAACCTGGAAATACAAAAATTGTAAACATCAATTAAAAGTGATTGTTAATTGTTAGTGTTTAAAGTAATTTCATTTCATAGTTCTTTTTTATTATACCAGCTTTATTGAGATATAATTCACATATGCCATACAATTCCCCCATTTAAAGTGTACAATTCAGTTGTTCTTAGTATAGTCACAGAATTGCACAACCATCACCATGGTCTAAATTTAGAACATTTCTGTCAGTCTAAAAAGAAACCTCCAGCCCATTACCAGTCATCTACCTTTTCTCCCAAGCTCCCAGCTCTAGCCAACCACTCATCTACTTTTTGTCTCTGTAAATTTGCCTATTTGGGACATTTCATATAAATGGTCTTTTGTGACAGGCTTCTTTCACTTAGCATGATATTTTCAGGGTTCACTCATGTGGTATCATGTATCAGTGCTTCATTTCTTTTGATGGCTGAACAATATTTCATTCTCTGGATATGTGACATTTGTTTATCCGTTCACCTGTGGATGGACATTTGAGTTGTTTCCACTTTTTGGCTGTTATGAGTATTACAGGATTTGTAAGGACATATGTGTTCATTTCTTTTGGGTGTATACCTAGAGTGGACTTGCTGGGTCGTGTAGTAACTGTCTGTCTAACTTGGTGAGGAGCTGCCAGACTGTTCTCCACAGCAGCTGCCCCGTTCGCACCCCACACATGATGCAGGAGGTTTCCAGTTCTCCATGTTCTCACCAACACTTGTTACTGTCTTTTGATTCTCGTCATCCTGGTGGGTGTGAAGTGGAATCTCAATGTGGCATTGATTTGCATTTCCCTGATGAGTAATAATGCATCTTTCATGTGCTTGTTGACCACTTGTACAGATTCTTTGGAAAACTATCTATTTAGAACCTTTGCCCATTTTTAATTGCACCTTTTTATTATTGAGTTGTAAAAGTTTTTTATATATTCTTGATATAAGTCCCTTATCGGCTCTATGACTTGTAAAAAAATTTTCTCATTCTGTGGGCTGTCTTTTCCCTTTTCCTTGATGGTGTCCTTTGAAGCACAAAAGATTTTAATTTTGGTATAGTCCAATCTATTTTGCTTTTGTTGCTTATGCATTTTGTGGAATAACTAAGAAGGCTTTGCCCGATTACAGATCACAAAGATTTACTGGTGTGTTTCTTTCTAAGAGTTCTAGTTTTTTAGTTTTTACATTTAGATCTGTGATCCTTTTTGTGTTTGGTGTGGGGAGGAGACTCAGCCTCCCTCTTCTGAGTGTGGACATCCGGTTTTCCCGGCACCATCTGTTGAAGAGACTCTCCTTCCCCAAAGACCGGTCATGGCACTTTTGTCAAAATGAACGAACTGCAAATGTGAGGGTTTATTTCTGGACTCTCAGTTCAATTCCATTGATAATGCTCAGCCTTATGCCAGTACGTCATCATTGGATTACTTGTTTTGGCTATTCTGGGTCCCTTGAATTTCCATATGAATTTTAGGATCAGCTTGTCAATTTCTGGGGGAAAAAAAAAAGCCAACTGGGGTTTTGATAGGGATTATGTTAAATTTCTAGATTAATATGTGAAGTATTGGCATCTTAGCAACATTAAGTCTTCCAATCCATAAGTATGGGGAATAATCCGTTTAATTGGGTCTTCCTCAGTTTCTTTCAATGATATTTTGCAATTGGAAGAGTATATGTTTTATACTTCTTTTGTTAAATTTCTTCCTGAGTATTTTCTTCTATTTGGTGCTATTGAAAGTGGAATTGTTCTCTTAATATCACTTGCAAGTTGTTTATTGCTAGTGAATAGAAATATGCTTGGCTTTTGTCTATTGAACTAATGTCCTGCAACCTTGATGGGCCTATTAGTTTTAACAGTTTTTTAGTGGATCCCATAGGATTTTTCACGTACAAGATCATGTCATCTGTAAATACAGATAGCTTTACTTCTTCCTTCTTAATCTTGATAACTTTTATTTCTTTTTGCTGCTTACTTTCCCTGGCTGGAACCTCCATTAAAATGTTGAATAGAAGTGGTAAGAGTGGAGATCCTTGTCTTATTCCTGATCTAGTTAGAAAGCCAACTTTTCACCACTAAGTATGATATTAGCTATGAACTTTTTATAGATGCCCTTCTATTCCGGGTTTGTTGAGTGTTTTTATGATAAAAGGGTGTTGGAGTTTTGCCAAATATTTTCTCCATATCTTTTGAGATGATCATGTGGTTTTTGTCCTTTGTTTATTGATAGTAGTGTATCACTTTAATTGATGTTTGGGTGTTAAGCCAACCTTGCAGTCCTAGAATAAATCCCAGTGGGTCATGATGCATAATCCTTTTTATATATTGCTGGATTCAGTTTGCTAGTATTTTGTTGAACATTTTTTTTTTATAATAAGAAAAGTAATTTTATTTTTGTCTCCCACTGATACTTTTTTTTTTTTAAACATCTTTATGGGGTATAATTGCTTTACAATGGTGTGTTAGTTTCTGCTTTATAACAAAGTGAATCAGTTATACATATACATATGTTCCCATATCTCTTCCCTCTTGCGTCTCCCTCCCTCCCACCCTCCCTATCCCACCCCTCCAGGCGGTCACAAAGCACCGAGCTGATCTCCCTGTGCTATGCGGCTGCTTCCCACTAGCTATCTCCCTTATGTTTGGTAGTGTATATATGTTCATGCCTCTCTCTCGCTTTGTCACAGCTCACCCTTCCCCCTCCCCATATCCTCAAGTCCGTTCTCCAGTAAGTCTGTGTCTTTATTCCTGTCTTACCCCTAGGCTCTTCATGACATTTTTTTTTCTTAAATTCCATATATATGTGTTAGCATACGGTATTTGTCTTTCTCTTTCTGACTTACTTCACTCTGTATGACAGCCTCTAGGCCTATCCACCTCATTACAAATAGCTCAATTTCGTTTCTTTTTATGGCTGAGTAATATTCCATTGTATATATGTGCCACATCTTCTTTATCCATTCATCCGATGATGGGCACTTAGGTTGTTTCCATCTCTGGGCTATTGTAAATAGAGCTGCAATAAACATTTTGGTACATGACTCTTTTTGAATTATGGTTTTCTCAGGGTATATGCCCAGTAGTGGGATTGCTGTGTCATATGGTAGTTCTATTTGTAGCTTTTTAAGGAACCTCCATACTGTTCTCCATAGTGGCTGTACCTTTGTTGAACATTTTTGCATCTAATTTGTGATTTTCTGTTCCTGTGATGTCTTTTTATGGTTTTGTTATCACGGTAATATTAATCTCATAGGATGAATTGAGAAGTGTTTTCTCCTTTTATATTTTTCAGAAAAATTTGTAAAGACTTAGTGTTAATTCTTCTTTAAATATTTGGTAAAATTCACCAATAAAGTCATTTAGCCTGGGCTTTTCTTTGTGGGAAGTTATGAAATTACTAATTTAATCTCTTTTTATAAGTCTATTCAGATTTTCTATTTCTTCTTGAGTCAGTTTTGGTAGTGCCTTTCTAGGAATTTTTCCGTTTTATCTGTTGTCTAATTTGTTGGCATACCGTTGTTTATGTATATTCCATTATAATCCTTTTTACATTTGTAAGATAGATACTTAGTTTACTGGAGGGCAGGTCTAACTTAACAGGAAGGAAATGCTCACGGGTACAGTTCATTCTGCGTCTAGCACTGTCTCCCCTGAGGTGTGCAGACTGCCTTCTCCACTGCTGGAGGTCAAGGTTCTGTCTGTGCAACTCCAGCCCACTCAGGAGCCTGGGTCTCAGAGGGGTGATTCATTCCTTGAATCTTCTACATGGGGCTTGTATACCAGGGCCCTTCTAAAAATAGGATTTGGCTCAGGGGTCATCCTGGGACCTGCCATGAGCAGAGCCATTCTGACAAGTGGTCAGGAGTAGATGCCAGGGGAGACTTCTGGTTCAGGTCCCGGCACGGCCACAGTCACTGTGTGACACCGGGCAGGTCACACGTTCTCTCTCTGTGAGACGGGCAGTCACGTGTCCTCGGTCTCCTGAGACACTCGTAGGGGTTCCCTGGCTTGATTAAACGAGTCGAGTGCATTGGAACACTGCCTGACACAAAGGAAGCACTGTGCCCGTCGTGCGGGGTTTATGTGGTTGTTTAGGTTAAGTGTCCTGCTTTGTGCTGCTCCCACGGGACCCTCACCCACCCGCCCACTCACCTGGACAAGGAAGAGGACAGCTGTGTCTCTCTTTGTACCCCTGTCCCCTCACACTGATTGGCACGTGGTCACTGCTCGGCTCTGGACTGACCTCCCGTTTTCAAAGGTGACTGAGACCGGAGAGCCGTGCTTCTTGTCTTGGAGTATCTGTGTGACTCGCGGGGCTGGAGGAGCCGAGGGTGAGAGCAGAGGGCAGGTGTCCAGTCTGGGGAGACTGAGGTTAACTCGGTATTTTGGCCTGTGATTTTTCCAGTGTTTGGCCTGTGCTCTAACACAGTAACTAAAACCCTGGAATGTGCCATGACTTTATCTCAACTTTTGAAGAAATTAATGCTTTTGCCAAAACCAGGAACCTAAAAGGTCTCAGAACTGTCTGGACACGTCCCAGAATTTATAAGCAAGATGAAGAGGAGCCCCAGAGACAATTGCGGGCACCTCTCTCCACATTCAGATCCTCCGAGAAAGGCTTGTGGTTGAGGAGTGATCACTGCCTTAGAATCTTCCAGAGTAGCGATCCCAGCGCTGCTCTGTAATTTAGCAACAACACACACCAAACGTGGACACGCGCGTGCCACAGCCGTGTGTGCAGAGTCACGGCACCCACGTGGAGTGCAGGCTAATGCAGTGGGTGCCGGCTCTCCAGGGACAGTCGGAGTTCAGTGGGAACTGGCATAGTTGTGTCTAGGATCTGAGTTACACCATAGTTATGGCCCGCCCAGACTTGTGAAGGTTTTTCAGCCTTCCAGCTTTTGGATGAAATTGAGAAATGTAATATATTTGAAAAGCAAAATAAAACATTTTTCTGAATAGCCACTTTGAATATTTTAAATATTAAAATATTCAGTGTGTTTTAAACTACGATACATATACCTTTCACCTGAAATGTGAAGTGGCAGGAAGGACCATTTCCACCACCTCTTGAAAGGGCCTCCCTTGACCCTGGTGTCAGTTTAGAGCCTCCCTTGACCCTGGTGTCAGTTTAGAGCCTCCCTTGACCCTGGTGTCAGTTTAGGGCCTCCCTTGACCCTGGTGTCAGTTTAGGGCCTCCCTTGACCCTGGTGTCAGTTTAGGGCCTCCCTGGACCCTGGTGTCAGTTTAGAGCCTCCCTTGACCCTGGTGTCAGTTTAGAGCCTCCCTTGACCCTGGTGTCAGTTTAGAGCCTCCCTTGACCCTGGTGTCAGTTTAGGGCCTCCCTTGACCCTGGTGTCAGTTTAGGGCCTCCCTTGACCCTGGTGTCAGTTTAGGGCCTCCCTTGACCCTGGTGTCAGTTTAGGGCCTCCCTTGACCCTGGTGTCAGTTTAGAGCCTCCCTTGACCCTGGTGTCAGTTTAGAGCCTCCCTTGACCCTGGTGTCAGTTTTGTGAGGGCACCACGACACAGCCCTGCTGGTGGGGAAGGCAGCTTGGGGGTGCCCTGAGCTGACCACTGGCAGAACGCATGCAGCAGACGTGGAAGCTGTTTCTGGAACTTTCCAGCCAGGACTCTACTTTCCTGGCGTCTGGCTTTCTCAGGCTGGGGAGGCTGGTGAGAGAGCTAGGCCGGTTCATAGGGGTGGACCGATGGCAGCTGCATAATTCTGTCTTTAGAAAGAGTCTACTTCTGGCAATTGAGTTTTTCCAGAGGCAAAATTAGAATTCTTCCTTCTTTCCTGAGGGACTTTTGGAGTTCTTATGAAGAGTGCTAAATATCCCAGAAATTGTATTCCGACACCATAGCCTCTGTTACCACAAGCTGGTTGGCTGTGCCGTTCTCGTGAGCCCTGACAGCACCGTCCGCCCAAAGGGTGTGATGGGTCAGCACGGTGGGAGGACAGCGGGAAACACCTGCCCTGTGGAACAGGGCTGCCCTCGCAGCATGCCCAGTTTACACATGTGCACACAGACGTGTGCATGCTGAGCACCACTCTTGAAAATTGTGTTGAGTAGCAATCACTTGGGCCCTGATTCTGCCTCGTTTCCTCTGTGTGATGTGCACAGGTCACAGATTCTCCGAACCCCAGTTTGCTAATTTAATCCAAATGAGGAGTTTGGATTGGTCCAAAGTTTCAGAAGCAACCTGGGGGTTTTGTTTAAACGCACGCTCTGGTTGAGCCAGGGTAGGGGTGGTGCCCGAGATCCTGCATTTCTAACCAGCTCCTTGGACCACACTTTGAGTACAAGGCTTAGATGGGTTGTTTTATTTCACCTTCCCAATGGCTGTTTGATGGAGGACTCTTAGTCTCATTTTACAGATGAGGAAACGGGCTTCACAGCTGATAGAGTCAGGTGGCAGGACTGGAACCCAGACTGGGGTCTAACTGCCCTGAATTTATCCACTATAAAGACTTCATACTGCTTTCCATTTTCTTCTGGGTTTGCAAGAGTAGCTGCTATTCTCACAGGAGTAAAAGCCACTTAGTAGGGAGTAGCTTAGCTGTTGTGAAAATCAATACTGCCATAAACGCAGAATAACAGTAATTTTTTTTCCCAATAGAGGGAAAAAGTACCATAGTAGCATCGACAGTGTGTAGGTAAACTCCATGGTCTGTTAATATAGGGGTATCGTTGCATGTTAGGAAACTATTTAGGGCTATTTAATTTAGACTGATTTATTTAATAAATGTTTAATCCGCCGTCAGCTTGCTAGCTCTGTCATGCTGCATGATATTTCTACAAAATGAGGGGCGTCAGGTGCTGTGGTCGGAGCACGTATAGGGCATTCGCATTTCTATACAAGAACTTCTCTGTGTTGCAGTTTTTTAAGCACTAAGAATACATTAGTGAATTATTCCCTGCTATAGGCTGAAGTCCACAAATATCAAATAAACTATTACTGTGTTTTGAGTCTGCAGGAATATAAAGTTTGTGTTCTTTTAAAATCCTCATTCATGACTTTAAGTGTTGCAAACTTACTAAAATGTACTGTTTTGTTTTTTAAAGGCCAAATTCCAGGGCTTAAGTTTTATGTGGAAAATTTCATCTCAGGGCAGAATTTTACAGCGTAGTCATAAACCTCAGAGAACGGGAATTTGTAATGGACAGAGGCATCGACTCTTACTGGAGTCGCGTTAACAGGCATACGAGACACGTAAGTGGCTCCAAGGGCCTCTGGCAACATGTAGAGATACAGAATCTTTAACATGGTTTTGCAAGTTAGTGCCTCAAAGGAATACAAGTAAGTCCACAGCGATCTGCTGACCTCCTCCGGTTAGTTTCAGGGCCCTTCGTTTGTGGTTGGGGAATTCTGAGCTCCCAGCCTGCCTCTCGGCAGCCCTTGAACCTTGGACAACATGCTCACCTCCCCGAGCCTCGCTCCTTCCCCTGTAAGGTGGGAATGAGGTGATGTGCCCTGCTTGAAAGTACCTAGAACTGAGCAGTGCCTCTTCCTGAAGGTTTACAGATGCTAATTTGCTATGCAGCCACGTAAAGACATTCCTAACTCTCCAAATGGTGTTTACCTGTGAAAGTCTCTGTGGGACACCCATGGGGTGTGGAACTTGGTGGGGACACAGGAGGCAGGGCCGAGACGCCCATGGTGAATAAATGGGAAGATTGGACCAGGCTGGACGCCGACCCAGGTTCTCTGTGACAGAGATTCCGGCCTAGCAGAGCAGCTCTTTGCCACCCGAGATTTTCTCTGAAGCTTATGAGCTCTGAGGTAAAATCCCTGCCCTGTGCTGCCTCGTTTGGCGATTCAGGTCACTCCGCTTGTCATGTTTGGATCTTGGCTGGAAGCCAATGCCTGGAGCTTATTCAGTTCCTTAGATCAGCAGTTGTCTGCAGACAGAACCCAGGACGAGTCCACCCGACAGCGACTGCCTGCCTGTCAGTCACGTTCAAGGTCCATACGTTTCCTCCTAAGGACTGTCCACGTGGTGTGTATGTGTCACACGGATCAATGAATGGAGGACCTTTGCAGAGGGAATCTTGGGGATGAAGGCAGAGGCTTTGGTCCTGGTTGCCATCGCAGCCCCTCGTGAAAGTGTGTGTCTTAGGTGCCCCTTCCTGGCACCGTCTCCAGGGCCTCGCTGCACATAGGCAGCCTCAGGCAGCTCGGAGACGTTTTGTCACATCAGTGAAATCAGCCCATCAGAGCACTCATTTTAAAGATGTACATGTACAGTGAGGAGGGAGGAAAGAGTTCTTGGCCGCGTGTGGTTTTACACTTTCCTGCTTGTGTGTTTGTGTTCAGCTGAGCACTTTCCCCACACCCTTCTTGCATGGGTGCTGCTGTGTTCTCTGAGTGAAGGGAGAAGAAATCCTGGCACCTGTCAGCTAAAAACATGTTGTCAGGGTCAGCGGGAGTGAGTGACTGTTAGGGCCGGACTGCTGGATCAGGTCAGGCAGTCCTGCGTTCCTCCCGAAGCGTCCTCCTGAGGCCACTGCTTAAAAGGGCAGAGGAACAAAAGTGAGACCAGTTCCTGAGGCTTAGCCCTGCCAGTCTTCACTGAGGCCAAGGAGCGGGGCCAGGCCCGCATCAACCAGGCAGCGAGGCTCACAGGCCAGACCGGCCCTGCTGGGCTCCCCTCGGCCGGGCGCAGCCAGACAGCGTGCACCTGCTCTGGGGTGTGGGTGCCTGCCATCCATAAGGACAAGCCTGTTTAAGTGATTTTTAAACGATTAAACAAAATGCACAAGGAGCTTAATTTAGATAGACTCCCCTGCCTCCAAATGCCCCGTGGTGAGGAAGCTAGCCCAACAAGTGGGTGTGTAAAGGCAGAGGGGGCCCAGCAGCCACCAAAAATGAAAAAATGTTGATTGTTTTGATGCATGAAATATACATCTTAAATAATGTTAGGGCTTCCCTGGTGGCGCAGTGGTTGAGAGTCTGCCTGCCGATGCAGGTGACGCGGGTTCGTGCCCCGGAGGATCCCACATGCTGCGGAGCGGCTGGGCCCATGAGCCATGGCCGCTGAGCCTGCGTGTCCAGAGCCTGTGCTCCACAAAGGGAGAGGCCACAACAGTGAGAGGCCCGCGTACCTCAAAAAAAATAATAATAATAAAAATAAATAAATAATGTTAAACCCCAAAGTGGACTCTTTGCAGCCATTTCAACATGCAATTATGTCTCTCAGCAAAGGACAGGTTTTCAGGTCTCAAGTTGATGAAACCCCTACTTTTCAAGAACCAATTCACTTGGGGTCTTACGAATGTCCCTGCCTGAGCTGACCAGAACTGCCGGCCAGGACCTCAGCTGCAGGGACGGGGAGGGTCCTCACCCAGCCTGTGACTGCGAAGAAATCAGGGAAAGTGTAACACAGGGAAGGGAGTTACGTTTTAGGATTTTTGCTCAAGAAAAGTCAGGCTGGGGCTTCCCTGGTGGCGCAGTTGTTGAGAGTCCTCCTGCCGATGCAGGGGATGTGGGTTCGTGCCCCGGTCCGGGAAGATCCCACATGCCGCAGAGTGGCTGGACCCGTGAGCCATGGCCACCGCTGAGCCTGTGCTCCGCAACAGGAGAGGCCACAACAGTGAGAGAGGCCTGTGTACCGCAAAAAAAAAAAAAGAAAAGTCAGGCTGTGTTGAGTGGCACGTGCAAATGTGTACAACTGTTAATTTTCCTACTGAGATTCCCATTTCTTTTATCCACGTGAAATCTCTGAAAAATCTTCTAGATGATCCTTTTGTACCTTCCCTGCCTGTCCCCCAGTAGTTAGAACAGAGGGGTGGTGTCTCTGGCCGACCCGGGACCGGTGGACATCAAGCCCCTGACGGCTGACCACGGGGCGGGGCCGACTCACTGTCCTGTTTCTCTGCTGGTTGTTCCAAACGAGTTTAGTTTTGCTTTGACCACACGTCCTATGGCCCACGTGCCATCGCTATATACCCTAAATAAGGAAAACAGAGGCTCTTCTGGGCCCCGAGCAGAGCTTGTGGCGGCGTTACTGGGCGGGGGCTGGCCTGATGCCCTTTCCCCGCAGCCCCAGGGTAGCAGAACCACTGGAGGTATTTTCTGTGCATGAAACAAGCTGTCTAGACCCTGGGGAGAGGGAGAAGTCTCCTCCGGGGACAAGGTCTGCTCTTCTCATTACCTGTGGTTCTTGTAAAGTAACACTGGGTAGTAAGGAGAGTCCTCACTGTATCACTTCTCTGTGGTCTATTTGTGCTCCCCGAGGCGGGGGTGGGGGGTGGAGAAAGGGGAGAGAGAGAGAGACACACGCGTGGCGGGGGGAGGGAGGAGGGGGTGGTGGGAGGCAGCCAGTGAGGGTTCCCTGCTGTGGCCCTGACTTTGCCAGCTGGGCTGCGGCTGCCAGAGCTTAGCCGCAGGGGCCTTACAGCTGCTCTCAGCGGCGAGCGGCCCTGGGGCATGAGGAGCCGGTTGGCCAGGCTCTGGGCTGCGGGAGGGATGCCGTGCTCACGCAGCCAGGGGACCCAACCTGCCAAGGTTAGCGCTCCGTGGGCGCTCTCTCCACTTCTCCAACTCGGCGAGCTTCTAGCGGAGATCAAGGGCAGGAGTGTGGTATTTGACGGGCAGGTTCCCCCTTTTCTGCCTTGTCTGGCCCGAGGGAGGTCAGGCGGCTGGTGCAGGCGGGTCCTTGCTTTGTGTTGTCAGCCTGTCGCCGGGTGGTCAGCTGCCCCGGGGGGCGGGGCGCTCCGAGACCCTGTGACACCCTGCTTCCCGCCACAGTCCTGATTCCTGGGCGGCTGTTGATAATTGGTGGCCATGGCCTGTGGTTGGAGCCACAGCGCTTGAGTCTGGCACCCGGGCTGGGCGCCGATATGATGTGATGAGGTGAGGCGGGGACAGGCAGACGGCTCCCTCCCCGCCCGCCCGCCGGCTCCCACTGTAGCTCCGAGAGGCGAGCTGTCTCCCACTGTAGCTCCGAGAGTCGAGGAGGCGGCCTGGAGCCGAAGGGATGCTTTCAGCAGGGGGGTAGGGGGCTGCGTCAGGGCAGGACCCCCGGCAGAGGACTGATTATGTCCACTGAGCCCCTGGGCAATGGTACCCTGAAGGAAGCCCCATTTAAAAACCTGGTCTTGAAAAAAGGTACATTCCAGACCAGCCGGGGAGGCTGCTCTTGGGCTTGCGGTGGTTCTCAGAGTTTGGTCTGAGAACAGAGCTGAGAAGAGTAGAAACTCTTTCCCGAGAAGCTGGCGTCTGCCTGGAGGGTCTGTCGCCCTGGGAACCCTGCAGGGCTGGCCCTCCTGAGGAAGGTGTGCTCTAGGCTCTTTGGTTCCTATAGTGGGAGGAGCACAGTGCACACGGTTGTCAGTTTGGAGTTTTGTTTGTTCAGATGCTCTGTGCCTGAGGCTGAAACCTCCCCTGGAAATTCTGTCACTTGCTGCCACACGTGTGGGTACTGTTCTTTTCACCCTGACTCTTTGAAAACAGCATTTTAAAGGAAAGATGCATTTCTCAGGATGTGGGGGGTTATTGGGCAGTTTCTCAGGTCAGCAGTGCAGTAACAGCAGAGGTTAGGAAGGAGAACCGTGACCCTGACAGGGAGAGACGGACAGACAGATGGATGCCAGCTGGGAGCCCTCAGAGGCGACTGCTCTTAACCGTGAACAAGGCGGTGACTTGTGCAGCTGTGTTTCTTCCTGATACACTTTCCTAAATTAATGATGTGGGGGTGGAGGTGAGGGTGGATTTTAAGTGAACGCTGTGGAGGAAATTATGGTTTTATGTATGCATTTTCCCCTATTGATAGCAAAGGGATAGACGTTTAAAAGGTTTGTAATTGCTTAGTCCTCTTCTGTGTTTTCAGAAAATCCTGTCAATCATCTTTGATGGGAACATATTTAACTAAATTTCTTTCTGAAGAGATCATGAAGCTCTAGATTATAAAATGCATGAAGAGCTGTATTGGGTGCCTGCTTGGACCTCAGTAGATTAGAAAGATGCTCTTCTAGCTAGATGGACTCGCAGTGCAACTGTCACCGCCTGCCCGCTGGTGCGTCCACGTCCCCCAGCCTTGGCCTGGAGTCAGCAGGTGTGGTGCGGGCACACCTGCCCCAGTGGCCCTGTGCCATCCCTGTGCTCGGCTCCCCTCTCTCCTCCCACAGACAGTAGGTGTCACCTCCCACTTCTATTATCAGGCAAGACATTTTAGGTAAACATATGAATAGAAACAGTAACTTTTATTAACCATGGGGTCCCGCGGAGTAGTAACAGCATAGCGGGATGGCGGGATGGTGGTTACAGGTGAGAGGCTTTAGCAGAACCTGAGCAGCACGGAATTTGTCAGCGAGGGTTTGGTGGAGTGCGGTTCTGTGCCAACACTGTCCAGAGCAGGTGGCATTTCTTCCTCGCTTTGTCTGTCACAAGCCCTGAGGTGTGCTGCCTGCCGGGGACCCTGCAACAGAGCGCAATGTGTCCCAGGGTCACTCCATGCTGGCGCTGGGCCGGGGCTGCAAGTCCGCTCTTAAGGGGCCGTGAGGGGGCGTCTGAAGGAAGCGGAAGCCAGGGTGGCACCGTAGCTGGGGTTTTGGGGGTGGCTCTTTGCCCCTTGTGTTGTTCTACTTGTCGTAGGATGGATGAGAATAGCCAGCCCACCCCAAGGAAAAGAAAATTCAAAGTATGGAATATAATCATCCTGATGATGGCTCTTAACTGTTTTGCCTTCTGAACTTCAAACTGTGAAGTTATTCATATAACACAGGCTGAATTTCCCTCCTTGACCACAGTGTATAATGAGTGTGAATTTTCATTCAGCCGCTAAAGTCTCCAAGAGTATTTTTATACTGAGTTCACAGACTTGAGGCAATTTTAGTCTGTAGACTCCACCCCCTGCTCCCACAGTCTTCCTGCCCCCCACTGCCCCATGTCTATAGGATCTGGGAAAGAATTCACTGGCCTTTAGGAACATCTAGCACTTTACAAGTGTCACAGAGCCGTAAGAGTAAGACACCCCAAGGCTGTCATCACCACACCCATGCCCAGGGGGACAGGGCACAGTTCCTGTGCCCCAGTGGACACGGGGGGCCTGGGAGAAGCCACCTGGAGGGTAGCCCTGGGGTCTCCATGTCCCTGTAGGTTCCAGCACTTGGGGGAGCGATGGGGGTGCTGCCATGGGGGGTGGGGACAGCAACCCCAGGCCTTGTGACGTCACGTTTTGTGTGATGCCTCCTCTGAGTGAGGCCGAGGTGTCCGCCTGCCCCCCGCCCCATTATCAGGGCTGTAAGGGCATAAACTATACATCTGGGGCTTCAGAGTAGTTAAATGTTGAGAAGAGGGCGTGTGTGGAGGATGATGCGTTCATTGGGGGACAGGCCTCGTGGAATGGGGGGTCCACCCTCCCGAAAGCAGAAGCGAGTGTCGTGTTGGGAGCCTCAGGCAGCAGAGCCAGGCCCCGCGTTCTTTAAAAATAGCTCAGACACTCGTGCCTCTGGCAGAGTCAGCCCAGCTTCTCCCTGGACGATGTGCTTCTCTTGCTGCTGGAATTCTCCGTGCAGCCTGGAGTTTCTTTGAGATGTCTCCATAAAAATAGGGAGATGCCATCATCACCTTGTCCCTGTCACTGTGAGAGATGAAATCAGGGTCTGAGATGTCTTCCTGTGAACTTGAGACGCGATGCTGTAAAACCCCTGGTTGGGTGGCAGTGACTCATCACTACAGCATCATCAGCCTACAGCCCCTGGAAAGCAGGGGGTGTAAACATTTGACTTTGGTCTAAAAGTCTTCCCTTCATGGCCTGCTTTTTGGCGTCCTTCTGCTGACGTCGGTGGTTGTTGGAATCAAGAACTGCCCAGTGGGCTGTGTCCAGACTCCATTTTGAAAATTTGGAAACCCTGAGGGATCCTATTATTTTCTCAGAATGCTATGATTCCTGTATACTTGTTTTAACAGTTCTTCCAGAATTCATTCTCTTCTTCCCCTGGCCTCCCCACCCTTCCTTTCCGTGTACCCCCATTGCACATCCCCTCCCCCGCCACATCCTGCGGGGCCGGGGCGCGGGCGGACAGGGCGGGAGAGGCAGCAGGGCCCCACCTGCCACACTTCTGTGTCACCCGGGCCCAGGGCTGGGTGCCCCCTTGGTTCTCGGGAAGCCGTGGTGAGCTCGAGTCTGTCCCATGGGTGCAGCTCTTCAGGGCCTGTTGGGAGTTCCCCGGGGGGCAGGTGACAGGCCTCACCGCACCTTCTGCAGCGCTGTGCCCAGCCGGCACCCTGGGCCTCCTGGGCTGGGGGGAAATTGGGCAGAAATGAATGCGGTGTGAGGTGGCGGGGGTGTGTGTGCGCCCCCTGGGCTGGGGGGAAATTGGGCAGAAATGAATGCGGTGTGAGGTGGCGGGGGTGTGTGTGCACCCGCGTGGGGAAACTGCTCCTGAGGAGGGCGGTGGTCTCAGAGGACGCGGGGAGGCCTGACTGCAGTCCAGGGAGTGGCTGGGCTTCGGGCCCCAGAAGCCCCACAACGTCTGTGGTTGAGACCAGAAGTGAGAAATCTGGAGACGGACACCGTGACGAACAGGTGTGCTGAATTTCATCCGATTCTTGCATTCAAAAGTGGGGAATGCAGGGCTTTGTTTTTGTTTTTTAATGGGAAGCTTCTTCTACTTGTTCTGTGGAAGTTATTTTCTTGAGAAGGTGTAAAATCAGGCCGTTGGCGACAGAGCCACATCTGGGGGGCTGGTAAACACTTTGGGGCTGAGTGCCTCTGAGCCGTCTCCACAGCGGGGTGGCGGGAGGGGGAGGGGGGCTCAGGAATCGTGAAGGAAGAGGGGACAGGAGTCACTCATCTGTCACTGTTACTACAGAATGTATGCGGGGGTAGCAGCTGGCTTTGGGGGTCTCTGAGCCCCTTCCCACCTACCATCCCAGCTTCAGATGTCCTGCCATGTGTGGTCTTTACATAGTTGGCCTTTTATGAGGTGTTTTTAGTAGGATGTTCCTGCTTAAAGTGAAGGAGGCCGTGGAAGGACAGGGGTGCCCACACACCCCCTCCTAAGCTCGGAGGGGCTGTTGGTAGCACAGGACCTGGGTCTGGATGACACCGTGCTTCTCCCCAGGAACCGTCTCTATTTCCTCCAGTTTTCACTCTGGACCACTCTTGGGGGGGAGGGAGGGGGAGTATGTGTGGCCCCAAAGAGAGTAAAGCCTCGCACTTTCCAGTCGTTAGCGTTTGAAAAAGCAGTCTGTTTTCATGGACTGGTTCACCCAGAGTTCAAAGTGAAGGGCTTCTGTCACCCAGGGCTGCCGGCCTCAGCTAGTGGCACCCTGGGGGCCGGTTCCTGCCATCCTGTGCCCGGGCTCCCAGGAGCTGCTCTGAGCACATCTCGAGTCCCGGCGTTAGCATTTGTACTAGAGGGCCTGTCATCAGTCCGTGTGGACCACCCGTCCTCCAACTGTGGCCACAGGACCCCCAGGAACCCCAAGACCCTCCCAGGGGTCAGTGAGGCAGGACCTCCTCCTTGTACCTCAGCCACATGTCCCGCCGGTGCAGGTGAAGCAGAGGGGAGGCCACTGGGAGTAAAGAGGTGAGCACTGTGTAAAGTGTGGCAACGGGAAGTTATTTTGTTACATGTGTTAACATGTGGTGAGTTTATTTTTTAATGAATAAATATTTAACATCTTCAAGTTTTAATTTCAAATATGGCAAAGACTGGTAGACGTCATCCACACAGAGCTCTTTGGGGTAATTGGTCATGTTGGGGTACAGAGCAGCCCTGGGACCAAAGCCCTTGAGGGCGGCTGATCTCAGAGCAGGAGGGAGGGCCTGGGGAGGAAGCTCTGCCAGTCTGGACACGTGGGGGCGGGGGGACACTTCTGGTGCTGGCGCCTCAGCAGGGACGCAGCAGGGCCCAGGGCACAGGGCACGCCGACCACAGCCTGAGAGCAGGTGGTTCCCTTTGAAAGAAAGGTGGGAGCTTCTATAACAGTTTCCCACAGCTGAAGTCTGTCTTACCCTTGTTTGTGCTGAACTTTTTAGTTTGATATTAGATCAGAAGATTCATGCCTATCAGACAACATAAAGGGTTCTACATGCTGTCTCAGACCAGAAGAAATAAAATCCAGAGCAAGTAAAGATCTGAACAGAAAAATCTTGGAAGAAAAATATTTTTAGAATACTGGAGAGAAGACCTTCCTAATCAATGGGAAGCTTAGAAGCCATAAAGGAAAAAGATTGAGACAATATTTGATGACATAAAAATTAAAAAAATTTATATCATCTACAGAGAAACTCACACCAAAGTTTAAAGAAGTGACAGACCAGGAGAAAATATTTGCAACGCATGTAGCAGATAAAGATTTATAGCCATAATATGTAAAGACTGTTTACAAATAAAATAAATGAGAAAACTACAAATAAACTAATATAAACTAATATTATGAAAAAGAAAAATACAAATTTACCAGTAATCATAGGGAAAGATCACAATCACTAGTAACCAGGGGAATACAAATTAAAACAAGATACGTGTTTTTGCCCATCAGATTAGTACATGTGGAAAGGACCGAGGGTCTGGGGCCATGAGGCAGGAGACGCCCTGCCCTCTCCTTGACAAGAGGAGCATTTACAAGGCTGTATCAGTTTTTGGAATTTTTTCATAGGGATGCTTACAAATGTGGGTCACACACAATCTTTTGGTCACGGTAGAAAAAAAAACAAAACCCAACCACCTAACACCCATCGCTTGGAGAATGCAAGTCCCAGTGTTCTGTGTTTAGGAACTGGCAGCACCACAGGGGAATGATGTTGGTTCACGTATTTTCTTGTTTAAAGGTGTCTGTGATGTATTGAGTGGAAAAAAGAACAATATATTTGTACAGTGATTCCATTCATTAAAAAGAAGAAAGCCCTTATTCAACAGGCAACACACAGATACACACAACGGGTGAATTGTGCCCCGGACGGCGTGGGTGCGGGGGTCGCAGTGAGAGCTGCTGGCCTGTGCAGGGGAACTTACACATTATACACTATTTCCATCTATGTTCTTTGAATTTTAAAGAAGTCTTCATTATTTTTATAATAAAAATGCTTTTCAAGTGAAACACATATATACCCCCAAATGTGCATAGAATTATGAAAATGTAATTTGATTGTTTTGCTGCAAATGGTCATCTGCATAGCCTTCCATATTCAGGAAAAGATGACCTAGAATGACATCCTCCCAGTGAAGAATTAACACGCAAAGATGGGTGCGGGGCCCCTCGTCGTAATCATCATCCAAAAAGCAAAGCAGTTTTCTTAAGAAGAGGAAACATTTGTCAATTCCAGGGCACGATTTAACCTGAAAGGCAAGTTTTGAATACTCTGCTGTTCATTCACAAAATAAAAATAAAAGTTGGTAAAACAAAGCATTATTTTGGGTTCAGTCTTCATGCTGCATTAGTCGCCCTTGACTGCCTGCTTCCTATCTGCTTGTCCCTGGAGCAGGGGTCTGTGGGTTGGTGGCTCACCCTCCATTCATCTCCTGAGATGCCCCCTTGTGCTTGGCAGCCAGGGTGGGCCTCACCCCTGCCTGCGGGAGCCGTCCTCTAGGTGGGCACCTGTGCAGTGGGCTCCAGAGCCTGTCCTCAGTCCACCTCTTCATGATGACGCTGGGCCCACCCATGCCTGATGCCAGGAACACAAGGTGATGGAGGCAGGTCCCTCATCGCTTACGCACACAGCCTCATCCTGTGTCGCCGATGACGAGGTTTGGGGTCCAGATGCGTGGGCACCTTGTGACACAGGGTGTCCTGGACACGGGACAGTTGTCTGCAAAGGCAGGGGGTTGTGAAGACGTGTTTCTCCCTCACAGGTGTGTCACACACCCCATAGCGCATGAGGATAAACGAGGTCACGCTGGTGTCTGTACTCCAGCTGCAAAGTCCCAGCCTAGACCCTCCGACAGAGAGTGATTTCAGTTTCCAGGAGACTCCACCTTGAAGATTCTGATCGTCCCTGGGAGGCACTTGGGTGGCTCCCTGGGGGCTCCCTCCCCAGAGGAAGTACAAGCGCAATCTCCTGCCCATCAGTCACGAGGCCTCTGGGCGTCCAGAGCAGAAAACTATGGTGGGGAGCCCAACGTGTGGGCCCAGCGGCCCCGCCCCTCCTGCTGCTGGGGCTTTGCCTCCTGAACCTGCTCAGCCTCCAGCCAGGGGTGCGTCCAGCACACCCGCCTGGGCCCTGCTGCTCCCCACGGGGGGCTGTGGGGTCCTCAGGCCTCACACTCATCATCTGTTCTGCAGCGCACCCCCTCCCCTGCCTGGGGCCACTGGCCTTCCCGCCCGGTCCAGCAGGCATGTTTGTCAGTCTTTGTCCATCAGGTGTGCGGGGTGGAGGGCTGGGGTGGAGGATGGCTCCACAGGACAGGACACAGTGGGATCCAGGAAGACCCTCCCTCTACCCCAACAGGGTGGATGTGGGGCGGCACCCAGCCCCTGCCTGCATTGCGCAGGTGTGAGCCTGCACTTGAGAGCAGTGTACCCACTGGCCGGTGGCCTGAGCCCTGCTGCAGCAAGAGGGTGTGCCGTGCGTGCACGTGTGTGTGTACGTGTGTGCACATTCGTGTGCCCGTGTCCACACGTGTGTGCGTCCCAGGCAGCACCACCGCAGACAGGGCTGTCCCCCTCTTGCCCTTCCTGCACTGTGCCCACCCCCTGCACAGCCACTTCCGCTCCAAGTGTGAGGAGAACAGGGCAGCACTCGGCCCGGCGGGAGCGGGAAGTCTGGACTGACCTTGGCCCTGGGCTCTGCTTCCCCTGAGAAGCCGAGGGCTGGCACCCTCTCCTCGAACTGCCCGTGAAGGTGCCCAGTGGGGAGCACGTGGTAGCGGTTTAGACAGGCTTCTGTAACGGTGTGGTCAGAACCCAGTGGTGCCACAGGACTGGAGACCATGGGGATGCGTCTCCTCAATCACCTCCCCTGGTGGGGCCTTCTGAGAGCGGAGCTGGGGCTCTTTGTCAGCGTGTTTTCCCTCCAGTGTGCTACACGGCCCCTGCGTGGAGGTGCTTTGGGAATCATACTTTCCACCCCCCTGGGGGTTGGGGGATCTGGCAGGGATGGGGCCCCAGAGCTTCTTGTGTCCCAGGAGATGGCACCCAGGAGCTGCCTGCCCTGGGGAAGGTCCCTGTGTGGTGGCTCCCCATGCTGTGCACACGGGGCTGGACCTGGTGTCCTGTGTGATGCCGGCCCATCACAGCGCAGGCCTTCGGGAGGTCCCATGGGGCCAGTGGGACACGCTCGACCAGGCCCTTCTCAGGACAGAACCGCGAAGATGAGGTCTGTCTGTGCAGCTGGGCCTCCCTCCATCATCTGCTAGCCACACAGTGGGGCTCTCGGGCAGCAGGCCTGGGGGAAGTCGTTTCTGTCCCAGGACGGTCTGGGGAGCAGGGTGGCCCTGGGCCTGGCTGACGCATTCTCCTCTTCGTCACAGCGGAGCTGGAGTTCGCCCAGGTGGTCGTCGTGGTGGTGGTGGTCACGGTGATGGTCGTGGTTGTCGTCTGCCTGCTGAACCACTACAGAGTCTCCACCCGGTCCTTTATCCACCACCCGGGGCAGGGCCGGAGGCAGGACCGGCCGCAGCCGGTAAGTGTGGGCTGAGCGGGGCCGGGAGCCTGGGTGCAGGACGGCCCTGGGCTCGGCGTGTGAATCCCACACACAGAAAGCCCAGTCCGGGGGCCCGACCATGAGGCCAGTCCCCCACCCCCACCCCCCAACACAGTCACCACTGCCTGGACGGCAGTCAGCACACTCATTTCTCCTGCTCTGAACTCTATGGACCGTGCAGTCCCTGCCCTTCCACATCTGGCTTCCTTCCCTCAGTGTCATACGTGTGAATTCCATCCATGCTGGGACATGGCCCAGGGTCAGCGACGCATCCTGCATCCCCACCTACGCCCATGAGACAGGGGCTCAGCGGGGCAGGACAGGGAGGGGGTTGGACCCTCTGGGGCACAAGGGTGGGCAGGTTGTGTGGGCCTCACAGAACAGCAAGGCTCTTCAGGTTGGTTTTTTTAAAAAAAAAATTCCTAGCTACTTCCTGCCCTGAATCACTACCCTCTTCTGGGAAATAAAACACTGATATTCAGCTAAACTGCTCTATGATCTAACGCAGGAGCCCAGGGGCCATGGAAGGTTCAGGTGCAAGCTGGCTTTGCTGTCTGTGGTTCCAGTGGCTGTCAGTGAGAGCTTGGGGACACTGAGTTTAAACAATTATATATTCTTGGCTTCTGTGGTGGATGGAGGAGGCTGAATCCCCAAGCATGTTGGGACCAGGGCTGCCTGGTGACTGGCCTAGGGAGGCTGCCCTGAGTGTGGGGGCAGCTGTCCTGGGGTGACCCCCTCACACTTCATCGGGGCCAGAATCGCTCGGCCAGCCTTCGGGTCTGCTGTCCCCATGGGTAGAGCTGAGGTTTGCCCAGTGTCCTGTGTCCATGGCAGGCAGAGCTGGGGGGAAGGGTGAGGCTGCTGTGTGCCGCCCCCAGACCCACAGGGACGAGATGGGTGCTGGGGGCTGCAGCTCAGCCCTGAGGAAGACGCTCTCTCCCTCTGGCTTCCCCTCATCCTCCGCCGTCCCCTCCCTGCTGTTTCCTCCGTGCGGCCCGGCCAGTGCAGGGCAGGTGTGTCCCGAGGCTTGGGTTTTCCTTCTGATAAAATGGGACTGTGGATACTGCTCATCAAGGTTTCACAAACTCATGATGTACTTTTACACGGTGACCAGAGACAGTTTAGGCGCAGGCCGGACCTCCATTTCATGTCTAGTCCAGAGGAGAAGCCTCACTCTCCTGGACAGGGACATAGATCCAGATCCCAGGAGCACTGGGGGTCACTGCCTGGGAACGTGCCCCCCACCGGGCTGGGCTTCTTGCCTCCTAAGTACCTCCTCCTCCCTCTCGATTTCTAAAAGATGCTGCTTCCCTTCATCACGCTCTGGGAGAGCAGTGTGATCCTTTCTTTCATACTCACTGTCCAGGGGACCTTCGGCGATGCGGGGAGATGTTTTTGGCTGTCATAGCTTGGGGACGGTGTTGCAGGGATGCTCTGAACGTCCTCAGCTTATGGGGCGGCCCTGCCCTCCTCCCCGGGGGCCCTTCAGCGTGAGACGGGGATGCTGTTAATACACGTGGATCTCATGGCAGGCTCAGGGGCGTCAGCAGAGTGAAGAGAGCCCTTGCTGACAGCTCCGTGGGGGTGGGAGGTGTCCACAGGGAACCTGCCCCATCAGACGGTTTTGGTCTGGGCTCTGTCTTCCTTTGCTCACTGTCAATCAGTGGATATGAGCCTGGCACCCACCAGACAAGGAAGAAATGATGCAGCGAGCCCCAGCCTCTCCCCATCAGCAGCGCCCACCTGGCTTGGTGGTATTTTCTCAATCTCAGGGGAGGCCAAGGGGTCTCCAGGGGCCATTTGTGTGTGGGGAGGGGTGTACATCAGGAGGCCGTAAACCGTAGAAGGGTGTGGGGTGGAGCAGCTTCAAGGTGCCCTTCTGGGTGGCCCCCTGCCCCGCTCCCAGCATCCAACCAGCCTCCTCCCGAGGGGCTTAGAGGGGCAGGCTGCCCGTGGCCTCGTGTGGTTTGTGCTCTCCTAGGGAGAAGGTGGCCGAGGCTGGAGGTGCCTGGGGTCGCCGTTGTCAAGGTGGTTCCATGTCTGCTGTCAGAGCATCCCAGGAGCTGCTGTGCCTGCTGTTTGGCAGCTGGTGGGTGTGGGGTGCCCCCTGCCGGCCTCACCGTGGATGAGCATCCATGGCTCTGAGCCTGTGCGTTGCTGGGACCCCCACGCTTCTGGGGGCCTTTTGGCCCGTTTGTTCCAGAACTGTGTGAGGTCTCCACGACCATGTCAGTAAAAAGTGTGTTTATTTTAAACTGCTGTGAGAAGGGCTGGGCATCTAATTTGTCAGCTTCTAGGTGATCTGGCTTAACACTATTGGTTAAGGTTACTTTTATGTATTTCCTATGGAAGACTTGATAGTCAAGATGGAAAAATATAGGACAGTAATTGGGATTTTTTTTTTTTTTTTGGCTGTGTCAGGTCTCAGTTGCAGCACACAGGGATCTTCGTTGCGGCACGCGGGCTTCTCTAGTTGTGACACGTGGGCTCTAGAGTACGCGGGCTCTACAGTTGTAGCGCACTGGCTTAGTTGCCCCACAGCATGTGGGATCTTAGTTCCCCGTCCAGGGATCGAACCCATGTTCCCTGTGTTGGAAGGCGGATTCTTAACCACTGGACCACCAGGGAAGTCCCTGGCCTTTGTTCTTGAGAAAGAGGCTGAACATGTAGATGTTCTGATGTGGTTGAGGAAACGTGACTCCCTCTCTGCACTAATGGGCTTTCCCTGGTTCCCAGGGAGAGTCCTCTGGAAAAAGGTGGGTTGGACCAGTTGCCCCTTTGGGCCCAGCTTGCTCTGATTCGGGGGGTTTGCTTTGTGCAGTCACAGCCCCTTCCTCACGTGGCCCCTTGCCACCTCCATTGCCTGTGGGCAGACACACTTCTGTGCCAAGGGAGGGACGGATGGAGTCTGTGTTGGCCGAGGCCAGTCGGCCTGCATCACCACAGCGTCCCTGAGACGCCATTCCAGGGGAGCAGGGCGATGGGATGGACCGGCCCTGAATTTGGTGGAAGCAGCCACTTCTGGATGAAAATGAAAAAGAGTGATCCGCTTCAGTTAAGTTACGACAAAAGTAAATGCTTAAATAGTGGCAGCAGCAGTGAGTGGGTTTGTGATAAAAAGCCGTACGTGTTCTTTCTGAGGGAGCCTTGCCTTAGTGTTTAGAGCCTGGCTTATGTGAGTTCGGCACTTTGAGACTGTCTAGGTTTCTTTTCATCATCTTAGACCGCCAAGTAATAGGAAAACAATAAAAGGGCATAAATATTCCAGACACAGCCCTGAGAGATGTTCACACACGTCGCTGGAGCCTTTCTTTCCCGAGCCAGGGGAGGCCCGCATGGCCTTTTCTGACAGCCTTGCCTGTAGGCCACCCCGCAGGGCCCACCAACCTGCCTGGACGGCAGGCAAGGCGGAGGTGGCCGCCCATCTACTAGGAACAGCAGAAGGATGGGAACGTTTTACTTAGTTTGAATCATATAAAATTGTGGGTGTTCAGCCATTTTGACCTATAAAAGCAGCAATTTCAATTTTAAAAATCAACAAAAGGAGTCACATCAGGCATTTTTCTTCATGACCAAATGCTACAGGAATTAAATCAATTGTAAAAGTGCGGTGCCCGGTGCCCGGCCTCCCTGGAGCCAGAGCAGCGCCTGGCGGGCAGTGGGTGCACCAGCCCCGCGGGGAGGGACGGGTCTGTGGTGCAGAAACTCAGGTGTGGGGGAAGTCCGGGCCCAAAGACCCTCCCTGCAGATGGCCAGACCTGGGCGAGGGTGTGGCCAGTGTGTGTGTGGTTCCCCCCGCAGGGTGTTTTGACAAAACTTGATCCAACTTGAAAAAACTGGGAGATTTCACGTAAAAATAGAAATTTACATCTTTCCTTGAAAAGTGAGCATATCAGCCACACTGGCCTGTATTCCCGCTTGGCTCCCCCAGGCCAGGGCTGCCAAGCAGCCTGTGCTCACCTTCCGCTGTGGTCCCAGCCCCTGCACGGGCCTCAGAGGTGGGCCGGTTTGCACAGAGGTGATTGTTTTTGGAGCAAACATTCTTCTGCATTCATGCCTCTACCACAAAGGTGAAAACAGATGGACCAAGGGGGCCACTGGCTTCCGAAAAATGGGGAAACTTCTTTGTGGAAGTAAAGATCATTCCTATGAGATGAGTGGTTCGGCCAGGTGAGGTGAGTCTGGGTCACAGGACAGTGTGTCCCGGGCCTGCTGACCAGTCCCGCGCTCGGAGCAGGGCCCTCCTCTCTGACGGGGCCTGGGCTCCTCTCCACTGGCCCGGACGCCTTGCGAACCAGGGCCGGCAGTTCCGTGCAGGTGTGTCCTGGGGCCCCACACAGCTCACTCCCACTGTGGCTGAGAGCCCGGCAACTGCGCACCTGCCTAGTCTCATTTCTACCTACTTCAGCCTGTGTTAGGAAAGCATTTCTAAAACGATAGGAAGGAACCATTTTCAGGAAGGCGCAAAAAATGAGCTGAGGGCCTGCCTGATAATGCAGGTGGAGCAGGCGAGTCTGTGACAGTCTGAGTGTAGCATCGGCTGGTCCAGGGCGCAGGCTCCCTGCGAGCAGGTGGATTCTTGCTGCACTGTGAGACTGGGGGGGTTGCTGCCCACCTTGTTTCATGAGCATTTCCAAGTGTCCAGAGGCCACGGGCAGCAGGTCAGGCCTCCTTTAAGCATCAAGCATGGGATCCTACTGTCTACCTCCTGTTTGTCTCAGCAGGAGCAGGGCGTTTGCAGACTGGCCATTTAAAAGGTTTTACCCTTGAAGCATTAGAAGATAAACAATTTTAACAGCTTGAAATGAGAATGTCTCCTTCAAGTAAGAGAAAGGAGGCCAAGTTGCTGGCGAAAATTGGATAAGGATCCTGGGCCATAGCTGTTACACAGCAGAATCTCTGAGATCTTTAAAGCTAGTAACTTAGATCATCCTTCTGCTGTTGATGGTGCTCAGAAGAGTTTTTAAATTACCTTCAAAGCTTACAGGTCATTTTTAGTAAAATTTTCAAGAGACATTTTAAAAAAATTCTCAATGTTGGCAAGCCTTCCTTTTTTTACTTTGTTCTCTGAGGCTGGGTTTGATTTTTGGTACCAGCCAAAATCCATTTAGATGTAGCTCATCAAGTTACTGATACAATTTTGGTGCAAAGTCAAGTGTGACCATTAGTAAGGCTGATGTTTACGCTGCAAGCTGATGGTGCAGAGAAAGGCCAGGAAGGACCCAAGAAGGGGGAGGTGGACAGAGGGCCTGGTCTGTGTTGTTAAGGCTCTTGTGATGAGGATATGTTCATGCATTACTTTTGCAATTAAAAGACACACTATGCTCACATAAACTGATGCTGAAGACAGTTTCAATAACATTCTGAGCATCTGTAATCTGTAGATTCCCAAGGTAACGCATTTGAACACAGCTGGTATTGTGACAAAGGTATGCTAAAATCAGATTTTTTAATAAAATTGATAAAAAATTTCATAAACAATTTTTAGTAACCTTCTAAATAGGCATTAGCATTAATAATCTAATGGTAAAGTTTGTTTTGTTTTTACTTAGTCCTTAAAAACTGGTGTGGTTTGTTCTGGGGGGAAAAAATGGCTCTCTAAATTACCCTAATTCTGAGAGGCCCTTGCTGGGGAGGTGTACAGGACCGTCAGAGACTGCATGGGAGGAAGCTGGGATCCGGCTCTGTTACTCCCCTACCAACTCCGAGACCGCGGGGAAGGCACTTGGCTTGTGCCCCTCACGCGTGAAAGGAGGCTCACAGTGTGTGGTTCCACGTTGCCCTGAGCTTTCTGATTCCAGGCTGCTTTCTCTTGAAGCCTGATTGCTCACTCTCCCCCACCACCAACCCCCGGAGGCATCACATTCCTCCTTTTCTGCTTGCTCTTAGGGGCCTGTGGGCCTCCCTGAGCTATTGATTGTTGTGGAAATATAAAGGATTCCCTTTCTTTTCTTCCCAGCAGAACTTCCTTCTTGATTTGTCTTTCTCTTAAGGGACGTGCCCTAGATTGAGTAGAGTTGGGAGGGAAATAGTCTTGAGAAGTCTGATGATGGAATCCCAAGGAGGATAAAGGGGAAATGCTGGAGAGAAGAGTCATTGGCATCTAAGCTGTTACTGCTGTCAAGGGTGGAAAAGTGAGAACTACTAAAGCATCTGGATGGTGGAGAGGTTGCCTGGGAAAAGGGAACAAACAAGAGAAAAGTGATTTTATCAGAAGGCAAAGATGTTGCTGAATATCCAAACATCATTTTTACCTATGCTTTGAAATTCACCCTGGGAAAGGGAGTAAAATCGATTTTCAAATATTTGAGGCCATATGATATGTTCATTCTCTGGGAGGAACCCTTGGGTAGAAGCCAGAATATCCAGCAATGGCCTTGCTTTACACAAACTGACCATGTCACCTCCAGTGAGTCGTACACCCTCCTTGGGCTTCAGTTTCCTTCCATCCAAAATGAGGGAGAACTGGCTTAGATCAGAGACCTTTCAGATTGTTTCTGACCCCTCTGACCAAATGTGTAGGAAACACATTTTACATCACAATCCACAATATTCACATGCAACTGAGGCAGAACTTTCACCAAACAGTACTTAAAATGTACTCAAGATGTTTTCTGTCTGTTTTATCTCTGGAATGCTGGCTGTGACCCACCTAAATTGATTTTCCAGCTCTCTAAGAGGCTGCAGCTCACAGTTTGAAAAACACTATATTGGGTCTTTCCACTCCCCAAATCTGATGATCCCTGCGGTCCTTTGTGTGTGGAAAGGAGAGTTTAGCAGCTAAGAGCTAAACCAAGAAAGTTCAGAGCATGGGGTGCTCTCACATGTGGTGCCCAAGGACCCAAGGCAGCAAGCAGGCTTCAGCCGCAGCTCACAGCAGAAGCCCGTGAGTCATGGTCACAGATGACTCTCTTTCAACGCTCTAAGCATTGTATCCTTTGGGTGGAAAAAGATCTAAGAGATACAGAAATAAAGATTATAAGAGTACTATGAGCAATTGTATATCAACAAATTGAATAACCCAGATGAAATGGAAAGATTCCTAGAAACACACACTACTAAGACCAACTCATGAAGAAATAGAAAATATGAATAGATCTGTAACTAGTAAGGAGATTGAATCAATAATCAAAAACCTCCCAACAAAGAAAATTCCTAGACTAGATGACTTCACTGGTGAATTCTACAAAACATTTAAAGAACTGACACCAGTCCTTTTCAGATTTTTCCCCAAAATTGAAAAGGATGGAACACCTTCTAACTCATTTTATGAGGCCAGCATTACTCCAATACCAAAGCCCCAGACAAAGACATAACAGGAAAAGAAAAACCAAAGACCAATATCCCATATGAATACTGATGCAAAAATCCTCAACAAAATACTAGTAAACTGAATTCAGCAGCATAATAAAAGGATTATACACCATGACCAAGTGGGGTTTATTCCTGGAATACAAGGATGGTTCCACATTATGAAATCAATCAATGTAATGCACCTCATTAACAGAATGAAAGGAAAAAAACTACATGATCATCTCATCGATGCAGAAAAAGTATCTGACAGAATTCAACACGCTTTCATAATAAAAACATTCAACAAACTAAGATAAAAAGAAACTACCTCAACATAATAAAGGTCATCTATGAAAAGCCCACAGCGAACATCATACTCAATGGTGAAAGACTGAAAGCTTTCCCTCTCAGATCAGGAAAAAGGCAAGGATGCAGGCATGCTTTCACCACTTCTGTCTAACATAGTATTTATTATAAGTTTTAGCTAGAGCAACAAGGCAAGAAAAGGTATTCAGTTAGAAAGGAAAAAAAGTAAAATTATCTCTCTTTGTAGATGACATGATCTTATGTGTACAAAATCCTAAACATTCCAATTAACTAATAAACACACAAAAAGCTCCACTAGAACTAATAAATTCAGCAAAGTTGCAGGACACAAAGTCAGCCCCCTAAAATCAGTTGCATTTCTTTACACTTACAATGATCAATCCAAAAAGAAATTAAGAAAACAGTTCAATTTACAATAGTATCAAATAGAATAAAATACTCAGGAGTAAACTTAACCAAGGATATGAAGGGTTTGTACACTGACAACTATACAGCGTTGCTGAAAGAAATTAGACACAAATAAATGGAAGACATCTTGTGTTCATGGACCTGAAGACTTGATCCTGTTAAGATGTCAGTACTACCCAAAGCAATCTACAAAATCAGTGTAATCCCTGTCAAAATCCCAATGATGTTTTTCTGCAGAAATAGAAAAGCCCATCCTAAAATTCATGTGCTATCACAAGGAACCCCCATCCCCACCTACAGCCAAAATAATATTGAAAAAGAATAACAAAGTTGGATGTTTCACACGTCTTGATTTCAAAATTTACTACAAAGCTACAATAACAAAACAGTGTAGTGCCAGCATAAAGACAAACATTTAGACCAACAGGATAGAATAGAGAGCCCAGAAATAAACTCTCCGATGTATGGTCAAATGATTTTCAACAAGGGTGCCAAGACCATTCAAGGAAAAAGGACAATCTTTTAAAAAATGGTGTTGGGAAAACTGGATATTCACTACAAAATGATGACATTGAACCCTTATCTGCTACAATATGCAAAAAATTAATTCAAAATGTATCAAAACCTAAATGTAAGAACTAAAACTATTAAACTCTTAAACAATAGAGCAAAAGATTCATGACATTGGATTTGGCAATGATATCTTGGATCTGACACTAAAAGCACAAGCAACCAAAGAAAAAAATAGGTAAACTGGACTTCAAAAATTAAAAACTTAAATTTGTCAAAGGACACTATCAAGAGAGTGAAAAGGCAACTCATAGAATGGGAGAAAATATTTGCAAATCAGGTATCTGATAAGGGATTAATATCCAAAAAATATAAAGAACATTTACAACTCAGCAACAAAATAAGTGAACCTAATTTTAAAATAGGCAAAGGACCTGAGTAGGTATTTCTCCAAGGAAGATATACAGATGGCCAATAAGCACATGAGAAGAGCTCAGATCACTAATTGTGATGGTTAATTTTATGTGTCAACTTGACTGAGCTAAGCAATGTGTCTATGGGAGTAATTCCGGAAGAGATTACCATTTGACTCAGTAGACGGAGTGAAGAAAATCTGCCCTCACCAATGTGGGTGAGCATGATCCAACCCCTTGAGGGCCTGAGTAAAAAAAAAAAAAAAAAAAAAAAAATGGAGGAAGGGCAAGTTCTTTCTTTCTCTCTTTTCTTGAGCTGGGATGTCGATTTTCTCCTGCCTTTGGACATCAGAGCTCCTGGTTTTTGGATCTTCAGAGTCCAAGACATACCAGTGGACACCCCCCCCCACAGTTCTCAGCCCTTCGTATTTGGACTGAATTATACCACTGGCTTTTCTGGGTCTCCATCTTGCGCAGAGCAGATTGTGGGACTTCTCTGCCTCCAGAAACAGGCAGCCAATTCCTATAATCAATCAATCAATCTCCTATTGGTTCTGTTTCTCTGGAGAACCCTGACTTAATACACTAATCATACACAAATCAAAACCATAGTGAGAGGGGCTTCCCTGGTGGCACTGTGGTTAAGAATCCACCTGCCAATGCAGGGGACACGGGTTCGAGCCCTGGGCCGGGAAGATCCCACATGCCGTGGAGCAACTAAGCCCGTCCACCACAACTACTCAGCCTGCACTCTGGAGCCCGTGAGCCACAACTACTGAAGCCCACGTGCTTAGAGCCCATGCTCCGCAACAAGAGAAGCCACCACAGTGAGAAGCCCGCAAACCGCAACGAAGAGTAGCCCCCGCCCGCCACAACTAGAGAAAGCCCGCGCTTAGCAACAAAGACCCAACTCAGCCAAAAATTAATTATTTAAAAAAACCATAGTGAGATGCCACATCACACCCACTGGAGTGACTATTAGCAAAAAACCAGAAAATAACCAGTGTTGGCAAGGATGTGATGAAATTAGAACCGAAATGGTACCACTGCTATGGAAAACAGTAGTGGTTCCCCCCAACCCCAAATTAAACATAGAATTACCGTATGATCCAGAAATTCTACTTCTGGGTGTATCCTCAAAAGAATGAAAAGCAGAGATTCAAAGAGATATTTATACACCCCTGTTCATAGCAGCATTATTCATGACAGCCAAAAAGGGGAAACCACCAAGATATCTATGAATAACAAAATATGGTATGTACCTGAAATGGAGTATATTAGCCTTAAAACGGAATGAGATGCTGCCACAGGCTGCAACATGGATGAATCTTAAAGACATTATGCTCAGTGAAATAAGGACAGTATTGTATGATTCCACTTAGACAAGGTTCCTAGAATAGTCAGATTCATAGAGACAGAAGGTAGAATGGTGGTCACCAGGGGATGAGGGGAGGAAGGAATGGGGTGTTAGTGTTCAGTGAGTACAGCGTTTTCAGTTTGGGAAGAAGACAAATTCTGGAGATGGATGGGGGTGATGGGTGCGTGGCAACGAGGATATACTTAATGCCACAGAACTGTATGCTTTCAAATGATTAAAATAGTAAATGTTATGTATAATTTACCACAACTTTAGAAAAGACAATTTTGATTTTCCACTCACCACCCAGCCCACAGAAAGTGCCAAACAGATTTAAAAGGAAAAACTCCAGTCATTGTATTCCAGGTCTGCAGACGACACATCTGGATCGTTGGGATCATAAAGACAAGCACTTGGAAGAGCACGTGATTTTTTTATCTTTAATGCAGACGTTTTAGTGTCAGGCAGATTCAACTTATGGGAAAATTTTCTGGCCACGTGGCTGTTTACCATTCAGAAGGGGGAAAATACAATGCAGATTCCTTGAGGGTAAAGGAACCTGAAAATGCACATCTTCAAGCCTGTGAGATCCGGAGTTGTCCTGTGTCCCTTTTTCAGAAGATGCAGATTCACTAGAGCCCCTCAGGGTGGCCCAAGGCTTTCGTGGGCCTGGATCTTGGTGGCCATGCTCCCCGGGGCACCCACAGGGGTGTCTTCAGGGCCACCAGGAACGCAAGGGCGCCGGAGGTGCTCTGTGGACGCAATGCGGCATGAGGGAACAGTTCTCACAAGCAAACAGCTACGAAAGACGCAGTGTGTATGGGCCCGCAATAGCGATACTAGCAAGATTTTGTTCCTGTTGCTCAAAACTCTGTGAGCTGCTATCTTATTTCCCAGCTTATTCCGTCGTGGTCAGAGGACCCGGCTTCCTGCGAAGGGTGGTGGGGTGGCTGGGCCCTGGTCTCGCCGGGCTGTTTCTGGTGCACCAGAAGAGGCCAACCTCATGGCCTCCCCTGCGAAGCCTGAGCTCAAGGCAGCCGCCAGCGAGCAGCTGAGTGAGCAGTAGGGGCGGCGGCCGAGGAGCGGGTGCGTGCCCTGCGGAGGCTGTGGTGGTGCAGACCCGTCCCGTGACGATGGCCCCTGAAGAGGAGGGGGTCCCTGCAGAACCACAACATTCCACTTGTGCAAGGCTTGGTGTGGATCTCTTTTAGGCACTTTTCCAGTTTTGCTAATTTCTGGGAAAATAAAGCCATTGAGAATAGTTATTGCCGTTTTCAGAAAACGTGCTACTACCCGTCTTCTGGATCCCTTCCTGCCCACTTCATTTGGTGCTGTGATATCTGATTGTCAGGCTGTGCCCTGTGCTTTAATCTGCTGTTGCCAAGGGTGGAATTCTTAGGAACAGTGGAGGATGCTCTGTGCTGTTCTCAACGCGGGAGTGACATCGCCCTTGACGCAAAGGAGCACTGCCTAGGGCTCGGACACCTGGTTAGAGCCACTCTGTTGCCGTTACATAGTTGTATAGTCAGATCTAGGGATGCCACCTGCTCACGGCGAGGGGGGCCGTGGTGGATGCCTGCCTGCAAGGAGCAGGGGAGGTCGCTTTCACTTCTTAAGACCTGGGGCTGTTTGACCTCCCAAGTCCACCGGTGGGCACTTTCAGGTCACAGGAGGCCATGATGGCAGGAGGTCGTATGTGCACATTCCTGGGAATCCAAAAATACAGGCACTTCTCTACCCACCACCCCGTTCTTCTCTTAGTAGTCACAAAAGCCCCGCAGACCCTGCTATAGCCTACAATGGGGGTTCAAAAGGGATACCACACTGAAATGCTCTGTAGACAAGTTTATGGTGTTAGAAGTGATCCTTAATCATGCCTACTGTTTGCTCATCACCTTGCTGGTCTGGCTTTTTTTTTTTTTTTTTTTTTTGGTTGCGCTGGGCCTTAGTTGTGGCTCGTCAGCTCCTTAGCTGCGGCATGCGAACTGTGAGCTGTGGCATGCGTGTGGGATCTAGTTCCCTGACCAGGCATTGAACCCAGGCCCCCTGCAATGGGAGCATGGAGTCTTAACCACTGCACCGCCAGCAAAGTCCCTGGCCAAACATTTTTGAAAGATTACTAAGCAACTAGATGTCAGGTTCCACACTCCTCGTGAGCATTTGTACTGAGGAATCAATTCATAAGAAGAGGCACAGAGGGCTCTTAGGTTTGGGAAACTCAGTCTGAAAGCCAGCGGTGTAGATGGGCACGCCATTCAAGGCTACTGTGGGGAGACCCGAACTGTTTGGCTTTCCTGTGGCCACGACTCCTCTGGGGGTGCAGGTAACAAAAGGCTGGGGCTTTGTGGTTCCGGGTGTTAAACAGCCTGCGCTCAGCTGAGTGTGATCCCTTGGCTTTGGGTGCTGCTGCATGAAACTAATGATCTTCCTGTGATGTCCCCCACCCCCCAACCAGGAAGGGCGCCTGTGGCCTTCAGACAGATCTGGACCTCGGCCCACCTCGGAGGTAAGGGGTTGGACACAGGTGGGGTGTGGGTGGCAGGAGATGCATAGAGGGGGATGAACAAAATTGGTGGAAGGGTTGAACGTGTCAGCACAGATGAAGATCAAGGCCTGTGCCTGTAACTTGGTTTAAGAGGTGCGGGAGGGGTCTTCCCTAGACTCTCCCAAGGATTCTTTGTGCCTGGCCAGAGCTCCTTCCGGAAAACAGGTCGAGAATCCAGGATCTTCACTTGATGCCTTAGGCTGCTGATAATGAGGTGGTGGCTGTCGGTGTAGCTTATAAACATCACCGCTTGATTCACCCCATCTCCCAGTTTAACAGTATGATTGTAAAAATAACATTTTTTGCCTTTAAGTGAGAGAAGTTGACAGATGGATGTATATCTTTATATACATATGTCCTTCCCCTAGAAGAAAGTGAGATGGTGGAATAGATGAGAAGCTATGCAAGAGAGTACCTGGATTCTTTTGGGGGGAAAAAAGTATAATTATACTTACTTTGGAATATAAAATAGTTTTCATGTCAGTTGCTAAAAATAACTACAGGAAACTTTTATCCAGAAAGAAAGTCACTTGTTTCATATTTTTAAGTAATTGATAGGGCAACAGCTCCTATAAATAACTCATAAATTGACCCAATGTCTTGTACCTGCTCCAAGTACCATCCTGTGAAGTTACAACTTACATTTACAATGAAAATTCTTCACCCTCTATACTCCTCTGAATCACAGGAGCCGGGCCCAGAGAAGGTCACATGGTGGGCAGGCCGGGGTGGGGGTGGGGGGGCTCCTGTGTTCTCCTTGACCAGTGGGAAATGTACACAATAACTCCATTAAACCTACATTTTCAGGTAACCGCAATTATCCGTTGCTGAACCGTCCTGGGTTTGGCAAGGTGAGTGATGTAAAGTCATTAGGAACGAAAAACCTGTTTTTCTGGAATAGCCTTTACATGTGTTTTGGGGGGAAAAGTTTTCAGATGGGTGAGAACAGACGTGAATTTCCTTGCTGCCATCACGTCCGTGGTCATCACTGTGCCAAGAACATCTCCCAGGTGTTGCTCTTTTCCCTGCAGATCATGTACGCACCGCGGTCCAGGAATGGGGGGACTGCCCCAACCTTTCTCCAGAGGGATCGGTTCAGCCGCTTCCAGCCCACCTACCCCTACGTGCAGCACGAGATCGACCTTCCCCCCACCATCTCCCTGTCGGACGGGGAGGAGCCGCCTCCTTACCAGGGGCCCTGCACCCTGCAGCTCCGGGACCCCGAACAGCAGATGGAACTCAACCGAGAGTCTGTGAGGGCCCCACCCAACCGAACCATATTTGACAGCGATTTGATAGACGTGTCCGTCTACAGCGGGGGCCCACGCCCACCCAGCAGCAATTCAGGCATAAGTGCCAGCACCTGCAGCAGTAACAGGAGGATGGAGGGGCCACCCCCGGCCTACAGCGAGGTGATGGGCCACTGCCTGGGTGCCACTCTCTTCCACCCCCAGCACAGCACGCACAGGGGGAGCAGACTGCCACTCCAGCGGGACGGCCCTGGGGGGCACCAAGCTGCCCGTTCAGGGCAAGGACAGGAAGCCCGGGAACCTCATCTGACCTGCGTGCATACCTGACTTAAGAAAGGAGGAGGGAGGCGGTGGCACTGCTCCTCCGTCCCCAGCACAGAAAGTTCAGTAAAACAATGATTCCTTCCACAGGAGCCGCACGCAGGCTGAAATAGTACAAACCTCCTCCAGTCTGGCCGCAAACGGTGTTCATCTGGGGCAGTGATTGATAGGAAAGGGCAGGTTTTGGCAAAGGGTGGGCATGAGAACACAAAGGGGTGCTTTGAAGACATTATGAAATAAAACCCACAGAGGCATCTGACTTGACTATGAAAGCAGACGCAGCAGGGGAAGAGGCCAGAATGGCCTGTTTTACAATTAACTGAATACAGAGGAAAATGTTGTTATACATTATGGGGAAGAATCGCCAGTTTGCTTCCCACCCCTAAACTGTGGAACTTCTTTTTTATTTTAAAAATATGATTCTAAATTCCTGTTTTGTGTGCCAAGGTATAAAGTGGAGAAGTCAGATGAATGCAAGGGGTTAATCAGTGTTGTGATGCTGTGTTTTAAAAGTTGCACTATCTTCATGTTTAAGATAATGAGGAAGCTTTACTCGAAGTTCTGTATGTTGTCTTTTCACCTGTGGATTAAAATTAGGCCCCATAATCATCTCCCCCATAATCATGCAGGAAAGGGTGTTAGGGGAGGTAGCCTAACGTACACCACTTACTTACATTCACCAAGAAAGTCACCACACAGCAGTGAATGCGTCACTGAGGCACCTGGAGACTCTGGATGGAGCAGAGGAAACTCCTGCATCCCTGGTGTGTTGAGTCCCTCCAGCCTCAGGCTGCGTGTTTTACACCTGCATTTACACACCACGCAGTGCTGCCCTGGCCCTCCAGCAGTGCAGTTTCTGTGGTAATTTAGATTTTTTTCACTGTAGCATGAAATATACTCAGATAATACACTATTTTATGCAATAAATTGTTTAAAATGCAAGGTGGCTATTTTTATACTGTTGAAACACATGACTTCAGTGTGTTCCTGCGGTCTCTCCTTCCCTGGATAGTGGAGTTCAGGCCTGGATGGCTGGTCAACAAGACTCAGCAGTCGCTTCTGTGCAGCCCACCGCCCTGTTATGTGCGTGACACTGGCTGCAGATACTGTGTAGAAGCCCCTGGGACTGAGGAAGGGACCCATGTGGCCAAGTATGCGGACCAGCACCCGGGAGGAATGCAGTGCTCAGAACCAGATGCGCTCCCAGGGGTCACTAAGCCTCTGCAGTGGAGGCCAGAACTGGGCGGGGAGCAACTCAGAGCACAGGGTAAAAAGCACAACTTGCAGCTAAAATCAACTAGAAAACTAACCTTAATTATTGTAACATTCATTCTCACCTAAAGTAACTTCCTTCACAGAAGCACCTGCCTTTGCTGCACCCAGATGGGGTGCTTCTGTGCAGCCCCTGCCTGCTCTCACAGGGACCGAGGGCTGGAGGGATGACTTGGGACCCTGACCTGCAGTTCCGGGTGTCTGCTGTTGTGGTCTCGGAGGTGGCTGCCCGGTGAGGTGCCCTCGTGCTGCTGGCAGAAAGCTCTCAAACTGCTTTCTGCTGCTCCTTTCCAAGGCTCCTCTTGGTTGGTAGGTCCCTGGGTTTTGTTTGGAGAACTGGAATCTTCATCCATTTCACACAGTAACATCCACACAAGTAGTCAATCTCTTAAAAGAAGATGGTGGTCAACAATTGTCACTCATGCTTCAGACCCTGTTGAGCAGTGTGCACGCTGAGGGCCATGGCAGGAGCTCTGGGACGGGCAGAGTCCTGGGGGCCTGACCAGAGGACACCCACCCACCCACCGTTATCAGATGGCCTCGACCTCAAGCCTGTGCTTAAAGGAGGCTGGGACTCTGCGTGGCGTGAGGTTTCCCCTTGTGTTGCTGGTGAAGGTGGGAAACTGCCTGTCCTCCCCATCTTCGGGCAGATTATCGGTCAGGCGTTCCCCCTTAGGTGCAGAATGAGGAGGTTGGCTGATGGTGTCATCATTCCAAACCTCACCTGCACTTCTGGTAGAGTGGGTGAACACACCCAGTAGTTCTAGCTCAAAATGGTGAGTTATGCTTAGAAACTTATAAATTCCTTAGTCACTTTGCAAGCACCTGAACATTTTGCAGATGTTCACAGTACTGGTAAAACAATTATTTAATTCAAATAACTTTAATTGTTCTTCAAAACCGAGACTGCTCCCTTTTGGCCACCCTATTAGATAATTGCCTCTAATGTAAATAGTTATTTAATGAGGCAGACATATCAAACCATGACCTGAATGGTCTCTGAGGCTGGGGCTCTGTAATGAATTAGTTTAAAAGCCAAGGTCATAAATTGAATTAATAGTCAATTTCCCTTCAACACAGGAAAAAGGTAATTTAGACCTCTGCTTTTTCGAAGGTTGTGGCTGACATGGTGTGGAAAGAGGCGTGACTGTGAAGCTGCAGCTTGATCAGTGGGGCCTAAGGGTCCAGGTTAGAAACCAGAGGGTTAGGGGATCAGTGAGCAGTGGGTGGGGAGCTGGGCTCCATCGTCTTAGCGACTCCCTGGATATGAACCCCAGGCACCTTGAGTCCCACTTATAGGAACACTCATGTGTCTGTTGGCTTTTTCAGCAAGCCTAGTGTTCCTCAGACACTAAGGTTGTCCTTTACTACAAAAGAGATTTTGCTGAAGAAATTGTGCATTTATTGCGCTGGCCAAAAAGTTCGTTCAGGTTTTTCCATGTTACAGAAAAACCTGAACGAACTTTTTGGCCAACCCAACACGACGTTCTATCTGGGACCAAAATTCAGTGTTAAAAAAGCTTGACAAGCATATACCCTCTGTCCTCCATACCACAAATACACATGGACACACAGCTCAGACAGCAGAGGAAAATGTGCAAAACTTGGGAAGGTTTGTCATGAGGATGACACTTAAGTCCACTAATTGCAGCTGGGAGAGGAGGACACAGGGGCCAGCAGGAAGCGGGGGGCCTTCTACCCCAGCATAGGGACCTGTACTCAGATAAGCGTGTCTCTAGCTTCAAATTATCCCCCTCTTCACCTGTATTTTATCATCATAAGAATAAGAAGGGCTCAAAGGCAAGCACTTTTCAAAAGCAGCTCAGATCTGGGAGAATCCATTCAAATCCCCGCCCTCCTCAGAACCAGTGGCTGCATCCTGACAGTTGGGCCTGGATCTTACCTCCACCTGCTCTTCTGTCCAGAGAGTCCTTGCAGAGACTGTCCAGGTCCACGAGCCCCTCCAAAGCAGCTTCCATTTGCTGCTGGCCACCAGGCTCCCACACTGGCCTGGCTGTGAGGCAGAGGCTAGGGGCTGTTCCCCAAGCCTTGTGTTTGCTGTGCCAAGGCTGCTGCTTGAGGTCTGCTGCTTAGAACAGCAACATGTTAGTGTACGGTTCATTTTTCTTAAAATTTCCAGAGCTGAGCAGTGTCTGTGAAGGAAAAACTAGGAAAGATAGTTGTGCTGGGCGCGGGGCCTTGCGGTGACAGCCCCCCACCCCCACCCCGCACCTTGGTGGAGAAGCAGGGACCAGGCTCCCCTTCTGCACGGTCACCTTGGCCTTGGCGAAATGGAGATGCATTGGCAAGTCCCCCCCAGTGTAAGGACGCTGTGTCTAAAGGGGCCCAACAAAAGCAGATGAAAGACCTGCTCTCACCCTGACCACAAGTGGGTCCCAGTAGCTCACCTGAATTGTGCGAATTCCACAGGAATCAGGATTTCAGCTTTAGCTTATTTTACTCCCCAAGTGCTGCATCTTGCACAGTTCAAGTTTATGTTCACGGCCAGGGTTAGACGGCCACTTGCTGCTCCTGCCTTCAGGCTGGTGTGCAGGGAGGGACACCTTGTGAGCAGCGCTGTCTTCAGTGTGTGTGAGGTGCTGGGGTGAGAGCTGTACAGAGATGCAGATGGTGAAGATCCACGTCCTTTCATAGAGCTCAGCGTGGCAGTAGTTTTTAAGCAGCCAAGATGTTTCATGTTCTAACTTCTGCAGATGCAGGAACCCAGCCCCCTTTGTTGTGCCTCACTCACAATGGTGCTTTCAGTGTCTGTCAGGCGTTCATTTGTAAGGTGCTGTATATAACTTGACTATATTACGCACATAATCCTACCCAATGGGTAGAACAAAACTTTGTTAATACTGCAATGTAAGGTATAGATACCAATTTTAAGAGAAATGGCATAGAATTTGTGAATGCCTATGTGCTTTGTCCTCTTTTATAAGGAAATGTGCGAATGGATGCATACAGATAAAAGTCTATGTAGTTTATTAATAAATATCAGTATTATAACACAAGGGAAACAAGTCTGAACAGGCAAGCACAGCCTATGAACAACATATGTACAGCAATCAGAGTTGCATCTTTGCTGTGAAAACACTTAAATAATTTTTTAAAATACCACAGCCTTTTGGAGCCACCAGATGCTTATTTTAATCCCTTCGATAATGTTCAGTTGGACCAGTATTAGCTATAATCAGAAAAAAATGTGGATCTTTCAACTTGCTTTATGAAAAAATATTCTGTTTCATGTTGTAGAATGAAGAGGGCAAACCCAGTGAAGAGTGCACTTTTCACTGAAATTGCAAAACTTAGGTCAGAGTGAGCACATTAGCGTGCAGCAGAGGACTGTGCAGTCCAGACGCATTTGTGACCATCTGTCTTTCTGTGCCTTTTTGACAAACGGAAGCTGTGGAACCAATGAATGAACAGTAGCATTTGCAGGAAAAATAACTTAGGACAAACCAGTCCACTTGAGAAGACCCCAGTCTCAGAAAGATTTGTTATGGGTTATAATTAGCAGATTGGCAATCAGCCAGCCGAGTGAATTCTCATGTCCTGTCCCTTCCTTTTGGTGTCTCCTGGTGATTACGACCCCAGAAACAAACTAGGCTTTGCCACTGACCAGGGACCATGTCACACCCCCTGACTCAGCATCTGCTTACAGCTCTGTCTTTAGTGTCTGACGGTGACCTCTGCATTTATCTTCAGATATTCTAATATTGAAAATAGAAAAATGAAGAGCCTATGACAATGTTCATTAAAACCATGGATGAGGGGCTTCCCTGGTGGTGCAGTGGTTGAGGGTCCACCTGCCGATGCAGGGGACACGGGTTCATGCCCCGGTCCGGGAAGATCCCACATGCCACAGAGCAGCTGAGCCTGTGCGTCCACAGCCTGTGCTCCGCAACGGGAGAGGCCACAACAGTGAGAGAGGCCCGCGAACCCCCCCAAAAAAAACACAAAACCGTGGATGAAATCGTGGGTGTGGGCATCCTTCCCAGTGCCATCCAGTTTCGTGAAATTCTGCCCACCTGATCCCTATTTCCAGTTTATTCTGTCATCAGAGGATGTAAATTCTAATAATTCCTTGTTTTTTATTTGTTCCGTGGTGTATGTTTTGATTTTGAGAATCACGACGGAGTCATACTCTTGTCCTTCACAAAACAATTACTGATTATCCTTAAACTGAAAACACCTCTGCAACTCTTGATGCTAATGGACCAGAGGTCAGCCCTTCTTTGACTGTGCTTTGCAAGGCCACAAGAAGATGGGGATCTGTGTTTTCTGTACCCACTGCCCCCGCTGTCTGCTCACTGCCAATGGCAGTGGCCCTGGTGGTTCAGGTCAAGGGTGGAGGCTCCTCCCTGTTAGAAAAACTCCCCCAGGCTTCATCTCTTGGGAGGACTGCTAAGCAGGAGTGTCATCTGAGGACGTTCTGGACTCAAAGGCACTAAATTTGTTACCACGTCATGGCTTTTCTACAGGACTAATAGAGGCTTAAACTTTACTGTTAATTATACTGGTTCATCTTAATGTGCTTGCTGGTATATTGCTATTCTTCATTTCATGGCTTTCAAAAATCACTTTCTGGTGTAAAAGCTATTTTTAAATATGTACAATACTATTCATAGCATTTAATTCACTTAATTTTCACTAGGCTGCTTTATAATGAAAAAGTACAACTTTATCTGAACTTTTCAACAGTTGTTCACGTGATCTATAATAATCTGAAGTTGTTAAAGTCTTTTTTTTAAACAGACATTTGTGCTTACTGTTCAACATAATTCCCACTTATACACAGAGAAAGATTTCCAGCTGTCATGTATCTGCCTCTTTAACTGAGCGAGGGGATGTAGTTCTTAGACCCAAGGTCTGTAACCGCAATCCGGACTTTTAAAGGAAGATGTTGCTCTAAGTGCTGTGTGTTATGAAATCAGCCTCTTCTGCTTGTTCTTAATGCTGTGTTCGAACCACAGCTCAAAATCATTAAAAAAGATCACTGATACACGTCTCCTGTTTTTTTAAAAAAATATTTCACAGACAAAGCATATGTTGGGGGGGGGGGAAACTACTTGCATTTAAAAACCCGTCTCAGAAACGGTTCTTACGGTTCCCCAGGTAACCGTCCCATTCAGTTCTTACTCACTCTGACTTTTCAGAAATCATTATATTTGCTATAAACCCCGGCAGATCACATCATACAGTTCTGGGTTCTACACAGAACACTCAGGGATCGTCACCTGAGTTGAGGTGTCACCTTCAGGCTTCTGGAAGCTGTCACAGACAAACTGAGTCAACTCAGCCCAAAACGTGAGCAAGACTTCTAAAGAGAATTGTTCAGCAGACACCCTCAGAGGCTAATAAGGTCATTGGCATCAGAGGTTTTCAGTTCGTGATGATGGAGCAAAAGGAATCTAAGTTTCCTTCACTGAGAGATTAGAATGATATCTCTAAGCTCTAAGTAAGTATATGGATTCACAGATTACCTAACTGTGAATGTATAAAACTTCATACAGGGCTTCCCTGGTGGCGCAGTGGTTGGGGGGTCCGCCTGCCGATGCAGGGGACGCAGGTTCGTGCCCCGGTCCGGGAGGATCCCGTGTGCCGCGGAGCGGCTGGGCCCGTGGGCCGTGGCTGCTGAGCCTGCACGTCCGGAGCCTGTGCTCCGTGGCGGGAGAGGCCACAGCAGTGAGAGGCCCGCGTACCGCAAAAAAAACCCAAAACAAACAAACAAAAAAACACTTCATACAACCTACCAAACTACTAGAATAAGTGAGTTTAGCTTGGTTACAGGAAATACAAATAAAATATTTTTGCATTTCTATATGTTACTAATGAACTGTGGAAACAAATGAACTTTGGAAACTGAAATCTTAAAATACCATTTAAATAACTGTATGGGCCCCAAACTCTAGTTATAAAACGTTTTTTTTGGCCACACCGCGCAGCTTGTGGGATCTTAGTTCCCTGACCAGGGATTGAACCTGGGCCACGGCAGTGAAAGCGCCAAGTCCTAACCACTGGACCGCCAAGGAGCTCCCATAAAACCCATTTTAGATTCTGAATTAATTTTTTAAGACAATTTTGGAAAGGGGATTAGAAAGCTATAAGGAGGAAAACAGCTGTAAGAAAAGGATTTCTTTCTATTAAAACAGCAAATAGTCACTGATAAACCACATTATGCTCTTGAATAAATTCTATAATCTCTTATTCAGCAGATATTTGAGAAATTTTAAAGAATATTCCCCAAACTTATATCCCTCAGTGAAGGTAAGACCAGTATAAACTTTCGTCACAGAAGGAGAGGAGATTCCAGGCTTGATTCCTACTGGATTGGGTTCAGTAAACCCATTTCTATATGAGGTCGCCTGGTTGGCTGGGTCTGGGTGCAGGGAGGTTACTTGGAGCTGCTCTGAAGGAGGCAGGAGATGGTCAGGGGGGGCCCACTGGTGTCCATCTGGGCAGCGGGGCTCAGTGTGGCGCTGAGAAACCAGAGACTGCACTCTTGCAGGACAGGAGGCGGGACACTGATCTCCACTGTCGGGGGCCTGTGGGAGCCCTTCCCACAGCCCTGGCTGTGCACTGAGAAGGCTCTGAAGACTTCAGAAGAAGCCCCAGGCCAAAAACAGACAATAGGCCTGGAGGCTGCCCGTGACCCAGGAGCTGTCCATCAGGCTGGAGCTGAAGTGCCAAAGGCCAAGGAGGCCCTGTGGGCCCTCGAAAGCCGAGGCACCGCCAGCCAGGGAGAGAGACGCCAAGGTCTGGACCCACTGTTTTCTGCTCAGGCTACACTCAGCACAGGACATAACAGAGGCCAACACCTCCCTCCCTGGCGATAGGTTCCCTGCTGACCCACCTGGTACATGGGGAGCCCCCACTGCACTTCAGGGCCTGCACCGGATCCCATACCCCACCAGTCTCAGGCTTTCTTGGACCAACTTCTGTTCATTGGATCGTTTGTGAAACAGCAGAGCTGCCAACAGCTAAGACGGACTAGCAACTCAGGCAGCCCTCTCCCTGCACCCTCGAGGACATCTAGAAAAGCAGTGTGCTCGAAAGAAACCTCCAGAATCCTTCAGAGAGCCACTCACAGTGGCCTTGGAACAAACACTTATTTCTGACTCTCCATGATGACACTTGCACAAAACAGTTTATAACGAGCCTGTTACTTAAAACATCATAATTTCTCTCGTTACACTGTTTTGACGTTTTGCTTTGAATGGATTCTAATTAAAATACATGTTTTAAAAATAACAGCCAAAAAGGTAAAAGTTGTGCATTTGTAAATTTCATTGTTTTGATGGCATGTGTCTGTCCAGACTTTGGGCTTTTGTGCTAATAATGTAAACCTCATTCACCTTACTTTAAAAAAATCAAAAGCTACAGTCTTAGTCATTTGAACACAGCATGGTGTTAACTGCAATACAGACTTTCAAAAGGCTTTACCAGGAAGCAGTATATATACATTTACACACACTTGTGTATAGTATACTGCTCCTATATGACTTAACCTGTTTACAAAGCCATTTGCATTTATAGAGTTTACTGTGGTACTACCACCAGAATCTGGAAGCACAAAATATTCTAGCAGTCTACACTAGCAGACAGAGTAAGCATGCCTTCAAATCAAAGTGCTGACTTTGGCCTCTCCCACGTGTCAGGCCAGGAACCCATCCCCTTGGCCCCACCTGAGCCAGGCTGTGTCTGCCACCCTGGCTTCGGTGGGGGACCCTGAAGTCCTGCTTGAGATTTCCTGCTTACAGTTCAAGGGCAGCACAGGCTTTGGAGCCTACAGACCTGGTGGCCTCAAGTATTAGCTCTGTCTCAGGTTAATGTCTTCAAATGTCACGCATACAACAGGGTCACCTGCGCGAAGACTGGAGGAGAGGGTGTGCTTGCCACATGCGGCCCCCACAGAGGGAGCTGTGCTGCTCAGCTTTCACTTTCCAGGTTCACCCAATTCCTACAGACTTGTAAATAGCACTCTGCCTTGGCATGCTCTCTACGCTAACACTGCAGCTTAAAATGCCAGTGACGGAAACGGGCCAAGTTAGTGCCAAGGGGGTTGGAGCACCTGTGTCAAGGCAGAGACTGAACCACCAGGACCCAAACCTCCTCGCCATGGTTTTAAGTAAAATACATCTGTTTCTTTTCTCATTACTCTAGATGTGGACAGTATTTTTGGTTAAAAAACCATGTTGTGTGTGTGTCGGGGAGTGTTCTTACAACCTTAGCAATAAAATGTGAAAATCTGAAGGAAGAATAGTTTTAAAAAAATAACTTCCCACCTTGCCCCCATTTTTTCCTTCTCTGGCTTCCTTTCTGTGAGGGGTGGGGGAGCTAACACTGATCTGAGCGCTGTCACAGCCTCAAGGAAACCGCAAGGACCCCAGGCTCCTGGTGCCGGGATCCTGTACCACGTATGCATCCTCTTCACCAATGCTGGCACACTCCCTTCCTTCCAGAACCATCCACGAGCACATGGTTTTGCCTCACTGTCAACCTCCCGTAAACCTCCCGCACACACATTCTCCACTCCCAGAGAGGCCAGCCTAACAGTTCTTAGTCGGGGATACACTGAACTTCCCAGTGAGAAAAGTAACCACAAAAGCCAGCTCCTGATGCTTCAGATGTTCCATCGATTGACCCCAAGGAAAAGGAAAATTCCAATCTGAGCTGTTCCAAGTGTCGCAAATGCAGGCTCAGGTGCTGTGACCACCACCATGACCCTCCACACAAGTTCAGTAGGAAAAGCAAACTCACTTTCTTACCACGGGAGGATGGGGTATTTTCTGAGGCTGAATCCTCTTTGGATAATGAAATATCACTCTAAAGAAAGAATTAAAGAAAATTATGATGCCACGGAGCAACTAAGCCCGTGCACCACAACTACTGAGCCTACGCTCTAGAGCCCGTGAGCCACAGCTACTAAGCCCACAAGCCACAACTAGTGAAGCCCGCACACCTAGAGCTCGTGCTCCGCAGCAAGAGAAGCCACTGCAATGAGAAGCCCAAGCACCACAACAGAGTAGCCCCTGCTCACAGCAACTAGATAAAGCCCGTGTGCAGCAACGAAGACCCAACGCAGCCAATACAAACAAACAAATAAAAATTTATTTAAAAAAAGAAAATTATGAAGTTAAAAGGGAAAAGACGATAGAAGTCACCAGAAGAGGACAGAGGATTAGGAATATTCATAAATTGGCTTCAGCTCCAAAAATACAAAGAATTTTACAAGTTCCAAAGCAGGTACTTACTTTACCTTTCTTAGTTCCTGGATTTGAACGTCTGACCCGGCTCTCCTGTGCCTTTCTTCAACTACAGCTACTGGCCTCAACATTCTGAAGTGACCCACTAGAGGGAAAATTGGGTTTATGACTGAGAAAACTTCTATTAATCTAAAATGCTTCCAAAATAATGCAGTTACAAAATGATCTAGATTTCTCAACAGAAGTTGCATTAGGTTTTGTGGACAAGTGTTTTACTGATAATAATATTTTCAACTTTTTTTGGAAAGTAAAACTTGTCCCTTATTTCCAAACCAAAAGAAGTGAGGAATGCAATTACAACCTACCAGTATCTTCCATCTTCTTCAGGAGGGGAATAACAAGCACATGGTGATGGAGCACGATGGCAACCAAGCCCTGTAACTCTACCTCCAGACCAAGGTGAATGGCAGGGCAGTCAGTGTTTGAGGACTGGACAAACTGTGCCTTTGGGACCCTTGCAAAGAGAGAACCCAAACAGCCACTATTCTTAGAGAAGTAAAGCAACAGCCATAAGTAAGTCGCAAGATTGTATCCAAAGAAAATACTGACTCAAACTCAATAAAATACAAATTAGTCAAAATGCGCTTCAAATCATTACAGAATCTCAAATCTCATACTTAGAGGTGCATACAAAATAACAGCTTAATATTTGTGTATATAGAGGAAATGCTGTATGTTCTTTTTTTAAAAACAAACAAACCCTCAATTAGTGTTAAGGAGCTGAAACATCTCATTGTTTTACCCTATTTAGATTATATTAGGTAGATTTCATGTAGATTATATTAGATATATTTCATATATGGTACACTTAAAAGTAATCTTACGAAATTACCCAAATGGAGTAAAAGGCTGACTTTCAGCAGGTACCTGATTAGAAAGTCAGGAAACACCTGCAAGCTTTCTGTCCCGCTCTTACTAAGGAGTGGGCCATAGCGCCTGCCCACCAGAGGGAGGGAGAACCACATACCGGCTACCGCAGGACAACCAGGCACGCTTGCATGCAAACTTGCCTTTTTCTTTTTCACTTCAAAGAGAGTTTTCTACCATTTAAAATGGTCAAAATTCAAAGCAGAAAAAGCTGGACATAGGGAGGGAGGGAGAGGTGAGGAAAGAAGGAAGAAAGGTTCTATGCATACCTCACAGCCAGGAAGAATGAGAATATATTGTGGCTACACGTGGAACATCTCTGACCTGTCCTACAACTTCTGCTCTTATGGACCATGCTGTCTCAGAGAAAACACAACGTGAAAGTGCTTTCTGTTCGTCTCAGGCTCCATGAGCCCTCTTACTTGTAGAGAGAAAACACAAGCGCTGAGGAGGACTTTGGGGCTGCCTGTGCACTTCCCACGAGCACTATCCAAGTCAGTGGAATAATGTCATACTCTGCCTTGAAGGCTTCTGAAGTCAAGCCACATTCTCTCTGCTGAGAGAATCATTCTTATCAAAATAGCCAGATAACTGCCACAAGATAATTATGATCTGTCATCATTACTGTTGGTGGCTGCCAGCGATTTACGGGGAAGAATACAGCTTGATTTTCAAAGCCTAACCCCGAAGAAGCAAGACAACCAAAAACTTGTTTTAATGAGTTAAAATGAACCAGCTTGACATGGAAGTCACAAAGGAAAAAAATCTCAGAGGGAAAACTATACCCAATCGGCACAAACTTAGCATTTCTCAAATGTAAGTTACAAGCTCAAAATGCAGGACAAATATCTTTCAAAAATCAGAAAGCCAGGCCAAAATTCACGGCTGAAGACAAATTCTGGCCAAGTCTCTAAGAGAAGGAGAATTCTTGCCTCTATTGTTCCTTTGGGTCAAGGAGGCAGAATCTTTTGGGTACTCCGTAATATACAGATGGACCAGGAGAGACCAAACAAAGCTCCTATTTGCGGAGTGAATAATTAAAAGCACCCACCTCTGGTTCTGCAGATTTCTGGTTCAGGTGGTTAAATTCCAAGGCAGTAGAGAGGCCCATACTTTTTATAAACACTCCTGTGCAACTCCGGCCTCTAGGCCAATGTGACTGGACGCACCGTAGACCATGGCTTGGGAAAAGCCCACTGAGTAAGCATCTAATACCAAAAACCACTTCAAACCAATGTTGGTAACACTTAATCTAAATGTATTTTACTTTCTTCTAAACTAACTCCATATCTTCCCTATGGAGATTCAATTTTGAAAATCTGAAATAAATGAAGGTCCCCATTTTAAAAAGTAAGATGTAGCCAACAGAAGAAATATGTCTATATTACCATGAAAGCAAGTATTTTTCAGACAGAATCCTTTAATAATTCAGAAATGTATATCTTACCAACGCATTTTATAAAAATGGTATCATCTCAAAGGTATCAGGAAAGATGCACGTACTCTTTCTGACTCATTTGCTAAAACATTTTCTGTCCATTTCATTACCATCACCATACTCTACAATCTTCTACAGTGGCTTTGTTCAGAACATCTGAATTTGGATAAGAAATCCTGAAGATGAACCAAGTGGAAAGAACACAAGAAAGAGCTAGATATGTCTAACGTACAACTTGCTTCTTTTCTTCAAACACCTCTTCTGCCCAAACTGTTAAGATGTTTATAAAATTCCTGGAATTACCTTCTGAGGTCACTGAAATAAGACAGCCAATAGCTCCACTGCTTCCTAGAGCATAAAGGACTACAGTAACGTCTTCCATCTGTAAATAAATGGAAGGCAGATTCTATAACAAATAAGCTGAAGATTATATTTGAAGGCATAGTTTTATTATTTTTACTAGTGGCAGGAAGGTGACCTTAATACATGAACTCTTTCTCCTTTGTTGGAATCTGCAAATAGCACCCTACTGTATGCAAAATGTTGGTTCAGTAAGAGACATTTTTGTGGTACTTTAAAAGGTTGGTTTTGCTATTTTTCTTGAATAAACTAAGTCTTTTTTTACCTAATCTATTTTTCATTTCAATTGTTAATTTGCTGAGCAAACACTTTTTATCTATTTTATAGGTGTTAAATTAAATCTCAGCCATGGCTCCGTCTTCACCCTGTCAAAAATCCTACTTAAATACAGATGTGCACACCAGACACAGCAAGTATAAGGCTTATTGTAAATGAAATGGTTATGATATTTACCACACACACACACACGGATAATTTAACTCAATGCCCACTATGTGCTGCTGGCCTGCTATGAATACTCCACACGCATATTCCAGGGGTCCCCCTTTCGGCTCTTTGTAGCTTCCCTTAAGGACTAGGTTAGTAAGATGAGAGCAGCAGCATTTGACAAGATCAGATATTCCTGATACCAAATAATGACAAAAGAACTTCTTACACCTTCAGAGAATGTTTTACTAGAGCATTTCAAAGCACTCCCTATTATCTCACTTTCTGTAACTGGACAAACACAACACAATTATGAAACTGGATGGCAACAAATCTCAAACAGGCTGAACCAAAGGTGGAAACTCAGGGTTATTAGTGCTTCTAAGACCCACAATTTATCCTCATTGGAAAACACGCCCTATGCAATGTGAAAAGTAAAAAGAAAGTTTCACATAACACATGATTTTAAACCGAGCAGTCTCAGTGGTTAAAAATAAACAAACAAGAAATTTGTTAATATCCATCTTAGCATTTAATATATGCAAAAATGTGAATTATTTAATAAACAAGCTAAAACATGTTCACTGTTTTTGAATTTGAAAATGTGCTGTCAATTTGAAATCACACGTTTGATCTGTATCAGGAGACAAACCATCCTGCCTGATCGGGCCTGCATGTGGCAGAGTGAGCCCTGCCCCCTCACCACTCTACCCACCCCCACAAAGAAGAGTCCAAGCACAGCACAGCCAATATAATGATGAGACATATCAAATGCAAACATTTTTTTCCCTTTAAAGTATTCTCTAAATTTGGCCAAACTCAGTATTTAATACGGAAACCCTGCCTCACAGCAGTGATGCCTGCGGCCTTATCAGATCACTCACAACAAAGACAATCTAGAAAGAGGCCGTTCCCTCTTTCAACTCAAAGGTTAGAACTGAAGTAAAGGCAGTTAGAGCAAAAGGCAACACACAAACACATCCTCAAACACACCCACACAAATTGTGGCAACTTTCACATCTGAAAACAACTGAATTTCATTCCAAGCAGGTTTTAATGACAGTTTGCTATTTAAAAAATTCAAGTAAAATGCTCAAGTAAGGATGTTTCAATGCAAGAGGAAAACAGCAGCCTACAATCTTATAATTTTACTGCATAATGGAATCAAGACCGACTCTGGCTGGTGGAGACCAGGTGGCAGGGACAGGCAGGTCCCATCCTCCCAAACCTGCACTGCCGAGAACCACAGCTGCAGGCACTGCTAAGCGTATCTGATCTCCACCATAAACTTAAGGTGTGATGATTTTCCCTTTTCCTCTGAGAGATCAGTTGGAGAGGACATGATGCAGGAATAACAGTTTTACATTCTAGGTGAGAAAGTGCTATGACCGCACAGATTTGCTTAAAAAATTTGATTATGGCAAGCTTCAGGTAAAAATCATTTTTAAAGGGTCAATTTTTCATTTACATATAACCAATACATCTTATTTACATATATATGACCCAATTTTCATTCAGCTTTCTTTATATGAAGTCTACATTTTAACTGGTATGTAACCGTTATATACTATCTTTAGAGAAAGACTAAATATCCTCTTATTCACAGGCAGTTCTGATGATAACAGTTTGTCTCCACATTGAGAAGTGAATATCGTTAAAACCTCAAATAACAAAAAAGATGAAGACCTAGTGTTAAATCTGTGTAGGGCCGCACCAGCTATTCAAGGAGTCAGCAGCTATCTAAACACAAAGCAAGGATGACTGAAGACATGGACCACTGCTTAACGCTGCTACTGACATGAAATTCTTATACTGGGTTCATTTTTTCTTTTCAAAAAACACTGATTTTTCTAGTGATGTTCAACTTTAAAAAGTTATCTTAGTTCTTTAACCCTCAGAGAACTGCTATATTTAGGCTGCTAACCAAAAATATAATCAAGAGCATGTACCTTTGTCCAGTCCCCAAGGGTTAAAGTGCAGGAACTGTCTATAATCTGGTATATAAGGCACCCTATTCCACTTTTTTCTTAAAAGAAACCTTTCCTTTGGTTTCTTGCAGTTTTTCAGTAAGTCTGTCCTTTGTCTCCTCCATTTTCTCTGTGAGGAGCTCCTTTGTCTCCTCCATCCTGTCCTGCAGATACTCCTTCACAGGGGGTGGTGTCGACATATAGCCACGGCTGCGCAGATACTTCACAGTGAAGGAGGTCCCCCCCAGGGTCACAGTGTACCGCGCGGGCGTTGCAATCTGTGGGAAAATGAAATGGACAGATCAGTACTGATTACAACTGTTGTCTAAAGCAAAAACAGTGTGACGTTAAAATTCTTGTTAATAACCAAACTATCAATTACTTTATTGCTTCATAAGGCTGTTACATCCTATATGGTTTTCCCTCCTAACATTCCGTATTTGTCACCTAGACACTGACCCAGGATTAGAGAACATTCACAGGGGCAGCACCAAAGTTCTGTACCCATGTGCTAGTGAACCTGGGGGGCAGACTCACTGAGAACCAGAGGGAGGGCTCAGGACCCTCCCTATAACAAAGGCACATGCGTTTCCACTCCCCAGAAACCCTGCCGACCTGCACACACTATTCATCTAAACCGGAACCAAACTGAGGGACAAGCACGGGCCAAATGTTTATTCTTCACTGAGTTTAGTTTAGTTTCACTTCCAAATCTCTTTTCTTTGGCTTTTCCAGGCTTTATGCTACTTTCTCATTACAGTCCATGCTGGGCTTGGCATCCCAACCAGGAACTTCCATGAGGCCAAAAAGTGGTAAAATGGCACACATATAGGAGACATGTACACATGTCAACTGACCAGAGGTTTAAGGTCCCAAACTAACTAGTAGATGAACTGGTACAAAGGGAGAACTGTAAGAGCACAGGCTGCATCACATTCTGAGGCAAGAAACCTCAGTGTCTGCTGCTCTACCTGAGAAACCAGGTTACAGAAACCAAACACCCAGGTGGACCCTCCACACCTCTTTCCTTGCACAGGAACATGAGCAGAGCCCCTGCTGACGCCAGCCCACCTGCGTGCCAACCATGTGTTTCAATTCCAAGCAGGCCAACAGGCACTGAGCACTGATGTGCCTCCAGAGCACAGCACAGGCACAGTGGAAATACAAAGAAAGAAGACATAACTCTAAATTCCTAGGAGCTCATGATCAAAGACAAGACATTAAAAAAAGACTTAACACACAGACTGTGAAATGAGAGCATGGGATAAGGAACAGTTATAATTAGGGAAATGGTTTCAACCATCATGACAGTTGGATTAAGGTTAAATTATATACACTGTAACTAAAAACTTGATAATTTATTAATTTAATAAGTTTTAATGTTGAAAAACTCAGCAATTAAGCTTTAGCCCTCTAGTCAAAATTATCATATAAGAAATCTCCCAATATTTCAGAGGATTTTAATGAGGATGACAGAATAAAACAACATTATTTTTGAATACTACTATAAACCCATAATTCTAAGTATTTTCATAACAGTAGTAAAATAACATCTAGTTTCCCAATCTCTTCTACCTGTTTTCTTAGGATAAAGCTACATAGAACCTAATTTTTTGTCAGTTGAGAAAAATTAGATTAATATAGCTAAATTCCACAATTTACAATATGAGTCTTCTCTTCCAAAATAAAGACCCATAACTGTAAAAACTATCTATTTACAAAGATGTCATTCTCTGAATCCAGACAACAACTGTAAAGACAATGAACTCCAAAATGAAACATACATTACATCAACAACTAAGTCTAAGGTTTATCACATAAAACAATTTGATTAAACTTTACTATTTTACTGTTTAGAAAGATAAACTATTATAAACAGTAAAATAAATGCTAAATTTCACTAACATGTCAGGTGGCATGTGGATCTCTGAATAAGGAAAATTAATGTACTATCAATAGGAGAAATGTCACAGAGACAACCTGTTCATTAGAAATTCAGAAGTCTCACTTTGTCTCATCACAGCAGGTTATGAAAAACCTACCTATTCTTAAGGCAATTCTTCCTAAACCACCATTTTATTTACCCTTAAAAATTTTAGTTTACTTTTAATCATTAGACATGTAAGAGATGAAACACGGTATTTTAAGTTACAAACGTAACCCTGGGAGCAAGCACAGAGTGTTACAGAGGTTCAGTGTGAGGAGCCATCTACCCACAGCAGTACCTACCTTAAACAGGGCATATGCTGTCAGTGCATTTCCACTCTGGGAATTTTTCAGAATGTTTACTACGCTGTCAGGTAACCCAATAAGTTCTAGAAAAGGAACGACATTCACTCCTCTAAGAAAGAAACAGAAAGTAATTTATATATACATATAGATAAACTTTTAGGGATAAATATTTTCAAAAGATTATCTGAAAACATCAAAACCAAATTCTGTTTAAAAGTCAATCCTGCACCACCAAGCACTCTAATTTCACTCTAAAGGAACAACATGTGCATGAACACCAGCGTCCTGCTGTGTCTCACTGTTCACAGCTTCTGTTCATGGACATCCCTAATTAGCACACTGAGAAAAATAGAATCATTTATCAGAGAAAAATTAATAGCATTAAGTAACCTAAGAGAAATGATCAGAAATGATTCTAATCATTCTCCTGATCTTATAATCTTTAGTTCCTTAGAATGATCCAACTCAAAGTTTAAGACCTAAGATTTTTTACCTCTAAAATTACATGTCAAACTATACTATTATCATAAAAACAAGTGATATTATAACACCACTTACTGTATTATGCAAAAAATAAATGATTCTATGGGTTTCATGAAAACTTCAATTATTCTAAAAAGATGCTTCTATTCTATTATCAGACTTAAAAGGCAGGTAAAGAAGCAATTACCATGAATTGCAACAAATTTTTGGAGGGAGGGAAAGAAGGCAGAAAAAGTCTCTAATCCAACTGGTAAACCCTAATTTCTTTTTAGTTTCCCTGAGTGTCAAGTTTGCCACGCCGGAACACTCGTGCTCTCCCACTCTCTCCCTCACTGCCTGTAGTTTTGCAGACATTGTGAGCCTTCACCTCAAATCACAAGGTTCTTGTTCTGTGCTTCTCCTTCATAAACATAATATAATCATCACAGCCAGGAAACTTAACATGTAGGACAGTATATAGTTAATACAAAAGTACGTTATTTAATGTTAAAATTCCCTGAATTGGGGCTTCCCTGGTGGCGCAGTGGATGAGAGTCCGCCTGCGGATGTAGGGGACATGGGTTCGTGCCCCGGTCCGGGAGGATCCCACGTGCCGTGGAGCGGCTGGGCCCGTGAGCCATGGCCGCTGAGCCTGCGTGTCCGGAGCCTGTGCTCCACAACGGGAGAGGCCCGCGTACCGCAAAAAAAAAAAAAAAATTCCCTGAATTGTCCGGTGAGTCCCTTGTCACTATCTTGTCATGTCTTCCAGTTCTTCTCCAGAAGCGCTGCTCAGCACTTTCTGTTGAGGAGGAAGGCAGGACCTCTTTTTTGATGCTGAGATTTTTGAAACTCCCAGGCCAGCTTTGTGGTAGAACAGCCTTTCATTTGGATTTGTCTGATTGTTTCCTCATGATTAAATTTGAGGTAAATGTTTTCAGACAGGAAAGCTGCAGAATTGATTCTATGTCCATCTCAGAGCATCACAACAGGAGCCACACACTCAGTCTGTCCTGTGAGTTTGACCTGGTGTTTGACTTGTGTGAGTTTGACTTGTGGTTAAGGTCGGGTCCACAGGTTGCTCCTCTGTACAAGTACTCTTTCTCTTTGTAATTAAGAAAGGGAACAGCCTGGATCCATTATTATTACTGTAGTAGTAATCTCCTAGTTTATTTTTAATAGTAAAAAATAATTTGCTTAACTGGGGAAAAGCTGTCCCTCTCTGATTTCACTATAATACTAGGAGATTAGAGACTAATCTCAATAGATACGGATGATCATCACCAGGAATTACTGGCCATCTATACAAGAGGAAACCAGATAACTGAAGGAAACTTTAAAGAGTTAGATTTAAAAATCAACTACAAGTCCAATCCAGTTTCTTTTATCTCCACCCTCATTTCCTTTTCAAATCTCTTAAACAACAGAACCCCACTGAAGCAAGACTTAGTACTACAAAGATTTAGCGATTCTGTGGATCTAATCAAGTCACTAGGTACAATAACATCCTACCATAACATGCTAATCATCTCTTCTGGTACCCGTACAATTACCAAATTATTTCATTAATCATTTCTTAGTTCAGACTAAGCCCTGTATGTAAAATCTACATATTTAACGGCAATCATGCAGGGGGGAAAAAAGACAACATGTGGCTAAATATAAGACCAAACCGAGTGATTTAAAAACACAAAAAAACAACTGGGACTTCCCTGGTGGTCCAGTGGTAAAGAATCTGCCTTACAATGCAGGGGATGCGGGTTCGATCCCTGGTCAGGGAACTAGGATCCCACATGCCACGGGGCAACTAAGCCCATGTGCCACAACTACTCAGTTTGTGCGCCTCAACGTGTAGCCCACGTGTCACAAACTACAGAGCCCACACGCTCTGGAACCCGTGTGCCACAAACTACAGAGCCCACGTGCCCTGGAACCCACACGCCACACCTAAAGAGAAAACCCGCAGGCCACAACTAGAGAGAAGCCCGCACACCACAACGAAGAGCACTCGCACCGCAATGAAAGATTCCACATGCCTCAACAAAGATCCCATGTGCTGCAACTAAGACCCAACACAGCCAAAAATAAATAAATAAATGAATAATAAATCTAAAAAAAAAACTATCATAGGGCTTCCTTGGTGGCGCAGTGGTTGAGAGTCCGCCTGCCGATGCAGGGGACACGGGTTCATGCCCCAGTCCAGGAAGATCCCACATGCCGCAGAGCGGCTGGGCCCATGAGCCATGGCTGCTAAGCCTGCGCATCCGGAGCCTGTGCTCCGCAACGGGAGAGGCCACAACAGTGAGAGGCCCATGTACCGCAAAAAAAAAAAAAAAAAAAGAACTATCATAAAAACAAATAATAATGACCAAGATATCTTGCACAAGTATCCTGTGTAAAATAAAGAAGCAACCACCTGGTCCCACTTTTTTCTAAACTATTGATTTGATGACTTAACTTTTAAAAAATAACTTTCATTTCCTTTGGAATTACTAAACATGAAGCATTAATGAGGGTCTGATCCAAATAGTAATATCCACTCTTGTCACAAAAGTTCCCTCAGCCTGACAGAAACCTGTGCTTCACAAACCACCAGCTTTATGGATGTTCCAAATGATGCAAAAGTATATCCACAGTCTGGATGAAGTGCAGTGAAAACCAGTCAGGACTGTGCCTCAAAATGGATCTGTAACTTTAGAAATTTGAGGCCCAAATACAAGGCATCTAAACGTAGAGACAAAACCATCCTCAAAGAGCTTCATTTGACCAGAGAACTTCTTGTTAGAAGATGAAAGATCTCTGCAACTTTTCCAGAGAGAAGCAACAACAAAGCTTAGTTTAACATAAAATGTATGGACTTCCCTGGTGGTGCAGTGGTTAAGAATCCGCCTGCCAATGCAGGGGACACGGGTTCGAGCCCTGGCCTGGGAAGATCCCACATGCTGCGGACCAACCAAAACTAAGCCCGTGAGCCACAACTACTGAGTCTGCGTTCTAGAGCCCACAAGCCACAACTACTGAGCTCACACGCCACAACTACTGAAGCCCGTGCGCCTAGAGCCCGTGCTCCGCAACAAGAGAAGCCACCACAATGAGAAGCCCGCTCACCGCAAGAAGAGTAGCCCCCGCTCGCCGCAACTAGAGAAAGCCTGTGCGCAGCGACAAAGACCCAATGCCGCCAAAAATATAAATTAATTAAAAAATAAATAAATAAATAAAATCTATGAAGACGCACAATTTAGATCTCCCTGAAATAAAATGTTTCAAAAGCCTGAGATCTTCATCACTGTGTTACCTAAATACAGAATGGCATTTTGCTCTGTGGTGCTGAGAGGCAGTAATGCTAGTTGTCCCTCAAGTTACAAACTATGTTTTCCCTTTTCTTTTAATAGTAAGTAGGCAACAAGCAAATAACAGAGAACTTTTTTCAGCTAAAACCAAATAAAATAAACCCAGCCTCTAGTCAGTTGAATTGAAAACCTGTATTTAACACAATCAACTCCAACATCACAATAAAATCATCTCACAGTGAAAGATACAGTGCCATACAAGCATAAACTAATATTTTCTAAGTATCACTTCCCTTAGAACAAATCAACTTTCAATTTCTCAAGCATTAAGGACTTAACAAAACATTAAGGACTGTTCTGGAAAGCAACACATCCTACCTAATATAACTTAGCTATGTGATGCTGTAACAGAACTGGACCAGTGGTCACGGTGGGGCAGTAGAGCTGGGTCTGGGAACCAAATTTCCATGCTGACAAAGAGCCAAAGTCAGGCGGTGATGGATGAGGTATACGACTTTAAAGTGGACAGTCCCACCACATTTACACACAGGCATTCACAGAAAAAAGAGGGGGAAGGAAAAAACCAAGAAAGGTGGACTCCACAGGGGACAGCAGAACGTCACCACAACTGCATCAGTGCAGACACCACCGAAAGCGTCCTAAGTCTAATTAATATTACTAGGTTATTTGAAGGTCTGTTTTTTTGGTTATAGAACTCTTTTACTGAAGGCAAGGAAAAGTAAAAGGAACAAAAGTACTCTTTTTAATAGTCCAAACAAGAATCTCATATTCAATTATTAAAAACTTAGATTTCTCCCCCTGAGGCCAGGAGGCTGAATGCTTATTAAAGGCAACCTAGCAAAGGCAAAAGAAACATGGAAGAAACTCATCATCATCCACAACACCAAATCAGAAAAATCCTAAATGGCTCAAAAAAGAAAATTCAATATGTAGAAAACTATTCATTAAATAGAAGAACTGAATGCCTATGAAATTTTTATTCAAAATGGTACACGATTTTAGGCTCTGTTAAAAAACTAAAGGCAGTTCTGAAGATTTCTATAAATATTTTTATACATGTCCAGAAAATGTCATTAATAAAAAAATAATTCCATAAAATGCACATATAAGAATCTCTGCAAAGAAAGGAATTCTTAAAGAAAATAATGATACATAATGAAGAGGAAATAACTGAATAACAAGAACTAAATAGAAAGATATGAAAAGAAACAGAACAGCATCAATTATACAAGGTTAAAAAAAAATCCTTTTATTCAACAGAACTTTTGTAAAGAAACATTTCTAATCCCATGTTTCCCAAGAATAAGAATAGTCTCCATTCCATCATCTTTTAATTTAATAAATGATAAGCTTTTTCCAATGAGTGAGCTTTACATTAAAATATTTAATACCTTACTGTCAAACCATTAAATATAACCCAAAACTGACAATCAGTGGACTTTTGGAAAGTATAAAATAATTCTAAACCCATTAGAGGAGTTTACAAAAACATCAAAGTGGTCTTCACTGTGCATCTCATTGCCTGCAGGATGGTGAGCATACTGTTCATAGGTCACACCCAGGCCACAGCAAGAAAAGCCACACAGCACTCGGGACAGGCACACGCTGGCACACTCAGTTCTGCTGGTGGCAGAAAGAAACTGGAAATCATTGATAATCTGTTTCTACGTGTACTCCTGCTCCTAAAACAGTGTGAATGATACAACTCACTTTAAAAGAAAGGAAGAGTAATTAACAAGAAAGGTGCATTTAGAAATTCAACGTTTTATATACCTGGAGGCTAGGACCACTAAATTAACTTTTTAAAAAACATTTACTTTATTGTAGTAAAAAATACCTAACACGAGATATACCCTCTTAAGATTTTAAGCAGACAACAAATCAACTTCTGATCAGAACAAAAGACCTTACCTTGACATTCATCAGATGTAACATTAAAGCATAAGTCTGCAATTTGTTCATTTTTGTGTCTACAACAGATACAAGCCAGGCTTTGCAAAATCTTACTAATTTCCAACCAAAACCATACACATGGCAAAATAAGTTATCTTTTCACATTGATAAGCACTGTAAGAAACATATAAGTACAGAACTAACTCACGGTGCTGCCAAATCTCTGGAAACTGTCATTTTATTCCTATGCTATCCTATATGTTGATGGGACACAAGCATAGTGATTAAGGCTTGAAATCAGACTCCGAGTTATTTTGGGAAAAACTAAGTTATTCTGACTTATTCCTGCTTAATCTGTTTTCTCATTAATAAACTGGGAATAATTGCACTACCTGCTTCATATGGTTGCTGTGAGAATTAAATGAGATGATACAGTTATAAAAATTTTAGCATAATACCTGCTGTACACAGTAAGCGAATGTTAGCTACTGTTATTAAAATGTGGAAAACTGCTATGAAAAAATAGTCATCCTCTATCAATTGAAGACATTAAAGCATTTAAAAAACTACTTAAAGGCTTTCATTAGTACAATTAAGATTAACATTCTGATAAAACGGGGAAAGGCGCTCAATCAAGCAAAAACTTACTTTATGGCTGCATAATAAAACGTTCCAAACCAAACACCAGAAGTTATTAGATGCACTGGAATCAAAACTTTTCCATATTGTCTAAATGTTTTCTTAAATCGTTGATAAAGACTAATTGATCTGTCTTGTAAAGGATCAGGTTCTTCCTTTTTTTCAGAGGGAGTTCCTGGGGATGTAGCACTGGATGACAGAACCCTCTTGGATAAGATATCCTGCTCCCACTGTTTATGAAGGATCCCTGGTTGGGGTGGGTGAGCAATGAATGGCTTCCTTTCCTTTGCAACACACTGGGCAGCAGGTAAGTGCAGCCATCGTTTCTGAGGGCCCTGTACCCAAACCACTCTGGATTCTGAGGTATACAAAAGTAATGGTCCCTTCATGTTTTGACAGTGTCCCAAAAGACCAGCTTTATCTGGTTCCATGCATGTCCTATGTGCCAGTCGGAATACAGTCTTTGGTACGTTCCATTGCATTCTGAAGAACGGAGCTTGATGGATTTCAGCTTCTATAGAGACTAGATTAAAAAAAATTAGATTATACATAGATTTCCATTATAAACCAATCTACTTCAACATATATCATTAACTATTAAGAAGTAAAAGGATAGACATTGTTACCAAATCCACAGAAATTAATGTTAAGGTATATAGTTCTACCATACCAAATTTTAGAATTTCATTAAAACACATCATTTAAATATGATATAGTAAACCAGTCCAACAGACATCATGGACAGTAAGATTTCCAGGCTATTTTATTGCCACAAAAGGCATATTTGTAGGGCTTCTGTCATTCTACAAAGAAGCAGTATAGTATAACAGAAAAATCAGATCTGGAAGCTAAAGAGCTGGGCCCTAATGTTTTGGGGTCATAATTCTATGCAACTGTCTTTTAGATTTGAAGCCTAAACCCACTAGTAAAACAAGGATTACTTCATAGGTTTTTACAGGAATTATATGAAATGTATGATGAAAAGAAGTGCTTCTGTAAACTAACAAGCATCATATAAGTGTTAGTTATTAAAATATTAAGGTCTGATGAACAGTTGACATCAATACCATTTATTCTATAATGCTTTTAGACTAAATTATATAAAATTGTAAATTACATATGTTATTAACTGGTGAGAACAGAATTTTCCAGATAGCTACAACTTTGTTAAAAGACAGGATAGAAGGGCTTCCCTGGTGGCGCAGTGGTTGAGAGTCCGCCTGCCGATGCAGGGGACACGGGTTCGTGCCCCGGTCCGGGAAGATCCCACATGCCGTGGAGCGGCTAGGCCCGTGAGCCATGGCTGCTGAGCCTGCACGTCCAGAGCCTGTGCTCTGCAATAGGAGAGGCCACAACAGTGAGAGGCCCGCATACCACAAAAAAAAAAAAAAAAAAGACAGGCTAGTATAATTTTAAAAAAACATGGACTTTGAAATAAGATGGGCCCAATTGAGTTAATAGTGGTATTATTTTGAGCAAATTACTTAGCATCTCTAGACACAAAGTTTCCCCACTGGTAAAATAGAATTATTGTATGCATTATTATATAGCAAATCAGTTCCCTTCCCTCAACATCAGGCAGTGCCACCTAACCCCTAATCTTCACCCGCACCTTGCAACAGCTACCTCTCCAATTCTAATACATTGAGAATAGATGATCTTATTTTTTATAAACTGTGTACTTAATAAGAATCACAAGTTTTGAGTTAGCACCTCAGTAAATTAAGCACTCCAACAAATACAGATACACCATCTTACATGAATGTTTGTTACCTGGGATACAAAGCTGTCATTTTAAAACAACTACTAACAAACTGTCTCCTTATAAAATTAATCCCAGACTCATCCCTTCCTAATTAATAATTAACTTAGCTTCTATCAGGCTCTCACAGATGATCCAACAACACAAGGCAAATGGGCTGTGAAATGAAACTGCAAATCTTGCAAAACAAACAGGCTCCCAGGAAGCCTTTAAAGGTGATACTGGAGATGGCTGAATCAAAGCAAAGCCAGTGAAAAGTGACAGAAGACTCAGACCAGTTAATAACCAAAGAGAAAAGCTACAGGGTAATGACATGTGCTTCAAATAAAGAATGATTTAAACACTAAATGACTAAGGCCATTCAGAGAAATGATTAAGTCTGTAATTATTTTTACAAAACTGACTATTTTTTTGTTGTGAGTCAGACAGTAAGTAAAGGATATCTTACTGTGCTCACCTACCACCCCTATTTTATCTATAAATCCATGCCATGCCTATGCCAAGGGGAAAAAACACCAACTGGTTATTTATTCTAAGAATTAGCTCAGTTGGAATTATAACCTAAAATCTGTCAAATATAAAAATTCATTTAGAAACTTTTACTATGAATTTTTTGGTCTCTATTTTAGATGAATTTATTTTGAGGCTTTTCTCCAGCACCATTCATTACCTTTGAATGATTCCGGTCCCTGGTGTGAGTACAGGTGTTTTCTGAACTCAAAAGGCTTTCTTTTTCTCTTTTAAACTTATTTCCTTTACAGGGCAGTTTCCCAGGAGGTGAAGTTCCCAGAAGTCTAACTTTCAGATAACTGGATTATTATGTGTTTGTGTTAGTGAATAAAAAGAAAAAGGATTTTTTAAAAAGGCTCTTTCCAAGCTTCCAGTTTGCATCCTTTCCCCCGGTTTCAACTATTCCCCTCCCATTTTTAAAAACATCTTTATTGATATAATTCACATAATATACAAGTCACTTATTCAAGGTGTAAAATTCACTGATTTTTAGTATATTCACAGTTGTGCAACCATCGCCACAATCTAAATTTAGAACATTTTCATCACCCCCAAAAGAAACTCCAAATCTATTGCAGTCACTGCCCATTCCCTCACCCTCCCAGTCCCAGGCAACCACTAGTGTACTTTCTGTCTCTACACTTGTCTATTCTGGACACTTCGTATAAATGGAATCACACTATGTTATCTTTTGTTCCGAATCATGGGGAGCTGGGGATGTTGTGGGGGGAGTGGAGGTGGTTTGAAAATAGATTCCTGGACTCTCTTAGACCTAATAAATCAGAATGTCCTGCAGTCAAATCACACCTGACAATATGAACTTAAGAACCATTTCTCTAAGCCCATCAAATGGCTTCAGTGCCAGATGCAGCATGGCAGCAAAAATATCATCCATCATCACCATCATCATCATAATGGTAAGATGTTTTTGATTTTGAGCCCTTAGTATGGGGTTGGTGCTTTACAAACATTTTACACGTATTAACTCGTTTTATTTTTGTAACAACCCTATGACAGAGGGACTACTGTCATCACTTTACATTTGAGGACACTGAACCAATAGCTTGCCCAATGTCACTCAACTGCTGAGTGGAGGAGCTGGGATTCAAACCCAGTTTAATCCCAGGCCCATACATACTGGGTCACTAAGCTAACATGGCCACTTCTAGAAGGAAGAGACAGTGCCAATTTTCAGCAAACCAAGTCATATAAGACACATGGTCAAAGCTCTCTAAGGAAACACAGGGCCCAAAAAATGAGTCAAATTTTACATTAAAAACTAAAATTAAATCAATTTAAATTTAAATGGGTGGGTGATGGCTAGACTCCCAAAGGTATCCAATCACAATACTGGTGACATACACATTAAGACTCATGCGATTTCAAGGAACAAACCTACTTCAGATGAGTGCAAATAAAAGTAGAGGGCAGGGGCTTCCCTGGTGGCGCAGTGGTTGAGAGTCCGCCTGCCAATGCAGGGGACACGGGTTTGTGCCCCGGTCCAGGAAGATCCCACATCCACAGAGCAGCTGGGCCCGTGAGCCATGGCCGCTGAGCCTGCACGTCCGGAGCCTGTGCTCTGCAACAGGAGAGGCCACAACAGTGAGAGGCCTGCGTACCGCAAAAAAAAAAAAAAAAAAAAAGTAGAGGGCAGGCAGAGACTGAGTAGTATATTCAATATTCTGGAGTGAACAGGCTTCAGGAACATAAAATGACAAAGTAGAAATTTTCTTGTCTCACAGTCAGCACCTGTGTATAATGGCCTCAGCTCACTGGCAGCTTCCATTTCTTGATTTTACTAGTCTGCTCATATTTTCAATTAAAGATAAAAGTTTCTGGTTACTGGCCAATAACGGAGGCGCCATTCCTCTTAAGCCCTACCCAGATCAAGTCAGCTATATCTGGACAGGTGAATGAGTGGGCCTGAAGAAATTGTGAACTAACAGGCACCTAAAATATTTCTGATACACAGGGAGAATCTGGAGAACTTAATTTTGAATTTCTTCCAGTGAAATACAGTAATTCCAGTAATAAATATTTAAATCATGAGACTTAGCTTATTTCCTACAGAACGGTGACACGTTATTTTCCTGCTCCAGCAGCATGAAACTTTCATGTCTAGAGATGAGGGCACTGTTCTGAATTGCTTAGAATAATTTCTAAGTAAAGCCTGGTTCTTTTAATGACCTACTTAATTTTAGTAAGCAGGCTATAGCATCTAACTTAAAATGGAAAGCTTGGAATCTGAGAGGTCAGACTGCCTGGGTTCAAATTCTGAAAACCTTATTTATAAACTATGTAACCTTTGGACAAGTTTATCAGCCTCCCTATGCCTCGGTTTCCAATTTGTAAAATGGAGTTAATAATAGAACCTACTTCATAGGGTTGTTGTAAGGATAAAATGAATGAATACATGTAAAAGGTTTAGAAAATACTTAGCATGCAGCAAGTGCTCAGGAAATGTTACAAGTTATTATTATAAGTAAGCAAAATAGCCTATTGCCCTTATTTGCAGTGGTAAAGCCTGAGGATCAGTGCTTGAGCCAAAAGGAGGTTCTATAGGATAAACAGTTGCTTAGGATGGGTCTGGCCCAAAATTTAAAATTTATATGAAACTGTAACTAATCAATTCCCTAATACCTAACCTTTCAGAGACAGGGCTCAGGACCAGGCATGAGGAAGCAGTAACACACATGTCTGAAAGTCAGGAGCCTCTCATGTAGTCCTGAGGCAGAGCAAAGTAGAGTGAAGACACAGTGGTCAAGAGTAAAGGCATAGGGGCTTCCCTGGTGGCACAGTGGTTAAGAACCTGCCTGCCAATGCGGGGGACATGGGTTCGAGCCCTGGTCCAGGAAGATCCCACGTGCCGCGGAGCAACTAAGCCCGTGCACCAAAACTACTGAGCCTGCGCTCTACAGCCTGCGAACCACAGCTACCGAGCCTGCGTGCCGTAACTACTGAAGCCCATGCACCTAGAGCCCGTGCTCTGCAAAAAGAGAAGCCACCACAATGAGAAGCCCACGCAACAAAGAGTAGCCCCTACTCGCCGCAACTAGAGAGAGCCCGCATGCAGCAACGAAGACCCAACACAGCCAAAAATAAATAAATTTTTTTAAAAAAGAAGAAAGGCATAAGGAAGCAGTGGGAACCATGAGGGAGAGGGAGAGGGAGAGGGATGGGGAAAGGGAGAGGGGAGCTGAGTTAAAGGAATGAAGGGGAGGGTAGATGGACTGGAAACAAATGCCAGTGAGAAAGCACAAATATTAGAGTGCTGTTGGGATTCTAGGGCCACTATATCCTGAAATTGCAGTTCCATAAGGCCAAATGAGTTAGTTTATGAGACTCCTTTCCTCCCTCTATATCCTTACCATACCCATACTGCTCAAGGTTATATGAGCATGTTTCTGTTCCTCACACCTGGAAGCCTAAAACATTCAAGCAGCACTAGAAATACAATAGCTGCAAAAATTAACTAATTTATACTCTGTTCTTACATAAGAAATAAAAAAACAATGACTAAAAAGTTAGAGTTGAAGCAACAAATTTCAATAGCAGAACCTGGTTGTCTATTATGTGAATTCAAAGTAACTCTTTTGTCAAACAAATTCTTATTTGTAAGTCCAACAAAGGAAATAACTAGAAGCAAAGTTGCTCAGATTAAAGCAGGAGTGAGAGGAATGGAGCCTCTGGTTTGCCCCCACCTCCTCCAGCTCACAGGGCACAGCCACAGAAGCCCTAACAGTGAAAACAAAATCTCTGTGAATGTTGGTCCTACTTTGCCTAATTGCCAGTTTCCCACCAGTCACAACATAGGCACTTATTCCTACTGAAGCTCCTGAGCTCCACAGGCTAGATAAGAAACTCCAAGGAAAATTGAACAGATATTGGAATTTTCTTGGGGCCTGCCCACTAGCAGGACAACACAAGCTTTGCGACACCCCAGACTCCATACCCAACCGTGTCAGGAACCAGCCCCATCCACCAGCTATCTGACACTAGCTCTGAGACCCCTGGGCCCTGCAACCAGATTCCAGGACCTGGCTCTGTCTGCCAATAGGCTGGCACTAACCCCAGGACCTACCTTCACCCACTAGTGGGTGAGCAGCAGCCCCAGAGTCTCCTGGACCCTGACTCTGCTCACCAGTGAGCCAGCCCTAGCCCCAGGGCCCCCTGGGTTCTGCCGTCAGCCACCTTGTGACCTGGTCCTGCCAACCAGTGGCCAGCAGCCTCCACACAAGGCAGGGCCTGGCAACCAACCAGACCAGGGGCCAACCAAGCCCACCAGACTGCCCACATAGCCCACTACAACAGAAGGACCCATGCAGCCCTCATAGGGGGAAGCCCTAGAAAGCTAGGGTGATGAAAGGGAAGTGCACTGCTGGGACACATAGGATGACTCCTACAAAAGGCCACTTCTCCAAGGTCAGGAATGTAACTAACTTATCAGTTATGTTACAACAAAAACAGCAACTTAGGCAAAATGAGGCAAGAGAGGAACACATACCAAATGAAGGAACAAGATAAAACCCCAGAAGAAGAACTAAAAGTGGAGACAGGTAATCTACTTGATAAAGAGTTAGGACAGACAGACTTCCGGGAAGATGGCGGAAGAGTAAGACTCAAAGATCACCTTCCTCCCCACAGATACACCAGAAATACATCTACGCGTGGAACAACTCCTACGGAGCACCTACTGAACGCTGGCAGAAGACCTCAGACCTCCCAAAAGGCAAGGAACCCCCCACGCACCTGGTTAGGGCAAAAGAAAAAAATAAACAGAGACAAAAGGATAGGGACGGGTCCTGCACCAGCGGGAGGGAGCTGTGAAGGAGGAAATGTGTCCACACACTAGGAAGCCCCTTCGCGGGCGGAGGCTGCGGGTGGCGGACTGGGGGAGCTTCGGAGACGCGGAGGAGAACACAGCAACAGGGGTGCGGAGGGCAAAGCGGAGAGATTCCAGCGCAGAGGATCGGGGCCGACCGGCACTCACCGGCACTCACCGGCATTCACCAGAGGCTTGTCTGCTCGCCGGACGGGGCGGGCGGGGCTGGGAGCTGAGGCTCCGGCTTCTGTCGGAGCGCCGGGAGAGGACTGAGGTTGGCAGCGTGAACACAGCCTGCAGGGCGTTAGTGCACCGCGGCTAGCCGGGAGGCAGTCTGGGGAAAGGTCTGGACCTGCCGAAGAGGCAAGAGACTTTTTCTTCCCTCTTTGTTTCCTGGTGCACGAGGAGAGGGGATTAAGAACGCTGCTTAAGAGAGGTCCAGAGACCGGCGCGAGCCGCGGCTAAAAGTGCGGAGCCCAGAGACAGACATGAGACGCTAAGGCCGCTGCTGCCGCCACCAAGAAGCCTGTGTGCGAACACAGGTCACTATCCACACCCCCTTCCGGGGAGCCTGTGCAGCCCGCCACTGCCAGGGTCCGGGGATCCAGGGACAACTCCCCCGGGAGAACGCACGGCGCGCCTCAGGCTAGCAACGTCATGCCGGCCTCTGCCGCCGCAGGCCCGCCCCGCACTCCGAGACCCTCCCTACCCACCCCCCCCACGCCTGAGTGAGCCAGACCCTCCGAATCAGCGGGCTCCTTTAACCCCGTCCTGTCTGAGCAAAGAACAGACGCCCTCCGGCAACCTACACGCACAGGCGGGGCCAAATCCAAAGCTGAGCCCCTGGGAGCTGTGAGAACAGAGAAGAGAAAGGGAAATCTCTCCCAGCAGCCTCAGAAGCAGCGGATTAAAGCTCCACAATCAACTTGATGTACCCTGCATCTGTGGAATACATGAATAGACAACGAATCATCCCAAATTAAGGAGCGGTGTGGATGAAAAGCTCTTGGTGCTGCAGCCAGGAGTTAGTGCTGTGCCTCTGAGGTGGGAGAGCCAACTTCAGGACACTGGTCCACAAGAGGCCTCCCAGCTGCACATAATATCAAACAGCGAAAATCTCCCAGAGATCTCCATCTCAACGCCAGCACCCAGCTTCACTCAACGACCAGCAAGCTACAGTGCTGGACATCCTATGCCAAACAAATAGCAAGACAGGAACACAACCCCACCCATTAGCAGAGAGGCTGCCCAAAATCATAACAAGTCTACAGACACCCCAAAACACACCACGAGACGTGGACCTGCCCACCAGAAAGACAAGATCCAGCCTCATCCACCAGAACACAGGCACTAGTACCCTCCACCAGGAAGCCTACACACCCACTGAACCAACCTTAGCCACTGAGGACAGACACAAAAAACAACAGAAACTATGAACCTTCAGCCTGCAAAAAGAAGACCCCAAACACAGTAAGATAAGCAAAATGAAAAGACAGAAAAACACACAGCAGATGAAGGAGCAAGATAAAAACCCACCAGACCTAACAAATGAAGAGGAAATAGGCAGTCTACCTGAAAAAGAATTCAGAATAATGATAGTAAAGATGATCCAAAATCTTGGAAATAGAATAGACAAAATGCAAGAATCAGTTAACAAGGACCTAGAAGAACTAAAGATGAAACAAACAATGATGAACAACACAATAAATGAAATGAAAAATACTCTAGATGGGATCAATAGCAGAATAACTGAGGCAGAAGAACGGATAAGTGACCTGGAAGATAAAATAGTGGAAATAACTACTGCAGAGCAGAATAAAGAAAAAAGAATGAAAACAACTGAGGACAGTCTCAGAGACCTCTGGGACAACATTAAACGCACCAACATTCGAATTATAGGGGTTCCAGAAGAAGAAGAGAAAAAGAAAGGGACTGAGAAAATATTTGAAGAGATTATAGTTGAAAACTTCCCTAATATGGGAAAGGAAATAGTTAATCAAGTCCAGGAAGCACAGAGAGTCCCATACAGGATAAATCCAAGGAGAAACACGCCAAGACACATATTAATCAAACTGTGAAAAATTAAATACAAAGAAAACATATTAAAAGCAGCAAGGGAAAAACAACAAATAACACACAAGGGAATCCCCATAAGGTTAACAGCTGATCTTTCAGCAGAAACTCTGCAAGCCAGAAGGGAGTGGCAGGACATATTGAAAGTGTTGAAGGAGAAAAACCTGCAACCAAGATTACTCTACCCAGCAAGGATCTCATTCAGATTTGATGGAGAAATTAAAACCTTTACAGACAAGCAAAAGCTGAGAGAGTTCAGCACCACCAAACCAGCTTTACAACAACTGCTAAAGGAACTTCTGTAGGCAAGAAACACAAAAGAAGGAAAAGACCTACAATAACGAACCCAAAACAGTTAAGAAAATGGGAATGGGAACACACATATCGATAATTACCTTAAATGTAAATGGACTAAATGCTCCCATCAAAAGACACAGATTGGCTGAATGGATACAAAAACAAGACGCACATATTTGCTGTCTACAAGAGACCCACTTCAGACCTAGAGACACATACAGAGTGAAAGTAAGGGGATGGAAAAAGGTATTTCATGCAAATGGAAACCAAAAGAAAGCTGGAGTAGCAATTCTCATATCAGAAAAAATAAGACTTTAAAACAAAGACTATTAGAAGAGACAAAGAAGGACACTACATAATGATCAAGGGATCGATCCAAGAAGAAGATATAACAATTGTAAATATTTATGCACCCAACATAGGAGCACCTCAATACATAAGGCAAATACTGACAGCCATAAAAGGGGAAATCGACAGTAACACATTCATAGTAGGAGACTTTAACACCCCACTTTCACCAATGGACAGATCATCCAAAATGAAAATAAATAAGGAAACACAAGCTTTAAATGATACATTAAACGAGATGACTTAATTGATATTTATAGGACATTCCATCCAAGAACAACAGAATACACATTTTTCTCAACTGCTCATGGAACATTCTCCAGGATAGATCATATCTTGGGTCACAAATCAAGCCTTGGTAAATTTAAGAAAATTGAAATTGTATCAAGTATCTTTTCCGACCACAACGCTATGAGACTAGATATCAATTACAGGAAAAGATCTGTAAAAAATACAAACACATGGAGGCTAAACAATACACTACTTAATAACGAAGTGATCACTGAAGAAATCAAAGAGGAAATCAAAAAATACCTAGAAACAAATGACAATGGAGACACGACGACTCAAAATCTATGGGATGCAGCAAAAGCAGTTCTAAGAGGGAAGTTTATAGCAATACAATCCTACCTTAAGAAACAGGAAACATCTCGAATAAAAAACCTAACCTTGCACCTAAAGCAATTAGAGAAAGAAGAACAAAAAAACCCAAAAGTTAGCAGAAGGAAAGAAATCATAAAAATCAGATCAGAAATAAATGAAAAAGAAATGAAGGAAACGATAGCAAAGATCAATAAAACTAAAAGCTGGTTCTTTGAAAGGATAAACAAAATTGATAAACCATTAGCCAGACTCTTCAAGAAAAAAAGGGAGAAGACTCAAATCAATAGAATTAGAAATGAAAAAGGAAAAGTAACAACTGACACTGCAGAAATACAAAAGATCATGAGAGATTACTACAAGCAACTCTATGCCAATAAAATGGACAACCTGGAAGAAATGGACAAATTCTTAGAAAGGCACAACCTGCCAAGACTGAATCAGGAAGAAATAGAAAATATGAACAGACCAATCACAAGCACTGAAATGGAAGCTGTCATTAAAAATCTTCCAACAAACAAAAGCCCAGGACCAGATGGCTTCACAGGCGAATTCTATCAAACATTTAGAGAAGAGCTATCACCTAACCTTCTCAAACTCTTCCAAAATATAGCAGAGGGAGGAACACTCCCCAACTCATTCTACGAGGCCACCATCACCCTGACACCAAAACCAGACAAAGATGTCACAAAGAAAACTACAGGGCAATATCACTGATGAACATAGATGCAAAAATCCTCAACAAAATACTAGCAAACAGAATCCAACAGCACATTAAACGGATCATACACCATGATCAAGTGGGGTTTATTCCAGGAATGCAAGGATTCTTCAATATACGCAAATCAATCAACGTGATACACCATATTAACAAATTGAAGGAGAAAAACCATATGATCATCTCAATAGATGCAGAGAAAGCTCTTGACAAAATTCAACACCCATTTATGATAAAAACCCTGCAGAAAGTAGGCATAGAGGGAACTTTCCTCAACATAATAAAGGCCATATATGACAAACCCACAGCCAACATCGTCCTCAATGGTGAAAAACTGAAAGCATTTCCACTAAGATCAGGAACAAGACAAGGTTGCCCACTCTCATCACTCTTATTCAACATAGTTTTGGAAGTTTTAGCCACAGCAATCAGAGAAGAAAAGGAAATAAAAGGAATCCAAATCAGAAAAGAAGTAAAGCTGTCACTCTTTGCAGATGACATGATACTATACATAGAGAATCCTAAAGATGCTACCAGAAAACTACTAGAGCTAATCAATGAATTTGGTAAAGTAGCAGGATACAAAATTAATGCACAGAAATCTCTGGCATTCCTATACACTAATGATGAAAAATCTGAAAGTGAAATCAAGAAAACACTCCCATTTACCATTGCAACAAAAAGAATAAAATATCTAGGAATAAACCTACCTAAGGAGCAAAAGACCTGTGTGCAGAAAACTATAAGACACTGATGAAAGAAATTAAAGATGATACAAACAAATGGAGAGATATACCATGTTCTTGGATTGGAAGAATCAACATTGTGAAAATGACTCTACTACCCAAAGCAATCTACAGATTCAATGCAATCCCTATCAAACTACCACTGGCATTTTTCACAGAACTAGAACAAAAAATTTCACAATTTGTATGGAAACACAAAAGACCCCGAATAGCCAAAGCAATCTTGAGAACGAAAAACGGAGCTGGAGGAATCAGGCTCCCTGACTTCAGACCATACTACAAAGCTACAGTAATCAAGACAGTATGGTACTGGCACAAAAACAGAAATATAGATCAATGGAACAGGATAGAAAGCCCAGAGATAACCCCACGCACATATGGTCACCTTATCTTTGATAAAGGAGGCAGGAATGTACAGTGGAGAAAGGACAGCCTCTTCAATAAGTGGTGCTGGGAAAACTGGATAGCTACATGTAAAAGTATGAGATTAGATCACTCCCTAACACCATACACAAAAATAAGCTCAAAATGGATTAAAGACCTAAATGTAAGGCCAGAAACTATCAAACTCTTAGAGGAAAACATAGGCAGGACACTCTATGACATAAATCACAGCAAGGTCCTTTTTGACCCACCTCCTAGAGAAATGGAAATAAAAACAAAAATAAACAAATGGGACCTAATGAAACTTCAAAGCTTTTGCGCAGCAAAGGAAACCATAAAGAAGACCAAAAGACAACCCTCAGAATGGGAGAAAATATTTGCAAATGAAGCAACTGACAAAGGATTAATCTCCAAAATTTATAAGCAGCTCATGCAGCTTAATAACAAAAAAAACAAACAACCCAATCCAAAAATGGGCAGAAGACCTAAATAGACATTTCTCCAAAGAAGATATACAGACTGCCAACAAGCACATGAAAGAATGCTCAACATCATTAATCATTAGAGAAATGCAAATCAAAACTACAATGAGATATCATCTCACACCAGTCAGAATGGCCATCATCAAAAAATCTAGAAACAATAAATGCTGGAGAGGGTGTGGAGAAAAGGCAACCCTCTTACACTGTTGGTGGGAATGTAAATTGATACAGCCACTGTGGAGAACAGTATGGAGGTTCCTTAAAAAACTACAAAAAGAACTACCATATGACCCAGCAATCCCACTACTGGGCATATACCCTGAGAAAACCATAATTCAAAAAGAGTCATGTACCAAAATGTTCATTGCAGCTCTATTTACAATAGCCCAGAGATGGAAACAACCTAAGTGTCCATCATCGGATGAATGGATAAAGAAGATGTGGCACATATATACAATGGAATATTACTCAGCCATAAAGAGAAATGAAATTGAGCTATTTGTAATGAGGTGGATAGACCTAGAGTCTGTCATACAGAGTGAAGTAAGTCAGAAAGAGAGAGACAAATACCTTATGGTAACACATATATATGGAATTTAAGAAAAAAAAATGTCATGAAAAACCTAGGGGTGAAACAGGAATAAAGACACAGACTTACTAGAGAATGGACTTGAGGCTATGGGGAGGGGGAAGGGTAAACGGTGACAAAGCGAGAGAGAGGCATGGACATATATACACTACCAAACATAAGGTAGATAGCTAGTGGGAAGCAGCCACATAGCACAGGGAGATCAGCTTGGTGCTTTGTGACCGCCTGGAGGGGCGGGATAGGGAGGGTGGGAGGGAGGGAGATGCAAGCGGGAAGAGATATGGGAACATATGTATATATATAACTGATTCATTTTGTTGTGAAGCTGAAACTAACATACCATTGTAAAGCAATTATACTCCAATAAAGATGTTAAAATGAAAAAAAAAAGTTAGGACAGTTATCATAAAGATGATCAAATAACTCAGGAGAAGAATGGATGCACAGAGAGATAAGTTAGAAGCTTTAAAAAAGAATTAGAAAATATAAAGAACAACCAAACAGAAATGAAGAATACAATAACTGAAATGAAAAATACGCTAGAAGGAATCAACAGTATACTTAGTGATACAGAGGCATAGATCAGCGAGCTGGAAGACAGAGTAGTGGAAATCACTGTTCTGAACAGGAAATAGAAAAAACAATGAAAAGAAATGAGAGCAGTTTAAGAGACCTCTGGGACAACATCAAGTGGACTAATATTCACATTATTGGGGTCCCAGAAGGAGAAGACAGAGAGAAAGGGGATGAGAACATACCTAAGGAGGTGAAAGACCTGTACTTGAACACTGATGAAAGAAACTGAAGATGACACAAATGGAAAGATATACCATGTTCATAGATTGGAAAAATATTTTTAAAATGACCATACTACCCAAGGCGATCTTCAGATTCAATGCAATCTCTATCAAAATACCAAGGGCATTTTTCACAGAAATAGAAAAAATAATTTCAATATTTGTATGGAAACACAAAAGACCCCCAAATAGCCAAAACAATCTTGAGAAAGAACAGAGCTGGAGGAATCAGTCCCTGACTTCAGACTACAATAATCAATCAGTATGGTACTGGCACAAAAAGAGACACAGATCAGTGGAACAAAATAGAGAGCCCAGAAATAAACCCCTGCACTTATGGTCAATTAATCTACAACAAAGAAGGCAAGAATATACAATGGAAAAAAGAGTCTCTTTAGTAAGTGGTGCTGGAAAACTGGACAGCTACATGTAAAAAAATTAGAACATTCTCTAACACCATATACAAAAATAAACTCAAAATGCATTAAATACCCAAATGTAAGACCAGATAGTATAAAACTCTTAGAGGAAAACACAGGCAAAACACTCTTTGACATAAATTGCAGCATTATTTTTTTGGCCCCATCTCCTAAAGCACAGGAAATAAAAGCAAAATAAACAAATGGGACCTAATTAAACTTAAAGCTTTTGCACAGCGAAGGAAACCATCGGTAAAATGAACAAGACAACCTCCTGAATGGGAGAAAATATTTGCAAATGACGTGACCGATAAGGAGTTATATCCAAAATATATAAATAGCTCATAAAACTCAATATCAAACAACAACAAAAACTACCACAACCCAATTACAAAATGGGCACAAGACCTGAATAGACATTTTTCCAAAGACATACAGATGGCCAACAGGCACATGAAAAGATGCTCAACACTGTTAATCATCAGAGAAATGCACAAAGGTTGGCGAGGATATGGAGAAAAGGGAACCCTTGTACGTTGCTGATGGAAATGTAAATTGGTGCAGCCAATTTGGTGCAGTGGAAAACAGTATAGGAGGTTTCTCAAAAGAACTAAAATTGAACTACCATATGACCCAGCAATTCCACTCCTAAGTATATATCTGAAAAAATGAAAACATGAAAAATATTGAAAAAATTCAAAAAGATACATGCACCCCAACATTCACTGCAGCATTATTTACAATTGCTAAGATATGGAAGCAACCTAAATGTCTATCAACAGATGAATGGATAAAGAAGATGTGGTATATATAAATGGAATACTACTCAGCCATAAAAAAACAAAATTTTTTCATATGCAACAACATGGATGGACTTGCAGGATATCAGGTTAAGTGAAATAAGTCACAGAAAGACAAATACTGTATGGTATCACTTATATGTGGAATCTAAAAAGAACAAACTAGTGAATATGACAAAAAAGAAACACAGAGAACAAACTAGTGGTTACTAGTTGGGAGAGGGAAGGGAGGAGGGGAAAAATAGGGGTAGAGGATTAAGAGGTACAAACTACAATGGATAAAATAAACTACAAGGATATCCTGTACAACACAGGGAATATAGCAAATATTTTATAACTATAAATGGAATATAACCTTAAAAATTGTGAATCACTATGTTGTACACCTAAAACTTACACACTACATCAACTATACCTCAATTTAAAAAAAAAAAAGAAGGAAATCTTCCCATTTGCAACAACATGGATAAACCTTGAGGGCTTTATGTTAAACAAAGTAAGTCAGAAAGGAAAAGAAAAATATTGTATGATCTCACTTATATGTGGAATCTTAAAAACAACAACAAAGACCCAAACTCAAATTTGTACATACAGAGAATGGAGTGGTGGTTGCTGGGGAGGGCAGGGGGGTGAGGGAAGAAGGCCTGGTGAAATGGATGAAGGTGTTCAAAAGGTACAAGCTTCCAGTTATAAAATACGTAAGTAGTCATGAGGATGCAATGCACAGCATGGTGACTATAATTAATATTGCATTGTATATTTGAAAGTTACTAGGAAAGTAGATCTTAAAAGTTCTTATCACAAGAAAAAAATTCTGTAACTATGTGAGATGATGGATATTAACTAGACTGTGGTGATCATTTTGCAATATATACAAATATCTGAATCATTATGTTATACAGCTGAAACTAACACAATGTTACATATCAATTATATCTCAATTGAAAAAATGTTCATGCTCATCAGCATGTCTCTAGAGAATTGCAAATTAAAACAAGATACCACTACACATCTATTAGAATGACTAATATCCAAAACACTGACAACAAATGCTGCGGAGGTTGTGGAACAACAGCAACGGTCATTCATTGCTGGTGGGAATGCAAAATGGTACAGTCACTTTGGAAGACAGTTTGGCAGTTTCGTATAAGCTAAACGTAGGCTTACAATGAGTCAGCAATAGCACTCCTAGGTACTTAACCAAAATGAGCTGAAAATTTACATCCACACAAAAACCTGCACACAAATGTTTACAGCAGCTTAATTCATAATTGCCAAAAACTGGACATAACCAAGAAGTCCTTGAATAGATGAGTGGATAAACAAACTGATATACTGTATGATTCCAACATTCTGGAAGAGGTGTGACATTCTGGAAGAGGTGAAACTATAGAGATCAGTGGTAAAAAGATCAGTGGTTTCCAGGGTGGGGGAGGGAAGGGATGAATAGAAGGAGCACAGGACATTTTTAGGGGAGTGAAACATTCTGTATGATACTGTAATGGTGGATAAATGTCATTATGCAATTGCTAAAACCCACAAAAATAAATATACAACACAAAGAGTGAGCCCTAATGTGAACTATGAACTTTAGTTAATAATGTATTGATATTGTTCATCAATTCTAAAAAACGTACCACACTAATACAAGATGTCAATAATAGGGGAAACAGTGTGTGGGTGGGTGGGGTGGATAAGGGGGGAATTCTCTGTACTATCTCTGCGCCATGTTTTTATAAACCTAAACTTCGCTAAAATAGTCCATTCATTAATTTCTTTAAAGACAGTACACTGTGGCCTTACCCAATACAACTGATACATAGTATAACTTTAACTTGAAGTACAGGTATGAGAACAGGATAAACGTAGAACTCATCAGGTTGAAACATAATAAAAAGGATAAATGAAGGAAAGAACTGCCTCTACTTATACAAAGTCCTCAATTACCATCAAACAGGAGGAAATTCGAATTTTCTCCTTTCAACAGATTAATATTCTAATTTATTCATTTTGATCTCTCTCTTAATCACACCTTGACTGCTGTTTCAAATCAAATTGAGTTTGCTGTTTAGAAAAAGTCACAGGATGCAAATTTATTTGCAGCACTTTCTGGGCTGTTACTTTCCTGCTCCGTAAGGCACTGGATGGCTTCAACTTAATTTCTATTATATAACCCATCTTCTTCAATCTATTCTGCTTTTACGCTTTCTATTACCAAAATTGAGCCACTAAAGCTGTGGCAATGATGAAGCCATTGTTAAATTTCTAATCTTCAGAAAAGGTTAAATTATGCCCCCTAGTGAATTCCCAAGGAATTTCATTAATGACTCATTGATTTCCCCAGCTTGTAAAGAAAATCAAATTTTCCAAAATTACTACACAAATATCTTAATTTACACAAAATGTTTCTCTTTTTTTATCTCTTTTCAGAGGCTCTAAGTTCAACAAGGCAAGTCAGGGTGATTTGTTATGGTAACACTGGTCCAGAATCCACGTGGTTCCAGACTTCCACCCACTTCCCTTTTGGGCTGTGGCAGGTGTTATCCCATTGCAATGGGAAGAATGCAAGCTTTACAGTCAGAAAGACTAGTTCCGACCTTTTCTGGAATTACTTTACTTAGCTCTTTTCCTCATTCCTAAAATGGAGTTAAATACACTTTTATCATATTGCATTTATATGATTAAATGAGATAAAGTATAGTATCTAGCACTTAATATGCTGGATCAATAATTAATTCTAGCTTTCTTTCTTCATCGTCTCATCTACTGACCTGGTCAAACCAAGCTCACAGTCTTCCTTCATCTAAACTTCTGCCATTATTCCATTTGTTTGACCCATGCAAAATCCCAGCCTCTCTAGCAATACACTCCACTGGTCATACCTTTGTCACTGAAATAATCTGTTACTGACCCACAACTGAAATCCTCAAACTATACTATCCCACTCTCTTCAGCCTCTTCTTCTTCCAGCTTCCACTCCTTTACTCTCTCTGGACTCTAGTTCCAGGACCTTGTCCCACTTTACCCTCCTTTTCCTTCAAATCCAACAGCTCCTCCTGGTTTCACTCTTAAGTCTTTATCCAGCCTGGATTCTACAGTGCATTACTTGAATCACTACTTTGTCCTTCTGCAACACCAGACCACAAAATCTAATCCAGAGCCAGTCCAACCATCTGTTTTTCCCACAACTACATCCCACAATCATAGCTGAGCACTAACAAAAGCCACATAACTGAGTAAATTAGTACCAGCATACATTGATGGTACATCATTCTACCTCAGAAAGGCTCTGAGTGCTGTGACAACCGATGATGGTTTCTGATCAGATGAGCTTCCTCCACCATTCCTCACTTTTCCCAATCTCTTCAAGCCTCATACTTCACTTTCAGATGGTAAAATATAAAGTATACATCAGATCATGTCTCTCCTCTGTTTAAAGCTCCCCAATTTCTCCCAAGGTAAGTCCTTACAACTGCCTACAATGCCTTACACCAGCAGTCCCCAACCCTTTTGGCACCAGGGACCAGTTTTGTGGAAGACAATTTTTCCATGGACTGGGGGCGGGGCATCGGGGGTGGGGATAGGTGCAGGTGGTAATGCAAGCGATGGGGAGTGGCAGATGAAGGTTTTCACCGCTGCTCACCTCCTGCTGTGTGGCCCAGTTCCTAACAGGCCGTGAACCGGTAATGGTCCGAGGCCAGGGAGTTGGGGACCCCTGCCTTATACAACCTTCTACCTTTCCCTCACTGAATACATCACCTACTCTCAGTCTGTGCCTTGCTCACTCTCCTCCAGCCACACTAGCCCCCCTACAGCTCTTCGAACATGCTAAAAAGGCCCCTGCTTTAAGAACTCTGCATTAACTGTTCCCTCTGCTTGGAAGAGTCTTTCTCCAGATATCTGCATGACTAACTCCTTCACTTCCTACAAGTCTTTGTTCAAATGGTACCCGCTCCATGGGGTCACTGCTCCCAATCCTTTCTCTTCCAGCCCTGTCATCCCAATATTGCTTATCTTGCTCTATTTGTTTCTTTTTCCATAGCACTTATTGTCTAACACCCTACATGATTCACTTATTTATTATTGTTTTAGGATAATTATTATTCACTTATTATTATCATTTAAGTCCATTTAAGGACTGACAAGGACAGAATTTTTTTTCCCCTGTTTTGTTCACTACTGCATCTCAGGTGCCGACAACAAAGGTTGGCTGGCACATAGGAGGCACCTAATATTTGTTAAATGAATAATTAGATAAAGCTATCCTCCACTTCCCCTTAAAAATGAACCAAAATTATTAGGGGATGAATTTTCTCAACTTCAGCCTTCTCCCTTCCAGTTACCTGCATCCAAACCCATCTCAGCGTTAGTTAACTGCCTCCTCAGAAAATGAACTAGCCCTCCATTCAAAGCCCATTCCTCCATCTGTGTTCTAGATCTAAACTCTTCCTGTGTCTTCCAAGAATTCTGCTCAACCAAGTTTTCCTTGTATTTTTCTACTGCTATTCTTTTTCCTGTACTCCAACTGCCCTCTCCTCTGGCTTCTTTCCTTCAGCATATACATATGCAATTAAGAAAATATGTCTCTCTATAGTATCTGCCCAATTTCCAATTACCTTCACTTCATTTAAGGATCCCCAGTTTAGTGGCAGCAAAGTCACTGTAATTTCTGACCCACAGAGAAGAGCAATCATAGAGCTCTTCATGGATGCTGGGGCTCCCCTCACAAATTTAATTCTCCCAGTCACGGTGAAAAGTTTCTCTTCTGGACTCCCCCAGAGTGGGTGAGCTGCTCTTATGTGTTAAATCCACTCTACCATTCCAGTGTCTCTAAACCTTTGGACCCCTTCCTCTTTAGTGTACCAAGGCAGGTCTGGCATTTCAACTTCATTTAGCGTGGGTTACCTTTTGGTCCATGCTTCAGCCAACCAAACTGTTGAGAGCCCTTTCTAACCCCTCAAGCTATAAAAGTGAATCAAGAATCTCTGCTTAGTGGGCCTATATCAGTAAATTTAGCCCGGCCCAACTTTATGTTCCTTCCACCATTATCCCACATCCTTAATATCCATTCCTAAACATATCCCCCAGATTTCCATGTGTATAAACAAATAAACATTCCTGCCATTTTTTAAGAGTATGGCACACCCCCTCAGGTCACACTTTGTAGCTGACCCTTGAGGGCTTGTTAGGGTGGGAATCTACTTATAGGTCTAGAAGCAAAGAAGTGTGGTAGAGGTAGTTCTTGAGGAGAATCAATCAGCAATGTCTAGTCTTCAGGGAAGGTCATTACAGGTTAACTTCCTCAAACAGGAGTGGAAAGACTGCTTCTACCGCCAAAGAAGACTAATGAAAACTTAGGGGTTCAATACTCCATTCCAAATTTGAGGATCTCAACCTTCCCCAGTCAATGCTCTCATTTTAACAGCAGACACCCTGTTAGAATGGGAATTCATTTTGCATTGTAATCCAGCCACTCTGCAGGATAAGAGTTTGGTTTTCAGCAATCTCAGCTCTGCATCTATGTGAGAAGGGCAGACATAGAAACTTTCTGGTCATTTATACAGAGCTTGAGCTGGGAATTTCAAGACCTGAGCTCATCACTCTCCACCTCCCACCCCCCTTTCTCCGAAAACAGAGCAACCAGTCAGTCTCATTACACTTGTTCATCATCTGGGAAAAATGTTTTAAATCTTCAAATACATGATCACCCAGAACCTGGTCTTTCATTAAGTATCTGAGTAGTAGTATCCAATGGTGGTATTTTGCATATCTCTATTGTCATATCACATCGTGGGCTACAGTGCCTGCCTTCTTTACCACTGAAAATAGTCAAGGGTGCCTTTAAATCTAATCAGATTAGAGAACCAATTTCAGGAATGCCATACCCAATCCAGAAAATTCATCCTTAAGATTCTGTTCCTCTAGAACCACTCTCAGTACCAAAATCTGAATCAGACAGGGTTCTCCAGAGATACAGAACCAACAGGAAAAAACATATACATATATCTATATCTACCTATTGGGAATCTATTATTAGATTGTTTATTTAAATAGATATATTTATTTTAAGGAACTGGCTCACACAATTGTGAGGGCTACACATCTGAAATGTGTAGAGCAGATTTGCAGGCTGGAAACTCATACAAGAGTTGACGCCACATGCAGTGGTTGAGAATCCGCCTGCCAGTGCAGGGGACACGGGTTCCATCCCTGGTCCAGGAAGATCCCACATGCCGCGGAGCAACTAAGCCCGTGCGCCACAACTACTGAGCCTGTGCTCTAGAGCCCACGAGCCACACCTACTGAGCCTGATTGCTACAACTACTGAAGCCCGTGCGCCTAGAGCCCATGCTCCACAACAAGAGAAGCCACCACAGTAAGAAGCCGTGCACCACAACGAAGAGTAGCCCCAGCTCGCCGCAACTAGAGAAAGCCCGCGTGCAGCAATGAACACCCAACACAGCGAAAAATAAATAAATTAAATAAATAAATTTTAAAAAAAAAGAATTGATGCCACAGCCTTGGGATTTTTTTCTTCTTGAGGCACCTCAGTTTGAAATTTAGGTTTTCAATTGATTGAATGAGGCTCACCTGTATTATGAAGGGTAATCTCCTTAAAGTCAATTGATTACAGATGTTGACACATTTTCAAAATACCATCACAGTATCACTTAATAGGTACTATAGCCATGTCTAGTTAACATATAAAACTAATCATCACACATATAAACTTACAGATTTCTAAAGCAAATCTTTACTTTCTATTACAGGAAAAACCTTTTAAACAATAATATCTTATGTGTTCAAAAAAGGCAATAAAATTTCAGTAGGGACACTTCGGCTGAGCGGACTGAAGGAATGAACAGTTCTTCCAAAACTATTTGGAGAAACACAGCTTCTACAACCACCTCTCTTTCCTACCTCCAAGAACACTATCATTCCTAGGAAGCTATAATATTGTATCTACATTTTAAAAACAATTTTTATGTTTCAAAAATGTGATCTTCAACTCCACAACAGAAATGACACCTTAAAATTACCCACCTCTGAGTGCTCTCACTTTAAGGGATGGTATCTATTGAAACTGTTGCTTGCCTTTAGTCTGACCAGAAAACTTACAAATTACTACTTCATTTTCTCTCACTGACAAAAGTATAACATCTTATGGAAAAACCCAAACGAACTTTTTGGCCAACCCAATACAAACCAGGAGAAATCCAAACCAGTCTGGGTGAATAATGGACCAAATAATCAAAACAGCACATAAAGAAATCTTATAAATAGGCTGAAATAAATCCTGTATGTCCTTTCAAAAAAAAAATGGGATTTTTAAAAACCTCTCTAGGCTATTCATTCATCCATTACCACCCCACTATGTGCCAGGCACTGTTCAAGGCACCAGGGTTAAACCACTGAACAAAATGATGATCCCTGTCTTGCTAGAGTTCATACGCTAGCAAGACAACATCCTTATCCAGCTATTTTCTCTCTGAACATAATAACCCAAGCATTAAGAAGTATCAAAACATTTTCTGAAAATCTACTATGTTTCAGTCAACTTCCAGTTCTGAGTCTGGCCTTAAACTGGCACTGTTTCATCATTAGCATAGAGTCTGATTTCTGGAGTCAGGCTGCCTGGATCCAAAACCTAGCCCACCACTACTTCCCAGTTGCATAACGTTGGACAAGTTACTTACCCCTCACCTATAAAACAAAAATAATCATAACAACTATCCCACTGAAAATGTAAGAGTTAAATGACTTCAAATGTATAAAGCACTTAATTTGGCACACAGAAGGTACTAAACTATCAGCTATTATTATTTTAATTCAACTTCCAGAAAACCGTTTATTACTCAGGCAATGGTGGGAAACATAACACCAATGGTAACTTTTAAAATATTCTTATCTAGCCCATTTACTCTCTCCATCACTACTACCTTCAAGAGTTCATACTCTATTCTTGAAACCAGTGGGTAATCATTAAATCCATTTCACCTGTAACCTGCCTTACACCCTTTTCCAATTACCTTTCCCCACACTCCCACCTCAGACAGCCCTACTTCTTTATTCTTTATCCCATAAATACCCAGAGCCCTTCGCTTTAGGATAGATAGACTAGTTTTCCTGTCTCCTCACTTGCTTGCCTTGTGAATAAACCCTCTCTTTGCTGCGAACCTCAGCATCTCAGTGTTTGGCTTGCTGGGAGTTGGGCAAAACGAACCTGGTTCAGAAATATTCTCAACGGAATCTACTTGACTTCTAGTTAACTTTAATAAAACCTACAAAATGTGATCTCTATATATCTCATTCACAACATCAATTCACGGTAGAGTTTGTATAAACATATAGTTAGGAGGCTTTTAATCTAATGAGAAAATTTCTTAAAAAGTCAAAATTAGATTCCTTTTCCATAAAATTACAACAGCAACTATCATAAGAAACTTTAGCATTGGAACCAGCATGTATGGATATGTAATTAGCCAGTTCTAAATGCATGAATACGCAATAACACATTCAATCTCTAGGATAACCTTTGCAGTTGTCAATAATAATGAACTCAGGTGGAGAGCAAAACAACCTACTATAAAAATAAACAACAAAGAGAAAAGTAAAAATATGCCATGTAGAAAAATATATTTTCCCAATACGCTGTGAAAAGTAACAAGTACTACTAAATCACACTGAGGAAGAGACATTTCGTCATAGTGATTTTCTACACGTCAGCTGTGGCAGGCCACTAATTTATGTTTAGAGAAATAAATAAGGATACATTTAACTGAATTTTTAGGTTTGATGCTTAAACGTTCTTGGAAGGATCACTGGCTATTTTGTATGCATAAAGAGTATTTACAGACACATACTCAAGTAATCTTACTTGTGTTATGAGGGCGGTAAGTATCAAAGGTGCATGCATCACTATGGTAAAAAAAAAAAATCAACCTCGAAAAAAAAAATAATGAACTGGTTAATTCTCAACTTAGCTCACTGCATATAATAAAAAAAAATACAAGTACAGTCATCTGAAATGGATGGTTCATCCTCATTCATTAAAAACAGACTTCATTCTTGGTCCAAAGTTTATAAGTGGTCAACAACCTCAGAAAGGTTAGTGCCCACAATTTAGAATTTTGACTCGATTGTAAAGTACATGCTGCGAATGTTGCTTTCCCCCAGGCGAAGTCTAGTGGCCAATATAACTGCGTCTACTGACAAGTATGCAGGCTAGTGAACCTATTTCCAAAGCTGCTTTTAAACGGATCAATTTTGGTGAAGAATAATGGAAAACGTATTTCTGATCCCGTTTTACACCCTTCAGGTGGGAGGTGCTGAGGCACAAAGCATCAACAATTTTAGGTCCACAGGCACAGTTTTGACCCTAGTCTGGGGTGGTAAGCAGGTACCTGCGACTCTCCAGTAGATATTTAAGGGAAAGGACAAACAAAGCGTGTTGACTCCCCAACCATCCCATACCAAAATCCAGAAAACACAGATACTACCAGGAAGGTGTTTCTCCTAAACAGGTGTGGGCTGCCCCTTCCTTCAGAGTCTGACAGATGAGAACGGCCCTCTCGAGAGAAGTCTGGCTGAACCTCCCGAATGCGGCGGTAGGGAGCGACACGCGGTCCCCGGGGAGAAGTAGGGCGCCGCGCGTTTCCGAATCAAGTCCGAGCGCGGGGGCTCTCAGGCCCCTCCCGGCCGGCGTCCAAGTAAAGGCAGAGCAAAGGGTGAAGGTGGCAGAGCGGAGGCTGGAAAACCGCTCCACAGACAGGGTTTGCAGGACACCGGCGCACAGCGAAGGGCGGGGTGACCTCTGTCCGCCCCGGGGGGCGCTCACCGCCGCGTACCACGTTGAGGAGGCCCAGCCGACTGCCCGGCCCCGCCCCCAGAGGCCTCGACCCAGGATACCTCAGGACCTGAGGCCGCCGCCGCCGCTCCCCGCCGTGCGGCCGCTTGAAGCCCCCGCCGTGTCCCTCCGCAGAGCCACCAGCCGAGCGTGGGTCAGGGCGCCGAAAGCCGCGTGCTCAGGCGACCCAGTCTCCGGCCCGCCCGCCCAACACACCGGCCCCACCAACCACTGGCTCGCACCGCGCTTGCCGGCGCCCTCAGCACGGCGCGCGCGGCACGCCGGGACTCGGGGTTCCGGGACGCATGACCCGCGGTCTCCGGAAGTGGCGTCACAGCGTGCGCGTGGCGCGGAGCCGCTTCCGCAAACAGAGTCGCGGATGGCTGGACGGTGAGTGTTTGGTTGCAACGCTGGGTTTCGTACTCTTTGTGTGTAGCCGCGCCCGACCCGGTGGAAGAGGCCCTCAGACCGCTGGCAGTGCCGGGTCCGTGGGCGCTGACGCCCCTCCGCGCAGAGCCGGCCCGGGTTCGGGAGGCCCTAGAGCGGCTTCAGGCCCGCCGGGCTGCCGGAGCCGGAGCGGCCGGCCGCCTGGCCTGCGTAGTAGACTGGAACCTGAGCCGGGCGGCGCCGGGGCAGCTCAGTGAGTCCTCGGGCTCGAGGAGACCCGGCCCGCCGGCGGGTTGGGCGTGGAGCTCACCTGCTTGAGCTCGAGTCCCCAGGCCGGCGGTTCCCGTGAAACCTCGGGTGTGACTGCCGCGCAGGTCACCGAGATGCAGGTGTGGTCGTTCATGCGCATCTGTGTATCTGTCGACTCTGTACCTGAGTTCTTCCTCGAGGGTTCCGAAGGACAGCCCTCTTGGGTCTGGACCTTACTCTTTGTTCACCTTAGACGCTCGGCCTCAGGCTTATCCATCTCTGGGTTCGTTTGGAAATCCGTGTCGTTTATTCTGACCGAATTGTCTTTAGAGCATCTCATCTGTGGAAATATCACAGATAAATATAAATAAAATTAACTTTTATTCCCAACAGTGAATTTAGATATTACATTTACAGCTAAAATTATTTATAGCTAAGGATAAGTTACATTGGTTTATTTGAAATTAAAACCAGTTTCTATTTCCTTATTAAGAAATAAATGGTAGGGAGGAGAGGATAGGGACTTGATAATTTGGTGGATAGTTTTACTAGATAATCATTTTAAGTAGTATTCATAAAATTACATTTCTGGGTAATTTTTTTCTCTGTGAGTCATTTCTTCCTGTTTTGGCACGTTTTGGTATTTTGTTACCTCAAACCTTGGGTAGTGAAAGTTAATATCCCTTGAAACCCTTCCCGGTTTAGAGTGACTTGTTTTTACCCATTCCATTAAGCGACTTTATTTCTTATTCTGTTTCTTTACAGGGAACACCCCCTGCTTCATAATTTTCAGGTTCTGAATTTGCTGAATCTCACTGATTTTTGGACTTTTGCTTTTTCTTTTACATTTGGATTGAATAATACAGCCTAACATTTTAATAGTATATCAACTGTAAACTTCTTGAAGACTAATTCACATAGTGTCTTATTGAGCTTCTCTGTAGTAGGCGTTCACTCAACTTGTTGAATGACTTAATAAATTCCTGTCCAATAAATAGCTCACTTATTTTTCTCCCCCTCCCATTTCACACATAGGCTTAAGAACATTTGAAAGAGACTAATGGTCATTAAGTTGCAGGCTGGGTCTTGAAACTTCTTGTCCACCCATTTCTACTTTCTTCACTTTCTACCTAATTCTGACACCCATTACGAAGTAAGGATTTTAGAAGTCAACTGTAGGTTCCCAGACTTCTCCTGTTCTTGGCTTTCAGTGTCCCTAGGCCAAAAGAAATACCTAGCAGTTTCCCTTATTAAATAGTTTAGTCCAAACAATTTAATAAGCGTGTCCTAACAACTTTGTATTTAAAAATAATGCATGGATTGAAAAAAAATTGTGTTTAATTCTTAGCTAACCACGAATGCATACTAGTGGAATATGTACATCTGTTGAGTACTGGATATCTTCTCAAGCCTTGAGATAGGATTTGACATCAACTTCGTTTCCTGTTTTACACTGATTTTCTGTGGTACCACCAGTCTCAGCTTCACAAGGTTCTGGTGTCACATAATTTTAATAACTTAAGAATGTTCTTTTTTTTAATTTAATTTTTATTTTATATTGGAGTATAGTTGATTTACAATGTTGTGTTAGTTTCAGGTATACAGCAAAATGATTCAGTTATACATATACATATATCCATTCTTTTTCAGATTCTTTTCCCATATAGGTTATTACAGAATATTGAGTAGAGTTCCCTGTGCTGTACAGTAGGTCCTTGTTGATTGTCTATTTTATATATAGTAGTATACATAAGAAATGTAGTGCAATCTACTCAGTTAAAACTATGCTCTATTTGAAGCTGTATCTGTGATATTTTCCAGATGTCAGATGTCACTACCTTTGCCTTAAATTTTGAAATATTCTCCCGTGCCCATATCAGTTTGTTATAGTGTCCATCGCACATTTGGGGAACCAAGGCTGTAGGGTAAGAATCAGGATAGAAATGGAACTGACTTCATTTACCACGACTTCGTCAGTTTTAATGCCAATGGTAACTTTTATGGACAAGATTGTAGAAGTGTTCCGGGATTATAATTAGTACTTCCACATTAGCATTTTCAGAAATTCATATGCAATATATATCAATATTGTTTTCAATATTCTTTAATGAGGTTTTTTAAACTCTTAGTTGATCGCTGAAATTAAATGACTAGTTTCTGGTTTAAATTGTTTTTAAAGTCTTAGCATTACGTTTACAAGTAATATGAAATTTTTGCCATTCCAGTGTTAGTTCATGAAGTTTTACCATCTATTTAAGTAATCAAAAATGGAAAATTCTGCAAAAGCAGAGGAATGTGAAAAGATCTCTCGTGAAGAGGCAAAAACATCAGTAGATTCAGAAACAGAGTCTTCATGCATTGTTAATGAAAACGCAACCTCTCCTGGGACTGGGCTTTCTGAAAAGGCTCCTAATTGTGGGCAAGTAGACACTCCAAAAAAGAGAAAAATGGAGTTTGAAGATGATCTTGTAAAGGAAAGTTCTAGTTGTGGGGAAGACACTCCATCCAAGAAAAGAAAACTTGATGCTGAAATTGCCCCAGAGGAAAAAGGTTCTGGTGGTGATGAAGGCATTTCAAGGAAAAGAAGAATGGAAACTGATGGTTTTCCAGAAGATGAACCTACTGGAGATGGCACTCAGAAAAGGAGAAAAATAGAACTTGAAGATGTTCCTGAAAAGCAAAAGGTATTTTGAGTGTATTTTCTTTTATTCATAATGGAATATGTCAGATTGAAATCTGGAGCAGTTGTGAAATAATACCTTTTTTTTACATAATTTTAATAACTTAAGAATGTTCTTTTTTTAATTTAATTTTTATTTTATATTGGAGTATAGTTGATTTACAATGTTGTGTTAGTTTCAGGTATACAGCAAAATGATTCAGTTATACATATACATATATCCATTCTTTTTCAGATTCTCTTCCCATATAGGTTATTACAGAATATTGAGTAGAGTTCCCTGTGCTGTACAGTAGGTCCTTGTTGATTGTCTATTTTATATATAGTAGTGTGTATATGTTAATCCCAAACTCCTAATTTATCCCTCCCTCCCACCTTACCCCTTCAGTAACCATAAATTTGTTTTCCAAGTTTGTGAGTCTATTTCTGTGTTGTAAATAAGTTCATTTGTATCATTTTTTAGATTCCACATATAAGTGATATCATGATATTTGTCTTTCTCTGACTGACTTCACTTAGTATGATAATCTCTAGGTCCATCTATGTTGCTGCAAGTGGCGTTATTTCATTTTTTTTATGGCTGAGTAATTTTCCACCGTATATGTGTACCACATCTTCTTTATCCATTCCTCTGTCATGGACATTTAGGTTGCTTCCATGTCTTGGCTATTGTAAATAGTGCTGCAGTGAACATTAGGGTGCATGTATCTTTTCGAATTCTGGTTTTCTTTGGATATATGCCCAGCAGTGGGATTGCTGGATCATATGGTAGTTCTATCTTTAGTTTTTTAAGGAACCTCCATAGTGGTTGTACAGTTTGTACCAGTTTACATTCCCACCAACAGTGTATGAGGATTCCCTTTTCTCCACACCTTTTCCAGCATTTATTGTTTGTAGACTTCTTGATGATGGCCATTCCAACCCGTGTAAGGTGATACCTCACTGTAATTTTGATTTGCATTTCTCTAATAATTAGTGATGTTGAGCATCTTTTCATGTGCTTTTTGACCATCTGTAGGAATGTTCTATTTTTAATAGACATCACCTTAAGATAGAGTAGGGTTTTAACTCTTGTAATTTAGTTATTTTCTATGTAGGTACAACTTCTACTAATGAGATAATTTTTATCTTATTTCGGAAATCTTATTTAACTAGAAACTTGAAAGGTAGTTTTTATAGTTTGCTTTTTCTTAGTACTTTCAAAAACACAACAGTGTAAGGTCCAGATGATTTAATTAGGTGTTCCTAATTAATTTTTAAATTTTGTTTCCCTTTTAACTAGGTGTTCATTTTTTTCCCTTTTTAATTAGGTGTTCATCTCTTATTTTTTCTTTTAATTAGGTGTTCATCCTTTTTTTTCCTTCGTAATTAGGTGTTCATCTCTTTTGTGTCTGAAGTATTTGAGATTATCACTTACAATGATAAATATCAAGATGATACCCAGCTTTACATTTTTTTCTTAATGTAATTCCTTAAACTATGGTGTTTCCACTTCTTATTAGGGTAGTTACATACAATTTTAGCTAAGCCTGGTATTTAGCAAGAATATTATAAAGCAAGGGATAGCAAGTCATTTTCATCTGGAAATACTATATTGTGGCGGGATCTGAGTTGGAATCTGGATTACTCAATGAATGAGTAAAATTCTGCCATCACTCCTCAGGAAGAAAGTAGCAGATAAGCCACATGTTTGTCATTGGTGGAATGCAAATCTTTGTAACAGAGAGGAGCTTGTATCATAAATGTAGTTTTTAAACTTTTACTAGCAGTGGAACCCTTTTTTCAAGTGAAAATCGTAAACCTTTTACCTATTTTACATGTCAGATGAAACACTTTGGTTGAGCAGGGGAGTGGGGGGATCTGAAGCCCTTTACCTTCCTGGCATTTTTGCAGAATGCTTAGGGTCTTAGATAGAGAGCACAAATTGAAACTTGAATTAGGTTAATAGCAAATAATAGAAATCACTGACACTGAACATAGCCTGTTGAGTTCCCATCTCTTTGTGTATATTATCTCACTTAATGCCCACAACAATTTTATAGTAATATAATAAATGTATTATTTCTATTTTATATTCTTGTAGGAACTTCATCCACTGACTGACATTTACTGAATTGAATAAATCAGAACTCTGGAAGAGTACTGGTTTTATTAATACATTAACACCAAAATTCTATAGATGAAAATCAAGATGAAAATTTTTTAAATCAGGAGATGTTTTTAAAAATAGGGAACAGGGGAAAATCTTCCTTGTGATTATAATTAGGATTTCTGTGGTTATGCCATTGCTTAATGAAGTTTACCAATTTCAGTAGTATTTTATCCGTATATAGGTCAGATGCTCTTTTAGACTAATTTTTTTCATGTTCAGCTTCTTAATTTTATTCAATTCTTTTATTTTCAGAACTTGGAAGAAGGACACAGCTCAGCAGTGGCCGCTCACTACAATGAACTCCAGGAAGTTGGTTTGGAGAAGCGTAGCCAAAGTAGAATTTTTTACCTAAGAAACTTTAATAATTGGATGAAAAGTGTCCTCATTGGTATGTTTGTTTTTTGATTTATAGTTTTGAATTTTTAATTTCAGCTTATGTCTCATTTTTACTCCCCAAATGGTTAATCATACACAAAGCTACTAGGTCTTTAGTTACCATTCATTTAATCATCAAAGCTTGGCTTTATAAGACTGGAGCCAAAACTGAAACTAAGCCTTTTAGGTAAATTTTTTTCATATTTACTTATGATTGACTACATAAGATAGCAATGAGTGTTTAATTAATATTAAGTTGATGAGTTAATCAGGCTTTCAGAAGGCAGATTCTAATTTACATTTAGATTCTTTCAGATTCTAATTTACATTTAGAATCAAGCTAACCTAGTGCTATTAAATAATCTATTTTACTCTAATAGTTTTGGAGCAATGATATATTGTTGAATTAAACATTTGGGTTCCATTAGGTCAAGAAAATGGACAGTGCCATGATCTTTTATCTCTAGGCCTTTAATGAGTTGGTAAAGGTCATCATGTGTATTGATTGTCCATTGAACTTGTTTTTTCTTCTGGGGAGAAATAAAGTTTACTTTGAGGATTGATGAAGACATTCAGCTTTTTAGACAGCATTTTATGTATGGAAACTCACCTTTGATATTAAAATGGAAGTCAGTGGAGGAAATATGATTCAGAATATATTTATTGCTTTGTGTATCAAGTATATTAAATAGTCACTTACCTGAGATTAGAGAATTTTTAAAAGCCAGTAGATTTTGGAGTTTTTCACAAAAAGGTTTTTTTTAAATTTTGGTTTCTGTTTTTGTTTTCTAAAAAGCCAACCTCAGAAAAAGTGAGAATGCTTTCATATTTACACTGAAAAGAATAAAGTGCTAATTATGGCTACTTTCTACTAGTTTTAACAATAATTTAGTAATTTTAAAAGATAAATTATCCGTTCTGAGAAGTGTCAGGAGTGGGAACTAGACTCATTATTTCGAACACATTTTAATATTTTTCTTTGTTTTATTATAAAAATAAGACTTATTTGACTCTGCTACTTGTCAGCCAGGGTAAATAAATAAACGAACTTCTTTTTATTTATTTATTTTTTTTTTAGGTTACTTATTATGGCATTTTTGCTCTATACTCGTAATCTTTTGTTGCTGTTCCTAATTTCTTTTCAGTTTTTCTCTTCCTTTCCTCATCATCCTCAGTAATGCAGATAAGTTATCATTGAGTATTTTTCCTAATGTGTTGTTTATTTATGTATTTATTCATTGAGTAAATATTTTTAAGTTCACTATTTTTCACATTGTTAGTTGTATTATTTTTATAAACAGGGAAATGGGTAGTTTTTAAAAACACGTATGTCAGACTTGGCAAAAATTTATCTCTCTGCATATTTATGGTATTATTTCTTCTTCAGCTGTTCCAGCAACTCTCTCAATGGGTGCTTTGCTATCTGCACCTGTCTTTCTGGTCCTGCTGTAATCAGTGTGGTCTGTGCCAAATTCCCTTGCTGCCTTTTTTCTTTTTCTTCTCAACACCCATTCTTTGTCATTCATTTTCGCTTCCTTGTTGCTACTTATAGCTAGTGATAGTTGAGTATGATGCTTGAATGTGATAAAGATATCTTTGAATAATGTTTCATGAAGATTTCCCCTCTCATTAATCTTATGTGGAAATAAAGAGATTTTATAATTCTTATTTTCACTCTTTCCGTATTATACTTTATGCTGTTTTTTTTTTAAGATTCATAGCAGAAAGTTGAATATGGAACACTTGTACTTCTGTGACAGAGAAAGGCAGAAGTACTTATACAGAATATTCTAGCAGTCAAAATAGTACACATAAGAAATAGAAAACATTAAACTCAGAATGATAGACAGGAAGAGTAGATCTAGGATTCAGTATTTTATCCAATTTTAGAATTGCTGAATATTTCATTGTCTAAGAATATTAATATGCCTTTAACTTATGTTTGAACCATTTGGCTATTGATGTAAGGGACATGCTAATGTTATTCCTTGGATCTTAATGTGATTTGGTAGATTGGGATAAAAGACTCCATTTTTATTTCAGAGTTTTAAGAATTCTGATGATAGTAAAATTAAGAGGTATGTATAGTTTTTTGACTAGTTTAGAGGTAAGCTTGACATCTTTTATCAAAACCAAGGTCTCTTGTGATCCCATAATTGTTACATGTATAGTAAGCTAAACACTTAGCTTTGGAAAGAGAACTACAAAAAATTATGAATAATTTTTTTCTTATCATGAGCAAGTGTTGGGTATTCTTGTATTAATTAGAATTTAAAATGTTTGCTATTGACCCACCAAGGTCATGTGGCTTCTTTGTACTATTAAACTTCTTTTTAATAAAATGAGAGAGAAAAAATAAAATGTTTGCTATTTAATGTTGAATCAAATTCTGAAAATAACCTTCAAAAACCTGTCTTAGCTTCTAAAATACCAGACACATACTCTTTCATCTTTAATGCTGAAGGATCAAGTTAATTAACTCTTAGTCAAATTTTGAAATATTTTCTAGAAGTTATGAATTAATTACATAAATGAATGTGTTTATATTACACTAAGTCCCCTACACAAGAACGAGTTTTGTTCTGAGAGCATGTACATAAGTCCAATTTGTTTGTAAGGCCGACAAAGTTAGCCTGGGTACCCAACTAACACAATTGCTTTATAGTACTATACTGTAATAGGTTATCATAACTTCTCACACATATAATACATAAAAAACAAACATAAAATATTTTTAAACTTATAGTACAGTTCCTTGAAAAGTACAGTAGTACATTACAACAACCTGCCCTTCTTAGCAGTACCAGCTACATCACCACTGCTTTTACAATAGCTTCTGGACCTTCGGGGCTTGAAATAATACTGTACTACTGTACTCTGTACAGTACTTTACCGTAAAATACACAAAAGCACAATCACTTGTAGAGCATGCATGTGACAATGTACGCCAGACACATGAACTAACTTACATAATTGGACATAACGAACACACATTCACATCTTTGAAAGTTCTCTAGTTTGAATGTAGGGGACTTACTGTACGTGTCAGGCAGAAGTTAGTAGGTTATTAGGAGTAACAGTTTATGCTTTAGTAAAAATGGAGAAGAGATCATTTATTATGACTTAATTTTCTCTTTTAGGAGAATTTTTAGAAAAGGTGCGACTGAAAAAAAAACGTGATATCACTGTTTTGGACCTGGGATGTGGTAAAGGTGGAGATTTGCTCAAGTGGAAAAAGGGAAGAATTGACAAGCTCGTTTGTACTGGTAAGACAGATAATGGCATGGGAAAGAATAATTTGTGGTCTGTCAGGTAAATGTAAATAAGAAAGACCTCATTATGGACATAATACCAAAATACCTTACCAGAAGATGTCTGGGGGCTAGGCATGAGATGGGTGTTTTCTAAAATGAGTAATGAGACTTTACTGATGGTGTTAAAAATAAGGATGATTGGAGTCATGTTGGACTCCATGTTTGAAGCATAAACTTGGAAAGGCTTTCACTGGTCAAAGATAGGATAGTTTCTTCATTAAAAAAGAGAGTGATTACAAGGAACTTCCCTGGTGGTACAGTGGTTAAGAATCCGCCTGCCAATGCAGGGGACACGGGTTCGAGCCCTGGTCTGGGAAGATCCCACATGCTGCGGACCAACTAAAACTAAGCCCGTGCGCCACAACTACTAAGCCCGTGTGCCTAGAGCCCGTGCTCCACAACAAGAGAAGCCACCTCAATGACAATCCTGTGTACTGCAACAAAGAGTAGCCCCCACTCGCCGCAACTAGAGAAAGCCCGCGCACAGCAACAAAGATCCAACGCAGCCAAGATTAATTAACTAATTAATTAATTAATTATTTTAAAAAGACAGTGATTACAGTGGATTGAAACATGAAATAAAGGGGAAAAATCTCGTTCACACTTGGAGGGAGCAAGGAAACTTACTCATTCTGAAATTCATAAACTAAGGGAGGAAGTGGCGAGTATTTATCTTCTCTAACCCTGTATAAACCATATTTCAACGTAACCAAATGGTTGAAAAGAAAAATACCTCTTTATTGAAAAATCATGATGAATAAATTTTTCCACTCTTGGTAAAATAATAGATCTAAGCTATTAGGTGAAAAGTTGATAGGAACTTAACTGGATGAATCAAGTGCCTGAATCTGCTGGTCAGTCTTAACCCTGAAGAGGGACAAGATGATGTCATGTTCCTTGCTGTGGGAAGTGCCCAGCACCACCTGTGGAGTAGTATTGCCTAAATCGACACTTGTCAGAGTTTTTGGTTTTATGACCACAGTACATTCTTAAAAATGATTGAGGACCCCAGAAAGCTTTTGCATATGTGGTTATATCTGCTGATTATAGACATTAAAACCAAGAATTTAAAAAATATTTATTACAGATAAAATGTAGTGAGAAGACTGGCATTTTAAAAGTACTTTTGCAAATTCCTTTAGAGTCTGGAATAATAGAAAACAACTGGATTCTCACACCTGTTTCTGCATCAATATGTTTTGATGTCTTATTTTATTTGATGAGTAGTTGTGAAATGGAGTATTTTAATAGCCTTTTCAGATAATTGAGGATATTCATCTTTGATACTACATCAAAATTCGGCAAGTGGTAGTTCCTTTAAAGGTTAGTTACAGTGTGGAATCTGAAACCATATTGGTGAACTTTTTGTGTTCTGTTATATTTAAATCCATTGGTCTATCTTGCACTTCGCCCTGCAAGATTTTGTAATATTTGGAAAACAATGTTCACTAAAGTTATGCAAATCTTCTAAATGTTGACATCAGGAAATCACATTTGTTTAATATTACCATCGGTCAGAAAAGTCTTAAGTATTGGGAAGATGCCCAGCCGGTGGTGGTAGATAAAAGTTTATCAGAGTTGGAACTTTCACTTGAAAGCTCAAATTTATCATTGGTAACAAATACAGTCTGTAGTTTTCATGAAATGACAGGCTCATTTTTTTCACTATGAAGAAAAGGTCTGCCAAATTCCGAAGTCTGAATAACCAGTTTGTCTGTCAGTGGTTCTTTAAGTGAAACAATTTTGTGTGAAAAAAGTGGGCAGTACAGCTTACAGTGCAGTCACACCAGTCCTGTTCAGGCAGACTTTGTTATGTAGCAGAAATGTTTTGAAGATTTCATAAAATTAATTTTTACTGCTTATCAAGGACATTCTTAAATGAAATTGGATTTTTTTCCCCCTTTTTTCTTTCTGTGCTGGCTTATAGCAGTGAAGAATATATCAAGTATTACCAGTACCTTTGGTGCCCCTACCTTGTATTCATGACAAAGTACCCACCGTTGCTTTTGTACCTGCAGTGCAAATGTCAACACTGGGAAAAGGCAAATAACATTTTATTAAGAAACTATAAAGAGCTGAGCGTATAGTGTTAGGTTTTATAATCCAAATTGGAATTTAAACTTTCTGCTTTTAACTTTGAATAAGCATTTAAAAATCATGGTAGAACTTTTCTGTTGTCACTACCTATTGAGAAAGTGGTTAATTCCTTTTGAAAAATAAGAGGGCATTTCCATTGGAACAAAAGACTTTCTTCTCTTTTGTTTTGAAGGAAATAGAACGTTTTTTGCTTTTCTAAGGCTAGATTCGCTGCCAAAGTTTAAAAGTTGAGATGAAGTCTAGATTTGTGCCATTTTTGCATTTCCGTTTTAACTCTGTGGGCCTTTGTTGACATTACTAATACCCGTCCGCCTTCCAGATATTGCTGATGTTTCTGTCAAACAGTGTCAGCAACGGTACGAGGACATGAAAAATCGTTGTCGTGATAATGAATATATTTTCAGTGCAGAATTTATAACTGCTGATTGTTCAAAGGTATGTATTTTTTTTATTTGTTTTTATATTTTAGTATGAGTAAATGGTTTGCTTTAAAAATCAGCTCATTTTTTAAAAATTTGCTTTGAAACATTAAAAATCTTTAGGACATGGATTTTGAGTTTCAACTAGAAATTCCATTAATGATAAATTTCCTTAAATGACCCAGTGAATACTTCTGGGAATTTTTAGCTTTTAATACTTTTACTTTGGAAATCATTTGTTGCTTCTCTGTTTGGACACGATTTATTTTCTAGTATTTTGAAATAGATCTGCACTTCATTTTGTTTACCTTGTAATTTGTTTGGGTGGTTTCCCAACATATCACAGTCTGGTGACACCTGTTTCCAAATCTCTTTAACAGCTGAAGTTCAAGACTATAGAGGCACTCGAAATGCTGGAAGTCCCCCCCTTGAACATTTCTTTTCTGACTCCTTAGCTCATTGAACTATTATAGATACCTGTAACCCTACACATTTTGTTTGCAGTTGTGAAAGTGGAAGGAAAAGTGCTAGAAAGTTGGAAACCTTTAAAAACACTTCTACGTTTTAAAAAGATGTCCCAGGGAGTTCCCTGGTGGTCCAGTGGTTAGGACTCAGTACTTTCACTGCCGTAGCCTGGATTCAGTCCCTGGTTGGGGAACTAAAGATCCCGCAAGCTGCATGGCGCAGCCTAAAAAGTAAAAAATGTCCCAAAGACCAGCTTTGTGTTTTTTTTTAAACCCAAGTTACTGTTCAACATCATTTTATTTAGTTTTCAAGTAAAGCCAGTTAAAGGTTCAACTCCTTTAAATGTCACGTTTGATATATTTTTTAGCATTATTTCAGAATCCCTAGTTTTTAAAATTACTGTGAAAATGGGAATCAAATTCTGTTGAATCAGAAAGAAAGAACGTTTTTATTATGATCTTTATGATATGTAATGAGAAAGAGTAGGTTGGTGGGAGGTCATGTCTACTTTTAAGGATCCTAATTCTAGAAATTAATTCACTAAATTTTTATGTCGCAGCCAACTTCAAAGTCTTGACCCATTTTAATTTGTTTCAGGAACTTTTGATTGATAAGTTTCGTGACCCAGAAATGTGCTTTGACATCTGCAGTTGTCAGTTTGTCTGCCATTACTCATTCGAGTCCTATGAGCAGGCTGACGTCATGCTCAGAAATGCATGTGAGAGACTGAGCCCTGGAGGCTATTTTATTGGTACCACTCCCAATAGCTTTGAATTGATGTAAGTACTTTTATATGTTGTGGTTTATAAAATACTCAAAATTAAGCTTATTTTAGAGTAGCAAGTGTTTATTAGGAATAAAGTTTACAGAACATGCCGTGTTGATCTTATAAGGGCTGAGCACTTTGATAATGTATTTGAGTAGATACTCAAATTTTAAGTTAAAAAGTTAGATTTGCAGATGAACCTTTAAAACATCTTTCTGTGTAAGTTGGAGATTGATGTTACTTCCAGCCAAAAAGCCAGAGGTGGTATTGCTAGACAAACTCCAGATCAGATGTGAGGCATTGGGACTTAACCAGCTGTCATGATAGTGAAACCTACTTCCAGCATAATTTTATTAGTGAGATTGTTAATGATCTTTTAGTGTATCGCTTCTTAAAAGTAGCTCAAATCCAATTAAAAGCTAATCTTTATAAAATTGCATCATGTGTGTGTCCCCCTCCCATATTTAATCTGATCAAAATAAATTTGACCTAATAACAAATTTAATCTTTTTGTTTTGGTTTGGGGATAACTTTTATAGAAGACGCCTTGAAGCTTCAGAAACAGAATCATTCGGAAATGAAATATATACTGTGAAATTTCAGAAGAAAGGAGCTTATCCTTTATTTGGCTGCAAATATGACTTCAACTTGGAAGGTGTTGTGGATGTCCCTGAATTCTTGGTCTATTTTCCATTGCTAAATGAGTAAGAATGTCATTAATCTGTTAACTATTCTCTTTTTGCGTAAGAGAGAAAGAAAAGGAAAAAAAAATCAGTATTTATGTTTGTTTCTTATTTTAAGTGGAATCCTAAGAAGAAGTATAGCCTTATTTAAAAAAAATAATAATAATAACTTCAAATCCAGGGTTGGTGGCATAGGTCTCTTGCAGCCTTACTCATTTAGTTTCTTTTATTCCTGGAATTATTTCATCCTGTAGGCAAGAAAGGGAGCCTGTTGCCTGCAAGTTGTGGAAGAAAATAACTGACACTATAAATAGCAAAAGACTTGTTTTTAGGTAACTGCTGGTACTTTGGTAACATAAAATGAGTCTTCCCAAAGTAGAGATCCTCCTTTTGACAGGGATAGGTATTAAAAGTTGTTTTATATTTCGCTATAGCTTATGAAATGGCCTCTGTCTCACGGGCAATGGCAAGAATAAATTGATTATTCAGGAATGAGTAATCAGGAATTCCTGATTCAGGAATGTATTCACTCATGCACCTGAATTCCTAGGAGTCCTGGCAAACCACAGGCACAGGGAAAGCTGGGGTTTCAGGTAAGGCCCCAAGGCCTTTTCTTGGTCTTGGGGATCTCCCTGATAGGGAACGTGGAAGAGTCCAGTTAAATGCAGGCCATGTCACAGCTGACCAAACTGCATTTCCTTCTTTTTAAAACAAAGCCTTTATTAACTGAGGAAGAGGAAGAGCTTTACTTTTTTTACTTATATTTGGCTGCTGATTATTTGAATTGTGTCTCAGGCAGCTTGTAAAATTATGGGTGTAGGATTTTCAGGAGTTCTACAATATATAAAAATTATATACAATAATATGAGAAAATGAAGTAGCATGTGACTAAACATGGAAAATACTATGCACAATTTATAAATATGAACTATAAAATTAAAAAATTTATATCACATTTTCCTTATAATTAGCAAACTTTGGGGAAATGTTATGCTCTTCAACTTTATGAAAGAAAAATATTAAACATTTTTAGTATGTTGTTTTATATGTTTGGTATGTTAGCTTGGTGTTTGGGGTTGACAAAGTTGGTGATTTAAGTATACGCCAAAATATAAAGAATAAAATGAAAGTTTTTTTTAAAAAAATGCTAGGCATACACTAACAATTTTTTTTGCTTATATTGCCTAATGATTATAAACATATAAAGTCATAAAGTATCACTTTAATATTTTAAATTTTTTTAAATTATTTAAGACAGGTATTCATTCAGGGAGACAATCAGAAAATGCATAGGGATTTTGAGATACCCTTCTGCCATTTCGTTAATTAGCTTTTACATGGCAAACCTATTCAGATTGGTCAAATTGAGTCTCAGTTCTTTGTAATTATGGTATGTCTTAGGGTTAAAGCTTGGTTTCATTTGTAAAGTCTCATTTTGGATATTTATGATAGAAAATGAACTACCTGGAATAGAAGAGGCTTTTATATTTACTCATGTTGTCTTTCCAAGGAGGGCTAATGCTAATTACAGGGACTCCTGCCTTACGTATGCCTCTTACATGCAAATCCAAGTGGCCCGCAAATGTTTCCTTCACTCTGTCCCCTCATCTGTCACCTCACAAGTCCCCTTTCAGACTTTTTCCCTTTCTTCCTCTCCTCCTTTTGTGCTACCTGAAATCATCCTCAGGTTCCCTTTTGTTGTCTACAGCTACATAGTAATCAACTTCAGCAAATGCACTCGGAAAAAATAACACACGCAAAGCATAACGGGAGACCTAATGTCATTGAGGATTTAAGGAAGCCACCTTGGAAAAAGTGATGTTTAAGTCAACATCTAAAGGCTGTCTAGTTGGCCAGTTGGAGACTGGAAGGGAGAGTGTTCCAGGCGTAAGGGACCGCGAAGTGGGATGGACAGAGCTTGGCTAGTTCAAGGAGCTGAAGGAAAGCCACTGTGACTGGGCCTTAAGGAATCAGGGCCCAGCTGGCTCAAGATGAGGCAGCACTCCTGTATAAATGAGTGCCTTAGAGGCCATGTTAAAGGCTTTTGAATTGTGCCCTAAGTGTGCTGGAGAGCCAGTGAAGGGTGTGAAGGAGGGACGTGACCTGTGCACTGCTAAAAGCATAATCTGGCTGCAGTTGGAAAATTGGTTGAGGGAGGGTAAGAATAGCAGCGAAACGAGCGAAGTGGTACAGCTGTGTGGTGATGGTGTTGGAGCAGGATGGTGGCGAGTGACGGGGTCAGAAGTGGGCCTGTTTGAAGTGTGTTGTATAGGTAAATGGAGAGGACATAGTGGTGTGCTGAACACTGGGCATAGAGAGGGGGAGACGTGGATCGTTAGATAGATTTACTGAAATAGCAAAGACTGGCAGAAGAACAGGCTAGTGGGATTCAGCCCTGGAGGTGGAGAGTTAGAGCACACCTGTGACAGTCCTGGTGGAGATTTCTAGGGAGCAGTGCAGTGACAGAGGCCAGGACTGAGCTACCATAGCTGTTGGCAAGCTGTATACATCAGGGAGTGACAGTGAGCAAGGTTCTGGGCCCCACTTTTCAGAACCATGACCTTTGGAAGTTGGGAAAAGAAACCTGTAAAACAAACTGTGAAGAAGCAGTTCAAGATGTAGGATAAAAATTAATAGTGTGTCTTGCCAGGGAATCCAGTAGATGAAAGAGACTATTTTAAGAAGGAAATTGGCCACTATTTTCAATGCCACTGTGAGGGATCGAGTCAAATGAAATGGAGTTGGTAGAAAAGTGTTCCTTACAGCCTGTGGTCCCCATCTCACAGCCTTTCATTTCATTTCCTGGCCTGTTATGTTACTGGAGTTCCCTGTGACCCAGTGAGATTTAATTGCACATTTCCTTCAGGTCAGTGGTGTGTTGCCCTTCACTCATTTTCCATGGTCCTCTTGTGAATTTGTAAAGGTTTTTAGTTAAGCCCAGAAGGTGTTACTGTTGCGTGTGGAATTACAAATATTTTGGAAGCCTTTTCATTAAATAATCTTTTTTGGACAGAATGGCGAAGAAGTACAATATGAAACTAGTCTACAAAAAAACATTTCTGGAATTCTATGAGGAAAAGATTAAGAACAATGAAAATAAAATGCTGTTAAAACGAATGCAGGCCCTGGAGGTGAGTATTTAGAAAAGGTGTAAAAATTCCAGGTGGTAATAAACTTGTTTGGCTGTCTCTGAGATTTCTTTCAAGGCCATGTACACACTCAGTATTTATATAAGTTACACAGCTTATTGGTGCCAACTCTAGACTCTTCAGCACCTAGGACAGAGCTTTTTTTTTTTTTTTTTTTTTTTTTTGTTTGGCGGTACGTGGGCCTCTCACTGTTATGGCCTCTCCCGTTTCGGAGCACAGGCTCCGGACGCGCAGGCTCAGCGGCCATGGCTCACGGGCACGTGGGATCTTCCCGGACCAGGGCACGAACCCGTGTCCCCTGCATCGGCAGGCGGACTCTCAACCACTGCGCCACCAGGGAAGCCCTAGGACAGAGCTTTAACATAAGAGTTCTCAACGTCAGGACTGTTGGCATTTGGGGCTGCTCTGTGCCCTGTAGGATGTTCAGCAGCACCCTGGCCTCTCCCCACTATGGAAGTCCAAAAAACTAAATACTTTTTAAACAGCAAACACGTAGATAAATTTCTAATGTCTGATTTTACTGTAGGATACTTATAAAGGGGAAAAAGAAGATAGCAAGGTAAACATTCCTGGATCAGTTTCTTAAAAATTCTTCAGGAAGATGTACATCTAAAGTGGTTCCTTGCTAGCTAGTTTGTTGTAACAGGGCAAAGAAAGGAATTAAAAGAGTATATAACCTTTACAGAGCAGATGGTTGCTACATGAGTGTGTAATTCATTGTTTTTATTTACATGCATTACAAAGCACTTTGTAGTATAAAGAGATGTTAAAATGGATTAAAAATAGTGCTCAAAGTAATTTGAATAAACATTTGTCCAGCATACCTTTTAGAACAGCATTGTTTTGAGGCCCTTCTTCAGATTTTATGTAAATATGGAGACGACCTGTATTGGAGGCTGCATATTTTCTTTCTCTTCTGGAACTCCCAAGGTTCTGTTGACTGAGCATTTCATTTGTATTATTTCCAGTTGCTGTTCATACTTCCATGGCTGCTAAGTCACCATAATGTTCAAATGAATGTTTAGCCCTTCTGATAACTTCCTTCAGCTTAGAGTCATAACAGAAAAAGCCTTTGACCAGGAGTCAGGTAGGTAAAGGTGTTTGCAGCCAGTGGTCCTTGGTGGCAATTCAGGATGCTATTCAGTCCCTGTGTAGACTCTGTGATTGTAGATACTCTGATCATGCTCAGTGTTGACCATGGCAGCTGCTTTGTTCAGAGAGGATTCCCTTCACTCCTTTTTTTTTATATTTCAAAAGCATGTGTAGTTTGTATTCCTGAAGTAATACTTAAAGATTACTGTCTTAATTATTTTATTTCAGTGATTGTGTGTTTAATTCTGAATTGTAAATTTCAGTGTAATGTCTCAACTAGGAGTTTCACTTGCTTCCCTAGCCATATCCTGCAAACGAGAATTCCAAACTTGCATCTGAGAAGGCGGATGACTATGAACATGCAGCAAAGTACATGAAGAACAGTCAAGTGAGGTTGCCATTGGTAAGTTTTTATTTTTTAACATGCTTTATAGAAAAATGGAAACTTAGGAAATTATTTCACTGATTTATAATACTTGAGTTCACTGAGTTGCAAATCAGATATACAGTAGTCTGTTTCCCCTAAGTTGTGATAACTTTTTATAACTGTAGAATATAGAATAAAATGTACTTTAACGAACTGAGAATGGAGGAAATAAGGATGGGAGAAAAGTTATAGGCTTGGCTTGAGAGTTTTCTTGCTATACCATTGTATCTTTACCTGGACACTACTGACTCGTGGTGTTCCATAGATAAAATTCAGGGGCTTATGAACTTAGATGGGGAAAAATTACATCTTCATTTTCTCTGACTTCTATGTGGAAGTTCACATTTTCCTTAATTATGAATGCTACATAATTATCACTTCTTCAAAATTATATTAGTCACTAAACTTGCCACTGTATATCTTGTTACTCAGGGCCTTTGCAAAGTAGCAAGTACATCACTAAATACAATTTATTTCCTTTGTATGATACATACTTTATTTTGTGATTTCCTTTGTAAAAACACAAAAATCTTATTCCCTCCTGCAGTATTATTTGATGTTTCAAGATAGGCCTCTTTTTTTTTTTTTTTTCCATTTTCCAAGTTAAAAATGTAAGCTAGATAATTTTTCCAGTTACACACGAATACCCTCTTTATGCAGATTCACCCTTTGGTTGAGAATCAGTGGTTTAGAGAATTGGCAGGAGCGCAAAAGTGGTGAGAAGATGGCATTAAAGGTTAATCTCATTGATTTATTTTATATTCAGATCACAATAATATTAACAGTAAATTGTATGTGTATTTATAATGAAGTTAGGGTTTTGGAGACCTCTGTCCATTATTGAAAAATAAGTATATATGTACTTGCATATTCAATCTGAAATTTTCTTTTTTTTAAATTTTAGGGAACCTTAAGTAAATCAGAATGGGAAGCTACAAGTGAGTATATCATCAGTGTAGATTTACTGACATTTTCAAAAATTGCTTCAAAGTGATTGTTAAAATCTGAAAACTTTAGAATTTTTCTGACATATATTAATTTGTATGAGGGGGTGATTGTGTTATGCACAAAATTCCTATAAATGTCTAATTCCCCATCTTGCACGGCTATTTAGTGCCAAGAGAAAATATATGCAGGATGTTCCTTAACGTAAACTTTGACGAGCATTCTTAAACATTTTCATTGTCTACTTGTTACTGTGAAGCCATCTGTATTTGACGTCTTTACCTTACATTTCTGCTGGAAATTTTGGCTTATGGAGCAGTTCCGTGTATTTTATTTGATTCTGGCCTCTCTGGCGTTGACAGTGAGGTCATAATAAATACTAGAACATTTAGTGAAGCAGCACTGAGCAGGATGTTTTAGAGGGTGTGTGGTTGGGAACAGCCATGATGTAGAGACATTCTGAAGTGAGGCACCTGTCTTTGGAGGAGAGGTCAGAGGCCTGGCCAGTCTGTGAAGTCCCAGAGCCTCCCTGCCAGGATGGTGATACCCTTATATGGTTGCCCTGATGACTTAAAAGGTAGTTCCCACTCTTTGGTTAAATATTTGTTGATTATGTTGAAGGAAAAATCAAAGGTAATCAGAGATAACCCATTTGATAAACATTTTGAATATTAACTTACATAAAGATCTATGAAAGGGCTTTGGACGATAAAAAAAATAAATGTTACCTCTCTGCCTTCCAGAAGTGTACTATCCAGTAGAAGAAACAGACATAAATAAGTGACTTTTGGGCACACTGTTTTACATGCTGAAGTTCCTGTAATGGGGAAAACAGATGAAGGAGAGCTTAATAAAAACTAGTGAAATCTGGAAAATAATAATAGTTCGTATTACTGAGTGTTTAGCTTGGGCCCAGTCACTGTTCAAAACTTTTCCTGTGTTATGCCTCGTTTAATCCTCACAGCTTTGTCAGTAGACTACTATTAATTCTGTCTTCTTTTCACAGATAGGAAAGCAGGCAAATAGCTTGGCTGAGGTCAGAGAGCTAGCCCAGGTGCTCCACACTCGTAGCCATGGCCTCATGGACACCCACGGAAAGGAAAATTCTTAGAACTTGCTGAATTGGAGAGAGAGGAAAAGGGAAGAAGGCACACTTTGATCCAGTTTCAGAATATTGGTGACCTCGGTAGAAATGGGATTGGAAGATATTAGAGACGTAATCTCTGACAAACGTAGAAATATGTGCAGAAACCGACACATTTCTTTGGTTTCCCTGGAGTGGAGATATGCCAACTACCTTAGATGTCCCACCAATTCCAAAGTGCCGTGTAACAGAACGACCTAGGTCAAAGGTCGTGATGGTGGTGCTGGCTGCAGATGAGCACTGTATTTTTATATTAAACATGGACTTTAGCAGTAATATACAAGTGAAGAATTAGATGCTCCCAGACAGTTGAAGAAGAGGTGGGTTAGAGAGGAGAAAAGCAATAGGAAAGGAACAATGGCCAAAGGGCAACCAGGGTCAGTGTGTCAGGGTCCATCTGCCCTGTGATGAATTACATTTTTCTAACCTGGAGGGCTTTGTGGGCTGGTGCCACAGTCTAAGAAGCTATATTTTAGACTCCTACTGGTCTAATCATTTAGCTCGTATTACCAGAGCCTGCTGCTCCTCTAGAAGATGCTTTAAATGTGGAAGAAAAGAGAATTGTTGCTGATCTGCTTTTAGAAGTGGTTTAAGTTTCTTTTGTTTAAATCCCAGTTGAAATGCTGGCACAGAAGGTGTTTTATATAATTAGTGAGACTTCCAGAATTTTTGAGTAAGAAAGGAGAGAAAGTTATTCATTGCTGATCTGAAATTAAGCGCTGGTTTTATATGACCCTAGATCCAGGCAGGTCAGGACTGCCAGGTTATCTGCAGTGGGTATAGATGTGTTTGAGGTGGGTTTGGCAGCGTTTGCTGCAGAAAGAGCACTTGGAGTGCACGGCAAGCTCAGCAATGCCGGCCTGTCCTGAGCCTCAGGACTTGCCAGTGAGTGCTTTAGGCTGCTCTGCTTCCTTCCCCTCAAGAAGAATCCACAGTGTTGATGATCACCCTGCCTATTTTCTCCCCATCTGTCTATTCTGCTGCCAGCCATATTTATTTCTCCTAAAAGACTCAGGAGCTAGAGAATGAGTAAAGAATAGCATGACCAGAATGATGTTAGGGGAGACTGCCGTGGTGCTCCTGTGCAGGCTGGGTTGGAGAGGCCGAGGACTCGAGGATTGGGAGGCCCTTATGTGGTCTGCTGTCCTTCATCCGTCCCCTGTTCTACAGTTGACCCAAGGGGCGAGGCCTCCTCATCACGTGGCTTCTTATCTCGACTTGCTGGGTGAATGTTCTAGTGAACACCCTGAACATTTTTGTGATGTTTTGAGGATTTGTCTTCTCAGTCGTTTTCATAATCATAAAATCTATCAGTATCTTAAAAGAAGATATAATAAGTTTGAACTTCAGTGTGGTTCAGAATGGGGAACCATAGATGCATTTAGATGTCTTTGAGTGAACACATCAAAGCCGGAAACCTTATTTAAGGGAGAGTGCTCTTGGGGCTGGGACTGTCGATTGTCATGTGGCTTTTGGCTCACTTTCCTTACCAGGCCCTACGACACAACCACTGGATAACTGGATGAATTTTAACATGCACGTTATATGTGTTCCTTACCATTTTTATTAGGGTTTTTTTCCCCTCCTGAGTAGCAAACTTAGATTACCCCTGCACTCATAGTAGTGCAGTTATTCCAGGTAAAAAGAATTAAATCATAAGGTTTTCCAGTTTTCATTTTCTTTGCTTTTATACTTTTTTTTTTTCCTCAAACGGTCAGTAGAGATTTTTAGAGCTGTTAAATTGGTTTTCTCCAGGGCTGTGATGTGGAGTAAGTGGATATTTGTGTTCAAGTAAGCAGATATGATCCCATATCTGCCTAAGTATGACTCAAAATTATTGAAGAACTCCTAGAAATAATGGAACTTTTCCTTTTCAAAAGCTGCTTGAGAATTTTCACCAAATTATGAACGAGACCAAGATTGTTGCCCTGAGGATGTGAGAAACCAAGCTCTAACTTTTATTGGTTTTCTTTTCAGGTATTTACTTGGTTTTTGCATTTGAGAAGCAGCAGTGAGCACATCACATATGCAGTAGCACCAGAACAGCTGTGTTCTTTCTTGTACAGATTTGAATGGTCCATCTTCCATAGATCTGACATCCTTGTTTAATTTAATTATTCTCAACGTGCAGGATGCTGCTGGAAACTACAGTGTATAAATTCAACATTTGCTGTCTGTGACAGATGAACTTTGTGTGTGTATATAAGAGTGAGTCGGGACCTTTGTCTTTAAAAATCTATTTTTAAGTAATGTTCTAAGAATTCCATTTGCCTCCACTCTCTTAGCTCATAAAAATTATAAAATGACTTGTTAAAACCTCTGAGTTCTTTCGCCAGTGCTCTGCTTTGTCCAGTGTTTATTTACAGTATTAAATTTATTGCAGTTGTAGAACTGGTGAGAGAGTGTACTGATTCGGAGGTGTGTGTACTTATTTCCTTAGTTTTGTTAGTGTTTTTCAAGATTAAATGAATTGCGTTCTGTACAATTGAATGTAAGTGTTCAATATGTATTGCTAAAATTATAAGTTTAAAACTAAATTTTAGATGGTCATAAAAATTACCTAGAATTTTAACCAGTTATTAAATTTTATTATAAATAATAACTACTTCATTTGCTAATATGATGCAGTTTTAGAACTAGATAGAACATTTCAAATTCCAGCATAAAATTGTTTTGGATTTGGGGAGCTTTCTCTTAAGAGTTTCTTACAATAGCAATGAATGTTTCTAATTATCAAGGATGTAATTCATATCTTTACTGAACCAAAATGCCGTAGGTGCTTTTCTCAACGTTTGGTGAACCTCTCCCATGTGAACCTGTTTGCACATTTTCTTCAGCTTTATATATGGAACTGCAGTTGGGGTGGCGGGGTGGGGAGCAGGCGGCAGCGTGGTGGTAAAGGAAGCTGACTGAGAGACTTCGTAGGAATTCACCCTGATGATGGGTCTGGGTTACGAGTGCTGCATGCTGTAGATCCGTTACCCCCTTTGGCCGAGAAACAACCAGTACCTGCTCCTCTGTCACCACGTTGTACTTGGCACAGTGGGTCTGGCGTCTCGTCCCCATTCACAATTTGCATGTGCCATTTCAGAACCCTTAAGAGTTATCAGCCCTGGCTTCTTGTGTGACTCTTCGGAAACTGACACCAGTGTGAATTGTTTTTCTTAATTTATCACTGTTTAGAAAACTTGCCAGTTTTTTATATGTAGTGAAAAATTTAAAGAGCAAAGCAGAGCAATTTATACATGCTCCTTTAAAAATCACTTATTTCATGCATGGTTTTTAAAGACATTTCTTTCTGTAATTATCCAGAGAACTTGTTAAAAAACTGTAGTCTCTTAATTTGTTTATGTGTGTTGATTGTTCACGGTGTTAGAGTAGCAGACCTTCTAGCAGGACAACACAGGTTACCTAACTTCCATTCCTTCCACAATCTGTCCATCTCCAGACTGTTACCATTTCTGACAGAGATGGTCATTTGCCTTAGTGGTGGTTCACCATAAGTCATTGGGGAAAATAAATAGTAGCAGTTCTGCCTGGTGGCTGCCATTCACCAGCTACAGTTTGGTGCTGGTGCTGGGGAGGTAGGGGTGGTGAGCTCTTGGTGTTACATGCCCAGGTTCATTTCAGTTCTGGGGGAGGTGCCAGAAAGTATTGTGATAGTTTGGGTAGAGTATGAAAAACTTCTCTGTTATTTCCTACCACTGTCCTCATGTAATGGTCTTAGTTTATTCTAAGCAAGTCATAAGGCATATTTTTAACCTTCTTCTGCTCTCTCCTACTCCATGGGTAATTTGGGAGAGAGAAGAATCCCCAAAGGATGGAGTAATTTGTGATGGCAAAACCAAGAGGAAAGGAAGGTGGGGTCCCCAGGCCTTTAGTGGATAGAAAGGTGCACAGAGAGCTGGAGTGGGCTCTCGGTCTGAGCGGTCTGGCATGTGTGGAGGGGTGTGTGGAGCCTCGCCAGAGGGTGCGGCATCCCAGCCATTGCCCTTCGAGCTTTGGTGGCCTTGTTGCCTTCTCTGCTCTTCCTTCCTGACGTCTCCTGCTGCAGTTAGGTGTCTGGGCAGTGATTGACGAAGAACTGCCATCACCAGGGTAAAAGCTTGTGGGACGATTCCACACACATCTGCAGTCTAAATATTTGGTGATTTTCTATCCAAGACTAGTGGAAACTGTTAGGAGTGGTAGGATGGCTTTTCATTGTCAAGCCAGTGATGTAAGCTGCTCTTGGAAGTGGCTCAAGGGCATTTTCAGACCTGCCATTCAGTTTGTCCTCTGCGGATGAAAGTAGAAGTGAGAATCAGCTACAGCATTTGTGGAAAGAAATCGTGAGGAATGGGCTGGGAAACTGGCTGGTTGTGGTGTAACTGAGAGCATACAAATGGAACTCTTTGGGCCTGGAATCCAATAAAGCAAGGGCCCCACGTAGCCAGTGTTCACGGAGAGAACCTGGCCGTTTCCCACTGCATTCTAAGGGGGTTGTCGTAACCTGCGGGTGGTGACTGTGCACTTGGGCCACCAAGCCTCCACTCCAGTGTGACTTCCCAGAGAAATTTGCCTTCAGAGAGAGGATTGATTAGAGACTGTGACTTAAATTAACTAATCTTTGTGATGACTCTGAAAGGTAGATTATCAGTACAGGGTTTCCTAGCCTACCCCTCCCCAAACTTGGAAATTGAGGAAGTATGATTGCTGCCTGAATTCACGTTAATAGTATTTATAGGGCATCAGAGCAGAGTGGTGGGGTACAAGTGAGATGGGCTTGTAGGTGGGAGTGATGTGCATCAGCAGAGGAGAGACCACAGAAGCATTGTCAGCTGTCAGCTGTCTAGATCTGCAGTCCCTTTAGCTCTTCTGGGTATTTATTCAGCCTGTCTTAGTTTATTGCATTATGTTATTTTGGTAAGTCTTCAAGTATCCTAATGAGGATCTGGCTTCTTGTGCAAATCTGCCTGTGGGGAAGTACTGCCAGTGTAAATATTCTAGCTACTGAACATGATTAATAGGAAGTGACTTTTTGTTGTCTACCTCAGGTTTTCAAAGTAGAGGCCAGACCCAGGGACCACGGCCCTGTAGTAACAGTTGTACCGTAATGCCCATGGCCGTTTGGTCAAACAGGAAGCATGGATGTATGATATCACCACCTCCCTGGTCGATGTTACATCAAATGCTACACACGTGATAGGAAGTTTCTTCATTTCTCAACCTCTGACAACAGCATTTCATTGAAGGCAGTCAATAACAGTGGCTGATGCATGCATTTATTTAATGATAGACTTATTTAGTAGATATACGTGGGGCTGGGGGACAGCCAGCTCTTCTCCACCTCATGTCCTTCCCAGTTCCTCCCCCGTTCCCATTTAGCCCTGGAGCATGTGTGCCTGCTTCTCACTGCACTACCTAACAAATATAGGGCACACAGGAGTACTCTCCTGGGTTTGCCTGGCGAGACTTGGGTGAGCTCCAAAGCCCTCTGCTACCTAGACTTACCCTAGGCCATGTGTTCTTGGGGACAGTGTACCCTGGGTAAAGCCATGTTGACAGCTAACATTTACTAAGTTCCTCCCTTATGTCAGTCACTTTTCTAAATGTATTATATGTGATCCTTACAACAACTGTGTGAGGTAAGCACCATTATCCCTGTTTTAATGATGAGGAAATCGAGAGACAGAGAGGACACAAAGTTGCCCACGGCAAAGCCAAGATTTGAACACCCCATAACCCCCAGGTCGGGCCTGCACTGCAGTTGCACATTACATGCCTCCAGGGCGTTAGGCCTAAAGGACTCCTTGCTCATCTGCTACCTGCAACTGGAAACATTAACTATTGGAGCTCCATCCTTTGGGTGCAAAACTGATACTTACTTAAATGTTCCCTGAAAGGAGCATTTACTCCTGAGTAAGGATTTGGGGCAGAGAGAGCAGGAGGGCCCTTGAGTGTACTAGGGAGGAGGGTAAAAAGTGAATAATTCATAGGCAGGAAGGCAGAGGTTTAAACTAGGATTTCACATTTTGGTAGGCCTATTCCTTTAGCAGCCAGACCTAGAGCAAATCTAGTTTGTTAGGGGCTGACACCATTTGGGAGTGGCAGTTAGGAGTTGAGAGGATGGCCGAGAGGAATCATCTCTTCAGTCTGAGCTGATTATCCAGGCAGAGGCACATTATTTTGTTTTAACTTTTTATTGAAGAGTAACATATATATATATAAGTTGGTGTTTTTCGCAAACGGAAAACATGCATATGGTCAGCACCCATATCAAACAATACAGAAGCCCCTCCTGCTCCCTTCCAGTAGCTGCCTCCCAAGGGTAACCGCTATCTCAACTTCTAAGAGCATAGGTTACTTTTGTCTGTTTTTGGATGTTATATGAAAAGAATCAAACAGTATATATTCTTTTGTACTGGCTTATTTGGTCTACAGTGTGTGAGATTTTTGTTGCATGTATTTGTACATGGTTCTTTTTCGTGGCTGTATAGTATTCCATTGCGTGAATAAACCACGTTATTTATCCAATGGATGTTTGGTTCATTCCCAGTTTGGGAAATACTATTAATAGCACTGCTTCAAATATTCTAGTCCGTGAACTTTGGGGCACAGGTACTCCTCTCTGCCTAGGAGTAGAATTGCAGGGTCATAGTACAGACATCATGCTAAGCTTTATTGGACTCTACCCAACAGGTTTTCCAAGTTCCAGTTGTCCCACTTTTCACCAACACTCAGTAGTGTCACATAGTGGTATCTCATTGTGGCTTTAGTTTTCATTTTACTGATTCTTAATGACATTGAGCACTTTTCATATGCTTATTGGCCTTTGTCCTTTGTGAAATATCTGTTCAAGTTTTGCCCATTTTTATATTGGGTAGACTATCTTTTTTGTGTTGACTTGTTGGTTTTTAAAATATGTTTATTCTGGATATGAATCCTTTGTGGAATGTATCATATTGTGAGGATATATTTGGTGAAAAGAAGCTCTTAATTTTAATATACAATTTACCAATGTTCTCCTTTATAGTTGGCATATTTTGTTTAAGAAGTCTTTGCATATTCCAACCAAGATCATGAAGATGTTCTTCTGTGTCTTCTTCTAAAATCTTTTTTGTTTTACCTTTCACTTTTAAATCAGAAATCTTACTGAATTTATTTTTGTTAATAGGATTTAAGGTAGAAGTTTTCTCTTATGGATTTCCAGTTGTCCCAGCATTATTTATTGAGAAAAACCATCCTTCTCTTACGATACCAGTTTTCCACCTTTGTCATGTAAAAGGTGATCATATATGTGTGAATTTGTTTCTGGACTCTATTCTGTTTCACTGATCAGTTTGTTTTTCCTTGTACCAGTACCACACCATTTTAATTGTATCTTTATAATGGATCTTATCGATAACAATACAAGGATAGCTTTAGCTTGCTAATTGAGTTAATTGAGCAAAGTGGAGAGTGGTACATGATGAATGCATAGAGATAGGTAGGAGTGGGAGAAATCTGTTATTCTAAAGTCAGTAGAAAGCCACAAGAAGATTATATGAATGAGGTCATTTATTCTGTTTTTAAAAGATAACCCTGATCCAGCAAGGATACAGAAGACTTGGAACAACCCTATCAACCAACTTAAACTAAATGTCATCTATAGAACACTTCGCCCAACAACAGCAAAATGTACATTCTTCTTAGGTGTACATGAAATATTCTCCAGAATAGACCATAGAACTAATATCAATACAATTAAAAGGATTAAAACCATACAAAGTATTTTTACTACCACAGTAGAATTTAATTAGAAGTCAACAGCAGAAGAAAATTTGGGAAATCCACAAATATTTGGAAATTAAACCAAAAAAGATTTTAATAACTTGTAGGTCAAAGAAGAAATCACAAGGAAGATCGGAAAATATTTTGCACTGAATGAAAATCAGAACACATCAGGATGTATGGGATGAAGCCAAAGCATTGCTTAGAGGAATATTTTTGGCTGTAAACACCTATATTGGGAAGGAAAACAAAGATCTCAAGTCGATAACCTAAGATTCCACTTAAATAATGAGGGGGTGGGAGAACTAAACGCAAAGTAAGAAGGATGGAAATAAAGATTAGAGGGGAAAATAAATGAAATAGAAAACAGAGAAACAACAGAGAATATCAGTGAAATAAATCCTTTATAAACATCAACAAAATTGACACACTTGACCAAGAAAAAAAGAAAAGACAAGTTACCAAAATGAGGAATGAAAGGAATTTACTATCAAATTTACAATATATAAATGGATTATAAGGGAATAATATGAACAATTTTATGTCAACAAATCAGACAAATGAAATGGACCAATTCCTACAAAGACAAAAGGACCCCAAATACTGAAACACTCAAGAAGAATTAGAGAATCTGAATAGTAAAGAAATTGAATTAATACTTAAAAATCTTCCACAAAGAAAAACTCAGGCCCAGATGACTTCACTGGTGATTTCTATCAAATATATAAAGAAGAAATAATGCCAGTCCTTCACAAACTCTTACAGAACACAAAGGAGGGACTACCCTGGTGGTCCAGTGATTAAAACTCTGAGCTCACAATGCAGGGGGCCTGGGTTCGATACCTGGTCAGGGAACTAGATCCCACATGCTGCAACGAAGATCTGGTGCAGCCAAATAAATAAATATTTTTTATAAAAAGAACACAGAGGAGGAGGGAATACTTCCCAGCTCATTCTTTGAGGCCAGTATTTCCCTGATACCACCCAAAGCCAGGAAAAGACATCACAAGAAAAGAAAACTACAGACCAATATCTCTTATGAATATAGAGATTAAAATCCTCAACAAAATACTAGTAGACAGAATCTAGCAGCATATAAAAAGGATTATACACCATGATTAAGTAGGATTTATTCCAGTAATGCAAGGAAGGTTTAATATCTGAAAATCAATATAACACTATTAATAGAATAAAGGAGAAAACAGCGTGAACATTTCGATAAAGTATTTTAAATCCAACATCCCTTCATGATAAAACTCTCAACAAACTTGGGATAGAAGGGAAACTTCACTGTGATCAAAAAGGCATCTACAAAAACCTACAGCTAACATTATGCTTGTTGAAAGAATATTGAGAATAAGGCACTGATGTTCACTCTTGCTACTTAGGTTCTAGCCAGTGTAATCATGCAAGAAAAAGAAATAAAAGGCATTCAGATTGGAAAAGAATAAGTGAAACTGTCTTACTTGCAGATAACTATATATAGAAAATTCTAAAAACTCCATCAAAAAACTATGAGTTCAGCGAAGTTACATAATACATGATCAATGTACAAAAAACAGTTATATTTCTGTGTGCTAGTACTGAACAATTCAAAAATGATCTTAAGAAAAATAATAAAATGCCTAGGAATAAATCTAACAAAAAAGTATAGGTTTTGTACACTTAAAACTATAAAATATTGCTGAGGGAAATTAAAGATCTAAGTAGGGCTTCCCTGGTGGTGCAGTGGTTGAGAGTCCGCCTGCTGATGCAGGGGACACGGGTTCGTGCCCTGGTCTGGGAAGATCCCACATGCCACGGAGCGGCTGGGCCCGTGAGCCATGGCCGCTGAGCCTGCACGTCCGGAGCCTGTGCTTCGCAACGGGAGAGGCCACAACAGTGAGAGGCCCGCGTACCGAAAAAAACAAACAAACAAACAAAAACAAATAGTACACATGGAGCTGGGATTTGAACTCAATGACGTGAATTTTGAATCGTTCTCTTACCTCTCATGACTGTGCTTTTCTATCTGTAAAAGGAAGTTCTTGCCACTTTTAGACATATTCTATGAATTTACTTGATCAACATTTTAGCTTTATTGGTATTGGGACAATTTTCAATGTGTCCAACACTCTTGGGTTGGATATCATCAAAGAATCAGGAGAAAGGGAGCAGGAGAAAAGTTTCAGCGCTCTTCAGCAAGGGCGGTAAGGGGTCCTGCTTAAAGTCTGTATGACATCACAGTCTTGTTCAACAAACCCCAGACTGCTAGAACCTGTAGAAAATTGAAAAGGATTAAGTAGGGACAGATAAAATGAAGACTTTTAACAGATTTTAAGCTCATGGGATTTGTTATCTCAGATATAGTACAGCTTCTACTGACATAAAACTTTCTTAAAAAAATTAAATTAGGTACATTTATTAATATCCTAATGGAAACAAGGGACACTCACTGTTCTGAAGGGTATTCTTAATCTTTTGTGGGTCCTCCTGCCCTCTGCCCTCCTTATTTTCAGAGTTCTGAGGAACATGGTCGAAGTCTGACCTGAGACATTAGGGGATGTGACAAAAGATGTGCTTTCTCTGCACGAGGGTATATAGGTATTTAGGGGCTCTTAACATACTATCAAAAATTTTAATTGTAATACAGACTACACTTATGTGGATAAAGAAACATGTATGTAGGGCTTCCCTGGTGGCGCAGTGGTTAAGAATCCACCTGCCAACGCAGAGGACAGGGGTTCGAGCCCTGGTCCGGAAAGATCCCACATTCCGCGGAGCAACTAAGCCCGCGAGCCACGGCTACCGAGCCTGCGCTCTAGAGCCAGCAAGCCGCAACTACTCCGCGCGCCCGGAGCCCGTGCTCCGCAACAAGAGAAGCCACCACAATGAGAAGCCCACGCACTGCAAAGAAGAGTAGCCCCCACTCGCTGCAACTAGAGAAAGCCCACGTGCAGCAACAAAGACCCAACACAGCCAAAAATACATAAAAATAAAATTTTTTAAAAAAGAAACATATATGTAGATTTGCAAAGAAGAGTTAACTGGATTCTTTTTTCAGCAATACTTTGCAAATAATAGATCTTAAATATACAACACATGTTGGCAAAATAAATAACAGTTGTTTGCTGTTTCTTCAATGATCATATTGTAATGTCAATGGGAGGTTGTCACCCTGAGTGTGAGAATTTCTAGCTACAAACTGTTGCATGTGTAGCAAATAGGGATCTGCACAAAATAGATTTTAAAAATCACTAAATATACGTAAAGGAGTAGCCAACTAAATATTCCATGTATAATTTCTTCTCCTTTATTTTAAAGGGAATATTTATGGAACCCACATATCTGTTTATTTTTTTGGCCGCAGTGCACAGCTTGCAGGATCTTACTTCCCAGACCGGGGATCGAACCTAGGCCCTGGCAGGGAAAGCCCTGAGCGCTAACCACTAGACAGCCAGGGAATTCCCTCAAAACCACATATCTTGAATCTGTATTTTTTGGTACTGTTCTCATTTTTCATAAAATTCACTAGAGGTCATTCATGAAATATAAATTAAATTATATCATTATAGGTAATTTCAAATATGTAAAAGTATAATTCACAATAAGTTGTTTGTCAAACAGTATATTTTAGCTTTGTAAATATGACCATGGTTGGTATACTACATATCAATCTTCATTTGAAGTTTGCAAAGATAGCCCAACTGTTAAAAATCTATTGTGATATACCACCTTAAGAAATTAAAGGAGGAAAAACTGATCATCTGATAGATGCTGAAAAAGCATTAAATAAAATTCAACATTGATTAGTGATTAAAAATTACTGTTAAGAAACTAGGCAGAAAAAGAACATTATTAACTTGATGAAAGGTAATTTTCAAAAAGTAAACTTATTGGTGAAATTTTTAAAAGCATTTCTATTAAAGTGAAGAAAAGCGTAAGGAATCCCTCAATCTTTGCTTCTTTTTGCCTTTGTCCTGGAGGTTCTGCCAGAGAAATAAGAGGAGAAAAAGGGTATCATCATTCATTTGGTGAGAGGGAAGGACCAAAGAAGGATTTCTAGAGAATGGAAGACCAGAAGACACACTGTGGGTTTCACCTTCAAGCTGTGTCACAGGCTTTCTGGACACCTGCCCACAGCTGCCTTCCCTTTAACTCTGTGCTTTCTCTTCTGCTTCTTAAGCCCCTGTCCCTCCCCACACCTAATATCCAACCCATCACCCAGCCAGCAGTCCTGCTTGTGGCTTGCTTCTCCTTTCAGCAGCTCAGGGAAAACTCCGAGGGCCAAGAACTGCCTCATCCCGAGACGCCGTCCCTCACTGTGGATCCTGAGCATTTCAGCTCCATGCACCTGCAGACCTGGCCTCTTTCTCTCTTCCATCTCAGCAAGGGCTTAGGATCAGAATTTGCTTCCTCTTTAAGCTTTATCTTTAGCTATTAAAAACATATGAACTTGCAATTTATGCTTCCTTTACCCTACTTGGGATGTTGCTTTTCGCTATCTGGCATTTTTCCTGTGGATGATGGTAGGATGAAGTTCTCCAGTGATGTTATCTGCCTCTCAGACTCATCTGTGGAATGAGTTTAAGTGTTTTTCATCACTCTCTGGCTTGGGTCTCAATAATAGCACTGTCTTGAAGTATGTTTTGGTCTTGGTTTCCCCCATAGTCCAAAAACATGGTGAACACACACACTCTTGACTTAGTCCACAAAATGCATATTGGGGCTTGGGACGTCTTTTCATTTACTTCTGTGTTTGGACAGATACACAAGGATTGATTATATCTTCTACAAACTTCACAATTTTCCTCTGACCTTTATTTATTCCTACATAGGAACCAAATGGATTAAATTTTTACTTCCTCCTTTGAAATTTATTCTCCTAAAGCTTGAGGAGTTTTAACCAGGAAAATACTTTAAGGCCAGTGGGATACTGAGTTAGCAAAGAAGACTAACGGAGAAGGTTTCTTTATTATTGGAAACTCAACACTGGTTATTTGACGTTTATAATGTGCATCCTGCCTGCCTCCAGAAAGATCTGAGATGGCATACAAGAAAGCAGGCAGGCAGAAGGGAAAGCAGGCGAGCAGGGATTCTGTGTGGCAGTCTGGGACAGGCAAATTCAGCTACAGCAACTTAATGGCACCTTGGCTTACAAAGACCCTGTAGTTTATACACTGAGTACTTGTCCTAGTACTTTGGAAAGGCCACCCCAGTGATAGGCTAGCTAGATATCTATAGAAGAACAACTTCTTCCTCAGCCCAGAGTTCTCATATGTGTATTGCTGTATGTGCTTTGTATCTTGTCCTTCTTTTTAGTAAATATTTTGTCTCTCTAGCTATAGAAGTTGTACCTACAGCAAGGCTGTGCACAAGGAACTGAGCTATTACAACACAAGTCAGTGAGATTCTCCTCGTGTGCTTTAGGGAAGGAAAGAACAGTTGGAGCATTAGTATTGTTGGTATGTCACGTTACTCTGTCCCTTGACAGTATTTCCCCATGGCTCCTAAAATCAGGGACCAATAATTCTACTGGTACCTGTTGCAGAAGGTCATCTTTTTGAATGCGTCCCTGAGCTCTGGGCTCCGGAAAGCATATATGAAGGGGTCAATGACGGCGTTACACATAATCAACACACCGTTCACCTGAAAGAGGGACATGTAGCAGGCACAGTAGGGGTCAGCTGGGCAAAATGTCATCAAGAGGACATGAAGGACAAAGGGCGCCCAACAGAAAATGAAGACCCCGAGCAGAACAGTCAGTGTGACAGCCCCTCTCATGTTGGCTCTGGGAAGCGTGGAGGTCCTCCTGGCGTGGGAGCGGGCCAGCAGGAACATGTGCAGGTAGAGGCACAGGATGAAGGCCAGCATCAGCGGGAACAACGCTGTGAAGGCGATCACCGTGGGGACATGATGGGAAAAGGTCACGATGGTGATGCCGCAGCCCATGCAGCACGTCCAGATGACCATCAGGACGACAAGGGCACGGCGCGGGGTCACGATGCGGTGGTACCTCAGAGCGTGGAAGATTGTGATGTAGCGGTCAGCGGCGATCACAGACAGGCTGCAAATTGAGCCAAGGAGGGAGAGGATGAACAGGGAGTCCACCACGTCGTCTGCTGTGGTTTCAAAACTGCCTTGAGGCTCGAGGTAACCCATGTTTCTGAACATGATCAGGATGTTTTCCAAGATCTTGTACAGGCTGCCCAGCATATCGGAAATAGCCAAGCTGCAGATGAAAAAGTACATGGGTGACTGAAGATTCTTATTCTTGATCACAGTCAGAAGGACCATCAGATTCTCCAAAACCCCAACAATGGATATCGTGAAAAATATCTCTTCTGGCAAAACCACAGGAGGACAGTCTGAATTATTTCTTGCTGTACTGTTGAAGCTTTCATACAGGTTGATAATGTGTTTCATCTCTCCTGCACGTGGTTAAGACAGGGATGTTACTGGGACTTGACAGAAAATTTGATTGATTCTTCAGAATCTTTTCTTCTCTGTAGTTCTTGCTGAAGACCTGAGGTGAAAACCACACAGTCACCTAAAAAAGTGTATGTAGGAATATCAGTTGTAAAATAGATCACAAAATAAAAACAAGCCATGTTAGCTTTGAGGAAGCTCTATTGCCTCTGCAAAATATAATGGTGGAATATTTAAATAAAACAATTTACTGGACCCTCATCTTTTTAAAAATCTTTCCTAAATATATTTTTATTTTTAATTGAAGTATAGTTGATTTACAATGTTTTGTTAGTTTCAGGTGTACAGCAAAATGATTCAGTTATATATATGTGTGTATATATATATTATTTTTCATACTCTTTTGTTTATTTTCTATATAGTAACGTATACCTGTTAATCCCAAACTCCTTTTATTCCTCCCCACTTTCCCCCTTGGTCACCGTAAGTTTCTTTTCTATGTCTGTGAGCCTGTTTCTGTTTTGTAAGTTCATTTATATCATGTTTTTAGATTCCACATATAAATGATATCATATTTGTCTTCCTCTGTCTGACTTACTTCACTTTGTATGATAATCTCTAGTTCCATCCACATTGCCGCAAATGACATTATTTCATTCTTTTTTATGGCTGAGTAATATTCCATTGTATATATATACCACATCTTTTTTATCCATTCATCTGTTGGTGGACACTTAGGTTGCTTCCATGTCTTGGCTATTATAAATAGTGCTGCTATGAATATTGGGGTGCATGTATCTTTTTGAATGAGAGCTTTCATCTTTTCCAGATATATGTGCAGGAGTGGGACTGCTGGATCATATGGCAACTCTATTTTTAGTTTTTTAAGGAACCTCCATACTGTTCTCCATAGTGGCTGCACCAATTCCCACCAACAGTGTAGGAGGGTTCCCTTTCCTCCACACCCTCTCCAGCATTTATTATTTGTAGACTTTTTAATGATGGCCATTCTGACTGGTGTGAGGTGACACCTCATTGTACTTTGGTTTGCATTTCTCTAATAATTAGTGACGATGAACACTTTTTCATGTGCGTGTCAGCCATCTGTATGTCTCCTTCGGAGAAATATCTATTTAGACCTTCTGCCTATTTTTTGATTCAGTTGTTTGGGGTTTTTTTTTGCTATTTAGTTGTATGAACTGTTCGGTTTTTTTTTTTTTGGCTGCATTAGGTCTTCGTTGCTGCACATGGGCTTTCTCTAGTTGTGGCGAGCAGGGGCTACTCTTCGCTGTGGTGCGCAGGCTTCTCATTGCAGTGGCTTCTCTTGTTACAGAGCACGGGCTCTAGGGCGCGAGGGCTTCAGTAGTTGTGGTGCACGGGCTTAGGTGCTCCGCGGCATGTGGGATCTTCCCAGACCAGGGCTTAAACCTGTGTCTCCTTCATTGGCAGGTGGATTCTTAACCACTGTGCCACCAGGGAAGCCCTGTTCGTATGTTTTTGAAATTAAGCCCTTGTTGGTCATATTGTTTGCAAGTATTTTCTCCCATTCTCTAGGTTGTCTTTTCATTTCGTTTATGGTTTCCTTTGCTGTGCAAAAGCTTGTAAGTTTAATTAGGTCCCATTTGTTTATTTTTGCTTTTATTTCTTTTGCCTTAGGAGACTGATCTAAGAAAGCATTGCTACAATTTATGTCAGACAATGTTTTGCCTATGTTCTCTTCTAGGAGTTTTATGGTGTCATGTCTTATATTTAAGTCTTTAAGCCTTTTTGAGTTTATTTTAGTGTATGGTGTGAAGGTGTGTTCTAACTTCATTGATTTACATGCATCTGTCCAGCTTTTCCAACACCACTTGCTAAATAGACTGTCTTTTCTCCACTGTTTTCTCCTTTGTCAAAGATTAATTGACTGTAGGTGTGTGAGTTTATTTCTAGGCTCTCTATTCTGTTCCATGGATTCATATACCTGTTTTTGTGCCAATACCACATTTTTTATTACTGTAGCTTTATAGCATTGTCTGAAGTCTGGGAGTGTTATGCTGTAAGCTTTGTTCTTTTTCCTCAGGATTGCTTTGGCAATTCTGGGTCTTTTGGGGTTCCATATAAATTTTAGGAATATTTCTCTAGTTCAGTGAAAAATGTCATGGGTAATTTGATAGGGATTGCATTAAATCTGTACATTGCTTTGGGTAGTATGACCATTTTAACAATACTAATTCTTCCAATTCAGGAGCATGGGATATCTTTCTATTTCTTTGAGTCATCTTTAGTTTCCTTTATCAATGTTTTATAGTTCTCAGCTTGTAAGTCTTTCACCTCCTTGGTCAGGTTTAGTCCTAGGTATTTTATTTTATTTTATTTTATTTTGGACACATATTTAAAAGGGATTTTTTAAAAGTTTCTCTTTCTGATATTTCATTGTTAGTGTAAAGAAATGCAACAGATTTCTGTTTGTTAATCTTGTATCCTGCTACCTTTCTGAATTCACTTATCAGTTCTAATAGTTTTTGTGTGGAGTATTTAGGTTTTCTTTACAGAGTGTCCTGTCATCTGCATATAATGACAATTTTACCTCTTCCCTTCCAATTTGGATATTTTTAATTTCTTTTTCTTGTCTAATTGTTGTGGCTAGGATTTCCAATACTATGTTGAATAGGAGTGCTGAGAGAGAGCATCTTTGTCTTGTTCCATAATTTGGTGGGAAGGCTTTCAGCTTTTCACCATTGAGTATTATGTTGGCTGTGGGTTTGTCATAAATAGCTTTTATTATGTTGAGGTATGTACCCTCTGCACCCACTTTGGCAAGAGTTTTTCTCATGAATGGATGATGAATTTTATCAAATGCCTTTTCTGCATCTATTGAGATGATCATGTGGTTTTTGTCTTTTGTTGATGTGGTGTATCACATTAATTGATTTGTGTGTGTTGAGCCATCCTTGTGACCCTTGGGATGAATCCAGCTTGATTGTGGTGTATGATCCTTTTTATGTGTTGTTGGATTCAGTTTGCTAATATTTTGTTGAAGATTTTTGTGTCTGTATTCATCAAAGATATTGGCTTGTAATTTTCTTTTTTGGTAGTCTCTTTGTCTGGTTTTGGTATCAGGGTGATGGTGGCTTCATAGAATGACTTTGGGAGGGTGCCCTCCTCTTCAGTCTTTTGGAAGAGTTTGACAAGGATCAGTATAAGTTCTTCTTTGTTTGTTTGGTAGGCTTCCCCAGTGAAGCCATCTGGTTCTGGACTTTTGTTTACATGGAGGTTTCTTTTTTTGCGTTATGCGGGCCTCTCACTGTTGTGGCCTCCCCCACTGCGGAGCACAGGCTCCGGACACGCAGGCTCAGCGGCCATGGCTCACAGGCCCAGCCGCTCCACAGCATGTGGGATCTTCCCGGACCGGGGCACGAACCTGTGTCCCCTGCATCAGCAGGCGGACTCTCAACCACTGTGCCACCAGGGAAGCCCTACAGGGAGTTTTTTTTTTTTAATTACAGATTTTATTTCACTTCTAGTTATTGGTCTGTTCAAATTATCTATTTCTTGATTCAGTTTTGGTGGGCTGTATGTTTCTAGAAACTTGTCCATTTCTTCTAGGTTGTCCAATTTGTTGGCATATAACTCTTCACAGTATTCTTTTTTGTTTTTTTGTATTTCTGCCATATTTGTTGTTATTTCTCCTCTTTCATTTGTTATCTTGTTTATTTGGGTCCACTATTTTCTTCTTGGTGAGCCTGGCCAGAGGCTTGTCAATTTTGTTTATCTTTTCAAAAAACCACCTCTTGGTTTTATTGATCTTTTCTGTTGTTTTGATCTCTTATTTATTTCCTCTCCAATATTTATTATTTCATTTCTTCTGCTGACTTTGGGTTTTGTTTGTTCTTCTTTTTCTAATTCTTTTAGGTGGTCATTTAAGTTGTTTATTTTAGATTTTTATTGTTTTTTGAGGAAGGCCTGTATTGCTATGAGCTTCCCTCTTAGGATGGCTTTTGCTGCATCCCATAGATTTGGTATGGTTGTGTTTCCATTATCATTTGTCTCAAGGTATTTCTTTATTTCCTCTTTGATTTCATCATTGACCCATTGGTTTTTTGGTAGCATGTTGTTTAGTCTCCATGTAATTTTTTTTCCTCATTTCTCTTTCTGTGGTTGATTTCTTGTTTCATGCTGGTGTGGTCAGAAAAGACGCTTGAAACAATTTCTAGCCTCTTAAATTTGTTGAGGCTTTTTTGTGTCCTAGTATGTCATCTATCCTAGAGAATGTTCCATGTGGACTTGAAAAGAATGTGTATTATGGTTGTTTTTTGTTTTTGTTTTTATTTTTTGGATGTAGTGTCCTGAAGATGTCCATTAAGTCTAACTGTTCTGTTGTATCCTTTAGGATCTCTGTTGCCTTACTGATTTTCTGACTGGAAGATCTGTCCATTGATGTCAGTGGTGTGTTAAAGTCTCCTACTATTATTGTATTCCCATCAGTTCCTCCCTTTGTCTGTTAGTATTTTATGTATTTAAGTGCTTCTATATTGAGTGCATATATGTTAATGAGTGTAATATCCTCTTCTTGTATTGATCGTTTTATTATTATATAGTTGGACCCTCATCTTAACTGCTCTGTGAAAACATATTTAGTGGAATTTTGAGCCTAGAGATAAAGATTATCCTGTGCTTCTCCCCTTTCGCTCCTTATCTTTCTCCTGAATCCAATTGCATGTAAAGTGGGTTAGAACAAGTAACGAAGTAAATATTCAGAACAGGAAAGCACACGGTCACCCCTCCTCAACTTGGAGGTGGTGGTGGGTTCCATGAATTGACAGGATGTTTAGGTCCTTTCTTTCCACTGCTTGCCTTTCTGGGTCACTGCCTGACCCTACAGCTTATGGAAAAGGCAAAGATGTTGATGTACTATTCCCATAGTTGATGGTGCAATATGTGTTTCACTTCTGTTTCAAAGGGAGAACTCACAGATTTCATTTCCATATTTTAGGGTAAAAATATATTTGATTTGGTAATACTGTTTATAAATTTGTTTTCTAATTTGGTGGAGACATAGACTACTATGGATGCTCAAATACTATTAAGAAACTACCCCAGGGCTTCCCTGGTGGCACAGTGGTTAAGAATCCACCTGCAGACAAATCTTCATGGCGGCGGTGGCGCCTGTTTGGGTGCGGCGCTGGAGTGACTGAGCTGCTAGCTTGGCGGCCAAGCGTCGAGCTCCAGCCCGGTCTCCGTGTGCCCCCCGGGCTCCGCACCCCTGATGTTGCGCGGGCACTGAGCCCGCCCGGCCTGGACAATGGTGAAGTATTTCCTGGGCCAGAGCGTGCTCCGGAGTTCCTGGGACCAAGTGTTCGCTGCCTTCTGGCAGCGGTACCCGAATCCCTATAGCAAACATGTCTTGACGGAAGACATAGTGCACTGGGAGGTGACCCCTGACCAGAAGCTCCTGTCCCGGCGACTCCTGACCAAGACGAACAGGATGCCCCGCTGGGCTGAGCGACTATTTCCTGCCAATGTTGCTCACTCAGTGTACATCCTGGAGGATTCTATTGTGGACCCACAGAACCAGACCATGACCACCTTCACCTGGAACATCAACCATGCCCAGCTGATGGTGGTAGAGGAACGATGTGTTTACCGTGTGAACTCTGATAACAGCGGCTGGACCGAAATCTGCCCGGAAGCCTGGGTCTCCTCTAGCTTGTTCGGCGTCTCCAGAGCTGTCCAGGAATTTGGTCTCGCCCGGTTCAAAAGCAACGTGACCAAGACTATGAAGGGTTTTGAATACATCTTGGCCAAGCTGCAAGGTGAGGCCCCTCCCAAAACCCTTGTTGAAACAGCCAAGGAAGCCAAGGAGAAGGCCAAGGAAAGGGCACTGGCAGCTACAGAGAAGGCCAAGGACCTTGCCAGCAAGGCAACCACCAAGAAGCAGCAGCAGCAGCAGCAGTTTGTGTAGCCAGCCCAGGCCCTAGGGCCGCAGCACAGCAGACCACTTGCTCCAGTCCCTGTGCTCTTTCCTCCTTGTACTTTATTATTAAAAGTCAGCTTCCAGTCCTGTCTACTGTCTGGGTGGTGGGCTGGGGGTGGGTGTGTTGTTTGGCCTCTCCAGCACACCAGGCCATTACCCATGTCTGAGCTGGGCCTGCTTATTCCTGCATCAGGTGGCTGAAGATAGAGGTACAGTGACTTGCGCAGGGTCACGTCCAGGTGAAGTGGTCATAAACGCTAGACTGTAAGCTCCATGAGGGCAGGGACCTTTGTTTTATTTTCTGATGTGTCCCAAGTACCTGAAACAAAATCTTGCACATAACAGGCACTCAATAAATACTTGTTGAATTCAAAAAAAAAAAGAATCCACCTGCCAACGCAGGGGACACGGGTTTGAGCCCTGGTCCAGGCAGATCCCACATGCCACGGAGGAACTAAGCCCGTGCACCACAACTACTGAAGCCTGCGTGCCATGCTCCGCAATAAGAGAAGCCACTGCAATGAGAAGCCCACACACCGCAAGGAAGACCCAACGCAGCCAAAAATAAAACTAAATAAAATAAATTAAAAAAAAAAAAGAAACTACCCCAGTTTAACATTCAATATAAGAGGTAAAGTTAAATTATTCTTCATAATAGGAGAATATAATGGGTGTTTTAAAAGTTTTGGCTATTTCTTTAAAAAAAGGAATGTGTCTGGTAAACATTAAAAGCAAAACAACATTAACTATTTATAAGATCTTTAGTAGAAAATGAAAACAATCCAGTTTGTGCTCTTTATCACCTAACAAAATATTATAACTTCATTTTTCAGATTCTATGGGAAAAAAGTACCAAATGGGCGATTCTTTTCCAAATTAATAGTGGAACTCTTACATTCCTTGAGACAGCAACCATCTTTACTTTTCCCACTTGTCTCTGAAAATGCCTTTTAGACCATGGAGGTCTGGACTTCAGTGAGCGCTGAATCATGGCTTCAATGCCACTGCCAGGGAGGGTGGTGCTCCCCAGAGTGCTTTCAGTTGGTGAAAACAATTGCTAAAATGATGGCCAAAAAAGCATTTTAGAAAATGACACCAAAAATTATTATCCTGCAATAAAGAGAGAATCAATGTATTCTTAAACCAGCAGGTGTTTTGGTTTTGATTGTGTTTTTTTTTATTTTTCTTTTTGCTTCCTGCTGATTCTGGCCTTGCTATGAGTGTGAGGTTGTCAACTGATTAGCTCTTGTGCACACCCCCTAGGAGGTCACACTCAGTGTGGAGCTTGACGGTGGCCAAGTCTTGGTTTGTAGAGTGATCTTTTACATTTCAATCCTTCTTACATTATTTTTCACCTCCAGGATTAATTCCTTGTCTGAAGACCAAGCTCTTTGATCTTGAGCGTCAGTAACCAGGGTCTAGAAGTCTCCATCTCTGTCTATGGTGTTGCCCTGGGAGTCATTGAGGGGGAAGGGGCATAATGGAGGACGACCAGAATCTGACCCAGCAACAACTTTTGTTCACTCATTTGGCTTGAGGGGTAGGTTTTGGGCACAAAGAAGAGAATTGGGAGCAACAATAATCACATAAGGACCACAAAAAGCAAAACTGACTTCTGGTTTTGGGCTGGGTCTTGAGGAACACAAGTCACCAGAGTTAATGGCATCACGGGGCAAATGAATGTGGCTCCAACAACTGTTATGCGGCATAACTGGGCCGATGTTGTTTGCAAAAGCAAAGGGAGCACGGGCAACTGTAAAATGAGATTTTTATACTGATTATTGTCTTTGACCAGAAAATGTAAAAAATCTAATTTTCATATTTTTGCAGGGCTCTAAGAGAAAGGAGAAGGCTTTATTATTTGTTATTAAATTCCTGTTATGTGCCAACCGGTACAATGCCACGTGCTGTGCATGGCATCTTATTTTAATCCTCTTGTCAACAGTATAAGGTAGTCTTATTTTCCCCAATTTGCATCTGAGGAATTGAGGCAGAAAGGCCAAGATACTGGCTTGAAGTTCCATAAGCTATAAGAAGCAGAGTTGGAATTTAAATCAAGGTCTGTTTGGCTCCAGAGATGAGTATCTGCTAAAAGAAATCACTTAATCTTAGTGCTTCTATAAATATTTATCGGATAAGGAATTTTTATTGGCTTTAGTAGAAATGAAAATAAAATAACTTAAAAACCTTAAACCTGTACATATGACCAAGTCAGGATTGTTTTTCCAATTCTCTCTCAAAGATTATTAAAGAAATTCAGAGAAGAGCAAGGCCCCGCAATCCCCTCCTTTAGTTGAGAAGGGAGAGTGATGGCGCGAGGCCTTGAGTAGAAGGGCTGCAGGCATCATGGAGATGGCGGGCAGTTTGAGGGGCTCCCCTGAACCTTTCTGGAGACAAGTCAGCAACACTGTGCCCGTGTTCTCTGTGCTCCTGGGGGTTGTTGTATGGCTCTTTGGGAGAACAGCTGGGAAGGAGGGTAACATGGCTTATTTTTCTGTTGAGTGGATAAGTGGTTTTTGTTATAGGGCTTCCAGGCTTTTCCAGCTGATGGAGTTTTAGAACCTAGGCTTCAGAGAGAGCCAGTGAGGAACTGAGGTCTGGGTTCCCAGGAAAGATTTTTCCCAGAAACTTTGCAAACCCCCTCCTCTTGGGTTTTTAGGGAGGCTTCATTACACAGGCACAGTTGATTGAATCACTGGCCATTGGTGATTGACTCAACCTCCAGCCCCTCAGGGGTGGAGTTGGGTTCCCTGGCAACTAGCCCCCATCCTTAGGTTACCAGCTTTCTAAAAGTCACCTCATTAACATAACAGAAGACAACTTGATTGTTCTCCCCACTTAGAGAATTCCAGCTGTCTTATGAGCTCTGTGCCAGAAAAGAGGAGGAAGACCAAATGCATGTCTCTTATTATAAATCACAATGCCACAGGGCTGCTGTCTGCATCCCAGGTCTGTGCTGCCCTCTGTTTTCACTAGATGCATGTAACATTTTTATTTCATTTTTGAATAGGTACTGCAGTCATATATATTTATATACGTATATTTGTGTATGTGTAGATATGCATAAATAGTAAAAAGTCTCCCTCCCAACCCTCTATCCTGTGTGCCATTACCACTCCTCAAAGAGGTGATCAATCTTCTGGAGTTTCTTTATGCCCATAAAAGAAAATAGGAGTATGTGCATCTTCTCCCAGGTATTAGTTAGGGTGAAGGGGAGAAGCAACAAGAGCAACAGGGGAGCCTTCAGGCTGTGAGGCAGGTCTGCCTCCTGGGGGCAAATAAGAGGAAGAAAGAGGGAGTCTCAGACCACAGCACAGATCTGGGAAGTTTTGACCTGGCCAATGGGGAGTCCTTGAGCCAGCTGCCAATTAGAGGAACCCTAGCTCCAACAGAAATAGACTGTGCCCAGTCATGGGGCACAGACTGGGGGCAGCCTGGAGGAAATAGGACCTCAGTAGGAACATGGTGGGATCCAGACACAAAGCGCTGGGCACCAGTCAGCCCTACTTCCCACAGCAGATCTGAGACGCCCATTTCCATGGCCAGCATGATCCCCTGCCCTTTGTGTTCAACAGTCAGTGTATTGTACATAGTGTTTTGTACCTTGTTTCATCTTGGAGACTTTCCACAAAGTAGATGGATCGCTTTCTCATTCTTTCTCCTCCTCCTCCTTCTTCCTTTTTTAAAAAACCACTACATGGTATTCCATTGGGTGGATATGTCCTAAGTTATTTAATCTGTGTGTATTGATAGTCACTTGGGTTGTTTCAGACATTTTGCTGTATAAAGAATGCTGTAATGAGTAATCATGTAAGTATATAATTTCTCATGTGCATAATGAACTGGATAAGTTCACAGAAAAGGAATTGTTGAGTGAAAGTGTATATGCATCACTGGTCTTCATAGATATTGTCGAACTGCCTTCCAGAGGGGTTGTGTCAATTTACATCCTCAGCAGCAGAGCACTTTCCCCCCATAGCCTCCTCAATACAAGGTTATCAAACTTTTTGATCGTTGCCAACAAAACACCTGGTAGGTTTTGGTCTACATACTTGCCATGCATGTTGTTACCTCCCTCTGTGTTACTCTGATATCCCATCTCGGGCAGACTCTCCACTGCTCTTGTGCTCTCAGGGCATTTGAGACTTTCTGATCTTACTTCCTACTTCTGTCTCAGTGCCGACAAACACACCAGACCCATCCTCCCTCGACATGTGGCTGAAAGAGCCACCCAGAATTTCCTGTTTGGGTACAAACTGTCCTTATAACTGATTTCTATTTCTTGGTCTTAAATTCAAAAACAGAAGAAAGGGCTTCCCTGGTGGCACAGTGGTTGAGAGTCCACCTGCCGATGCAGGGGATACGGGTTCGTGCCCCGGTCCGGGAAGATCCCACATGCCGCGGAACGGCTGGGCCCATGAACCATGGCCGCTGAGCCTGCGCGTCCGGAGCCTGTGCTCCGCAACGAGAGAGGCCACAACAGTGAGAGGCCTGCGTACCGCAAAAAAAAAAAAAAAAAAAAAAAAAGAAGAAAAAGAGTGGAAAAAATGAGTAGTGAAATAAGTTAAAGATGATCCAGTAAAAAAAGAAAAGATGAAAAATAGGGGGGAGGGGGAAGGGTAAGCTGGGACAAAGTGAGAGAGTGGCATGGACATATATACACTACCAAATGTAAAATAGATAGCTAGTGGGAAGCAGCCACATAGCACGGGGAGATCAGCTTGGTGCTTTGTGACCACCTAGAGGGGTGGGATAGGGAGGGTGGGAGGGAGGGAGACGCAAGAGGGAAGAGATATGGGGATATATGTATATGTATAGCTGATTCACTTTGTTATAAAGCAGAAACTAACACACCATTGTAAAGCAATTGTACTCCAATAAGATGTTAAATTAAAAAAAAAAAGAAAGAGAGAAAAATAGGAAACAACAGTAAAATCTTAAAAACCAACATGCAGGAACAGGTTAGGTTTTACATAAATTTAAAGTAGCTGAATGGTAGACTTTGTCTTGAATGGACCAGTTTACCTTAGTGTCGGGTTGTGGGGGGGTCAGTGTCCTCTGGCATGTTCTAAGTATTTTGAATATTACTCTGATTGCATGTTAAGATGAAGCCCACTGAAATGTTGGAAGCCACTCTTCCAAAAGGGAAGAGTTATTTGGATTTTCACCAGAGCTTAGTGGCTCTGGCTGAAACTTAAACCATGGAGGGTGAAGCACAGGAATGGGGCGGGGTGGAGGATATGGGTTGGTCCGGGAGCTTCCTGCTTCCCCTCGAGCAGACTCCCCAACCTCCCTGCTGCCCAGCACCCAACTCCACTCAGCACTGGCACTCCTGGCAGGAGTCTGTGTGATGGTTGGAATGTGTGTAACCTATCAGCTGTCTTGCCAAGGCACTTGCCCGCTTGCCCCACGGAGCTGAGCACCTGCCAGTCCACACCTTCAATCCCAGGTGTTTGACTTGAATAGGGCAGAACACTTTGAAGGACTTCTCATAAAAGTAATTGAACTAGTGAACAAATTGAAAAGATTCTGCTTTTTGTGAGGGACCTTGTAAGTGATGGGAATCTTCAGTCTGTGTGGTGGGTACCCCTTTCCCCTGGCACCTTTCTACTTCAGTGACTGTGCCTTTTATCTTCATTTGCATTGTATAATGTAACTGGAGAAAAATCAATACTCAATTAATTAGTTGTGTGTATAAAACTCAAAATCTCCTATTTTGTTAGTAATTCAATTGAGTTTTCCCTGGCCAGCGAGACAACACGTTTATATCAAACTCCAAAGTACATAAAAATGGTAAGGACAGCCAAGTGACAGTTGAGACTAGGTGAGATTACTGTTACCTTAAAGGGGAGGAGGGGGAAGCAAAAGCTATGATAATTAATATAAAGCCCCCTTTTTTTCAACTGATGGGAAAGACAAGCAAAAAATATCTCTTAGTGAAAACATTCTCAGCAGCACACCTGACAAGCTTAGGTGTCTCCAAGGCCCTTCTGCTTCAGCAACTCAATTCTGCTGCTCATTGTAAATACTGATAGGGCTCTAAAGTAAAGTTAGCAAATCAAGGAGCTTCAACATGGAAGTTCTCTACGCTTCAGGTGATTCTAAGGGAAGAAAATGCACACTGGGAAAGAATCACTTCTCTGACTTTTAGTAACAGTCCTAGCATTCTTCAGATTCCTCACTACCCCACACACCTGCAGTGTAACATGCATCACTTTGGGCCATCTATCAATCATACAAATAAATTAATTCCAGAAGGCTGCAAAGAATTAAACCAAGTAATAAATCAGGCTAAGCCTTCACAAACCACTCCACAGCAATCAACAGTCTTCGTGTCTAAAAAGCATCAGCTCAGTGTCAGTGGAAAGGCTGAATCACTGAAGTGGAGGGGCTGAGTTTGTAGGATATTTAGATCTGCCACCTTGTTTAACTATATTCCAGAGAAATGGTGCACTTTTCTGGCAAGAGAGCTAGATATGTTCATAAGAATACAGTTGAAGACGCTCACCAGAGAAATAATCATCGAAATCAAGAAAAAGCATCAAAGAAATAGATATCCTTGAGCCTTGTCATATTCAGCTCCCCCACATGCACATGAGGACAAGACTACTTAGTTCAGAGCTCTTGCGTTACGTTTGGGTTATATATGACACTACATGTAAATTACCCAGCCCAGAGCCAGGCATGCAGTGTGGGCTCCATAAAGGAGTTCTCACTGTCTACAGAATAAAATCCCATTTTTAAGGCACTTGGCATTTACGGCTGTCTACAATCTGTCCCAGGCTAACGTTTTCTTGCCATGTTTCCCGGTATTCTATGTAGAACCCACCTTCCAGCCCAGTTTTCTTATCATCTCCAGGAAGCTTAGCACATTTTTACTTCGACATTTTTACTACTGTCTTCCCTCTAGAATTCTGCAATCTCTCCTCTAAATCTTACTTTTGTTTTAGCCCCAAGTCAAGACCAAACGTCTAGAGTGTCTCTGCCTACCACTCAACCCAGGTGGCCTTTCTGCTCTCATGTCCTGAAGCGTGTTTTGTTCTTGCCTTGCATTTGTCATGTGGCACCCTGTGCCCGTTTGAAAGGTCAGCTTCCGGTGTTTGTGTTGTGTCTCCTGAGCAGCAGGTAACCCCCTGGGTCGGGGGCTGGTAGGTTCTCCCTCCTCCTCTGTGATCCACTTCAGTAACTCACTGAAGTGCCCAGTAACTATTTTTGATGTGTTAGAATGTGAACATCATCAATTGAATAATCAACAGTTTGTGTTTCTAGAAAGATATGTTTGGGGGAGGTATATAAAATGTGCAAGAAACAGTTAGTGGTTTTATTTTTTCATTGGCAGACCAAATTTCAGTTCGAATTTTGTGGGAAAATGAATGCTTCTGCTAGAGATTAATTTTTTGGTTTCCTCTTATTTGAAGTAGCGCCTGTAAAATGAACAGCCTCACTCTCCTCGTAGAAAGGGTGAGGGACCAGCTTCCCTAGAGTCCAGGAAAACAGCTTTATCTGCAGGAGCACGTGCCTGGCCAAAGTTCTCCTGGGCAGTAAAAACAGAAAATAATGAGACTTTTTGTGCAGGAGAGAAAGGAAGAGGGTTTTTAGAAGGGGCAAGTGACTAGCCTTTGTCAGTAGAAAGGAGTTGAAATCAGATGTCTTACTTGTTGAAAGAAAAATTGCCCAGCCTCTGGGAATGTTTACTCAGGAAGAGAAAGAGACATTGGACAGTCCTTCTCTAGGAAGAGAGAGGTGAATGTCAAATCCAGTTTTGTCCCAGAGCTCCGGGGTGGCTAGTACTCCGGGGGCTGCTGTGATGGGGTTGAAGTGCTGAGGACCTCGGGCGGTGGTCTGACAGTCCTGGGAAGCAGGCTCCGCCCTGGTTGTCCTGGGAACCACGCCCACCAGGACCAGCACCTCTGCGAGCAGGTGGAGCAGTTCCCAACAGCGGCACCAAGTGGCAGTGAGGAGTCCAGACAGTACTAGATGGACCAATGCCAGGCTCACCGTTCAGTTTAGGAGTCCGTAAACCACTGGGGTTTTAGAACATTCAGGATAGGAGG